>NC_137893.1:61653142-62934461 GCF_963455335.1 Martes martes
AGTTAAACTAATAACTTTGTTCTGCCTCATGGAAGCTGAACAAATTAGGTATGGATCTCTAAGACTTGTAGTCTAACGAATGTTTCTAATTCTAGAGGGTCAAGCAAAAAGATAAAATTCTGAAAATGTGCAAGGCTAAAGTAATCACTATTGGTTATATTTCAAAGGAAGAAGAGCAACTTGGGCATAATCATATTTAATCTTAAAGAGTGATATAAAATATATTATAAGTAAAAATTCTAACTTTTCATTTGTTCCCAAAGTATCCTTAGTCCTATAAGGATCCTATAATCCTGTAGTATCCTATAAATTTAAATTTTTTGTGGTAATATCTATGAGAATATGATAACATCCATGCAATTGTTTTATGGACCAAAATCAAAATTAATATATGAAGATTCTGTTTCTATTCATGTTTTTAGAAAACAAATTCCTTACATAATAGAATGCTATAATTAACCTAACTGATTGATTTAGTTAGAATACCTAGGTAACAGAGAAAATGAGAAAGAGCTTGGCTAGTTTAAGTAGCATAAAACAAGACTATCAGAAATATCCTTGCCTAATTGGGAAGTGGCTCCTTCAAAAAGGAGATATGCTGAAATAGGGATAGTCCAAAACCTCTCAATATTGATATTACATTTGAAACATATGTACCCCCAATGTGTGATGAAACTGTGATGGGAGTGACAACTGTTAAATATTCAGAACTGTGGAGACCAGTTGATGTCACTTTATTAGTTCAAAATAGGCCAGGATGGGACTATGTACCTCTTGAAAAAAAAAAAAATACTACAAATCAAGGCCATATTTTTTTTTTCTTTAAGAGAGCTCATTGTTAAAATTGTGCCAGCATTGGGGCACCTGGGTGGCTCAGTGGGTTAAAGCCTCTACCTTCGGCTCAGGTCATGATCCCAGGGTCCTAGGATCAAGCCCTGCATCAGGCTCTCTGCTCAGCAGGGAGCCTGCTTCCTCCTCTCTCTCTGCCTGCCTCTCTGCCTACTTGTGATCTCCATCTGTCAAATAAATAAATAAATAAATAAATCTTAAAAAAAAAAAATACCAGCATAGCAATGGTAATACCTCATCCTAAGATAATTAATTATTTTATTCTTTAGGAGATATCATAATATGTACAACATAACAGCTACATTAAATAGCTAACATATGTGTACTGGTTAGCCAAAAAAGGGAATATTTGGTTCTTCCTCAATACTGGAGTTAAAATTGTCCCGATTCAGTCAAAAAGAGAGTTACTAAATCATGTAAGAACTATAAAACTATCTAAATGTGTTAGAAAATAGTTGAGTAAAGTAAAATAGGAAGAATGGTATCCAGCGGGAGTATAAATAACACACTGTGGAAATGTCATAAGACCTCACTTGTGCCCCTCCCTCCGGAGTGATGAAATATGAAAAACAAATACACCTGCACATGAAACTATTTGATCTGTTGTTAGCAATTAAATAACGCCCAAAACAAAAGATTGCTTTATCTGGATTTTATCCTATGTGTAATGAAACAAAAGATGGTTTGTCAAGTAAAATTAGTACAAAGCTATTAATTTATAAGAATAGTAGCACAGAACAAATATGGCAGTGTTGATTCTTTTAGAACAAGTCACTTCTTACAAGTCATAAAAATTATGCAGAAATATTTCACATCCTGAAACCCAGAAAATATCAGAAGAGCCTGTCACCTGAACATACGCTATTATATAATGACTAAAAAATAATTGTATCAATCTCAACTGAACTGCTACATAAAAGTGAAATGAAGACTATTCACAGAAATAATAAATGTATCGAACTGAGAAAATATAAAAGAGTGCCTTTTGATTCCCTTTAATATCATGATCCTAGGAACAAGCCCATTTATTAATAGAGTGAAATTTATCTTCAAGGAGAAGAAAAATATTACAGAAGCAACATACCTTTTGAATTAGTCCATAGCAGATCCACTGTTAGGTGCCCAGTAATACACTTTACAAACTAGTAACTGATTCAGACTTTATGCCCAGTATATTTTACTTAATATCATTAAATTAGCATTTATTTGGTTTGGGGGGGCATATGAGTGTCTCAGTTTGTCAAGCGTCCAACTCCTGATTTGGGCTCTGTTCATAATCTCAGGGTCTTTAGATATGGGGCTCCAAATCCAGCACAGAGTCTGCTTGAGAGTCTCTCTCTCCCTTTCCTTTGCCCCTTTCCCCACTCACATGAACTCTCTCTCACTCAAAATAAATAAATCTTTTATAAAAATTAGCATTTATTTTGGTAGTTTAATAAGGTTAGCCTATTTTGTGATAAAAAAATTAAATAATAACAGGAAAAAAAACTAAGCATAAGAAAGGGCATAAGAAAATAACCCCAACTCCCTTTAAGATTACATTAACTACACGTACATGAATATTTTTTAATGCATGTACAGGGATGTACACATATACTTTTACATAAATTATTGTAAGTACTTTCCCATGTAGAGTTTTAATTATATGTATTTTTAAAAATTGACTAAATCCCATAGTTCACACCAGAGTTCACCTTTTGTGCTGTGATAGTCTATTAGTTTTGACAAGCGTATGTTTTTATATCCATCTTTACAGTATCATACAGAATTATTTTACCAGGTTAAAAATCCCACGTTTTATCCTCACTTCCTTTCCCAAGCTTCTAGCACGTACTTTAAATGTTTCTATAGTTTTGTCTTTTCCAGGGTGCTATATAAATAGAATCATATGGTAGGTGATATTTCAGACTTGCTTCTTTCACTTAGCAATGTACATTTAAGGTTCTTCATATTTTTCATAGTTTGGTAGTTTTTTGTTTTTTGCTTTTTATTTTGTCACTGAATAACATTGCATTGTGCAGAAAAATCAGCTTGTTTTATCCATTCAACTATTGAGTAACATTGTTGTTGCTTCTGATTTTGGCAATTACGAGCAAACTACTATAAACATTGATGTGCAGGTTTTTGTGCAGACTTACATTTTCAACTCATTTGTGTAAATATCCATGACAACAATGCTGGATCATACAATAAAGCTATGCGTAACTTTGCAAGTAACTGCTAAACTATCTTCAAAAGTGACTGGCCATTTTCCATTCCCAGCAACAACGAATGAGAATTTCTGTTTCTACACAATCTTATTAGCATTCAATATTGCCATTTTTTAAAATTGTAGCCATTCTATTAGATGTTTAGTGATATCTAAACATTGTTGTTTTAATTTGCTTTTCCCTGATGACATATGATATGGGTTTTCATATGCTAACTTGCCATGTGTATATCTTCTTTGGGGAGGTGTTTGTTCAGATCTCTTACTCAATTTTTAACTAAATGGTTTTCTTATTGTTGCCTTTTTTAAGAGTTCCTTGTATATTTTAGGTAATAGTAATTTATCAGATGTGCCTTTTGCAAATATGTTCTTCTAGTCTGTTTTCTCTTTCATTTTCTTAAGAGTGTCTTTAGAAGAAAAGTTTTTATTTTTATTGAAATATAATTTTTAAGTTGTTTCTTTTATGGATGGTTATTTTGCTGTTGTATCTAAAAAATTACCACCAAGCCCAAAATCACTTAAATTTTGGGGGATGTCTGGGTGGCTCAATTGCTTAGTGTCTACCTTCGGTTCAGGTCATGATCCCAAGGTTCTGGGATCAAGTCCTGCATTTGGCTCCCTGTTCAGCGAAGAGCCTGCTTATCCCTCTGCCTGCTCTGTCTGCTGCTCCCCCTGCTTGGGGGAGCTTGCTTGCTTCCCCTCTCTCGCTCCCTCTCTCTCTGACAAATATACAAAGTCTTTTCAAAAAATCATTCTTCTTTATTATCCTCCAAAGTTCTATACTTTTGCATTTTATATATAGCTGTATATTCCATTTTGATTTTTTTTTTTTAAGATTTTATTTATTTGACAGAGATCACAAGTAGGCAGAGAGGCAGGCAGAGAGAGAGAGGAAGGGAAGCAGGCTCCCTGCTGAGCAGAGAGCCCGATGCGGGGCTCGATCCCAGGATCCTGAGATCATGACCCGAGCAGAAGGCAGAGGCTTTAACCCACTGAGCCACCCAGGCGCCCCATCTATATTCCATTTTGAGTTAATTTTTTCTAAAAGGTGTGAGATCTGTATATATATATATATATATCTATATATATATATATACTTTTTTTTTTTTTCATTTGGATATCCAGTTTTCCCTACACCATTTCTTGGAAAGGTATATGTAGACCCCTTTAATGTCCTCCAATGAATTGCCTTTGCTTCTTTGTCAAAGATCATTTGATTGTATTTGTGTGGGTCTATTTCTGAACTCCATTCTGTTCCCTTGGTTTGTGTATTTGATCACCAATACACATTGTTCTTATTAACATATTTACAGTATGTTTTGAAATATGGTAGTGTCAGTCCTCTGAATTTGTTCTTCCTTAGTATTGTGTTGACTATTTGGATCTTTGTCTTTCCATATACACTTTAAAATTGTTTTTTCTCATATCCACAAAATAACTTGCTAGGATTTCAATTTTGTTGAATCTATAGGTGTAGTTGGGAAGAACTGCCATCTTAATAATATTGAGTCTCCTTATTCATAAGCGTCAAATATCTCTCAATTTATTTAGACATTCTTGGATTTATCTAATTACAGTTTCTAACAAATTATACTGACAGTTTTCTGATGTTAATATACACAACATTTTGTTTTTACTTTCAAATTCCTATCAGTCAATGCTGTCATAAAAAAGCAATTGACTTTTGCATATTAGTCTTTAATATTGCAACTTTGCTATAAAAAACTCTTAGTGCTAGGGTTTTTTGTTGTTGAATTTTGGGGATTTTCTACATTGACAATTATGCCAACTGCAAAATAAATAGTTTTATTTCTTCTTTTCCAATATGAATATTTCTTTCTCTTAACTCATTAGCTAGTGCTCACCATATGATGTTGAATAGGAATGGAAATAGGAGATATCATCTTGCTTTATTCTGGATATTATAGAGAAATTAGCATTACTGAGTATCATGTTAGTTGTAGGCTTTTTTTTATATGTTATTTATCAAGCTGAAGAATTTCCTCTCTATTCCTAGCGTGCTTAGCTTCTTATGTGAATGGTCTGGAATAATGTCAAATGATTTTTCAGCATCTATTAATATTATCATCTGGGGCACCTGGGTGGCTCAGTGGATTGGAGCCTCTGCCTTCAGCTCGGGTCATGATCCCAGGGTCCTGGGATCAAGCCCCGCATCGGGCTCTCTGCCCAGATGTCTGCCTCTCTGTCTGCCTCTCTGCCTACTTGTGATCTCTCTCTGTCAGATAAATAAATAAAAATCTTAAAAAAAAATATTATCATCTGCTTTTTCTTCTTTAGCCTGTGGTGTCATAGATTACAATATTTGACATTTGGAAGCTGAACCAGACTCACATACTTGGATTAAATACCACTTGCCAGTGGTGTATAAATTTTATACTTTGATTTGATTTGTTAATATTTTGCTGAGGATTTTTGCACCAGTATGAATAAGGGATAGGTCTGTACTTTTCTTTTTTATAATGGTTTTACTTGGTTTTATTATTAGGGTAGTGTTGGCTTCACTGACTGAGTTAGAAACTGTTCCCTGTTCTGTTTCCTGGAGGAGATTATAGGGGAAAAAAAAATATATATATATATGTAAATATATAAATATATATATATATATATATATATATATATAAAATTTCTCCTTAAATTTTTAATAGAATTCACCAGTCAAACACATGAGGCTAGTCATTTCTTCTATGGAAGGTTATTGACAATTATTTGATTCCTCTGATAGATGTGGGTCTTTCAGGTTACCTATTTCTCCTTGAATGAATTTTGGCAGATTGTGTCTTTCAAGAGAACTGGCCCATTTCATAGAGGTTATCAAATTTGTGAGCAAAGTGTTGTTCATATTTAATGTCCATGATATCAGTAGGGATGGCTCCTTCTTAATTTCTGATCAATTTAATTTCTTCTCTTTCTTGGTTAGCCTGGATAGGGATATATCAATATTATTGAACTTCTGCTTCTGTTGATTTTTCTCTCTATATATATCTTGTTTCTTCTTTTATTGACTCCCACTCTAATATTTATTGTTACTCTTCTTCTGCTTGCTTTAGGTATATATGTATGTATGTATGTATGTGTGTGTGTATAGATACATATTTTTTCCTCTAGTTTTCTAAAATGAAGTCTTAGATTATTAATTTTAGATCTTTCCCCTTTTCTCATATATGCATTTGATACAATAATTTTCATTTCAAGGACTACTTTATTTGTATCCCACAAATTCTGATAAGTTGCAGTTTGATTTTCATTTAGTTCAACATATTTTAAAACATTTAAATATTTAAATTAAATTAAATTAAAATTTTAAATTAAATATTTAAATATTTAAAATTTATTTATTTATTTATTTTTATTGTGTTCAGTTAGGCAGCATAGAGTATGTGTTATTTGGAAGCATATTGTTAATCTCCAAAAAAAAAAAAAAAAAAGAAAGAAAGAAAGAAAAGAACTTCTTTTTCCAGGAAAATAAAAATTATCAAATTTTATCAACAAAAAATAACAATGACATGGACAAAATTTGTTGTAGTTCCAAAGTCTCTCCAAAGACTGGCAGACCTAGATGATCTTCTCTGTGATTTCTTTCAAAACTTCAAGAAACTAATAATTTTACTCTGAATTTTAATCTTCCAGAGCATATATACAAAAGAAAATCTCTCAAATTATATTTATGGGACAATTAAAATATTAAAACACAATTCAGAAAAAGGGATAAAAATTTAATGAAATTAAAAGAATGTTTCTAAACAATATGTTAATTATAGTGTAGTAGTAGCATATTAAAAAAAGTAAAATGCTATCAATTTCTTGCATATGTTTTAATTTTAGAATAGCTATTATAGAAATTCATTATATTAATGGGAAAAATAAATAAAACAATTTTGTCAGCTCCATGAGTTTTCAAAGGGATTTAGAAAACTTCCACCTTTACTTCTGACAAAACTCTTAATAAGAAAGAGTACATGATCTCTTAATATAATCAAAATACAAGTATATTTCAAACAAAAATCCTGCATTATGTTTATGCTTAATAGCATGATGATATTAAGCAGTTCTCTAAGTCTGGCCTATGAGCCAGCAACTTCAGATACACCTGGGTATTTGTTAGAAAGACAAATGCTTGTATCTCTCCCACACCTATTGAATTAAGGCCCTGATTGTGGGGTCCAGCAATCTGTTGTCACGAGCCTTCCATATAAATTGTTGCATGCTAAAGTTTGAAAATCATTTATATGACAAATGACATTAAAATCAGAAACAACACAAAGAAACTTCTAGAACAATGACTGTTTAACATTATAATAGCTATAGACAATTTAAGGGAGAATAGAATAAAATCTGAGTATAAAATTGAAAAACAAGAGGAACATTATCATTTTAAATATTATATGATTATATAGTTGAAAACATGAACAAATTAACTTTAAAAAGCCTTAGAAACCACAGGAAGACTTAGTAAGATGGCTAATTGTAAAACTAACATATAAAAATAGTTTTTCTATTTCAAAAGTAAAAATAATTATATTATCCCATCATGCTCTCTATTTATTAAACTAAAGTGGTCTATTAAGAATTAAAATACTCTTTCATTAAATCTCAATAAAAATGTCAGATGAAAGAAGCTAATACTAAGGGTTGTGTGAGAATAATTAGAAAATTTTTGAAAAATGATGAGTAATGAATGGGGACTATCTGAATTATATATTATAATTTAAAGAATTATAGCAGTCTAAAACTAAGGGCCTGGCTTGAGAATAGACAGATCACTTGAACCGAATAGAGAGACATGAAAATATTTAGTATTTAGTTAATAATAAAAATAATATTTCAAAACAGTGGGCAAATATGGTTCATGCAGTAAACACCATCAAGTCCACTAATATTTTTATTTTGAAAATAAAAGCTTGGTTCTTCGCTTATATTTTATGCCAAATTAAGTTTCTAATGAATAAAAGATTTAAATATAAAATAACAAAATGAAAAATTGTTAGAGAAAACATGAGCAATTACTAAAAATTGACAATCATGGAAGAAGAAGTCATACAAAGACACGTCTGACTATGTAAAATTTAAAAACCTTTAAATGGCCAAATATTCTGATAGAAATTATAACATATAAATGAAAAAGCAATATAGATATGCTGTTAAAATAGAACGTCTTTAATATATTTGCATTAAATACACATAATCACATACCATTGTTGAAAATTTATACTGTTATTATATTTATATTATAACAGTATACTAACAGTATCTGTAAGACTTTCATTTTTTTTTTTAATTTTATTTATTTGACAGAGAGAAATCAGAGCTAGGCAGAGAGGCAGACAGAGAGAGGGGGAAGCAGGCTCCTGCCGAGCAGAGAGCCCGATGCGGGGCTCGATCCCAGGACCCTGAGATCATGACCTGAGCCGAAGGCAGAGGCTTAAACCACTGAGCCACCCAGGCGCCCCGCTGTAAGACTTTTAAAAGATACCCTCAGTAAACCAGAGAGTCCAACTGCATGAATTTGTCCAACAGATATATTTACCCATGTATTCAAATACATACACACATATTATCACAACATTAATTAGGTTTAAAAAAAGAAAGAAACAACTTAAAAATCTATAAATAAAGAGGCTAGTTAAATTTACACAAGGCTGCTATCAGTAAGAATGAGGTCCTCTTATATATGGTAAATATAAAACTGTAAAGACAGGGGTGCCTGGGTGACTTAGTCTGTTAAGTATCTGCCTTGGGCTCAGGTCATGTTCTGGGAGTCATGGGATCAAGCCCCACATCAGGCTCCCTGCTCAGCGCGGAGTCTGCTCCTCCCTCTGAACCTTCCCCCTCTCTCTCAAATAAAGAAAATCTTTTTAAAAAAGAACTGTAAAGATATATTAAGTGAAATAATGATAAAATATAGGCCAGCCTCTATGAGTATGGTCTAATTGTGTTAGAAAGAAAAGAAGAAGTATATATGCATAACATATGCATACTATGTGTGTGTGTGTGTGTGTGTGTGTGTATATATATATATATACACACATACATGTATACATGCATAGACTGCATCTGAGACTTGCCCAAGAAAGTATAAGTGGCTGTTATCTTTGGAGACTGTAACTAGTGGTTTAAGAGGAGAGTGGGTCTCTCTTTTCATTTTATACTGCTTTGTATTAGTCCTTGACCATGCATAAAATATAAATATAATTTTGAAAATAATGAAATTACATGATACTTAAATACTAAAATATGATTATAAATTTTAAGAGGTATGGCAGAGCAATAGTTAGTATGTATTGAGGTTTACTATGATTAACACTGTTCTAGTGGTTCAGATGTATTAATCCATTTATTGTAAAAATAATCCTAAAAGTGTTTACTTGTAACTCGTAGTTATATAGGGGAAACAATGTTTAGAAAATTTAAATCATTGATCAAGGTCATGCAGATAGTAACGGGCAAATGAATTCTAAGCCAAGTAGAAAAATTCAGCAATAAAGTCCTTAGCTGCTAAGCTAATCATGGAGCAAAATCCTGGCATATGTTAGACTGTCAACAGATATTTGTTCTGTCTTTATTTCTTGATTGATTCATGGATCAGTGTCAATCTAGAAGAGGAAATCTATCAGCAAACCACAGTACTGTCCAGTTTAACACTTGTATTAACTAGTTGGATAAGAACACAGAGGGGAAGAAGTTAATTTTACTGGAAGATATTAAAGATGTGAAAGGAACAGAAGTTTATTCAAATACAAAAAATAAAATACTGCTGAGATACCCAGTGTTGATGTCATGAATGAAAGTAGATATAGAACTTTTTTTTAACGGAATCATAGGCTAAATTTGAACAGATATATCTATACTCAAGGTCACTAAAGGCAAATAAACAAATTTCAACTTTAAGTTTGGAAGAAAGATTAAGTGAAACACAGGGACTTTAAATAATCTCATTAATCATTCTAGACATCATTGATAATGATATGACTGGTCAAAGAAACTTTTTTTTATAATTTTTAAACACTTTATGTGATTCAAAATACAGGAGATAATAAAAGTAGAATTAGTTTCTATAGTGTTGAACTATGTGACATATTTCAATTGAATTCACAGTATCAAAATATTCAGAATCAAAATTTTACAGAAAACTCAGCAAGTTTGATTTGAAAGAATTGAAATAATTCTGTTAGACACAATAGGAAATGCTGTGACTTTAAAGAAAAATACTTATCAGATCCATCTCTTAGTAATACTTTGCTAGTTTTGGCCAACTAACCCACTGGGTTCAGATAGTAGCATGGACAGGGGCTGACTTCAGTTCTCTTAGTCAAGTCTTTCATCTAGAAAGTTATATTTCAAATAAACTAAATTCTTAAGGAAAATGTCTTTTAAATATATTTGATTTTTTCAGTAGTGCCTAGCTTTTGGTTTTCCCTTTTATACATAACAGAACTTAAAATTACTGATTTTACTATTCCTCTATGAAAGACCTTTGTAAATAATAAAAAATTACAGGTTAATGATCTTGTAAAGGAAAGGTCAGATGCTAGAAACTTTTTATAGTACTTTCTAAAAACAACTATATATTACATCAAAACACAGTCAATGAAGCCACCCCATAAATTTGCAAGGTGCCTAGGTTCAACAGACTGAAAATCAATAAAGCCATTGAAATCAATACACTGTTCTCATGAATACAGTCTGTTAACTAATCAGGGTTTAAGTGATCCTGCCTTCTGGAATATAAATGTCTCACTGCTTTAGATGTAATATTTGGATCAAACCTTTATTCATTAAACATGCCAGATTCATTAGAAATGATCTATTGATTCCACAATCAATAAAATGTATTCACAAATTCCTGAAAGAATTATTTATTAAAATCCTCTGTCCTAGACAAAGTCAGTGATTTCTGACCATTTGGGTAATGAGTAAACTAAAGTTTTCATACTTAAAGTCCTGATATGATGGAAAAATAATTTGTTACTATACTCCATATGTCTTCATAACAACTGTTCTAAATTTAACTAATGCTGATAGAAAATTTCTCTTAAATATATGGAAAACAAGTTGAGACTGGGAAGGGAGACAAACCATAAAAGACTCTTAATCTCAGGAAACAAACTGAGGGTTGCTAAGGGTAAGACGGGAGGGATGGGGTGGCTGGGTTATGGACATTAGGGAGGGCATGTGCTGTGGTGAGTGCTGTGAATTGTGTAAGACTGCTGATTCACAGACCTGTACCCCTGAAGCAAATACACTATATGTTAATAAAAAAGTATATGTATGGAAAAATATAAAAGAATAAGAAGTTTATGAATGGGCCCATCTTATTTCAAACTTATGCCTAGAAACATAAATGTTTACATGCGTATAAATAAATATATGCATACATATACTTTAAAATTAAGCAAAAATAAGTATTGGTTCATTTTTCCTAAAATTAATACATAAATTTGCAAACTCACCTCTAATTATTCCTAAACAGAAGTCACTTAAATTTAATTTTTATTATGTAAATTTACTTTAAGCACACATAAAAAGAAAAGAATAGTGTAATAACTCCCCTGGTGCTCATTCACACAACTCCATCAAAAACACCTTTCCCAATATTGATTTATTATCCTCATACTTATTGTTTTTGTAGTAGCATGTTTTAAAGCAGACTCTAGATATCATATCACTTAATATATCTTTTAATGTAATCAGATTCTTTATAACTATTTTATTAACAATATGCTAAATGAATTTTTATAGTGAAATACTTCCATGATTTCCAATGTTTGAGGAGTATTTGGACTTATGACTGTAATATAATTTATTTAACTTACCCTATTGTTGAGCATTTCATTTGTTTATATTTCACTATTTTAAATTCAGTTTTGATCTATATTCTTGTCATTAGACCTTAACACATACTCATTATGATTTCCTTAGAATAAATTTCTAGAAGCAAATTTCTGGTCAAAGGACATACTAACTCTAAGGGGTTTTTGTTTGATATATATTTGACATCAGGCTATATTTAAAATGAAAAGGTTAATATTAATGGATTAAATTTGAATTATTCATTAAAGAAAAATTATGACAGATAACTTTTAGATTGAATATCTTAGCTTTTTAAATACAGTGTGGCTTGTGGTTTGAAGTAATGTTTGCATTTCCTTTATTATGTGTGCATTTCTTGGGAAAAAATAGACTATTTAAATTGTCTTTGCAATTATTAACTAATTAGTTTTCCCAATACACCAATTAGGTAGACAATATTAATACTAGTCTCCCATCTTGAAACTATGTTAATGAAATAGTAGAGTTGACTGTCCTGAGGCCATATCCTATTGATCTTTTAATGCAGATGATCAGAGCACAGAGATAGACTACAGGAATAAAAAGTTCATAACTGTTTTTTAGATAGATTTCCACAAAGGAGAAAAACAAATGACTAGGCAGAACAAGAAACTGAATTGGACTTGATTAGCAGATCATAATGAATCAATCCCTAACTAATAAATACTAAAGTGAGTGGACCCCTTTCAAACTATAGACCGTAGGAATACATGATAAATGTCCTCAACAGCTTAAAACATAATAAAATAAATAAAATATAAATAAAGCAACATTAGTTTTGGCAAAAATTAACATTATTTTTTTTCAGTTTATTTATCAAAGTAATTTTTAATAAAAATACTATAAAAATTTAATCCCCACAATGTATATATAAATATGAAATATAATCCGTAAATAATATTCTTCTAGAAATTGACACAACTTTCAAGAAACCACTTTTCACTTAAAACATTAGGTTTTCTTTTAGTATTTATCAGTGAGTTTTTGGTGACATGTTTCAGAACAAAAACAGAATGAATAGCTTGTGCTACTCTGTTCTTTGCTAAACTTTTCTACAGATTTCTTGCAAATAAATCTCCTTAAAAAGCAATTAAAAAAAAAAAACACACCACAGAGACTAAATGTTCCTTGCAAAATTTGGTGTAGGAGTCATAGTGAGCAGTTGGTTGATTCAAAGAGCCTTACACTTGTGTATTAAACTGTGAAGTACTGAAGTGGGGAATAAACAAGGGGACCAGGGAAGAGGCGCTTCTAGAAAGCCAAAGGAAAGAATTTACAAGAGGTGTAAAGAGGTCAAAGCCCTCTTGGGCAGGTGACTTTGTAAATACCTACTACTGCCTTCTGGCCACACAAGAAGAATAGAAAATAGCCACTTAGAAATAGAGATTAGCATAACCCTTTAACCTGAGGAAAGTGTGGGAAACTGAAAATCAGAGACTCATTCATTCTCCACAACCTGTATAAAAACAATATGACAAGAGGGAAAAATCTAGTCAGTTTGAGAGGAATGGGGAAGGTTTGGCCATAGCTGTGGTTCCTTGAGAAAGACTGGAAATTAACACATTTCCTTGCATAAATTTAATGTATCCTAATACCCAAGTACATATACATTTTGGAAATGAAAAAAAAAATTCTATGAAAACATTTTTAAAAGGGCTGAAACTACATCATTATAATAAATATATTCTAATTACTTGGATCAACCTTACTGGCAGTCAGCGTGGGTTACTTGATGAGAATTCAGATTCCATTCATCAGAGTAAATGTAGATGACTACAACACCACTCAAAAATACGAGTTCAAGCTTTGGATATAGCATGGTCAGGACTTTAACGTAATTTGATTTATATGGGATTAACCTAAGTAAATCAAAGAAGAGCAATAAATTCTGAAACCTTGAACAACAAAGTAAAATAAGTAACATGAATTGAGTGTATTAAATTTTCTGCATTATAATTGGACTCTGGGCATCTCACAAATATTTAAAACTATTAATAAGGATGCAATACAGTATCTTTCATCATCATAGCACAAGTTGGAATTTTACATAGACTATTTCAAGAACTGCTCACTTTACTCTGATTCCATTGTTTATCTTGTAGTCAGAATGATCTATTAAAAAATATAAATTGTATAAGCTAAGCCCCTTATTTAATGTTAGCTACTTTGTAGGGCTGCTGTTGTGATTTATTAGAATAATATGTAAAAATTGCTGAATAAGGCGCATTATGCATGATCGTGGCTGTAGTCATAGCTGCTGGGACAGGAGGATTCTACCATCACCATCCTCACATCATCATCATCATTTTTAGCACTTACTAGCTGATTGCTTTAGGTAAGTGGGCATCCTAATGGAAAACAGTGTGTTGGGTCCAAAGTTTTATCCTACTTGTAAGCTAACAAGTTAACCTGTTATTATTTCAAGGGTATTGGTTAAAGACATTAGATTCCCGGGTAAGATATAAAAGATTTTATTAATCACAGCAAAAGTAATAGAGCTTCATTTTTTTTTCTTGGGCAGTTCCCCATAGTCGTCATTTTCAAATTCCACAGGACCAACACAAAGGTCCATATTATTCTGCTCAGACTATTAAAATAAAATACCACAGGATTGGGTGGTTTAAATGCTAGAAACTTACTTTCTCATACTCTGGGCAGCTGGGAAATCCAAGCTCAAGATGCCAGCATGGTGATTGTCTGCTTAGAGCTCTCTTCCTGGCTTTCCTTCTCCCTGTGTCCTCACATGGTGCAGAGAGAAAGAGATTTCTCTCATCTCCTGATAAGCCCACAATTTTATCAAATTAGGTTCCTATCCTTATAAATTCATTTAAACATAATTACCTTCTAAAGACCTGATCTCCAGATGTATAGTCACATTGGGGGGTTAGAGCTTCAACACTTTTGGGAGGACCCGATTCCATCCACAGCAAAGTCCATAAAGCGTATCTACCTACAGTGGGTTGCATTGAAGAAAGAATATGGAGGCTCTAGTCCTTTTTTAATAAATGGAAGAAAGGCTGCTCTGTGCCTGGAGATAGATTTAATCCCATCTCAAAAGATTGCTCACTACAAACTCAGCCCTGAGAAATCCAGGAAAAGAGCATAGTCAAGTCTTGGTATTCCCAGCACATAGCAAGAATGAGAAGAGAGGCTTGGGGCTCATGGAAGACAGTTTTCCTGTACCAAAATGGAGTTGAACATAGGTGCTTGAGTTTCAGCCTTTCTAGTATTATTAGTATAGTCCTCTCTATATCAGAAACTATTCTGTTGCAATGCATGTCTTTTTTGTTTTGTTTTGTTTTATTAAGGAAAGAAGAAGAGAAGCATTACCAAAAAGTTAATACTCCCTGGTGCCAAGCTGTTCACAGTGATTCAGTGAACAAAATTTGACTTAGATAGAGCAAGGGGAAACAGAAGGAAAAAGTGTACTCTTTAGTCTCTGTTAGTTTGTTCATTAAACAGAAGACTTCTCCTCAAAGAGAAACTGTTAGAAGGGAGAGGGAAAGATATCTAGCCTGCAATGGCGGTGTATTTGTTTGTTATATTACTTCTTTTTCTAGAGTATTTTATGTGAGTCATAAAGTTTCCATTTTCAGAAACCTAAGTGATCATTCCAATTACGATCTGACAGGATCTTCAAAGTAAAATCACACATATAACTGAAATAAATAGATTTGTAGAAAGAACCAATTATTTGGGGTTATTATGGGTTTATTCTTAGCAATGATTTAAAAACAGTAAGCCATATTGGTGGTGAGCACTGGGTATTATATGTAAGTGATGAGTCACTAAATTCTACACCTGAAACAAATGCCACACTGTATGTTAACTAACTGGAATATAAATAAAAACTTGAAAAAGACTCAAAATAAACAAATATATAAATAAATAAAAACAGTAAGCCCTACCAGACTGAGTGTTGCATGAAAGTGTTGAATCATTATATTATATACCTGAAACTAATATTACATTGTATGTCAGCTAACTGGGATTTAAACAAAAACTTTTTAAAAAGGTATTTGAAAACACTTTAAACCAAAAATCACTTCTTTCAGTTCAAAAATTGTTTTGTGTAGCAAAATCTTATTGGTGTATCTTTAATGAATGTAAACCATTGTTTATTATCTAGTACTTATTCACACACAAATCCTTATACAGATAGGGACAGATTATTGGACTAGACCATGAAAGGTATCAAGATGAGTGGAGTTTCTTGGCTGGTATCAACTTTTTGAAATCTGATCTCTTTACTTATTTTTAAAATATTTTATTCAAATATAAATGTTTAAATTTTAATAACATTTTATTTTGCTTTTCTATAAGTTAATAAGAAATACAAAATATAAAATTCCTTTACGGTTATGTTATCATCATCATCATCATCATCATCATCTTAACATAGTAGTGATATGTCTATAGCATTAATAGCATAATTATCTTTACATGTTTACACTTACCTGTTTCAAGTTACTTTATATTTTGATCCAGTAGTCCTGGACTATTTTTGCTATTGTAATATCTCTGGCCTCAATAATCAATATTTGGTTTGAATGCTTATTTTTCTATCCATTGATCACTAGCAACGTCACTACTCTCTTAGTCTGTGAAGCTCTAGTTCTGGTGGTCACTTTATATGCAGAAAAAAAAAAAAAACTGTAAGCATGGGAGAACTGTAACATGGGCTTGATTTTTTAAAAAAGTCCAAAATTGTTTCTTTTTTCTTTATTTTTTCTTGAAGTGTTTTTCTGTGTTTCTACAAGTTTTATAAGAACTAAACTTCATATTCCTCAAATAATTTAATGATGCAAGCTAAATATAGTACTGATCACATTGAGATCACTTGTATGGGTATAATATAAGCTTGCAATGCACTATTGGTTAGTTTTATAATTTAATAGAATCTTAGTTTTGTGAAAATTAAAAATCAAATGTGAAATTTATTTCCATAAAGATTCAAGCCCACTGAATTTAAAGTTTACTTAAAATATATACACCAAAGTACCTTTAAAAATATTTTTTATAAAATTCACCATAATAAAGCCTTATACACAATTTTTGTTTGTAAGTATAAGTGCATGTGGTCATAAGTATTGTATGTTCAACTTTTTGAAATGTGTAATTATTCCAAGGAAAGAAGACATTATCAAGTAATATTTTAGAAATATCACATAAAATTATTTTTATACAAATATACATTTATTTCTATGTATGTTATAATGTCCCCAAATTATGCTTTTTAATATCTAGAGAAAACATAAACACACACACACACACACACACACACACACACACAGTAAAAGAAAAAATACTCAATGAATTGTGTTTAAATTATTCAAAAGAGTCCAAGGAAGGCAGGAAAAGAAAAACAAGTAAATGAAAACTAGAGGAACAAAGAGAAGGCTAATAATAAAATGATACATAAAAATCCAATCATATAAGTAATCACATTAAAGGTAAATGATTTTAACACATAGATTATAAGACATGTTTCAGATCAGTTAAAAAAGAAAACTGGATTTAGCAATATGTTGCCTATAAGGAAACCAGTAGAGGGGTGCCTGGGTGGCTCAGTTTGTTGAGAATCTGCCTACAGCTCAGGTCATGATCCTGGGATCCTGGGTTTGAGCCCTGCGTCAGGCTCCCTGCTCAGCAGGGAGTCAGCTTCTCTCTCTCTCTCTCTCCAGCTCCCCTTGCTTGTGCTTACTCTCTCTTTCTGTATCAAATAAATAAATAAAATCTTAAAGAAAATACACTAGAAACATAATGGTGAATGAAAGTTTAAAATAAAAAAATGAAAAAATACATAGCTTGCAAATGCAATTTATTAAAAAAAAAAAAAAAAAAAAGCTGAAGACAAAGCAAACCTCAGAACAACAACCAGAGCATCAAAAAGCAATCACTAGGAATAAAGAATAATACCACATAACAACAAGAATCAGTTGTCATTTTCAAGAAATATGACAATCTTTTGTGTATGCACCTAATAATAGAGTTTCAAAATATATAAAACAAAACAGATAGGAGGGAATGAATAAATAAAGGTTAAATTATACTTATAGACTCTAACACACTTCTCTCAGTAATTGGTAAAAGAAATAGAAAGAAATCAGTAAAAATATGAAATATTTATTAATACCATATAGAACATGTCATCTAAAAAGAGTGAAATTCTTTTTACATGCACTTGTACCCTATATTGTGAATTACAAAGCAGGCTTTATTAAATTTAACATGTTAGGAATTATTCAAAGTATGTTTTCAAGAATAACAGAATTAAGCTAGAAATTAATTCCTCAATTATTATAACTTAAACATCATACTACTAAATAATTTATAAATAAAGAAAGCTCACGGGAAATTAGAAAAAATATTTTTCAGTGAACCAAAATTAAAATATGACATCAAAATCTGGGGGATATAAAAGTGTTTTGAATGATGCTACTAAAGAAAAGCCTATATGAAAATATATAGCCATTATGGAGCACCTGGGTAGCTCAGTGTGTTAAGCCTCTGCCTTCAGCTCAGGTCATGATCTCAGGGTCCTGGGACTGAGCCCCACATCAAGCTCTCTGCTCAGCAGGGAGCCTGCTTCCCCCCACTCCCTCAGCCGGCCTACTTGTGATGTCTCTCTATCTCTCTCTGTCAAATAAATAAATAAAATCTTAAAAAAAAAAAAGAAGAAGAAAAAAAAGAAAATATATAGCCATTAATGCTTACACTGGAAGAGAAAAAGTTTCAAATGAATAATAAAAGTTCCACCTTAAATAACTTTATAAAGAAGAGCAAACTAATACCAAACAGCAGAAGGGAAGGGGTAATAAAAATAAAAGAAGAAATCAACACATTTGAAAACAGGCTGGTAATAGAAAAAATAATGAAATAAAAAGCTGGTTTATTGAAGAGACGAATAAACTTGATAAGCCTTTAGCCAGACTGACCAAAAAAGAGAACAAGTAATTTACCATTAAAAAAATATAGGGGTGCCTGGGTGGTTCAGTGGGTTAAAGCCTCTGCCTTTGGCTCAGATCATGGTCTCAGGGTCCTGGGATCAAGTCCCGCATTGAGCCCTGCATTGGGCTCTCTGCCCAGCAGGGAGCCTGCTCCCTCTCCCCTGCCTACTTGTGATCTCTGTCTGTCAAATAAATAAATAAAATATTTAAAAAGAAATAGAAAGAGGGGGCGCCTGTGTAGCTCAGTGGGTTAAAGCCCCTAACTTCAGCTCAGGTCATGATCGCAGGGTCCTGGGATGGAGCCCCAAGTCGGGGGTCTCTGCTCAGCAGGGAGCCTGCTTCCTCCTCTCTTTCTCTGCCTGCTTCTCTGCCTACTTGTGATCTTTGTCTGTCAAGTAAATAATTGAAATCTTTAAAAAAATTTAAAAAAAAGAAAGAGGAAGTAACACTAGTGATCAGTAGATACTGAAAAGATAGTAAATAATATAGACAACTCTATGCACATATACTCAACAACTTAGATGAAATGGGCCAATTTGGTGAAAAAGACAAGCTATCAAAACTCATGTTAAAAGAAGTAGATAACCAGGGCGCCTGGGTGGCTCAGTGGGTTAAAGCCTCTGCCTTCGGCTCAGGTCATGATCCCAGTGTCCTGGGATCGAGCCCCGCATCGGGCTCTCTGCTCAGCGGGGAGCCTGCTTCCTCCTCTCTCTCTGCCTGCCTCTCTGCCTACTTGTGATCTCTCTCTGTCAAATAAATAAATAAAATCTTTAAAAAAAAAAAAAAAGTAGTAGACAACCTAAATAATAAGATAAATACAAGAAAAGATAGATAAAAGAAATAGAATTCATATTGAAAGTCTTTTTTTTTTTTTTTTTTTTTTTTTTTTAAAGATTTTATTTATTTATTTGACAGATAGAGATCACAAGTAGGCAGAGAGGCAGGCAGAGAGAGAGAGGAGGAAGCAGGATCCCTGCTGAGCAGCAGAGAGCCTGATGTGGGGCTCGATCCCAGGACCCCGGGATCATGACCCGAGCCGAAGGCAGAGGCTTTAGCCCACTGAGCCACCCAGGCGCCCCTATTGAAAGTCTTTCTTAAATGAAAACTCTGTCCCAGACTGTATCACTGGTAAATTCTGTCTAACATTTAAAGTTAAAATGACCACCAACTCCACAAAATCTCTTCCAGAAAATAAGAGTGAAAACACCCTAATTAATTTGTAAGGCAAATTGGCTTGATAGCAAAACCAGACAGAGATTACAAGAAAATAAAACTTTATAGAGAAAAAAATGTTCTACAAAATATTGGTAAGTTAAACCCAGTATTATGTAAAAGAAATATACATCATGCGCAAGTAAGGTTTATCTCAGTAATGTAAAGCCAGTTCATCATTTGAAAATCAACCAATATAATTTACCATATTAATAGAATAAAAAAGAAAAACCTCATGATTGAATCAATACATGCAAAAAACACATTTGACAAAATTCAACATGTATCTTTAATTTAAATATTTTTTTAAGAAAACTAGGTATAGAAAAAAAAAACAAAAAACCTGCCTCTATCTGAAAAAGAACATCTAAAAAATCTACAATCACATCATATTTTACAGTGAAAGCTGAATAGGCATAACATTATGAAGATGTTCATTCTTGTCACACTTATTCAATAATGTACTGAAAGTTACAGCCAGTGCAATAAGACAAGGAAAAGAAATGAAAGACTTTTCCATAGGGAGAAAAAGAAAAAAGCAAAGAAACTATTCTTATTCACAAGTGACATATTTGTCTTTATACGAAATCCCTAAACATCTACAAAATAACTCTTAGAACTCAATCAACTTAGTAATGTCACAGGATAGGAGATCAATATTCTTTTCTACATGATAGTATTGAACAACTGGAAACCAAAACATTTTAAATACTATATAATTTATAATATCTTCAAAATACTGAAATTCTTATATGTAATTCTAAAAAATTAAAAAAAAATGTGTTCAGGATCAATATACTGTTTACCAAGCTACTTTCCCTGGAATGAATGAATGAATAAAATATAAATAAGTAGTTTAAAAATAGAAATACCAGGATTTTTGAATGACTAGGTGAATTTAAAAAGGATAGGGAGAGAAATCAAATTAGCAGATAAAAGGATAAAGGAGAGGAAGAGAAATCAAAAGAATGTGAAATTTTCAACTAAGCTATTTGAGAAGGTTTTTCTTCAAAAAATATGGACATGAAGAGGAAGGGTGGTTACTGTTGACAGATATGAAGGAAATACATAGCTTAATTTTGTATATTTGAATTTGAATTAACATAATACATCTGGATGAAAATGACTAAATCATAGTAACAGATAGAGTTAGAATTCAGAGAAAATGGATATTACACAGCTTTAATTACTGAAGTAGTATCCCCATGGCAAAGAATAGGTATTATTCATCTTTTACCTTTGTATCTCCAGGATCTGGGTTTGCATCCCCTATACCAGGTGTCTCAGTAGAGTCTCAGTGAATGTTTGTTGAAAAAAATTACTAATTACTAACTTTCTAGAAATTTTCTATAATATTTGATGTATAAAAATTTAAGAGTATTTGCTTTGTGAATAACTATGTAGCCCAACTGGAGATATTTAACTGAAAATACTTCACACCTTCAAGGCTAAACATATGAAGGGTGCTTATAGGTTTTTTGGGGAAAAGAAAATAGCTCTCTAAATTAAAGTACAAGAAAGGATTTGTACACAAGAACTATGACATTTTTATCCTGCTGTGACTTTTAAAACCTTTGAAGATGAAAGATCTTTTCTAAACAAAACACATTTATTTCATGACATGATTATTATGCATAATACTTCCTTTGTTTATTCTCAAAACCTCTGAGCAACTCTTTACAACACCTGCTTGTGAAAGAAGTATTAATATAGGATTTTGCTTTTAACTTTTTATTGACACCACAGAATTTTAATGTATCATATTAACCCTGAAGGTTTTCCTTAAATTATACTACATAACAAGTGTAAATTATGTTGCATAATTTTTCTTAGTATTTTACTTTTAAAGACACTGTACCTTATAAAAGTTGCTTTATTTATTCAGCTTTCTTCTCTGTGGATGTTAATTGGTTTAAGCATTGTGCCAAATTATATAGAGAAGAAAATATCTGTTCCTTCCACTGCTAAATTTATTTCCTGGCATCACTTGGACACTAGAAGAACCTGGATCATTCAATTATGTACAATAATACCCAAAGGAAAAGTTGGTAAATTCCCACCATGCCATATTTCTAAATAGTTTCCAGGAACATCAGGAAACTGATCTTCCTTCCTTTACTTCTCCTACCATATCCCCAAAGGAGGGCCAGTTAATTAACCAGTCACCTGGAAAATCTCCAATATTTCTCTAAGTCCAGCCCTGGTTGCAGTTATGAGTGGTAAGGTTATGCTAAATAAAGTTCTTATGCTCTGGGAGCACATATGACGACACTTAAAGTATGTTTATGTCCCTTTAACTGGGTTTTTTTTTTTCCTTGCAGGGGACTAGCATTATGCAGACCAAATTAAGCTCCCCACTCCCCCCAACAAAAACAGTCTAGAGTTGCCGCAGTATCCCAGAAATTACCTAATGAAAGCAATTATCAAACATTCCTCCATTCAAACACAACTTATAGTCTTGTATTTCTTTGGAGGCTGGTTGTGGTTTTCATCTAGGCTGCAAGTTTCTCTTTCTTATTTAAGTTGACCTTCTCAAGATGACATCCCATGATGGTATATTACATTACATAGAAATATTTCCACTGACCTTAGCTTAATGAAAAATAAACATGTTGATTTTTTTCATCTGGTTTAATACTATGTATCTATCAAGTAAGTTACATTATTGGCACATCTCTTTTTTCAGTGGCACTGGGCCACGCAAATCAAATTCCCCCTTTTTGAACTAATAGATGAAATAAATAAATCACATTTTAAATGAATCCAAAAGAAAAACTAGACAATGCAGATTTTTTATTTGTCAATGATTTTAAAACATATAAATGGTCAAGATTTTGTTTACCAAGGCAATGTTTCTAAGATCATTTCTGTTTTTGTTTTATTTTGTTTGTTTTGTTCTTTGTATATTATGACTTAAAATATTTGATTGTATCTAAAACCATCCATGAATACAGATCTTTCTTACATATAAAATTTTTGTTGTATGAGATTTTTAATGAGGTAACTGGAAGTAAGTTATACTAAGGTGTAATTTTAACAAGGCACAAACATTGATTATTGGTTATTGCTCAGTATAATTATTTTAATATCAATTTATCCACATGCATATGAGAATGCTAATGTTTAGGAATACAAACCAAGATTGGGTTCTTAATCTCCCAAGACAATTTGACAGTGCTACAAAACTGTTGGAGAAAAACAAAACAAAACAAAAAAGATGATAATCTAGCACTAGAAATGTTAGAACAACACAAGGAAAACAACTATAACTATTAACCACTTCAAATTCTTATTGGGAAATCAGGTGGAAAATAAAATGCAAACAGAAAGATTAAATGGTATGCAAGATATGGTGGGGAAGAAGACAAAGGAAGGAGGAAAAGACAAAAGGAAAAGAAGGAAAAAAATAATTTTCCATCTTAATATGTATGTTTACATCTAATGTGCCCACCTATAAAACCCAGTCCAAATTAGAAACTTCACTATCATTCTCCATACATCTCCTCTACACAGCCTATCCCTACCTACAAGTCCTCACATTTCAGTCACTGAAAATCTTGTATAACTGCCCTTCTTCCACCTTTTTCAACTTATTCCAGTTTAAAATTTCATGATCTCTTCAGACTCTTAAATCTCCTCTTTTACTACAAACTCAGTCTGGTCACAACTATCTCTCAAAATATGCACTTGATCATGGTATTTCCCAGACCAAAAGACTCTGAGAACTTATCCACACACTGCTCACATTTTCCATCATGTTTCCTCTTATTTCTTTTGTCCCTGGCGTTTTAGCCCAATCACAAAATTTCAGCCTTAATGCATTTGCTGTCTCATCTAATTGACAATCTTGTCCAGATTCTTCTCCAGTAGAATTTCCTGGTCAACCTTCAAGACTCAGTTTCAGTGTCAACTCTGGATTCCTTTGGACTTACCAGCCAAATCAAATTCTTATTCTGTACCTAATGAAAATCACTTTGAGTACTCCATTAATACACATTTTTTTTCATCATTTAGTAATGTAAATGAATCTTGAAACAGTGTGACTTTGGAGAATATAGAAACATAAAATACTCTTTCTCTAATTACTGTTTCTCTAATTACAGTTGGGCTATGGTACATCTTTCCTTCCTGTCTCTTAATATCTCACACATATTCCATATTTTCCTGGTCACTTTTGGTTATGAAAACTATGTATCTAGTCCAGTTAAATTCTTCCAACTTACATGTGATTTAACAGCTCTCTATATCCTATCTCCAACCATGATATTGGCCCAAGGGAACTCAGGTGGGTTATGGAGCTTGATATGCTCTTTCATTCTTGTCTTCTCCTATAGGTTCTAGTTCTTTTGTGATTTGGACTTGTCCAGAAGGGTGAGATGAAAAGGTCAAGCACTTACTTACTTAACAAGGAATCACAATTGTAATTCTCTGCTGGTTCTTGTTGTGTTTGCTGATGATATCCTTTTTTAAGGGTAATCTGTGGGGTCTTCCTCACTGCACAGGTCACTCACACGTAAGATTTTTTTTTTCCCCCCTGAATTGATCTCTTATACCCTTCCATCAGACCTTGTACTGAATCTCTTGGGTGGGGTAAGAGCAGCCTAGCCAGTGGCTTTCCATAGGGAAACATGAATCTCCATCATGCCAAATCATGCTACTTCTTTTCTGACCTTTCTCTCTTTCTTACTCCCTCTTTCTCCAGTTTTCCAGTTTCTCTTTCTAGTGCTTATGTAGGCTCAGAGCATCTCATCAGGTCTGCTGCATGCACAACTAGGGCTTGAGATATCAATCTTACTTTCATGAATAAATGCATAAGTTTTATAAATAATTATCCTCCATACTCTTTATTGAGTTTTGGTGGAAGAGACGAGTATCTCCCTCCCCTGTCCAAACTACTAGCACTGACTCCAATTCAGTAACTCAGACCCTGATACTGTTTTCTAATCTGTATAAATTCCCATAATCTTCTAGTTTAGAGAAACAGGGAAAGAAAGGACACAAGCAGTGGGGAATGGTGATTTGAGGAGCAGAATTTTGGAGATCTCTTTTCTTCCTTACAAAGTAGAGCACTCCTCATACTCCTCACTTGCTGCTCTCTCCAGTTTCTATCTCATTTTCTATTTCTGGAAAAAGGAAATTTTCTACTCAACAGTCTCATCGCAGGCAATAATTATTTCTCCTATGAATCAATGAATAGATGAATCAGACAATCAATCAGCCTTCTAAGTTTCAATCCTAAGAGTGTATACTTGAAGAATGGAACTTACTACAGGAATTAGGGAACTCACAGAGTTCCTGAAATGACCAGGTACATAAGTTTGGAGGCTATACAACTAGGAATAACACAGACGGTAAGTAAACACAAGTGCTTTCCTGAAATTGTTGTAATAGAAAACTCACCGCCAATCTGCAATAACTACCACAAAACAAATCTTTGGTTTCTCACTCCCAAACATGCCCATCATCCCATATTCAAAAGCAAATCAGCAACTCTAGCAAAAACCATGTGATCCTGCCTAATAGATTGTAACTATTCACCATACAAATGAAGTATCTATGGAAAGTCAAAAGAAGTATCTATGGAAAGTCTCAGCTCTCAAGAAAAGTGTAGATCCATTGTTTACATACCACATACACATACTACATACCAGTACCTACAACATACATTGCTAGGTGATTTTTTTTTTTTCTATCCACAGGTCAGTCACAATCTTGGTTTAATTTCCTCTAGTCTCTGTACTAAGCTATATTTAATTGTTGTCCACATATAATATAATAAGGAAATGGGTTTGTAAAAAATATTCATACACCTAAGTGTATACAGACCTGAGTAAAGAAGAAATTATGGGTATCTACTATGACTTTAATTTTTGGAATTATTCACAAGGGTATGGTTTGTATTTATGACTTCTTTCCACTACATTATGCATTTTCCATTTGCTCTCAGGAAACATGACTTCGAGACTTTTTGCCTGTTGGCCTAGCCATCTACTGGTGTGAAAAGCAAAAAATTGGCTGGTTGAGTTCTCAACTACGCATTCAATTGCAACAATGCATCCATTGTTGGAAGTATTGATTCCTTGTCTTCTGTAACTTCATAATTAGTCCTGTAATAAGCCAAAGGTTTAGGAAGCAAAATTTTGAGGAATGGGTCATTTTAGTGCTATAATGAAATTACCACTCTTTCTTCCATCCCTTAGTTTCCAGCCTAATTGTGGGGAAAATATTATCACATATTGTTTGCTGGTTAAGAAACTGTTGCACACTCTATAAAACAGCACAAAACACTTTCATGCATTCTCTCCTATCTGGCTCCTTACTTAGTCTTAAATAAACATCTTATTTTCTATAAAGCAATGGAAACTTGGAGACAGAATACATTTTTTTTAAATTAAAATTAATCCCATGAGCATTTAACAATTTCCTTTTTTTATGGCAAAATGAATTCCTTGGTCAAGAGTTATGTTTTGTTTTATTTTGTTTGGTTTTGGGTGACCAAAAAATAGGAAAATAAGTAAGTCCATGAATAATATTGCTAGCAGAAACCTGAAAGGACAAAAGAAAAAATCAATACCAAGACTAAGTCAATTCCAATGAGGACAAATCATTGCACTTTCAAAATGGAAGGGTCCAACATAACAGACCTTCTCCCAAATTCTTAGTTCATCTTTCCAAATTATTATGCTATATTAGCTTTCTGTGTATGTCCCTGCTCTTGGCAGGTTGGACACTCAAGAACAGTAATATAAATAACACCCATGATGGGGGGACTCTCCTGTTTATAAGCCTATCCACACACTTTGCCCTGACTATCATGACATTTTGTTCATGATCAGTAAAATAAGAACTGGGAGAGTACAGAAAGAGATTACCTGACAAAAAACGTGAGTCTTCAACTGATTACTGAGAGATTCTCCAACAGACAGCGCTATCTGCTGATCATTAACACGAGGCACAGATATTTTGAATCTGGGACCCATTTACATAATTTTTCTTCAAACCTGGTCATTAATCTTCCAAATATATTCTTCGAAATCCCTGATCATTTGGCCAAAAACTAGATACAGCTCATGAATTTAAATGGTGCCACACCCTGTTCATCACTCCTAATCAAAGTAGAAAAATCATCTGTACTCCTCAAAGTGTTGCCTACTGGGAGGACTTTTTTATGCACTGTATTTCAGGAGTGGTCATGAATTGTATTTATAAAGTATTCTGCTCATAATTGGTTGCAGAACACCATACAGAGGTCTCTACAACCAGATTTTAAATGTACTATCCTCAATTATAGACATGGGGAATTCCCCAAAGCTGTTAAATAGAGGTTGAGGAAGGAGTAGGTGCATGCAGAACATGATCACCTGTTCATAACTCTTTCTAAGACCTTCCATATCTTCTTGAACTTGTTACCATATGCACAACAAAATTTTATTTCTGCAGATTAAATGACAGAAACCACAATGAGAAGCTTAGGTCACATGATTACTTGGTGTTTTATGAATAACCTTAGGATATTGAACAGGGGCAAGAGCTATTTCTCGAAATAGTGTAGTACACACCACAGTTTTCTTTCAAAACATAAGAGCTGAACTATGATTCTGTTATTGGAGCTTATTATTACTTCCTTTCAGCCTGCCAATCAGTCACAAACAACTCAAACATCACTAAATCTGTTGAGTCATAAGGGCTAAGTGTCAAAACTGTTTATACAACAGCCTGAATAAGCTAGAAAGTCTTTTTCTGTGTTTAGGCCCAATTAAAAACTGATAGCTTAATTACCCAATAAATACATTGAGATTACACAAATGCCAAATGTCACATATGTTGCCTCCAAAATTCAAACTAACTTACTTTCAAATACTAGATGGAGCAAAATATAGTGATTTTACTTTGGAACAAATTTCTAGTGTACTCCAGACTATTGTTATCCTTGGAAAATTTGCTAGGCTTTTGAGATTTGAATTTCCTTAGTGGATGACTCCTATCTTCCTGCATGCATTTAATCAAAGCATCTAGGTACCTGCTATTTCTTGCTCCCTAGATTCTATTCACATGTGTCATTAATGAAAAGGACTGGTTTGATGTTCTAGGGGATGTCGAAATGATAAAGTTCTCTGCAGATGAAATTATGGCTCGAAGTTAGAAAAATGACATCTATCTAAAGTTAGACACTGAAAGCTTAGTATTTTCCCAGTCAAGTGAAATAAATTCTTTCTAGTGTTCTTGATTTATTAGCATAGAGAGGTGGCCAAATCAGTAACTGTATATCAAGTGCCAAGGTAAATGGTGATACTTATTTGTTTCATTAAAGAGTCATATAGTACATAACATTTTAAATGTGTTATTTTACAATAATCTACCATCATTCTCTAAGACCAAGCTGTCTCAAAAAAAAAAAAAAAAAGCAAACAAGGGACTTGAATTAGGGAAGATATCAGGTGTCCTGCATCATATAAGCCCAGGCTGAACTGCACTTGTTACTTTTCTATCATTAGTTCTTCCTGAATGAGGGAAAGATTATTTCTCTTGGTATCCAGAAATTAGTAATAACTGTGTCCATTGTCCAACAATCAAAAATATTCTAGTCATATCTTTTTCTTACTGCACAATTATTTTGGTAAATGGTCGTAAGTGATTTTGAGAGAGGATAGGAAAAGATCTTATTTTAAATACTTGTAATGTGGGTGCCTGGGTGGCTCGGCTGGTTAAGCAAATGCCTTCTGCTCAGGTCATGATCCCAGGGTCCCGATATTGAGTCCCACATAGGGCTCCCGGCTCAGCTTCTCCCTTTGACCCTCTCCTCTCTCATGCTTTCTCTCTCCCAAATAAATAAATAAAATTTTAAAAAATAAAAGACTTGTAATGTCTTAAACATCTTCCTCAAACTGTTGTGAATTTGCATTTTGTCAAGTGACCCTATATCTTTAAACTTAGTTCTGGCAATTGAGTAGATAGTAAAATTGACTATTTTGCAGCTCAGTTCAGGCCTCTGTTTTTTTGCTATACCTAAAGTAGTTCCTTCCCTTCCCTTTCCCTTTTCCTTTCTTTCCTCCCTCTTTCTTTCTTTCTTTCTTTCTTTCTTTCTTTCTTTCTTTCTTTCTTTCTTAATGAGGGAGATACATACATAAATCAAGTAGGATGTTAGGGGTCTACCTATTTATGTTGGTACCAAAGACACCACGATAAATTAAAAGTCAACAAAGACTTATGTGGACCAAAATATTTTGATTACCATTCTTTCTCTGCTGCTCATCTTTATAACCATGCCATCTTGTCTGGCAGTGGAATACTGGTATCTATCCTTTTCTACTATGAAATAAGAAAATCCACTTCAGTGGCAGCATCTCCCACCTTCATCCCACTTTACAAAAGACAACTGATAATAATACTTTTCAAAGATGCTTGTCTTCTCCCAAATGCCTTGGAGAACAATATATCTTTGGGATATCATGAGGACTGTATTTGAAGGTAGATGAGTGGGATGTACGTAATAAATTCCCAGCTCTCTAAGTTATTGCATTCTTTTCTCTGCATTCTTCCATAAGGAGATTTTGTTATTTACATTTAATTCAGTACAAGCCTCTTCTGAGACCAGATATAGACCAATTAATTAAGCAAACAGAATCCCTCTCAGCTGTTCTTTCTAGCACATGGGGTCCAGAATCATTGTTAAGTACCCTATAAAAATAAATTTGTCAGTATTATACTTCTCTGTCTTTTGCTTCAGAATCCATTGAAACTCATACTCAACAGATTTTTGCAGATTTTTCCCAACTGATGTGTTAAGTTTTACAAGGACGTGAATTCAACCAACCAATCATTGTAATTTAGCAATCTCAAAATTAAATTCTGCGTCTTATTTTTAGTGATATCAGTATTGCAATTTCGGGAATAAGATCTTTTTCTCTCCTTCCTTCCTTCCTTCCTTCCTTCCTTCTTTCCTTTCTTTCTCTTTCTTTTCAATCATGAGAAACTTTCTGATTATTTTCCCCTAAGATCCCTATGGCACTTAGAAACAACTGACTTATCTCACAATTTATTTATCTCCTTCCTGCCTTTAAACATGATCTGTCACAATGCCCATTCAGTTTGCTAAAGCCTTAGCTTTATGAGGAATTTGATTCAAAATGGTGAGTGGGATCATTTAAGTAATTACGTAACGTTGCCTCTCATGGACTACCATTAACTCATTCTGTAATACTAACTGGATTCTCATTGTTTCAAATACAATCTAGGTTGGAAAACCAATTCTAGGTTCCATATTCTCTAAATTACGGCCCATGAAAAAACTTCTCTTTTGGTTAGGATTCTTAGTTGAAGACTATTAAAGAACAAAAATCTTGGGACGCCTGGGTGGCTCAGTTGGTTAAGCGGCTGCCTTCGGCTCAGGTCATGATCCCAGTGTCCTGGGATCGAGTCCCGCATCCGGCTCCTTGCTCCGCAGGGAGCCTGCTTCTCCCTCTGCCACTCTGTCTGCCTGTGCTAGCTTGCTCGCTCTCTCTCTCTCTCTGTCTCTGACAAATAAATAAATAAAATCTTAAAAAAAAAAAAGAACAAAAATCTCAACTGTGTCAGTTTTAAGATCTAATTGGCTTTATTAAAGAATTCATGAATCAGGCAGCATCTAGCAAGTAGTTAAAAAATGTCTTAGATGCCCAGGAAAATCAGCTGGGTTTCTACACAACCATAATATTGGAAACCTTCGCTATTCCTGTGACCCATTGTTTAGCATCTATACCACTAACCCCTAAGTTTGGACAGTAGAAATGCTAACAAAGCTGCCCTAAATCTTTTCTTCTCAAGTGTGTTTATATATGTGCCAAGTTGCTAAGGCTGAGGTACCCATTTGTTTGGTCAAACAATATCCTAGATGGTGATTATAAATGTGATTAACATTTACAATCTTTGAATAAAGCAGATTACCCTCCGTAATGTGGATGAGCCTCAATTTAATAAGCTTAAGGTTATATAAACAAATACAGGCTTCCCAAAGAAGAAGAAATTCTGTCTCAAGACTACAATGTAGAAATTCTGCTTCAGCTTCCACCCTTTTGATCTGTTTTTCAGATTTTGGACTCAGTATTGCAACTTCAACTCTTACATAATTTCTGGTCTACTGGCTTGCCATATAGATTTCAGACTTGCCATCCTTCACAATTATGTGGGATAGTGTGTGTGTGTGTGTGTGTGTGTGTATATATATATATATATATATATAATGTTTGTTATTGGTTTGTGTTCCTTGAGAACCCCAAGTAATAACCTAGGTGTAGCTGTCATCTCATAATCTCACATTATTTATCTCTAGCTTCCCAATGTCTTATGGATTTGAGTGTTAAAATTTCCTAGATTGCATGTAGAAACCTAGCTGCAAAGCAATTGTTCCTATTAAGAGGAACCCTCTTGGGTCTCCTGGGTGGCTCAGTGGGTTAAAGCCTCTGCCTTCAGCTTGGGTCATGATCCCAAGGTCCTGGGATTGAGCCCCGCATCGGGCTCTCTGCTCGGCAGGGAGCCTGCTTCCTCCTTTCTCTCTGCCTGCCTCTCGGCCTGCTTGTGATCTCTGTCTGTCAAATAAATAAAATCTTAAAAAAAAAAAAAAAAAAAGAGGAACCCTCTTGCACTATTGGTGGGAATACAATTGGTAGCTACTATGGAAAACAGTATGGAGTTTCCTCAAATAGTTAAAAATAGAACTACCCTATGATCCAGCAATTGCACTACTAAGCATTTACCCGAAGAATATAAAAACAGTAATTCAAAAGGATACATGCACCATGTATGCACCCCTATGTTTATAGCAGCATTATCTACAATAGCCAAATTATAGAAACAGCTCAAGTGTCCATATATTAATGATCGATGAATGGATAAAGAAGGTATTTCAAATAAAGAAAATATATATATATATATATATATAAACAGCCATAAAAAAGAATGAAATCTTGCCATTTGTAACAACATGGTTGGAGCTAGAAAGTATCATGAGCAAAGAGGGGGAAAAAGGAAAGAGACAAATCAAGAACAATTAGCTATAGAGAACAAACTGATGGTTACCAGAGGAGAAATGGATGGGGGATGTGTGAAATAGGAGATGCGGATTAAGGAGGGTACTCGTGATGAGCACAAGGTGTTGTATAGAAGTGTTCAATCATTACATTGTACACCAAAACTAATATTACATTATATGTTAACTAACTGAAATTTAAATAAAAACTTATAAAAAATATCTATTAGCTTCACACACTGTTAGAAGAGAAAAGCATGTTGAAGGGGAGTGGGAAAGATGGTTAGTGAGTCAATCTATAGTATCTGATACATTGATATATGATTATTTATTTATATATTGGCTTCCCCTGGTAACCGGTTAGTCTTGAATCAGTAGTTATAACTTCATACTATCTGCCAAATCTGACCATATACTTTATAATTTACAAATAAATAAGATATATTAGCCCCTGATTTATCATTTACAAAAGATTTAAATATTTAGTTTCTGCTTGTTTGCTTAGTTGATGACATGCATATATATCTCTAGGAAAAAGAAAGTGAATAAAATAATCCATAATCTCTCTTTTGAGGAAACTGAGGGATAAAGGACGAATAATTTAACCTAAGTCATTTGACAATTTAACTTAAGGAAGTAACAGAGCCTGGCTTAGAATACAGGTTTTGTGAGTTCTTGATTAGTGTCCTTTCCTCCCTACCATGCACAAATAAACATTATAATCCACAAGGAAATATTCACCTAACTACAGCCTGACTTGCCCATATGTAAATAAACCAAGGCAACAGGAAGAAATGTGGAGTTGAGACTGGGGAGATTGCAAACAGACAAAAGTTCTCTGGCCAAACCTCAAACTTCAGTGTTTTATGTAGGATGAAACCCATAGAATATATTCTTTTCCTTGAATGTTTAATTTGTTATCCTTTTATATGTAGAAATTAGAAAACATTCCAAAAATCTAACAGCAGTCTGTGCTCTTTCTCTGAATTCAAATAGTCCACTTTTATTGAACATTTTACTAAGCTTAGATAAATCAGAGAGATTATCCAAATGCATTCAGCTCATTGTAAAAAACACCAGAGAGACCTTTAAAAGGATTGTAAAGACTCTCAATCAAACTAGTTCTCACAGAAAATGTGTTAAAGGACATAGGACACAGTTAAGAAGCTGGAAGCAGGATCCATTTCCACAGCTACCATTTAAATTCACTCTTTTGTTACCTCCATCTAGAATTCTTTAACAGCTCTCCCAACGGCCTCTCGTTTCCAGTCTTCCCACTCTAATTCTACCTGGAAACGCTGTTTTCAGTTTAGTGTTGAAAAAAATGTCATGCCATTCTACTGTTTAGGCAACATGAGGAAGGACTAATAGCCAAAAAATCTTGGCTTGAGCTCTTAAACTCTGGTCTTGGGCAAAATATACTTTTCCTGAGTATACTTTTTCTGAGCCTGTTTCTCTCTGTTTTTTTTGGTCTCGCTCTTTCATCAATTAAACTATTTCATAAGCCCTGCCTAATACATGGTTCATAATATAATTAAGTGAAATGATTAATTTGAAAAAAATGTTAAGCACTTTTAAATATTACAAAATAGAAGATAGTTAAATATTTTGAGGCTATCATACCAGCAATCTAAGCTCAAAAGTAACAGATAGGCTGCAAAATTTCAATTTTGACCATATTTATATTCTGATATATTGTTTTATCAGTGAGGAATCTGTGAAAATAAAATTAATTTTGTTCACATTCAAATAAACACAATTTATTAGCTCAAGGTCAAATGCCTCAAATTATTTATCTATTTTATTCATCATCCATTAGAAGTCTTAATTTTTGAACATTTCAGCCATTATTTTAGTGTTTCTTTTTCTGTTTTTTTCTCTTCCCAATTACAAACATGTGCACACTCACACATACACAACACACTCATACTCACAACCACTATGTTAATCATAAAGCATTTTATTGCACAAAAGATGACATAATCAAATGATTTGAAGCAAAACAGTAAAAACTGTTTTAAATGTCATTTTTAAAAGAGAGCTTATTGACTGTTATGTAACTATGATATTTAAACAGTCCTAAGAAGTTCAAAGGGTGAAAATGATTGCATTTTGTTAACATTCTATAAATCAGAGCAATATTCTCCAATAAAATAAAGATGCTTCTTAGTGTTGTGCTATCGGTAGACTTATTATTATTCATCTCTTGTTCTTACATGAAGAGCTCAAGCTACAGTGATAAATTCTACAATTAAAAGTATATCTTTAAAAACACATTTTAGGTAGTCAGCTATTCTTATTTAAATCAAGGCATCAATATACTTACTTATTCTACACTCTGTCCCCATATAGGGTAAACACAACTTAAGGAAAATATGAAGCTAAGATTAGCATCCTTAGATTCTTCTGTCAAATCAATTCAAGCTACCAACCAAAACAAATGGTCAGCTTTAATCACATGACCTTACTTTTAAATTATGCTTTTTCCAATTTGTCTTTTTTATTAAGTAAAATAAAAATCTGTTCATCAGATTTATTGATGTAGATGTCTAATACATTTTTTTGATGGCTGAATAGCGTTTCCTTGTATGAATATCCCACAATTTACTGACCTATTCATTTACTGACAGAAATTGAAGGCATTTCACTTTTGACTTCAGAATTTGCTGAGGTAAATAATTTTATAAGGGTCTCTTGGTGCAAATGTGCAAAGATTCTCTAAGGCTAATAGCTAGGTGGGGAACTGCTGTATCATTGAGTGTATGCATGTTCAGTTTTACCAGGGACTGCCAAGTGTGTAAGTCCTGCCTTTGTGGCACTTCCTCAGAGCTGTATATATATATAGAGAGAGAGATATATACAATGGAATACTATGCACCCAACTAAAAAACCAAAATCTTGCCATTTGTAATGACATGTATGGAACTAGAGGGTATTATGCTAAGCAAAATAAGTCAATCAGTAAAGGACAATTACCATATAAACTCTCTGATATGACGAATTTGAGAGGCAGGGTAGAGGACATGGGGGGAGGGAACAATGAAACAAGATGGAACCAGGGAGGGAGACAAACCATAAGAGACTCTTAATCTCAGGAAACAAACTGAGGGTTGCTAAGGGGTAAAAGGGGAGGGATAGGGTGGCTGGGTTTTGGACATTAGAGAGGGTATGTTCTATGGTGAGTGTTGTGAATTGTGTGAGACTGATGATTCACAGACCTGTACCCCTGAAGCAAATAATACATTATATGTTAATAAAAATATAATAATTATAATAAAAAAACTGTATATTCCTCTCAGTTCCAGTCACAAGAGGTATGGCAGAAGTCTTCAGGGCTAACCCACAACTTTGTTTGGCTTGTTTTATTTGGGCCTGCTGATTTCCTTACATTTTGGCCATGAATTTTTTTCTTCAAAAGTATATTTATTTGTTCAGTACATTACATACTTCCATGGGAGAATTTTAGTTTTTTTTGTTTATTTGTTTGTTTAGTTTACCTTAACCATGAAGCTGAGAAGCTGAAAATGTAAATTTAGATATATTCTAGTCATTCCCTCTTGATTTAACTTTGTATTACATCATTATATTCCCCTAACAAAGTATTTGGCCATCTTTTCTATTTTGTTTTATAATTTTTTTACAAAATCCCTTTCTTTCTCTCAAATTCATTCTCTAGTTCACATTTTCTTTTTTTTATGTGTTTAGTGGCTCACTTTAGTCTTTAATGTATGTAAATTCTAGATTTGGTTTTTTTTTTTTCCCTTCATTACAAGGAACAAATATCATCAATTATGTGTTAACAATTGGCAGTAGCAGAAGAACATTAAAAACAAATACAAAATGTACCAGCCACAGTCTAAACACATAATAATTTGAACAGTGAAAGTTTAATATTAAGAATTATTAACTATAACAGGGCCCTGGAGTAATAAGACTGACTACTAAGGAATACAGATAACTTTAGACAATAAAGAAATAAATAAATAATAAGAAATAATAAGAAATAAAGAAATAACAGATACAGAGATCAGCCACCACTCCTGTGGCTACGATAGTGCATGTAAAGAAAAGGTCCTAGACCCATAAGCTCCAGAAACTTTTGAGGAAGGCAGAGCTGAGGTACGTGAATGACAGAGAAATCACCATGAAACTATACAGGAGGGATCTGCTTGAAATCTGCCCTCTGGACCTTACCAAGTCTCCTTCTGTGGTGCAGGAAAAGTTGTTTAGGGGTAGTGTCTTTCTGGAGGCATTCAGTTACAAAACCACCCAGAGAAGGTATAAGGGGAAGCTTCTTGCCGTTGTTTCTGATCCCTGTGCACTGAATTCTCCAAAAACAATCAACCCAGTGTGTAAAAGGATCTTGAGCTCAAGAATAGAATAGAGCCCTGCCACCAGCAAGATCATAAACTTGTGGAACCCTGAGCAGAGGACTAAATTAAGCTGATGGACCCAAACTCTTCACCCATTGAAACTATGAAACAACAAATATATGTTGGTTTAAGCTGATAAATTTGTGGTAACTTATTATGCAACAATATTTATTCTTCAGAGGCAGTATATCAACCATCTATAACATTGTTGCTGGAGCCTTGGCTAATTTTCAAGGTAGTTAGTGGATAAGAATCCAGGTTTTGGGGGCACCTGGGTGGCTCAGTCAGTTAAGTGTCAGACTCTTGGTTTCAGCTCAGGTTATGACCTCATGGATCTCAGATCAAGCTCAGGCTCTGTGCACAGCAGGGAGTCTGCTTGGAGATTCTCTCCCTCTGTCCCTCCCCCCACTTGCACTCTCTTTCTCTCTCTCAAATAAATAAATAAATAAATAAATCTTTAAAAGAAATTATCTGGGTTTTACCAAAAGAGAGGGTTGTTACTAAAGTGAAAAACTGAAAATATGAAGGCATCAAACACAGGGCCAATTTTCTCCCAGAGACATCTGCTGAATTATAAAGTTGAGCAAGATAAGAAGCTCAAAATTAAACCACAATTCTTTATAATACTTAGCTTCACTGATGGCAGTCTTTGGTATTAAGAAGCAAAAAATCACAGAGAAGTTGCCTCATACTCATAATATGCTACAAGTTGAAGTTCTAGAAGAGATATGACCCAGAAATGGGGACAAAGAATATAGATTGACTGTTACCAAAGTAGCATCCTGACCATAACTCAGCTTGAACCCTGATTAGGTTGAGATGGTCAGTCCCCTTCTGTATCTGCTTGGAAAATCAAAATGTGGAATTCCTTAGTGTAATGTAATATCACATGAAGTCTCCAGATGTCTTTATATACAGTATCTGGAGTTCAATTTTAATAATTGAATTTTTAAAATTCATGTCAAAAGAAAGTACAGAATGATTAAACAAGCAAAAAAAAAATAAATCAGACCTTCAGATGATCCAAATCTAATAGACAAGGATATAGTTATAATTCATTTTTTTAAAGATTTTATTTATTTATTTGACAGAGAGAAAGCAAGAGAGAGAATACAAGCAGGGGAGTGGGAGAGGGAGAAGCAGGCTTCCTGCCAAGCAAGGAGCCTGATGCAGGGTTTGGTCCCAGGACCCCGGAATCATGACCCGAGCTGAAGGCAGAAGTCCAATGAGTGAGCCAACCAGGTGCTGCATGATTCATTTCTTCAAGGAAAAAAAAAAAAAAAAAGATAAAATGAAAAAAACAGAATAAAATACTGAGAAATTTATAAGAGAATTAGAATCTTAAAAATATAATAAAATAGAAATTACAGAAATGAAAATATAATATATGAAATAGAAAAATGACTAGATTATTTTAATAGCAAACTACTATAAGAAAAAGAACATTAGCGAACTGGTCAAAAGAAAATATTCAAGCTGACACCAAGAGGAGTAAAAGGAAAATACAGAAAAGAGACCAATGGATATAAAAGAGCTGCGCCACCTCTAATCAGAGTTCCAGTTGAAGAGAGAGAATTGGGCAATAAGAATACTTGAAGAGATAATGAGTTTAAAAAAATACTAATGATATGAAATCACAGAACCAAAAATCCTTATATACACCCAGTAAGATATATACTAATCAAAGCAAATCAAGTAATACACTTAGGCACATCATAGTCAAATAATAAAATTTAAATAAAAGAGAGATATAGAGACCATTTTAAAAGTAATAAAAAGTAAAATAGACATAATGTTCAAAAGAGTAACAATCCAATTGACAGCTGAAATCTTACAAAGATGTAGAAGCCAGAAGACAATACAGTGGCATCTTTAAAGTTCTGAAGGCAACTAAATGTTCCCTCAAAATCAGAAACACTATAAGATTTTCCATGAAATATGAAGACAAATTAAAGAGATTTTGAATCAACAAAACTGAGAGAACTGTCACCAGCAGACCTGTATTTCAAAAATGCTAAGAGTGAGTGCACTTGGGTGGATCAGTTGGTTAAACATCTGACTCTTGATTTTGGCTCAGCCAGTTTCATGAGGTTGAGCTCCACACTCGGTGGGGAGTCTGCTTGAGATTCTCTCTCCCTCTTTCTCTTTCCTTCCCCTCCTCTCTAAGATAAATAAATGAATCTTTTAAAAAAAATGCTAACAGAAATTATTTAGTCAAATGGAAAATGATACCAGAAGAAAAGACAGAAAGGTAGAAAAGGAATAATAAAGACAGTATAAAATAAAAATTAAGATTGTATAAAAATAAATAAGTGTACTCTATAATGTTTTAAATATATGTAGAACCGAAATTCTCAAAAATAACAACACTAGAGAGGGAGTGAGGGAAAATGGAGTTGGTAAAACATCATTTATATTTGGTAACAATAAGTCAAGTATGCATGTTGTAATATCTTGAATAAAAATATTTAATGTAAAATATTTCAGTAAACTGAAAGAATAATGAAGAATTTTATACTAACAGCTTAGTAGAGAAAAAGTTACACAATAACATTTGATGAACACAAAAGAAAACTATAAAGGGAAAAAAAAGGAATGTAAAACTCCTAGTTTCATAGGAAACTATGAAAAAATACGAAAATGTGGAGGCACCTGCGTGGCTCAGTCCATGAAGGTCTGCCTTTGGCTCTGGTTGTGATCCCAGGATCCTGGGATTGGAGCCCGGCTTCAGGGCTCCCTGCTCAGCGGGAGGCCTGCTTCTCCCTCTCCTACTCCCCCTGCTTGTGTTCCCTCTCCCACGGTGTCTCTCTCTGTCAAATAAATAAACAAAATCTTAAAAAAAAAAAAAAGGAAGAAAACTTTCCTTAAAAAAAATAGGAAACGTGTAGTAATAGTTTAGATACAAATCCAAATATATCAATAAATTAAATGTAAATGATCTAAATATATATCCAACAAGATTTATATTAAGACTCTATAAAGCACGACCACAAATCATGAGGAATAGACAGAAAACCAAAAAAATGTACAAAATGTTTATCCAAGGCAATCTGTGTAATATGACTTTGTTAAGTTTACGTAAGTATGTCATTGGTAGAATTCTAGAAACGGTCATCAAAATCTTAGAGGTGATTTTTACTGTGTCAACATTTAAGTGATGTTAATGTATTTATTATGATTCTTTACTATATATTTATATATTAGCCATGTGTACTTTTTTAAAATTTGGAAAATAATTACTTTTATTGTATATTCACCTTGTAGGTCATGTCTTTATTTCCCAACAGCTAAACTAATGTCATAGCTAGATAAGGAAATTATTTAAGCCTCCTCTCTCTTTAATAACACACGTTTAAATTAAATTAAATTTAAAAGATCCTTTTTCTCAAGGAACTAAGTCAGATTCAATAAAACTGATTAGCACCTTGTTGACTATAGTATACTTCCATTTTAAAGATGTAAGTCATATGAAACACAAAATATTTTCATTAGAGCTGAGTTAGTGAGCGAATTGGGTTAAAAGCTTTGCCTGTATTTCTCTTTCTTAGCGTAAACATAAATGCTGCAAAACATGGGATAAAAATAGTTCCTTATAAATAGAAATAAGCTAAAGTAGAGTAAAACCTATGTTCAAAACCCTACAAAGTACTCCAAAGTGAAGTTGAATTTCCTCTCTATAATCCTTTACTGATAGGTTTATATATAAGTTTATTAGGTTTATCAATCTTCTTTAACACACTTACATGCTATAAAACATCTGGTAAGGAAAAACAGAACACAGTATTTGACTTAATGTTAGTGTAGTCAGGATATATATTTCATATTATATTAGTAACAGACACAATTCCACAATACAATAAGTAAAAATGCTTCCTCTTAAAAGCAAAGTACTCCCTTCTTGGAAATAAATTACCCTGGCGAGGACCATCATGGGGCTCCGGAGAATAGGTAATTCACTTCAAGTGAATGAACCATCAGCTAAGGGGAGAGTGCTTCTGCCGGTGAATTTTAAACTGCCATTTCACTTACTGCCTCAGTTTCCTCATTTGAAAGATGTGGTAATACACAGTACTTCTTTAAAAAGTAGAGAGAGTGTTCATCTATTAACAGGCAAGTTATGAATATACTGACACAGATTTAAATCTCCTCAAATGGCAAATCCCATACACATGCTGAATAACCATGACTCTGGTGTTCAATGTATCACTCATCTGTTTTTTGTTCACTCCAAGTTCTCAGCATTGTCTGAAACACACCTATGTTCTAAACAAAAATGCTTCCAGTGTTTCATCACAATAGTAACATCACTAGATGGATATCTCTTCAGCTGAATACAAAGTATTCTGGGGTCAATGGTTTTTGTTTTTGTTTTGTTTTTTTCCCCTACTATAAAAGGACTATAACTCTTGGGGCCTTTGGGTTAGAATGAGCAATTAATGCTTTTTTCAATTGTGCAGCACTTATAAAATTGAGCATTTTATATTCATCTGGGTTCTTTGTTTATTCACTTTTGTGTAAGCTATTTTGAACTGGAGCTTTAACATTTAGTTGCTTTTCCCATTCTTTAGTTAAGAAGATTTGTAATGCATACCTCCCACACAATACTTGAAAAATATACACTTTATTGACCTATTATTGGATGTTTTGTGGTTCCTTAGACATGGTTTTATAAAATTTCATTTTGAATTCTGGCTTGAGTTCAAGCATCTTTGAAAGTGAAGCTCTGATTACAGACTTATATGCATAGTATAAGTAGGAGCAAATGAACACCTTCCTCAACCTTCTCCAGACTCTCAGTTCTAACTTAATCTCCCCTTTTTTGGCTTCCCTTTGAAACATGTATACTAAGGTTAGTTTGTATTTGAATATTTGGCAGTTAATGATGTGTTTTATTGCCTTCTTCATTTGGTACCATTTGCTGCATATCAACAGGTTATCTTTCCTCTTTGAGTTATCAAAAACAAAACATGGTCCCTCAGAAAGCATTGGGGATTTTCAAAGGACCATTACTCTTCTACACAAATGAATAAATTGCTTCTGTAGAAAAAGAAAAGGATCTTCGTGTTTTCCATCTCTCTCTAGCTTTCTCTCCTTCTCTCTCTGCCTCTCTGTCTCTCCTCCTTTCTGTTTCTTTCTTTTTCATTGCATAATAAAAAATACAGTAGTAGTATACACTGATGACTCTTTCAGTGCAGAAAGGCAATGGGGGAAGAATCTACCAAATGCTGAGTGCTAAACACATCTCACTTAATCCAAAGGCTGGAGTTAATAGCAAAAGATTCAGTAAGTGTGGCATATGAACCAAGAGCCTTCGAGCAGGAAGAAACTGAGTTGAATATCAGCTGCATTGTTTATTGAATGTATGACCTCAAATTTATTAAAAAATCTACAACTGATTCTCAGTTTTCTTATCAATGAAATAGGGATAGATAATAAATTCTGCCTTGGATAATTGTTTTTCTGTGTCACTTCTTCTACATAACTTTTCAACATAGGTGTTCTTCAGACAGATTTCTCATCTTCCTGCCATATATTCTGACCTACTGGGGGTATTATCCACCATACAGTTTTAACTCCATCTTTATACCAATAATGACAAAATGTGTATCTATAGCCTAGACTTCTCCAGACTCTGTATATATACCCCCATCAACCTGCTTCACAGCTCCTAAAACTCTTAATTGTATCTCAAACTTAAAATTCTAAAGCCAGACTACTGATCTCCCTCCTGGCCTAAAACTGATTCTCTTCCATCATTTCCTTCTTCATTGAAGAGGAAATCCTCCAATTACCTAATTCAAAAACCCTGGAGTTATCTTTGACATCTCTCGAAATCTGTCTAATTGTGTCTGTCATTCTAACAAATTGAATTCAAGAACAATCATTTTGTGTCTTCCCAGGGAGACACAACATGTATTTAAGTACTTTTTTCACACAGTTGAATACTCCATCCGATAGACAGAGTGATCTCCTAAATTGTAAATCTGACCATATTATATCTTACCTTAAAATCCAGTTATAATATAGCTAATGTGTATTGAGCATTTACTACATTCTAGACTTTGCCCTAAGCATTTTACATATATCACCTCATTTATGCAGGAGATGGAAATTAATATTATTATTACTATATTCATTTTACAGCTGAGGAGATTGGAACAAAAAGAGACTAAGAAACATGTTCATGGATACATAACCACCAAATGGGGGGGGCAGGCCATCCAGCTGCAGAGTTCACCTTCCTAACAGGACACTACACTCCTTCCCAGAAGCTCCTGTTCATGCTTGAGAATAGACAAAATAAAAAATATCTAGCTGGAATGCTCTTATTAAAGCTCACCTTGTAGTGTGTGTGACTGACTTGTAGATTGCAAGACCACACTGATAAATTGTCAGCAATATAGCAAGCACTTTGCTAAACATAACCATTATTAAAAATTAAACTTTATGTGGCTCGGTCGGTTAAATATCTGCCTTCAGTTCAGGTCATGATCCCAGGGTCCTGGGATGGAGTCTCCATCAGGCTCCCTGCTCTGTGGGGATCCTCCCTCTCCCTCTGCTGCCACTCCCCGTGCTTGTGTGTGCTCTCTCTCTCTCTCTCTGACAAATAAATAAAATCTTTAAGAAGTTAAAATTTTATAAACACACAATAAATTTTATTTAAAGTGAAGATAAAGGTAATAATTACTCAAAACTCATCACTTCCTGCTTATCTTTTTCTCTTGATGTTATTTACATCTATTATATCTATATAGTAAAAAGAAATAATGGTGAATTGCTACACATCTCTTCCCAATTTCATATTCAAATGATACTGTTCAGGGTCAGAGTATTAATTGCATGAAAATCTGTAAAAGTTACAAATTAAAGTTTGACTTACCATTTTTGTATTCTAGACGTAAGAAAATGATGGAGTGGAGCACCTTGGTGGCTTAGTCAGTTTAGTGTCTGTCTTTGGCTCAGGTCATGATCCCCGGGTCCTAAGATCTAGCTTAATGTAGAGTTCCTGCTCAGTGACAAGACTGCTTCTCCATCTCTCTCTGTCACTCCCCCTGCTTGTGCTCTCTGGCTTTCTCTCTCAAGTGAATAAAATCTTAAAAAGTAAAAATAAAAACAGAAAATGATGGAGAAAAATGTTAGTGATAACTAAATGGACTTAAAGTGTTTGCTGACTTTTGACATTCTATTGTGACCAGAACAAAAAAAATTGAGGAGATGCACTTTCACTATTATCCAAATCAGTAAAGGCATCTCTCATACCATTGACGAATGAGTGAAGTCCTGACATGCATATTTGTTTCATTTTCATCTTGCTTTTTCATGTAAATGAAAATATCCTGTAACATTCATGTTGAGATTATATTCTCTCACCAGTTGAAACTATTGTCTATGGATACATTAGATTGGCAAAAATCAATAGAAGTATTCTGTGAGAATCAATTATATGGAACTGATTTTAATATTGTCTAAAAATGTAAGCTCTGTTTTATTTACATATATAAATATATATACAAATATATAAATATAAAGTATTATTTATTTCTTACTAATTCTGAAGTATTGTTCAGCTAACTAAAGAGATAGTCTTTCTTTTGCTAAATTTTTAAAAAATGGTAAATCCATACTCTAAGCTGTTTTTAAAACCATAAGTCATGCACTTTGTAAATAATACTCTTATTTCTATTTTTTTATATATCCACAGGTTTTTATGGAACTTATAGACTTGATAACTATGCAATATGTTCCAAAGTATTCTGTAAACTTGACATGTACTTGTTTGACATTGAGCTCCAGTAAGAAACTAGGCAGACAACTTAAAAAGATGATTTATGAGTATAGAAAAAATGAATAACAATCACCAGAAGACAGCATGTGTTTACTTGGCTCAAGTAATGGCAGACTAAACGTATTCACACTTTCTGAAAGAGACTAGATTCTTACATTTTTGAAATGTAATATTTATGTAATATATTTTGTCTCAATGAAGTACCAAGATACTGTGTAAACAAAATGTTGAAATAGAGATTGAATGACAGTTCCAATGATCATAATTAGGAGGTAGATGTCATATCAAAATGATCACTTTCCATCAGTTGGACTTGTGCAAGAAAATAGAATGGGTCTATGTGAGAAGTAGGGAGTTTTCTATCACCAGATGTACAGTTAACCAATGCATGAGGTTGACCTAGAATGCATTTTGAAGGGCCCTTTATATTCTTGACCTGGTTTCAAATGTGCATACAAATTGTAAAATAATTATTTCTAAAAGAAGGTGTGTCCTATGAAAACATTATGACAGCTAAAGGTGTACAGAAGCCCATTCTAGCATTCTGACCAAGTTAGTCATTGGATTTGGTTTTGTCTTAAATGCTAAGTAATGCACCTGGTATCTCAGAAGTATCCCAGGTGACTAATATATTATTCTCAAAGGACTAGATGGGAATCAGATCAAATGTTATTATTCTTATATAAAAATAGACTTATTTTTATCCTCTAGGATTCAACATGGGGCTTAGAAACTGTCAGTATACTATGCTTCTGTTTTGTTTGAAGCACTTTCAACACCTTGATTTGATAATCCAGGAGTATAATATTCTTTAAATATTTCACTCTTGGAAATGCTCTCACCAAATAACTAATTTTGAATTATTATTTGTCATCATCTGCACAAAGAAAAAAAATCCTGGAAGAGATTGAAAATAAATACCAAATATCACAGAAGCCTTGCCAATGGAAAAGAATTACCATTAAATCCTAACTGCAAAAATTTATCCATTATACTTACTATCACTAAATGAAAAACAAAAGTAATAAAAATAAGTGCATGGAACTGAAGGATAGTATAAAAACATCTATCTCATCAATCACAAGAAAATATTAAAAGGTAGAAATAATAACACTATGTCCTAGTGTTGATTAGCAATTAGATTTGATCACTTTTAAACTTCACTTTATTCTAACATGTGGGTAACTTTAAGTTTTGACTACTTAGAAGTGAATTTAGCTTCAAATAATGGAAAACTGAAGCAGCCATTTGCACACAAAATGGGATATATTTTTCCAACATAACAGAAGGTCCAGAGGAAGGAAGTTGCTTGTCTTGCTTTCATTGTTCAACATTGCCATCAAAACCTCTACTCCTCTGCTCTGCATCCTCAATGTGTTTACATCTCATTTTCTTGAATTGTATCTTATGATCACAACTGATTAATCACAAACCTTTGTTCTCTGGCAAAAAATGTGTGCTCAAAATTGCAAAGTATATAAAAAAATGGCTATCTAAGAATTCAGTGCAAGTGGGAATTTAGTATTTACTATTAATAGAGATGATAGTGATTTCTCTAATATTGTGAAAGTATTTTTACAGAAAATGGAAAAATAAATGAATACTTTTAATTTAATAGCAGTTGGTTTAAACTACACAGTAGTTCCAGTAAGCCATCATTCTTGGCTACAGAATCAATACATTTTAGTTCTGGCATGGATCTCATGGGTCATCTGACCCAGCCTCTTACTTTATAGATAAAGAAACTGGGATACAGACACCTTAAATAATTTGCTCAAGAGTATGCAAGCTATGAAGTTGTGGGTAAGCAGTAGGCCCAGAATGCTAGCAAGAACATATTTTTTTACGTACTCATAGAGATCTTTACACAGACACATAAAAAGACTCACGGTCTAATAGCTGGATTGGAAAGCATCCAGCATATTGTAACGGTACTGAGATCTATGTGGGAAACATATTCAGAATTTCTTTTTATCCTCGTCCAGATTCAAACATTTGATTTAAATGTTCTGCATTAAATAATTGATTCCCAGTCTTTGCAGGTGGGATTTAGTACAGTAGCACAAAATAATTGGGTAACAGTTAGCATTTAGCAGCATCATTATTATCTGCCTTTCAAATATTTTTCATTTGGGTTGATCAGTGCTTTTAAATTTTACCTTTGGAAAAGTTGTCTACAAAGGATGAGAAAAATAGGGAACTATATTTAAATGGTGTATTTATCTAGGAATCCATGTGCAATTGTGCCATACTAAAGCAGAAAGTATTTAGAGTAACATCAACAGATGATATTTTAAAATAGGCAAAAAGAAATATAAAAGTATGTAGACTTATTGGCAGCAAATTGCCACAGGTTATAGAAAATGATTGGTGCAGAACAAAACGGTCATCCTGTTTGGAAAACATATCCTTCCTGCAACATGGCCCCTGAGTAAAACAACAAAACAGATATATGTGTGAACCTTCAAAGCAGCATTTTCAAACAAGTGAAGCAAATTTATAAGAATTCATTGTATATATTTTAGCACCCTAACCAGAGAGGCATGTTATGGAGTCAGAATAACCCAAAAATGGGTTGACACTCTCAGCTGACTTGCTTGTACACCAGAAATAATAACAGTATTTACTTCACTGTGCTCTTATGAGAATTGAAGGCAAAAAGATAAGGCAAAGCAAAATACCCAATGCAGTGCCTGGCACATAGTGAGCACTAGGCAGCTATTAGTGATTACTAGCATTAACAAGCTGTATCCTTCCCTTCCCAGAAAACCAACTACACCACCTGGAAGGAACACCTGCCTTTAACTCATAGGCAGGAAAACACAACATACCAGATCTCTGCACCCTTGGCATATACCTAAAGACTTTTTACATGTCTTAAACATCACTTCCTTGTTTCTGAGCACTAAGAGACAGTTGTATTTAAATGGCATTCATCAGTGTCATATTCCTGTCACTGTGTTGTCTTAAAATCAATAGGATTTATGAAGGAAGATAGAGAAGTTTATTATCTTATTATCCAAAATATATCCCATGATGTATAAGTCAAATCCACAATTTGAGACTCTAATACATTTGGCTATTTTTCTTTCTTTTTTTTAATTTAAATTCAATTAGCCAACATATAATACATCATTACTTGGCTATTCTTTATTCTTATTTTATTCCAGGGTAGAAGCTTCCCCATTACCCCAGATATTCTAAAAGTATTGGCTAGAATAGCATTCTATTTAACCAGCACTTTGATTGGAAATAGTGATTCTCCAAATATAGCTCTGCATTGATTTTTACCACCATAATAAGTCATCAAGTATCAGTGCCACTTAGGCAGTGTATGCACGCACATGCACACGTGTGTGTGTGTGCACAATAGAAGGAGAAATAGAGATTGAGAAACAGAAAGAGGCATTGGAAGGGGGAATCTGTTTTTATTATTGCTTCTTTCATCCTAAGATGATTCAGTTTTGGGGCTATGAAATTTGTAAGTGCCAACCAAGATGCAAAATCATCATTGCCACACAAAATGAACCCTTAGATGAGCAGATTTAGTTGCATTTGCCTGGTATATTATTATTGATATGTTATTATTCCTGTCTTTCTACCTATCTTTCTGGACATTTATTATTTTTGCTCAATTTTAATATTTTTTATTTGTCCTATTTATGCAGTAAGAAATAGAAACTTGCATCAATTGACCTTCAGTATTCCTAGACTAAGCTTCATGTCTTCTAATAAGTCATTCTTCCTTGATGGGAGGGGCCATATTTTATACATCTTTGGATCTGCAGACCTTGGCACAATGCCGCTGGTTCGCAATAGACACTGAATGACTAACCACAGTATTAAATTGAACCATACCATTTAAAATTGTCTTTAAGCAACTGTTTTTATATCTACCTCCTCCAGCTTTTCTAATTGAATTCAGATAATTTGAAGTGAGGTTTCAGTTGTTGTAGATGGGTGGCATTTCCATCCTTAATTACCAGTGACCTACTCTTATCTATCGATGTTAACTCTGGGCTTTTAATGTCAAACATGTCATTGATCCAGAAGCCAAATGTGATTCCCTCAGTTTGGATAAGAGCCCGAAACTATATTGTTTTGGATGACATTATTACACATGAACATTATACATACTCTTTATGATAATGCAAACTATATAGCATAAAAACTCCAGCATAGCTTCTATCTTAGAGGCAGGATGGAAACATCATCCTTATTGTAATCTCTTTGTTTCAACATCTTTAGCATGGTAAATTTGTGCATGTTCTTCCTAATTTTTCTTTCAGGAAGGGGCTATAGAAAATTTCTTCTTTAGTGTTAATATTTTCTGGTGAATTTTATTAAAATTCTATTAATTCTAATATTTATTACTATTGTAGCAATCTTTTATAAATACCTAGGATCAAATTATAAAGTTTAATGATTAATTTTCTTACTTAATTTACTAAACTATTACTAAATGAACATCTATTTGACTATTTTCTTTTTTTCTTAAAAATCCACCCTCAATTTATTTTCTAAAACCAACTGCACAACAATGAAAATTTAGGAATATTATGATATAGCTTGTAGTCTTAAAGTATAAATTCTAGAGAACTGATTATGGTCAGTTTTTAGATTTCATAGCTTAATGGGACTTAAGAATAAATTTCCCTACTTCCTTCTTTGTATAAAGAAGGATACTAGGGGGAAAAAAAAAAAAGGAAACTAGAGTTATGTGTGAGTTAATGATTGCCCCAAATTGTTGTTGGTGAGATGAATCAAACTTGAAAGCACACTGTCTCACCCTAGATCTAAGTATTTTATTCTTAAATTGTGTGGCCCCAGGGCTCCTTGGTAGCTCAGTTGATTGAGTATTGGCTCTTAGTTTCAGCTCGGATCAGAATCTCATGGGTCTTGGAATGACACCCTGCACTGAGCTCCACATTCAGCAGGGAGTCTGCTTGAAGATTATATCCCTCTGCCCCTTCCCTGAATCTTTCTCAAATAAATAAACAAATCTTTAAAGAAAAATCATATGGCTTCTTTAACTAAACCCTTTAGAAAATATCTGAGTAGAGAATACATGTGGGTGCCATTTCCAGACATACAGAGCTACACACTGATTGTTGGCAGGTAATACCAATTACTATACAGACAACTGTATATCACTACAGTATGTCACCAATCCAAACATTTAGTGACACTATCAGCTCAATGCCTTATTTGAAAAAACATCTAAATGTTAAGAAATCAAAAGACTGTGTTATCAATTAGAATGATGCCAGAAAGAGTCATGCACTGTGGAAAGGTCATAGTTTTGGGGACTGTTTGATTTTTCTAACCAGAACAAATACTTAATATGTGATCTATTATTTTTTACATATATCTCCTAATATTTACTATATAATACTATTATTTGCTTATAATAATAATAAAAAGAGATGCCCAACAATTCTATAAGATAGACATGATTGTCTTCATTCTATAAAAACAGTATTGTTATACAAAAGGATTGAACTGCTAAGAGAGAGAATGAAAATCCAGGCATATCATAACAACATCTACCAAAACAACCACCCTAAATAAATAAATAACTCTTGCTTTCTTCCAACATATTATTCTTCCTCCTTGTGTCAGTTTGGATTCTTTGGAAAGAAAATGCCACAACAGAATTTGTAGTACAAAATTTTAGTACAAATAAATACTATAACAAATAAAGTACTAAAATAATTTTAGTACAAATTATTTTAGGTAAGTTGGGTGAAAACTAACAGAAAAGAGAGCAGAAGTGGGCAGGAAAAGTCCTCAGTCTGTGGTGCAGGTCTGATAGCCATGGAATAAAAGGGGGAACAAATGAGAAGGAAGAGACTCAGACTGTGGTGTAGGTCTGAGAAAGTCTGAAGCCCAACAGTGATCTCTAAGGTAAAGACTGTCAGGAGAGAAATCCTGCCTTCAGCAGAAATCACAGCATCCTATTCTACTATCCTTGGACATTGGTTGAAGCTTTCTGAGGAAAGTATATCCTCAGCTACACGCAATCAGAGATGATCACTTGAGGCAAGATCTCTCTTAAAGGGTGATTACAGTGGTTTACCCCATGGCTACCACACACTGCACAAGTCCCTCAGCAGCTCTGATGCTTCATTTCCTTTACTAAAATGGGAACACTAGGCCTAATTTAAGGTGTTAGCATTTATTTGCTGGTAAATAATTACTAGAAAGCATCTGGAAATTTACTTAGTACATAAAAAGTACTCTGGAAATATTGCCATGAAAATAAATATAGAGCATTCAATAACACCACTATCTCTATCTCTATAAATGTTTGCTAGTGGATATAAAAATAGGGAAATTGTCTTTCAGAATGTATCATTTTTAAGTTTGTCAGTCTTCACTCTGGATCTGTCTTCACTGGTGCTAGGGATGACCTTAACCCAAAAACATCAACCATAAATATCTATGGTCAGCTACTAGTACTACAGAAGAAACATCATTCCCAAGGGTAATATTCTTGTTACTATTTTACATTATCACACTCAATTAAAAAATTCTAAACTAAAGTTCATTGCGAAATGATTGCTCAACTCCCAAGTGAATTGAAGACTGCTAACTTAGCCAAATGAGATAGGTCTTTATTTTCCAGTCCTTATCTGGATAATTTAGGGTAGAAAATAAAACCAGTGAGGAAGGGCTGAAAAATTGTTTATTTTAGAGTTGATAAGATTATGGGAAAATTAAATTAAAGTGTACTCAGTGTACACTAAGAAAGATAATAAGAAAAATATAATGAGCATATTTTCCCTATCTTCACTAACAGTTGAGCAAAGGAAAATTAACGCTACCATAATAAATTTATTTAAGAATATAAAGGAAATTATTTTATAGTCAAGATTCAATATTATTTTTCAATATTTATTACAAATAAAATTCTAAACTTTACAGTAGAAAATCATGAGAAGTAGTATGAAATAAAAGTCTAGACCATAAGAAGTATCCATTCCATCTATAACTTAAAATCAATAATAAAAAGTAAGGTAGAGTGACATCAGAAAAATAGAGTAGAAATTTCAAAACTATGTCACATTGCAAAAGCAAAAAATACTCTGGCAAAAACTGTCAGAATTAACTTTTTTTTTGGAGTTCTGGAATAGAATAAAACAATAATCAGGGGAATATTTAATGAAGAGAAAAACTGTTGGATTTGGTAAGAGAGCTCTGGGGCATTTTAACTTATGTGGCTGCTGTCTGCACAACCCAGTTTAGCAGCAGCCTTGAGATGGCAACCTGTATTACTGGTGCAGGTTATTGGTACCAAAGGGATCAATACAGACCTTGTTCTTAAAAAATTGTGGCTGTGTGTTTTGGCTTGTCTGGTGGGTCTCTGAAGTATCATCTCAGGTGCTTGATGTGTTTCATCTCTCTCACAGTTTCCACAAGATTGTGACAGCATCTCTAGCACTGTTTGTTGAAAACAATAAAAGCTAAAAGTATTAGCCATGGACACCATGGACACTTCTACCAAGGTATAATACTTGAGACAAACAATAGATCAGAAACTTGGGAATTAAGAGGCTGGAGAAGGAGAAACACAGGGAGGAAAAGCTTTGAAAACCTCCCACATATTCTGGGGGACTTAGAAGTTCATGAAAATGACTAAGTCTGAATGCATGCTCAAAAAACACCTCAGGGGGAAAAAAAAAAAAAAAAAACACCTCAGAAGAAGAACCTCACCTACAGCTGAAATTTAGACTCTGTGTGGGCAGGAAGTGAAGGTTATAGCAGAGCTATAAATTACCTGGCAAGCATTAGAGTGTCCTAATGCAGAGTCAATCATAAAAGATAAGGAGAGGTTTGTTTTGTTTTGTTTTTCCTTTTTTTCTTTCCTTTTTTTTTTTTTTTTTGTTCTAAGTACTTAAGAAAACTTCTGTCACATCTCTAGCAGACTACAAAGCTGAAGAGAAACAAACAGACATGTCAGTGGCAAATAAAACAAAGAATGCAGACATATCAAAATTAGTTTAGAAAAAGAACTAGACAAACAACTACCAAAACAAATTGCAACAAACTATGGGGAAGGAGAAGAATCTGATTTCTAGAATTGCCACACTGTAATGTCCAAAATATCCCCCTTTCAACAGTAAATTATGAGGCACACAAAGAAACAAGAATGTTCATCCCACTCACAGAAAAAACAAAATTAATAGTAACTGTGACTGAAGAAGTCCTGAAATTGGGCTTCCCTGACAAGTAATTTAAAATAATTGTTTTTAAATATTCTAAAAGAGATAATGGAAACCAAGAAAAAGAATAAATGCAACCAGGAGAATGGTATCTCACCAAATGGTTAATATCAATTAAGAGAATTTGTTTTAAAACCAGATGAAAATTCTGGAGGTGAAAAGTGTAATAACTGAAAGAAAAATTTCACTAAAGCAGTTCAATAGCAGCTCTGAATAGAAGAAAAGAAATCTGTGATTTTGAAGATAAGCCATTTGAGAGTACCCAATGTGAAAAGCAGAAAGAAAAAAATGAAAAAAAGAAAAAAAACCCAGTAAAGAAAAATGAGACTTTTGGAACACCATCAAGCATACCAACATACACATAATGGAATCCAGGAAGTGAGGAGAAGGAGAAAGTGGCCAAAATAACATTTGAAAAACGCATGTCTAAACACTTCTCAAATTTGCAGACTGAATCTACACATCAAGAAGCTCAACAAACCAAACTTGTGTAAATTCAAACAGACCACACTAAGGCTTCTTGGAAACTGTTGAAAGACAAAGAAAAATTATGAAAGTAGCAAGGCTGAAGTAGATTGTCTCATAAAACGGATCCTTAATAATATTAGTAATATTAACAGCCAATTTCTCATCAGAAGTCTAGAGGCCAGAGGGCAGTGGGAAGAGATATTTAATAAAATGCTGAAAGTAAAAAATTCTGTCAGCCCAAATTCTTTATCTGGCAAACTATCTTTCAAAAATGATGACATTCCTATATAGACAAAAACTAGAGTTCAGCAGCAGCAGAAATGTCCTATATGAAATGTTACAGAGAGTCCTCAGGATTAAGTAAAAGGACTAGAAGTAACTCAAAACCATAGAAAGAAATAAACATACTGGTGAAGGTAACTACATAGATAAATACATAAGCCAGTATGATTGTATTGGTGATTTGTAACTACTCTTTTTCTTTTCTTTAGCGAATGTTTTCTTCATTTTTACTAATTTATTACTTTGCAATTTTTTAAATATTTACATTTAAATTTAAATATTTAAATATTTAAATATTGACACACGATGTTATATTAGTTTCAGGTGTACAGCCCAGTGATTTGACAAGTTTGTATGTTAGGCTATGCTTACCACAAGTATAACTAATAGCATTCAATGCTATTACAGTATCATGGACTATATTCTTTATGCTGTGCCTTTTATTCCCATGACTTATTCCATTTGTAACTCCTCTTTTTATCCAATGTACTGTAAAAAAGAAATGCATAAAAATGATTGTTAATCTATTTTAATGAACACACATGTGTGAAGATATAAGTTGTGACAATAATAGTATAAGAAGGAGTTACATAGAAGCAAAATTATATACTATTGAAATTAAGCTGGCATTAACTGGTACTAGACTGTTATCAATTAAGATGTTAATTGCAAGCCCCAAGGTAACCACTAAGAAAATAACTAAAAAATATATATTTAAAGAAATGAGAAGGAAACCAAAATAGTATTATAGAGAAAAATCAAATAAACACAACAGGAAGTAGTAATGGAGGAGCTGAGAAATAAAAGATATGAAAAACAGAAATAGAAAAAAAAGATTTAAATGACAAAAGTAAGTCTGACTTATCATTAATTAAATTAAATATATACATGGATTAAATTTTCCAATTAAATTTCAAAGATGGGAAGCATAGATTTTAAAAAATGATCCATTTGTTATCTAATAGAAACTAACTTTATTTATTTTAATTTTTTTAATTTAATTTTTTCAGTGTTCCAAGATTCATTGTTTATGCATCCCACTCAGTGCTCCATGTACCACGTGCCCTCCTTAATACCCATCACCAGACTAACTTTAAATCCAAAGAGAAAAGTTGAAAGTCGAAAGATAGAAAAAGATATCTGTTGCAAATGGAGACCAAAAAGTTGGTGGCTCTACTGATATCAGATAAAATAAACTTTAATGCAAAAATTGTTCCAAGAGGAAAAGAAGGACTGTATATTATATATTACATATTGGTAAAACAGTCTGTTTTTAAGAATTTTTAACAATTAAAAACATATATATAACAACAGGGCTTCTAAATATGTAAAGCAAAAACTGAAAGAAATGAAGAAATAGTTCTAAAATAATAGTTTTAGACTTCAATACCTTACTTTCAATAATAGGTAGAACAACTAAACAAGAAATCAACAAGGAAATAGAGTAGTACACTATGACCCAATTAGACTCAACAGACATATATAGAATACTTCACCACCAACTGTAGAATACACATTTATCTATAGTGGACATGGAAAGATTCCCCAGGATAATTTGTCCAAGAATTTTGAGGGTGAGTCAATATATAAAATCAATTAATGATACACTATCTTAAAAACAAAAGCCGTGTGATTATTTCAATTGATACAGCAAAAGCACGTAACAAAATCCAACACCCATATGGGTCTATCTAGAATATATAAGCCCACCTAAAACTCAGCAACAAAAGGCAAACAGTCCGATTTAAAAATTGGCAACAGACTTGAATAGGCATCTCCCCATAAAAGATGCACTTGAGTGTCCAATAAGCTCTTGAAAAAGATGCTTAATATAATCAGTCACTAGAGAAATGCAAATTAAAACCACAACAAGATATCACTTCATACTGACTAAATGGCTATAATGAAAATACAAAAGCAAAACAAAACAGAAAATAACAAGTGTTGGTAAGCATGTGCAGAAATTGGAACTCTCACACATTTGCTGATAAGAACAGAAAATGGTCCTGCCACTGTGGAAGAGATTTGACCATTCTTCAAAAGTTAAAACAGTGTTACCATAAAACTTAGCAATTCCATTCCTAGATGTACATCCAAAAGAAATAAAAATAGATGTTCCAGCAAAAACATGTATACAAATGTTCAAAGTAACACTATTCAAAATAGCTCAAAAGAAGGCATCAACTTCAATGTCCCTCAGCTGATGGATGGATAAACAAAATGGGTTTATCCATACAATAGACTTTTACTCAGCCATAAAAAGGAATGGAATAATGACATAGGCCACAACATAGATGGATATTGAAAGCATTATGCTAAGTGAAGGAAGGAGAAACAAAGGCCACATGTTGCATAATTCCATTTATATAATATGTCCACATAGACAAATCCAGAGAAACAGAAAGCAGGCTAGCTTTTGCAGAGGTTAAGGTAGTAGGTACAAGGGGGTGACTGTTTAATGGTTGTCAGGGGCTGGAGGGAGGTGGAAATGAACAGTAAGTCCTTGATAGCGAAAGATTTTCCTTTGGGGTAATGTCAATATTCTGGAACAGATAGTGGTGATATTTTACAACATTGTAAATGTCCTAAAAGCCACCGGATTGTATATTTTAAATGGTAAAATTGTGAATGTTATCTCAAGTTAAAAAAGTATGAATTAATGGACAGCACAAAATGGTTCTATGATAGACATCAAGGAGTGTTATATAATTTCTACCAAGTAGATGGGACCAAAGAAATGTTCTGAAGGAATGCAGAGCCAGAGAGTACTACAAACTTTAGAAGGGGAAATTATTTCTAGAAGAATCAAAACTTCCTCTGAACTTACCAAGATGTTGAGGTGGGGGTGACCAAGGGGAGCTTAAGTGGGCCTTGAGGAAGGGACAGAAGTTCAGAAGCAAAAGAGAAAGCTCTCCCTGGGGTGGTTTAGCTAAGTTACCACCTGTAAAAGTGTCATTTTCTGAAACATATATGGCAAATAGGTGACGCAAAAGCCAAATGTGGTTCACAGATGACAACTGTTTGGTACACAGAGCTATTTGAAAATGGGGAAAACCCACTGAAAATTTGGATTTTGAACTTCTCTTAAAAATTAAATACATATATTTAGTATAGATGGAAATGGGCTACTTATTCTTATACCCTACAAATTGACTGGACCAAAGCAATAGTGGGACTCTTTCATAAAGAGTCTGAAAACACTCTATTGTATTATTTATTTTCTAGGCACTTAAATTTGAAACACAGGATTAAAGTTTTTTGCTTGTTTTTAGCTTTTCCAGTACCATAATTCTTAAGTAAATTTGCAAAGTAACCTTTGCATGAACCTTAAGAATCTAGGTAATGATTTCAAATTTTTGAGTCATTTTGCATCCCATAGAACCCTAAGGTACTCTGTGTTATAGACATCCAGTTTTAATTTTACAATGAAGCCATCCAACCCTTCTTATGAAATGAGCAGATTTATCCTTTCATAATTCCATTTTTGCAGTTTATAGACCAAATGGGACACATGTCCTAGGAAATGTTAATGTGGAAAGGATTTGTTCAGAAATATAAATTTCCTCTGTGTAAAAAACAGAATTTAAAGGAAGGTTATCTTTTTTCTATCAGTTTTATAATAGAACCCTAGCATATTTTTCCATCTTCAAAATATCCCAATTCCATATATTTGTAGCTGAATATATTTTTGTTCTGACACAGCTGGAAAAAGCTTCAATTTAGCAATTTAGATTTAGCAAACAATTTGTGCATAATATGGCCCATTTGCTTTTGGTGTTATTTCATCATGATTTTAGAGCCAAAAATACTACAATATAAAAATCAGCAATTGAGTATGTGCAGTGACTCTGATGAACTGGATTTTCAATGGTGTTTTGTTTAAAATATTATCCAGCCTGTTTAGAATGTATAATTTAAAAAATGTCATGGCTTAAAAGGTAAGATGCCCCTTACTGGGTCTAATTTCCATTACAAATCAAGAGGACACAAGCTGTGATATCACTCATAGCCTACGTGAGAAGAACTTAACCCTCTGACCCACCTCATTCTTCTCTATTCTTGAGAACACTGAACCAAGGCTATGCCTGATAAATTTAAAACTTAATTTGTTTTTGAGACTGTACATCTAGATTTTATCCAGTTCCTCAAATGGGAGGCAAATTACACCCTACTTTCCAAGACTCCTGTCCTCTAAATAAAAGAGCAAGACTCAACTGCACTGAAACTAATCAGTATGGGCTTTTCAGGATCTTCCAGGTGTGGCCCATGGCTACATTGAAGCCTCATTCTGTTCCAGTTTGGTTCAGCAGTAGAAGAGGCTATAAAATACATACATGCGTGTACGTACAAACACACACACACACACACACACACAACTGAGTAAGGAAAGGTGGTCTCAGAATCATGATCTCCTCGCTTGAGCTTCCAATAGATATTTGGAAGATAGCAAGCACTTGACCTTCAAACACTTGTTTTCTTGCCTTTAGGAATAGGGTTCTCTGGTGCTTCCCTGACTGTACCCAGCTTGACTTACTAAAAAGCCTGTGCGTGTACTGCTTTAGAACTCAATCAAGTCTAGACTCTATTCTTGTACATTTTACCCTGATTCCCACTCTGTGGAATAACATTTTTCCACTCATTCAACCATTTATCTAGCTACCCACCCACCCTTTCATCCTTTCATACACTGTCATGTATTAAGCACCTACTATGTGCCAGATTAATTTGCCAGGCAAGTGAAACTAAATACAGTCCTGCTAAGTGCCTTCAGAATATCTTCAACTAGTGAGGGATAAGGGCACATTAAAGCCACAATTATGTGAGGTAAACTCTGGTTGAATAATGCTTAGGATTTTACGAAGGCTCAGATGTTGTAAAGTAGTTTATGGGGAGGGTGTGAAGGAAGACAGAACAAGGAACAAGGATACATATGAAAGGAGTTTTAATGAATAGAATTAACCAGGCCAAAAAAAAAAAAAAAATGGTGAGGATGAGGGGACTAAAGGAGGTAATGAAGAAAAGTATTGAATCAAGGAGATAACTTGATAAGGACATAGGAATGAAAATCAGCATACTGTATGCATGGGGAACTACAGGTTACCTCCTGATGCTCAGTTAAAAAGTGTGAGCCAGAGATCATGAGAAATGAGGATGGATAGATAAGTAGGATGAATTTAGATGTCTGCAGGCCTTGAATCTCAAGATATCCCTGGGTCTCAGCATTCTACAGAAGGCAGTAAATATCCTTCCAATTTAAGCTTTTGGACAACTAATTCATACACTTACTGTTTTTCTTTCCCACTGTGAATATTACCTTCAACATCATTTCCCACACTTCCTTGATAAAAAGAATTAACTGGAGTTGTAAAAAAGAGCAAAGTTACGAAGCACCTCTACAAGTCTGATACAATATTATGTGAGAGGGCACAGGAGCCTGGATTCTTAACAAGTTTCTTATGATCAGACATGCTTGAAAGCCTAACTGGTGGATATTCCTTAACAGTGATCTCTACCAAAACAGAATGTATAAAATTTGATGTTTTCTTTTTTAATTTTAAAATCCATTAAATACATTGAGGCTATTGTTTATATTGGATAGAAATCAGTATTATAATAAAAATAACATATTTAGTATGCCATAGTGAAGGTAAGATTTAAATTACTTATTTCAGAATTATATGAAAACATTTTATGCCATTGAATAACCCCTGAATTACTTAACCATAAAATGCTGATAACTAGTTTTCTTCCTGTATTTTCTTTTTAAAAGGAAATGGATGAAAATACAAAGAAATGATGATTATCATTTTATAAATTCCAAAGATTAATTTCCATGTCCAGTCTAATTTGTGTGAAAATGACATTCTGTCAACCTTAATTTTTAGTCTGAATTTTCACTTGGCCATGGTATATGTATTCACGTTTTTCTTTTTTTTTTTTTTTTTTTTTTTAATTTTATTTATTTTGACAGAGAGAAATCAGAGCTAGGCAGAGAGGCAGACAGAGAGAGAGGGAAGCAGGCTCCTGCTGAGCAGAGAGCCCGATGCGGGGCTCGATCCCAGGACCCTGAGATCATGACCTGAGCCGAAGGCAGAGGCTTAAACCACTGAGCCACCCAGGCGCCCCTCACGTTTTTCTTTATGCTTTGCTAAGTATTCTTAAAATAGGTGACATTTTAATCCAGGGGTGATAGAGAAAATGTATCTGTGATATAAGCTGTGTGATATGTTCATATAGCTCCCAAAGTACCTTGCAATTCATCTACATGACAGCTGTTATTGAAGCTTAAGATCATTAGCACAGGAAACTTGGCAAGGACATAGGACTCAGTTATAAATATTGGCTTCAGATGTCATTTTAGGATGGAATTAAATTCTCTCAGGATGTAGTAGGACAGATTATACTAGAAATCTCAATTGAATCCAAACTTACTTGTGAGATTAATGAATTAGGCCAAAGGAAAAGCATAAAATAAAATTTGAATTCATATTGTTCTTGACTTAAAAAAGTTTTGGTAGCAAATTTGAAGAGTTTGATTTTGTAACTTATAAGTTGTCTCACATGGGGAAAATTACTTAAGTTCTCTAATAGCTATTTTTTTCCTGAGTACAATTTGGATAGATGGAAACTGTTTTTTGTTTTCTTTTGTTTTGTTTTCATAGCGCCTAGCACATGCTAAGTTCTTCTTCCTCTTCCTTTCCTATCCTTGTCTTCATTTTTCCTCATCTTCTTCCTCTTCTTGGTCTGTTACTTTTAGTATAATCATCATTTTTATACATTTACTGACACGTCCCTTTACCTCTGTTTTCCAAAGATTCTTCAGTTACTTCAAAATTTTACAAAATTACATTTTATCTATGAGAGCAGCTACATCAAATCACTTTCTCAGTGACATACATTTTGGATCATAAATACTATTTATTCAAATATCTACTCTAAAAATTGTTTGAGGCCCTGTATAAAATAACATGGATCCTAACAAGCTAAAAAAAATTAATAAATAAGTGATGAAAATAAGAAGAGAAAAGAAGAGGTGAAGTCAGGAAAGTTAACATACCAATGAATGCCATACAATAATTTGTAAGAATTTGGGTTGTAAATATGCCTTTGCATATTTAGGATATGATAATGCATATCCTGATGATGATGATTGTAATAACCAAATAGAGAATAAGGAAAAAATTAGGTTTCATAAGTTACAGAGTTGATAAGATGGAACCACAGAACCAAGAACAGTAGTGAAGGACAATCATAGCCACTATCGTTAATAAGAACAGACACGATTTTTTTCCTTTAGTCCTCATGAGGTGAGTACTGATTGGTAGAAAAGGCAATGGTGTTGGCATTCCTCGAGTAAATGAGTCCATGCCAGAAGGCACTGGCATAACCAGTATGAGGGTTGGAGACAAAAGCCAAAGTGAGGTTCAATGAAAGCAATCCCAGGACTAGCCAAAACAATATGGTCCCCACTGTGGATGTCTATGAAGAGCTGACTTGATATAGGAGTAAGTTTTAGAATGTCTTAGATAATCTTGGCATATTTTTCAATCTCCAATAAATCCCAAAATAAATCCTAATAGGTAAGAATTGTGGGGCAGTAAGTTTAAAGTCATACTCCAGTTAGTACCTGAATAGCAGGGATAACATAATGTCAATTTAAGGCATACCATATGACAGTCATAGGACTGACACCTCATTTGGAACAGTTAGAAACTAGCCACAACATATGAACAGTTAGAAATTCATTTCATTTCTACACTGGTATGCACAGAGGAGATAACATATCATCAGAGTCAATTTTTGTCTCAGAAAATAATCCAGCTTTGCTCTAACACACAGGAAAATGATCTGTGATGTTTTCCAGTCTAATGTCCCCTAATTTTGTTATAACTTAGAGAGAGTATTTACAAAATTATTCTAATTTATATCAATTTAATAATTAAATATACGTCTGAAGAAATACATATCCTAATGTATGTGTGTTTAATTATTTAATAAAATCTTACAGCATGTATCTGGCAATTCTCATGGTCTTGACATATCTATTAAAATATACTAGTATACCTCGACCCAACATAATCACCCTTTTATCAAGAAAGGTGGCATAATATTATGGAAAGTGCTGGAAACTAAAAGTAGTGATCCATGTTCCGTTCCAGAACTGACATTAATTTTCTGTGTCATCACCACCATGTTAAGCTAAGTTTTCTTTTTGGTGAAATGAGAGATGGTTAATAGGTAAGTTCAAAGACCCCATGTACAAATTTCAAAGAATTCTCACTGACTTTAAATTTAAGCAGTTGTATGTACTTTATGCATGTTATAATTTTAGTCAATTGCTAAAACAGCCATATTAAGTTGCTTTTTCACCTTTCACCAAATACAAATGGTAACTGTCTCTTCAAACAGAAATGAAATAATTATTCAGTCAACAAATCATTAAATCACTACCCAACAAACATCCATAGGTTACATCAATAAGCAAAATAAATATTAAAAATTGCTCACATCACCTGAGATATTCAGTATAGTTCTCACTTTAGAAATATTAAAACTAATGACCAGAATATTTAAGTAAATTCCAAAGGTCATACATCGAGCAGGATAGAATTGGAGTTTTGATTTTTCAACATCAAAAATTATGATCTTTTTCTAGTAAGCCATGCTCTTTATGACATGAACAGGGACTAGGGTTGTAGAAAATAAAGAGATAGCTAGATAATTCAAGACATTCTGAAGAACAAAATAACTGTACTCAGTGATAAATTTTGTCAAAATTATTTCTTGAAGATTATGTTAGCTTTCTCATAGAAAGCACACAACCCTAACAAATTAGTCTGAAACAATACATTTTTAAAAAGTCCTAAAGTGTAGGACTCCTGGGTGACTCAGTAAGTAAAGCATAAGACTTTTGATCTTGGGGTCCTGAGTTCTAGTTCCACATTGGGGATAAAGATTATTTTTTTTTTAATGTCCTAAAATGTGAAAATCCTCAATTTAATTATAAACACCCATTACTGGAGACTTAATACATTATATTTACTTTTACATAGTTAGAAAAGAGCCATATATGCCTCTTTTAACTTTTCCACCATGAAATTTCTGGAAATTATCAGTTGGATTTAAAGAACAGGGAGACCAAGAGGACTTTCAAAATGAATGAAATGGTTAGTTATAAAAACTACCTGTTTCAACAGATGACCTTTGCTTTGTCCCCACTTTCCTTAGAAAAGACATAAAGGGCATTGATGGGGCCCAAGACATGCTACCCCCAAATATGGTGCCTTGGCATATCTATTACTTTAAGATGAAGAAATATGAGAAACAGCAGGAACAGGAAGAATTTTCCCTGAAGCAGGTCATAAGATCTTATGTGAGAAGTACCTTCCTTATGCCCAGAGGAAAGGGTCATCCTTATCTCAAAAGACAGAGAGCAAGAGAAATCTGAATGAACAGGGTTTGTGAAGTTTCCCCCAGTTTACTACACTTAGCTCATATCCCTTTTTGTTCTACCATAGTTTCCTACTACTTTCTACACTTCATCAAACCTGGTATAAAAACACTCAAATTAACTGTTTCTGTGTTTTTCATTTCCTTATGAAGTTCCTATGTCAAGTAAAGTTTACATTAAATAACTGCATATGCTTTTCTTTTCTTAATTTGTCTTTTGTCGCACGGACCCAGCTGAGAACCAAAATGATAGGAGGATAAAGGTATTTTTCCTCTCCTGCAGAATAATACTTTCAGATTTCAGCTTCCTCATATGTAAAACATTAGAGACCAGTCAAAATAGTATCTAAGGTCCTTTCTTGTCAATAGCATTCTAAGATTTTATTAAAATAATAGTTGTAGGGGCAACTGGCTGACTCAATAGGTTTAGGATAAAATTCACAGGGTTGTTAAGTTCAAGCCCCACGTTGGGTGTAGAGCTTACATAAAACAACAACAACAACAACAATAATAATAATGATTAGGGATGCCTGGGTGGTTAACCCACAACCTTCAGCTCAGATCATGATCCCAGATTCCTGGGACCGAGCTCCACATCAGGCTCCCTGCTTTGCGGGAAGCATGCTTTTTCCTTTCCCACTCCCCCTGCTTGTGTTCCCTCTCTCTCTGTGGTTCTCTCTGTCAAATAAATAAGATCTTAAAAACATAATAATAAATGGTTGTAAAATATTTATAAATAGAAGAAACAGAGAAAGGGAGAGAAAAAAGACTAGTGTGATATTTTACAATGTATAGTAAAGCAAGAAAGATCAAATTTTAGAGTAGCAATGACTCTCGAGATTTTTTTTTTTTTTTCAGGAAACATATCTCAAAATAGCAGATAGTGGCCCCAAATGTGAGGGAGATTTAACATCTATCTCATTCTTGGTCTTAAATCACTTAAATTGAAACCATGAGAGTCTAATAATTTCCATAAGAAATTATAAAATCATAAGGATTTGCAGTTAAATGTATGCAGTACAAACTTTTGTAACTTATATTTTAAAATTGGAGTCAATGTCATAAAATTTCAAGCACAGAATGTGAAGGAAATAAACCGCTTTACATTTCAAGTGAAATCTTTATTAGGAAAACATGAATCTACATCTGTAGTAGTCTTAACCTGCTTCCTAAAGCATTAGAAAGAAAATGCCACCATCTTTGTCTTAATTTACACAGCTGACTGTTGCGCTTTTAAAATATTGAGTGATCAGGGCACCTAGGTGGCTCAGTCATTAAGCTGTCTGTCTTCGGCTCAGGTCAGGGTCCCAGGGTCCTGGGATAGAGCCCTGCATTAGGCTCCCTGCTCTGTGGGAAGCCTGCTTCTCTATCTCCCACTCCCCCAGCTTGTGTTCTCTCTCTTGCTGTGTGTCTCTCTGTCAAATAAATACATAAAATCTTTAAAAATAAACAAATGAATAAATAAAATATTGAATGATCAATATATAAATTATAGGGTATTGACTGTAATTTTCAATTTTTTGATCTTCCTTAATACATTAACAGTCAAGATAACCAGTACCTAGGACAATCTCAATTCAAAAAACATGCAAGGAGGAACCTGAAAATATTTCATGTTTGTTAGGTTCTGAACATTTGTGTTTAAAAATAAGTATTCTGAAGATTAAAGGCCAACAACAAAACTAAACTAACTCAAACAATAATCACAAAAATCTGTAAGCATCAGACTTTCAAATGGTAACTACCACCACCAACAAACAGAATTTAGGGTTGGAGAACCTATAAACCAAAGTGAAAAATGTGTTTGGGTCAAAAGAGTATATACTAGCATCTCTAACATGAATTTAAAAAGGAAAATTAAAATGAGTTGTTCTTGATAAGATGATCATTTTCAAGATTCGAATCTCAAAACATTCCAGAATGACATATTTATGAAATGCTCGGGTAACTACAGACTGTTTGGGCATGTATATTGTTGCAATCTTACTCAGTTTGTAAGTAAGGTTAAGAATAAAGCACAAAACTTTAAACTGGACATCCAGACGTCACTGCAAACCACAGACTTACATTCTTTAGCTATTTATATCGTTTGTTTACTTTTTGCATTTCCTCAGCTTGGACAGGGACTTTCTGCTTCTAGTCAATTTCACTCTTATTTTTGGCACATAAGTAAATTTTCCAGTACTTCTGGAAAATGTTACATCTAAAAAATTCTTAGCAAAGAGATGATGGAAACATTCTTATTGAGATTTAATAAATTGGGTGGTGATAGTTGTCACTATCATCCCAAGAGATACCCACAGCAACCTAAAACAGGTCTCTCAAGTCATCTCTAGGAGGCTGGTAGTAGTAAAAAATGTTACCTTTTCTTCATCCTTACCCAACACTACCATTCAATACTCCTATCCCATTTTAAAACAGAAATGGTCGCCAAGGTTAGCCTGGCAACAATGCATACATACTCAAGCCCCTCCTGAGTTTTCTGAATGATTCATTGAGAATTTCTGTCAAAACAGAAGCCTAGAGAACTTAAGCTTAAGCTGGTCTTCTGTGAGTACCATTAACTCCAGTCCCCTGTCAGTTACCAAATTCTTTTATATTTAATCACATCATGTTATTTAAAACTAAACTCTGAGGGCGCATGGGTGGCTCAGTGGGTTAAGCCTCTGCCTTAAGTTCAGGTCATGATTCAGGGTCCAGGGATCCATCCCCACATCCTGCTTTCTGCTCAGCAGGGAGCCTGCTTCCTCCACTCTCTCTCCTGACTCTCTGCCTACTTGTGATCTCTCACAATCTCTGTAAGATTTTAAAGAAAATCTTAAAAATAAATAATAAATAAATAAATAAATAAATAAAACTTTGGGGTCTCATAAACATACACTTCCCTGCCCCCCGCCCCCCCCAAAAAACTGCCAAAATGTAAGGGTATATTTTGTTTATAATGAATTATAGCTTTTATGCATTAAACATACTCTGTTAAAAGAGAATCATAGAATTAATTTCCATTTGTATGCTCGCAAAAGAAGTTGCCTTATTCAAATCCCAGCGCTTTCTGTTATTATTTTAACTGGTGCTCTCAACTTTATCTACCAGCTGTTGAGAAATAAATTTTACTTGTTTTATTGCCCAGTCAGAAGAAAATTTCCACACCAGTGTAGCCGAACTAAAAATGAGTAGGAAATTATAAATACAGCTTGAGGAGGAAGGAAAGACCATTTCCTTTCAGCCACTCTCAATTTGGCCTGACTGTATTATGACAAATACGGGGCAGCCTCAATATAGAAAGTGTTCCTATTGTAAAACACTCAGCACTGCCTGCAAACAGAACACTGAGATACAGCTTTCCACCAGGAATGCCTAGGAACACCCTGCATCCCCACAGTAGTTTCCTACCTCAGAAACTTTCAATCTCAGTCAGAAGGTAGCAATGACAGCTAAGGGCACAAACATTATGATTAACAAGATCTTTATATCATTATAATGGAGATGCCTGTGACTACTTGGGGGTCTGTTTTAATACCCTTTTGAATCAGGGAATAAGTCATCAGCTATTGCTGAAATGTCCTGATATGTGTCAGGAAGGGAGCAAGATAAACAGAGATTATGACTTCTTTTGATAGGAATCTGAAGTATTTTGCCATTAATAATTTCTCCCTTTTAGTTTACACAGAGCAATTCTAAATATTTCCTGGCATACCTGCATTTTCAAATAAACCCTAAATTAAGGAGGAAATACAGCAATTTTACATAAAAATAACAAATCTTTCATGTTATCTTCTAGAATTATAATTTTATGCTTTACATTGAAATGTATGATCATTTTGAGTTGATTTTTTATGTAAAGTATAGGGTTTAGCTTGAGGTTTAGGACCTGGTGAACAGATCTGTGACATGACACCAAAATCATGGTCTAGAAAAGAAAATAATCAATATATGGGACTTCATCAAAATTAAAAATGTTTGTCCTCCAAAAGACCCTATTAAGATTGGAGAACAAGCTATAGACTGGGAGAAAATATTACATATCTGATGAATGACTTTTATCTGTAACATATAAAGAACTCTCAAAATTCCACATTAAAGCAATAATCCAATTAGAAATGGGCCAAAAAAAAAAAAAAAAAGAGCTAGTTCATCCAAAAAGAAATACAGACAGTCGGGGCGCCTGGCTGGCTCAGTGGGTTAAAGCCTCTGCCTTGGGCTCAGGTCATGATCCCAGGGTCCTGGGATCGAGCCCACATCAAGCTCTCTGCTTGGTGGGGAGCCTGCTTCCTCCTCTCTCTCTCTGTCTGCCTCTCTGCCTACTTGTGATCTCTGTCAAATAAATAAATAAAATATTAAAAAAAATACAGACAGCAAGTAAATATATGATAAAATGATCACATCATTAACCATTAAAAAATGCAAATTAAAACCACAACAAGATATCACAACATAAGTATCAGAATGTCTACATATTTTAAAAAAGACTTATTTGTTTATTTTAGAGAGAGTGTGAGAGAGAGCAAGAACAGGAGGGGCAGAGGGAGAGAAAGAGAGGACCTCAAGAAGACTCCATGCTGAGTGTAGAGTCCAACGTGGGGCTTGAGCCCGGGACACCCAGATCATGACCTGAGTTGAAACCAAGAGTCAGGCACTTAACTGACTGCACCACTCAGGCACCCCAAAATGGCTAAAATTTATGAAGTTACAGAACAAAATGCTAGCCAGGAGGTAAAGAAACAGGATCTCTTATTCATTGCTGATGGGACTGTAAAATGATAGAGCCACTCTGAATAATATAATTTGGTAGTTTCCTATAGAAGAAAACATACACATACCATGCAATCCAACAATGACACTCCTGTGCATTTTTCCCCAAAAAGAAAACTTGTGTCACCCAAAAAACCTGAGCAAGTGTTCATAGCAGCTTCATTTGTAATAGTACAAAACTGGAAAGAACAAAAATATTCTTCAATAGGTGAATGACTATACAAACTGTGGTATATTCATACCTGAAATATTACTACTTAGTGCTAAAAAAGAGTGAACTAACGATATACACAACTTGTATTGTTTTCGGGGCATTATGCTGAGTGAAAAAAGCCAATTTTAAAGGGTTACATACTGTATGTTTCCATCTATATAGCTTTCTCAAAATGACAAAATTATAGAGATGGAGCAGAGATTAATGCTTGTGGGACTTGAGGATTTGGGGAGGGAGGAGATATGCGTGACTATTAAGGGGTAGCGGGAGAGAGATCTCTGTAGAGGGAAAACAGTTCTGTATCTCATTGAGGTAGCAGTTACGTAAAACCATACATGTGGCAAAGTGACCCAGACCTACATATAGACATTGTGCTCCTGTCAAATTCCTAAATTTTATGTTGTGCTCTAAGTACTTAATCAGATGTAACCACTGGGGAAGCTGGGTTAAGGATACATGGGACCTCTCTGTACTCTTTCTGATTTCTTATAAATCTGTAACTATTCTTTAAAAAAAAAAAAAAGATTTTATTTATTTATTTGACAGAGACCACAAGTAGGCAGAGAGGCAGGCAGAGACAGAGAGAGGGGGAAGCAGGTTCCCTGCTGAGCAGAGAGCCAGATGCGGGGTTGGATCCCAGAACTCTGGGATCATGACTTAAGCCGAAGGCAGAGGCTTTAACCCACTGAGCCACCCAGGCACCCCAATCTGTAACTATTCTTAAATTTAAAAAAATATTTTAAAAGTCTTATTAAAATGTCAGTTTTTGCACAGGCTATTGGATATACTAATGCCCCTTGTAAACTGAAAGTAACTCCATCAAAGTTATGACATAGACTTTTATACATTACTTGGCACACTTTATCCTAAAGATGAACTCTTTAAATGATATTATTTCAGACTAAGTATACTACTGGAACTCTCTTGCTTATGTCTTCCTGCCTCCATTTTCACCTCTTCTTACCATGGAGAGCTATGTTGAAGGAGGGGAGTTATCCCTCCCCCATTAATAAGGTCCAGACAGGGCCTTGTTTCCCATGTGCAATGATGGACACCAAGGAGGACCAATGAAAAATCTTCAACCTCCTGACTAGAGCAATTATTTTAGGCATAAGAAACGTAACTCATACCAGTCATTGTAAGTCCTCCTAAGATTAATTCATGAAATTAGGGAAAAAAAAAGTGTTTTATTTTTATTTGTTTTTATAATAATCGATCACTTGTTTATAGATTTGTAGCTTCTGGTCAAATGGAGAGAGCTGGCCTAAAAATTAAATCAACAAACTAGTATCACTTAAGTCAAAGAATCCCTTTTTTTCTTTATGCTTGGTTTAAATTAGTGTGGGCTCTGTCTCTGTCACCTTTATTACAGGATCCTGATAATTATAACACTGTATAAATATAGATACTGAATATATTCTAGACTCACTAAATACAATATTTTCTTTTTTAAGATTTTATTTATTTATTTGACAGACAGAGATCACAAGTAAGCAGAGAGGCAGGCAGAGAGAAAGGGAGGAGGAAGCAGGCTCCCTGCTGAGCAGAGAGCCAGCCGCAGGGCTCAATCCTAGGACTCTGGGATCATGACCTGAGCCAAAGGCAGAGGCTTTAACCTGCTGAGCCACCCAGGTGCCCCTAAATACAATATTTTCATTTGAAGAAAACAAATAGGAAAAAAGTAGGCCTATAATCCTTATTAGGAGCAATTTGAAAGACTAAATATTATTAAAATAAATATATATAGTTGCTGGTATTTACTTTTGACTTACAAAATATCATTTGGTTTGATTGAATAGGTCAGCTTGATTAGTATCCTGTATTAACTAATTTGATAAAATTTATTTATACTTGCCTCCTTCCACAAAAATTTGAGGTCAGCATTTTCCTAAATATTCCAATGATAAATATATTGCTACAGTAAAATTTCTGAAATATATTTTTATTAGTTACTTGGTTTAAAATGGTATATTTCAGGGATGCCTGGGTAGCTCAGTTGGCTAAGCAACTGCCTTCCGCTCAGGTCATGATCCTGGAGTCCCAGGATCCAGACCTGCATTGGACTTCCCTCTCCACAGGGTGTCTGTTTCTCCCTCTGACCCACCCCCCTCTAGTATTCTCTCTTATTCTCTCTCTTTCAGATAAATAAATAAAATATTTAGAAAAAATAAAATAAAATGATGTATTTCAGAAATCTTGCTATACTCCCAATATAAATGTCAGTATAAATAAAATTGAGAACTTGATTTAGAGTATCATTTATCACATGACATTAAGGTGGTAAGTTCCTTCTTTGAGAGAAGTGCAAAAGCAAACCTTTTAGTCTTCTATTATGATACAGGCATGGTTTGACTTCATTTACTCCCACTCTAATGATACAATATTTTAATTCAAGTGTATTTTTAACATATGTGAACCCATGAAGAAACTAGATATAGAAAAATTTTAAAGGAATGTCGTGTAGTTTGTACATAAGATGTTAGCCTTAAATGAAGATAAAATTATAAAGTGTTTCTGCTATAGTCACTGGACTTCTTTGTATTGACAAACTATGCCAAATATAGCCATTACTTAAAAAGTATTGTTTTAGCTTTAAAAAAACAAAAAACAAACAAACAAACAAAACCTTCCTTTCCTTCAATATCTTGGCCTCTGCCCCTCTTCTGTCTCTGAATATATCATGATTAAGTTGCCTTTCTTGCAACTTCCTCAAATTTCTGGAAAACCATCTCCCCTTGCGGGGGCGGGGGCAGAAAGAAAGAAAGAATCAAAAGGAAATGAGCTCCTGAATAACAGATTATCTCTGGGATTCAAAACTATACCCCATGACAACCTAAACACCCCAGAAAACACCAGAAGAAGTTTTATTGCCATATCTTAACATGTATAAAAAGTCATTAAATTTTTCTTGAAGTTTATATGTATGTGTGCTTCACACAATTTATTATTCAAACTGAAATTGAAAACTGGAATTAATATACACAGAAAATGAATCATCTAGAAAATGTTGCATTGTTTTACATTTCATTTTACCAGATTGAAAATTAGAGGTAAAATGACTTTCTTTTTATTGAAGTGCACATAACATAAAATTGATCCTTTTAAATCTTACAACTGAGTGGGAGTTAGTGCATTCACATTGTTGTACAGCTACTATATTAAATTTCAAAACATTTTCATCACTCCCCCCCCACAAAAAAACAAAAACCAAAACAAACATCTCCATTAATCAGTCATTTTACATGATCCCTTACTTTAGCCTCTTAGCAAGCACTAATCTGTTTTCTATCTCTATCAATTTAACTGTTTTGGATATTTCACATAAATGGAATCATATCCTATGTGACCTCTTATGTCTGGCTTCTTTCACTCAGCATAGTGTTTTTAAGGTTTATTCATGTTGTAGCATATATCAATACTTTTCTGTATGGCTAAATAATATTCCATTGAATGTATATACCATATTTTATTTCTCTGTTGATGGACATTTGAGATGTTTTTACTTTTTAGCTATTGTGAACACTGATGCTGTGAACATTCATATGCAATTGTTGTTTGGACACCTGTTTTCAATTATTTGGGGTATACACCTAAGGGTAGAATTGTTGGGCCAAATGGTAATTCTACGTTTTACTTTTTAAAAAACTACCAAGGGACACCTGGGTGGCTCAGTGGGTTAAGCCTCTGCCTTCAGCTCAGGTCATGATCTCAGGATCCTGGGATCAAGCCCCGCATCAGGCTTTCTGCTTAGTGGGGAACCTGCTTCCCCTCTCTCTCTGCCTGCCTCTCTGCCTACTTGTGATCTCTCTCTCTCTCTCTGTCAAATAAATAAGTAGATAAAAATATTTTAAAAAATAAAAAACTACCAAATTGTTTTCCACAATGGCTACTCTATTTTAGATCCCTATCAGCAATGTAATACATGAGGGTTTCAATGTCTCCACATCCTCGCCAATACTCATTGTTGGTTGATTATTATTATTTATTATAGCTATATATTCTATGTTGTCAGTAGTATATATTGATAATATAAAACATTATTTTCATTATTATAGCTATGGTAGGTATGAAGTAGTATCTCATAGGTATTTTTGTTTTGTTTTATTTTTTATTGAGGTATAATTGACATACAACAGTACCTTAGTTGCAAGCGCTGTAGTTTTAATTTTCATTGCCTTAATGACCAATGATTTTGAGAAATTTTTCATGTGCTTGTTGGTCATTGGTATATCTTTAGAGAAATGTCTATTCAAGTTCTTTATCCATATCTTAATTGACTTTTGTCTTTTTGTTGTTGAGTTATAAGTGTGCTTTATATATTCTGAATTATATATATATTCTGAACTAGATACTTATCAGATATATGGTTTAAAAATATTTTGTTCTTTTTTTTTTGATCTTTGGGTTTTCTTTTCACTTTCTCAAAACTGTTCTTTGATGTCCAAAAGATTTTAATTTTATGAAGTACAATTTATCTATTTTTCTTTTTTGCTTGTACTTCTGTTGTCATATATAAAATTTGTTGCCAAATCCAACATCATGATGATTTACCCTTGTGTTTTTTGCAGAGTTTTATAGTTTTAGCTCTTACATTTAGGCTAATGATTTATTTTGAGTGAAGTTTTGTATATGGTGTGAGGTAAGGGCATCGTAGTTTTTTAAGGCACACCTCATGTATATTTGAGCCACCGAAAAAATAATTCTGACAAAATAAAGGATTATTTTACTGTGATTTATTGTCCTTGATTTAAAAACATGCAAATGCGGATTTTGTAATGTATGGTCCCTACAGAACTTAGAATTAATTAATACTACTCTGGAAATATCTATATTTGATTTGCTAGATACATTAGATGTACTGTGATTTCCTTATTTGTTTCTGCTGACAACTTTACTACTTGAGCCCTAGTTCACCAAATCTAGCAGACTCTGGGCAGTATGCAAAGCTGTAATATCCATAACATGTCTGCCAAACTTCTTACAGTCCTTAAATCTGGTGGTAGGGGATGGGCTTGTAAATTTTCTTTGTGATTATAACACTTAGAAAGGGTTTTCCATTTTATAAAGTTCTTTAAGCACAATATTTTACTTAGTCCTATTACTTCCTTTTGAATTAGACAGGACCTGTACTTCTTCATTATTTTATATATTAAAAAAATTGATCTTTGCAGAACTAAATGATCTTCCAAGGTCATATGACAGAAAGTAACAGATTAGTACTCAAAACTCAGCCCTTGAACTCTGGGCCATTTTTTTTTTCTTTTTTCTTTACTCAACTATGGTGAGTCAGTGTGATTTTTGAGCAAATTTATAAGAGGGGTTTGTCAAAAATTATTTTAACTCATTATTGAAAATCAGATTTAAAAATAGTAAAAAGCTATGACATGCCATTTCCCCTCCAAATGAATATGCGGTACATATTTATAAGCTTTTAGTACAATAATTTTATAACCAAACAGCTGCTGAAACAATGAATTTTTATGACCAACATCTCAGTTAATGTTTTTCTCCTAAGCGTGATAAAATAAAGTTTGTGTGACACAATTCATCTACTTCAGATGCATTTAATATAAGTATCAGTGAAAGGATAATCAACAAGAGGAGAATCCATGAAATGAAGTCACATTTGCAGTAGAGTAAAATAAAAACCCATGTTGATTATCTATGTTTTTAACTTGTATGTATGCCTGATCATATTGAACAATAACTTACGTGATTCGTTAAAAGAAATCGAAACTAGGACTTTTTTTTTTAAGATTTTATTTATTTATTTGACAGAGAGAGAGAGAGATCACAAGTAGGCAGAGAGGCAGGCAGAGAGAGAGGAGGAAGCAGGCTCCCTGCTGGGCAGATCAAGCTGGGCTTGATCCCAATCATGACCCAAGCCGAAGGCAGAGGCTTTAACCCACTGAGCCACCCAGGAGCCCCAAAACTAGGACTTCTTTTAGAACTACGTGGTAGACATCCATCTTAGCACATCATCAAATCACACATATTAATTGAGCACCTTTCATATGGATAGGTCCGTATTAGATAATAAAATAGGATAACAGTCTGAATAAGATTTAGTCTCTATCTTTAGTTTACTATCAAAGAAAGGTGACATATATGTATGCAGCTAACTAGATTATAAAAGAATATGCCACAACCAAGGTAATGAGCTGCCCTGCAAGGTAATGAATTTCCTCTCCCTGGAGGTGTTCAAGCACAAACTGGCCTTCCCCTCAACAACATTGTTATAACAGAAACTGATGCATGGGTAGAGACTGGCAGTGAATCACTTGTAAGAGCACTTCCAATTTTAATATAAGCTCTAAAATAATACAGTTTACAGTTAAAGCTGTAAAATAAACCCCTTCTCAAAGCATTAGCTTACTGCTGTATTAATGTTTTTTCCCTGCTTATGATTTTCTTTATTCATTATTCATATGTACTTGTGGGACATTTTTATTACTTCTTGAATGAAACATTTTCTATAAGAGAAATAGCGGGGGCATGTCTTTTGTTGTAGGAATTCCATCCAAGATAAGTACTATGGTTATTCCAAGTGACTTTTTTGTTGTTTATTTCCTTAAATAGCCCTTTGGCATCTGAGAAAGTGATTCCTCCACCAGAATACCGTGAGTTAATGCTATCACAATACTATTATATACTGGATCAAAGGTTTGTGTAAAAAAATTGAAATATAGTGTAATTAGTAGCTGAAGGCCTAACTAACAAATGTAAAATAAATTTTAGAGAAATACAAAATGTTATTTGGCACTGATCACTACCATACAAAGCATGTCAAATTAAATAGCATCCCAATATGCTAACAATGTGTTTTCTAAAAGGTGAAGAGGTTAATTGTGTTGTAAAAGGAATTTCCAAAAGAATGCATCATCTATTTTACACTGAAACTTCAATTTACTATGGCAGGAAACCGTATTACTGAACTTTGCAGATTAGCAAGTAATTGACCAAACATTCAGAAATAGTTTTCCCTAATTGTTGGTTGTTGGAGCAGTATATATTATGATATTTAGCGATCCTAATTAAGTTTAATAAACTAAAGTGATCTTTGTTGTGAACTAAAATTTTTATTATACATTTTTAAGTTAATAAACTTATATGAATTTGCTAAAAGATTCCTATGATTAAATTTGTCATGGTTGATATAAAACTGTTCAGCCATTTGGAGGAAATGATTTTTTTTAATGTTTTATGTTAGCAAATGAGAGTTACTGATTATTATTCATCCTAACAATATTTAATTCTCAAATTATGAACTGAATACATCTTGATTGTGGCTTACGGTAATAAGTAAAAAGTTTAAAGTTTAATTAGTTATACAACTGAGTTGGGCTTTTTTCTATAAATCCTATAGGTTTTGTTTTCACTGAGATGTTGTTTGTTTTGTTTTTTTTTTTTTTTCCCCAACTTGTCTAGCTTCTGATGGGAATAGAGAACCCAGTGAAGATTGATGAATTCCACAGGGGAACTACATCAGTAAATGTTCTCTCTCTTATATCTCCTTCCTTTTTTTTTTTTTTTTTAAGATTTGTTTAAAAATTTATTTGAGAGAGAGAGAGGGAGTGCAAGCAAGGGGAGTTGCAGTGGGAGAGGGAGAAGCAGGCATTCCATAGAGCAGGGAGCCAGATGTTGATGCTAGACCATGAGATCATGACTTGAGCCAAAGACAGAGGTTTAACTGACTGAGCCACCAGGTGCCCCCAGGTATCTCCTTCTTTTTAAGGAATGTACCACTCCTTAGCTGAAGAAATACCAGAGTGATTCTTAAAATGTAAAGTTATTAGTACCTGGAAAACCAAGAATTACCAAGAATTTGTTAAGAAGGGCAAGCCTTTAAATGTTCTACTTAGCCAACACAGTTTGTATTAACTCCAGCTAATTTCCTTAGTGCTCATCCCCTATCTTTCACTGTTTTTTATACACACACACACACACGTATACACACACACACACACACACATATATATATATATATATATATATATATTTTTTTTTACTGATGCTAACTTAATGTAATCTGCATAGGCACAGTCTGTCCCAGATAATGTGGAATAGAGATAATTGGTATTGACAAATGTTTGTAGATATGTGAAATATTCATATAAGACTTGGGAAAATTCAAAATGATTCTTATATTTAAAACCTGCTACATATCATTATTTTAAAGGTAGAGCATGATAAATTAGTTCACGGGCATTTTAAAAAGTCACATTAAATGAACAGCAGACCCAACTGAGGGAGGAAGCCACTAAAAATTAAGTTGTTAACATGGTTCTAATCTATTATATGAACATATAGTCTTTCAGTTGCTATAAAAGAAAACTCAAGTCACAATAGCCCACACTATAAAGGAGATGCATTGGCTCATGTGACCAAAATGTTCTGAACTTCCTTTTCTCCTTTCAGAGACCCTTGCTTTGGCAGTTCACATGCTGTGACCAGAGTGTCCTCTCTCTTGTTCTCAGTTCTGCCTCCTCGGTGTGAACTCTGTTCTTAGCGACCTCCTGTCCTCAAGGCCCAACGCTGGTTCACGGTGCTTCCCCAAATTCTCCTCTTTCTCATTAATGTCACAGAGAGAAGAATAACAAAATAGTTCTATAAGAAGAATAAAAAAAGCATCTTTTCTATAAATCTTAGGGAAGGTCACCTTCAATTCCTTGGGTGCCTTTGGAACAAAAACTCTGCATCAGTCACTCTATGATGATTACCCTATGTCAATGAAGCTTTAGTTCTATGGCTGCAGAGGGTTTCAACTTCCTTTGAAATATATGAGCTTTGTAGGGGAGGACAAATCCCCACCAAAAATTGAGATAGGTTTTTATCAAAAGGAAAAAAAAAAAATGGACCACTAGAAAAAAGGTGCATGAAACTTGTGTGGTACAACTTTAACTTTCCACTTACCCTCTCTTTGCCTTTAAGTGATTAATAGAAAAATCATTTTTGGGGGCACCTGGGTGGCTCAGTGGGTTAAAGCCTCTACCTTCTGCTCAGGTCATGATCTCAGGGTCCTGGGATCGAGCCCCGCATCGGGCTCTCTGCTCAGCAGGGAGCCTGCTTCCCTTCCTCTCTCTCTGTCTGACTCTCTGCCTACTTGTGATTTCTGTCTGTCAAATAAATAAATAAAATCTTAAAAAAAAAATTTTGTAAAGATCAAAGAACACAAAACTGATGAACCAATTATTCTCATTCTTCTTATTTAGAGCCCATTACCACATGTGTTTATTACAAAAGGCTGCCACCCACCCCACTTAACATCCATGGAAAATAACTAAAGAAGTTGCTGAATCATAGTCTCTTTGACAATATATGCCACTGGCTAATTCTTCAACAGTAATCATAAATACAAGTAGTCTTCTCTCTAAATGTAGAAAAGGTAAAGTTGTATAAAGTATTTCTACCATTTAATCATATTCCACATTCCCATACATTTCCAAGGAAACCTGTAGGCCTCAGTTTCTCAGTCTGCAGGTTCTGTGGTTTTCTAATTGGACCCCAGAGTCAATTAGCATAAATCCAAATATGAGACAGTGATAGATGAAAAGAATTATTACCCTGGCACTTGGATTTAGGTCCTCTATGCCCAAATCCTATGTGATAGGGTCTACTAAGTAGGAGAGAGTTCACTGTACAAGCTGGAACTGTGCCAGATATCTTCTATATTCTCTTTCAGATTCTATATTCTCTTTCAGATTCACACTCTGCCTTTCTTCACCCTGGACTGTGCTCCAATAGCTAACGTGTATCAACTACTTGGATTCACTTGTGTCTCTGATGTCTGGCTGGGCTTGGCCATTAAAAGGACCACGAAAAAATAAGCAGAAAGGTGGAGAAGCACGTCATGGAAATTCTCTCCCCAATTCTGTGTCCTCTAGTAATTCATTGTGGGTTGGCTATGTCCATCCATAAAATCCCACAGGTCCTGTTAAGCAATCTTCCCCAAAGGACTATCTTCCCTGGTTCCAGTAACTGCTTCTTCCCCTTACCCATTCAGATATAGGGATATTCAGAACTCCCCACCATCACTAACCTGAGGGTCAAATTGTTGGATTCCTTACATACACTTTTATACTTTGTCCACTAACTAGGCTCATTCCAATTTACCCAATAGAAAGTAATATTTCTTGCCAGGACCATGACTGATTCTATGGTCAACAGGGGTATGGGAATAATATAAAAAAGAACAAAAAGTGAAGATAGCCCAATCACACTAGAAAGAAACATTAAGGGAAGTGAGAAATAAGGTTTAACCACCAGGAGGGGTGGGGGCGAGATGATAGAGACCTTAAATCTAGCAGACTTTTTAAAGTTTGGTTAACATGACTAAAAGAACTACAAGATGTTTTTTGAGTATGATCAAGGTATGTTGAAAATGTCATTTAATATTTCTTTCATTGGTTTGGTGGACTAGTAATGGAAAAGACTTAAAAAAGAAAGAAAGTTTAAAGGACTGTAAAGACATGTGGACAAAGATGGATATAAGCCTGATTAGGGGGAGTAGATTAAGAGGAAAGGTGAAGAAAAATGGATGCATAGAGTCTTTTAATTATGGAGAGCTGAATAAGAAACATGAGAGGAGAGACACAGAGTGTAATCATATAATTTATCACCCAAAACTAAATACCTCTGGAAGTGATGAAACTTCCACTAATATATAAGGCAAGACAATAGATGTTTAGTAGGATTAGCTCCCATTAAACAGGGGCATGTGGTCAACCAAGAGATAAAACATTTCAGAATAGCAAACCTGAGTTCTTTAGGAAATAATCACTTTTGTTGAGGCCAAAGAAGTTAAGCACTAAGGCCAATTATGTGGGAATGGGGGAAATAGATAAAGGGTCATTTTTGTACATAAAGTTGAAAATGCCCAGATAGTATATGGCACTATAGGACCAAATGCATGGTCAATCAGGACCACAGGATAAGAAATATAAATTTGAGTCTTGTCAACATAAAGAATGAATCTGTTCTACAAAAGAGATAATTTCCCTGACAGAAATTCCTTCCCTCTTAACTATTTATGCCTGTGAATTACTTCCTCCACTGCAGTCTAAGATTTTTAAGGGCAGGGCCAGCCTCTGATTCACTTTTGTAAATCGCCAGGCTTAGCACACTTGTATATCTAAAAGAAAGTAATAAATGTTTGTTGAGTTAGACATTTTCCTTAGGACACTTGAATAGCATATCCCTTACCATGTCTCTGTCCTGCTACCACTCTGCCATACCTCATCCTTTACCTAAACAAACCTACTTTCTACTCAGTTCGGTTTGCTATGCAGAAAAGGAGAATTTAAGAATCAGTGTCTAGCCAGGGACTGAACTATTCCTGTGTTGTTGAAAGTAAGCCAGAACATAAATTAACTGTGTTATACATAAAAGTCTTACATCTTGTCTGGACAACTGAATGGGCAATAGTTTCATTGTAGAACTGGCCAAACAGTGTTATATATTTAAATGCTGAATTTTTCTTGCTCTCTTCTTTATGTTTACTTTGGTAAAGGTCTTTTTGAGGTTTTATATTAGGAGATGTTATTTTTTGTTTAAATAAGATGAATGGGGGAAATTTTTTCTGTATATTTATAACATTTTGATGTTCCAGATCAATATTTGACCTCTAGCAAGGCAAGTATACCCTGGCTGCCTACTTATTCTCATATTTTTGGCCCTTGGTTTTACAGATGTAAGTAATATCTTCCTTATCCATTTTATTTTTTAAAAACCAGCTGCCATTTCATCATTGTCATAAAACCTGCTTCCCTGTCTGCATCCAATAAATATGAAATACATGCTGATAGAGTTTTTCATTCATCATTTGGCAAAAGTTTACCAACTCTTTGAAACAGTGCTAGGTAAAATACATGAGATATGGATTTTGTGGGTCAGGAAACACAAAAATAATAAAACATTGTCCCTGACCTCATGCAGTTATACATTTTTGTGGTGAATGAATTTTGTGATTCTTTTGTCACAATATAATTTGACAGAAATAAAAATGTCTTAAGTGCTATGGAACCCCCCCCCCCGTTTCCCTCCTGCCTTCCTTTCCTCCTTCTATTTAAGACAGCTATTTTCAGAGCATGTCAATATTGAATATTCATTAATTTTCAAAGTCCTGGGTTTTTGCCAGTTTAGATTTAGTTGATGTTCCATTACACTGTTGAGCAGATTTCATGGTTCTCTAATCAAATTAGCTCACTTCTAAACACAAACATTTTTATAAGACACTTGCCCAAAGCAATTATGACTTAGCTCCTATCTTAAAATAGAAAAAATCAAGCAGCAGGTTATGAAGTTCAGCACATCATCTGCTGTGCAAAGAGACCAACACACAAGAGGAACAGCCAACCTTCCTACAGCATATACTGTAGATCACACAGTGTAACACACACTGTAGATCAGAGAGTTGTTACATCACTAATATTCAAAGCCCCCTGGATTTCAATTATACTTTATTTATTATCTTAGCTGTTTCACCACTTGTGATGCATAGTAATCTTCCACACAGTCACTGCTTTCACCTTGATGGTTGTGAAGTATCTTCTATGATGCATTTTGTCATTTAATATTACATTTACTATGCAAAACACAGCTAAATCTTAACAGGCCCCATAAAAACCCATCCTAAATGAACCATTATATTGTATGCTGTCAACGTAGACTAAAAAAATACAGTGCCACTCCACCACGCTTGCAGAAGCCGCAAAAAATAGTGGGTGATATAGAAAATTGTGAATGATGTAGCTTCCAAAAAGGTGATGGCAACTACATCATTGCAGTTGATAGGACGTATCCCTGGTTGGGAGATGGGGTGAAGATAACTGGAGAAAAGGCAACAATTAATTCAACAATTAATTCAAAATTCAACAATTAATTCAAAATTCAACAATTAATTCAAAATTAACAATTAATTCAAAATTCATTCCTTTCATAAAGTAGTTTTTGAATTCTTATGGGACAGTCAATTTTTAACAAGACCTCAATTGTCTTGAAGTTCAGCCAACACAGGAGAACAACGAGGTACACAAGTGCTTGTACAAGACAACTGCAGTACGGAGTGTAATAACAGCAGACAGACCCTGGCAGTGGTGAAGGAGGAGTGAACTGCAGCCACTCTCTCTTGGGAAGCTATGTGCTCATGATTCCCAGAGCCTGCTAATCTTCTCAAGGGTTATGGAATACAGTGTTATTAGCCTACTATGTTGGAATCACAGGGACCAGTGAGTTCTGGGACCTTTGGCACCTGAAAAGTTCCCCGAGGCACAGAGGTGGTTTCCTATATCATCTGCATGACCAGATCATCATGAAAGTAATGAATACACAGATTCCTGTGCCCTCTGCCAGAACTGCTCTACTTAAGTCCTGGAGGAGAGTCTGTATTTTTAAAAAAAGTGTGCTGAGCAAATCAGATGGTCTGCCAGGCCTTGGAGACACAACAATGTAGTTGTGACTTGCCAGATACTAGAGTCCCTGCCACCTGTGATCAACACTGAAATGTAGTTTCTGTTCCTTACAATCCCTGGCCTGATAAAAATCATCCATTTATCTCTCACCCCTCAGCGACCACTTTTTGGGGCCAAGCTAACAACCTGGTGACTCTAGTGTAAGAGAAACATACTTCTCTAGCTTTCTCTCAACCAGGATCATATCATCTCCAGGTGATTCAACAGCATCTTGAAGCAAAGGGAGTCAACACACTACTGCATTGAAAATCATGAGTTACTTTTTTTAACAAGAGTTAGAGCACAGAAGTAGAAATTTGTGTATTTTATTATCTATAAAAATGAGCTTGTTCAAAGCTATCAATGCACTTTTTTTTATTAACATATAATGTATTAATTGTTTCAGGAGTATAGGTCTGTGAATCATCAGTCTTATGTAATTCACAGCAGTCACCATAGCACCATAGCACATACCCTCCTCAAAGTTCATAACCCAGCCACCCTATCTCTCACCCCACCCCTCCAGCAACCCTCAGTTTGTTTCCTGAGATTAAGAGTCTCTTATGGTTTGTCTCCTTCCCCAGTCCCAATGAAATGCACAAATATATTTGTGCATTTCATATATATATTTCATATATATTTCATATATATATCATATATATATCATACATATGTGTTTATATACATATATATACATATATAAACACATATGTATATATATTTCATATATATCATATATATATCATACATATGTGTTTATATACATATATAAACACATATGTATGATATAGAACTTATCTCATGTGGACTTGAACTCCTAAGAGGTAACCTATGGAAATCTCCCCAGTCCCAATGAAATGTGCATATATATATATATATATATATATATATATAAAAAATATATATCATACATATGTGTGTGATATATATATCACACATATATATATATCACACCCAATGAAATGCACAAATATATATATATCATATATATCATACATATGTGTGTATGATATATGTGATATGTATATGTATATATATGTATATGTATATATCACACACATATATATGATATAGAACTTATCTCATGTGTATGATATAGAACTTATCTCATGTGGACTTGAACTCCTAAGAGGTAACCTATGGAAATCTAACAGTAACCTTAGTAGAAAATGACAGAATCTTTAATATCACAACTAAAAAAATGAATGTTATGTTAAGATCTTTATATTTTAAGTGCAAAACTCTACTCTGCAACAGGGTCTGATAGTGTAGGTACTCTTTAAAATCTATTCAGACTTAGTGACATGAAGATTACAACTTTGCCATATATTTAACATGTATTAAGACTTCAGGGTATATATTCTATGGCCATCCTACATTTGTGTACTAAGATGGCTCATGTCTTTCAATGGGCAGATTTAGAACTGAAAGGAACTTGTAATATCATTTTTCCCTAATTATTTTATTTAGGACTAGATAGTAAATGCCTTGCTTTTACAAAATACCTGGAAATGCTGGTTAAAATAAAAACAAGCACACTTTTTAAATAAAGGAAGGAAAATAGGGGCACCTGGGTGGCTCAGTGGGTTAAAGCCTCTGCCTTCGGCTCAGGTCAGGATCCCAGCATCCTGGTTGAGCCCCGCATCGGGCTCTCTGCTCAGCAGGGAGCCTGCTTCCTCCCTCTCTCTCTGCCTGCCTCTCTGCCTACTTGTGATCTCTGTCTGTCAAATAAATAAATAAAATCTTAAAAAAAAAAAAGGAAGGAAAATAGTCTCTAAACTATAAAACATAATTATAACTACCTAATAATATATAAAATAATAATACAATTATTAGTTAATAAATAATAATAAAATTTTAAGAAAATAAAATATTTATATAGACATATGAAGTATATATTTTATATATTTCTTATATAGTACATAATATTATCTATTTTGTATTATTAATATTATGATATTTTGAATTAAAAATTCCATTAATATAATAATAATCTATATAATAATTATAATGGCCAATTAAAAAGCAATCAAATAGAATCTGTGTAAGACTATTGGAAAATATTATTGGAAAATTAAAAGATTTTAGGGTGCCAAACTGGGAAATTGCTTTGAAGCTGCCATAATTCATACTGATTCAAATAATCTAGAATCTTTTTTTTAAAGATTTTATTTATTTATTTGACAGAGAGAGAGATATCACAAGTAGGCAGGGAGAGGCAGAGAGAGAGGAAGGGAAGCAGACTCCCTGCCTAACAGAGAGCCTGATGTGGTGCTCGATCCCAGGACCCTAGGATCATGAGCTGAGCCGAAGGCAGAGGCTTTAACCCACTGAGCCACCCAGGTGCCCCAATAATCTAGAATCTTGATTGTTAAAAACAAAGCCAGAGAGTAAAGACAACACATTGGGACCCAAACATGGAGAAATGAAACTAATCACCTGAATAAAGTTAGGACATTCAGAGGACTTCAATATCAATGCATAGATGGCCTAGCAAAAGTTCACCTTCCAGAAAGTAGACATGACAAGAAAGTTCTGTCTTAAGGAGGACTCTAGGTAGAAAAATAAAATAAAATAGATTCTCCCCTATAAGTGTGTAATTTGGACCTGCCTTCACACTGATGGGAATTAAATTGACATTTCTTGTAAGTATAAGTTAAGAAATTAAGTTATAAAACTAACTCAAGTTGTCCCTGTGTCAGTAGGCCCTAAGGCAATCTCTGTAAGGATTCATAGCCACTCAGATTTCCTGTGATACAAAGAGATAAAACTTGGGTGCCTGGGTGGCTCAGTGGGTTAAGTCTCTGCCTTCGGCTAAGGTCATGATCCCAGGATCCTGGGATCTAGTCCCGCATTGGGCTCTCTGCTCAGTGGGGAACATGCTTCCTCCTCTCTCTCTCTGCCTGCTGCTCTGCCTACTTGTGATCTCTGTCAAATAAATAAATAAAATCTTATTAAAAAAAAAACAAAGAGATAAAACTCAGCTGGATGTGAACTCACAATACAGAAAGATACGTATCAACATGAGGGAGAATAAGCACAAAGAACACATGGCTGAATTAGATAACCAAGGAGTTTAGACATTTCAACTACTGCATATAGATTTTGTAGTAATTATAAATAAACATCTTTTTTTTAATTTTTTAATGAGTAAACCTAGACCATAAATCAGAAAGAAGATATAATCAAACAAAGCCAGAAGAATTCAAAACACGATTAAATAGAATCTGTGTATGAGTATAAAAAATAGATATATGTCCATATCTGTGTAACCACCACACAATTTTTAAGAAAGAGAATATTTCCTCTGTGTTATTCCTTATGCTCCACAAATGAGTGAAACCATATGATAATTGACTCTCTCGGCTTGACTTATTTCACTTAGCATAATCTCTTCACACAGAAGACATTGGGAGATGGAGAGAAGAAGTGAGTTGGGGGAAATTGGAGGGGGAGATGAACCATGAGAGCATGCGGACTCAGAGAAACAAACAGGGTTTTGGAGGGGAGGGCATGAGAGGTAGAGTGAGCCTGGTGGTGGGCATTATGGAGGGCACGTATTGCATGGGGCACTGGGTGTGGTGCATAAACAATGAATTCTGGAACACTGAAAAGAAATTTTAAAAAAAAAGAGAGAGAGAGAATATTTCTAGAACCTTAGAAGATCTTCATGTGAACCTTGCCAATCAAGATCCTTCCCTCTGTATCACAGTAACCAGTGCCTTGATTTATAGCATAATTATTCACTTAATTTTACCTACTTTTCTTAAATAATAAATAATAAATAAATTTAATTTTGTTTATAACTGAATTATGTATACATAAAATTGCACTTTATTCATGTGGTTGTTGTCTTACTTTGCTCAAGATTACTTTTGAAATTCATTTATCTTCACTGTTACAATAAGATGCTCAACATCACTCATCATCAATGCAAATCAAAATCACAAGATATCACCTTATACCTGTCAGAATGTCTAAGATCAACAGTGCAGGACACAACAAGTGTTAGTGAGGATGTGGAAAAAGAGGAACCCTCAATGCATTGTTGGTGGGAATCCAAACTGGTCCAGCCACTCTGGAAAACAGTATGGAGGTTCTTCAAAAATTAAAAATAGGACTACCATATGACCCACTAATCACACTACTGAGTATTTACCCAAAGAATATGAAAATGTTAATGAGAAAGGATATATGCAACCCTATGTTTATTGCAGCATTATTTACAATAGCCAATTTATAGAAATATCCCAAATGTCCAATAGATGAATATATATATAGTCCAATATATGTATATATGTATATATACACAAACATATATATACAGGTATATATGAATATTATTCAGTCATAAAAAGAAGGAAATCAAGGTGCCTGGGTGGCTCAGTCAGTTAAGCAGCTGCCTTCGGCTCAGGTCATGATCTCAGCATCCTTGGATCAAGCCCCACATCGGGCTCCCCACTTAGTGGGGAGCCTGCCTCTCCCTCACTCTCTCCCCCTGCTTGTGTTCTCTCTCTCGCTATATCTCTCTCTGTCAAATAAATAAATAAAATCTTAAAAAAAAAAAGAAATCTTGCCACTTGTATAGATGGACTTAGAGGGTATAATACTAAGCCTAACAAGCCAGTCAGAGAAAGACAAATACCATAAGATTTCATTCATATGTGGAATTTAAGAAACAAAACAAGAAAATAAAGAGAAAGAAAAAAGATAAACCAAAAAGCGGGCTCTTCACTATAGAGAACAAACTGACAGTCACCAGAGGGGAGGGGGTGGAGGGATGGGTGAAATAGGCGATAGGGATTAGGAGTACACTTATGATGAGCGTTGAGTAACATATGGAATTGTTGAATCACTTTATTGTACACTAACGTAACTAATATTAATGTACAATATAATATTGAAACTAATATAATTCTGTTAACTACACTAGAATTGAAATTAAAAAAAAAAAAAAAGAGGCAGAGCAAATGGAAATCTTACCAACAATGGAACCTGACTAAGAGAAATTCTAAAAGACATAATTTAGAAACAAAGAATAATCCTAGAAGGATGATCTGAGTAGCAAGAATGAACGGTGAGAAAATGTATATATTTGGGTAATCTAAATAAACACTTAGTATAAACAATAATAACAATGTTTAACTTATGAGACAAAGAAAATGATTAAATCCTGCACAAGATTAACATTTATAATGTGTGGAAGTATGATTACAATTCTTTAATCCTTGTATTAGTCAAGAAGTATGTGAATTTAAACCTTAGGTTTAAATTTAAACCTAGGATTGAATTTAAAACTAAGGTTTAAATTTCCAAGCCAAAGTTGGTTGAAGAAAGTGTAATAATAACAATAGCCATAATAAATAAAAATAGTCCCAGGAAGATAGAAGTGATGCAAAATGACCAAAAGAGTATGTAAACAAATATTGTAGAAATAATTTAAATATATCAGTAATCAATAAAAGTAAGTTCACAAGTCAAGTAATAATAAGAAAAGGTAGGGTAGAATTAAAATTAGGAAAATTAGAATTAAAATTAGGAAAATTAAAATTAAGAAACACTTCCATGATATTTAAAATAGTTCCTCCTATAAACATTACAAGTTTTGATGCATCTGATTGGCTCAGTCAAAAAAGCAAGCAACTCTTGATCTCAAGGCTGTGAGTTTGAGCCCCATGTTGGGTGTAGAGATTACTTAAAGAAAGAAAGAAAGAAAGGAACATTACAACTAGTTTTAAAGTAAAAGAATGAAAAATGTTATACCAGTTAGGAAACACTGAACAGAAGACAGCTGATGTTGTTGTTAATTATGGCAGCCGTAGGGGTGCTGAATCTCAACACACAACATAAAGAATGGATTCATCGGAAGCTGAGAAGTTCTTAACTCCTCTGAGAGAAAAACAGGCTCATGAGGCAAAACTGATAAAATGTAAAGAAAACTTAATTCATTTACAGTTTAGTGAGAATATTTAATACTGTTCTTCTAGTAACCAACGCCTGCAGCAAACAAAAAAATTAATGACAATACAGATTTGACATCAGGATTAAGTAACTTGGTATAATAGACATTCCTCTCCAGCACATATAGAATATTTATGAAAACTGACAACCTAACCGGACATTTTGCAAGTCTGGTATCATACAGACCAGGATCTTTGACAAGAGATGAAAGGAAAATGATCATCATTGACAGTGAATAGCAACACAGATGACAGCAGCAAGCCTTAAAAAGAGGGCAAGTTTTTTAATATTTTAGAACATCTTCCAAATAGCAATAGTCAACTAATTAATCAAAACGAAAACTTGAAAAGATTTGAAAGTAAATGAAAATGAAAATATTACCTAGGGAAGCTTGTGGGACAGGGCTAACATAGCTTTCAAAAAGAAAGTAAAGCTTAAATGTTTCTATTAGAAAAAAGAAAAGGTCAAAGTATAATTAACTAAATACGCATCTTAAGTACTCTTTTGCACAGCACCCCAAGTTCATCCTTGCACATAAATGTCAGTTTCCATTTTGCGACCTCAAGTTCCTTGTCCTGATTAGACTTAGTTCATACTCAAACTATTTTCTGGCTGGCCTGATTAGGTCATCGATGGACTTAGTCACACCACTTTACAGGCTGACCTTCACCCAGTTGTACAATCTAAGCCTTTCACTTTTAAAAATCAAATATATGAACCATTTATACAGTCAATATATTCTTTTTTTTCAAGAAATTTGCATCTGGGGATGCCTGGGTGGCTCAGTCAGTTAAGCAGCTACCTTCAGCTCAGGTCATGATCCCAGTGTCCTGGGATCGAGTCCCACATCAGGCTCCTTTCTCAGCAGGGTTCCTGCTTCTCCCTCTGCCCCTGCCTGCCACTCTGCCTGCCTGTGCTCTCTCTCTCTCTCTTTAACAAATAAATAAATTAAAAAAAATTTTTTTTTGCATCTGCCCATTCTGTCTCGGGACTTAATAATCTGGTAACCTCTCTGACAGCACTGTGGAAAGTGCTTCTACTGGTCATGAAGAGATGAAGAAATGAACCACCTGAATTGACATGCGTTCCTTATACTGAAAAGAACAGTCCTTGGGTTTTGTGTTCTGATATTTTCTTTGTGGTGATTAAAAAGGAATATCTTTCTCAGTCTTTAAGAAAAGCTAAGTGATTCTGCCTGAGGATCCCACTGCCCATGTACCTTAGACTAAATTCAGAACCTGTCACTATATTCAGAATGGTCCCCTCCTCACATTTTATGAACCACATCATCTTTGAGCTAGAAGTATACAAACACTTTTCCTCTATACATTTAGCTATGGAGGACAACCTGGTGAGAATTTTTGTTTTGTTTTGTTTTGTTTTTAAACAATTCCCAAAGGCAATAAAAATACTGATCACACAGAGCAAAAGCTCCAATAGGCACTCTACTTTAAAATTTGAAAATGGGAACTCATCCTGCCTTCTTAAACTGAATTAGGATAAAACTGATATATTAACCAGAAAACCCTACATAACCTCTCCAAGATGAGTTTAAGAAAATTTAATCACATGACTTGCTCAAGTTAAATGATATATTCTATTTCTAGGAGAAATCTAGATAAATTTCTGGTGAGGCCACGTTGTTGTGTTGTGCAGCCAGGTAACTACTTTTTTCCCTTGAGAGGATACATTAGCTACAACAACTGAAGAGTCCCCTCCTATCAGCTACAAAAATATATATTCTTCTATATTATTTTTTTAAGATTTTATTTATTTATTTGACAGACAAAGATCACAAGTAGGCAGAGAGGTAGGCAGAGAGAGAGGAGGAAGCAGACTCCTGAGCAGAGAGCCCAATGCAAGGCACTGTGACCTGAGCCAAAGACAGAGGCTTTAACCCACTGAGCAACCTAGGCGCCCCTATTCTTCTATATTAAATAATAGTTTATATTTATACACCAGTTCAGTATCATGTATCAGCCCCAGTATTCTGAGTATTTTATTTACTCCTTATAGCTCCCCTATGGTAATAGGTTCTTTTATCCTCATTTTACAGAGAGGAAACTGAGGCACAAATAGTTACACAGAAGTAATTTGACAAAAATGAATGGAAAGTGAAAGAGTTAAGGTTTGAGTCCAGATACTCTGGGCTTCAGAGCCCATGTTTGGAACCTTATTTCTTCTACCTTCATTTTGAGTTTCTGTAGGTATCTTAAGACTCAACAATAAAATATGGAAATCAATAAGCTAAGTTATACAAAGTTTTCTAAGATTCATTCAATGCTACTTTCACCCATCTTGCCCTAACTACTTCTTCATTACTGTACTTTAATCCTAAACCAAATAATGCCTGTCTTCACTGGGGACTTCTTGTATTTAGAATGTAATTGTTCAGAGTTAAGGGTCACCATTATGTAAACTATAATATATTTTACCAATTCTGCTAACTGTATTCTGAGTGTATGAATAAAGACCTGAGCTTCGGAATGATACTCTAGTTCCAATCCAAATCTACATATTCTAGCATATTCTAGAATATTTGGGGGGGAGGGGCAGTGGTGGCAAAATAGCCTCAATCAACATCAGTTTCTTCTTTTGTGAAATACTGATATTAATAGTATTAACTCCACGTAGTCGTGATGAATAAATTAAATGACATAGAGAAAGAATTTGAATAAATTTTATGTGACTCATTAAGTGCCCAACACTTAAACCTAGTGGTTCAAGGAGGCAATTGCTGAGTGATTTGGGGAAAAAAAAAGTATGATAATGAAGATTTTACACAATAATTAATAATAAAGTGATTTACCATTTAATGTTGTTTTTTTAGGATATCCATCCTAAGCTCTTATACACATTTCAAGTGCATTTATTAGGAAGCCAGTATGACTTTTCCTCATTTGTTATTTTTCAGACATCAGAGTTACCATTTAATTTTTACCATTTAATTTACCATTTAATTTTTTTTAGGATATCCAACCTAAACTCTTATACAAATCTCAAGTGCATTCATTGTAGGAAGCCAGTATGACTTTTTCTCATTTGTTGGGTTTCAAACATCAGAGTTTAGTGTTTTAAAATCTTAATATATTCAGGAAAGCCCAAAAGAATTGGTGAAGACTCAGAGAAACCAAATGCAATTAAAAAAATAAAGTAACTCTTAAAGCACAAAGGAAAGTGTTATTGAATCTGCACTACCCTGACTGTGCCCTATGATTCTGGAGAAGCTTGCATGAAAACATAAAGCAACACACTCAACAGAAATTGTAAATGCTCTGGGAGTGGCTAGAACCAAGAAGTACGATAAATCCTTGGAGGACACCTACATTTACACAATTTGGAAATAGATTATTCCGTGAACTTCATCTAAACTGAGCTAATGTAATTTTTGCTATTCTAATAAAGACAGATTAGATCATGGCCAAATCTGGGATGTTAGAAATTTGTAGGTATTGCTATGTGTTTTGAAAGAGATTTCTTTTCAAGCAAAGGTAGAGGTGCCCTTACTGATACACATTTTAGCTAAATATTAACTGGCCAAATAAAGAATAAAGCCAAAATTACTATTATAGAGTGAATTTTAAATAGATCTGAATTTTTATTTAAAAGTATAACTTTAAAGAGAAATTAATTTTGAATTTTATGGTTTGGGAAAAATAATTTCTCACTTAGATTGTTCCTGCAGTAGATAACAAGGATTTGAGGTACAAAATGAAGCTTTTACATAGGGCCTTGGAAGAGTCACATATTTGGCAGATGCCTTGTTTTCCTCTTACATTTTCATTTTTTAAACCTTTACACTATATACATACACTTTATTATGTTTTGATCAATGTTGGTTTATTCTGAGTATTATCATACTTGACTTTGCAGTTTTTCTTTTTTACAACACATTTTTGAGGGGTCAACGTCTACCTTCTCTTTTTATGATTTGAAGAAGATCCACTTAGGAATTTTTTTTTTCCCCCAAGCCTAGCAGCATTATTTCAGGCCTTAGTGAAATTAAATAAAAACATTTAAACATAATTTTTAAATTGTAGTTTAATTTATTCTGTTGAATGTTATAAACATTAGAAAAAAGATTAGAATAAGGGTATAATATTGTTATTTTTATAGCATAGATTATTACTCAAATTTTAATGACATTTATGGATATAAAGTTATATGTATATAAGTCTCAAAAAGGATATAAAGTTCCCCCAGTATTTTGTTTTATAATATTATCAAAAGGTGTTGTATTTGTTTATTTGAGAATGCCTGATAATATTTATATACAAATTATAAGCTTTCACAATCATCAGTAATTGTGGAAATATTAAATACACATTTATATACAACCAAGTAACAGAATTTTAACATATAAAGAACACAAGGAGATTTTTATTCCAAGTTACAGATAGAACCCTTGCCTATACTTGGAGGTATTATATCAATCTATTAAATATGAACAAAAGTCCAAATAGAATATTCCTATGACTACTATTTTTATGCTGACTGAACATAATGCTACCTAACAGAATTAAATTAAATTATTATTCCCAAACAAGTTCAGAGATCCAAAAAATAAAATGAAATATGCATTTGGTCTTCAGCTTCCCAAATGTTCAGTCTAAGGCTCAAACACCTGAACAAATAATTGAAAGACTCTGAGTTCAAAGCCAAACTTCTGTGCCTTTGAGGCTGGCAGATAAAATACTGATATTAACAATTATCTGAACTAGTATCTTAAAAATTTTAATGCAACACCTTTTTTTTTCTTTTTCTCTTCTCCCTCCTCTTCCTCTTCATATTCCTTTTTCTTCCCTTCCTCTCCTAAGAAATTGTATCCTAAAGTAGTGAGGGGGTGGGAGTGGGGGAGGGTAGTGGCAGTGGCTAGAGCAGGCCACTGCTCTAGCAGTCCAAGAAGGTGAGAAGGACCCATATGGAGTGTTCTGGCATGGGAGGTCAGAGTCCAAGCAGGTAAGAAGGACATCCCCATAGAAGGGCAGCCTGGTATGGGGCCTCAGTTAAGGTGAGGAGGGCATTCATGCAGGGGAAGGTCTTGGCCTTAGTGGGTTAGAGGAATTAGTGCCTTAGTGGGTAAGAGGAAATGGTCTAAGGTGGAGTGTCAAATGTAAGGTCAAGGGGTTTCTCTTCCTTTGGGCCACTCCTGTTTCCTTTAATTAATGTTTACATAATCTTTTCACCATCCTTTTAAGAAAAAATGTGTCTTTTTTTTCTTGTTTATACAACAAACTTCCAAAAAGATTTATGTACAAAAGACAAATTAAGAATGAGTTAAGTGTAGATAATGCTGTTATAAACATCAGGGTACATGTATCCCTTCAAATTAGTATTTTTGTATTCTTTGGTAAATACCTAGCAGAGCAATTGCTGGGTTATAGGGCAGTTCTATTTTCTTTTTCTTTTTTTTTTTAATTTTTTTATTTTAATAAACATATAATGTATTTTTATCCCCAGGGGTACAGGTCTGTGAATCGTCAGGTTTACACATTTCACAGCACTCATCATAGCCCATACCCTCCCCAATGTCCATTTCCCCACCACCCTCTCCCGTCCCCCCTCCCCCCCACAACCCTCAGTCTGTTTCTTGAGATTGAGTCTTTTATGGTTTGTCTCCCTCCCAATCCCATCTTTTCATTTTTTCTTTTCTTACCTCCCCCCAACCCCCCTGCCTTGCATCTCCACTTCCTCATATCAAAGAGATCATATGATAGTTGTCTTTCTCCGATTGACTTATTTCGCTAAGCATGATACCCTCTAGTTCCATCCACGTTGTCACAAATGGCAAGATTTCATGCCTTTTGATGGCTGCATAGTATTCCATTGTGTATATATACCACTTCTTCTTTATCCATTCATCTGTTGATGGACATCTAGGCTCTTTCCACAGTTTGGCTATTGTGGACATTGCTGCTATAAACATTCGGGTGCACGTGCCCTTTCGGAGCACCACGTTTGTATCTTTAGGATATATACCCAGGAGTGCAATTGCTTGGTCGTAGGGTAGCTCTATTTTCAGTTTTTTGAGGAACCTCCACACTGTTTTCCAGAGTGGTTGCACCAGCTTGCATTCCCACCAGCAGTGTAGGAGGGTTCCCCTCTCTCCGCATCCTCGCCAGCATCTATCATTTCTTGACTTGTTAATTTTAGCCATTCTGACTGGTGTGAGGTGGTATCTCATTGTGGTTTTGATTTGTATTTCGCTGATGCTGAGTGATGTGGAGCATTTTTTCATGTGTCTGTTGGCCATCTGGATGTGTTTGCAGAAATGTCTGTTCATGTCCTCTGCCCATTTCTTGACTGGATTATTTGTTCTTTGGGTATTGAGTTTGATAAGCTCTTTATAGATTTTGGATACTAGCCCTTTATCTGATATGTCGTTTGCAAATATCTTCTCCCATTCTGTCAGTTGTCTTTTGGTTTTGTTGACTGTTTCCTTTGCTGTGCAAAAGCTTTTGATCTTGATGAAATCCCAATAGTTCATTTTTGCCCTTGCTTCCCTTGCCTTTGGCGATGTTCCTAGGAAGAAGTTGCTGCGGTTGAGGTCAAAGAGGTTGCTGCCTGCATTGTCCTCAAGGATTTTGATAGATTCCTTTCGCACATTGAGGTCCTTCATCCATTTTGAGTCTATTTTTGTGTGTGGTGTAAGGAAATAGTCCAATTTCATTTTTCTGCATGTGGCTGTCCCATTTTCCCAGCACCATTTGTTGAAGAGGCTGTCTTTTTTCCATTGGATATTCTTTCCTGCTTTGTTGAAGATTAGTTGACCGTAGAGTTGAGGGTCTATTTCTGGGCTCTCTATTCTGTTCCATTGGTCTATATGTCTGTTTTTGTGCCAGTACCATACTGTCTTGATGATGACAGCTTTGTAATAGAGCTTGAAGTCTGGAATAGTGATGCCACCGACTTTGGCTTTCTTTTTCAATATTCCTTTGGCTATTCGAGGTCTTTTCTGGTTCCATATAAATGTTAGGATTATTTGTTCTATTTCTTTAAAAAAAATGGATGGGATTTTGATAAGGATTGCATTAAATGCGTAGATTGCTTTAGGTAGAATAGACATTTTCACAATATTTGTTCTTCCAATCCATGAGCATGGAATATTTTTCCATTTCTTTGTGTTTTCCTCAATTTCTTTCATGAGTACTTTATAGTTTTCTGAGTATAGATTCTTTGCCTCTTTGGTTAGATTTATTCCTAGGTATCTTATGGTTTTGGGTACGATTGTAAATGGGACTGACTCCTCAATTTCTCTTTCTTCTGTCTTGTTGTTAGTGTAAAGAAATGCGACTGATTTCTGTGCATTGACTTTATATCCTGACACTTTACTGAATTCCTGTATAAGTTCTAGCAGTTTTGGAGTGGAGCCCTTTGGGTTTTCCACATATAGTATCATATCATCTGCAAAGAGTGATAGTTTGACTTCTTCTTTGCCGATTTGGATGCCTTTAATTTCTTTTTGTTGTCTGATTGCTGAGGCTAGGACTTCTAGTACTATATTGAACAGCAGTGGTGATAACGGACATCCCTGCCGTGTTCCTGACCTTAGCGGAAAAGCTTTCAGTTTTTCTCCATTGAGAATGATATTTGCGGTGGGTTTTTTATAGATGGCTTTGATAATATTGAGGTGTGTGCCTTCTATCCCTACACTTTGAAGAGTTTTAATCAGGAAGGGATGCTGCACTTTGTCAAATGCTTTTTCAGCATCTATTGAGAGTATCATATGGTTCTTACTCTTTCTTTTATTAATGTATTGTATCACATTGATGGATTTGCTGATGTTGAACCAACCTTGCAGCCCTGGAATAAATCCCACTTGGTTGTGGTGAATAATCCTTTTAATGTACTGTTGGATCCTATTGGCCAGTATTTTGGTGAGAATTTTTGCATCTGTGTTCATCAAAGATATTGGTCTGTAATTCTCTTTTTTGGTGGGATCCTTGTCTGGTTTGGGGATCAAGGTGATGCTGGCCTCATAGAATGAGTTTGGAAGTTTTCCTTCCATTTCTGTTTTTTGGAACAGTTTCAGGAGAATAGGAATTAATTCTTCTTTAAATGTTTGGTAGAATTCCCCTGGGAAGCCATCTGGTCCTGGACTTTTGTTTGTTTGGAGATTTTTGATGACTGTTTCAATCTCCTTACTGGTTATGGGTCTGTTCAGGTTATCTATTTCTTCCTGGTTCAGTTGTGGTAGTTTATACATCTCTAGAAATGTATCCATTTCTTCCACATTGTCAAATTTGTTGCCATAGAGTTGCTCGTAGTATGTTCTTATAATTGTTTGTATTTCTTTGGTGTTGGTTGTGATCTCTCCTCTTTCATTCATGATTTTATTTATTTGCGTCCTTTCTCTTTTCTTTTTGATAAGTCTGGCCAGGGGCTTATCAATCTTATTAATTCTTTCAAAGAACCAGCTCCTAGTTTTGTTGATTTGTTCTATTGTTTTTTTAGTTTCTATTTCATTGATTTCTGCTCTGATCTTTATGATTTCTCTTCTCTTGCTGGGTTTAGGCTTTCTTTGTTGTTCTCTCTCCAGCTCCTTTAGGTGTAGGGTTAGGTTGTGTATTTGAGACCTTTCTTGTTTCTTGAGAAAGGCTTGCACTGCTATATATTTTCCTCTCAGGACTGCCTTTGTTGTGTCCCACAGATTTTGAACTGTTGTGTTTTCATTATCATTTGTTTCCATGATTTTTTTCAATTCTTCTTTAATTTCCTGGTTGACCCATTCATTCTTTAGAAGGATGCTGTTTAGTCTCCATGTATTTGTGTTCTTTCCAAATTTCCTCTTGTGATTGAGTTCTAGCTTCAGAGCATTGTGGTCTGAAAATATGCAGGGAATGATCTCGATCTTTTGGTACCGATTGAGACCTGATTTATGACCCAGGATGTGGTCTATTCTGGAGAATGTTCCATGTGCACTAGAGAAGAATGTATATTCTGTTGCTTTGGAATGGAATGTTCTGAAGATATCTGTGATGTCCATCTGGTCCAGTGTGTCATTTAAGGCCTTTATTTCCTTGTTGATCTTTTGCTTAGATGATCTGTCCATTTCAGTGAGGGGAGTGTTAAAGTCCCCTGCTATTACTGTATTACTGTCGATGTATTTCTTTGATTTTGTTATTAATTGGTTTATATAGTTGGCTGCTCCCATGTTAGGGGCATAGATATTTAAGATTGTTAGATCTTCTTGTTGGACAGACCCTTTGAGTATGATATAGTGTCCTTCCTCATCTCTTATTATAGTCTTTGGCTTAAAATCTAATTGATCTGATATAAGGATTGCCACCCCAGCTTTCTTCTCCTGTCCATTAGTATGGTACATTGCTTTCCACCCCCTCACTTTAAATCTGGTGGTGTCTTCGGGTCTAAAATGAGTTTCTTGTAGGCAGCATATAGATGGGTTTTGTTTTTTTATCCATTCTGATACCCTGTGTCTTTTGATTGGGGCATTTAGCCCATTAACATTCAGGGTAACTATTGAGAGATATGAATTTAGTGCCATTGTATTGCCTGTAAGGTGACTTTGACTGTATATTGTCTCTGTTTCTTTCTGATCTACTACTTTTAGGGTCTCTCTTTGCTTAGAGGACCCCTTTCAATATTTCCTGTAGAGTTGGTTTGGTGTTTGCAAATTCTTTCAGCTTTTGTTTGTCCTGGAAGCTCTTTATCTCTCCTTCTATTTTCAATGATAGCCTAGCCAGATATAGTATTCTTTGCTGCATGTTTTTCTCGTTTAGTGCTCTGAATATATCATGCCAGTTCTTTCTGGCCTGCCAGGTCTCTGTGGATAGGTCCGCTGCCAATCTAATGTTTTTACCCTTGTATGTTACAGACTTCTTTTCCCGGGCTGCTTTCAGGATTTTCTCTTTGTCGTTCAGACTTGTAAATTTTACTATCAGGTGACGAGGTGTGGACCTATTTTTATTGATTTTGAGGGGCGTTCTTAGCATTTCCTGTATTTTGATGTTTGTTCCCTTTGCCATATTAGGGAAATTCTCTCCAATAATTGTCTCCAATATACCTTCTGCTCCCCTCTCTCTTTCTTCTTCTTCTGGAATCCCAATTATTCTAATGTTGTGTCGTCTTATGGTGTCGCTTATCTCTCGAATTCTCTCCTCGTGGTCCAGTATTTGTTTGTCTCTCTTTTGCTCAGCTTCTTTATTCTCTATCATTTGGTCTTCTATGTCACTAATTCTTTCTTCTGCCTCATTTATCCTGGCAGTGAGAGCTTCCATTTTTGATTGCACCTCATGAATAGCTTTTTTGATTTCAACTTGGTTAGATTTTAGTTCTTTTATTTATCCAGAAAGGGCTTTTATGTCTCCGGAGAGGGTTTCTCTAATATCTTCTATGCCTTTTTCAAGCCCAGCTAGAACCTTGAGAATTGTCATTCTGAACTCTAGATCTGTCATGTTACCTATGTCCGTATTGATTAGGTCTCCAGCCTTCGGTACGGCCTCTTGTTCTTTTTTTTGAGGTGAGTTTTTCCGTCTTGTCATTTTGTCCAGATAAGATTTGCTTTCTCCTGCTGTGGAATTCCGCTGTTCTTGGTGAGCGAAGTTGGTTTTGGATGGGTTTCTTGTTGATATTCTGGGGGAGGGGCCTGTTGTAGTGATTCTCAAGTGTCTTTGCTGCAGGCGGAACTGCACCGCCCTTGCCAGGGGCCGGGCTAAGTAATCCGCTCGGGTTTGCTTTGGGGAGCTTTTGTTCCCTGAGCGCTTTCCGTAGAGTTCCGGAGGACGGGAATGAAGATGGCGGCCTCCCAGTCTCCGGCCCGGAGGAGCCGAGAGCTTGGGGTTCCGCTCCTCAGTGCGCTCTCAGAGCAAAGCGCCTACCGCCCCGCCTCCCTGGCCTGCGGTCGCGCCTTGAGGAAAGCAGTCAATTGCTGGAGCTAGAGAAAAGCGCTGGGTCGCTTTCGTCTCCGTGGCCTCCGGCCGCGCTCCGAGCCCATCCAGCCTGCAACCAGCACAAGGTAACCCTGGGCTTAGAGCTCACTCCTCGACTTTGTCGCTGTAGCCGGCTTCCCCGCTCTAATACCTGCGAGCTCTGCGGCACTCAGACACCCCCAGTCCTTCTGTGACCGCGCGGGACCTGGGGTTATGCTGACCCCGCCTGGGTTTCCCCCCAGTTTAGCCTCTGGAGCGATGTCTCCCAGTGGAGCCGACTTTTTAAAAGTCCCGATTTTGTGCTCCGTTGCTCCGCCGCTTGCAGGGTGCCGGCCCCTCCCCCCGGGGTCTATCTTCCTGTCGCTTTGGATTCACTTCTCCGCAGGTCCTACCTTTCAGAAAGTGATCGATTTTCTGTTTCTGGAATTGTTGCTCTTCTTCTCTTCGATTTCCTGTTGGATTTGTAGGTGTTCACAATGTTTAGATAAGCTATCTAGCTGATCTCCTGCTACCCGATGTCGTCTCAGCCTGCTACTTCTCCGCCATCTTGACTCCTCCCCCTGGGGCAGTTCTATTTTCAACCCTTTGAGGAACTTCCATACTGTTTTCCAGAGTGGCTGCATCAGTTTGCATTTTCATCAACAGTGTGAGAGGGTTCCCCTTTCTCTACATCCTTGCCAACACCTGCTTTTTCTTGTGTTGTTGATTTTGGCCATTCTGACAGGTGTGAGGTGATATCTCACTGTAGTTTTGATGTGCATTTCCCTGATGATAAGTGATGTTGAGCATCTTTTCATGTGTCTGTTGGCCATCTGTAGGTCTTCTTTGAAAAAAAAAAAGTTTCTGTTCATGTCTTCTGCCCATTTTTAAATTGGCTTATTTGTTTTGGGGGTGTTGAATTTTATAAGTTCTTTATATATTTTGGAAACTAACCCTTTATTATGAATGTCTTTTGCAAGTATCTTCTCCCATTCTGTAGATTGCCTTGTAGTTTTATTGATTGTTCCCTTCACTCTGCAAACACTTTTTATTTTGATAAAGTCCCAATAGTTCATTTTTGCTTCTGTTTCCCCTGACTCAAGAGACCTATCTCGTAAGAAATTTCTATAGCCAATGTCAAAGAGGTTACTTCTTGTGTTCTCTGGGATTTTAATGGTTTCTTGTCTCACATTTAGGTCTTTAATCCATTTGTGGATTCTAAGAAATGAAACAAATGCTTATAAGGGGGAAAAGAGAGAGGCAAACCAAGAAACATACTCTTAACTATAGAAGAACAAACTGATGATTACCAGAGAGGAGGTGAGGGGGTACGGGCATAGTTTAAATAGGGCATGAGATTAAGGGGTGTACTTGTAATGAGCATAGGGTGTTGTATGTAACTGTTTAGTTACTAAATTGTACACCTGAAATTAATATTACATTGTATGTTAACTGACTAGAGTTTAAATAAAAACTTAAAAAAAAAAAAGAATAAGTAAGTGATGCAAGGGACCATAAAACTGATATCTGCCCTTCTAACTTGTGTTCATGTGTGATTCTGGAAAGCTACCTTAGTCTCCCTTTATTTATATTTTCTCCCTTGTATAATTGAATGATGTGTACATGCTACATAGTACATACTACATAGTAATACACAATCTCAGGAAGCATTTTAGCTATTGTGGAAATTAGTACCATTATTGATTCTGGATCTATGAGACCTTTAAACTAAAATCCAGAAAACAGTTCTGTGTCACTGATGCACGTTACTAGCTTTGTAGTACAAGCAAAAAAAGAGAACTTTGGTTCATAGAAATGGTGAGAAATTACAACTTTCCCTTTTGTTTTCTGACTTATTTTTCTCAAATCACCATTCTGATGTCCAATCCAATTCATATGGATTACACAAACCACTTGGGATTTTTATCTAAAGCAATTACCTAACAATTGATTTGTTTTTACTACATTAATGACTTTTCTTCATTAATGATACAGTTCCTTCCAATTTAAGTTTAAAGTTAAGTATTTATAAACAACAGTTAAAATTTTTCAGATCACTAAAGTAGCAATGTCCTGGAGTTGTACTTACAGCAAGCCAAGCACTCACTGTGGGAGTTGCCAGTTGAAAACCCATAGGCAAGTTCCAGCCCTCATAGATATGTGCGTGACAAGGTCTTTAAATAAAAATTGAATTGGACTTCTGATAAGAGATGCATGATCTCTTTAGCTCAGCACAGGTCCCACCCTTGCCTATGTCCTTCTCCCAGATCTAATTCATACATTTATGTATTGGCCTGACCCTTGCAAGTATTCGAGTTTGCTCATGATTTAACATAACTGTCAAAGTGACAAAACTTAATGAAGTATAGGAAATTAGGCATGCTGCTAAAATGACTTGAGTAATTTGGAACTATATATTTTCAAGCATATCCTTAAGTAGGTGACAATTATGTTCACTGATTACTGAATCACAATAGAATGGGAGCATGAGAAAATAACATGATTGTGTGCTATTCTTGCTAAACATCTATACTCATTCTGTGTGAAAGTATCAATAATTTTTAGCCAATAAAATTGCTGTGTAAGCAAAAAGTGAATGTAGCTGTTCCAAGCCAAAGTCGGTAGCAGATGCAAGGTGCCTCATTTACAATGATATCTGCTAAAAGAAATAGAGCTAACACTATATATTTTGATTCATATAGTCTTAATTACAGGCTATAAAATGTTCTGTAGATGAGCCATTATACATTTTCCGTTTGTTAGTTATTTCAGTGTATAAAAGCTTCAGAACTGAGGAAATTTTTAGTTAAGATGCAAGTTACATGTGCTGAGAAACAGTATTATCTAAAGAGTAATGCCCTTGTTTGGAAGCCTCAGATCCTAAACCCTTTAGTTCTGTGGACCTCCTACATGATCTCAGGCAAGTCTCCTCTCAGCACAGAAGTCTTTGCAGCTAATATAATGAAGACTAATACATGCTACAGATTAATCCCACTGATTATATAGATTTAAAACACTGATTTATAAAGGACACTGGCCTTCTTGGAAGGAAATGAAAGGCAAAAACATATGTTTTTATTGTTATTTTTATAAATTCTATTATTATTTTTGTTGATAGTTTTCTAAATGACAGATTTATACAAGTGACCATTATTTGAAAGAATTGTGTCCATTCTAAAAGTCTGCTCATTTGTTAACTACCCACAGGACACTTCATTTTACCTGTAATTTGTATGTTCTTTGAGTATGGTTGTATTACTGAAAAGGAAATTATTTTTTCTTTCTTTTTTTTCTTTTCATGCTTAAGAAGACCTTGTTATAAATCCTATTCAACATTCCTCTCACCAAAGTTAAAAAAAGAGAGAGAGAGATGGGGCACCTGGGTGGCTCAGTGGGTTAAGCTTCTGCCTTCGGCTCAGGTCATGGTCTCAGGGTCCTGGGATTGAGCCCTGCATCAGGCTCTCTGCTCAGCAAGGAGCCTGCTTCCTCCTCTCTCTCTGCCTGCCTCTCTGCCTACTTATGATCTCTCTCTCTCTGTCAGATAAATAAATAAATAAATAAATAAATAAGAAAAAGAGAGAGAGAGAGAAAACAAAAGGAAAAAAGAAAAAGAAAAAGAAAAAATCCTCCCTAAATCAAGGCATATGTTAAATGAGATAACTTAGTCTATAAATACCCATCAAAATTTTTTTTTAATTTTCATTTCCTAGATGGAGTTGCACAGGATATGACTCAGTATTCTCTGATTACAAATAATTGGAAGTGGAAGATATTGTTTTTCACAGAAAAAGTAAACAAAAGCCTTAAAGCCTAATTTATCCAGACAAATAACCTGTGTACATAGGAAGGTTGCTGTGTTCAGACTTTGGAATGTGTTGTCTCTGAAGCTCCCCTTCATACCAGACATCAGCTTACATCAGCTCACCATCAAGACAGATTGTAAGTAGTTGCAATGAGGCTTATAAGCTTATTATATTTTTGGAGTAAATGACCTTGATTTTCACTTTCTTTTTTTTTTTTTTTTTTTTGGTTTATCACAATAATAGATAGTCAACTGCATGTTATAAAACACTGCATAAGCACAGGTACAGATTAACATTAAAAAGTTCAAGGCATGCATCATGCATTATTATATTATAAAACAACTAAAACAGTGGTATACCATAATTCACACTCACTTATGTCTATCATTAACAGTTATGAAAAGAGCAATTTGATTTCATTGCTGGAAAGTCCTGGGTATTTCATGCCATCATTTGATGTGTACATATGAATAAACTCTTAAGAGGAAATGAGGAAGGGCAAATAATGTATTAACGATAGAAAATAATAATCAGTTCAGCAAGTGGATCCAGCTGAGTACAAATTGAAGTCACTCAATTCTTCCTTTTGTCTCTTCACTCTTTTTCTTTCATTTATATTCATGGACTAAGAAGAGCCCTCAAAAAATCATCTCATAAAGCCACGATGAGATAATATAATCAAGATAATTCCAAGAGTCAGTATCTAGTAATGAAATCTGTCAGGAAGTATATTCATTGCTTCATCATCTTGACTCATGAACTGGTTTTCCACATGACACCTCTAAGAACTCTCCTTGTAACAATGAGAACTTAGGGACATCGGCTCATATTCTTCCTTTCAGGGTCAGACTTTCTCTTAGTGCTCTTATGTGCTGAATTCTGTCCTCTTCCCAAAATTCAGGTGATAATTGATGATAAGGTCTTTAAAGAGATGATTAAGAATGAAGTCTTTATGGTAGGCTTTAATTCCATTTGATTGGTGTCTCTATAAGAACAGGGGATTAAGATGCAGAGACAGAGAGACACCAGGCACTTACTTGCAAGCACAGAGAGAAAAGCCTATGAACAGACAGTAAGAAACCAGTCATCTACAAGTCCGGCAGATAGGCCTAGGAAGTAATAAAATCTGCCGATACTTTGCTCAGGCTTTTAGTTTCCAGAATGGTGAGAAAATAAATTTCTATTGTTCCAGCCAGCCAGTTTGTGGTATTTTGTAATGGCAGCCCTAGCAAACTAACAGAATATCTTATAGCCAACTCTGGATGTATGTATTTATATCTACTTACTAGTATAATGGGGTGTCTAATAAAGCAGAGAGTCAATGAGATGGAGCATTTCCTTTGAAAGGAGTCCTTAGAAATTATGTCATCTGATATCTAAAGATAAAGGACACAGGCCAAATTAGAATAGCCCTCCTATGAAATTCCCTTCTCAGGCAAATTATAAGACATTCTTTATTCTAGGAGAAAATACTACTGATTTTTTCTAGCACTTTAGCAAAAGATGCCTCTTCCCTTAGTAGATACATTAAATACACCTACTGAGTAGGTGAACAGTTGTGCTAGTCTTCTGAGTAAGAACAAACCAACATCCTATTGTCACTATATATTTAATATATCGATGTCAATGATGTTAGCTCAATAAAGGCTCAATGGTAGTGAGGACAAAACAGTACCGAAATTAAACAATCTCAGAAAAAAAAAGGGGATTTCTTGTTCAACACAAAGGTCTTAATGTTTGAGATGCACTCGTTTGCCAATCTCATTTCAAGATACAGAATGAGTGTAATTTTTATATTGGATTTTTCAGATGAAGAAATTAGCATGAGTTACTTTTCTCAGAGCTTTTTGACCTTTGGACACCACTCCTTCTTACCACCTACATTATTTATTAACCATGCCTCTCTGCCAATGGCTTCCTAATGAGAACATGAGCCCCAGCAGTAACAAAGTACACTTCTTATTTAGTTAGGCCTAGTACCCCAAAATTAAAAATTTAAGTTTTCCTTAGATAATAATTAATATGATTTTAGTCACTAAATATTAGCTTGTATTTTTTAGAGCTTGATACAAATGAAATTGAGTGGTATTAGCCATTCGACTTATTCTTCTTTTTAATTTTTTTTTTATTATTCTGCATCTCTTGCATGCTTTTACGATTTTTAGAATCTGTTTGTCAATTTTTGCAAAATATTCTATCGTGGCTTTGATTGGGATTGCACGAAACATCAATTTCAGAAGAAGTGAAATTTTAATAGTATCAAGTTCTGACTTATGTCTTTTGTCATTATTTATGATGTTACCCATAGGTTTTTCATAGATGTCCTTTATCAAGTTAAGGAAATTCTATTGTGTTCCTAGTTTATGAAAAGTTTTTATCTGCTGTGGATCTGGGACCATATTAAATGCTAGTCCTATGTCTCTTATAGTGGACTTCATGTTTTCCTTTTCTAGTTTTTTATATGGTTGATTATACTGATTGACTTTTAATGTAAAACTACCCTTGAATTCTTGGGAAAAAACAACTATATGTAATTATGCTGTTTATATTTTTACATCCTACTGGATTTAATAGCTATTTTTTTGTTAAGAAACACTGTACTTTGCATAATATTTTGCAAACTAAAATGAACATAAGTCTATTTTCAGAAAATTGTTATTGCATACAAATTTTAGAAAGAACATTGTATGTTTAGATTTATTATAAAAATACAAAAAGTACTACATTTGGCAGGGTAAATTGCAAAAAAAAAAAAACAAACAAACTTGTGTAGTAATGATAAATCTCAACTAATTACCTAAGGAAATTTTTAATCCCTACCTCTCTTTTGTTTCAGTTACATTTGACTTCTTTAAATGGTACCTCTTTAACGAAAGGGAAACTCAAACAACAACAAAAATAATAATATGATAATAATTTGCAAAATAAAGTAGAACAGCAGGTGCTGCTATTTTAAGAAGCTTTATCATTTGGAATAATTTTCAGGTATGGAAAGATTCAAATCTCAAAGTCACAACTAATGAGAGGATTTTTGTTTATTAATTTCTTCTTGCTATAAGCAGTCATCAAAATTCTATTCAAAGAAGAGGTTGATAGCTCCCTGGAGATTGCATACTGAGGAATAAAAGTTACTATTATTAAATAACATTTTTTGAATGTTTAAAGATTCTTGAGAATAAAATAAGAGTTACCATGTGTACAATATTCATAAAGAATTTGATAGCTCTCTGGAGATTGAATACATGGAAGTAAACATTTTTATTGAGTAACATTTTCTTGAATGTTTAAGGATTTTTGAGGAGAATTAGAATTACCAGGAGTACAATATTTGATATGTATTTCACTGGATTTTAAAATATAATCTAACAATCATTACAGTTTCTTTAAAGATTATTTAGGAATTTTGCTTTCAATTCTGACATGTAAAAAGCTTGTAAGTGATCACTCCTGTTCTTAAAAGAATCAAGCTGAACAAAGTGAAATCAATGACTTTATTTGAACCCATCAGAAAAGTAGCATGACAGGGCAAACCGACTCCCCCAAATCTGGAGCGTCAAGTGAATATAGAGAATCACAACACAGATCCACCTACCTGAAACAAATGTCCATGGAGCCATAAAAAGATTTACCTGGTAATTTTGACAAATTATTAAAGGCTGATGAACTAGTAGGAGAATGAGAAACTCCTTGGGGCTGCAGACTTAGGGGAACACCAACACTTTCACAAATTTAAATTCCAAGAACCCCAGCAAGTTCTCATGAGGAATAATAAAGAAAAATCCCTTGTTTTTTTCTGATGAAAGGAGAGAAAAGCAACCATTTTGAAATAGACCCAAAATACTCTACAGAACATGTATAAACATACTGTCCAGAATAAGAGTAAGTATAGCCATTACCAGTAACATCCTGCCCAAGGGTGGGCACTCCCCTGACTTCAGCACCTTTATAGCCTTCTTGTCTTATTTAAAGAGAAGTTCTTCAGGAGAAACTAAAAAACACTTATCTAGGTCATAGACCAGGAACATAAGCCCACTAAAAGAATAAGACTTAATCACAGAATTATAGAATTCATTTTAGTTATCTTGAAAGCATCTTTGTTGATTATCCTGGCTGCCATCCTCCTCTAAGCAGAAATTTTAATGATGTCAATGAAACAACTCAGGAAATTGTATGTCAATCTTGGTATGGTCTGGGTTTGCTAAAGTTAAATATAGCCTTTTCCTCCAAGTGAAATCCTGAATTGATTTGAAGCTGTTACAACACAATCACATAATCTCCTGAAATACCAAGGATCAGACAAAGTTTCTGGGATTGCTTATGTAATACTTCTGTGCCTAATTGTGCAGTATAACTGAGTGGTCCTACTTACATTTGTTTTATACGGATTATCCTACATAATATTTAATGAACAAAAAATCATAAAACATTGTGTGATGACATTATGTTCCCTCTATAGAGAATTAAAACAAAAAGACAAAGTTTAACTTTTCCCCCCAAACACTAATAGATAATATGAAAGCAAAAAGCTTTATTTAAGAAATCAAATATTATCTTCAAGGCATGAGGGAATACCTATCATAAGAACATTAAACCCTGGAGTGCATAGAGCCATTATTATGCTAATAAAATACCTCCAGTAAAATTCCATGGTGATTATTTTCTTTTTATTTTATTTTATTTTATTTTATTTTATTTTATTTTATTTATTTGACAGAGAGAGAGAGATCACAAGTAGGTAGAGAGGCAGGCAGAGACAGGGGGAAGCAGGCTCTCCACTGTGCAGAGAGCCCAATGTGGGGCTCGATCCCAGGACCCTGAGATCATGACCTGAGCCGAAGGCAGCGGCTTAACCCACTGAACCACCCAGGCACCCCCCCCGGTGATTATTTTCTTTGTCCACCCAGCACCATGTTCTTCTTTCCTCTCGTGACAGAACTGACCTTATCACAAGCTTTGGCATTGTTAAACCATTTATAATTACTTTTACTCCTGTCCATAGTTTGGTACAAAAATAAGTACATAACACTGATGAGACAATGGCTTTTTGCAGGATCTTTTCTGATGGAATGTTAGCTCGTCATGAAAAAAATTTTCCTTTCTCCATCATCATGAGTATATAAAATGTGACCCAAGAGATGTCAAAAGTCATCCTTATTATGTAGGTATGCCTGAAAGAATAAATAGACAAACAGGGGGAAAGAAAGTGAGGGATTAAAGATTGCTTCTTTTATGCTCTGAGTTTCAAAGATTCCTGGAGCTAACCCAACTTTCTAACTTTACTTCACCTTTCAACTATCGTGTTTTTAGATAGATATGGATAGATGGATAGATAGATAGATAGATAGATGATAGATAGATTTAAACATACACACTTGTAGCATATATGCTGATTTGACCAGTTATTCTTTGAGTTGGAGTTCATTCATGTAAAAGGGAAAGAGTACTTAGATTGAGGGGATATGAAAAATTTACCATAAAAATTACACAATTTATTCCTTTTACTAGTGCTGTGTAAAGTATGTTGAGGGAAATGGAGAAATGACTGCTGATCACATCCCCAAAGAATTCTCCTTGTTAAGAACATAAGTAAATCATGTACATAACAAAGGATAATATAATTTAGAACATACTAAAGAGCCTTTGTATGAAGAGATGTAGACTGTTCATCATGAGAAAAAGCACTAATGATTGGATTGTCATATCCATAAATATTTAAACAGTATAAGTTTCAAGACCTGCACAATAGCCCAGTATACTGATAGATGCACCATGGTTTGGTAAGTCAGTTCCTCCACTGGGTCTTTCCTTCTATTCCAGTGTTTCTCAACTTCAGCATTATTGACATTTTGTGCCAAATAAATCTTTCTCATGAGTGCTGTCCTGTGCATTGCAAGAGATTTAGCAACATTGCTGGCCTCTACTCACTAAGTATCAACAGCACAGCCTCTCCCCGCAGTTGTGAAAAAATGTCTCCAGAAATTGCCAAATGCCTTCTGGGAGACAAAATCATCCCCGATTGAGAACCACACTTTTATTTAAAATGCATTTTCATTGTTTTCCTGGTTATAAAAGTAACAAGCATTTATTAAGAGAATTAATAAAAATACAGAAAAATTAAATGGAGAAAGTAAAAATTATCAGCATTTTATTTTACTTAGACATGTCACTTAATAGATTTTGTTACATTTTAATTCATTTTATTTTGTTGGATATTAAATTTAAATCATATATCATCTGGCATCCTATAATTTTTATTCAGTGTTCCATATGAGCATTTCCTCAGGTTATTAAATATTGTTTTAAAATGATTTTGATAGACTACGTACGGTCCAATTGCATGATAAGGTCTGTTTTTTTTTGTTTTTAGTTTTTTGTTTTTCCCAATTTAGAACTTTCCTGAGTCCAAGTCAAACTTTAGTGAATGGTATAATGAGCTCTTTGTCTAATAAGAAAATGATTCTGAACAAAAGCTTTTTATTCATTCTGTTTAGAAAAGAACATATTTAGTCAATCAGTTGGTCCTATAGTGATCCAATACACACTTAGTCTTTCAATTTTTGATTTTTGTACTATCCAGTTTGGTAAATTTCACTTAAAAATGTTTTGAATCCAAGGACATCTGAAGTTTTATTTAATTAATGGATGAACTTGTACTAGCTTAAAAATGATTATGGGATCGTTTTTATGTATTTATGGCCCCATGCTAAGGACTGAATTTACAGATCTTTCAGGCAATTTAACCCCATCCTTAAGGTGTTTGCAACAAATAAGTCAATTCCTCCATTGGGTCTTTCCTACTATTACAGTGTTTCTCAACGTCAAACGTAACTGTAATACACGATGTGATATGAACAAGAACCAAAAAAAATGTGGAAAGTGTAATGAAAATTCAGAAGGAAAGAGTAAGTGGGAGAGATCAAGATAGGCCTGGATGAGGAAGCAGTATTCATGGGACACCTTGAAGAAATGATGGAATTCTGACATACCAAGGAAAGGGCACCCATTGCTAACCAAAGAAATGACTTGAACATAGAAGAGTGGTAAGACTGGAGGGCAGTGAAGAGGCCTGGAATTCTTGATGAAGGTGCCTGAGGTGAAGGAGGAAAAAGTAGAAAGCAGATGGAGAAAGAGAAAAGGGATTGAAAGAAGCAGACATTAACGATAGCCTGTTCCTGTCAGGCATGAGGGTTTAAGTTTACTGACATCCTTTAATGACTCACATCAGATGTCTCAAATGAAAACACCAAGGCACATGGTTACCCAGCTATTAAATGTGAAGTGGTTACACAGCTAACAAATGGCAGAGATGGTAAGAAAACAGAGAATTTACTCCAATTGTCTTTAAATTATGTGATGCCATCTTCCAAATGTCATATAGTTTATTACTTACATTTAAGCCAAATAAAATTAAAAATTCGTAAACCTTTCTTTTTACCTAAATACATCAATGCTCTCAGAGTATTCTGGGTACCTATTTGGTTGCCTCAACTATAATTCAGTACATTTATATATACAGAGGTCTACCTATTTGCCTCAATCCACTCCTTCAATATGTTGTTTCTTGACTCAAAAAAGCATCTTCATCATTTCTCTGATTTCAATGCCTGAAACAGGATGTTTCAAAACATTCATTGTTAGATAATCCAAGCAGGGATACAGAGACTAGCATTTCCACCTCCCCCAAAATGTTGCCGATCCATCTCTCTCTTAAAGTAATTATAAAAATTGGGCAAATCCCTTGATCTAGTTCTTGACTACATGCATGTTCCTGGCTTGTTGGAGGTCCTCAAATACAAAGGAAACTGGCTGATAACATGTTGCATACAGAAGCGAGGGTGTTAAGTGTGCTTTAAATGTTAGGCTTAAAATTGAATTGATTTTTGTACTAATAGTGTAATTTCCAGGTATTTGTTTTAATAACAAACAGTATTTGAAATGACTGCTATTCAGCAGTAAGTTTATCGCTAATTAGAGGAGCGTCTCACTGATGCACGTTAATGAGAGAGAGCAATAACTGAGCAGAGTGCCAAAGTTTCAAGGATAGCATCATAAATGCAGTTTGCTTAGTTCTGTAAATATATGTTGTTTGCTTTATTTACAACAGCCCATAGATTACTCAAGTGCATAATATCCTGGTATATTAGGTGAAATAAAAATCTCACTAACATGAGCTCTCACCAAAGTGCTCTGTCTGCTATTAAACTTTTATTAAGAATGGAGATAAAACAATTCTCCTTGGAGCAGGAATTAGAGTGCCTGCTGATGATCACTGAAGTGAATAAGGATGAGACAATGAGAGTGCCGTGTTTTCAAGGAAATCCCAGCTGATCACGTCCATTGTGCTCTGACCTTGCTCTTACCATTCCCAGAGGTACTTCAGGTCACTTCACATAAATGGATAACAGAACAGCTAAATGTCCTGGAGTGAGTGCTGCAGTGTGTGAAGATACAAAGGCCACTCTTGGGATGGGTGTCTGAATGTAAGTTTTGTTGTTAGGACAGAAAGTAGCCTCAGAGCCAGAGAGCTGAGTATAATATTCCATGGGAAGATGTGAGCTTTAGAAAAAGCCAGGTAGTTCCCAGCTTCTGTGGGGCTGGCAATGAGGTAGACGGAGAGTGAGTAAGTAATGACAGGGCCAGTATGTTGGTGAAGAACCTAAACTGGGTGAGCTACCTAGGGAGGAGCTGGAACCAGGAAAGTTGAAAGGAAAGAGATGTTTTCATAACCAAAATACATGGTCATGGCAGTAACTCAAACAAAGAGAAAACACATCAATAGAGTAATTGTGTTCATTCCTGTGGTTCATTTTCTCTTTTACTGGGAATGATCTGACAGAGTAAGTCAATTTTCCCAGTTTTGAGAAGACTTGAAAATATATTCACCAAAACACTCAAATGAAAACTTTAAGTGGACATACAATTGGAATGTTCACTTTTATATATAATATTCTTATGCATGTATTTCTTACATATCATATGTCAAAAACAGCAATAGCTGAAAATCGAGTCCATCTAAGAATGTGCCATCAGCTCAGCCCGCAGATCACGGTCTCAGAGTCCAGCCCATACAGACCAAAGAGCACAAACCTTGAAGTTAAACAGACCTGAACTTGAGAATTGACATTGTCACCAACTGGCTGTGTGAGTTTTGGTAAATTACCAAGTCTCTCTGACTTACATTCCTTGTCTAAATATTTGGGGTAAAAATATGGACTGCTAGATATTACTTGCCTTGGTCTATTTGGACCAGCATGACAAAACAGCATAGACTGGATGGTTTATACACAACAGAAATTTATTTCTCACAGTTCTAGAAGCTGTAAGTCCAAAATTAAGGTGATGTCAGACTCAATGCCTGATGAGGGTCATTTCTTCACTGATGACCATCTTCTCACTATAATCTCACATGGCAGAAGGGGTGAGGGAGTTTTCTGGGACCTCTTTTATAAAGACATTAATCCTACCCATGAATACTCTTAATAGTGACAGAAGTAACACTTCTGTCCTAAGGAACAGGTGGGAATAAGGAGTACTGTTACAGGTTACCTACTTCTGTCTCTTATAACATTGCAGTCATTTGTTTTACTTATCCATATGCTATAATCATCCAATACATTGGTGCAATTATTACTTTTAAGTTATTAGATCAATTAAGAGCAAGAAAATTAAAGTATTTATTTTATCTTTATCCTACTCCAATGTTCTGCTTTTCTTTTTGTAACAAGCATTTCTCATTATATCATTTATTTTCCCTTTTCCTGAGGAATTTCTTTGAATATTTCTTGCAGGGTGATGAAATCTCTGTTTTTGTCTGTATAAGAAAGTCTTTGTTTCCCCTTCATTTTGAAGTAAAATTTCTCTGGATGTAGAATTCTAGATGAGTAGGATTTCTTTTCCTTTCCACTATTTAAAAAATTCACTTCACTCTTACCTTGTTTGCACAATTTCTGATAAGGAGAACATTGTAATTCTTGCCCTTATTCCACCATTTATAAGGTATTTCCTGCCCTCTCTGGATGCTTTCAAAATTTTCTCTTCATGTTTGGCTTTTACAGTTTGAATGTGATGTATGTGCGTGGCTGTCAAATTTTTTATATTTCTCCCGTGTGGTGTCTTCTGAGCTTCCTGGTTCTATGTGTGTACCTATACACTATATTTTGGTATCTATCATTAATTCTAGAAACTCTCCAACCATTATTTATTAAATATTTCTTCTGTTCCCTTCTTTCTATTCATTCCAGTATTTCAAGTATGTATATATTACAATATTTTTTTTTAAGATTTTATTCATTTATTTGACAGGGAGAGATCTCAAGTAGGCAGAGAGGCAGGCAGAGAGAGAGGAGGAAGCAGGCTTCCTGCTGAGCAGAGAGCCGTATATGGGGCTCGATCCCAGGACCCTGAGACCATGACCTGAGCTGAAGGCAGAGGCTTTAACCCACTGAGCCACCCAGGCGCCCCTATATTACAATTTTTGAAATGATCTTGGTTTTTGGATATTCTCTTCTGATTTTTATTCTTTTTATCTATTGAAATTTCATCTTGGGAAATTTCTAAGGATGTTTCCTCAAGCTCACTGATTTTTAATCCCTGGTCATGTGCAATGATTTGATGAGCCATCGAAGGCATTCTTCATTTCTGTTTGACTTTTAACCCTCCTTTCAATTCTATTTTAGGGTTTCTATCTCTTTACTTATATTACCTATCTACTGTTGCATATTGTCTACTTTTTAAATTAGAGTCCTTAACATCTTATTCATATTATTCTGAAATCCTGTCTGTTGATTCTAAAATCTGTACCTTAATCTCTTTCTGATTCTTGCTTTATTTCTTTATCCTCTGGGTTTTGTAATTTGTTGTTGTTTTTCCTTACTGCCTTTTAGGTCACCTTGTAATCTTTGTGGAAATCTGGATGTGGACATGATACTTTGAGTAATAGGAAATCAGATAAGTAGGACTTTAGTGTAATGTTTTATATTAATATGGCTAGGAGATGCGCTATGTTTAATGTTTGCTGTACCTGTAGGTGTTAGAGGCTTCAAGGCCCTCTCCTACCCTTACTTCTGTTCTGCCTTTGGTACTGGTGTTTTCTTTGTACTACTCCTCAGACAGGGTCTATTTCTTACAGCTCCTTCATCTATAATCTACTGTTATTTATTGAAGACTGTTTTAAGGAAAAGACACTTCTTATAGTCTTATAATTAAATATATTCCCAGGGGCACCTGGCTGGCTCAGTCAGAGGACCTTGTGACTCCTAATTTCAATGTTATGAGTTTGAGCCTCATGTTGGGTGTAGAGATTACTTAAATTAATTAAACCTAAAAATTAATGATTCCTATAGTGGGCCTGTATTCTTACACTGTTACCTTCATCAGTATTTCTAAGCCTTTTTTTTTTTTTTTTCACCCTTGTGTGAGACAAAAAAATCTATGGAAGACTGGAATCCAGGAAATGTCCCACACTTCAGTGGACTAGGACTCTGGTAAAGCATTTTCCCCTGGAGTAAACTTTTCTTAGGAAGGATGCTCTGGACTTAATTCATAATGATTACTTTTCCCCTTCTGCTGTCAGAGCCATGAAGGGGTCTTTCTTGGTCCTTTACCTTGAAAATGTGGTGATGTTCTTGAAAGTAAACCCATGAGAGTTGGGGTCTCAACAGTTTCTTCTCTCAGGGTACTTCACATTCAGCCTCCACAATTTGTCAAAATTACCATTTAAGTCTTCCAACCAGTTTATGGCTCCAGTGTGCCCTGCTTCTGGTAAAAAGAGTCAGCCTTCACTTTGTGGTTTCACTGAACTCTCCACATTTGGGGATGAAAATTTGCCCTATAAACTTGACCCTTTAATAGGTCCAGAAAGTCACTGATTTTCAGTTTGTGCAGCTTTTTCTTATTGTAGAGGTAGGTGTGGTAACTACCAAGATTTTAACATGTTGGAGCTGAAGTCAAAGTGTCTAACTTTTATTCCTTATTTTATTCAACTACTGTGAAGCATTTAGCAAAGTTGACTGCATTTCCCTTTTGTGATTTTCTTCACTCCTGTCTTCACTGTCAGCATTCACCACATTTTTCCTCTTCCCTCTCCAGATCATTCTTAGTTGTTTTTCTCCCTAATCCTGGATTCTCAATTAGTGTCACTCTGCACATTCTCACTGAGCCTAGCTTTAACACCATGAATATGATGCAAAATTCTTAACTGTGTCATCATCTTAGACATGATTCCCCATAATTTTATTTTCAATTGCCAATTGGGCTTTTTCTAAAGACAAACAACCTTTGGAAAAAAAAAAAAAAAGTGTAAAAAATTGAACTCACAATCTTATTCTCATTCCTATTTGCCTCTATTCATTTCCTATCCTGATGGATAGAACAATCATTCATCAAAAAACTAAATGAGTGATTTGAAGCTTTAATCTCTTTCAAGTAATCTTAACTAAAATTCATTCACATCTTTCAATTATGACACCCCTCCTCGATATCTACTTGTATAGACTTTGTTCAGTCCCTCATCATTATTATTATTTCTCAACTAGACTGTAAACATAGATCCTAACTAATCTCTCTTGGCCAATCCAGTTTTATACTTCCATAATATTATAAAACATGCTTTTCAAAAATGATAGTCTGACTGTTATTCTTCTGCTCAAATCTTTCCATAACTTTGAAAACCTGTAACATAAGGTGAAAATTCTTGACCAAGGTAATCAAATAAGTCCTTAACTTTCCACCATGGTCTAACTCCTTGGTCTCACCTCCTCTTATTTTTCTAATACATGATTTGCTTCAATCATTTTGAACTACTCATGATCACCCAATTATACCATATTTTACATGTTTTTTTTTCCTTCTTTTTCTCCTTTTTTTCATTTTCTCCCTTGCTTCTTGCTTGGATAAATCTCCCTAAGCCTGTAAGGTCAAGTGAAGCATCATCTCCTCTTTGGAAGTCTTCCTTTGTCTCTTCCCCACATCATCCTTCCTGGCACTCCTATACTTAGTAACCTTCTTTACACTCTGTCTTTAGACTTCACATAATATGGTATCCTAGATTGGAACCTAAAACAGAAAAAAAGGACAACTGGTAAAATTCAAATAAAGTCTGCTATTAGTTAACAAAAATGTACAAATATGCATTTTGCAGTTTAGACAAAGTTGTCACAGAAATATAACACAATAATATTAGGAGACTCTCACACCTAAAACTGGGTGAGAGATATGAGAGCATGCTGTACTAATTTTGCATATCTGAACATATTAAAAAATAAAATATCTATCTAAAAAATTCATAGAGAATGAAGTTGTGCATTCACTTCTCTCATTGAAGTTACTGTGATACTTGAATGACCTGTGATACAGACTGATCTCACCTCTTTAGCTTCAGTTTACTTTTCTACAAAATTAGGTTAATAATAGCACTCATCTCTGACACTTTGTTAGGACTAAATCCGAGAAGCCATGTGAAAGATGTAACATAGGATCTTGAACCCAGTAAGCACCTGCATGGCATTAGCTATTGCTATTAATATTGATGAAGCAATTGATTTTTCATATATTCCAGTCCCAGTAGACTCTGAGTTCCTTAAGTGCTTAGCATGGTATCCACCAAACAGACAATATTCAGTAAATATTTGTGGAAAAAATCTTCAATGAAAGTATAGATTCTAATATTTTTCCTCTTCTCCCCCTAAATATGTTTCTTATAACATGACAGAAATAAATCCACTTCTGGTTGGTTTACTTCAGTGATCAGAATTCACTATAATATCACCATCACTTGCTCTCCTACTGAACTTTTCCCCACCTCAGACCTTGAAAAAAACTGCATTTCATCTATCATCCTAGAATCCATGCCCTCTATTTATTCTACTGCACAAAAGAAATCTAAACTGCAGAAGTATATTTTTTTCAGCCAATACATCTTTTGGAAGTCAAAATTCTCCTTTATTGAATCTCTAACTTTATGCTCAATGAGAATTCTCAACTTGCCCCTAGATAGAAAAAAAATTTTTTTCCTTAATGTTGGACAGTCTTCAGAATGAAAATAGATAAATTGTAGCTGTGAAGTGTCTGGTTAATCTGGAGTCATAAAACTTGCAAAGCAGAAAAAAAAAAATTAACCACTCAAAATTAATTCAATTAAGTCACTGAATTTCAAGCTAAAAAGTTAAATGACACATAATCTGAATGTTAAATTACTTAGTTGAGGACAAGTAAGCAATGACCGCTTTCAAAACCATTCCTTTCTACAATTACATTCTATCCTTTCATTGTATTTAATTTTATTTTTGTACATATATTAGTTTTTCTTTCTTTACAATTTAGGAGTCTAGTTTTCTAACAAATGGACCAAAATACACACAGGATTGTGTATTGCTCTATTCTGTTCACCTGTCTGATTATATTCTCTCTCTCTCTCTTTTTCTAATTTTTATTATTATCATTATTTTCAGTTTTGGGTCTGTTCTCATTTGTTTAGTGTATATTTCTCTGGGGTCATTCTTGCCATTTTAGTATTTTGTTCTCTCATTTATCTATACTTCTCTGGACAGAATGACAAGACAGAAAAACTCACCTCAAAAAAGAGAACAAGAGGCAGTACTGATTGCAAGGGACCTAATCAGTACGGATATAAGTAAGATGTTGGAACTAGAGTTAAGAATAATGATTATAAAGATATGAGCTGGGCTTGAAAAAGGCATAAAAGACACTAGAGAATCCCTTTCTGGAGAAATAAAAGAATTAAAATCTAATAAAGTTGAAATCAAAAGGCTATTAATGATATGCAATAAAAAATGAAGACTCTTGGGGCACTTGGGTGGCCCAGTTGTTTAAGCATCTACTTTCAGTTCAGGTCATGTTCCCAAGGTCCTGAGATCAAGCTGTGATCATCAGGCTGTGTGCTCACCAGGGACCTATTTCTCCCTTCCCTTCTGTCTACCTCTGTGCCTATTCATGCTCTTTCTCTGTCAAATAAATAAATAAAATCTGTTGTTTTTTTTTTTTTAATGAAGGCTCTAACTGCTAGGATAAATGAAACATAAGACAGAATTAGTGATATAGAAGAAAAAAATGGTGAAGAATAAAGAAGCTGAGAAAAAGACAGATAAACAACCACTGGATCACAAGAGGAGATTCAAGAGATAAGTGATACCGTAAAGTAAAACAATAATAGAAAACCTGGGATCCCAGAAAAAGAGGAAAGAGAGAGAGAGAGAGAGAGAGAGAGGCAGAAAGTACATTTGGGCAAATTATAGTGGAGAACTTCCCTAATCTGGGGAAGGAAACAGTCCTTCAAGTCCAGGAGGCACAGGAGAAGCCCCCCGAAGTCAATATAAATAGGTCAACACCTATTTTTACCTGCTGTGTAATAATGAAACTTGCAAATCTCAGAGACAAAGAAAATATCCTGAAAGCAGCTTGAGACAAGAGGTCTATAACCCATGAGGGCAGAAACATTAGATTGACAGAAGACCTATCTATAGAGACCAGACAGGCCAGAAAGGACTGGCATGATACATTTAGGGTGCTAAATGAGAAAAACATCCAGCCAAGAATACTTTATCCAGCTAAGATGTCATTGAAAGTAAAAGGAGAGATAAAAAGCTTTCAGGACAAACAGCAACTAAAAGAATTTGTGATCACTAAAGCAGCCCTACAAGAAATATTAAAAGGGATCCTTTAAATGAAGAGGGAGTCCAAAAGTAACATGGACCAGAAAGGAACAGAGACAATATACAGAAACAGGGACTACACAGGTAATATAATGGCACTAGGTTCATATATTTCAATAGTTACTATGAATGAAATGGCCTAAATTCCCCAACCAAAAGACACAGGATAGCAGATTGGATAAAAAAAGGAAGACCCATCAATATCTTATCAGCAAGAGACACATTTTAGACCCAAACACACCTCCAAATTGAAAGTGAGAGAGTGGAAAACAATTGATCATGTTAAAGAACATCAAAAGAAAGCTGGGGTGGAAATCCTTATATCAGATAAATAAAATTTTAAACCAAAGACTGTAATAAGAGATGAGGAAGGACACTATCTTATAATTAAAGGGTCTATCCAACAAGAAGATGTAACAATTATAAATATTCCCTTAACATGGGAGCAGCCAATTATATAAAGCAATTAATAACAAATTAAGGAAACACATCAATAATAATACTTGTATGGGACTTTAATTAACACCCCACTTACTGAAATGGACAGATCATCTAAGCAGATCAACAAGGAAACAAGGGCTTGAATGACACACTGGACCAGATGGACTTCACAGATATATTCAGAGTATTCCATCCTAAAGCAACAGAATACACATTCTTCTCAAGTGCACATAGAACATTCTCCAGAATAGATCACTTGCTGGGTCACAAATCAGGTCTCAACTGGTACCAAAAGACTGGGATCATTACCTGCATCTTTTCATACCATAACGCTTTGAAACTGGAACTCAATCACAAGAGGAAATTTGGAAACAACTCAGATGCATGGAGGCTAAAGAGCATCCTACTCGAGAATAAATGGGTCAACCAGGAAACTGAATAAGAATTAAAAAAAAAAAATTCATGGAAACAAATGAAAATGAAAACATAACTGTTCAAATCCTTTGGGATACAGCAAAGGTGGTCCTAATAGGGAAGTATATAGCAATACAAGCCTATCTCAAGAAACAACAAAGGTTTCAAATATGCAACCTAACCTTACACCTAAAGGACCTGAAGAAAGAACAGCAAACAAAACCTAAACACAACAGGAAATAAAGATGAGAGCAGAAATCAATGAAACTGAAAACAAAAGAACAATAGAACAGATCAACAAAATTAGGAGCTGATTCTCTGAAAGAATTAATAAAATCAATAAACCCCTGGCCAGACTTACCAAAAAGAAAAGAAAAAGAACCTAAATAACTAAAATCATAAATCAAAGAGGAGAGATCACAACCAACACAAAAGAAATACAAACAATTTTAAGAATATTTTATAAGCAACTATATGCAAACAAATTAGGCAATCTGAAAGAATTGGATGAGTTCCTAGAGACATATAAACCATGAAACTCAACCAGGAAGAAATAGAAAACCTTAAGAGAGCCATAACCAGCAAAGAAATTAAATCAGTCATCAAAAATCTCCCAAGAAACAAGAGTCCAGGGCTGGATGGCTTCCCAGGGGAATTCTACCAAGCATCTTCTGAAGTTATTTCAAAAAAAAAAATAAATAAATAAAAAGGGGAGGAAAACTTCCAAACTCTTTCTTGAGGCCAGCATTATCTTGATCCTAGAACCAGAAAAACACCTCATTAAGGAGAATTGCAGACCGATACTTCTGATGAATGTGGATGCAAAATTCTCACAAAAATACAAACCAATAGGATCCAACAGTACCTTAAAAGGATTATTCACCAGGATAAAGTGGGATTTATTCCTGGGCCACAAGGGTGGTTCAACATCTGCAAATCAATGTGATATACTACATAAACAAAAGAAAGGACAAGTAATGTATGATCCTCTCAAGAGATGAAGAAAAAGCATTTGACAAAGTACAGCATCCTTTCTTGATTAAAACTCTTCATAGTGTAGGGGCACCTGGGTGGCTCAGTGGGTTAAGCCTCTGCCTTTGGCTCAGGTCATGGTCTTAGGGTCCTGGGATCAAGCCCCACATCAGGCTCTCTGCTCATCAGGGAGCCTGCTTCCCCCTCTCTCTCTGCCTGCCTCTCTGCCTACTTGTGATCTCTCCCTGTCAAATAAATGAATAAAATCTTATTAAAAAACAAACAAAAACAAACAAACAAACAAAAAAACCTCTTCATAGTGTAGGGGTAGAGGGAACATATCTCAATATCATAAAAGCCATATATGAAAAGTCCACAACAAATATCATTCTCAAGGGGGGAAATTGAGAACTTTTCCCCTAAGGTCAGGAACACAGCAGGATCTCCACTATCACCACTGTTGTTCAACATAGTACTAAAAGTCCTAGCCTCAGCAATCAGACAACAAAAAGAAATAAAAGTCATCTGAATTGAAAAGAAGAAGTCAAACTCTCACTCTTTGCAGATGACATGATACTCTATGTGGAAAACCCAAAAGACTCCACCTCAATTGCTAGAACTCATACATGAATTTAGCAAAGTGGCAGGATATAAAACCAATGCACAGAAATCAGTTGCACTTTTATACACCAACAATGAGACATAAGAAAGAGAAATTAAGGAGTTAATCCCATTTATAAGAGTACCCACAACCATAAGATACCTAAGAATAAACTTAACCAAAGAAGCAAAGCATCTGTACTCAGAAAACTATAAACCATTCATGAAAGAAATTGAGGAAGACACAAAGAAATGAAAAAAAATGTTCCATGCTCATGGATTGGAAGAAAGAATCTATAGAGCAACCTATACCTTCAGTGCGACACCTATCAAAATAGCATCAACTTTTTTCACAGAGCTGGAACAAATAATCCTAAAATTCTATGGAACCAGAAAAGACCCTGAACCGCCAAAGAAAGGTTGAAAAAGAAAACCAAAACTAGTGGCATTACAATTCCAGGCTTCAAGCTCTATTACAGATCTGCCATCAAGGCAGTATGATGCTGGCACAAAAACAATCGTACATCAATGGAAGAGAATAGTGAACCCAGAGATGGCACCTCAACTCTATGGTCAACTAATCTTCTACAAAACAAAAAAGAATATCCAATGAAAAATGGACAGTTTCTTCAACAAATGTCATTGGGAAAATTGGACAACACATGCAGAAGAATGAAACTGGACTATTTCCTTATAACATACACAAAAAGAGATTCAAAATGGCTGAAAGATCTAAATGTGCAACAGGAATCCATCAAAATCCTAGAGGAGAACACAGGCAGCAACCTCAGTGACCTCAACTTCTTGCTAAAGACATCTCCAAAGGAAAGGGAAACAAAGGCAAAAAGTGAACTATTGGGACTTCATTAAGATAAAAATCTTTTGCATAGCAAAGGAAACAGTCAACAAAACCAAGACAACTGACAGAATAGGAGAAGATATTTGCAAATGACATATCAGATAAGTGGCTGGTATTCAAAATCTCTAAAGAACTTATGAAACTCAACACCCAAAGAACAAATAATCCAATCAAGAAATGGGCAGAAGACATGAACAGTTATTTCTCCAAAGAAGACAAACAAATGGCCACAGACACATGAAAAAATGTTCAAAAGCACTTATCAGGAGAGAATTGCAAATCAAAAACCACAATGAGATACCACTCACACCAGTCAGAATGGCTAAAATTAACAAGTCAGGAAATGACAGATGCTGGCAAGGATGCAGAGAAAGGGGAATCCTCTCACATTTTGGTGGGAATGCAAGCTGGTGCCACTCTGGAAAACAGTATAGAGATTCCTAAAAAGTTGAAAATAAAGCTACCCTATGACCTAGAAATTGCACTACTAGGCATTTACCCCAAAGATACAAATGTAATGATCCAAAGGGGCACCTGCTACCCAGTGTTTATAGCAGTAATGTTCATAATAACCAAACTATGGAAAGAACCCAGATATCCATAAACAGATGAAAGGATATAGAAGATGTGGCATATATACACAATGGAATACTACTTAGCCATCCAAAAAAAAAAAAAAAAAAAAGGAATCTTGACGTTTGGGACCATGTTATGGAACTAGAGTGTATTTTGCTAAGAAAAATAAGTCAATCAGAGGAAGACAATCATCATATGATCGCACTCATATCTGGAATTTAAGAAACAAAACAGGTCATAGGAAAAGAGAAGAAGAAATAAACAAGATGAAATCAGAGGGATACAAACCATAAGAGACTCTTAATCATAGGAAACAAATTATGGATTGTTAGAGGGGAGGGTGAGGAAATGCGGTAACTGGATGATAGACATTAAGGAAGGCGTGTGATATAATGAGCACTGGGTATTATATAAGACTGATGAATCATTGACCTCTACCTCTGAAACTAATAATACATTATATGTTAAATAATTTAATTTAAATTTAAAAATTAAAAAATAGCATTGTTCCTTTCATTGTTCCATACTCCTACCTCCTACCATTAGTGATCAAACCTATGTCCTACTTATTCTATTTCCTATTCATTTTTAAAATACCAACATAAACTTCATTCCTTCTGAGAAATGTCCTAATGCACGCACACACACACACACACCACAAACAAGCACTTTCACAAACAAACAAACAAACAAACAAAAAACAACCAAAAACACATTTGGTGTTCTTGCTACGTGATCCCATGGCATCTGCTCATCCTTCATCAAGATACTTATTATACCTATTCAATTTCATTTTTACTTGGTCATCTCACCTGTTAGACTTTAAACTCCATGGTCAGATAACCATGCCTATCTGGTTCTTTATTATATTTCTAGTTCTATGTATAGTGAGAATTGCTTAATTCAATATTTATTGAATGAATAAACAAATGATCTAAAGTATTAATTAAAATAAGTTTTTAATCTTGGTAATGTTGAATACCAGGCCCCAAATATGTTATTATTTTGACATTAGAATTTATTTTATAAAAATGAATATTAGTATTTTTTCATATGTTACACAATCTGAAAGACAAGCATTCACAAATACCACCACGAATTTGCTGTTCTACCCCTATTTCCATACCCTCCCATGCCAGTTACTTAGACACTCTGTCCAGATTTGGGAAAAAAATAAAAAAAAAAGTTTGGCATCCATCTTTTCTTTCACTGAGGTAATTCCTCAAACTGTCATGGTAGGAAGATGTTATCATTTGAAAAATTTTTCTGGGACACCTGGGTGGCTCAGTCAGTTAAGCTGCTGCCTTTGGCCTAGGTCATGATCCCAGGGTCCTAGGATCAACTCCTGTATCAGGCCACTTGCTCGTCCCGTCCCAGAGCCTGCTTCTCTCTCTGCCTCTGCTTGCCACTCTGCCTGTTTGTGTTCTCTCTCTCTCTGACAAATAAATAAAAATAAATAAAATCTTGAAAAATTTTTCTGAAAAAAATTGGCTACTTTCTTTTGTTATTCCCACCTAGTGAACCCAAATTTAGAAATAAGTTATTTCCAGAGTATATTATATCATAAGAATCAGAGAAAAGTGGAGAAGTTGTTTCTTTAAATACCTTTAAATAAATAAAACAAAATCCAAAATCGAAAATATCTTTAAATAAATAAAACAAAAACATAGCCAACAAGCAATGCTACATTGACATATAATATTTTGCTTTAGAAATACCATGGCCAAGATTTTTTCATACGAGCATGGGTAGAATAAAAATGCTTCCATGCTGAATGTGCTTAGTATGATTACAAAATTTTCCAAAACTTGATGTGATTTATGGTCTCTCTTTTTCTTAACTGCCTCTTTATCCTGATATGTTGTCCAAATTTTTCCCTATTTTTTGAGAAATAATTGGTGAATAGAATATTGGCTTGTATAGGTTTAAGGCAAACAGTATGACAGTTTGATTTAACTATACTGTAAAATAATTACCACAATAGTTCCAGCTAGGTCTATCCTTTCATATAGATATGATTTAAAAAGAAGAAGAAGACAGAAAAAATAGGGGAAACGAAAAATTTCTCCTTGTGATAAAAATTCTTAGAATGTAGTCTCATAACAGCTTCCCTATATGTCATACATACAGCAGTGTTAACTATATTCATCACACAGTACATTATATCCCTAATATTTACTTATTTTGTAACTGCAATTCTGTATCTTTTGCCAAACTTCCTCCAATCTCCCTCTTATGAACTCAGCACTTCCCAACTCCCACCTCTGGTAACCACAAGTCTGATATCTTTTTCTGAGTTTGTCTGTTTGCTTTAACTTCCACATGTAAATGAGATCATATAGTATTTATCTTTCTCTGTCAATTATTTCACTAGTACAATGCCTTCAAGATCATGTTGTTGCACATTGTTGGATTTCCTCAACTTTTATGGCTGAATAATTTTCCTTCTATACACAAACCACAGCTTCTTTACCCATTGATGGGCACTTAGGTTATTCTGAATATTGTTGCTGTGAATACAGGGGTGCAGATATCAAGTTAGTGTTTTTCATTTCCTTTGAATATATTTCCAGAAGTGGAATTGCTGTATCATCTAGTAGTACTATCTTTAATTATTGGAGGACCTTTCATACTATTTTTCATAGTCTCTGCACCAATATACAATTTCATCAACAGTGCACAAGAGTTCCCTTTACTCCACATCCATACCAGCATTTGTTATTCCTTGTCTTTTTGACGATGGCCATTCTTTTTTTTTTTTTTTTTTAAGATTTTATTTATTCATTTGACAGACAGAGATCACAAGTAGGCAGAGGCAGGCAGAGAGAGAGGAAGGGAACAAGGGTCTCTGCTGAGCAGAGAGCCCGATGCGGGGCTCGATTCTAGGACCCCAAGATCACAACCTGAGCTGAAGGCAGAGGCTTTAACCCACTGAGCCATCCAGGTGCCCCAACAATGGCCATTCTAACAGGCCTGAAGTGATATCTCATTGTGGTTTTAATTTGCATTTCCTTAATGATAGTGATGCTAAGTGTCTTTTATTATACCTGTTGGCCTCTTGTATCTCTTCTTCCGAAAACTGTCTGTTCAAATCTTTTGCTTATTTTTTAATTGGGTTATTTGTTTTTGTTTTTTTGCTATTGAGTTGTGTGAGTTCTTTATATGTTTATATGGCCTTTGTTATGTTGAGATATATTCCTTCCTTGTCTAATTTATTAAAATATTTTATAATGAATAAATGTTGAATAAATGTTAAATTGTGCCAAATGCTTTTTATACATCTATTAAGATGATCATTCATTCTATTAATGTGATAAATCATATTAATTGATTGGCATATGTTGAAACATTTTTGCATCCCCAGGGGTAAATCTCACATGATTAATGATGTTTTTAATGTACTACTGAATTCTGTTTGGTAGTATTCCACTGAGAATTTTTTTTGTAGCTACATTCATCATGGATATTCACCTGCAATTTTCTCTTTTAGTACTATTTATTCCTGGTTTGGTATCAGAATAATTCTGACCTTATAAAATGATCTTGGGAGTGTTTCCTCCTCTTTGATTATTTTAGAAGAGTTGGAGAAGGATTGATGATAATTTTTCTTCAAGTATTTGGTAAAATTCACAATGATGCCATTGCTTCTGAGGTTTTCTTTGTTGGGGGATTTTTGATTACTGATTCAATCTCCTTACTAATAATTGATCTATTCAGATTTTGTATTTCTTCCTGATTCAGTCTTGATAAGTTGTATTTTCCTAAGAGTTTTTTTAATTCTCCTAGATTGTTCAGTTTGTTAGCACACAGTTGTTCATAATAGCTTTTTTGATCCTGTAAGTTTCCGTGGTATTAGTTGTAATTTCTCCTTTTTCATTTATAAATTTTGTTACTTGGATCCTTTCTATTTTTTCCTTGGTTAGTCTAGCTAAGAGTTTGCCAACTTTGTTGGGCCAGGTAGCTTCCCATGTGTTCTGCTTAAGTGCTCTGGTTGGGCAGGCTGAAGACCATATTCAGCAACGAGCAGGACTGTGAATCAGATTCTCTCCCTAGGTACAGTGGGAGAAGCAGCACTAAAACCACTAAAGCTCTTTGCTTGTTGTCTTAACTCAGCTCAACCCACATCCCAAGTTCCCTGGCCAAAGAGGGCCACTGTCTTTTCTCTGCAAACTATTGGCTCTTTCTGTCCCTCTCAGCTTGAGTGTTACTCAAGCCACAGGGCTTTCAGGTGTTTTTACCAGCCCTTTTGCTCAGATGGTATTGGAAGACACTTTCCACAGCCCCCTTAGGCTAAAATTTTTAACCACATTCCTAAATGTCACCCCCTGGTACAGTCTAATAGTTTCATATAAACAATAGACATTAAACTGCTGGTGGTAGCATAGAAAAAAACCTTTCCTTTTACTTACTGCTGGCAGTGACAGCAAAATAAAACAATGGAGCACCTGTATATCTTTGTTCCAAACTAAATAACCTCAATATGTTGCGGGGATAAATTAGTGCTCAGCCCCTCCAACATTATGACATATTTTTATAAGCATTTATTATACTGCAAATTAATTATTCATATATGGACTGATTTCCCTGATGGATTAGAACTCCTTACATGTAGAGCTTGTATCTTTTCTGCCTACATATCTACAGGTTCTAGAACAATGATCAGAACAAAACAAATTTTCAAAAAATGCTTCCTGAATGAATGGATATTACAATCCTTATAATGCTTTGTAACTACTATACTACTTTTGAAACACTAGTATATCATAATCAACTTATCTTGTGGTTAACCGTAGACTATAAGGTCATATTTCTGTAAGTTCAATTACTTTTCATCCCCCATTTTTAGAGGGACTCTCTTCTCAAATAACTTACTGTTTGTGTTGCCATTTGCCCAGTGTAAGATAATTAGGGATGTGAAATCAAGAACAGATCATTGGATCAAATAAATCCAATGATCCTTTTTTAAGGTATAAGTTGAAAATTTATAATAAAAAGTGCCTTTGTCTAATTGAGTAATGCAAATTTTTCCAAAAATCTTATAAAACTATTGAAGAAAATAATGTAGCAAAGATCTGTTCAGCAAAAAAGAAGCAAAAACACCAAGCCAAATAAGATTGAAGATTTTGTTCCTAATCTTGAACAAATCACTTTCCATCACAAGAAAATTAACATACTGCTTTTCTTTACCTCTCTCTCCATTGTCATAGGCTACAGAGGTGTCTCTTTTTCACAGCAAATGCTGTCTTTTCTCTTTACTCCTTCTTTTTCCTTCTCTATAGATCCCTCTAGAATCACCACCTTCTGACTTCTTTATTAAGCTTTATATCATTTCTCTTAACAATTGCATGAATTAAGCTCTCATGATTATGCAAATGACCAATTAAATCTCAAGCCCTGATTCTTTTTCTAAGTACATTTCTGAGTACCGTCTGGATATCATCTTCTGTAATCCTTCTGGAAATTCAAGTCTGTCTTTTCCAAAATGGAGCTCATAACTTTCCACCTAAAATCTCTCTTCCTTTTGTGTTCTTCATTTCAGTTTATGGCACCCTTATTCTACCGCCATCAGTAAACCTTGCAGTCATGTCAACTCTCTCTTACTTGGCCCCTGATTCCAAAAATCTTCTAATTCCTCTCTACACCTATGTAAAACCTACCTCATCTTACCCTCAATTTTATTCAGACCATAACTTCTCTAGTTTAGGCTTTAGCATTTCATATATTCTGTTGCAGTATTCCCCAACCTACCCATAATACAACTATCTCTAATTATTTTCTATCCCATTATTAAAAACCATTGTGTGTGTGGGGGGGGGGAGGATATGGGTCCAAGATGGTATGCAGAATGTGACTTGTTACCTTAGAAAGAATGTTATTCATTGGCTAATCTAATCAATTTTATTACTGGGTTGACAGGAATACTACATTCCCAACTCATGTGGAGTTACATTGAAAACATAATATAAGTAAATTCTGACCAATAGAATATAAGTTAATATCATTCATGTGACTTCCAGATTGGCCTAAAAATCCCTTACACAACCCATCACTCTTTTTGTCTTCCACACTGTGATTGTCACAAGGATCACAGGTCTCTAAATGACTGAATAGCACAGTACTCCCCACAACCCCAGTGCACCATAGTGAACTGTCATATGAGTGAGAAATATACTAATTGGTTACACTTCTAAAATGTGGCATTTGGGATTGTTTTCAGCGTTTGCCTACCCTAATACTCCATTCTCATCTGCAATATGTACTACTGTTCAGTTAAATGTCTGCAGAAGATTGTTGGGTATCAGTAAGAATTCGGGCACTAGAGGAGCCTCAGCAGGGAGAACTTGTATAAAACTTTATTTCTTGTAGTCTGGAACACACCCAGGATATCAGCAGGAGAAAACACCAAAGTAAGATCAGAATCCAGGAAATTATTTAAAGGTGCATCATGCTGAGAGAGACACATGGGTATCTAGTACAAAAAGTCAACATCACTAAACATCCCTGGGTCCAGGGAGATGGGCTGAACCCGCACAGTACTTGAAACTGAAAGAGGACAAGGAGGCCTGGGAGCACTGGCACTATGTCCTGGTGGCTCTCAGGAAAACTGGCATTCTGGCTTCAGCTGTACCTTCCCTGCACAGACATAGAGACTACTGTGCTTTGTCATAGTCACAGGATTAAGCCACTTGAAAAACACAGTAAGCTAGACCTGCTTTCTAATAAGGAGACAGAGAAAAATAATAACCCATTCCCAGAGGCACAGCACTTATAAATAGGAAAATAGGTTGGAAGAAACCAAGTACATGCTTAGAAAATTAGAGTTGTTGGAACTGAAGCCTGGGATCATTGTGTAAAATTATTTACACTGTGCACTACACAAGACAGCCAGTAGAGCATACAGGACCTAAAATTTCATCCCAGTATACTTGTTAAGCCGTGCACCTTCTTAGGTGCCACACATACCCAGAAGAAGCAGCAACTTTTTAATTAACAGAAAAAGCACTGTCTACTAGCCAAAACATATACCTATGGAACTGAACCCACCTGTAGGAAGTCTCTTTTCCACTAAAATTTAAAAGGCACTTTTGAGGATTCATGTGTCACTTTGTGGAATAGTAGTAGCCCTTAAGTTAGATGGTAATTTTAAAAATACACTTAAAAAAGATAACGCAATTCCAAAATGATATTATCACTTTCTAACTGTATTTTACATTTGGGTGCCTGGTTGGCTCAGTCAGAAGAGCATGAGACTCTTGATCTCAGGGTCATGAATTTCAGTGTAGAGATTACTTGCATAAACAAACAAACAAACAATCAGACTTTTGTATATATAGATATATGTATCTCTCTCTATATATATATCTACATATATACACACACACACATACTTACACAGATTATATATATATACACACACACATATTTTACATTTAAATATGTCACTAATTATAATGGAAATAACTACCTGGAATATCAAGTATATCTCAGAACACATACATTAAATACAGAGACAGAACTCATGATGAGAGAAAGAGAGAGAGAGAGACTGACTTAGAGGATTGATCCTGAAGAAATAAAATCAAATGAGCCCACTTATTCATTTATTCAGCAAATAATTTTTGAATACCTGTTATGTGTCAAGAAATTCTGTAAGAATTTGGAATAAATCAGTGAACGAAAAAAAGATAATAATCCTTGTCCTCTTGGAAGTTATATGCTAGTGAGGAAAAGAAACAAGAAAAAAGAAATGTAATAATTTATATGGTATGTTAGTACAGATGGATTTGGGGGGAAGTGTCCTGAAGATTAAACAATTTAGGAGAAACTTTTTAAGAAAAAAATTCAAACTGAAGTTTTTCCTGTTCTGCTTGTTATCCTCTTACCTGCTTTCCCTGAATAATTTAATCTATAAGTATTAGGCAGAGCTGAATAAGATAAGTAGCCATGCACAAAGAGTGTTGGTATATACCAAAATAATGAGCATACCTTGTACAAAGGTCTTGGTCTCTAAATACTTTCCTCCACTATAAGAATCAAGTCTCTTTAAAGAAATTGTGATCCAGGGCTGAAGCAGGGGAGAACAGGAAATTTGCCTGGAATATCTTATTGTAAAAGAAAGGAAACGAATACTAAAAGAATAATGAGGACTCGGAAAAGGTACAAAGAAATTAGTGAATAGAGGCTCTCATCGGTCTAAAATTGGACAATTTATGCATCAAGATAACTAATAATAATGAATATAACCAGTTGTATAAAATAGAAAATCATGAGTAGGTACAAATGAAATAATTAATAAGTTGAAGTATTGATTAGAAATGAGTCTAAAATTATCTCCTTGAAAAGTACTTATTAATTACAGAGGAAAAATGATTAACTTTCTAGTGAAGGAGTCTGGCAAGTGCCAACATAAATGATTAATATTAATATCAATAATGAGACAAAGCAATTGGGTCCACAGGACACGATTCATTGAGAACAGTATTACAACTCTTAACATTGATGCCAAGAACTCCTAACCATAATCTAATTACAAAAACACCAGACAAACCAAACTGAGGGACATTCTACAAAGTGAATGGCCAATAAACTTCAAAAGCGTCAAGATCCTGAAAGTAAATAATAATAATAATTAATCATTTTTTTAAAAAATGAACAACTGATCCAGATTGAAAGAGATTGAAGAACACATGACAAATAAGTGAAACATGTGATCCTGAGCTGAATTCTTTTGTTGTAAAGATCATTACTGGGCCAATAAGGAAAACTGAACGAAGTTTGAAGATTTAATGGTACTAATGCACTAATGTTACTTTCCTGATTTTGATCATTGCAGAGTGACTATATAGAAGGATATCTTATGTAATAAATAATACATTAAAGTATTTAGGAATACTGTAGCTTTAATATCAGCAAAAATGGTCCAAGAAAAATAAATTCTTTGTATTTTACTTATAACTTCCTGTGTATTTGAGGTTTTCCAAAAAAGAAAATCTCTAAATAATTAAAAAATATTAATTTAGGTATGAAAGTGAAAATTTAGAATGTGAAATGAGTCTAAGGTATAAAATAGATCATACATAAAATACCATAGTGGTTTAATAATTACCTGTCTAATACATATGTGTAATACTTTTCTTTCTCCATGTTTTTGCTTCATATTCTTTGCGTCCTTGTCTAAAAATTCTTGATACAATTTTCTATAGAGAATATATAAGGAAAAATTCATTTTTCTTCTTATAATACTGATGAATATTTAAAAAATAATTTGACAGTTGAGAAAAGTTTCTTTCAGTTTCCAAACATTATGGATAAGTAACATCCAAACTAAGAAACATTTTTGACATTTCAAAGTTATAAGTTTTATTCTGAGGGGTGAATTTTCAAATATATATATAAATTTAATCAAAATTAAGGTATACATAGGGCATTTTAAAGACATTTTGAAATTACCACTATGTTGAACAGAAATATGTGATCATATTACTCTTTTGCTACATTGACTCATTAATACATATATATGAAATTTTGGTCACTGGAAATAGTTACTTTCAGACCACTTGACTGTGTTGGTGGCCATTCCATTTTATCCAGATCTGCCAGACTTCAAAGAGGTATGTCCTATATGCTAAAATATAACCTAATACATTGGGAGACATTAAACACCCATCTTTCTCACTCAAACATACTACTTTGTAGTTTCACTATGATTTATGTACTGGAACACAGAAATTAATAAATTCTGTTTTGTGTGATTCCTAATAGAAAAAAATACTGTGTATTTATAATTGCTTTCTTCAAGTATATGTCTATACTACAAACAGAAAAGCACTTCATTTTTTCTTACGTGTTCTGGGGAAACAATTGCACTTACAATTTTACTCATCTGATGATGGTAAAAATTTCCAACAGATGAGTTTCTTGCTCTGTGATTATAAGCATTGTTTCTTTTCTCCTGCTACCATGGCCTTAGTTGCTAAAGGAAACATCCGTTTTATAGTATGAGCTATGAACCTGGCCCTTTGGATCTCAACGGTAATTAGGCTGACACCACTGCCAGTAGCAGTACACATGGAAGCTACTCCTATAAAGAAACAAAACTGACTGTAAGACATATTTTTTTCAAATTAATCTCAATTTTAATGTACAATTTAAATCCCCCTTGGGTTGATTCTCCAAATCCCATAGCTATTCCAGTAGGATTTTATAATGAGGATAAGTTTGATGGAAGAGAAATGCTTGAGGTATGTGTTTAATACTCCCAGGTCCATAAACAAACATACAAACCATTGAGATCTTAAGATACAATAAGGTCAGACCACACCTCCAGGCCACACCAGTGTCTCCCTATGTTACTGGTTTTGGACCTCCATCCTCCCCTTGACTCGAAATAGACCCCAACTCCACCAGTGGTTCCTGCACCTGTGTCAGCTCTTGCAAATGCAAAGAGTACAAATGTACCTCCTGCAAGAAAAGTCCCTGTACCAAGTGTGCTGTACCAAGTGTGCCCAGGGCTGCATCTACAAAGAGGCACTGGACAATTGCAGCAGCTGTGTCTGATGTGGAAGAGAGCCTATTCCAGATGTAAATAAATTAACATGTACAAACCTGCAGTTTTCTGTACACAGTTGCTACATTCTGATTTCTATGAAATATTTGAAAAAGGATAAACTCATCTAGACAGTACCCCCCCAAAAAAGTATAAGTAGAGGACAGAGTGGAGATAACAATAGACTATCAGGGGTAATAATATATACAGTAACAAAGATTTATGTAATAGAAGGACCTAAGGATTAATAAAACAATGAGAACATTCTACCAGGAAAATGTTAGTAATTTCTAGAACCACACTACCTATTCTATCTCAGTAAGACACAGGAGTTAAACAGTAGGTTGTGAGTAAAAGAACAAGGAACAAAACAGGAGGTGTTTTACTGACTTTTCTGAACATATAATTCTATCCTGATACAAACTCTTTCAGTGGAAGAAAAAGAAAAATAGGAAATACTTCTGACATTATTTTATGGAGCTATAATAACCATGATATAAAAAACATGGGAAGTAATAGAGAAGAAAATTATATTTTTCCCTTACTCATGAACACAGAATCAAAAAATTTAAGCCAATTTTAGCAAAAGTAGTATCAATTTATTTTTTAAATGCACCGTGGCTAAGATGGGTTTAGCCAATGAATACAAGATGCTTTATATACAACAATGTCAACATAATTCAACACACTAGCAGATTAAAGGAGAAAAATTATTGTTTCACCAGACATCTTAAAGTTATTTATTTTAAAACTTAACATCTTAGGAAACTAGGAATTGAAACAAAACCAAATGCACTAAAAGCTCTCCATCAAAATCAATTGCTAAAAATACACATAAAAAAGAATTGTCACAAACACTGTTTTGAAAATTGGGATTGAAATAAACACTAGTACCCAGAATTGTCTATGAGAATCTTGTTGAGGGTGTCATTAAATAAAGGCATAAATGACTAAATAAAAAATTAAGAAAGAACAAAATTTCCATTACTTGAAGATGTCTACATAAAAATAATAAGAATTAATGAGTTGAAGAACATAGTGAATAAAAGCTAAATTGATAATTTCCACCTCAAATCAATACATGTTAGAATACATAATATTTACAGAATATCATTTACAATAGCACACAGAACATAGAGCCCATAGAAGAAATCTAATTGAAATATAATAGGAAAGCATAAAATTTTAGGGAAAGGCATAAAAATCCGTAAGTAGGAATGTGAACTATACTCACAGATAAGAAAACACAATTGAAAAAATATAGTATCAGTTTTCCACTAAATTAATCTATACATTCAATGAAATTCCAATTAAACTCTGAATATAATTTTGACTAGAGATTGACAAATCAATTCCAAAATGTATGTGAAAAGGGGAAAGGATAATTATAAACTTTTTTGAAAATCAATGAGGTGATTTCAAGACATATTTTAAAGCTGTAGTAGTTAAGACTATGAAATTGATACAAGAATAAACAAAGAGAACTATATTACAAAGTAGTGTAAACTGAAACAGGATGGTTCATTAAAGTAAATTTGATTTATAACAAGATAAGCAGCAGATTAGGATGGATCATTCAATAAATGGTACTGGGACAAAGGGCATGACAGCAGGAAAAAAAGAGTATACTTTACACCATGCACAAATAATCAAGTAGAAACAAAATAAATTCTAAAAAATTAAAACTTGAAATTTTCAGAAGATAATGAAGAAAATATATCACAATGTGGTATAGAAGGAATTTTCAATCCACTCCCCTGAAGTAAATACCATAAAGGAAAAAAATGAACAAATTTGTCAACAAGAAAAATGAAAACTGTTACACATCAAGACACTTAAAATATGAAAGTACAATTTACAGACCAAAATGGATAGGTATCCAATATAAAAATTAATACAGACAAATATAAAAACAACTCATTCAAAATAGAGCAAGTGATACGTAGAACAATTTACGGAAGAGAAATCTTACAAAACCAATAAATTTTGAACAGATGCCTAACCACCTCACTAATCAGGAAAATAAGAATTAAAATGGCAAGATATTATTTCATAGGTAATCATATTGGCAACATTTTAAGCATCAGTCAGTACCAAGAGGTGGTGAGAATTCTTAACAGTGGTAAGTGTACGTATGTTTAACCCTTTGGGGAATAATTGACAAAACCTGACAAAGTTGAAAACACATATGCATCACCCTAACAGTTTAAACCTAGAGAAAAATCTCACAAATATGTACAACGAGACATTATTTGAAATAATTATTTGAAATAACATTATTTGAAATAAGAAAAAAGTAATGGAACTTACTTAAATCTCCATTAAGAGTAAAAAAGAAAAAATAAACCATGAAAGAATCTTGCAATAGAACGCTCAATGCATCAGTGTTACAGGAAGGTGAATGCAGGATCATTGAAGTAAGCCATTGACTGTTAAATCGTTCCATTTTTTCCCAGGACTTTATTTATTTGTCAGAGAGAGAGAGAACACAAGCAAGGGGAGTGGCAGGCAGAGGGAGAGGGAGAAGCAGGCTCCCCACTGAGCAAGGAGCCTGATACTGGACTGGATCCCAGAACCCTGATTTCATGACCTGAGCCAAAGGCAGCTGCTTAACTGAGTGAGCCACCCAGGCATCCCTAAATTGTTCCATTTCTAAACAGAGTCAATATTGAGATAAACTTTGTATAACATTTCTTTTTTTATTAGATTTTAATTAACAAGCCTAATGTCGACAACTGTTGTCTGTAAAACGTAATTGGTGGAGTTATTTTTGTTGTTGTTTAAGTACTTTTCACAGAGATGTCCCTATTCAAGGGCTGAATGAATAACATTTTGTGAAAATGCCCTTTGAATAAGATACTGTAAGCCCATAAGGAACTTTGATGAGTCTGTGAAAAACTCTGAACATGATTCTTCGTGATCCAATCATATATAGAATTACTAAGAGCTTTGCTAGAGAGAAGCTTAGTTATGTTTGAGGGTCTCATGGATGACCTGAATACTCCTGCCATAAACACCACCACAACACATAACACACACACACACACACACACACACACACACACACTTCATTGCTAATGAACAAAGAAGAAATATTAATAGTAAATTTACTAATAAGTATGCAACACCAAGAAGATCAAAAGGGATGGGTTCAAATAAGTATCGGAATGTAAAAGGACTGTATTGCCTGCATCCAGTTTTCCTGCATCTCCACCTGGTGTGCCAAACTTAGCATATCAAGTAGGCAGCATGCATTTTGAAGAGGGTAGAAGTCTTATTTTACACGCAAGAGTGAGGTAATTTTATATGTGCTCTAAGAGTGGATTAAGTAGTTACAGACAATTGTTAAGCTACTAAAATAATCATGAAGAAGAATGGATAGAAGAACAGATCCTCGCAACAAACCCATGTTAATTACCCTTGCAGCTGGGAGATCAATTTGCATAGAGAGTCTTTGAAGCCTGTCAGGTATGAATTGAACCACTGAGCTGCTACATTTGATAATCCAGCCCTTGAGCTTATTTTTTTTTTCCCCTGAAGATGTTGTTTCAGCCTACCAGGCAGCGTTTCTCATATAAAAGTACTCCTTTCTAATTAATTTGGTCCTGCATTTAACACACACTCGCACATTTGTGACTTTTAAAGAAATTATCAACAAAATATTGTCAAAAGGATGGGTAGTTTTCCTTAGAAATAGGATAAAATAAATATTTATATTTCTAAGTCTTAGGTTTAGTTTTTAAAATCTGGGAACTCAAAACATTTATAGATTTGCAGATGGCTCATGATAATGAGGTTGTATTATAAAAGACTTTACCTGCGTTAACTGACGTAGTATTCACAACAGCCCAATGAAGGAAGTAATACAGCTTTCTTCTTTTGGCCAAAGGAAAACAGTGACAGAGTATACAGTAAGTTGAGTTACTACACAGTCACTCAATGAAGCACATGGCAAGGTCAGAATTTGAATCTGGAGAGCCTCTTTCCCAGCACATTATGAGAGGGCCTACCTTGCCTCCCCTGAGAAGTCTGCACTGCATTGCCTCTCTAAGAAGGCAGACTTTTTTTTTTTCTATTCAATTATATTAACTTCAACAGAAACAGAAACACAAGGATTCATGACACTTAGTAATATTTATCCACTAAAATGATTTGTCTATTTCTGGATTTTGAAAATTAAAGAACTAAGAGAGGTGCAATGGGAAAAAGAAATAGGAAAACTGTAATTTAAAAAAAACAGAAATTGGATAGAACTCTACTAAGGTTAATGGTGGTTTTAGAAAATGTAGCAAAAATCAGTTTGCATAAGAATTATTCAATTTTTTAAAAGATTTTATTTATTTATTTGACAGAGAGAGAGGGAGAGAGCACAAACAGGGAGAGCAGTAGGCAGAAGGTGAGGGAGAAGCAGACTCCCCGATGAACGGGGAACCCAATGTGGGACTCCATCCCAAGACCTTGGGATCATGACCTGAGCCGAAGGCAGATGCTAAACTAACTGAGCCACCCAGGCTCCCCAAGAAGTACTCAATTTTTTAAAAAATTAGTTAGAATGGAGAATTATAAAAAATGATATATGACTTAAAGTTGTAATGCGTAGATGTTCACCAACATTTTGGCAGAAGTACAAGTTATCTTCTTTGAATATGGATCTGCTTATTAGGGTTCTAGTCATCTTTCTTGTATAACAATTCTAGTTTAAAGAAAATTCCAGTTTTATGTGAAGAATCTTCTAGATTTGAGCAAAAATGTTCCCATAATTTATAGCACTTTCAATCCCACTAAATTTAACTTGCTTTTAACACAGCTTTACAAAGCAGTCAAATTTGTTTTCATCAAAAAACACAAATATTTTCACATTTGTACTTCTATAATTTGAATAATAGTCAATTAAATTTATTAACAATATACAGATAATGACATGCTGAGAAAAAATAAAACATTATTGATAATCAATAATAGACATAATAAAACAGTAAAAAGTCACTTTACAGATATATACACGTAGAAGGTAGGTTTTTGAGATCTGCTTACTAGCCAGTAGCACACACCATGCCGTAGGCATCAGTCAGTTGCAGGAGTTATAGAGAGAATGGGGATCCTTGAATCATCACATAGCCTATTACCTACAGATCAGTTAAGGGTTTCTTCTATATATACAAAATCCTTGGAAGAAAAATAACCATTTAGTCATTGACTATTTATGTTTAGAATGATAAAACTGTGTATTAATATTCACTCATAATATCATCCTCTGAGTGTCATGAGGTTACTTAACTATGTGTATTTGTCATGTATTTCCATGTTCATGTTACAGAACCTAACTCAAATGAGCTTAGATGTTAAGAGAAATTTTAAAAGCAAAGAATGAAAGTGCAGGACTGGAATTTGCCATATAGTTAGTATGATGCATGCAATGATAAGTGAAGATAATTCCAGCCCAGAGAGGCAGGGTATTGCTTAAAATGTGGCTAACTTTGGATAATTAAGAAGAGTTGTTCCCATCTTAGAAAAATAAAACAATTACTAAGTACACCATCTTATGTGATCACATTAATGTCTCTAATTTTCGTAATAGTCCATTAAGTTTTGTAATTATAATGCATAAATACACATGGCATATTTTTAGAAGAAAAATCCAACTGACCTTCAATAATCACAGAAGTCACCTGGTTGAAGTGTACCCATGCAGGGAGGGATGAGCAAGTATTGGAGTAGGTTGCTGACCATGATCAGTCAGTGCCCACTTCCTGTCATACTGAGGAAAGCTTTCTCCACATGCGGAGGAATTGGGCTCTGTGAATTTGCCTCACATTCTTACAGTTCTAGCACTCTAAAATTACAAGAATCCTAGAAAAATATTTAATTCCCCAGTATTAGGTTGAATACCCATCAGTAGGTCCACCACTGAAGTTGCCTGAATGAGGTTCTGGTTTGTTAACTATTGAAGAATATTTATAAACATTTACAACAGATGTATAGTTACAACTCTTGCTAAAGTTTTAGGTTCTCCATGGGAAAAATTCAAACTCTGCCCACAGCTGAGGCATACACACACACACACACACACACACACACACACACACACACACACGTATACATATATATGTAGTAGATTTGGGGAGAATCTAACAAAGTCAGATTAGTCTGATCCTCAAGTCAAGTCACTCTAAGTGAAGGATCACACAGGAGAGGATATTTTTCACAGGAAGAATCTCCTGTTAAATGGCTCAGTGTGAAACTGTACTTAAAGGCACATAATTCTGGCCTCAGGTATCAGTACAAACTAGGCAAGCAAGTTGTCTGTAGTAGAATGGAAAGAAGTCTGTTAAAAAAAAAAAAAATACAGCAAAGAATGACCTGCCAGACATGCTTATTGCCCTCTCTTTTCATTTCTTTCAAGTTACAGAACTTTAAATTAGTATTACAAATCAGCAACTGACATGGAATCTAAGAAGGTGATTTTAACACAACCAGGTGAACAGAGTGAGAATTCAAAGAGAATCTAAACAACTCATTGTAGGGTAACTCCAGGGACAGACAACATTCAAATAAAGATTCAATCTCTATGTGAGTCAGAAAAGGAGAATAGACAGAGAAAAGGATATGGTATGCCAAATAACTTGCTACAAAAAAAATAAATTTTAGCCTGTTAAAATTCAATTAAAATATAGATTCTGTGAAATAAGATAAGAAAGATGAAATGCTAAAAGTATGAATTGCAATAAAAAAAGAATTATCTGAATGAGACATAGAATATAAGGGAAACAGAGTAAGAAACACTTAGGAAAAAAAAAGACTATAGCAATTTGAATAATTAATAAGTTTGATTTAGTAGATTTCCCTTTACTAAACCTTACATTTGAAGAGATTGCTTTCTCTTAAAGCAGCCTTTCAAATATTTATAAAAATAAATGTTGTAGTAAGACATATGTACAAAAAACCAAATACACAGAAAGCAGATATAATACTATAACACTGACAAAAATCTTTGTCCAAAATGTAATAAAATAACAAATTAAAAATAACAAAACCAGTAACAACAACAACAAAGAAACCAACATGGGAGATTTTTATAATTTTCACATAAAATCCTTGGGTCAAAGGTAAAAACAAAGCTACATATTTGTAATTAGAAATTGTAATAAACAAGAAAAACCAAAATAAAATTAAATATTTTATTTCCTAAAATGCAATTAAATTCAATAAATTCAACAGATACAAAATAAACATAAGGAGATTAAGAATGATAAATTAAGAATATATGAGAAATTATCATTTCAAATGATAAATAAGGTTAGGAACAAATATTTTGAAATAGCAGTAAAGAGACAAACCTAGAAAGTTGAATCTAGGAAAGCAGATAGAGAAAAATCTACATAACACATCATTAGATGTAAGAAAGGGAGTACGATTATAGAACAGAAGAACACAAATAATTAAAATATTCCCCATATGATTGTGATAAATTAGAGAAGAACAGTGGTTAGATTTTTTTTTAATGATAACGAGGAAAAAAAAGATTCAAAGAAAAAATTAAATAGGGTTTTTGTTCTTTCATAGGGTCCTTGTTCTTTCCAGAACATAGCAAACAGAGAATATTCTTAAACAGTTAATTTTATGAAACTAACATCACCCAGAACAGAACCATGGCAAAGATAAGGCAAATGAAGCAAGCAAATTTTAAGACCAAACAACACTCTCAATTGTGAAAATATATATAGAAACCCTAAGTAAAATAATAGCAGATGGAGTCTAGTAATATATAAAAAGAATATTTCATGGTCTAGATGTCTAGATATAGATATAGAAACATACTTTGTTTAATATTAAAGATCCTATTAATTTAATTAGAAGTATCAATTAGTCAATGGAGAATGAGATCGTGAGATCATCTTGGTAGAAGCTGGTAAGTCATCAATTCAATAAATTTGGTCACCCTTCCTTTCTTGATAGGAAAACTTCGAAAAACAAAGAAAGGATATAGTTAAGAAACATGAAGAATATTTATCTTGAATCCTTGGCCCATTGGGAAACACCAGAAACATTTCTTCATGAAAGTCAGAAACAGTGGCAGTAACCATAGGTCCTAATATTAGGTGGTTCTCTGAAAATTCTCACCAAATTAAAAGGAAAACAAATACAAATATAAAGCATAAAGTACTATAAAGGAGAAAAACAATTCATGTTCAGATGCTTTATTATTATAAATTTAAGGGAATCAAGTGAAAAACATTTTAACTAGCAACAAAATTTCCCAATCTCATATGTTCTAACCGATGCTTGCAGATGTATAAGGAACTGCTTAATATATGCATATATGTACAAATAGACAGTAATACCTAATATCTAATACATTTTAAAAATATGTAGTCGCCTATTAGAGAATTATTTTCAAGCTAAATTACATTTTTAAAAAATGGCTAAACAGACAGGGCAGCCATGAGAACATCTATTAACATTGATGTGGCCAGTCTCCCCCAACTCAATATATACATTTGATCTATAAGGACACAAAGGTAGTATATCTGGAAGTCTGGATTATTGAAAAACAAGATTTAAAAGAAAAAATTAATAAGTAGTGTTCTGCGCCCTTGCTCCTCTTCTTCTTCTTTTTTTTTTTTCTTTTTTGAAAATAATAAAATTCCTTCAAAGGGACCCAAGTATACTGAAGATTTAAAATATAATCACTATAGAATTCAGAGGTAATAGAGTATAGAATTTAGATAATAAGACACTAATTTACTCTTCTTTAAAAGATTTACTTATTTATTCATTTATTTTAGGGAAAGAGAGAGAGAGAGAGTGCTCATGTCCATGAGTAGGGGGAAGGGCAGAGGGAGAGAGAGAGACTCTCAAGCAGACTCCCCACTGAGCATGGAGCCCAATTCAGGTTCCATCTCATGACCCAGGAGATCATGACCTGAGCTGAAACCAAGAGTCAGACACTTAGCCAACTAAGCCAACCACTCTTTATAACATTTTTTTTTTTTAATTCTCTAGTTCATATAGTACATGCTTACATTCCCTCACACAGATATACAGATGACTTTAACATATCAATATAAAAAGCTTATGGATTAAAGGGACTGGAAGGAAATTTATCTGATCATGGAGTAAGGAAGACTTCTCTAACCATAAATGTAAAGAATAATCTTTTTAAGGAAACCTCGCAAATATTTATGTGACTGAAATTTAACACTTCCATACACCAAAATAATATTATAAGCAAAACTTAAAATGTGAGTTTAAAAGCAAATGAAACCATGGAAAAATAAAGAGTATTAATGAGGCTTAATATATTTCTCCATAAAAAGCTCTTAGAAATTGATATGATTCAACAGAAAAAGCTGAGGTGAGGATAGGAGCAGAAATTTATAGAAGAAGAAAAAATATAAAACAGCAGTGAAATATGAAACGGTATATGGTTTTACTACTAAAGAAAACAATACAAATGTAAGGAATGAAAAAGCATTACAAACTATAGAATTAGCTTAAAACTTATAGTACAGTAATCAGTGTTTCAATGAAATAGAAAATGCATACATTTCTGGTAGCATGCACTGATACAAAGTTAGGACAGGTGTTTGACAAGTAATGGGAAGTAATATTTAGCTGAATGATTAAACTTCTAGAAATTTATTCTATCAAAGCCATCTGAAATACATGAAAAGATTGATGAATTAATATTTACTATATTGCTATTTATAATATCAAAATGAAACAAGAAAAATTTTAATATTTTTAAAATGTGGATTGGTCAAATAAGGAATAGGGTATCAAACCAATAGAATATCAAGTAGTCTTGGGGTGCCTTGTTTGTTAAGCACCCGACTCTTGATTTTAGCTCAGGTCATGACCTCAAAGTCATGAGATTGAGCCCCGCAAAGGATTCCATGCTGGGCGTGGAGTCTGCTTAAGATTCTCTCTCTGCCACTCCCCATCCATCCCTTGTGTGCACACTCTCTCTATCTAAGAAAAGAAGAAGAAAAAGAAGAATATCAAGTGGTCTTTTAAAACAACACTTTCAAATAAAATACATCCAAATGTATTTATTATATGTTATTATCATCTCTTCAAATAATGCCTCAGTGACCCCAGAATTGCAGAATAGAATACTGATATAAGTAGATCCACTTCAGTCTCTACCTGCCTTCACAATGGCCTATAAGTCACCCATATTTGAAAATAGCTGCTTTGGAACAATATTTCATGGGAAATAAGAATTTATAGATTAAATGTTAAGTGAAAAATAAATTGGCTATAAAAACAATATGCATAGTTTAAATGTATTCATATATACATAAAATGGTTTAAAATATTTTCAAATATGATGGGATAAATTTTTTAACATTTTCTTTTTTCTGTGTTTTTCTATATTTTTCCAACGCATAACAGAAGCTATAGTATATTTTAATAGGAAAAAAAAGTATAACCCCTTCACAAAAAGCCTAATTGTATAAAATATATAAACTATAAACATAGATAGATGTGAGAATTTGGGGTATAGAGGGACCTGAATTATAACCATCACCTGCTTGATGACCTTTGTTTGAATCAGGCAGGAACAACCTTTTCTATGAAAACCCTCCCCAGGTTTTTGTGGAACTTAGAAAACAAATTTCCTTCTCTGACGAAAAAAGAAAAAAAAAAGATTTTTTTTTTTTCCCCACCACAGCCCTAAAGAGCATTTTATTATTTCTTCTGTAATTGGAAGGGAATGGTCACACAATTAGAAAATTAGAAGACTATTGACTGAGACATTCCCAAGATAAACACAATAGAATATTAGGAATAGCTGAGAGAGAAATTACTCATCTGATTTTAGATGATTTACTATTTTATATTTCTCTGTGCTTCAGTTTACTAATTTATAAAACTGAATGATCATATATATGTAACTCACAAATGAACTTTCCCACCCCTTTTATGGGTTATCTCCCTCTAGTATATATGGAAAAATTTTAAGTTTGTTAAACAGTTTGTCATGTCTGTGATCCTCAGTTGTCAATTTTCTTTCAAAATTTGTATTCTCTCTATTCTTTGGACCACAGTTCACTGCCTGCCAATTTCAATCTAGACCAACATGGTACAATGGAAATATATGTAAGCAATACATGTAATTTTATATTTCTTAGTAGCTACACTAAAAATAATAAAAAGAGGGGTGCCTGGGTGCTTCAGTCAGTTAGGCATCTGACTCTTGATTTCACCTCAGATCATAATCTCGGGATCCTGGAAATAAGTCCCCCCTTAGCTCTGCACTCATTTGGAAGTCCACTTGAGAACTCTCTCTCTCCCTCTGCCCTCCCCCTGTTCATGCTCTCTCTCTCTCTCTCTCTAAAATAAATAAATTTTTAAAAAAGATAATAAAAAGAAACAAGTAAAATTATCTTAATAAAATATATTGTTTAACTTATTATATTCAAAATATTAGTTTTTCAACAAGTAATAAAAATAGAGGATTTTTTTTCAAGCTAAGTTTTGAAATCTAGCGTGTATTTTATACTTTAGCACCTTAACTTAGTTTAAATAGCAGAACATGTGCCTAGTGGCTGCCATATTTGTTAACACAATACTAGAACTTTTTTCTGCTTTTTGGCTATTTCTTCTTCTGATATTTCCTCTAATTCTATACAAAACTCTCCATTATATAATGATGTTTGGCTTCTTTCCAAACTTCTTCCATACAAAGCTCTAAATCTGTATCAGAAGTATTAAAAACAAAAAAACAAAACAAAACAAAAAACCTAGGTAGACATACAACATATGAGGTAAGTAAAATAAAAGGATATGCACATTACTCCAAGAAAAAAGGTAATTCCACAAGGAATGACACCCTTGCTTTGGGAATACTTCAGTTCCTCACTGTTCACCCAATGCTCAGGTTTATAATTCACTAAGAGAGAATTTTCATCTTCGAACTTCCACCCTGTGACTCTTTATTTATCAGTTAGGAAACACTACCCCTTGCCAATAGGGCATGGCCTTACCCAGACACATCACTCACTTGCCAAGTAGCTTATTGCTTAGAGTCTGAGATGATCAGATAAGATCCAAACCCAATCTAAATTCATACTTAAAAAACGTGATGGTTTATCAATTTCATGTCCCACAAAAGAATCTGGGCTGAGTGGTAGCTACCTTAGTGTCACCAGATCAGTGTAATTTTCAGATTCATACTTTTATTCCACTAAATTACAAGATTATGGTTTTCATGGCACCCAACACACACACACACACACACACACACACACACCCCGTTGCCTTCAAGGTGCAAACCTAACTCTCCAAGTAACACACACAGTTTAACCCAATGTACAAGAAGATAGTTTATTATTTACCTTTATAATTTGCAAGGTTACCCTCTCAAGAAAGAGATACTTTATAGTCATCATATGCATTTCAAATTTCACCCCTCACATCTCCTAAGAGGAAGAGGAAGGCACTGATACTTAGTGAACAATGGCAGCCCCCTCAGCTAAACAAAAACCAGGCTTAAGTGGTAAAAGGTTTTGAATTTTGTTTCCTGTGATAAGGCAAAACCTCTTTTCCTCCCAGTATCTGTTTGATAGCAATGGTGGTCCATTCACTCTTACTTCATAGGTTAATTGTGAGGATAAAGAGGAAGAAAATTTAAATTGCCTGGTAGTAAGCCTGACATGTAGAAGACATTCAGTAAATCTTAGCTAATAATTTCTGATGAGAAGGGTGACAATGAGGTTAATATAGTCATTGCTTTAATTAGTTTAAAATAAAAACCTATTTTGCTGTATTTTTCATAAAATATACCATAACAGGAAAGTATTCATTGTTTCAGGCCTTTGCATTTTCCCTTTGAGAAGGCATTCTGTGGCAGTAACAATGTTGCTTTCCCTATAGAATTTAAAATTCTAAGTAGTTGAAATATTTTATCATCATGGTTTTTTTATTCATTTCTATATTACTCATTAATTTACTTGGACTTCAAAATGGAAGAACAAAATATACCATTTAAGGGATTTTTAGTGAGACAAATTAACATAAAAAATAAGTTTATGTGATAACTACATTTCTAACATAATTGTATACCTATACTCATGGCCAGTAAACTGTAGCACCTTAATTTCTGAAATAGATCTAAAAACAAATCACACAGCGAAATAAACTTCTCTGTTTTCTTAAACATTTTGTGACTGAATGAGAGATCGTGTTCCTTGATCTAATGAAAAGAAAGAAATACATTGAAAGGAAACTTATTTTGGCTAAAATACAAAGTTTATATAACAGTACAATTTTCTTAATATAGCAAATATTAAAGAGAATTATCAGTCTCTCCCTTCTCTCATGCTCAAGTACACAAGCTCTTTTATTTTTAGCCTCTTTTTTCCCACAGTTTCTCTCCCTGATGCACATACTAAAATGTCTCTAATCTTAAAATAAGTAAATAATTAAACAGGAGTCCTGCTGTGTTACATTTGCCTCTTAACCAGTTTACCTTCATTTACTTCCAGCCACGCTGTACTTTTTTACTTCCCATTCACTCTCAAGTCATTGCAGCTCCCACCTTCAGCCTACACTGAAAACAATGTACCTTCAACAAAATCCCCAGAGAGTCAAACTAAATTCATTATATTTTATTTTATTTGGGCTCTCAATGGGCATGTAATACTTGACTAATGCTACCTTCCTTGAAGTATCTGCTTAAATGTTTTTCCTCTTCCTCCATCTTCAAATCTTACTGGTCTTCAGTGATCCATTTTCAATTAAAACTCTCTATGAGAGATTACATTAATTCTCAAGATTTCTATTATCATATTCATGATAATGATCCAGAAATCTATATGCTTCCATAAAAACTCTTTCTTCAACTTCAAACCCATATTTCCATAACCCTCTGAATATCTCCCCTTATATGTCCAAAAGATAATTTAAATTTAAGGCATCTGAAAAAAATGACCACCGTCCCACCCCTCATTTTCTTGATTTACATTACGCATTCTCCATCTTGGTGTAGGAACCACCTTTAACTAAATCAGAAATCTGCCATTCATGTTCATTGTTTCTCCTTCATCCAATTGGTAACTGCGTTCTGGAGAGTCTTCTCCCCAAAGACCTCTAAGTGCCCTCAGTCTCCCTCTGCAATTCCACTGTTTTTATCATCTCTCATTTGACCTAGTAATTCCTCTAGCATCCCCATTCATCTCACTTACTCACACCCCCTATCTCCAAATCACAACTTTTCATGCTGTTCTCTTGACAGCAGCAGCTTTATTTGGTGAAAATATGAACCAGTGGTTTTTACTACCCTGCCAAAATCTTTTTATGGTTCTTTAGCATCTACAGGATAAACTACAAAATCTTTTGACTACATAGATCACTTTTCATAATATTTTACCTTTTCCTGCCCTCTGAATTCTTGTTCTCCATACATGAGCCATAAGAAACCACTAAAATGTCAAATTTCTAAATGTCTTCCTAAACCTTGATATTTTGCTCTAAAGTAAAATATCAAGAAAGAACATCTTCAATATTAGACAAACCCACACCTATCATGATTAGTAGCCCATAACAAATACCCATTAACCAACGTGTAAAATAATATAAGAAAAGACAGAAATTATGTGGTCAATCCTGTAGAAACAAAGATGAAGAAAAACAATGAAAAAGAAGTTGGGAGAAAGTCACAGAAGATACTGGACTCAAGTTAAAACTGGAGGATTAATAAATATTCAGAAAAATGGAAAGAAGCTGAACATAAAAGTGGACATATAATTAAGACATTTCAAAAAAGTAGCACCATCACCAAATACATAAAAGGAGTTATTGCTTATGGGCTAGTGAGTAGATTGACTGACAAGAACAGAAAGCATGTTGGTTGGGGAAATGAAAGAAATAAGATTTGATAGTAAATGTCAACAGAATGTGGAGAGCCTTGACATTTATATGGATAATGATGGAAATCCTTAAGTGGAAGACTATTGTGATTATGGTGAAGACTTGAAGAAAAAGAAGCATTCATTAAGCTGATGGAGGTACAGTTCCAAAAAACAGATGAAAAGGCATGAATAGAGAAATAGATTATAGAGTCATGAACAGAGACCTTAAAGCTGTAAGAGTAAGTGAGCTGTCCACAGAGAGTACACTGGAGGAGGAAAAAAAAAAGATAAGACCAAGGACTAAACAAGGGGAAACATGAAGAGTCAGAGAGAAATGCAGTGGGAAGAATACATATGTGCAAACTATCCAGCTGTTATAGTTATCTACTGCCTGCCAAATAGCAGACTCACACAACGTTTAGTCAATTAAAACAGCAATTTTATTACTTCTCACAATGTTGTGGGTTCACTGGTGCCTAGCTCCATGATTTCTCTGCTTGTTTGCTTGGAGTCTATAATGAAATGCAGTCAGGTGGCAGATAGGTGCTCACATATTCGAGACACTGGCGGAAATGTTTGGAAGTCTATACTCAAATGGAACATTGGGGCAACTACTGGGATGTTTTGGCCTCTCTCTCTCTCCTTCTCCTTGTGACCTCTTCCCAGTATTTCTATACATGTTCTCTCTAGCAGGGTAGCCAGATTTTACATGGCAGCTCAAGTCTCCTAACAGCACATAAGCTGGTGCCTCCAGGACTCCCTTCCCTCCTTTCTTCCTTCCTTCCTTCCTTCCTTCCTTCCTTCCTTCCTTCCTTCCTTCTTTCCTTCCTTCCTTCCTTCCTTCCTTCCTTTTTTTTTTGTTTTTAAGATTTTATTTATTTGACACAGAGAGAGAGAGAGAGAAAGAGAGAGAGAGAAGCAGGCTCCCTGCTGAGTACAGAGCCTGATGTGGGGCTCAATCCCAGGATTCTGAGATCATGACCTGAGATGAAGGCAGAAGCTTAACCCACTGAGCTGCCCAGGTGTCCCACTTTAAGACTTCTTAAGGTTTAGACCCAAATCTGGTATCATGTCACTTCTGTTTTATTTGCCTATCAAATCTTATTTCTCTCATTTTCAAATATGTTTTTCTTCTCTTTTCAGTTGGTCTTATTATTTTATAAGCATGTTCAAATTTACCTTTGCAGCTTTTGCTGATGGTCTTTACCTTTCATAAAATGCCCCCTTAATTCCCATTCTCCTTTTTTTTTTTTCACTTATTTTATTTTTTATTTTTTTGTTTTCATTTTCTTTAAGGTTTCCCATTCTCCTTTTGAGTTGTGTCAAAGTGCATTGCAAGAGCAGTACATATTCTGTATAAGAAAGAACTACACAAAAGTGTCAATTTCAGGAGACTGTTCAGTGGCGGTCATCGTTGGAACCTAGCTCCCACCCCTACATGGAGGAAATTTTCAATAACTGTTCAGCCCATGAAAGCTTCACCAAAACATATCATTATCTTTATCTGATAGATGAAGAAACTGAGGCTGAGAAATGTTAAGTGGGTTGGCTAAAGTCACACAGCTAATAAGTAGTAGTGTAGAGTTTTTCAACTCTAAAAAGCTATAGCACATTATGTTCATTTGCAGGAATAAAAGTAATGCTGCTTTGATAAAGACAAGGCTAAGCACCAGGAGTTGAGTGTATGATAAGTTCTCATACTTTCAGTTTAAAGCAGGATAGTCACAAGAACAATAATCTAGGAGAAAACATGCTATATAGATGCTGTAGGATTCTTTAGAATAAAAAAGTCTTTTCAAAAAGACAGCATTTCCAGCTGAGCCTTTGGGCAAGAAACTTAGTTTTCACTTTACAAATGATAGTCACAGACCATGAACACCTTTTTAAATGCTATTTTTCAAGGCTGAGAGCAAGCGGTCCAATTATAAAAGAATTGATCTTGTTAAACTTATTCTTAAATTTTTTATTTCTCTCCTTGGTTAATTCAATTTCCCTTCAAATGCATGAATCATCAAGACATAATGTGAACATTCAACCACAATGGAAGAGGATGTTACATTATTTGGACATACCTGATAGAATTCAGACAAAACAGATTGAGCAGGGTCAAATGAAACTCACCTAGCTGCATCTCTTCAGGAACCATGGTGGCATTGTTTTCTTTTCCTTATAGGACTTTGCAAAAAATTTGCTCTAATAAAAGAGAATGCTCATTCCCCTTTGCTTATTTTATCAAAATGGTAACACATTTAAGAAGAGATGGGATTCAAACATTCATCTGTGTTTACCACAGACCAAGGATTATGCTGGGAAATTTCTCTTCATCTTTTTTTTTTTTAAAGATTTTATTTCTTTATTAATTTCTCTTCGTCTTAAGCAGTTTTCATGAGAACTCTGCTAGCGTGTGTAGGATCATTCCATTTTTACAGATGAGGGAGAAATGAGCACCAGAGAAATTAAGTCACTAACCCAGGTTTATTCAGCTGATCAGTAGTACCAAATTACTGGTTGAAATAAAGACCTATCGGCTTTCACAGTCCTTCCCTATTCACCAACTCTGAAGTTTTTGGTTTCCTGGTCATCTGTAACTACAGCCAAGAAACTCAGTATTCATAAACAAAAAATGACCGATAATATCATAAAATCCAATTTATAGGAAGAAGCAGAAAGTTTAGAATTTGGAGGTACAGTGTTCTGAGGGGAGAGGGACTGAGATTGAAGGTCATTTGCTCTTGTTTCTCAGAGAAGGAAATGGGAACAAACCAGGCCCCAGAGACTCCCCCTTTCATCAGGATTTTACTCATGAAATATTTTGGAATTGTCCTCTTTCTTACCCCCTACCACTCTAACCCAGAAATTTCTGACTGCACATTTGCCAAAGGGGTTTTACTATGGTAACCTTCAGGCCTACACAAAGAACACAGTCAAAACAAATAGCTCTCTTTAAATGTCATTATGGGGAGTAAAATTCTATGTGGTGTATTAATGGGCCTCCCACAGCTAAATCCTAGCATACCACTTTGAAAAATGTCCCCTGTGGGTACCGCTTAAACCAACAAAAGTGAGGGAATTTGAGAGTTAAGAGAAAACACCATCTAGCTCTGGTGAAAATTAATAGAAGACAGAAAAGTATGAATAAAGAAGTGAGAAAGCAGGAAAACAAGTTAAATTTGCTTTGTTTTCATCCTTTTTAATGTTATTTTAATGTGGAAGGCCTAAAGAGAAATCTAGCCTTTTTTTTAATATGCAATTTCCTTCTTTTTGAATTTATTAAATCTTTAATGGAAGTAGAAATCTTGCCTTTGGCTTAAGAAATATAAAAGAGAAGAGAAATATGTATTTCTTCTCCAGACATCGGACAGTATTCATAAAAGATCAGAGCAATGCCCTAAGTAAATAATATACATATAGTGTTTACCCAGCGTGCATGGCTCACCTGATAAACATGTTGGTTGCTCATTTTTTAAGGACTTATTAAGGAATAAGCTAATTTCCAAAGCTTATTAAAAAATTAGTCAGCATATCTAATAGATCTCTAGAGACAATTTGACTCATGATATAAGTGTATCTTGAGGATAGGACTGATATATGGTTAGAAACCTTCATGAAAATACTTTAAAGCTTTCACCGGTTCTTTATTAAACCTACTACTTATTTGCTTATTGTATTTTTTTCGAAGCAAAGAAATTAGTTCTTGTTTTGCTTCCCCCTGCCTGGAGCCTGAGGCAGTTTGCTTTAATCTATGCTCTGACTCCCCAGGACAGCTGAGAAACTCCACCATCCATATCCTACAGAGAGAAAAACTGACACTGAGCATAATTGGCACCATCTACAACCAGGATGCTTATGCGATGGCCTCTCTTAAGTTCTCTCTCTTTTGTTCCCACTCTTCTCTACTTTCTTCCATACATTCCCCACCCACCCACATTTCTCCTCAAGTCTTATTTCTAGATGGCCTTGATGATCCCAATTTAAAAAGTAACACAGTTTAACCATGTGATATTCAACACGATAAGGAGATCTGGAAGGTTTGTTAGTATCATTCTTAGATGCTAAATATGAACTTTCAAATTATGTGCCTTACACATCAAATAAAAAAGAGATGGTGGGGCGCCTGGGTGGCTCAGTGGGTTAGGCCGCTGCCTTTGGCTCAGGTCATGATCTCAGGGTCCTGGGATCGAGTCCCGCATTGGGCTCGCTGCTCAGCGGGGAGCCTGCTTCCCTCTCTCTCTCTCTGCGCCTGCCTCTGTCTACTGTGATCTCTCTCTGTCAAATAAATAAATAAATCTTTAAAAAAAAAAAAAAAGAGATGGTGACTTCCTAAAAGATTATGATTTCTTTTCTGGAACTTCATAAATAGTCACTCAATAAAATTTCTCAGAGAGAATCATCTGAGAAAACAAAATTGACTACCACATTACCTTTGAATTGTGTCATTAGCTTTGTGATAACAATGAGTATGGAGTAGAATCCATACCTAAGTGTTTTCTACCGAAAGTTAAAGACCACTATGTGGTATGCCAAAGGCAAGTTCCTATGAGTATCCTTTTATAAGTGTTTTGCTAATAATTATAAAAGAAAACACTCAAAACAGATTTAGAAATAAAGTTAACAGTAAGAAAATGCATTAAGTTTATATCTTATTAAAACATAAGCCTCAAGGGGCACCTGCCTGACTCAGTCAGTAAAGCATGCAACTCTTGACCTTGGTGTTGTAAGTTCAAGCCTCACTTGAGGTGAGAAGTTACTTAAAAATAAAATCTTAAAATAAAGAAGAAGAAGAAGAAAAAAAAAACACAATAACATAAGCCTTAAAATTATGTTAAGAAGTGTTTAGTAGAAAGAATACTAACTCAATATCTGGACCCTAGTTCTGCCATACACTTAAGGTGATTTTGGTCATTTCACTTCTTAGAATATCTTCTCTCTAACGCAATAAAAAGAATATATATCTTATACATTTTTTGTTAAAATTCAATTATATAATATCCATTTGTTTAATAAATTGAAATAAATTATTTTGCTTATTAGGTCACATTAACTTGTGCCAGGCAAGGTCCAGGGGATGAGATGAAGAGCAAAAATCTCTACTCAAGAAGCTCATATTCAAGTGGTGGTTAAGAAAATTAAGGTGGAGGAGAATAAGAGAGTGAAAAAGAAAAAAGAGAAACTTGTAGAAAATCACATCATAGAGGTAGCCTGCAACAGGCCAGTGCAGAGTAGCTTTGAAATACGTTTCAATGTGTTGAGAGTTAGTCAAAATTATTTAACAGAAAAGTCATATGATTCAATTTACCTTTGAAAAATTCATTCTGACTACTACTAAGAGGCAAGAATCACACTGAGGAATTAGATGAGAGTCTATGGTAAGAGGCCTGGCAAAAGATGCTGATGTGTTAGACTAATGTGCTAGTGCTAAAATCTTTAGAAATTGTTGAATTTGGAGTATGTTTTTAACTGTTGAGTCAATGGTGTTTGCATATTAATTAGACATGGGGAAGGAGTGAAAGAGAAACTATCAGTCTTGGCCTAATCAAGAGTGGATGCCAAAGCCTAAAGAGAGTTAAACACTGATGCTCATGAGGTTGGGCCTCAGGGTTCCTCACTTGCACAAGACCTTTCCAAACTTCTGAGGCTTGTGTAGGCCCTCAAAGTGTATTCACATGGTCATACATACTTTTATGCTTTCTAAAGCTGGGGTTCATTAACAGCGGTTGTTTAAAACTACTGACTCCTCCCCATCAGTCACAAAATTTCTTGAAGTAGGTGTTAAGGCAATGGTTGTAAACGTTTCTGAATCCAGCCAAAAGGAAGCTGAATAAGGGATTGTGGTGGATTACTAAACATGGGACCCAATAAATCACCCCTCCCTTTGTCCAGACCCCTTTGCAATGTGACTGTACTGCTCTTCCCTTCAAGAAATGGAGTCTATTTCCCCTCCCACCCCTGAACTGAGCTGGTCCCATGACTTGCTTTCGTCAGTAGAATGTTGCAGAAACAAAATCTTAAAGCCCTATTTTAAGAAGACTTAAAGCTTCTTCTTTCAATCTTGGAACAAAGAGTAAGACCATGTGGGGAGAAAGACCATGGTGAATAAGATATCATATGGAGAGAGAAACCACATAAAAGAAAATCAAAGTGTTTCAGTTTCACAGTAGCAACCAAGCCCCCGATATCAAGAGTAAAACCATCTTTGGTCTTCTAGCCCCAGTCGAACCACTCCAGATAGACACTACATGTGGCAGAGATAAGCCATCCTTACTATACCCCAAATGTCTGACCCACAGAACTGCAAGCAGTGAAAACATAACTGAATAAAGCCACTCTGTTATAAGGTGCTTTTTGTTTGTTTGTTTGTGTTTTGTTTTGTTTTTATCAGAAATATGTAACTACTATGAGGATAATTTTGTTTGGTCTCAGTAGAATACTGAGTCACTTCAACATATTGTTAGGTTATTGCTTTCTCTCTATGTGCAGCCCTGGGCTCCAGGAAAACTCCTGCCACCCATTGAATCTCTTGGCATCATGGCACCGATCAATGTGCAAGGCCAGAGATGCTACTGCACAATGAATGTGTCCTGTGGTGTCTGGCACCCGAACTATGTAAGCATTGGAAGAAAAACAATGCTAAAATCTACAGAGCTGAAATAACTGTGGGAAAATTCTTTCAAGCAGTAGTTGTATAAGATTCTAAGTAGAGCATTATGTTCTTATTCACGTTAGATCAAAATGGAAGTTCTTGAAAATGTAGCATATAAATTATAAATTTACCATTTTCCCCTTTTTGAGGAGAATTGCATACAATGCAATTTACTGGAAATTCTGCGCTTGTAGGGCACAAATTTGTATCAGAAACACAAAGCAAGTATATTGGCAGACTCATATTTGAAAAAAGCCTTATAGAAGTTTCCTTGACATGATCAGAGTTTCTAAGTGTGACCACAACTTTTAAAATTCCTATTGACATTATTAATAATGAGAGTGAATCTAAAGTAAACTTTTCTAAAATATCAAAAATTTAAATTTATTTTTAATTTACTTTTTAAAAAAAATTTAGAGCTAGAGTAATTTTAGAAGGTTTTAATTCTTTTAGAGCAGTTTTAGAATCATAACAAAATTGAGAAAAAAATACAGAGATTTCCTTTGTGCCTCCTGCCCCCACACGTGTATAGCTTCTGCCACTATCTACACCACTCATCAGAGTAGCACACTTAACAAGTGATTAATTTACATTGACATCATTATCACCTAAGTCCATAACTTACATTAAATTTCATTCTTAGGTGTTGTTCATTCTATGGGTATAGACAAATGTCTAATAACATGCATCTACCATTATGGTATCATATACAGTATTTTCACTGCCATAAAATCCTCTGTGTTCTTCCTCTTCATCCTCCCCACCACCACCACTCCTTGATCTCCCCATAGCCTCACAACCACTGATCTTTTTACTGCCTCCATAGTTTTGCCTTTCTCAGAATGTCACGTAGTTGAAATCACATAGTACGTAGCCTTCCTAAGTGGCTTCAGTTACTTAGTAATATGCATTTAGATTTCTTCCACATATTTTCATGGTGTGATAGCTCTTTTTATCACTGAATATTATTCCATTATTTAGATGTACTGCAGTTTATCCATTCATCTACTGAAGGAAATCTTGGTTGCTTCCAAGTTTTGGCAACTATGAACAAAGCTGCTTTGAAAAGCCATGTGCATGCTTTTGTGTGGACATAGGTTTTCAACTCCTGTGGGTAAACACCAAGGAATGTGATTGCTAGATTGTATGGTTAAAAGTACAATTGGTATTCTAAGAAACCATCAAACTGTTTTCCAAAGTGATGGTCCCATTTTGCATTTCCAGCAACAGTGAATGAGAATTCCTGTTGTTCCAAGTCCTTGCCAGAATTTTGTGTTGTCACTGTTCTGGGTTTTGGCCATTCTAACAGGTGTATAATGGTATCATTGTCATTTCGATTTTTACTTCCTTAGTGACACAAGATGTGGAACATCTTTTCATATGCTTATTTGCTATCTATGTGTCTTCTTTGGTGAAATATGTGGTTAGGTGTTTAGACCATTTTTATTTATTTATTTATTTATTTTTAAAGATTTTATTTATTTATTTGACAGAGATCACAAGTAGGCAGAGAGGCAGGCAGAGAGAGAGAGAGAGAGGAGGAAGCAGGCTCCCTGCTGAGCAGAGAGCCCAATGTGAGGGCTCTTTCAAGCCACCCAGGCACCCCTATTTAGGCCATTTTTAAAAATCAGGTTATTTGTTCTCTTATTTTAGTTAAATTTTTAAATGTTTAATTTTTAAGGAAGGGATTAACCATGTTAGAGGTAAGACTAGATTACATTTCTATTCTCTTTAGAAAATATTGTAGACTATTGTCATATGTATAATCAAAAATATGCAGCAGGGTGCCTGGGTGGCTCAGTGGGTTAAAGCCTCTGCCTTCGGCTCGGATCATGATCCCAGGGTCCTACGATCGAACCCCACATTGGGCTCTCTGCTCAGCAGGGAGCCTGCTTCCCTTCCTCTCTCTCTGCCTGCCTCTCTGCCTGCTTGTGATCTCTGTCAAATAAATAAACAAAATATTTTTTTAAAAATGTGTAGCAAAAATATAAACAATATGAAATTGTCTTTGGGCAGCTGATTCTTAAAAATACCTAGTTTTTTCTATAGGTTTTATGATTTTGTAATATTTTCAACCTTTTAAATTTTGTAAGTTTCTGTAACTTCTCTTTCTAAAGGAAGTTACTTATTTTGAAATTATAACTTTTTATTATTTTTCTTAAAGAAAGCTCTCCAAACTCTATAAACTTCAGGCCTTACCACTCACCATAACTGGAACAGTGAAGAAGGTATTAAAGGGCTTTGGGAATTGAAAGGTACTATCTAAACATAAAGATGTGCCATTTTTATATTTCTTTTCCAAATGGTACTGAACATATCCCCAATGTGTAACTGTAGCAAGGGTCTGAGGGGTCACAACTTTCCAAGGTCTTAAAGAACAAGTGCTCACTTTGGCTATCAAAGACCCCATGTCTCATGTGGGGAATTTATAATTGTGCAAGGCTACACAATGGAAAGGGGAAAGTACAAACAGGGTTGACAACATCTTGGGACACAGGCAGCCATCAATATTGTCAGATGACTGACGAGCAACAGTCAAAGAAGTCCTACTGGCAACTTCTCCCAGCTATGACAAGAGGAGCCAGTGCAGACCCACACCACTGCTGTGACACAGTGCTCTCTTAAAAGGCAATAGATGGTCTGAGGCATAAGCTCTTTTTTCCCAGTGTTTTCTGTTTCTAGCAATAACTGTAGCACTACAGCAACTCAGTGAAGGCTTTGCTCTCCTTCACTTCCAGTGATTTCTGATGAGTACTTCAGAAACCTACTTGTAAGTCTGAAAGCAAAAGGGAAAACCAATCAACACACTAACAGAATAATGACTGATACTTACTCTTTGCTTTCCTGCTAATTTCCAACTCTCCTGGGCCAGTGCAGAAAGAGAAAAATCATGGACAAAGAAGTAAGGAAGGATAAACCCAAAGATTAATATATCAACATACAAAGCTATTCAAACTCCCAGAAATGCATTTCTCCTTTATACATGTCTATAAATATCACTGGGAAAAAAAAAACAAAAAAAAACAGGGTAATTCGGCATGCCCCAGGATCATATTAGAGAAACAATGTGTTCATAGTGTTTAGAAAGCAAATTTCCAAATTTGCCTTCTTTACCTGGTTGTAGATAATACAGCTTTAACATCCATTTCCCATGTCTCCAGTGTTTCTCTCCTCCAGGCCTGTGAACTCATTTCATCAGTTTTTGGCCTCATTATTCTTCTACTGGAATATCTATCAGAGTTTATGAGCATATTCACTATCTTCTATGATTTAAAAAAAGAAATCCTTCCCTGAATCCCTGTTCAATATCAATAACTGAAACCTACTGGGTAATGAATCTGTAGAAAAAAGGAAAAAATAAAATATCTGAGTTTTCTATAATATTATATGAACTTGAAAGACAAAGATTTATATGAGTTTTGAATAGAATCTACATATTATTTTTAGATTCAAGTATGATTTTCATTTATTTGAAATTAAACAATTATAAAAATGTTTTGTGTCCCATAAGTGTAGTATTTCATACTTCTGGGTATAAATGTGGCTGCCCATATGTATTTCAATGGAATTTGGGGCCTCTTTTTATAAAAACTGGGAAGATTTTTTCCCATCTGATTCTAGATTTTTGGTCATTTCTTCCAAGCATTTACTTCTTTTCTGAAAGCAGCTCAAAAATGCAGACTCGTTTAGAATATAAAATCTTAGGACTAAATACTATAACCAAAAGAACACATTAGCTACTAATTAATTACTATATTCAAGGAAAACATTGAATTATATTTAAAACCTTGGGTTCTGTATGTCTTATGTCTAACCCATTCAGTGCCATTATAACTTGAATTCTACTTGACTTCCTACACTTACATGCCAAGATGTTTATTAAAAATTAACATAATGAATGTTATTAAGGTGACAGCTTCATATTCTTATTAGAGTTTGCTTTTCAGACTAATCTTTAAAGATTCTAACAATTATATTACATAAGTAAGTTTTCATCTATATGTGCAAATCATTTCAAAACATCCAGGGAAATGTATTTGTCTCAGTTGGAAAAACTATGACAATACCTTCGAAATACAAGATAAAAATCTCCTGTTAAACATTTGTATCATTTTTTTAAAACAAAAGTTTTTAAGTATTGAAACCTACAAGACAGACATCAAGTTATTAAAATCTGGGGATAACTAGAGAAAGTGATGTCCCCTTTCTCAGTGAATAGCAAAGAAAAGAGTGGTCTATATTTAAAATTTTGTCTTTATTCATCATTATTGAATAAAGTTGTGAATAAAGTTATTCATCATTATTGAATAAAGTATGAACTATCATTAGGAATTTTTTCTTATTTTTTGGTCAGTTTCAGTCATATTTTACTACAGCATCCCAGAAACTTTCAAGTACACTTTAATTTCTGAAAACATCAAAATAATATTTATAATTTCTCAGTGAGCTTTATTGTTCTAAACTTGTTTTTTAATGGTATCTCCTATTTTTTTTTTCTTAGATGTGGAACAATTATAATACAGATCTCCTGTGAGAGCACTTCAAATCAAATAAAGATACCATATGCCTCCAAGAGTTGAAGAAGAACTCTAGATTCCAAACTTTGTTCAGATGAGCAAGAGTAAAAGGGAAAAAAATTAGACCTCTTCCAAGTTCTAACTCATCACCAGATTCCCCACATTCACCTTAACTCTCTAGCAAGGTTTCTGGGGCGATTAATATACTTCCCATAGGATAGACAACCTAATGCTCAGGAGAAGAGAACACACAATAACTATTATCATATTTCCATGCAGGGCAGTTTCTTTCTTTATTTTAAGTCTGCCATTTTAGAGTTCAAAAGCAATAATGAAGAAAAAGTTAAGTATTTTCTCCCCTTATTTAGTCACAGATAAGATTGATCTTCTATCTAAGCACCAAGAATCAAGGTATTGGAACTAAAATAAAAATAAACCTAACAAAAAAGACTATACAAAATCAATTTATTAATTTGAAAAAGAGAATATTCATACCTTAGTCACACAGATCTGCTGAGAAATTTGTGCCTTGTTTAATTATTCTTAGTTAAAAAAAAAAAATCAGAATATCACCAGCTTCTTTTGTGAGTACAGTCAGTTCATGCCCAAACTGGAAGTTTAGGAGAACTTATGCTACCTTGTCCAGTACAAACACGTCATTCACTTAACTAAAACCAAGCTTCCCACTCTGTCTCTCCCCCAATTCAAAATCTCTGTAGAGTTTCCAAACAAACGTATGAATGAGATAGGTCCGTCTACCAACCCACACTCACATATAAATCAGGATGTAATAATGTTTGGCAGAAGTGAATTTCCTTCTCTACAAATTAGTAGGGAGGAAAAATATCATTCTATATGAGTGAGTGCCTTGTCTTAAATTTTGAACTAGAGCATAGAGGAATAGATTGGTTTTAGTTACCATCAAGACCATTCATCAGAATTAAGATTCTAGTATTACAGTGCTGAAAGCCTCCTCAAGAGGTCATCAAGCTCAGCCTCTGGTCTATTAATCAAAGGGAAGCCCAATATATGCTCCAGCATGCACTATGATTTGTAATTTGAAGTTGACATAGTATAGATTTCTGGGAAACTGTGAGTAAATTACCTCACCATTTTCTGCCTTAGTATCACATCTGTAAAATCAGGACAAGAGTAACTATCTCCAGGAACCATTGCAAACTGTTCAAAGATTCACAGAAGAAAAGGCATATCCATAATTAATTCGTGACTAATTACCTTAGGGTAGGAAAAACATCTGTACTTAGAAAGTACCAAGCAAATTTAGTTCAGTTTTTAAGGTAAAAAAAAAAAAAAAAAAAAAAAAAAAAAACTAAATTTAGAGAAATACAAAAATAATATGCAGAAGAGAGTTATTGAAAGTTTCCCAGATATTTTTTAATATTCTTTTATCCACCTCTGAATTGCCTTTTCTCTTATCTAAATGTCTCTAATTTCAAAATATTCAGCAGAATGATAGATCTTCTGTTGTAGATCCAGTGTTTAAAGTAACACTGAATATTGTAGGGATTTGGAGGGTGAAGCTGAGAATATTGATTAACCAATAATTGGCAGAGGAAGAAGGTTTTACCTGGAAAGGAACGTAGCTGTAAAATGAACAAAGCATCCTTCCCAAAAAGATGCCTCAATATTAACCCAATCCAATTATGCAGCTTCCTTACTCCCCTCAAAAAATTCCTTTAACAGTTGTTGAGCATCCTTTGCTGGTCAGCATCAAGGCTGACACCATGAGCCCAGAGCAAGGTGAACTGTTTTAGATTCTTCAGGTTCCCTGCCGAAAGAGAATAGGAATAACTCTCTGGCAGACCTGAATGGAAAAAATCTTTTTAGATCCAGAGGTCTTTTTCCCTCAGTGAGAGAATTGAAGCCTCTTGGGGCTTGATTTTAGCAGCATTAACTCCAGTCACTGAAGGGCATTAAAAAAAAAAAAAAAAAAAAAAAAGAGTGGCATGTCTTTACATCATATTCCAAAAGCCAAGAGGGAAGAATCCTATAACCTCTGAGAATGCAGGTAATATGTGGGAATTGACAGGGACATATATTACTATTCCTTCTCTTTTGGGCTCCAGAGAAGATGATTACTGTAATAGCTACCATATTTTGTTGCATATTAAATATTAAATGACTCTGTGAGGTCTAAATTCTGCACAACATGGACATCAACTCTTTAAGTAGCTATGCTTTCTAAGTAGTAACCATATCTAGTTTTATCATTTTGTTGAAGGAACTCATCTACTAGAAGGCAGTAACTGTAGGATGCCTCCCCACTCACTCAAAAAAATGTAAATAGTCTTCAACACTTTTCATTTTTAATTTGTTTTATAATTCCCATTTATACCTAAGTTTCCTTATTTGGTTAAATAAATAATGGGGAAGATAAATGAAATAACTCTAAGTCCAAGATGATCAGAGTGATGAGCCATGAACAATCTGATTCATACCCAAAAGATATTTTGATTTTTGAAAAGCTGTGATTTAATTTGAAGGCACCATATGTATATGAGAGGCTACTTCCTACCCCTCACCCAGGGTAGACATCATTGGTCAGTCATAAAACATTCCTCACTTCAGGATTCTAGATACACACACATACCCTCAGTTTGTTTTTGTTGTTTGTAGTGTTTTGTTTTGTTTTGTTTTGTTTTTCTCTATCCAGCATTCTGAATAATTTTTATTCATCTCTAAGTTTGTAAGAAAAAATACCAATGAAGACCGTCATGAAGCCTCTAGACCACCAGAGCACTTGCACCAGGTCAAATCTAGAAGATTTTTGGGTCCATCAAAGGAATCATCAGTTTTTCATGTTCTATAGGGATTTCTTCCTTCTAATACCCTTTGGCTAAAAAGCTGACCCAGTGTATTAGTTTTCTAGAGCTGGCATAAAAAAGTACTTCAGATTGGGTGCTTTATATGAGTTCTCACAGTTCTGAACTCTAGAAGACCTAAGATCAAAGTGTCAGCAGACCTGGTTTTTGTTGTGGCTTCTCTCCTTAGACATCTTCTCCTTCTGCCTTCCCATGGTCTTCCCTCTGTGCATGTCTGAGTCAAAGTTCCCTCTTCATATAAGGCCACCAGTTATATTGGCTTAGAGCCCACTCTACTGACCTAGTTTTAACTTAATTAACTCTTTAAAGACCTTACCTTCAAATAAATTTACATTTTGAGGTATTAGAGGTTACAATTTCAGTATATAAATGTGGGGGGATATATCTTAGCCCATAATACCTACATTACTAGAAACTGAGATATTCTTCAAATTGAAGCCAAATATCACAAGATTATCAATTATTTGCCTTTATATGCCAAATGATAATGCATTTATATTAATACAACTGCATTCTTTTGGTCAGCTGTACCATGATGATGTGGCATCTATGATAAGTTATATGTTTAAACATTTCTATTTTTCTTTTCCTTTTGTGACTTATAAGGATGATGTCAGTCAGCTGTCTTGGCTAGCTGATTCAGATTTCTTATATGGTATTGACCTTTGACCTTGAATTTCTGTACCTAAAATTTCATCTCTTCCTGCTGTTCTCTTCTTTCTACATATCTACTTTCAGGATAACTTACACTATTGCAAACCAATCTTCTGTCCTTCTCTATTTTTTTTTCCATTTTGATCTTATGCTTTGATATTTCTTAGTGTTATTAATAATCTCTCTTCTTCAAATCATGTATTCAGTAAACAAAATGCTTCAAGGATATAACAATGCTATCCCCGGAGAACACAAACTAAGTACTGCAGTTTTTTCAGGGTTTCCAATACATCATTTACCCATGAAAGTCCAATTTCTTTTGACCATAAAACAATATATAATCATGATGAAAAATCATAACCAAAGGAGTTTGCTGTTTGTCTTTTAATAGATGCAATTTACCCAATGTATTTTGCTATACCAAAAGTTAAAGGTGATATTTTCCCTTGTGTTTGTGAATTTTCTTAATAAGAGAGAAAAGGAAGGAAACATTTGGAAACACCTGCAGAAGAACTTCCAAACTAGGGAAAAATCATAATGGGGCATCAGCTACCCAGACAAACCAATAACCTGGAAGCTTGGAGTAAAAATTAATTGAATAAATAGAAGAGATTTAAAGCAATCATTGAAATTGAATATTCTAAAAGCAAAAAGATCATGTGATTGGCATTGCAAAATATATTTTACTCCACTACTTCTTAGAAACAATACCTTTTGTACTGAATCAACGCAAAAGCAGAAGGCATACAAGTATTATAGCAGTCTCTCAAACTGATAAGTAGACACGAGTACTTTTAATATATATCTTTTGAAAATTTCTTAATTCACTTGATTACTCTTACTCTATTTTAAATAATCAATTGTTAAAAGTTCACTTTTCCCATTTGTGAATTAGTTTTTATTCTTTTCTGCCAACAATATCCAACATACATAAATGACTAGAACCTCAGAGTATTTGTCAGAAAACAAAATGCAATCTTTCCCTGAGTCACCTTGTACTCACACTGACAGATTGACTCACAGTTAGAGTTGATGCTTTATGGTTTTGTTGGCCAGACTTCCATCTGCGTGACGGTTTGGGGTATAAGAATATCCCTGCCTTGGCTACTGTTCTTTTCAGCACAGCTTTACTTGTTCAGTGTCCTTTATTTAACCTTGATACAAAAAAGAAGTCATTCCTAGGCATTTTGCCTTTTACCAAATACAATTTTATTAAATATGTGCATGCGTGTCTGTGTGTGTGTAATTGGAATAGCCTAGGAGCAATGCCAGAAGGAAGAGTTGCAACACAAGTTTGAACAGCAAGTGTCTTTGACTTATTGCTGTGATTATACTAATTGCTCATCTACTTGGTGGGAGGTTGCAGGAAGCTGTTTTGAAGTAATCAAGCTGAGATAGGCCCTTCTATTTATAATAATTCTGAAAATTCTTCTACCCCAAAAAGATTTAATTGCATTTTTCTTTCTTTAAAAATAGACTCATTTTTCCTTTTCGCCCTTTCCATTGTCTCAATCCAATAATAAATATTTGATAGCTTCTTAGTTATTATAGGAATAAACATTAACTATCCTTCATTTCATAGATCTGAACACAAAGCTCTCAATATTCATTAATGGATTTGAAGTGCAATACAAACCTTCTACAAAATAATAATTTCTTAGGTAATCTCTTATAGAAGGTAAATTTTATGTGCATATCATTTTTCTGAAAATATTTCTGTGTTATGACAAAAGATGATGGCCTTATCTCAAGGCTTGTATCCTTATTTATTTAGTCAATATTTTAGTATTATGATTAGCATTATAATATCACTTAATAGTACAGAATCAACAGACATAAGTCTTTCTTAGCACCGTGATGGTCTTATGTACTTTCTCTAAATTTGTTCTGAGTAAGAAATGTTTTAATAAAAATCCAAAGGTTAATAAAATGTATTATTGATCCTGGAACTATATGGGAGCCTAGATATAAAGCTTTTTATTGTATGTGCTACTCAGTTTCTAACATGCACTTCCCTTTTGCTATTCTGTCCTCATAAACAAAGTTCATATTGTGTTCTGGTAAGAGGATGCAAACTTCAGAGCTTCTCAAATGCAAATACCCTAGCTGGGTGACTTCCTAACTCTGGATCTTGAGCTCTGCTGAGCCCAGTTTACCAAACAGTACAAATTGGATATTAATATTTACTTCAGATTTGTGAAAATTGAATAACTATCGTATATAATATGCCTGATCACAAAGGAGGCACTGAAAAATGCAATGACTTTCCCTTAAATCTCCCTCAAAATTATATTGCTTACAATATCTTTTAGCTCTTTGGGCTTCAGGAACTATGTCTTATTCTTGCCTCTTGCCCATTCTCCTCTATTTTTAAGTCTTCTCTGAATGTTAAGGAAGCATTACAAAATCAATAGTGTGAAATCATTTTAGGAAGAGCCTGAACACAAATATGTAACTAGGTTGATAAATTAAGATGTTGGAAGTTTCATAAAATTCACCACGGAATTATTCAACCCTGGAAACTGCAGAAATCTAACATACCTAGTTCAACCCCCTGGCTTTGCAGAAGAAATTGCAATCAGAGAAGTTAATTGACTTAAGAGTACAGAGTTGCAGTATTTTTTTGAATGCAAAGTACTCTATGCACCTTTCAAATGATTAAATTTTCAAATTTTATTTTCATATTGTGTACAGGAAAAAAATCCAATGTAAAACAATCCTTTTTAGGAGTAATGCACGTTCATCGTTAATGAACGATGATTATTTTTGTATTTGTGGGACTTTGGACGTAATTGCATAGTTTTATCTTCACAAAAGTTCCTAAACCTCACTGTACATTTTAGCCTGTTTTTTTTTTCAATATACCTTTCTCTTCCAGACACACACACACACACACACACACACACACTTTAGCTCTACCCTGAGGGTTTTGAAGGATTGCTTTGGGTGGAGATCCTATAACTTCTGAAATCTGTAGAACTTTAGAAAGAACACATCTTGGGGCACCTGGGTGGCTCAGTTGGTCAAGCCTCTGCCTTCAGCTCAGGTCATGATCCCAGGGTCCTGGAATGGAGCCCTGCCTTGGGCTCTCTGCTCAGCAGGGTGTCTGCTTCTCACTCTCCCTGCTTGTGTGTGTTTTTTCTCTCTCTCTCTCTCTCTGTCAAATACATAAATAAAATCTTTTTTAAAAAAGAACTCATCCTGATTCGATAGGGAATGAACTACCAGAGAAGATACTAAAACATCTTAATGAATCTTGAATGGAAGCAAGACTTAAAAATAGGAAAATCCCCCAAAGTTGAACCAAATCTTTTATAAATGTGGGATGTTACTTCGGAAGATGAAAACAGCATCTGAAACAAGTAACTTGAATATCAGCGGGAGGAGGGGAGAAAGGAAGATTCTCAATTCTTCCTAAGTAAACCCCTCTTAGCATTCCCAAAAGAGGACCACTCTTTCCCAAAAGGACTCAAGGGCACCACCTGACAATTCCTTCTTTGCAGCCATTTCCTGATGAGTTTAATGGAGAGAGTTCATGGGTTAATACCACTTCTCCTTCAAATAACTGCTTATAATGCAAAAGAAATTTTGGCAGTGTTTCCCAATGAACAAAAAATTGCAAAATATTCCTTAAGTCAAAATATCACAAGCATTGAAATATAGTCTAATAATAAACAATTCTATCAGTAATGTCCTATTGACACATCTTTGCCTGAAATACATGCATATGGATATCTTAATCTAAATTCACTAACTTAGCACATTTTTAGTATCATTTATGCAAAGAAAATAAACTAGAAAGAGAAGAGATATGAGTAAAACTAAGATGTACCACATATGTAAAAATATGATTTGGTCTGTTTTATGACCACTAAGTATGGTATATAATTGATCTTCAGAATAATTGCATATCAAATCATCTAAATCTGATAAACATTTTGTTCAATATTGATTATCCACATAGCTCCTTGCTCTTTTGCCCAAATGACACTTGTTTGAGACCAAGGGAAGTTGTGAGTGTAAAGAAGGAACTATAGGGAAAAGAGGGAAACAAAAGAATAAAAATCAGTTACTATCCTTTTAAAATTTATGTTTATCCTGAAAGCATCATTTTGCCTCATAGATGAGAGTTATTTTTCTTTTGGGTCTCCCATGGTACCTTGGAGAGAAATCCATTCAGAATAGATACTCAGTAGGGGCGCCTGGGTGGCTCAGTGGGTTAAAGCCGCTGCCTTCGGCTCAGGTCATGATCCCAGCATCCTGAGATCGAGCCCTGCATCGGGCTCTCTGCTCAGCAGGGAGCCTGCTTCCTCCCTTCTCTCTCTGCCTGCCTCTCTGCCTACTTGTGATCTGTCTGTCAAATAAATAAATAAAATCTTAAAAAAAAAAAAGAATAGATATTCAGTATCTATGGCTTGAGTGATTGGCTGATCTATTTCATCTTCTTTCCTTATAAAGATTGTTCAGTAAGTCATAGAGTAACTGCAATTGTTGCTGTATTGAAGTAGTCAACTGAAAGAGAGTATGGTTTCTCCCTTAAACATTATTTTCTGCTAACACAGCACACTTGTCAAAGTCCCTGAGTGTTTCAATGATAGGAATCATGTAAATGTATGAATAAATAACTGACAATACACTATATGTTATTTGAAAATAAATATAAGCACACCACAAATTGTAAGATTAATACTTAACATCTTTATCGTAGATGCTTCTAAGCTAAGAATAATGTATCATTAGCATGAGCTTATGCAAGAAGATGTTGTAATATTTAGAAGTTCTTATGGACCAGTGAGTGTTTTTTAATTGCTATGTAGCAATAACAATGTGGCATGACTCAATTCTGTAAGAAGACTGAATGATTAAATAATTATAATAAAATCAAAGCCTCTTCTGTCTTGTGCTATGAAAGATTTTAGGCTGCACTCTAAGTAAGAACTGGAAAGAACATCTACCACTCAAATAGCAATCAAGACCAGGGGACCTCATTTTATGGAGACTAAAATAATTATGAGATTGAATCTAAAAATCACAATACATAGTTTTCTCAGGCAAATGTTATAGATCCTGTAAATAAGACACTTGTGATTGAGGAAAAGAGGATCAGAATAAAAAAAACTCAGTCCCTGAATCATGACATGTCAATGCAATAAGGTGTTTTGTATTGGAAGGACAATTCTGTATGTTGGTAGACCAGATCTGTCAGGCCCATGGACAAGCCATCCCACTGTGCTTATCCTCCATGTGAGACATACCATGCAGGGATTATGATACATAGAAGCCAGGAATACTTGTACTGTGTGTCATGATCGTGAGAAAGGCAGAACCAGAGTCTGGCTGCTATTGACAGTCAGTGATGGTATTAGCTGGCCTTCTGGAATGGTAGCAGCAGAAAACTCAGTCAACATATTTTAACCTTCAGAATTATTCAGGCACATTCTGATCTCACCAAATGGGCTGATAAGACTGAAGTACAAACTTGGCGTTAAACAGCTGTTTCCAAACAACCAATGGGAGGTGGGGCAAAGGCATGCTTGCTTTTTTTTTTTTTTTCTGTTTTTAGATACAGTCAGTGCCTTTCAAGGCTAAGACTTCAACAGCAAATTTTCCATTGCATAAAACACAAAGAACTATCCTTTTAAATGCATCAGAACACAGCAAGGCAAGGAGAAAAAAAAAAAAAATTAAAAGGAAGAAGAAAAGAATAACTTAAATGCTATGGGGTGAAACCAAGCAGGATCTGAGGCCAAAGCTCTATGTGAACATTAGATTATGCAGTTGATTCAATTCTAATTCAAGTCAAGCTGGTTCAATGTTTCACTTATAATCTTTTGTCCTTTTTCACTTGTTCCTTATCATGAAATCTGATCTATTTGTAAGTTTAATGCAAGAGACAGGGAAAAGGCTGACCTAACCTTAGTATTATAGGGGATTGCACTAAATGTGGGCGGGAGAGCAATAGTTCCACAGCTTCCTACTTGGAAATGGGCCCAGCTTGAAGAAATAAAAATAGAAGTGTCTGAATGCAACTAAAAGCTGAGCCACATGGAATTAAAATGTGAGTTTCCCTCAGTCTTTCTTTCCTTCCTTCTTTCTTTCTTTCCTTTCTTTTCCCCTTCCTTCCTTCTTTTTCTTTTCTTTTTCCTTTCTTTCTTTTTTTCTTCCAGTCATCAGAATTTCAGAGCCTACAAACTAAAAGGCTCCCATAGTCTGCCACTGTTTTTGGCAACCCATCACCTGAAGTTACGTTGACCCAAAATGACTGCATACGCAGTGTGCAGTATGCTGCATGTATGGATACTGCATTACGGTATATGATCGTTTCAACTGTCTGTTCTCATTCCCTTAGAAAAAATCATCAAGCTTAAAATGTAAATAAATAAATACATATGCCTAAGGGACACTGAAACTCCAGGATAGTAATTGCCTAGCAGATGGTCATCCTTATGATTTCAGAATGCACTTATATTAACTTTCTTTACCTTCTAAATAAGCACAACATTTTAAATTGAAATAAGAAAAACTGTTTTCCTAATGTTTTACCAATCTCTGTTTCTGATTTGCCCAAGGCCCACATTTAGCATATTTTCAATATCATATATTCAAAGTGGAAGAACTGGAAACAAAAAACAGATTTAGGAAACCAAGATTTACCACTTTCATGAGATGATAATTTGATGTATCTCATGATCACTATATACGTTAATTGTTTTTATGAATACATTCATATTTTAACTCCTGTCTTCTGAATAAGAGATATGTTTTGATGGGCCCAGAAAAAAAGAAAATGAATTTCTCTCTCCCTACACTGTTCGTTGGTGCTTTGCCTGAATGGGATCTCTTTGAAATTAAGGGGAACTTTGTTTAAAAGTGGTATTTAGGGTACGAGGAGGAATAAAAATCTGACCCAGGCCATTTTAAACTCATGTTTATCCAGACTTCATCATTTTCTCCTCTAACATATGAATATAGTTTCCAAAACCACAAACCTCACAAGTGTTTAGATCCCAGACTTGTAAACAGGTTTGATTTCCTTTTATTGAGCGTCTTCCTTCCTCATCCCTTATTGCATTCAGCTGGCTCTAATTCCTTTTCATGTACTTAAAGAAATGAAATATTTTGTCTGAATTAAGAATAATCATGTGTTTGAGAAGATCAATCGTGAAGCAACAGAAAAGTGAATTGTTTTCAATGGATCTGTTTACAGTGACTGAGCAACTCGGGTTTAGATGAATAAATAAAAAGACCAGCAATTTTATTGAATTATATTGTTCAATTTCAATTGTGTCTCTTAATGTAAACAGCTCAGTGATTGATGTATTATTGAATATTCGTGGAGTGTGTCTGTAATGAATATGTTCATGAATGACCCTCTGAGAGTAAATCAATGTTAGAGAGAGACCTCTGTTGATTTGGAGTTTAGATGATTGCAAATCAAACTTTAAAATGTCCCGACTCTAACACTGCATACCTTAAAATTTCAGAGGGAAAATAAAAGTACCCAAAAAGCAAAAGAGCCAATGATGGAAAAGAATTCTTATTAATCTTTCTTAGTATCCAAGGCCATTATTTAGAAGCATCCTTAGGAATATCATAACATTATCATGACATAGTCAAAACCAATCATGTTTTTCTTCTAAAACTATGCAATTAATAATAAACTAATTCACTTATTATTCTACCTAACAGATCTGTTATTTCTGTGAAAATGCTATTGTCCATAACCTACTAAACTACATTTCTTTTCTTGAGCTTCATAGATGTTCAGGTATCTGAAATGTTTAACAACACAAGAAATTAACACCTTTTTATGGTTAACCAGCTGCAGAAACCCTTGTTTCTCCTTCCTTTAATCTTTTATAACATTCATGATCTCTCTTAACTGCTCTGTTTTCTCATTGCCTATGACTTGGTCCAAGACACTAGTAAGTTTTAGATGTGTATCTTCCACCATCCTTGGTACTGCTGCTCAGAAACCCCTTACACAAATGAAATACCTCCATAATGTTCAAGTAGGGAATGCCCAAAAAACTCAACTAACTCTCATACTCAAGTAGCATCTGTTGATACAGTTCAGGATTGGACAAATGACTCTATGACAAGGTGCTTGAATGAGATCTATCTTCTGATGATAACCCTTCCTTCTCATACCTTCCAAATGTTATCTTTTCCCCAGATTCTGTACTTAATCTCTTGTCTTTCTACACACCCACATATTCAAAAATATCATTCAATCATATGTGTACAATTCCAAAATTGGTATCTCAACACTAAATCTTTTTTCAAACTTATTTCTGTCTTATGTTTTCAACCGCCTGCTACTTTTCCCTCAAATCAACATTTTTCTTAAGCCAGTTCTTTTCCCTGACTTCTCTATTTCTATAAATGTGTCAAAATTCTCCTAGTTAGTCAGCTCAAAACGCAGAATTGTTTTTTCTTTTGTTTTTTCTATCAGTCTACTACTACCACCTTACATTTACACTTTACTCCATAATTTGCAAAACTTTTTTTAATTACATGCTTTTATTTCATTGTAACAATAAGCATATGAAATAAAAGAGAAATAATTGCCTAAGAACTTGCTAACCACTGTCTGGTTAATGAACCAACAACATCGTATCATGTTGGAGTTTGTTAAAAATGCAGAAATCCATCCCCTATCCCTGACAACTGAATCAGAATCTGCATTTTAATAAGATTGCAAGTAAATTGTATATTGTAGTTTTTAAGCATTGTCCTAGGTTAGTAGTAGATTTGCTTGAGATATCATAGTCAGTAGGTAGTTTGCAGAAACAAAATTGAAAACTAAATATTCTGATTTCCAGCTCCCAAACGTTAATGCACTGCTATCTAAATTGTGGCCTTAGACCAGCAGCATCAATACTACCTGGAAACTTCCTTAACATGCAAATTCTTGGGTCTTGTCTCATCACTAATTTAGAATCTCAGGAGGTGGAACAAAAGCAATGTGTTTATGGGTTCTCCAGATAATCCTTACACATGTTCCAGTCTGAGAAAAACTACTCTAATGTGATACATTATGTCCCGAGTTCAATTATATTCCAACTTGCCCTCGTCTTTCTGTCTTTCTATGCCCTTTATTGCCTCTAACATCCAACTTATTATTCACGTTTTGAAATTAAGCCAGTAGTCAACTTACCCCTCTTTACCAACCAAGCCAGCTGTGCTGATCTCTTAAGTACTTATTATACCTTCGTTCATTCACTTATTCAACAAATATATCAGTGTCTCAGATAATTGCAAACTTTTAGAAGCACCTCACTGCCTTTTAAACAAAGGCAGTTCTCTTCATACTGCCCCTCCTGAACGTCCCTTCTTTATCTCTCCTATTACCATTCTTCATGGGGTTTTGCTCCAGATAAAAGGCCACGAAGAAAAATCCAAGAAAATTCATGAGAACAGCCGAGGACATAGCTGTAGGTGAAACCTCAGATCTCTAGCAGCAAGAACTCAGCTGGGGTTGAGTCAAGGTCTTCACAGATCTCTTCTTGCCCAGGGACAAAATTTATCTCAACAAATGATTGGATTTGAACCTACTGACAAAAGGAGGTGGCTTGGATGTGTAGTAAAGAAGCCAGGACCCAGGTTGTTTTACATAATTTGGAGGGAGTTTTTTGAATGGTTGATAATTCCTTAGTATAAACATTACTATAAAGCCAAACAGGTGAAGAACCTTCAACACAACTAGGAAAGACTTACAGGCAGGTGTCTGCTTTCTTTGAATTCCTGAATGTTAGCAATGTAATAGGTTTTAGAGACCTTCGAATGACCCCCACCTTATTGCACATCAGGTCACTCTGGGCTCTCTGAGACGGAGTATCTTACACTAAAGCTAGTGTCTTTTTTTTTTTTTTAAGATTTTATTTACTTATTAGAAAGAGAGAGAAAGAGTACAAGAAGGGAGAGAAGCAGAGGAAGAGGGAGAAAAAGGTTCTCTGCTGATCAGGGATCTCTCTCTATCCCAAGATCCTGGAATCATGACCTGAGCTGAAGGCAGTCTTAATGGACTGAGCCACCCAAGCACCCTAAAGCTAGTGTCTTGAAAGCAATAGCTTGAGGTGTTCTGGTGTTCACTGAGGAGCAGTGATTTTCAATCCTGGCTGTATCCTGAAATCATCTGTGGAATTTTAAGAAAAAATGTATACTTAGACTCCATATCCAGAGATTATATTTAAATGACACCCAAATGAGGAATGGTCATGTTATTTTGTTTTTATTTCCCCAGGTAATTCTAATGTGTAACCAGAGTTGAAAATCATTTCACTACACAGTGATCCTCGTACTTTATCACCTAGAATCTTATAAAACAGCAGTTCACTATGTCAGGTTTGGGATGAGTCCATGAGCCTCCATATCTAACAGTTCCCCAGGTGATGCTGATGGCTGCTTGTTCATGAACCACACCTCAAGTAACCACACGACTCCAGCTTCCATTTTTGTTTTGTCTGCCCTCCAAATGGTTTTCTTCTTAGTGCACACATGGAATTCTTCCTTAAAATATTTTCCCTTACATTTTATATAGTTTATCCATTCATTCAACCAGGATCTGAGTTCTACTATGTGCCAGACATTGTTACAGTGTCTGAGGAGGCTATAAATCATTACAATCAATTTATTTTGTTTAAAAATGAAAGTCTAAATAAAATAAATCCAACTCATCAAAAGCAAAAAGTTGATATTAGTATACTATGTTGAAAATATACAGGCTCTTGGTGGTTTTGGAAGTGGGCAAGTGATATAGTGCAGGGATTATTGCAATACAAGGGGAAGAGCAGAAGCCTAAGAGGGTGTAGCTGAGTCTCTGTTACCTCATCTTCAAAAAAGGATGATAACAGCAGCAAGGTCACACAACTGTTGTGAGTCAATAAGAGTATGCATTTAACAAGTGCTTTGTAAACAGAAATGTATTATATTATTCTCAACAACAGGCTCTTGACATTGAAATCCTGAGAAAATTTTCCAAAAGATTAACTTCTCATTTATGTGTAATTCCTTACAAATAAGTTCTGCAAATATTTCTTTACCACTTAACAGCTTTGTAAATTTAATCTAAACTTTTTAACAGTAGAGGAAAAAATCAATGACAAAGTTAATATGTCTTTTTCTATGATAAAGCCTTCATAACCCTCCAGATTAGATATGCAGATCTTTAAGTATATGCCAAATGAGTTCTTTATACTTTTTAGAGATGCCATAATAACTTCAAAGCAGTAAGGAAGGCAATAAAATATTCAAAGCCCTTCTATATAGACAGTTACCAAATACACACTTACGAAAAGATCATCTCTCTCAACTAAGGCACATGTATCCTATTAAGAAAAACCTTTACAAGTGGTTTCTTTACATCACATTCTTATAAAGAAAAGGGATTGCCATCAAACTCATCAAAAAACAGGATGCTTCTTATTTAGAGATCATATGGATTTTATGTGATTATATCCTTCTTTTTTTCCGTCTGAGAAATCTTCCAATATGCAAAGTCTATCAAAAACAGTCACAAGTTTAGGTCATTTCTCCTTTCTCCAGCTTTAGCAGCAAAAAATAAAACTTAAAGGAAATATTTTTAAAAACTCTTGCTTTAGTAAAAATTAATTCTAGTTGTTTATACATAATTTTGAATTTGTACTGATCTTTCTTGTGCCTATGCATACTCTGATTATAATTGACCATCCTTCCTTCTAAGATAAATTTGAGGTTTAACTCTTCTTAAAAAAATGCCAAGCAAGACAAGTTCTATGTCTATCAGGGTCTTGAAAAAACCCAACTGGACATTTCTGTCTGCTGTTTTACAACTTCAACTGAGGGCATGTGGGTACTTTTTAAAAAGATTTTTCATGCCTAGTCTTTTATGCTTTGATGAAATCAATACCGCTGTGCTATGTGATTAAAAAAAAAAATACTGCTGACAGGTAAATGTTTCATTCTCTCTCTTTTAAAATAGTCTCAAAATAAGCAAACAAATAATATCTGAAGAATAAAAATCATAGGAACAAACAGCTCTGAAAAAGACAGGTGGCAATCAAAGTTGCACATATCATTGTAACATGCTTAGCTTGACAGGAATAATGTTTATGAACAAGAAACATATTTTTGCTACTGATCAAATTCAAATATTCTAGAGACTTGGAATTACAAACATTTGCTTCTCTGCCTGCCAGCGGGCAAATACAGGCAGCAGCTAGAGAATAATTAGTAGAAATATGACGCCAGGGAGTAACATCAAATATTATTAGTTAAAATGACAGAAATGCAAAATGTGAAAACTCAATATATGGTCAGCAAGGCGTTTATGGATAAAATTTTGACAAAGGTTAGATTGTGACTGAAGGAATTTTAATCTAGAAATAATACCTTTTAAAAAGCTTATGTCAGGGGCACCTGGGTGGCTCGGTGGGTTAAGGCCTTTGCCTTCGGCTCCGGTCATGGTCCTGGGGTCCTGGGATCGAGTTCTACATTGGGCTCTCTGCTCGGCGGGGAGCCTGCTTCCTCCTCTCTCTGCCTGCCTCTCTGCCTACTTGTGATCTGTTTGTCAAATAAATAAATAAAAATCTTTAAAAAAAAAAAAAAAAAAGCTTATTTCAACCTATATTATATCCACTCCCTCTTCACAGGTCAGAAGATGTTGCCCTCTGCCCTATGATGGTAAATCATAATAGTTCTACAATATGATCTAAAAATCCACTCAGGTAACAAATGATTTAAAATAATGAATTCTAGGTTTGTTCTCTTTGCCATCAGTCACCTTGAAGGTGGAAGTCAGAAAGTGGGCAGCTGTATATTTGCCCTCCCATCCTATTGCATCGATATCTGTACAAAGTGGGTGCTGAGGACAACAACTTGGCATTGTCTTCCTGAACTATGTGATTTCAAACTAATTAAATGAGTGAGTCTTTAAGACAACAAAATTGGTCGTTCATTTACATGATACTTTGATAGGAAGGTAATGTGAAATCCCCACCTTCTCTAAAATATCCTTCTTGCATAACATAATCTGTCTTGGCTATGTATATTCCTTTGTTTAAATAGAATCATCAGAAGGTCTATTACCTATGAATATTCATATAAAAATATCCTTTATTACCTGGGAGGGAAAAACATCTCTGGAAGTCTCCTCTAGCCTTATTGAATTAGTTTAAAGATGTAGATTAATGTGATAAATTTACTAACTTCATTTCAGTTCAATACTGACCCTAAAAATGAAGCCTGCAAAACAAAGCACTGTTGACTGGAGACAAGGAAAAAGAGAACATAGCAGACAGCAATAATTAGCTGGACAGAACGAGGGACCAGAGTGAGGGTATCAAATGTGGCTGGGAATATACACAAATGGAAAGGGGTATTGGTATGGAGTTGGAGACAGGGAACACACTTATTCATTTAACAATTTTTTCACAGGCCCAACACCATAATATCCTGTCCCCCTCAAATGACATCTGTCTTGTGGAAGTGTTATGCTGTAATAAGGAGTGGACTGCTCAGCTTGTCTTTCTACTCAGTGGATCACAATTTATGGAAAAAGAAATACACAGTTGATTCTTGCCATCTTGAAACAACTATAATTTCCCAAACTCATAAGTTCTATTTTTACAACAAATCTCATGAAAGGCAATAAAATTCAACTGAAAATTTTAAGCAAGGCCTTCATATTCTTCATAAGTCTAAGAATATAGGATTAATAAAATATATAGTTTCTTCTAAGTAAACATGAAGGGTTTTTTTTCACTTTCTCCTCCCTTTATTTTTTTATTTTTTTATTTTTTTTAAGATTTTATTTATTTATTTGACAGAGAGAGAGAGATCACAAGTAGGCAGAGAGGCAGGCAGAGAGAGAGGGGGAAGCAGGCTCCCTGCTGAGCAGAGAGCCCGATGTGGGGCTCGATCCCAGGACCCTGAGACCATGACCTGAGTTGAAGGCAGAGGCTTAACCTGAGCCACTCAGGAGTCCCTTCTCTTCCCTTTAGTTGCTGGTGTTGTCTTTCTACTCTTCTTCAATGCCCGATCTGGATAAATTTAACCAAAAACTCTAGGACCTAACACTGCAGGCCACTTACTGTGATGTTCCAAACAATATGCAGGGACATCTGGTGAGAACCAAGGCTATCTGCTCAGAGAAGCTTTGTGAAGTACATTCTGATTACATCGCCAGCAAGTGCACATGCATGCCTCAGCAAAATGCAAATCACAGGTACCATTCAACATGGATGGCTTGTTGCTCATGAAAAGTCAAACACATGTTGAATCTATAAATGCCAGCCTGCAGTATTGTGAAACACTTTATGTAAACTTTATTATTCTCACTCCCCATCTTTCTCTTCGCCAGGGAATTAGGGAAACTGGCAACTAGCAAAGGTATCTCTTGTTAAGTCTTCATTTTGAACTGGTGTCCCATGCCATGTTCACCTGCCAGTTTTCCACGAATGGCTATTACCGTAGTGTCAAATCTTCACTGGGGGTAATTTTCAGTTTCTCATTTTCTCAGTGCAGGATGGATGCAACTGATGCTTTAAAAAGTTACCACCTTTTACATTTCTAAGCCAGTATTCCTTCAGCGCAAATGGCAACTGCTAATCATTCCCCGGCAGGACTTTGCTATTTGCATGGCATGTCAGGTTTCTCACTGTGCTATGAACGATTTCTCATCAGCATCCCTGTCTTCTGTTCTCAGTACTACCACGTCTCTAGTACGCTCCCAACTCTATTATAAGAAAAGATTTTTATATAAGCCACTAGCCACAGGGGAAAAGAGAACCAATCGACTCAAACTGAAGAAAGACCACCCTCATTGAGGAGAGATTACTTGTTCTCTGATTGTTACCATCTGATACCCGAAACACTGACTCTGGTTGTAGTTGCCTAGTATTTACTCTATAATTATGCTATGCTCATTAACATGTAGTCCAGAATAGCACTAATGAGACCAGAAAACTCAGACAAATTTACAAGTAATGCCTGCATTTTAGTCTAATTAATGGCTAATTTCCTACTTCTAAAGGTGAAAGTGAGAGCAGAGTCTTTTCCTCTAACCTGGTAGGTCTTGACTTAGGAAATGGAGACTAATAAAGGAAAAGCAAATATTTATACTTCCTGCCACTACTAGTCTGAGAGATGAGATAGGAGAGAATTAGCATTGCAGGTACCATACTCAGGCTGGCTACAGGCACCCAGAAAGTAGCCAGGCAGGGTCCCACAAGGGGAACTTCCCCAGTATACTTTACCATGAAAAGTAGAGGTGATTACAAAATATCTCTAAGGCAAACTTTTTTTTTTTTTAACTATTGAACCCTCTCTCAAAGTCTTCTCAGAAATAAACTTTTAAATCTATTCTAGCAAATTTATCATCTATCTTATCAGTATAGTTTGGTTTGTGGAGAGTCCTGGATCAGAAGTAGGTTCATTGGGGGAAAACCAGGATGGCACAGTCAGTTAAGCATACAACTCTTGATTTCTGCTTGGTGATATCAGGGCCCCTTTCCCTCTACCTGCTCCCAAACAAGTAAACAAATCTTTGAAAAGAAAAAAGAAAGAAAAAAAAAAAACATTTCATTGGGGAATATCTAGTATCAAATAACTAATATGTTAATGACATGCATATTATTTGTCAATTTTAATTTACTTTCTGACCAAATGCTGTATATCATGCATCCTTATGATGAGAAAGAACAATCACTGTCCATATTCCATTGGAAAAGAATTTATTGGATTGATCTTGAAGTGCACAATTTCAACCTAAGTTGCTCTTGACCACTGAGTAGGATTATAAGATCAGGCTAAAAACCCAGTGGAATTTTCCACTATTCAAAGAAGATTTTCTGGTTTGGGAATCCAGGTCATGATTTTGGCCTCATGACATCATGATTAAATAACTGAGTTAACCTGCCCAGATAGCTGTTCTGTTTTGTCAGACTCTAAATATTTATTTACACTATGCCATGTTTAGGGTTCACAACAAAAGTGTCTAGTGGAGTTTTGATTCAAGTTGAAATGCTGAACATGCATATACCATTATTTTACTTACTACCTTTAATCGTAGTTCTTTCTTTGCATTCCAGTCACCTGGACTTTGACTTCACTGAAGACAAGAATTGCGCCCTTATCTTTTCTTTTTCTATGGTTCAGTATGAGCCAATAATGCTTGTTAAATGAATAATTACTGCCAAAAAGTACTTGTTAAATGAATGAATGAATCAATCAATCAATGAAGAGGCACGGAAGAAATATCTTCCCAACAGAATCCTCTCATGAACAGAGTAACACAATTGCAAAACCAAGTTAGTAAGTAACAGCTTGAACTCTCATATAAAACCAAGGAGCCTCCTTTAATAGAACAGTTTTCTATTTGGAACAGCAATATAATAGTTAAATCCATTTTATCTAAGCATTTAATTATCCATTACTATCTACTCATTTATGGAGGTGCTAATCTTGCTGATTGCATTAAAATTAGAGGAGTTCAGGCTTATGGGGGAAAATGGGGAGAAATTTGGGCTTTTAAAAAGTAACTAACATTTTCTGCAGCCACACAAACCTCTGAGCCCTATTAAAATCACTGATAAGCAATCTTGGAAAAACATTCTCCAGTAATGGCTAGCTGGGCTCTTGCAGCAGAGCAAATTGTTTTTTCTTGGCAAACTTCCCACAAGCAATAGGCAGCAAGAAATTGTTTGTTCTACACATACAAGTTCTCATGTGTATCTGCAATTCTAATGCCAAATTTGGTTCTATCTCAAAGCCACTTTAGCTGCAAAGAAAATTGACAGAGACTTTACCAGTATAGCTAGTTGACACTTAGCAGAGGCTCCAAGGCCATCAGAATGAATTCCCATGTGTTACTGTGGTCAGTACGGAAAATCACTCAGTCCATTTGGCTAAAGATTTCTACACATTTTTCTTCCCTTTCGCCTGGCAAGAATTTTTGTTTGGTCAGGGACATCTGGTTAGCATGTATCACACAGAATATATACTGCTTGCCCTTCAGAAACGTAAAAGAACATTAATATCAAATAAAAGGAAAAACAGAAGAAATGTGCATTAGCACATTGGGATTGGTCATTGGAGGACTTGCAGCTGGGCTAAGCTAGAAAACGATCAGTGAAGATCAAGAATTTGAAGCTATATTTTGAATAAGAGACAGATACAGTGAAACCATTAGAATTTAAACAGATATGTCACAGGAGGAGAAGTTCTATACAATTCTCTAAGTTCTATAAGTATTTTTGAATAGTTGTGTTTGAGTTAAATACACATGTGGGTGGGGACACACACACACACACACACACACACACACACTAGATTTGGTAAGAAATGACCTTCAGTTCCTCTGATTCAGAGATAAGTTCTGGATTCTTGAACAAGCAACTCAGTGTGTCTGAAGTTAAGCAAAACGTGAATAACAATTTTTTTTTTTAGAATTTCATACATTTCTAGGTAATGCTCATATCTTAAAACCGACTCCTTTGTAAACTTTGCATAGAAAAAATTTAAGTAACAGAGAGAAAATTAACGTTGGAAAAGGAGTTAGAAAACAAGTGAGGACTGTCATCAGGATCTATACAGCTGCTCAATTACATGGGTTTCATGGGAGATCACCCAGACATGAAGTGTACGCAGAATTTGACAGTTTGTGTCAAGCTGCCATTTTCTTCTGACATCCATCAAACCATACTACTCCACCACACATACACACACACATGCACACACACACACACACACACAGATACAGATATATACCTCTACTTTTTCTGTGTTGGAAAAAGCTTTTTTATATTTATTTTTTAATTTAGTCTATTAAATGAAGGTTTATGTGGTGATAAGGCAAGAAAAATGAGAACCAGATTGTCACCCTGTTTTCAATAATTCTTGCCAAGAAAAGGGGCAAATTGAAGAAAAGTTCTCTTAGACTTTAGAAACTGTTAAGTTTCCTTTTATGAGTCTCCACATTATTTTAATTCTTTTATGACATTTTCTTGTATTATTTTTTAGTTAAGGGGCATGTGGACAAAAAAACCAAGCAAGATAGAAAACAGAAAACATATTCAAAGAAAAAAAGTGAGAATATTATTACTTTGAGGTTAATGAGGCCAAGTAACAATAAAATATCCAGATAAAATATAGGTAAAACATTTATTGGTGACTTGTCTAAACGACACATTTTATTACTTCCATCTGTCTTGGTATTGTCAAAGCCTATGTTTGAATGTTCACCATCACAGAGATACATTTTTTTCCCTATGGAAGAAAGTACTCAGAAAAATTATATTGATTTGAAATTGATTTTGAGATTCAAACTCTGGCTTTTTACTTATTTCTGAATGCATTTTATTGTCATATTATTCTTATTAACTTGGGATGGGTATTATTCATATTTCATGTCTTGAGTTTCTAGAATTTCTAAGTGTTCACTACTGTATGACGCACTACCTGGTAGAGCTGGTCACAGTTTCAACCCAGCTGAATTAGCAGTTTGTAAAGGCAATAGAATTAAACTTGATATTGGGAAAAAACTGCAGCTCTTTGGAATATGTAAGTAGTTAAGGGAGTGGAAGAAAAAAAAAAATTCCATGAGCTATATGTAGCAATAAGGAATGCTTAAATGTGGAAAAATTCCAAAGAATGAAATCAGAGATGAGAAGAAGCAAGAAAAATAGTGCTGAAATATCTCCAGAAGAAAATTAAACTTCTATGAGAGAGTCTAGTGACTAGCAAGCATAGTTTGCAACAATCAATGTCTTGCATGCCTAAGTGACTTCACAGATTTAGCCCCTTTCCCCAAGAGCATAGCTGATTGGTAAATATATTGCGATTTCTTTCCAGGTGAGCACTGATCACATCATATAATGGAAGAAACACAAAAATAGGATTAGGTGCTTAGAGATTCACTTTGCAGGAACACTATACTAAAGATATCGCTGGACTCCTGTAGTCCTAAGGACCTTGTTGTTTGGTGCATTAGACTACCACAGTGCTGCTAGCTTACTTTGTCATGTAGACCACCTGGGTACTCTAGAATCTCGGGTTAGGGTAAAAACAATCAGACAGTTTATGTACTATGGTTGGAATTGTCTCAGCAGGACCCTGACTCCAAACCCAAAAGAGAGAAATGATAAGGAAAATGGAGTCTGAGCTCCATGCCTAAGCCTTTTAATCCAAACTGCTGAGGCTCCAGATAATACAACCTTCTTCAAAGACATAACCTTGTCCCTGACACAAACAGTAAGTGTGTTCTCTCAGACTCCAGGTAATCCCCATATAACCAGGGCTTCCAAATAGGCAGGAGGAAGCCCAATCTACTACTTTTGTCTATGAAAGGAGCAAAAAAACTCTTCTTTAAAAAGCAAACAAAACAAACAAAAAACTCTGATGCTTTAGGAAGACCTGTTCTTTCTCCCTTCCCCAGTTTCATTAAGATACAGTTGACATACAGCACTGTATAAGTTTAAGGCATACAGCATACTGATATACATATATTGTGAAATGATGACCACAGTAAGTTTAGTTAACATCCTTCATGTCATTTAGATACAAAAAGAAAAAAAATGTTTTCTCCTTATGATGAGAACTCTTAGGATCTACTCTCTTAACAACTTTCAAATATATCATAGAGCAGTATTAACAATAACCACTATGTAGTACATAACACCTCTAGTACTTATTTATCTTATAACTGAAAGTTGGTACCTTTTGACCTCCATCATCCAATCTGTCCTCCCTCTACCACCCTTCTCTGGTAACCACAAACCTGAACTCTTTTTCTATCAGTTGAAGGAAAACCTATTTGTTTAGCCCTTCTGCCTCGTTTCTGGCTTACTGGTGTAGCCTGTGTACCTAATAGCATAATTGATGTCCAAGAAATAGATTAAAGTATTAGCTAAGATTAGAATTTTATCTGGGTTTTGATCTCTGGGTTGAAATCCACTTGTAAGTCGTGAGACTTTTAACAAATTACTTTACCTCTCTGTATTTCAATCTCTTCATCTGTATAATGGAGAGCAAGTCAAATCTCCATAATACCATTGCTATGAAGTTCATTTAGCTAATATTTATTAAATTCTGAGCACAGCATCAGAAACACAGGATGAACTTGTAAATTTTAGTAATTAACATTCTTAACCCCATGTTGTGAACTATTGAGAGTTTGGATATTACAGCTAGCTTTGCCTTTCTCCCTTATTCCTCTGTGTCCTTAATTGGCCAAAACTACTAGATTTGGGCCTTGATGGCTTATGTCTATACGCTGGAGACTCGAGGAATCAAATATTCCATGGATGGCACAGTTATATTCCATCAGAGTTCTATTCTACCCTTCCATGTGATCTCATTCATCTCCTTCTCTACTGTCTCACTGTTCCAACTGTGAAGTGATTTGAGATTTCCCAAAAGTCCCTAGGATTAAAAAAGGATATATTGGTATTTATACTTCCAAAGTATTCTTAATTATAGTTTTGAAAACAATTTTCAGGCAATACATTTTGAAATACAAGAAACTTTCAGGCATTGCTATATATTATTATATAATTCTATAATTTCTAAGTACCCTGTCTTCAGTTCCCCATTTATCCATGTGTATAAAATTTCCAACTATCATGACCAAATTAAAATAAAATTCTAAAAGTGAAGCCATAGAATCGGCTTCATGTTTTAAACATACAAGCTAACTTTGCTGTAGGAAAAAGGTAACATATTAAGAGCTGAGAGAATTTCTGCTGACAGCCAGGCTCTGGAGTTATGTTTTATTTGCATGGTTTGCCTACAGTTCAAAACAACAGAAAAAATGAAAAAGGTTATATTCAATTAGCTAATGTTCTAACAGGTATAATTTTAACCTTGAACTTAGAAGGGTTTTGAAAGTCTTCAAGTAGCGTCATATAGTTAACAGTTGGTACCATGGGTCTATATATTAAGATCCCAGTTTTCTGAATTTCCTCTGGAGAAGAAAAAGATTGAATACAAACAGTGGTTGATTGTGGCCTCTGTGATATACTTCCCTAGAAGATGTCCAAGAGCTGCAGATCAACCTTTGTCAAGAGGACGGCTTTGAAACTTGAAGAACTTGGATTTTTTATCAATGCCAGACATAAACTACTGCTTGCAAGGAAAATATCATCATTAATATGCACCAGAGAACTGGCAGTTTGTGGATGCTAAATAGCAAAACTACTGAAGAGCAGGTACATACATAAACAGAGTGTAATGTCTAGCACAAGATCACATCTTATTTTTGCAGTCCAACCTGTAAAAGAAAAGTGGCACTTGTGTCTTAAAAAGCTTTATCAAAAGCTGAAACCTTGGGGATTCTTTTACCCGTTACCCTGAAGTAGAAGGTATTGAAGAACAGAAGGTGATAAGAAGAAGGATGAGCAGGAAAGAACATAACTTTTCCTAATTCTACTAACCAGTTATGCCTGGTAGAATTACAAATATTTGTACTGAAATTTTGACAGGTTCACTAACAAAGGGCTCCAACTGGAACTCACAGGAAAAGCCAGCAGCAGCAAATAGTCCTTAATGCAAATATCAAATGTCCTGAAATCTCTTTTCATCTCTTTTCCAACTTGGTATGTTTGGAATTGCTTTGCCTGCCTCAGCTCAGGAAAAAGACAAGACAATCCATACTGCATTACTAGAAATAAGCATGCCAAGTGTCCCAGAATAGTACATGGTGTTAGGTGCAACATAAAATACACCGTAGAGTGAAAAATCAACTTTTTACTCCCTTTCTATTGTTGACTGCCAACAACACAAACCTGAGCCTCCTTCTTTTTCTGAGCTATTTAACCAACGTAATTTCCCTTCATCCTTCTTTGATCATACACCTCCCTCCCTCTTCTGGAAAACCCAATGTCCCATGTCTGTTTTCTACAGCTAAGGAAATCCATTTCTTTCCTTATGGGAAACACAGCAGCCAACTGTGTGTTCTTGCTTCTCTCCAGCCATTCCAAGCTGTAAAAATTAAGGTTACCTGTTGATAAATGGAAAGGAGCAAGAGACATTAGAGTTAATAAGCATATGTTTTTCCCATAATTGCTTTCCACAATTGCTGAGTTTTACGTGTCTTAAAATAAAAATTGTATGGAGCACCTGGGTGGCTCAGTTGGTTAAATGTCTGCCTTCAGCTCAGGTCATGATCTGGAGTCCCAGGATCGAGTCCTACATCAAGTTCCCTGCTCAGTGAGGAGTCTGCTTCTCCCTCTGATCCTTTCCCCTCTCGTGCTCACTCTTCCTCTCTCTCAAATTAAAAAAAAAAAAAGCAAATTCCATATTCTTAGGCATTTTTTTCTATAGATGGGAAGAGATCTATCAGCTACTCAGAAAATACTGAAGTTAGCTAAAGGATACAAGTACTTTGGAATCATCTGAGAATGACTGAGGACTCATTCACTTACAACAGAATGGGACATCTCTAGAGCAAGGAAGGGGCATTAGAATACACACTTGATGGCTTATACCCATATTGATAGGTAATTGTGCATGTCCATCGTGCTCCTCTCAAGTGGTAATTAGAAGTTTGTTTGTTTGTTTGTTTTTTTCCTTTCTTCCTTTCTTCCTCCCTCCTACTCTCCCTCCCTCCCTCCCTCCCTGCCTCCCTTCATTCTTCCCTTCTTTCTTTCTTACTTTCTTTCTTATCTTAGTCATGTTTGGAATTGTTTTTCAGAATGTTTACACTATTTTCCTCACATTGTCACCAGCTCATTACCACAGAATTACACTTCACAAACAAGAGCTGGCTGGAGAGCCAACTTGGCTTAGCTGTATCATCTAAGGAAATTATTAAAAGGATGAATTTCTCTCTTTTTGAAGAGACAGGAACAATCTGATCAGTGGACAGGCAGGGCCACTGCCTATTTCTCTCTTCAGTGTTTTTTTGTGGCCTTTTGCTCTTAGAGTTACTCACTGATGAAGTGAATACCAGCGGTGTTGTTTTTCCATTTGGAACCAAAATCCCATGTGTTTTGTTGCAAGAACACATCCTTCACAGCTTTATTGTAATTGGCTTTACAATTTCTGTCGTTGTTATATATACTAACAACTAGAAGTCCATATTTCACACCAGTGATAATTACTGAACTTTACACACACACACACACACACACAAACACACACACACACACACACACACACACACACACACCCCAGGACTAAAAATCAGCCAACACACTCTCTTTAACATAGGAGAGTTCAATGCAGTTTTCATCATGTTAGTAACATGAAGACATAATATCAAGTTTCTTAAAGTCCAGTACTTGTGCCATGATTTTAGATGATATATGATGAGATAGATGTATGGAAGATACTAGAAATATCCATGCTTTTTTGGCAAAACATTGTTTTCTTGTTTACATAGCTTTAATTAGGGGGGAATATCTAAAATATCTTAGATAAATAATAGTTCAGAGGTATACACGTAAGATAAAATAATGTAACTAGTAAGTGATTGTTGTATACCTGGAAACTCATCCAATAAGAAACTCTTCTCCGTGCACATATATGTAGTAGCACATGTTGACATTTCAAAGGTAGAAAAGAGAATACCTATATACTTTAAAATGATCTTGGCTGTTTTACTCTGTCTGGCAGTCTGTTTTTGATAGTGTCATCATTGAACTTTTGACAAGAGGCTATAGTGTCACCACTGATTGTTAAAAATTAAAAAAAAAAAAAAACTATAGAACTCTAACAAGAATCTATTTATTGTTCTCCAAGAACCAAAGAACTTTGGTAGATTTGAAGATCTTTTATTTTAGATAAAATATTTTGGCCATTTATGAATAAAGTATCTTTGATTACATTATATTTTATGTTTTACATTCTGGTAGTTTTATCAAACATGTAAAAAAGAATTTCTAGTTGTACCCACTAAGGTCTCCCCTGGAACTTTTCTTGTAAAGAGAAAGAAGACATAAATTATCTTAGCAAAATTAGGGCTGACTATGGAGTAGTGATTGTCTATTCCACAAAGTTTTGTGGAAATGCTGGGATAAATAAAGAAAAGGCAGACCCAGAAATGAGAACATGAGCGAGAATGACTTAACATTTGTAGAGGCCTCCATTCATTAGAAGCATGTTGTACAAAGATATCCTTTACTCTCTCCCTAGCTATATCTCCAATGTGGCCATATGTCACCATATCTAGATATCCCGAACTTAAGCTTACATTACTAATCACCCTTTTCTAAATTAAGCTTCGATCTTAACAACTGACACAATATTTCCTCTCCCTACTCTTACCTAGTCCTTATTAATAATTCCTTCTCCTGGGCTCCATTTATTCTGAATTATATCATTTTGACCAGACATCTTCTCTCACAGGGGTGTTAGAGCTTCCATGTCCAATGGAAAAGGCAAGGGACCTTATATGCTCTTGACTTCTGTAATCAAAGTTCTTGGGTAATTTAAAATGCACATTATCCAGAAGGTTCAACAGTGTAAGTGAACTAAATGTGCTTTGAAATCCTGAACCAAGTTAGTAGGCTCTAGAGCTCAGCTTCCCTCCCTCGTATCTGTGAGCTGGAAGAACAGTGTCTGGCCTGGCCTATAGCCCTCATAAGGTAAAACATGCTACGCTACCTAGAGGTCAGAATTCCCAAGGCTGGTGTCAGGATGATTATGGGGCTTCTGCTGATGTGCAAGTGATTTTTGTTCACCACAGGAACTGGCTCTTCCTAGACTAGAGAAAGTAAAGCCTAACATACAGCCAGGAAAGCTTCTTTTTTGCTGAGGTTTGGTAAAACATTTAATAAAGAGTAAAATGCAAATAAAAATTACCTCATATTTTTACCTTGGCTCTTTCACACAGTACTTATTCATAGCTCATTTGTCATACCTTAATAAAGATACCAGTTATTTTTAAAATAGACTTTTGTCAGGTTGCCAATATCTTGAAATCTTAGAAACCCACTGCGAATGTGAACACAGATTTTGAACAACCTGGCAGCTGGCCAAGCACTGAAGATCTTTAAGACAAGAGTAGTCAGCCATCCTATTTAATGTTTTTATTTTGTGCTTGAATAAAAAAAGACTGGACCAGATAACCTCCCAACTCTAAGATCCCATAGCTCTATTTTTCAAATATCCTCATCTTTCAAGTATTCTGTAAACAAATGTTCCACAAGAAAAATTCTGAAACAATTGTGGTTTGCTGTATTTGTTTTCCTCTCCTTCTCTCTCTCTCTCCCTCCCCTCTTTTTACTTTCTCTTTTCCACCCGTCCCATCCCCAAATATGGTGCAATAACAAATTCTTTCATTGAAGCGCCAGAGTTGTTAGTGATTACAATACATGTTTTTAAATTCTCCACTCACTGATGAAAACATGTGATACGAAATACTGAAGAAACCTCAGGGACATTCCAAGCATTTATGGACAAAAAAAGTCAAGACTGTGGTATTTTCCTTCAAAACCCATGTGAACTGAATCAAAGAGATGGAGGAATGTATATTTAAGACTTCTTAACTAAAATGGATATATTCTGTCATTGGCAATCCATGAATATCATAACTCTGAAATAATGTAAATATACCCGGTCCTTTCTAACCCCCTTGGCATTTCTCTGGTGCAAAGCTTTCTAATCTCCCATCTAGACCATTAAAGTAGCCTCCCACCCTGCTTCAGGCTGGCTTCATACAAGTGCCATGTCAGGCCTTCCAAAGTCCTGCTGTGATTCCATCACATCTCTGTATAAAACCAACATTGGCTGCCCTCTACCCACTAAGTAAATGTCTGACCATGATATTTGAACAGTTCTATCATTAGGCATTGACTAATTTTTTTCAGCCTTATCTTCTCTAATGTTCCTAGATATTCCTAAAATCCAGTATTTCTCATAATTGTTGCTACTGACATTTGCAACCAGATGATTTTTTTTGTTGGGATGTACTGTAGTGTATACTGAGGACAGTTTAGCAGCGTCCCTGGCCTCTACTAAGTAGACGTCATTAGCGGCCCTAAGTTGTAGCAACCAAACTGTCCCCAGACATTGCCAAATGTCCCTTGGGGAGCAAAATCACCTTTGGTGGAGGACCATTGCTATAATTAATTCAAACTGTATCACTTTTGTTTCTAAACTATACCCTTTTCCTATCTAACAATGTACTTTATTGATCAGTTTCTTGTAGAATACTTCCATAACCCCCCACACTTGGACACATCCCCTCTTAGTTTCATATGTTGACATTTCAGGAGCATTTCCTTCATGAAATTTGTCTCAGTTGCTCCACCCTGATGTGATCACTGCTTTAAATCCTTTGTATCATTTCATTCACCAAATACCCATCCTCTTTGGGCTTACAATATTCCTGTTTGTCTATTTGCCAAATGGTTCTTGAAATATTTTAATTAACTCATTCAACTCCCTCATTGTGCCAGGCATCATTGTGTGCATTAAAACTACAATGATGAACAGAGCCACCTCTCTCTGTTATTCTCTGCAACCTCTCTGCTTTGTCAAACATATAGGTCAAGGAAAGGGTGGGATGGTAGATGTAAACGAGTAAATTTTAAAACACACTATTTGATCTGTATTTTAAAAATAGGTGGTGCCAGAGACTATAATAAGTAAAACTTCTTTATATATAACAGTCAGGGAAAGCTTCACTGAGGTATGACATTTAAACTGAGGATTAAAACATGAGAGAGTAAACCTGTATCTTTGCCTTTTGAGGTAACCGCATGTGCAAAGGCCCTGAGGTGGGACTGAATTTGGCTTATGTGAAGGTTTGAAATAAATTCCTGATGCTGAATTATGGTGACAAAAGAGAAAAGTTGTAGAAATTAATTGGGTAAGGCAAGCAGGAACCGAACTGTGCAGGGAATGTTAGTTCAAGGTAAGGATTCTGGATTTTCTTTGAAACATTTTAAGAAATAAGTATGGGGATTTATGAAAGAAAGTGACATGATTCTGATTCGTACCAATTAATACATTACTCTGGATTCTATGTGAAGAACACGGAAAAATAATGTTTCTATTTAAAGAATCTCAGAATTAGAGAATATCTTATTTTCTCCTAGAGCTAAAATTCTAGAAAGATTGAATTCCTGTCCTAGAACATCCCATGTGTTATGTCATGAAAAAGTTAAAATGAGATTAGGTATCAATCCTTCCAACCTTTCGAATAGAATATTTCTGGTAATAACTTCAATGTGCCATAGAAATATTATGTTCTATATGTGCTATGGCATGAAAAAGGATAGGAAGCAATACTATAATATAGGACTAAATTAGTCACTCATATGACATTAGAAAATCTTCAATGGACTGGGTGCTCAGCACCACCAAAAAGCACTTTTTCCAGTTTTGAAAGCTCTAATAATTAGAAAACTCTGCTTTTCATTGAGCTGAGTCAAAAGTGTGTGGGATATACTGATGCGATCATAAGTAGACCAATTTGGCCCAGCCAAAATTTCTTTTAGTGGAAGCTAAGCTAAGTCAACAAACAACCCTTCTCTGTTATCTACCTCTCTGTGACCATGTTCCCAAGAGTTTGTTCACTTTATACCTATTTCTCTGCCTAGTGATGTACATTTTACTGATAAACCGGTCTCTTTGTTTATAATATATGACTTTAGTACTATGCCCTTTGATAGCTTTCCCTGATTGCCCTTCCCCAGATTTAAGAAGCTAGTTATCCCCTCCCCTTGTGTGTCTTCTCTACTAATCTGTGAACTCCCTGGGGACAAAGACTTGGTCTACTCATCTTGACATCCCGTGTGCCATGCAGAGTGCTTACTACACTTCATGTGTCTAGTAAATATTTGTTAATTATTATAAGTAGAGCGACTCTGGATTTTGGAGTAAAAATTTCAAATCTTAATGTACCATTTACCTGTTATGGAAGTCATTAATTCAAACATTTAGTTCCACATTACTAAGTGTCTATATGCCCAGTGAAGGAAATATACGGGCCCTATTTCATAGAGCTCATGGTCTAGACAGAGAGTCAAACATTAATCAAGTGATCGGTCGATAAGTAACTAAAAAATGGTAGGAATTCTATGAAATAAAAACATAGGATTCCATCAGAATATGTATCAGATAAATCTAATTTTGTCTGGTTTCTCAGGAAGGCTTTTTTGACAAGGTAAAATTCGAGCTAAGATCTGATAAACAAGTAAATCTTGATCAATGTATACAAACTCACTAAGCCCCAGATCCCTCACCAGTAAAATGACGATAATAATCCCTTCTCTGCAGGACCCTCCCAAGGACTAATACATGTGCTTGCCAGAGAAGGAAATCAATCATTGGCAGTTTCTTTCTCCTGTGATAAATGAGAAAGGAAGGTAGGCTGAACCAGCAGAATGGTGGAAGGACTTAACTGCCACATGCAATATGTTGAATTGTTTGCCCCTCCCCCCAAAAATATGTTGGGGTCCTCACCTTCATATTTCAGAATGTGGCCTTATTTGAAAATAAATTAATTATAGATGCAATTAGCTAAGTTAAAATAAGGTCATAGTGGAGTAGGGTGGACCCTTTTTCCAATGTGACTGGTGTCTTTATAAGAAGTAAACTTGAGCACACAGGAGAGAAAGGCATGCCTTAAGTGAGGCAGAGACTAAAATGCTGCAGCTACAAGACAAAGAGCACCAGATTGCTGACAAGCCACCAGAAGCTGCGAAGGGGTAAGCAAGGGTTCTCTCCTCCAGGTTTCAGAGGGAGCCTAGTTTTGCTAGCACCTTAATTTTGGATTTCTAGCCTCCAGAACTGAGAGACAGTAAATTTTTGTTGTCTTAAGACACTCAGTTTGTGGTCCTTTTTTGTGGTAGTCCTAAGAAACTAATATATGTTGTAAAAGTGTTTAGACTGCATATTACAGAATAATGATACCCAGACTTTGAAGACTAGATATGATTTGAACAAGAAAATATACAGAAAAAAAAATGTTTTGAGAAGATAAACCTAGAATCAGTATTTACCATGCCAGTGTATTTTCTGTTCCCACTGAGTCCATAAGCTCCTTGAGGGCAGAAACTATGTCTTCTATACATACTGGTTAAATGACTTATTTCAAATAAACATTTGGGTACACAAGCTCTTTATAGAAAATTTACAAGTAAAACATTTTAACACATTGAATTTTTACTCTTGTAAAGTAAAAATCATCTTCTCATTTTATTTAATTGAAGAGGCAAAGCATGCAGTAAATTAAGTCCAATTTGCATGCAATTGTGCATGCAATATAGAATTTGGCTTTAACTAGGGAGCAAGCTGTGTACAAACTCAAACACCCTTATATTTTAAGTTAACATTAATTGTTTACTTATAATTTTCAGTAGTTTCCTTCTCTTGCTTTCAAAGAAAAAGATCATATCACTTCTCTTTCTAATTTAAAGCTCACAAAATCCATAACTGACAATAAGAATGTATTCCCTCGGGGCTAGTACATTTCCGTGATATTATAGTGGTAATGCCTTCAAGCTCTGTAGCAAGGCTGTAATACTATTAAAAAAAAATCTTCATGGCTTTAATTCATATGGCTTTGCTCTATTTAATTATATTTATCATCCAAAAATATTATGCACTTATAAAAGTAGTGAATGGTGTGTGGAGGAAGCAATGTACTGTATCATATTTTATGAAACTTCATATGCCATGTGTATTGATCTGGTATAAACTAGAGAACATACTTTGTTTAAATTAAGGCTTTAAATTCAATTTTATACCAATTCCTTCAACTCATTATCCATAATATATTTGTTTACATCTATGGAAATGTTACCTGGTTAACTATGCTATTTTGCCTAATTCAGTTTGATTTGTATCTTCTATCGTCTCAATTTGTGCAATTTCATGTTGCAATCATTAAATAATGAACGAAGGGCTTTAGTTTAATAAAATTATTATTGTCCATGAATGTTAAATATGCAAGTAAAAATAAAGCAGAAACCAAATAAAAAAGAATGCTTGGCATGTTTGGAGGCATTGTCCCTACTCTATCTGACTTTACAGCAGTTTTCAATGGGAGCAGTTTTCAGGAGGTTTTCCTGTGATCTCTTGGTACATTATTTTATTTAGCTTCAGTTTTTAGAAACTTCCCAAAAGTTCCTCTTTCTGAGAATTATCTCATCCTTCAGACCCTCCAGATTTTCCTCCCTACTTTCCATTGGTGGTTCTTAAACTTGAATGGTGATTCCAAAGATCTCTAAACACCCAGTAAGACCTATTGCACTCAGGTTATTCAAAGACAAAATCCAGGAATTTGCATTTTAAAGAAAACAATCCAGGTGACTCAGCTTCAGAAGATCTAAAGTCTTCGGGTGGAGAAACACTGTCTTGGACTTTCCTGCTTATCAGTGATCTCCCAACATAAAGCCACTGGACACCCTCCTTCCTATTGTGTAGATTCTTTGTCCTTTCCTCCTCCCAAATATAATGTAATCTGGCTGACTATCTGAGACTAATGAGAAAGCACTGGAAAGACTCATTAATTCACATAGAGGCATCTTCATAAAGGCCTTCTGGTGGCTGTGGCCAGCCCCACTGGAAGAGTTTGTAATGTAAACCAGAGACTCTAATAATAGGAATATCATCCAGGTGGTAGTTAGGATCTTGCCATTTTCCCTAAATAATATGTTGTATATGTCTTTCATTTATACCTACTGATACCAAACCACAGTATCTTTGAGAAAAGTATTCCTGCTAAGTAGACCTCAGCTTGACACCCAGATCTGCCATGTGCTGCATATGTGGCCTAGGGCAAGTTATGTGGACCTTTCTGAGACTCACATTTGTCAAAAAGAGATAACAATTTATACTTTCCAGAATTGTCTAGATTAACAGTGTGTGAAAAGCACCTGTAAGTGCATAGTACACAATAAATGATGGCTTAAAAAAAATACAAAAAGATAAGTTTCTACAAAAAGATGCCCCAGTTCCTATAGAGGTCCTAGGAACCTAAGTAATCCTTGCACTTTCAACAAATTCCATGAGGGTTAGGATTTGCTCCAGGTTCTGAGCTATAACCCCAGGGTTAAATTTGAAGGTCAAAGTAAGGTTTAAGGCAAGAAAATTTAAATTAGCTGAAGTTCCTGGATATTTTCTTTTTAGGACATAGAGTTGGGAAAAGATCAGAAATGAGGATGTTTCCACTAAAATATTCTTTAAATTGGCAACCAAATGCCTTTTGGACAATACCAAATGATGGAATTCAATGTGAGAAAAATAATTATTTCTTCTGTCCAAATCACCATACTTTAGAGCCTATTCATTGGTAGTATCTCATCATATTGGTTTCAGGAATTGGAACAGAGACTTTAGACTTACAGTTTGTATGTTATTCTCTTCATTCATTTGTTCAATTTCCCATTATGAATTGGACATGAAATGCACACCAAATTCATGCATTAAATATCCCTGACATAAAAGACATCCCCAATGTATTCAATCATTAATGAGGTTAGTACTGAGTTTCAGTTTCAAGAAAGCAGTGGTAAATTTCAGTATGTCCTATAGTAAATGTCTGAAGGTTTTTACTCTCTCCTGTAATATGAAGAAAACACCAGTCAAGTTATCACCTAGCCCTGGAATTAACATGTGAGTAGTTTCTATGTGTTAGATGCAATTGCCCTGAGGTAAAGGATAAAATTACATAGCCCCAGAATAGGTTTACAGCCTAGAATCCTGGTCATACATAATGAGACCTTTGGAGCATTAGGTAGACATTTTATTCCCTCATTCCCACCACCCTACGGGTCCTCAATATTGAGACACTCATTGCATGCAATATTTATTTTCAAAGTATTTTGATACCCATTTTTATTAAGCAAATATTTAGATTCTTTAATAAAATGACCAAGACATACAGTTCTGTCTTATCTACTACTGGTCAAAGCAATTTAGGTGTTGTTTGTTCATTTTCTCATAACTCTGCAAAATACAAAAGAGTGCAAAAATAGTGACTTTTTAATTCTATGGACCAACTGGAGAAAACTGATTTATGAGGATGGTCTAAAGCAGAAGTCATCAGAGTATGGTGGGTGGGCCAAATCTAGCTCACCACCTGTTTTTCTAAATAGATTATTATTAATTGAAACACAGCCATGTCCACTCATTTAAGTATTGTCTATGGTTACTTTTGCACTAAAATGTCAAAGTTGTGTAGTTGCCACAGACATTGATCATCTACAAAGTCAACAATATTTACTGTCTGCTTTTATGCAAGAAATGTTTGCCAACTCCTGGCCTAGAGCACAACCCTAACAATATTGGAAAAGCCAATGTCTGCGGATTTTCACAAAGTTTCATCTGTTAAAAATCCCTGGACAGTGGATAGAGTTTAAACTTGACCAATGGCTATTTTTATGTTCTTAAATATGAGAAGTTATTTAATTTTTGTTGTCTTAAATATTGGATAGCTACTGGAAGCATATTTAATTCTCTATGACATAATATCATTCCCAAAGAGTTTCTGAAAACTAGTCAATATTCCTCTTCAGAACTCTTTATGTACATTTCCAAATAGACACAAAATGACAAAATAGACATTTAAAGTATACTCTGGCAGAAAATGTATTATTATGGTAGTTGGTATAGGAGAAAGAAAAGGGCAAGAAGACACTGCACAGAAATCACCTGTAGATTTTTAAAGAGATTATATATAAGATATATAGTGAAATCTTATGGTTCTGGTTTTGATTTTATCTTCCATATCAATATTCAATACATATAATTGCAAATCAAATGTCTATTAATGTTTTTAGGTAAGCACTTATTTTTAAAACCAAACATCATACAATAGAGGCTGATAATTTGAGATTAGGCATGAAACTACTTTATGTGGAATTTCTTTTTCTTACAAAGAATCAAATTATTTTTTTAAACATACACACGTGCACACACACCAAAACCAACAACTTTCCTCATGCTTTCAAGCAGCCACAGCAACTAGAGGCAACATTAAAAAAAAGAGAGAGAGAGAGAGAGACAAGTAAAACTATCTTTCAAACTTCTACTTGTCTTTGCAAAGTATCCAGGCTTAGAAGAATATTGTGCAACTTGATCTATTTACAATCTAAAAACACTGCAATGCAAAATAAGGGTAATAAACTGGGATTAAGACTGAAGCTACAACATAGAGTTCATCAAGTCATACAAAAGACTTTCACAACATTTCTGACTCCATGCCTATATTTTCCTAAAATAGAAGTTGTTATTTGAGCAATAGAGTCCTTACAGTGACCTGAAACAATGATGCAAGGGCCAATTGAGTGACTGGGAATTAAACCACATCACAACTGATTCATAAAACATACTTTTATTGGGTGTCTCAGGCATCAGGCAGTACACAAGGCACTGAGGGTCCCAAGTCATGGACTCCCGTTTAGGATCTTAATTTCATGGAGTTTACTTACTTGCCACTTAGTGGCAAAGAGAGACAAGTCAATCTAGAAGAGTGTGGAGCGTGCTATGTTCTCATGGAGTTCAAAAACATGATCTTCACCCACATATAAAATGTACATGTTTTATTAAACCCATTAATTAATGAGTCAGATATTGTCAGTGGATCAAAGAGCATTTCAGAAGCTAGCTAGCTAGAGACAAACTTGGGATCAGACTAATGTGTAGATAACAAAACTGATTCTTGCCCGGTAAAATTTTACAGTTACCCATTCCACATGCATCCCTACTATGCAAAAAGCTATAAGTTAATGTCTAACTTCACAAGGTCTGAGATTTTTAATTAAGAGTAAACAGTGGCCTACGTACATTCCCCTAATTACTTGGACAGCTTTTCCCCCAGGACATTTTTGCCTTATTTCTAAGCTTCAGATATATTTTCTGAAGCAGAGGAAGGCTCTTTTGTCATTTGGGGTCCAAATGGGGAAGCAGCAAGCATGGCAACATTTGAGCTGAGATTTGGAAGGTAAGTAGGAGAAAAACTAGACAAGGATGGGAAGAGGGGCATTCCAGGAAAGGAAAAATATGTAATAAATTCATGTGTATTCCTGTGCTAGTCTATGTAATCTACCCACAGACTGGTAAACCTTAAAACCACTCTGGAAGTGTAGGGAACACTGAAGTTCCTTTCCTTAGAATGCAGAATAAACTTGCCAACTTTTGATAAGCATGGATTAAGGAATAAACTCCCAGGATGGCATTATTCTAAAGTGGGGGAGGAACCAGAATGCTTCCACAAAGCCTAGGGCATGCCCCATTTTGACCATGAGCTTAGCAGAATGCTGAGAAAGAAAAAGACGGAAAAAAATCCTGTAAAATGTCTATTTACTAGCCACATGTGCTGCTTGTCTAAATCAGTTTGTGGTCTCTCACTTACTCTATTTAGAATTCTGTACATCTGGGTGTATTTTTTCTAGTGTTTCCTATCATATCAGTGACAGAATTGCCAACACAGAGGTATCCATAAATTATCCTGCAGTCTAGTAGTTTCTAGTGTCTGGAAAGCTTGGAACAAAAGACTCGAATGCAAATGTGAGCTGCTTAATTCAGTGAGTATTTGTGATGTTACCCAGGTGCCAATGACATCTTTCTGACCAGCTCAGAGGCACCAGGGACCAACCCAACATACATTTTTAATGTGCTCAGCTGTGACAGCATATACACACAGAAGACCTTAAGGCCTTAAAGTCATCCTCTTGGAAACTGCCGCACTTTTAGGGACCCAGAAGAAATGGTTTAATTAATCTTCTTTTTCAGGGTAGCTTTTTTTGATATAAATTATGTACACTGAAAACCTGCCAATTATAGCAAATTAAGGGACTTGGCAAGTGCTTTCCTTGGAGGCAGATGGTAAATAATATCCAGATTCTGACTTGAAATAGGACCAGAGATTAGCTGGTGCAGAATGTAAAAGCAATCCAGATATGAGAAATAAACAGATTTAATGTGAGCTCAAGAGAAGGGTTTGGTTTAGGATAGCTATAGTGATGTGATTAAAACAGATGACTCATTATCATTACACACGTTTCCATGAGATAAGCCTGCTCTTAGAGTTTCTTTCTGCTATTCTTTAATGCACAATTATTTATTGCATTATATCTTTGGGATGTTACCTAAATGCTTCCTCACCTGTGTAATGAACATAGGGCAGGATGGGGAGGATTTTTAAAGACATCTCACAATATAATGTGCTCAGCACATTATATTGGTAGACAGATAAATGCTCAAAAATGTTAAGCTGTTTTTGTTAGTGAAGTTATGTCTACCAAAATGAATAACAACTCTCACATACCCTCACCCTTACCTTTTCGCTCCAAATAATAGATAGTGTTTATGATGAGTGCCTCTTATATGCTAGACACTGTTCCTCCATTTTCATTTTACCTAAAAGGAATGGGAGGCCCAGAGAGCTGAAGTACCATGCCTGTGTCTCACAGGTAGTAAGTGGTGAGTTCTGGATGCTTAATTACCTTGACATTCTGTTACTCAAAAAATGACAGCTCCTTGAAACCAAAAGAGATCCTGAAAGATAAAGTCTTTAGTTTATATAGCCTAGAAAGTGCTGGAAGAGCTGTTAGTGTATCAAAGCTGAGGTGACTTTCTGGGGATAAACTAAAATAGTAAAATGTTGGTTCTCTGTTCACTCTTTCACTGCTCCAAACGCAGTCGGCCTCTGGTTTGAGTCGCTACACCAAGGGGGAAGGTACTTTCAGCTGATGCTGTTCTCTGTTGGTTGTGTCCTCCCAAAATTCATATGTTGAAATTCTTAACTCTTGAAGGTGATGGTATTAGAAGGTGGGGCCTTTGGAAGATGATTAGTGAAATGGGATTAGTGTGCTTATAAAAGGGACCCCACAAAGCTCCCCAGCCCCTTTCATCCTGAGAGATTATAGCAAAAATGTCCAGCTATGAGGAAGTAGACTCTGATCAGACATCAGATTTGCTGATGCCTTGATCTTGCACTTTCCACTCTCCAGAAACATCAGAATTAAGTATCTGTTATTTGTAAGCCACCCAGTCTATGGTATTTTGTTATAGTAGACCAGATAAGCTAAGACAGCTTATTTGCCTCGTAACTAGATTGCTTTTTTATTAATTCAACACACAAATCACTTAGAACAATTACTGCATTCAGTTAGAGTCCACACTTCGAAAAAAAAAAAAAAAAAGTGGAGGAGGGCAAGGGGAGAGGGGTAGGGAGACACCAACAAGATGACAAGGCAAAAATGGCACTAGTTAGAATGGAGGGAAATAAGCAGAACCCGTAAGTGCCAGCTGCCCCAGTCCCTGCAGTTCTCAGAAAAACACCCCCAACACCAGCCAGTCTGAGAACTGGTATCTTGCTGGATGGAGTCTGGAGTCACAGATAGGACAAACTCAAGTGCATGTTCTTTGTGTAATTCATGTTCCGCCTATGTTGCTAAAATTGGGAATGACTCAATCATTGTACACCATTGCAGCTATCTTCAAGGCTGTAAGTGATGCAGTGTACCAGCACTGATGCAAAAGCTTACCCCAATTAGCTTCTGCAAGAGTTCTTCCTGCAACAAGGCTTTGTTTCCTAGGAACCTTCAATCTCATTACAAGGCTTGATTCTCCCACAGGGCTTGCCTGGCCGGATGATTTCATTTTACTTTTAGGCTAACCTTTGCCATCAGTGATGTCACCAGAGTGTTCCTTCTCTTGAGAGACTCTTAGGAATATACTAAAAGGTTAATTTGTTTGATATTTGGTCAAAGAGACTTCTCTACTGGAGGGGTCTTGTTTTGCTATAGGCAGGTAATGCCACAAAGCAGGCAACTTCAGAAGAAAGTAATTTGCACCCAGCCAGCACCAACATAGCTTTATTCACTAACCACCCAGGAGCCACTCAGATGGAAAATCACTGCTGAGAAAGAAGTCAGTGGATCCTTTCTACAATTCAGATTATTCACTCAAGGAGACTTTGCATATTGCCTGGTGTTTTTCCTCTCAAAAACAGGAGCTACAAAGCTCAGTGGAAAATGTAACTAGTTATGCCACAGAAAAAAACTTGTGTTTAACCATCTTAAACACTAGAAAAAAGAGGGGGAAAGCACAAGTAACTTAAACAAAACAATTCCATCATTACTATTCCCAAATTTGAAGAGTACTTACTGCATATGGAGAAATTCTCTGCCCCTGGCTGCCCAGTCCCTAGTGAGCACGACCTCTGCTGTACCCCCCTGCAGCCATCTGCAGTCTTCATCTTTACTTTACAACTGGCCAGTTGCTGACAATGGCAATGGGAACAAAGCCAAGGCCACCAGTTGAGAAACTAAAAATCATGACAACCTAACATTTTTTTAGGAGCGACACAATAAAAAATCATAAATTCCACTAATTTTCTTCATTTACCAAATTATATGAAATAAATATTTTGACCTTAATTTTGTTTCTCTTTTCTTCTTTAATCAGTGCTTAGTATGCCTCTTATATATTAGGGTTTCCCACAACATCCCCCTCCACCTTTCAAAGGCATGGTCAAAGTAATTATCGTTGTTTAAGTAAATAAAACCTTATCTCCTTCCTATCTGCACATTTCAATGTCTATTATTTCATAGAATAATGAAAAAATCTTCTACAACATAATGAGAGAGTTTGAAGCATGATATGAAATCAGCATGTGAAAGCATCAAGTAAAAAAAGTATTTGACTTTTAAAACAAAGAATAACAAGGTCCATGAACAAATTTGGCAAAACAATAAACCATATGGATGGACTTTACGCAGACTTACACAATACACCCTGAAAACACAAATGTAGCTCACATTAAAATTAGAAAGCTATAGCACAAGGGTACATAAAAGAGGAAAATCACTTTATTTAACAGGTAATAAATATGTAAGACTTGTTGTCTAAGTAGTATTTTAGGCTGAAATTTTAAAAATATGTACATCTTTAGATAAGTTTGTGAATAATAAAGTAAAAGTTGATTGTTGAAAGTTTGGGTAAAGATGGCAGATGGCTGAGTGAAGCCAGATCACATCATTTCCATTTTTCCATTCTGTATTCTCAGATGAACAAACTTTAAAAGAAAAGAATTTTTAAAATGAAGAATTATCAGCAGCAATCTAAAACTAAAACTAAAACTAAATCTAAAACTAAAAATAATAAACATTAATAAGAAACTATAATGAAGCAACAGAAGATGCTAGAATAAAGCAAAGCAGTGTGGGTAACTTAGTTGGCTTCTAAACCTTCACTAAAATTCCAGAAACAATAATGCTCAATTACATACTGATGATATGCAATGACACTGCCAATTTTTAGAGAAGCAAATTGAGATTGTATCCTTGAATTTTTCTTCTTCTAACTGACAAGTAGTAGTATATAGTTTCTGAGAGGGATAGTGAAAAAGAGGAAATGTTAAAAATAGAGATAGTTAAGTTTACAGGAGTTCACAATGAATAGAGAATAATTTTAATTGAAACAAAATGAAAACCCTACTATTTAGAGGAAACCATGATTTAAGATCAACACCAACTTAGCTCATTTTCATCTCCTGTGCTCTCATGTTTTAGCTCCAAGGAAAAAGAACCAAAATAAATAACAACCATGGTGGGAAGAGAAGTAAAAGAAACTGTTTGCATTTTATCAGCACAATCCACAAATCAGATAATCTGTACCAAATCATTCACATTAAGTGTAAGCGAGATTTTAAAAACCTGTGAGTCAACAATTCAAAGATGTTACAGAGGAGAAAAATCAATCAATAAATAAATTAATAGTGGGGGAAAAACAGGAACAAGTCAAGGAACAATTGTGTCTGAAGGAAAGCACAAAGCAAAGAAAGAAGAAAAAAAAATCCCCACAAATGCATTTGTGCAATAGAGAAATAAAATTAGACATTTTTGTTCAAAAAAGAAATGGAAAGACCTAAAAAGAGAGCATCTAAGTCAATAGTAAGGAAAATTGATGTCCAAAGCAACAATATTATAGAATGCACTAATAACTATTAAGCAAGAAGAAATAGAACAAAGTTAAAAAAATTGCTGCTCTAAATTAAGAGCCTTTTAATAATTACAACAAACATAGAGAATGCAGAAGAAGAAAACAAAAAATAGAGGGACAAAAGAAAGAAGGAACAAAAGAAAAACAGAGAATAGAAAAGGGAAGAAGAGAAGGCAGACAATGTTCAAGACAAAGATGAGCCTGTGGAACATAAATGGTTTCCTTGAAGACTAAAATCCAACCATAAAAGCAAAAACATATTAAAAGATATAAAACAAGAAAATTTCCATAAGACAATGAAGAAAAAACAGCTACAATAAAGAGAAATCCCTTCAATTCAGGCAAAATTAATTCAGAAGACTCAAAGCCAAAACACATTCTGGTTTACTGCTGAATTTCAAATACAAAGACTTCTCCAAGCTACCTCCAGGTAACCCGAATCACACACTAGAAAATAAAATCAGGATCCTCTGAAACTTCTCCACATCACCATTTCAGGCTAAAAGATTAGAGGCAAAGGTCTACAAAATTCTGAGGAAAAGGGAAATGTGTATGTAGGCAAGTTTTAGGGACTTTGGTAACAATAAAAAGCTCATTCAGAGCCAACAAGAAGTCAGAATATACGAATTCTGAATGACTAATGTTTGGAAACTACAAGAAACCATCAAGATCTATTGTACTTTTATCATTTTAAATGGGAGAGTATTTTAAAAGATTAACATTGAGTTGGGTTTGAGTATCAGAAAGAAGTTGGTTATAATAAGGAAGGATGGATAAAATGAAGGCACTCTAAGCTGGTGGCAGCACAAACAGAAAGGAAGAGACACATTTATGTGTAGAAAGACAAAGTTTGCAAACAATAATGGTTAAATTGATATTTTCTTGCATGTACACATCTTTCAGCTTCACAGAAGATTTAGCTATCCCAGTATGTTAAATAACACTTTATATTTGTATATATTCTATTCTCATTTTTGTCACTTCTAAAGCTTGTTTTGTTTGTAAAAATATTTGCAAGTCAAATTATAACACTTTTTCCTTCCAGAAATTTAAAAATTTATGCAACTTTTAGAATTGGTAATGTAATTTATACAAAATAATTGGAATATCCATTGTAAACTGTGAAAATTGATAAAAGTTTCAGTATTATTCCATTTTTATTCATGCTTCAAGGCTTAAAATGACTTATTTTAGAATAAAAATTTTGGTAACTTTATTGCTTTATTATGGTATTTCTGATGTAATGCCACAGTCACCAGACCTTTATAGTTTCCTATAGGGTGAATAGGCACATTAACAGTCTCTGTAGAAAAATTTGCTTTGATAAGAATATGGATTCAGTATTCTTTTATCAATAGGGGTGCTAACTGATGCGTTCAAGATCCTTATACAACCTGATTTCAGCCACACTTGCCTCTATGTAGTAAAGCAAGCTTAACCCTTGACCCCCAAATGCAGAATTCAACCCTCCCATTAATTTCTATGAGAAATTTGTTCATACAAAAGTATTAGTGGGCATTGTAGACTTCAATGAAAATTTTGGTGATCATAGGATGACAGGTTACATTTTACAACACTAAGGATCCCCTTGTGAGTTCACCTTTCTGCCACAATCTTCTTTCTTTTCCCCTTTTCCCAGAGCTCCCCCATCTTTACCTTCTGCTTTGTATAGAGTAACTCCCTACAAACACTGAGCCTACCTGTCAGCCCAATCTAGTTCTGAGAAATATTAATCAAGACATATTCTACAAAGGTGGAGTCTCACAAAGATTTCTCAGAGCAGAGGCAAGGAGAATATCATGTTTACTATAATGCGGTACTGAATTAAATGTGGAGAACCTCACCTATGGTTAATATCTAATACATTCTTTAGTAATTCATTCAATGAATATCAACTGAACCTCTACTGTACACCAAGCCAATTACTATAAATTCAATAAAGTCTTCTGTTTGGAAGGTTTTCATTTCCCTGTTCTCCTGTTTTTCAACTCGCTGTATACCCATGTGGGTCCAGGCATGTGTGTATGTGTGTGTTCGTGGTGGGGAACTGTATATTTAGTTTCCCAAATGATCTTACTGGGCAAGAAGAGATGAGACCACACTACATGGGTACTTCTGGCCCCTATTCTCACCGTAACTCACCCTCACCACTGTGTGATTTATTTGTGGTAATGTGATTTATTTGGGATGGGTAAAACCAGAAGTTAAAGAACACATGTGGTACAGGCCCTTTCCTTCCTTCATTTTGGATTTTTCTATGAAGCCATACATTCTGGAGCTCCTGCTTCCACTTAGGCACACTTGGTTCAGGGCCAGGCTTATCTTTTAAAGATGGATCAGGAGATTAGTGCCTCTCCATGTCTCCAATTTGTCAGATACAAGGAAAGAAATCTGGGTAATTATATTTCCTCCACAAACTCAAATAGCCTCTCAGTTAGGTCATATCAAGGATCGGCGTGGGGACATGATCAAAAGCCTAGTATGGCTATATACTTAGGTCATTCTTCAATCCAGCTAACCATTAATAAACCTAATAATTTCTCTCTTTGTTTGAATCTTTTGTCTGCTTTCAAAAATTACTTCAGAAAACACAGGAAAAATATGTTATTATCACTCCATAAAACCACAACAATCTAACTCTGTTATGTCAATTAAGCTTAAGAAAAGAAAAAAAAAGACACAAAAAATTTACCTTAATGATTTTCACATTGACATGATAAGAGGTTCATGAAGTTCTCCACAATGTCTTTCCCTCTCTCTTTCCTTCCCTTTCCTTCTTCCCTTCCTCTCCTTCTCTTGTCCTTCTTTCTTTTCTTTCCTTTTTCTAATTCCCAGATTATATAGGGATGCACATAGGTTAAATATACCTTAGTCCATTATATGACTAGACAGTGCTTCAGCCACCCCATCCCAATCACACAGAGCATCCTGCAGTACCTCTGGTGGTGGCTATGCTGGGGCAGTCATGCATTAGCCTAGTATAGGAGAGAAAACCTTCCCTAGAAAACTAGCATCCTGCTTCTCGTTTCCTATTGTTCAGACAAATAGCAGCCCGTGCATATATTAAGAGCTATATTTTCCCACACTTATATCCCCAATTAGGATTCTAACAACATTCATTAGGTTTTGTGTTCTGTGGTAAGAGACTTCTCACGTGTACAACTGTTTTATCTAACTGACCAGTGACCTCATGGAGGATAGAGACAAGTGATTGCTTCTCCTTTCCTTTGATGTCTCACCCTACTTACCCAAACTTCACGTAGTATTCTGAATACAGCTGATCCTCAATAAAATTTACCATTTGACTGATAAACTATGCTAAACAGTGGTACCAGCCCCCTTTTAAGATTATATTCTAAAGTAGAAGAAACTAATGCAGACACTGACATTTACAAAAAAAGGCAAAATGATACATGTTGAAAATAATGTTCAGGAAGCTCAAAGCTAAATTTGATGCTCTGTTTCAGGAGCTATCTTTAGCCTATAAATTCTGGTATAGCTATCTTGACCTACCGTAGCCCATGATCACATTCATCTGCTCTTGCTTGAATAGTTTTAGCATCCGTGTCTCTTATTCTAAGCTGCTTCAAATATTTTTGAAGGAAAGAGGGGTTATAAATAACAAGTGTAGTTTATCTGTAGCAGAATACACTAAGAGTTAAAATATAATAACTGCATTATTCACATGTAAAGAATAAAGCACAGGATACATACAGAAAAAAAATAATGAAGATGGAAGGTTTTTCTGTAACTCAAATCTATTTTGGAGAAGCAGAGATGAGCAGCTGGATCATCTGAACTTAGAAAGGGCAGAACATCAAGGTTATCATCCTAGCTGCTTGTGAAAATGATTGCACAATCTTTAGCAAGTGGCCCGGAGCAGGATCTGTGTTCAATGACTCATCTAAGATGTGGCTCTTCTATTAGCTCCCCAACTATAAAACTGAGACATTCATTTAATTCTGACTCACATTGTTAAATGCCACACACTGAATCACCAAGCCTACTACATAAAGCACCTGGATTAAATGTCTCTATGCAACACTTAGCCAGGCTGAAAATCTCCATTTAGGCCAGGGAGACGGTAGAAACTGTGCTAACATCTAGTTGCCTTGAAAGTCCCCTCTGAGTTTAAGTTCACCAGCTCTCTGGTTGCAAGATAAAACCCAAAAAGGCAATCAATTTTATTTCTGCATGGTACTTTATAATTTCACTTTTATATTTATTGACGGCAAAAAAATTCTCATTGAGAATCTTATTTCTAGTAATTTTTGCTTTTAAAAGTATTTTTCTTTTACTGGATGTTGTTTTCCCACTTAATGCTGTTTTCCAAAGGGACATTCCAAATATGGGGAAAAAAATGCTACAAGGGCTTGCAAATGAAATGTATTCTCTAACTGTCCAGATGTTCATTTCAATGCATGCATCATATAAATCTAAACTGATGAGAACGGTAATGGCCCAGCTCAGTCTGTCTTAGTTGGTGAACTCTGAAACAAGAAAAATAAGAAATGTGCTTTTTTTGAGGTTATGAGTTTTAATAACTCAAGAAAAGAAAACACTTTTTACATTTTATTGGTTTGATTTTGTGGACAATAAAATTGACTTCCCACAATGGTCTTCTTTCTATACAACAGGAAAATATCATCTCTCTTTCAAAATGAGGTCCAAAAGCTTTTTTTTCTATAATGAAACTATGTTTGCAAGAAGACAAATAAAAACCCAAAGTAATCCCAGAACAAATCCTAAAATATAACCATTCTTTCTATTGCTTTTCTTTCTGAAAACTGCAATAGAACTTCTGTATCTTTTCATTGTTCTTCACACATCTCAAGTGTAAGCAGGTGTGATAATATTCAATTTTCCCACCTCTGAGAATTTATATAAAATTATACAAATGTCATATAACCTAGCTTCATTTGTTGTTCAGCATCCTTTGAGAGATCAGGAGAATGGCTTCAATTTTAAGGCCTACCGTTAGGACCCCACCACACCCTATTCCTTTTATCTACAAAGCCATTCCCTTGGATTAATAAATATGGCTAGGAATCCTCAGAGCAGGGTTCTAGAAGGGCCAAATGCCCTTGAAGCTACAAGATACAGTTACTCACCCACTCCAGTGAGGTACCTCTGAAAAACTCTAGGTGCACTTAGAGCAACCTGAGTGCCTGGGACATCTGAAAACTGTGTGTTGTCAACAGAGCCATGGTACTGCATTACTGATGTTTCACCCAGGCTTTTCCCCAAAATACAGTATTTCCTATAGATATGCTTGAGTGAAGAAGTGCTTAACCTTGCACACATATTTGCTTAAATGTTCTTCATAGTAATAGCCAGAGTTAATACTCACCGTGACCCACGAAGCTCCAGAGCTGGAATGCTCAACAACGTACCCTAAGAGAAGAATATTTCCAAAGATCCTACCTGTCTTAGTCTGTTCAGGCTCCCGTAGTAAGATATCACCAACTGGGTGTCTGTCTTATAACAACAGAAATTTATTTCTCACATGTCTGGAGGCTGAAAATCTAAGATCAGGATGCCAACACGTTTGGGTGGGAACTCTCTTCTGGGTCTCAGACTTCTGGTGGTACCTTCATACGGCAGAAAGAGCCAGGGAGCTCTGTGGGATCTCTTTTATGAGGGCATTTAGCCCATTCATGCGGGTCCTGCCTTTATAACCTAATCGCCTCCCAAAGGCCCTATCTTCTATCATAGTCACGTTGAGGTACTGGAAGGAAGAGGGAGGACCATAGCATTACCTTATGTATTATCAATGGAAAATATTCATTAGTTCCTACCAGTGCACAAACATTAAACAACCAGCATTCACAGTGCTCCAGAAATATCAGCATATCTCTAAGAAAACGCTCTATTAACCCTATCTGCTCATAACATACACTCACTGTATATATACACTTTGCTGTATCAAATTCAATTTTCAACATCCATGTTCCTAGGTCTTTTATACCTTCTCTTCCTTCCTTCACTACTACATTATAAACCCCTCAAAATGCAAGAACTGGTCAAGAATCTATTTCTTCTATAATCTTTCGATAGCTCTTAATACTGTGCCCTGGAGACCTTAGAATATTGGTGATAAGCAGCTAAGTCAGTAGAACTGGAACCAAAAGAAGGTTCTTTTAAGCATGGAAGAACAGCTAGTAACTCTGTTAGTTTGAGGAGTATCGGCAAGTTCAGTATTTATGGTAGTGAGTATTATTTACCATAAAGTGCATTTATTGTCATAATACAACCTGATTTCAGTCAAGGAGTCAGAATAGAAAAAAAGGACGTTTATGGTTTCGTATACTGCCAAATTCGCACTGTTATTTAAATTTTTAAATAAGAAGATCTTGAAAATTTTACTGAAACCACTGAAATACCTTTAAAGGATAGAGTTAGTAATTTGTCTTGTGGTATTAAAATTAAGTATGTGGTTACAGTCTGGCACAATGTCATTTCCCTGGATTAGCCTCTAAGTCCTTGGGACAATTTCAAAGGGGACTGTCCAAAGACAATGATATGGGCTGGAAGCTCACAAAGTCTTCCCTAGCCCAGTGATTATGTAACTCATAAATGCAGCATGAGGATTGTGGTCTTGACATTTTTTCTAGAAGAACTACAGCAGCACATCTTAGAATTCCAGAGTCTTCTCTCATAAGTCTACAGCCCAGTGACCACTATCTTTTGTTCTTAGCTCAAACGCTATTTGGTGTGCAGAGACTGATCACCTCTGAGAACACCAGATCTCCTCTCTGTCTAAGTGAACATCCTATGAACATCCTCTGCCCCTGCCTTGATTCAGTTAAAAATTGAACAACTTTGGCATTTTCACTTTAACATCTTCTTCTGTATGTCCAATGGATGATATTTATTTTAACTGTTTTTATATCTCCAAATCTACTCATTTTTCACAAACTCATCACATTAACACTGTCCTGGCAACTCTCCATATATATATGTACTACTTAAAGGCGCCATTATTCATGTCCACATTTTTTTCTTGAAGTGATAGAGCCTGTCCCCAAATACTCAGACTTACCTATTAATTTGGTGGGCATCTTTATCTTTCCACATGGATAATAACTTCATATTTTCAAGATAACATCCTGTTTACAACACAGAATACTGCTGGAGTAGGCATAGTCTCATGCTCTATGTAAGGGAAATATGCAACATGCTTCTGAAAACTTTTGGAAAAAAGATTTTGTCCTCCTCCCTCAGCTGACCAAGTTGATATTCTCCCTGGTCCAGAGATCCATGCATAGAACTCCAGGGGCAAAGCTGGGTCTATTCGCAATATGGTTCTATAAATATTTAATAACGAGTTTGAGAGGAGCCTGACTACAGATCCATCTGTTAAACTGCTGGAGACATACCAGAAACCATGAATTAACCACAGAATAGGTCCATTATATTGTCAGGGCTCGATAGAGGGCCAAAGATACGCAGCTGATCCCACATTCTCAGTAGACCAACACTGTGATAAGAATGAAGCAGTCATAAGTGGGTGAATATAAATTCTTCCACCAAATAGGAAGCTAATTCCTTGTGAAAATCAGTTAACAATGCTTTAACCAATTTTAAACAATACAACCAATTCTGATGTATATGCAAAAGCTGTATCTCCAAGTTAAGACAAAGTTTTCAAGGTCTGATTTCGCTCTCCAGAAGCTCTCAAATGTTGCCATTGTTCTATAAATTAAAATCAAGGCAGAAGAAATGCAATGAATGTAAGCTAGATGTCCCTATTCTTTGACATTCATTCAACTCTCAATATTACATAAAGTTAATAAACGTAATTTTGAAAACCAAACACCCAAACAACCACAAAGTAGACTGCCACAGTGCTTTCGTCACACTGCAAAAGATGTTGCATGTTTTTTAGAGAATGAAGAATGTCAACATTTCTAATAAATCATTGATAGTTCATAAAAGGTTATGTCAACCTCCTTTAGAGTGAACAGACCTCTATTAATATGGTAAGTGAAGAGCTGAATACACTAATGCCAAGTTCTGTCTCTTTTAGCTTTCTGTCCTGTTTTTCTTTCCCGGGACAGTTTAGAAAGCAAAATTTATTTGGGCTCAAATAAAGGTGAATGCAAGTTTTCGTACACTTGGTTATTTTGTTTGTTTGTTCTGTTTTTGTTTGTTTTCCCCTTGCATCCTTACTTCTCTTCCTGTCCCCACACTCAAGTATTGAGAAAGAAAAGTACTTTGGTGAGAGACAGCAACCGGTTCCTTGTTCAGACCAAGTACCTTCCATGCCTTTATATTTTTATCAGCCTTGCCCTTGAGACCAAAAAAAAAAAAAAAAAAAAAGAAAAAAGAAAGAAAAAAGAGAAAAGCAGGAGCATGTATTAGAAGAAGGAGGAGGAGGGGAAGAGACAAAAAAGTGCCTGACACCAAGAAAATAAGGAAATAATTTTAAATCTCTTGATTGCACTCAGATTCCCATGCCAGGAAGGAGAAATTAGCTCCTTTCTCTCCATCCCCAACCCCAATCTAACACATGTGCACACAGTCACACATACACATGCAAAGCAAATGCAGACAGACATACACAAACTCACACTGGCATGAACACACAACACATCCTGCAGTGTTTCAGGTAAAAGATAAAGATAAGAAACCCGCTTATCTCAGACATATGGTGTGTGTGAATATATATATATATCTTCATTTCGACTAAGTAAATGTATGCTCCTAGAGCATCATTCATTTGCTACTCTGCTGCTATGAGTCTAACCAAAACACCATCAGTAAACAATCTATTAGCATTTTGTGCAATGCAGTAAACAAATATTTCATGCCATTTTATGAAGGGGAGCTAAGACAAATGACAGAGTGAATGGCAGAATTGACATCCCCCAATAAAAGTTATCTATGTAACAACTGGACCATATTGTACATTTTAAGGCACCTACTTTATACACAAATTTTCTTTGTTATAAATGGAAATAGATTCCCACCATTAAAGAATGATTAGAGTTTCATTTTGGCTGTGGTTCCAAAAGATAACAACAAACGCCTTTTTAATTTAGAATTTTAGAAAGCAAAGCTTAACAGATCAGTACAGGTCATACTATCAGAAGGGATATCTATCTGATTTTAAAACACAGGTTTGTTTACAGGGCATGAGAACATTAAAATAGATAACTTTAATATATTATAATTTAAGTTCTTTGTTCTTGTGCTTAAAGAATAAATTAAATAACAATGCTGTTATTAAAATTTCCATATCCAAGTTCTATTAATGCCCAGGCTTGGAAAATAAGTAAGTTCATTAGTGTATTGTTCTCATATGTAACATCATTCTAAAAATAATGTGATGCATGCAGTCCTTAAGGAAAGAACATGAAGTGGCTGCCTTGTGTCACCAGACTTGCCTTTGTCCTTTGCACTGTGAAATAGGTTTCCTGAGGAAAGAGATCAGGCTTTTGAATTTCTCTTCCCAATCAAAGGGGCAAAAATAACTATCTTTCCTTAGGCATCAGCTTTCCGGTTATAAGTACCAGCTGAAGAGCCACCAGTACTGTCACGTAGACAAACTTCAGAGAAAACCAGTGCCACCTCTCCAAGATGCCATGCATGGTGATCACACACTCTTATGCACCTCTGGGGTCAGCCCTGCTGCCTGCTCAAGCCCCGAGTTGCCTTCTCACCCAGGCCTCTAGCAGGAGGGTTCACATCACAGAGTTATAATGTATTAGAGCTGAAAGGGGCCATGGAGGTCGTTCAGTCCAACATTCTCATCTCAAAGACGAGGAAATGAGATCTACACGTTAAATGGCAGGCCTAACACAGTACATTTTTGTCAAAGTCTAGACTGAAACACATGTTTCCTGACAACCAGCTCTCTAGAATTTTGTTATGCAAAGCAGAGGGCTCAAACAGCAGCATCAAGAGCTCATTAGAAAAGCAGAATCTCAGGGAGCCTGGGTGGCACAGTGAGTTAAGCCTCTCTCTTCGGTTCAGGTCATGATCTCGGGGTCTTGGGATTGAGCCCCCCATCGGGCTCTCTGCTCAGCAGGGAGCCTGCTTCTCCCTCTCTCTCTGCCTGTCTCTCTGCCTACTTGTGATCTCTGTCTGTCAAATAAATAAAGCAAATCTTAAAAAGAAAAAAATGCAGAATTTCGGATCTCACTGCAGACCTATTGTATTAGTTGCAGTTCTCCAAAGAAATAGAACCAATAAGAGGTGTGTGTGTATGTGTGTGTGTGTGTGTGTATGTAGATTTATTTTGAGGAATTGGCTCATGTGATTATGGGAAATAACAAACCTGAATTCCATAAGAAAGACTAGCTGGTTGGAAATTGGGGCAGGAGTTCTATGTTATAGTCTTGAGACTCAATGCCTTCTTCTCTGAGAAACCTCACCTCTTGCTATGGCTTTCATTTGATTGGATGAGGTCCACACATGTTACTGACAGTAAACTCCTTTACTTAAAGTCAACTGAGTGTAGATGTTAATGACCTCTACAAAATACCTTCACAGCAACATCTAGACTAGTGTTTGACTAAACCACCGGACTCCATAGCCTAGACATATTGGCATATAAAGCTTATCCAACACACTTTCTGAATCAGAATCTGCATTTTAACACAATCTCTGCTGCTTTGTTTGCACATAAAAGTTTGAGAAGCTATAATTTAGCTATTTTTAAGTTTAGGGGTATCATTTCCCCAATTCTGTAACAGAGAGATCCAATATAATAGGGCACTAGATAAGTTTAGAAGTGTCTTTCTCGCCCATGGAAAGTTTGAGCATTGTAGTCTAGGACAAGGAAAGACATTTAGCAACCAGAAATACAGGCCTCTTCTGATTTGTTGTTCTGCCATCTCCAACATATGGCTCCCATTTCATGGTCCAGGATAACTATTTCCACCTCAGCCATCATACCTTTGCTCTCATCAACAAAAAAAGGGAAAAGGTCAATGAAGGGAACACCTTTTTCATTTAAGAACATGACCCAGAAGTTACACCATCAATGATGCTCAGATCCCATCATCAAGAACTTGGTCATCAGGCCACATCAAATAGCCACCGGGGCAACTGGGAAACATAGTCTTTTTACAGAATCATCCATTATTCCACCAAAATGTCAGTAAATAGCAGAACTCTGTAAAGAAAGAAGGGTGGACGGGCTACTAAAGGACATTTCTACCACTTATTTTTCTGCACCAGACTACTTCTGGGGCAGAGGTGGTGGAAGCACTGAAGGGAGACAGCATCTTTCCTGCTTTCTTCTATAGCACATAACTGGGAGGATGAGGAAACAGCTCATGTTGTCATTGTTACTTCTTCAACGTGGAGTCACTCTTGGCCAATGTGGCCAAAATGTAAACTTCCATTGTCCCAAAGAAGTAACTGCAGTGGAAAAAAGAATTTATACGCTGGCTTTTTTAGTGTTTCATCACTTCCGTCTCCTCACTGCCACACAGGGATGACTCACTTGTGCCTATTTTCAAGGCAAAGAAGGCACATGAAAGAGGAAACAACTCCACTTAAAGAGTCTTCTCTTATTTTTTTTTCATTTTTTTTTCAATGTTCCAAAATTCATTGTTTATGCACCACACCCAGTGCTCCATGTAATACGTGTTCTCCGTAATACCCACTACCAAGCTCACCTTTTTTGTTCAGTCCTAGTCATTTTCATGTCCTACAGCTGGGAAAAGAATGCAGAGCCACTTTCAGTGTTCATGTTGACCACAAAACTCTTTGTTATTTCCTTTCCTGAGGCAAATGCTATGTGTCTAGGAGTATCTGAGAAGTATTCCGAGGTATGTCTAGGGATGTTTTTTATATAGAGAAGGATATTTGCATAAATACATTTTCATTTAATTGATGAAAACAGCTTTCCACAAAAGATTACTTAAGAAAGAAAAAAAAAGATTACTTAAAAGAAAAACAAAAAAAAATCTGCAAAAATATATCAACTTCTCTGTTTTACTACCTCTCACAATTACCCACAAATATACATGTAGTCCCTTTGGAGACCAACCAGGCGTATTGTACAGAATTTGCTGTAACCAAGGTAACAAAACATTGTTTCTTTGTATCAACTTCCAGGACCCAAAAAAAAAAAAAAAAAAAAAATCACTGTTATGGTGAATGTTTCTTTGTAATAGTATTTTTTTTTTATTTAAAGTTTTTTTTTTTAATTTATTTATTTGATGGAGAGAGAGAGATCACAAGCAGGCAGAGAGGCAGGCAGGGACAGAGGGGGAAGTAGGCTCCCCGCTGAGAGCCCGATGTGGGGCTCGATCCCAGGACCCTGAGATCATGACCTGAGCTGAAGGCAGAAGCTTAACCCACTGAGCCACCCAGGCGCCCCACTTTGTAATAGTATTTATTGCTAAGATGTTTACCCTCATTTTCAAGACCGAAGTTATATCAGGCTATTTATTTTCTTCTAGATACTAACTGTAACTTTCAAAAGGTAATTAGAAACACCTGCATTATAAGCCAAAACATTTTTTTGGGCTATAAATAAGTAAGAATATAGCTGCGATATGATTCTAATTACTTTTATGTTTCTATGAAAAATTCTTTATTAATGTAACTGAATATCAGTTAACTGATACCTATATATTGATCACATGGTCCACAAGCATGACCTACATAAAGATGTAAATAGAATAAAACACAAAAAATAATTTGCATGCTCATTATTTTACATAAAATCATTTGATATCTTTCTCACCAAACTTAACTCATTAATAATTACCTACCATCTAGTTCTGTGATGAAATAGAATAAAACAATCCATCCCAAATCTTATGTATTCTTATAAGAGTACCATACCTCCCAAGTGCATATACACACACCTTTCTTAATGTAAATGCTCTTTTCAGAGTTTTTGTTTATATGAAGACTTCACTCAGACGCTCAGTATTGCTCTACAAATAAAACCCATTTGATGTTCATGACTGCAGAGCTCAGTAGCAGCTTGGAGTTCTGTGACATCATGTTCTCCCACTAAACTTTACCCTGGTGGTCTTAATTTGATATGAATCTCTGATGGACATGTTGACACAGCCCTCATTTCTACATAGATTTCATATTATCTTTTTAAAATATCACTGTTTCTTTGTCCAAACTGGACTCAGAAAGGCACTATGACTATTACTACTCTGGGCTTCTGATGAATGACTATAGATGGCGAGGTTGTTACCAAGTTCCTGAAAATGTCTAGCTTGTGTGTGGTGTGTGAGTATGTGTAATCAGTAGTGCTTACAATTTATCACATCCTGCAATTCCAAATTGATAGTGTTATCAATATCACTAATGTAATGATTGAGTTTTTTATTCCATTGATTTAACCAATGGCCATTTTTACTTTGGAAATTATTGGTTATCAAAATTTTTGCCTACCAGCTAAACTTTGAGGAAGAAAAGAACTCATACAAAAGTAGTAAAGGGATGCTAGTCGTAGAATATTAGGCATGAAAAGTGACTTTTCTTCTCTATCTTAAAAGAAATAAACATTTTCTTACAGTTTAAGGAAGTAAAATTAAGTTGTTATCAGAGGGCTTCCAATTTCCTCTGTGTGTCTTAGTCACAGTGTGTCTTACTCAAGCTGCCTCTCTTGTATGTATGTTTCCTTACATTAGGGAGAAATTGCCACGGTAAGGATCTGGATTTCTATCCCCTGGGACTGTGCTCCTTATATGAATTAGTTTGACAAGAATGAACTCCATTCTCAGTGAGGAAATGAAAGCATAGGGCAGTGTAATGAGCATGTGATTAACTCTGCCAATAGCATAGACGTATTAGCCCTAAGAATTTGCAAAATTACATTCATTTTTCCTACCTCATGATATTTGCCCCCTAGCTCATGAGTTAGATTTTTTATCCAACTTCACAGATGTCATTTTGGTTTCAGACTTAGACATTTTCTAGAGATTACATCTAGGGGCTACGTTTACATTTTTAAAGGAGGAAATTTCATTTTTAAAAAATTCTGAGTTAATTTTTGGAAAAGATTTAGTCAGAGTACAATTTAACATATATTCTCAACTATTTAGAAGAGAACATTGATTAACAGTATTAACAAAATTTGTCTAAAAATAGCATTGCATAGAACACATCTTAGTGATCTCTCAGAAGTGTCAAGTTTAGTCAGATACTTTAGAGTTTTGGCCATCACTATAAGCAATGGTTGTTAAATTCTCTAACTGATGTTAAGGGAGAGGAAAAATCACTTGTGTTGATTTATAAAATCAAATGGCATCTAGTTTTGAGCCCCACCATCCTGGACAGCAAAAATCTGTTGTGACTGGGGCATGTGTTCCAATGTAAGAGTCTCTCCCCCTTAAGCCATCATAGTCTAGGACTGTTCCTGGCATCACCTCCAGTCACAGCCTCTGTTTTCCTCATAAGACATTGACCTGGCACTGTTGCCCAGATCTCAAGGAAGAGTTCTTTAGAGGATTCTCCCCAGGCCATTCCTCCACCCATCAGAATCCTGCCATCAAACTTGTGTTGCTAGGAAGACATGAATAGGCTATTACCCATGTATTCACCATCCTCTTCACTCCACAGTAACGGGGAGCCACGGTTTCTCACAGGTCAGCCACATTCTGTTTATCCCACTCCTCTCAATTGAGTCCTATCAACTTTCAGGGTTGGAAAATTCTGGCGGCCATCACAGTGAGCTTGGATTTTCCAAAAACAGTAACAACAATAGCAAAGCTCGATAAGAATACCTACTATATGTGAACACTTCAAATACAATCACTTGCTTAATAATCACAGCATGAAGAAAGATGTACTATTATTGTATCCATTTTACAAATGAAATTATGCTCTTAGCTACTACTTTATACTGCTTGTCCATAAGACAATCTCTTCATCTTTTCCCAAGTAAGATAAGTGATCTGTGACTTCAGTACACAGAGGCTTGATTGCACAGAGTGGTGACAAAGGTTGGGGGAAAAAAGATATGTCAAAGAAAATACTTGCCATACTTACTTCTTCATGAAATACCTCCAGAAAAGTGCAAACCACTGTTAAATTCTCAATCGGGGTGCCTGGGTGGCTCAGTTGCTTAGCATCTAGCTTTGTCTCAGGTCATGGTCCCGGGGGTCCTGGGACTGGGTCCTGCATCAGGCTCCCTACACAGCAGGGACTCTGCTTCTCCCTCTGACCCTCCCTCCTCTCATGATTTCTCTCTCACACTCTCTCTCTCTCTCAAACAAATGGATAAAATCTTAAAAAAAAAAAAATCAATCATGTTCTTTTGCCACACATATGTATCTGAGGCCCAGCTGGTTAAATCTCAGTGCTGGTGTGAAACCTCCTTCTCCCTCCTCACAAGACATCAAGTGATGTCAATGTAAGACCTGCCCTCATGTGCTCAGACTTACTTCCAATTATAACTAACTCAAACCATCAAAGGTAGTTGGAACAAACATCTGATCACTTTCCTCTACTTCCTCTCTCATTACATCCTCCCTCTTTGCTCTATAATCCCTGTGATGAACATTTTCATTCCTCTATATTATAGCCTCCTTCTATTCAAGATAACAAGGTTCTTACACAGTTCTTTTTTTAGGTTATATTTTTGCAATTCAATTTTATAGCTATGAAAATCTTACTTACTAGGTAGATGATAAATGGATATTATAATGACTGTTCTTAGCTTTAGTCCACAACTCCCATTCCTTGAAAAGCCAGAAAATTAATGTTCCAGTTATTTATGGCCATGTAACAAACCACCCAGATACTTAGTGATTTAAAACAACAATCATCATTTGTTTTGCTCACAAATTTACAATTTGAGAAGGTGTTGGCAGGAAGGGCTCATCTGTGTTTTAGATTAAGTTAACTGGGGTAGCTCAACTGGGCCTAGTTGATACACTTCCAAAATGGCTTACTTATATGGCCATAAAGTTAATACTCAGCTAAGGCTATTAGCCAGGTATCTTAGTCCCTTTCCACAGGGCCTTTCCATAGAATTGCTTCTTCCTCACAGAATAGTAACTGTTTTGCAAGGGAGGAAAAAAAAAAAAAAAAGTGGAAACTGCCAATCTCTAAAGTCCTAGGCCCTGCAATTGGCTAAGAGTCACCTATGTTGTATTTTGTAAGTCAAAGTTTCCACAAAGCCTCCTGCAGTCGAGGGAGTTATGGAGAGGTGGGAAAGGAATGTAGATTCCACCTCTTAACAGATGAAGTACGAAGAATCTGTGGCTTCCATTAACCAGCCATAGTTAATTTAGTAATTTTTAATTATCATAAGTAATTCTTAAACTTTTGCGATTAGTTATTGTTTAAAAGTAAGTCAAGGGTTAGAACTTCTAGTGATGATGGAATAAAAAAATAAATAAATAAAAATTATGAAACTATATAAAATTGTCAAAAACAGTTATCTAAGAATTCTGAATATCAACCAAGGACAAAAAACAAATTAGAAAATGTTTATCTATGAAAAGCTGCTGACCATCCAGTAAGAAAAGTGAAAATGTATAATGTTCGTTTTTGAGGTCATCCTCTCTCTTATCCATAGCTCAGATGGTAGGATACTGAGCAGGGCTGGCCATGAAAACCAACAACTTTACTGTTGGCTGGGACTGGCTTGTTTTGAGCAAAAGGCAAAAACTCCCTTCTCAATTGCACTGTTAGCAATTGCAGCAAGCCTAGTAGAAAAAGAACAGGAAAGGATACAGCCCTGCTAACCTGAGTTGTAATTCCACTTGTAGAAGGCAGCAGATCAGGGAATAGAAATTTAACAGGGACATTCTTGAAATGAGAGAACCATAGATGGACCAGGTAATTTCTCGATATATACCTGGCTAAGATGGCAGGTATATGCAGAGGAGAAACACGAGAACCACAATGCTCCCAACCATACATTATTGCCTGATTTCATCTGTGTAAAGAAATGACGTTGGAGAGTCCATGCTCTGTACACATATATGGCTGACAGAGAGGCTGTTTATTCTTGTAAAAAGACCTAAGAAGGCCTAACAAAAAGGAAAGATTGAACAAATCAGAAAAATGTCTGAATTTTGAAAACACTCACCAACCCATACAAAACTTCATCAATAGACGGTAGAAGCCTTTTTAAGTGCAGGCAATGAAAAAAAGAAAAGAAAAGAGAAAATAATTAAAGCCATTAATAAAAAAAAATCAGAATCTAGAATTTCTTAAATATATCACTTAAAATGTCCGGTTCCAAATGAAAAAAAAAAAAAAATGAGGCTTGCAAAGAAACAGGAAAAAATTACCCATATCCAGGAATAAAAAAATAGTCAAATAAAATAAGTCTGACTTAACCCAGATATTGCATTTGGCAAATGAAGGTATTAATGCCACTATTATGAATATACCCAAATAAGTAAACCTCACTTAAAGATTTAAAGAATTAAAGAAAAATATTTTGATAATGAACCAACAAATAATAAATTAAATGAAGGAATAGTTTTTTTTTTTAAATAAATAAAGCATAAATTTGAGAATGGCACAGAAGAAATAACAGGTGAACTTGATGATAAATGAATAGAAAGTACATATCCTGAAGAATAGATACAAAAAGATTGAAGAAAACTTAATAGCCTCAAAGACCTACCTGTAAGAGTACATCAAAAATAACACAATATCTGTAATGAGAGTCCAAGAAGGAGAAGAGAGAGACAAAAGATAAGAAAAATATTTGAAGGAATAATGGACAGAAATTTTACAAATTGAATTTAAAAACATTAATCTATAAATCCAAGAAGTTCAATGACACCCAATTTGGATAAAGATAGATTCAGAACTAGATACATTATAGTCAAATTGTTGAAAGCCAGAGGAGAAAAGGAAACCTTGAAAACAAAGGAAAAAACAATTCATCCCATACACAGAACAACAATAAAATTAATAGGTTACTTTCCAACAGAAATAATAATGCTAGAAGACAATGGAATAAAATATGTTAACCACTGAAAGAAAACTACAGTCAAAAAAGAATACAATAACCACAAATTCTATCCTTCAAAAATGAAGGCAAAATAAATAATTGATTTAAACAGAGACTGAGAGAAATAAATGTTACCTGACCTCCCCCACAAGAAATTCTAATGGTTGAAATGACAGCAGATAGTAGCTGGAATCCACATGGAAAACTAAAGAGCACCAGAAATGCTAAAAATGTAGATAAATGTAAAAGATCATATAAAATGTTCTTTCCTGGGATGCCTGGGTGGCTCAATTGGTTAAGCAGCTGCCTTCAGCTCAGGTCATGATCCCAGCGTCCTGGGATCGAGTCCCACATCGGACTCCTTGCTCGGCAGGGAGCCTGCTTCTCCCTCTGCCTGCCACTCTGTCTGCTTGTGCTCACTCTTGCTCCTCTCTCTCTCTCTCTGACAAATAAATAAATAAATAAATAAATCTTTAAAAAAAAAATGTTCTTTCCTTTCTTCTCATAATTTCTTTAAAAGATATAACATTATATCAAACAGTAATTACAACACTTACAATACTTTATTTTGGGTTTATAGCATACTTATATATATCTAAAAATAATAGCACAAAAATGGTTAGGAAATAGAACTATGTTAGAGGAAAGTTGCTACATTGTATTGGAATTAAGTTGCTATATTTTACTGGAATTACATCACCTAGATAGACTCTATATAAAGTTAAAATGTGTATTATAATTCTTAGATCAACTGCTTAAAAAATAATTCAAAACTATCTTTAAACAATCAAAACAGTAATAAAATACGACACTAAAAATATCTTTTAACATAAAAGGTAGAACTAAGGAACAAATATGAAATTACATTTAGAAAATAAACAAACAAAAGGCAGATATAGATTCAACCAGAATAATAATTACATTAAATATGAATGAGCTAACCACATTACTCAAAATGCAGGGATTATTAGACTGGAATAAAAAAAGCATAACATATATATATATATATATATATATACTGTTTACAAGAGAAAGAGTTTAGATTCAAAGACACAGATGGATGGAAAGTAAATAAGCTGGAAAAAAATACTATGTGAATTTCATAGTTCAACACTTTATGTATCAAAGAGCTGAAATAGCAAGAAAAAAATAATAAATATTACTAGAAATAAAAAGGAACACTTCATAATAACAGAAGGGTCACCAAGAAGATATAATAATTATAAATTTGATACACATAAAAAGTCCCATTTTACATGTAGCAAAAACCAACAAAACTATGAAAAGAAATAGACAATGCATCAATTACAGTCAAAATTTCAATATTCCGTTCTCAAACTGATATAACAACATGGAAAAATCATCTCAGATAAAGAAGACTTTAATAATAGTATCAATTAACTTAACTTAACTGACATTTATGAAACGCTCTACCTAAAGCCAGCAAAAAATTTTTTTTTTTTCTGTTCAAGAATATTCTCCAGTACAGACAAAATGCTAGGACATAAACCAAGTCTCAATAAATTTAAGAATTAAAAACATTCCAAATATGTTCTACAGTAACAATAGAATAAAATTAAAAATCAACAATAAAAAACCTAGGAAAATATCTAAATATTTGGAAATTAAATAACACATGGTTCAAAGAAATTGTAAAGGAAATTAGAAAATATTTTGAAGTGAATGAGAACAAAAACAATGTGTCACAATACATCAAAATAATGTAGAGGATGTAAATCAATGCTTAGAGTGAATTTATAGCTTTAATACATATTGTAGAAAAAATGAAAAATCTCAAATAAATAATTTAAACTTTCTCCTAAGAAGCTAGAAAAAAAAATCACTAATTTAATACAAAACAAGCAGATGGAGGGAATAATAAAGATCAGAGCAAAGAATGATGAAGTAGAAAAAGAAAAACAATGGAGAAAATCAATGAAATAAAAACCTGGTCCTTTAAAGGTTATAACATTGATAACTCTTTAGCTAGACTGGCCGAGAGAGACACAGAGATGAAGGGAAAGAAAACAAAAATTACCAAAATCAGTTATGAAAAAAGGGACATTGCTACTGACTCTGCAGAAATTAAAATGTAGGGTAATATGAACAACTCAATAGCAATAGATTAAATAATTTATGTATTTTTGGACAATGTCTTAGAAAGACAAGGTTCCCAAACTAACTAAAGAAGAAACAGATAATTGAACTAAATCTATAACAAGAAATAAAATTAATAATTACAAATTTTTCCACACAAAAAAGCTCAGACCCAGACTGTTTTAATCATGATTTCTATCAGATATTTTAAGATAAAATAATATCAACTTTACACAAACATGTTCTAAAAATATAGAGGAGGAAATACTTGTCCACTCATTCTATGACCCAGAAACATTCTGATACCAAAGCCAGAAAGTCATCACAAGAAAACAGCAGACCAGTATATCTAATGAACATAAGAACAACCCACAAAAAATGCTAGCAAACTTAATTCAGCAATACATTAAAACACAGATAAAGATACTCAACACTGTAAGTCATTTTAAAAATGTAAATTAAAACCATGAAAGATACTACTAAATACCTATTAGAGTGTATATAATAAAAATAACACAATGTCAAGTGTGGGCAAATGTATGAAAAAGCTAGAAGCCTCATACATTGCTAGCAGAAAACAGTTTAGCAATTTCCGAATAAGTTATAAACATAAACATACCATCCTAATCAGCAATTCCACTCCCAGATATATACCCAAGAAAAATGAAAACATATGTCCATGTAAATATTTGTGCATGAATATTCATCACAACACTATTCACAATAGGCCAAAACTGGAAACAATTGAAACGTCCATCATCTGATGAATGGAAAAAGAAAATGTGGTATATCTATACAATGACTACTCTTCAGCAATAAAAATGTAGAATTATTGGAACATCTATAATATGAATTATGTCTAAAAATTATGCTAATTGATAGAATCCAGACACAAGAGACTACATATTGTATAATTCAATTTATGTGAAATCCCCCCCCCCCAAATCCTGGGTGCATCTATAGATACAGAAAGCAACTTAGTGTTTACCTGGGGGTTGACAGCAAGTATGTAGTAAAGAAAACTTTGGTATGGAGAAAATTTTCTTAAACCAGATTGTGGGGGATGTTTAGCTTTATAAATTTACTAAATATCATTCAACTGTACACTTATAAGGAGTGTATTTTGTGGCATGTAAATTATACTTCAATAGAGTTGTCTTAAATAAAGCAAGTTGATTTTCCTTCTCCCCAAACCTCTCGTTTTTTTATTCCTCAATTAGCATATCAATATTTTGGAGTGGGTGTAGATGACATACAGTCTACAGTAATCCCACATTGAAATTCACTGAAAGTATCTACATTTCATTAAGATCACTGTCAGCCACCTTTTGTGTTCTCATCTGCTGAAATGCCTGCTGACCCACATGCCTTCAGTCACTTGATAACATTGCCATCTTTGGAGAGCAATATTTTCATCTACAATTCTCTTACAGATTTTTCTGATGAACATTCTTCAATAAATCATATGCACAAAAATTTTTGTTTTAGACTCTGCTTTTAGGGAACCTGGCCTCTTAGTTCTGATGTCTTATGCATTATTCTGTATTTACTGACCTTATTTTGCTGTTACGTAGGGTGCATTTGTAAATTTCCCCACAGAGTTCCAAATAGGACATGACCTAATACAATTTCTAACCTACTGTATTGTACCATGTTGGTGTGAAATAATTGTCTCTGATGCTTGCTGTCTTCCCAAGCTTCATACCAAGTTTCACTCAAGGAATGGGGCGAAGACTTACTCTATCCTCAATTGCTAATATTCCATGAATGCAAATATGAGGAAGCAGTGTATTCTAATCTAAATATAAACAATCTTATTTCTAACTCTTCTCTCTCTCTTTTTTAAAAATTTTATTTATTTGTCAAGGAGAAAGAGAGAGAGCACAAGCAAGGGAGCAGCAAGCAGAGGGAGAAGCAGGTTCCCAGATGAGCAAGTGGCTCAATGCAAGTCTCGATCCCAAGGCCCTGGGATCGTGACCTGAGTCAAAAGCAGATACTTCACAGACTCAGCCATCCAGGCATCCCTCCTATAAACTCTCGATTATACTCCAGAAATCTCTTTATATCGGTCTTGGGAACCAAGTTTTCTTCACAAACCTTTGTCTTTAAAAGCCAAGTATATAGTATCATTGTTCTTGGTTTGGGAAGATTCTTTCCCTATTTGGACAGTAATAAGCCTGAACTGATGGGAACAGAGAAAGTTTGTAACAACAAAGAAAGTATGGGATTAAAAAACACCTTGATTGGGACGCCTGGGTGGCTCAGTTGGTTAAGCGACTGCCTTCGGCTCAGGTCATGATTCCAGCATCCTGGGATCGAGTCCCACATCCGGCTCTCTGCTCGGCAGGGAGCCTGCTTCTCCCTCTGCCTCTGCCTGCCACTCTGTCTGCCTGTGTTCTCTCTCTCTCTCTCTCACCAATAAATAAATAAAATCTTTAAAAAAAACACCTTGATTAATATCAAAATATTACCCTAATACATATGCTGTGATCTATATTCATATATATCATAAGTATATTGTATATAATTTATGGCATGTAATACATTATAATTATCATTTCTAGTATTATGCCAGCCTCCCTAAAGTCTAAGAATTACAATTTGATGATATATTGGAAGAATTTCCATGATACTTGGCAAGTTTTTAAATGAATAAACATACTGATTGTTAATTTACTGAGTTGACAATATTCTGAATGGTGTTACATTTTTGCTTCCTAGCAAATGAAGTTCAATAAATTGTCATTATCATTCTCTTTCTTTTAGTACTGCTAAAGCACATCAAGACTATCATATAGAATAATTTATTGAGATAAGGTAATAAAAAGTGAAGAAGTTTTGAAGGCAGATGAAATCTTGAGTCTCAGTCATGGATCTTCAGCTTTTTGTCAATGGCAAAACTTCTATTTTGACTTCTTGAAATGTTATTTATTAATTAGGAAGGTTTTTTTGAAAATTAAGTAGGATAAGTGCATAGGGAAGCCCAATATAAAACATAAAGCACTTCAAAAGTGTTAATGTAATGGAATGAATTTAAAACAATACATTAAAAAGACACATCAATGGGATGAGTGAGAACCAAATTTCAAGTTTGAAAGGGTGAGAGACAAAGAACAGAGAGAGCAAGAGAGACAGAAAGGAGAGAAACAAAGAGATAGATGGAAGAGAGACTTAGAAGAAAGAGGAGTCTAAGAGACAGAGAAAGAGTTTTACTCTCCTAATTTTATTTTAAAAGAGGAGAAAGGGACAAAAAAGAAGGTGATGTCCTCTGCAATTGCACTACTGGGTATTTATCCCAAAGATACAGATGTAGTGAAGGGAAGGGCCATCTATACCCCAATATTCATAGCAGCAGTGGCCACAGTCACCAAACTGTGGAAAGAGCCTGATGCCCTTCAACAAATGAATAGATAAAGAATATATGGTCCATATATACAATGAAATATTATGCCTCCATCAGAAAGGATGGATACCCAACTTTTGTATCAACATGGATGGAACTGGAAGAGATTTTGCTGAAGGAAATAAGTCAAGCAGAGAGAGTCAATTATCATATGGTTTCACTTACTTGTGGAACATAAGGAATAACTCAGAGGACATTGGGAGTTGGAGAGGAGAAGTGAGTTGGGGGAAATCGGAGGGGGAGATGAACCATGAGAGACTGCAGACTCTGAGAAACAAACTGAGGGTTTTGGAGGGGAGGAGGGTGAGGGGTTGGGTGACCCTGGTGGTGGGTATTAAGGAGGAAACGTATTGCATGGAGCACTGGGTGTGGCACATAAACAACAAATCTCAGAACACTGAAAAAAATAATAATAAAATTACAAAAAAAAAAAAGAGAGAGAGAGAAAAGAAGGTGATGTCAAGAGAAAGGCAATCAGAAGCTTTTCCTTTTTTCCTCTTCTTTTAATTATTTCACATTCTCTTGATGAGCTGAGCTGTCAGAAATTGAGAACACACAGTGAACAAAATCAGAGAGACTAGAAGCTGAGCATGAAATAAAGGACCTAAGAGAGGTTGAATGTGTGACAGTTAATTTTATGGGTCAGCTTGACTGGACCACAGGGAGCTAAGATACTCACCAAGATATTTGGTCAAGCATTCTGGGTATGCCCCTAAGGAAGTTTGGGGATGAGATTAACATTTGAATTAATACGGTGAGTAAAACAAATTGATCTCCCCAATGCAGGTGGACCTCACCCAATCAGCTGAAGGCATAAATAGCACAAAAAGGCAGACTAAGAAGGAAGTTCTCTGTACTGTTTGAGCTGGAACATTGGCTTTCCTCGGACTTCCAGTTTTCCAACTGCAGATCTTAGGACTTTTCAGCCTCTATAGTGAGATGAGACAATTTTTTATGACAAATATATATATATAACTATATATATATTTATATATATAATAAATATGTGTGTGTGTGTGTGTGTGTGTGTCTGTGTGTGTGTGTGTATGCATTTTATATATATTCTGGTCCCTGGAGAAACTTGACAAACACAGTAATATAGATAATGAAGAACACAGGTGCTTACAGTTACACAGTAGCTATGTGTGGAGGGCCACATGGTATAGCAGAGGGAATGGACGTGCTTGACTCCTCCTTCTGTTCTTTACCAACTGCTGGGAACACCTATTGCTAAAATGTGACCCTGGCAATAACATTTGAGAAGACTGGAGAAAAGAAGTCAGTGGAGGCCAGGGACACATCAACTTATGCAGCTTCCATTTCCTCGTAGGCAAAACAGCAGCCAGCTGGGAGAACTGGAGATGATGTGTGTGAAGGGCCTAGCACATATTAGGTATTAAGCGAATCATGTCTCTAGTTATATCAGTGTGCAAAAAAGAAAAGCTTCTCTATCATGCCAGCCAAGATAAACGAAATGAGATACTCTGGGGAAAAAAATGGTGATTTTAACAGTTTTCAGCTTCCATATCCATCTGTAGGCATAATCATTTTTGCACTTTTATTGTTGTTACTAAACTTTACATTTTCTTGTACTAAGGGGGCCTATAAAGGCTGAGAATGAAGGAACATGAGGCTGTCCAAAATAATGGGTAGCTTCTAGTCCATGCAACAGAATCCTGCCAGACAGTGTGAGAAATTCCTAAAATAATAACCGTGGAAAAGGAAATATTTATTGTTGTCATTATCACCATTGTTATCATTAACATTATTTACTGAATCCCTGCAGAACCAAATAAGCTCTAAGGGGATGAGGTGGTATGAGTTTCAAGTCTGTACTGCTCCACTTGGAGGAGTACTGAGCATTTTCAGCTTCGATCATGTCCAGGCTGACCTCACAGCTCCTCACCACCTGTCTTATCTTGCATGGGGTGAAACCATTGGCTCTGTTTCCCAAGTTTAAAACCTCAGCCTCATTATGGACTCATCCATCTGTCTCTGCCCTGTCTTCTCAGATAGCCAATATCCTTGTCCATCACACCTGCTGAGTCTTCTAAATCCCTTCTCTCTACTCCCTGCCAGCTGAGGCCTTCTTATTTCAAGATCTGAATTAAGAAAAAGCTTTAATGGTCTTTCCAGTGTCAACCTTTAAGGAGATCTCAGGTTAAGGATTCTTGTCCCAAACAGTGCTGTTTTAAAAAATTAGAAACTTGAAAGCCCATCATATGACTTTGGGATACTCAAATGACAAGGAACTCCCTTTAGTTTAGGGTGAATTTACCATATCCTCAATTACTTTTTTTCTTATAAGGGAACTAGTCAATATTTCCACTATACCCCCTTTGACTTTGCATTTTTCTTTTCTTCAACTGTCATTATATTTCACTTTAAATATTTATTTACCCTGGTCATCACTCTGTACATTCTAAAAGGCAACCATTATGTCTTCTTCTTCCATGAGTTTGTTTGAACACCTAGAGCATTGTATAAACCATAACAATATCATTATAAACAGCAACTGAAATTTTTGCCTTAGACAAAAGTAATATTTGTGAGAGAAATGACAATGCAATAACTCTTGTGTCAAGAAAATATATAAATATACCACTAATCAAAGACCTGGGATTGAAGGCAGTCTTGGAAGACAGTCCCAGAAGATAAGCAGAGAGAAGGCTTGCCAGAGTACTCCAGAGGTCACCTAGTCTGACAGGGATGATATTTTCCTCAAACAGAGAAAACTGTAATTATTATGAGAGATTCTACTTCCGTAGATGCCTTTAAGAGTCTCAGTTTACCAAAGGGGAAACAGAGAAATTATCTCCTCTCCTTACAATCTGTTTCAGAAGTTTGGAGGGAAACTGGAGCAGATGCTGTGGGCATCCTGCCCATATATGGCAGTCCTCACACTATAGCTGGACTTGCAGCTACCAACACCTGCATTTCTGTGCTGGAGGGCTTTCTCAAGCTGACAAAACTTGCTTTGCCCACCTGTGCAGCATTCTGGATATGTTTGTGTATTAATTTCTCCTGAGAGTAGACTTTAAGCAGTTAATGAAAAGAATTGGGGGGGAGGAGTCAAGATGGCGGAGAAGTAGCAGGCTGAGACGACATCGGGTAGCAGGAGATCAGCTAGATAGCTTATCTAACCATTGTGAACACCTACAAATCCAACGGGAAATCAAAGAGAAGAAGAGCAACAATCCCAGAAACAGAAAATCGATCACTTTCTGAAAGGTAGGACCTGCGGAGAAGTGAATCCAAAGCGACGGGAAGATAGACCCCGGGGGGAGGGGCCGGCACCCGGCAAGCGGCGGAGCGACGGAGCACAAAATCGGGACTTTTAAAAGTCGGCTCCAGTGGGAGACATCGCTCCAGAGGCTAAACTGGGGGGAAACCCAGGCGGGGTCAGCATAACCCCAGGACCCGCAGGGTCACAGAAGGACTGGGGGTGTCTGAGTGCCGCAGAGCTCGCAGGTATTGGAGCGGGGAAGCCGGCTATAGCGACAAAGCCGAGGAGTGAGCTCTAAGCCCAGGGTTACCTTGTGCCGGTCGCAGGATGGGTGGGCTCGGAGCGCGGCCGGAGGCCACAGAGACAAAAGCGACCCGGCGCTTTTCTCCAGCTCCAACAATTGACTGCTTTCCTCGAGGCGCGACCGCAAGCCAGGGAGGCGGGACTGTTGGGCGCTTTGCTCTGAGAGCGCACTGAGGAGCGGAACCCCAAGCTCTCGGCTCCTCCGGGCCGAGAGATTGGGAGGCCGCCATCTTCATTCCCGTCCTCCGGAACTCTACGGAAAGCGCTCAGGGAACAAAAGCTCCCGAAAGCAAACCCGAGCGGATTCCTTAGCCCGGCCCCTGGCAAGGGCGGTGCAATTCCGCCTGCGGCAAGGACACTTGAAAATCACTACAACAGGCCCCTCCCCCAGAAGATCAACAAGAAACCGATCCAAAACCAACTTCAGTCACCAAGAACAGCGGAATTCCACAGCAGGAGAAAGCAAATCCTACCTGGACAAAATGACAAGGCGGAAAAACTCACCTCAAAAAAAAGAACAAGAGGCCGTACCGAAGGCTGGAGACCTAATCAATACAGACATAGGTAGCATGACAGATCTAGAGTTCAGAATGACAATTCTCAAGGTTCTAGCCGGGCTCGAAAAAGGCATAGAAGATATTAGAGAAACCCTCTCCGGAGAGATAAAAGCCCTTTCTGGAGAAATAAAAGAACTAAAATCTAACCAAGTTGAAATCAAAAAAGCTATTCATGAGGTGCAATCAAAAATGGAAGCTCTCACTGCCAGGATAAATGAGGCAGAAGAAAGAATTAGTGACATAGAAGACCAAATGACAGAGAATAAAGAAGCTGAGCAAAAGAGAGACAAACAACTACTGGAACACGAGGAGAGGATTCGAGAGATAAGTGACACCATAAGACGACACAACATTAGAATAATTGGGATTCCAGAAGAAGAAGAAAGAGAGAGGGGAGCAGAAGGTATATTGGAGACAATTATTGGAGAGAATTTTCCTAATATGGCAAAGGGAACAAACATCAAAATCCAGGAGATGCTAAGAACGCCCCTCAAAATCAATAAAAATAGGTCCACACCTCGTCACCTGATAGTAAAATTTACAAGTCTTAGCGACAAAGAGAAAATCCTGAAAGCAGCCCGGGAAAAGAAGTCTGTAACATACAAGGGTAAAAACATTAGATTGGCAGCGGACCTATCCACAGAGACCTGGCAGGCCAGAAAGAACTGGCATGACATATTCAGAGCACTAAACGAGAAAAACATGCAGCCAAGAATACTATATCCGGCTAGGCTATCATTGAAAATAGAAGGAGAGATAAAGAGCTTCCAGGACAAACAAAAGCTGAAAGAATTTGCAAACACCAAACCAGCTCTACAGGAAATATTGAAAGGGGTCCTCTAAGCAAAGAGAGACCCTAAAAGTAGTAGATCAGAAAGAAGCAGAAACAATATACAGTAACAATCACCTTACAGGCAATACAATGGCACTAAATTCATATCTCTCAATAGTTACCCTGAATGTTAATGGGCTAAATGCCCCAATCAAAAGACACAGGGTATCAGAATGGATAAAAAAACAAAACCCATCAATATGCTGCCTACAAGAAACTCATTTTAGACCCGAAGACACCTCCAGATTTAAAGTGAGGGGGTGGAAAACAATGTACCATGCTAATGGACATCAGAAGAAAGCTGGGGTGGCAATCCTTATATCAGATCAATTAGATTTTAAGCCAAAGACTATAATAAGAGATGAGGAAGGACACTATATCATACTCAAAGGGTCTGTCCAACAAGAAGATCTAACAATCTTAAATATCTATGCCCCTAACATGGGAGCAGCCAACTATATAAACCAATTAATAACAAAATCAAAGAAATACATCGACAGTAATACAATAATAGCAGGGGACTTTAACACTCCCCTCACTGAAATGGACAGATCATCTAAGCAGAAGATCAACAAGGAAATAAAGGCCTTAAATGACACACTGGACCAGATGGACATCACAGATATATTCAGAACATTCCATCCCAAAGCAACAGAATATACATTCTTCTCTAGTGCACATGGAACATTCTCCAGAATAGACCACATCCTGGGTCATAAATCAGGTCTCAATCGGTACCAAAAGATCGAGATCATTCCCTGCATATTTTCAGACCACAATGCTCTGAAGCTCGAACTCAATCACAAGAGGAAATTTGGAAAGAACGCAAATACATGGAGACTAAACAGCATCCTTCTAAAAAATGAATGGGTCAACCAGGAAATTAAAGAAGAATTGAAAAAATTCATGGAAACAAATGATAATGAAAACACAACAGTTCAAAATCTGTGGGATACAACAAAGGCAGTCCTGAGAGGAAAATATATAGCAGTGCAAGCCTTTCTCAAGAAACAAGAAAGGTCTCAAATACACAACCTAACCCTACACCTAAAGGAGCTGGAGAGAGAACAACAAAGAAAGCCTAAACCCAGCAGGAGAAGAGAAATCATAAAGATCAGAGCAGAAATCAATGAAATAGAAACTAAAAAAACAATAGAACAAATCAACAAAACTAGGAGCTGGTTCTTTGAAAGAATTAATAAGATTGATAAGCCCCTGGCCAGACTTATCAAAAAGAAAAGAGAAAGGACGCAAATAAATAAAATCATGAATGAAAGAGGAGAGATCACAACCAACACCAAAGAAATACAAACAATTATAAGAACATACTACGAGCAACTCTATGGCAACAAATTTGACAACCTGGAAGAAATGGATACATTTCTAGAGATGTATAAACTACCACAACTGAACCAGGAAGAAATAGATAACCTGAACAGACCCATAACCAGTAAGGAGATTGAAACAGTCATCAAAAATCTTCAAACAAACAAAAGTCCAGGACCAGACGGCTTCCCAGGGGAATTCTACCAAACATTTAAAGAAGAATTAATTCCTATTCTCCTGAAACTGTTCCAAAAAATAGAAATGGAAGGAAAACTTCCAAACTCATTCTATGAGGCCAGCATCACCTTGATCCCAAAACCAGACAAGGATCCCACCAAAAAAGAGAATTACAGACCAATATCCTTGATGAACACAGATGCGAAAATTCTCACCAAAATACTGGCCAATAGGATCCAACAGTACATTAAAAGGATTATTCACCACGACCAAGTGGGATTTATTCCAGGGCTGCAAGGTTGGTTCAACATCCGCAAATCCATCAATGTGATACAATACATTAATAAAAGAAAGAGTAAGAACCATATGATACTCTCAATAGATGCTGAAAAAGCGTTTGACAAAGTGCAGCATCCCTTCCTGATTAAAACTCTTCAAAGTGTAGGGATAGAAGGCACATACCTCAATATTATCAAAGCCATCTATGAAAAACCCACCGCAAATATCATTCTCAATGGAGAAAAACTGAAAGCTTTTCCGCTAAGGTCAGGAACACGGCAGGGATGTCCGTTATCACCACTGCTGTTCAATATAGTACTAGAAGTCCTAGCCTCAGCAATCAGAAAACAAAAAGAAATTAAAGGCATCCAAATCGGCAAAGAAGAAGTCAAACTATCACTCTTTGCAGATGATATGATACTATATGTGGAAAACCCAAAAGGCTCCACTCCAAAACTGCTAGAACTTATACAGGAATTCAGTAAAGTGTCAGGATATAAAGTCAATGCACAGAAATCAGTCGCATTTCTTTACACTAACAACAAGACAGAAGAAAGAGAAATTGAGGAGTCAGTCCCATTTACAATCGTACCCAAAACCATAAGATACCTAGGAATAAATCTAACCAAAGAGGCAAAGAATCTATACTCAGAAAACTATAAAGTACTCATGAAAGAAATTGAGGAAGACACAAAGAAATGGAAAAATATTCCATGCTCATGGATTGGAAGAACAAATATTGTGAAAATGTCTATTCTACCTAAAGCAATCTACACATTTAATGCAATCCCTATCAAAATCCCATCCATTTTTTTTAAAGAAATAGAACAAATAATCCTAAAATTTATATGGAACCAGAAAAGACCTCGAATAGCCAAAGGAATATTGAAAAAGAAAGCCAAAGTCGGTGGCATCACAATTCCAGACTTCAAGCTCTATTACAAAGCTGTCATCATCAAGACAGTATGGTACTGGCACAAAAACAGACATATAGATCAATGGAACAGAATAGAGAGCCCAGAAATAGACCCTCAACTCTATGGTCAACTAATCTTCGACAAAGCAGGAAAGAATATCCAATGGAAAAAAGACAGCCTCTTCAACAAATGGTGCTGGGAAAATTGGACAGCCACATGCAGAAAAATGAAATTGGACTATTTCCTTACACCACACACGAAAATAGACTCAAAGTGGATGAAGGACCTCAATGTGCGAAAGGAATCTATCAAAATCCTTGAGGACAATGCAGGCAGCAACCTCTTTGACCTCAACCGCAGCAACTTCTTCCTAGGAACATCGCCAAAGGCAACAGAAGCAAGGGCAAAAATGAACTATTGGGATTTCATCAAGATCAAAAGCTTTTGCACAGCAAAGGAAACAGTAAACAAAACCAAAAGACAACTGACAGAATGGGAGAAGATATTTGCAAACGACCTATCAGATAAAGGGCTCGTATCCAAAATCTATAAAGAGCTTATCAAACTCAATACCCAAAGAACAAATAATCCAGTCAAGAAATGGGCAGAGGACATGAACAGACATTTCTGCAAGGAAGACATCCAGATGGCCAACAGACACATGAAAAAATGCTCCACATCACTCGGCATCAGGGAAATACAAATCAAAACCACAATGAGATACCACCTCACACCAGTCAGAATGGCTAAAATTAACAAGTCAAGAAATGACAGATGCTGGCGAGGATGCGGAGAGAGGGGAACCCTCCTACACTGTTGGTGGGAATGCAAGCTGGTGCAACCACTCTGGAAAACAGTGTGGAGGTTCCTCAAAAAACTGAAAATAGAGCTACTCTACGACCCAGCAATTGCACTCCTGGGTATATATCCTAAAGATACAAACGTGGTGCTCCGAAGGGGCACGTGCACCCGAATGTTTATAGCAGCAATGTCCACAATAGCCAAACTGTGGAAAGCGCCTAGATGTCCATCAACAGATGAATGGATAAAGAAGATGTGGTATATATACACAATGGAATACTATGCAGCCATCAAAAGACATGAAATCTTGCCATTTGCGACGACGTGGATGGAACTAGAGGGTATCATGCTTAGCGAAATAAGTCAATCGGAGAAATATAACTATCATATGATCTCTTTGATATGAGGAAGGGGAGATGCAAGGTGGGGGGGTTTGGGGGGAGGTAGGAAAAGAAAAAATGAAAAGATGGGATTGGGAGGGAGACAAACCATAAAAGACTCAATCTCAAGAAACAGACTGAGGGTTGCGGGGGGGAAGGGGGACGGGAGAGGGTGGTGGGGAAATGGACATTGGGGAGGGTATGGGCTATGATGAGTGCTGTGAAATGTGTAAACCAGATGATTTACAGACCTGTACCCCTGGGGATAAAAATACATTATATGTTTATTAAAATAAAAAATTAAAAAAAAAAAAAAAAAAAAAAGAATTGGTGTATAAATACCCCAGCAACCTTATCCCTTAGGGAGACCAGTTCTGAGGTATATGTTCAGTGCTAGCTTTTAGAGTTTCCCCTGCAGGATTGAGCCCTGGTGGACCACAGTGTAGGAGCCTTGATAATGCACATTTCAGAGGCTGCTTTTCTCTGTTGTCTCACATCCCCATCTCCTACCACTGCTTTCTTCTTTTCCCAGATAAATTACTTACACATTACTCTGTATCTTAAGATCCATTTCTGAGACACACCAAACCAAGACTCTAACCGTCTTTCCACCAAAATAAGAAGTGATGCATAAATCAGAAATAGTGAAAAACTCCGGGATAAATTAATCATTGAATTCAATTCACATACTGTATCAGGAACTACGCAAATATGAATAACACATAAATTCTGATCTGAAAGAGATCACTAGTATCAAAATAGATAATTACTGATTTTTTTAAGTACAGTACAGTAATCTAGAAATAGATACACATCCAAAACAGAGAGTAATCGAAACCTGGTCAGTGTGCGGGGTGTGGAGTAATGGAAGTCTTACCAAAGAAGAAACACTTGATCTAGTTTTCCTAGACAGAAGTAGAAAGGGGATTATCAGATAAAGGGAACATAGTGCACAGAACATGTTACAGTCTCCCCAACACAAGGATTTTGGAAAGACCTCAGAGAGGCCAGGTGGAAGAGTGGTTAAGAGCATGACCACAAAAACCAGACAGTCTGGGTTCAAGTCCTAAGTTTTCTGTTTATTGTTTGTGTGACCTTGGGCAAAACAATTACTCTCTCTATGACTCAACTTGTTCATCTATAAAATGAAGTTTCCTACTTCTAATTTCTTTTTTTTTTTTTTGGTCATTTAAAAAATTTAAGTAAATTTTTGGAATAGAAACCGGCATGTAAAAAATATTGAGAAATGATCATTGTGATCTAATATCATGACTGGTTAAACTCACCAGGAAAAGAATAAAAGATAAAGCTGACAAAAATGACAGAAGACAAACCATGCTGGGTCTTATATTCCAAGGTCAGGAACTCTTTCTTCATCGTTGAGGTCAAGGATGAGCAAACTATGTATGACTCACTGGCCAAGCCCAACCTAGCAACAATTTTTGTAGTTAAAGTTGTATTGGAACATAAACATAGCTTCACCTAATTTGTGTATTGTCTATGACTATGTTTATGATACAAGAGGACAACTGAGTTGTTGCAACATACTATATAGCCCACAAAGTCAGCAATATGGTATTACCTGAGATTATCTGGGAAGAATATGTTCGAAGACCCCCAGTGGATGCCTGAAACTATGGATAGTACTGAATTCTAAATATACTGTACTTTCTCCTACCCATGTGTACTTATAATAAAGTTTAATATACAAATTAGTCACAGTAAGGGATTAGCAACAATAACCAATAATAAAAGAATAATTATAAAAATATACTGTAGTAAAAGTTATATGAATGTGGTCTCTCCGAATACCTTATTATACTGTACTCACCCTTCTTCTTGTGATGATGTAAGATGATAAAATGTCCACAAGATAAGATGAAATGTGGTGAATTACATAGACATTGTAACCTAGCATTAGGCTTCTGCTGACTTTCTGGAGATCTGTCGGGAGAATCGTCTGTTTTTGGACAGTGGTTGACCATGGGTAACTAAAACCACAGAAAGTGAAACAGCAGATAAGGAGAGACTCCCTACTTACTATCTGGCCTTTTACAAACAAGCAAACAAAAAAACAAAACTGCCACCCCAGCTATAGATGGAAGGAAGTGACATGCAGAATAAGGAGTAAGTAGTATAGAATAAAAATCTGCATGCAGAGTTAGATGGCCATTCCACAGGTCAAGATTAAAGTTGATAAGGTTAATAAAGCCAAATCTCATAGTGTCAAAGAAGGAAAGGTTTCTTATATAGACAAAAAAGGCATATTTTAGGAGTTGATAAAGGGTAGAATGTTACAAACTTGCAGGCTACAGGGCATGTTTAGCCTAGAAAGAAGTTTTATTTAATCCATGGTTCATACATTTTAAATTTGTTGTCAATATTTAAAATATAAATATATCACAAATAAAACCTGAATATCTGGCTTCTTTGGAGAAATTGAACGATCTGGCAAGAGTATACATACAGACCTGAATGGCAGAACTTTCTTTAGCTCCAATGTAGCTGCCATATTTATATGAGGCATTTATTTCTTTCTAGTATATCACATTCTCCACTACGTTCTACTTTATTACAACTGGGTCAGCTTTGTTCATACTATAAATGTGTTGATCTGAGTCCTCTAAGATTTAAGAGTGCTACATCCTGCTACTTATGGGCACAGGCCATGGAGTATGGGGGAAGGAGCAGTTTTTTTCTCAAAAAAGCTGCCACAGAGGGGGGCCTGGGTGGCTCAGTGGGTTAAACCTCTGCCTTCGGCTCAGGTCATGGTCTCAGGGTCCTGGGATCGAGCCTTACATTGGGCTCTCTGCTCAGCGGGGAGCCTGCTTCTCCCTCTCTCCCTCTGCCTGCCTCTCTGCCTGCTTGTGATCTCTCTCTCTCTGTGTCAAATCAATCAATCAATAAATAAATAAATAAAGCTGTCACAGAAACAATGGCCTTGCAGGACAGCCAGATTTGGGTAAGAATGGAGGAGAGGAGAACTGAATGAAGAAGTTGAGGTATGAAATCAATTTATTTATGAAGGAATAGAGATTTACAATGGCAGAGGAGAAAAATGTTCAGGAGCAATTGCATGAAAAGTCAAGGGGGAACAGGCCCACAGCAGGACCAAGATAACTAAATAGTTACATTGGTAGTCAGAAACATTGAATTTTGGTTGATGTATGAAGCTGACTGGGATGAAAGACTAGAAGAAACTGATTGGCTTCAAAGTCCCCACCTTTCTTGTAAAATTGCTGTGGTATTAGAAGCAGTTGTGAGTAGATTTGGGTTGGTGTTATTAAATTTTGTCTTCAGGGCTCCTGGGTGGTGCAGTCAGTTAAACGTCTAACTCTTGGTTCTAGCTTAGATTGTGATCTCAGAGTCCTGAGGCTGAGCCCCTTATTGGGCTCCATGCTGAATGGGAAATCTGATTAAGTTTCTCTCTCCCTGTCTCTCGGGCCCTCCCTCCTCCTCTAAAATAAATAAATCTTTAAAAACATTTTTTTTCTTCAAAGATGCTGCATACAAATCTGTCCAAGTTATTTAGAACCGCCTTCATGTTAAGTCAGGGCCAAGGTGAGGTCTCTGTCACGGAAGCCCTAAGGAAAAGTACTGAGCTGATTCAGTAACACATGCCTGTTTTTGCTTCAAAGTCTACGATCATATATTTCTAATATCTTTAGAAATGGAGGAGGAAAAGGTCAACTAAAACTTCAAGTACCTTGGAAGGAAGCCTCAATCTCAGGACTGTTATGTTTCTTAAAGAATTGATAATCCCGGGGCGTCTGGGTGGCTCAGTCGGTTAAAGCCTCTGCCTTCAGCTTGGGTCATGATCCCAGGGTCTTGGGATCGAGCCCCACGTCAAGCTCTCTGCTCAGTAGGGAGCCTGCTTCCTCCTCTCTCTCTCTCTCTCTCTCTCTCTCTCTGCCTGCCTCTCTACCTACTTGTGATCTCTCTCTCTGTCAAATAAATAAATAAAATCTTTTAAAAAAAGAATTGACAATCTCTTCTTTTCACTGAGCACCTTGTGAACACTGAACGCTTGATGGCCTTTGTGTATGGGAAAGTATTGCCCTTAAGTACCTGGAAATGTGGGTCATCTCACCCACATCCTGGCCCTCCATGTGCCTTCCTTTATTTTTCTCTCATTTTTTCCTCCTTTTTCTGTCCTTTTTCTCTCATGAGTTACTTATATATTTAATAGTGAATTGCAAAATATCGTTAAAACCCTCAGCCTTTTCAATATCTATTATTACCTTTTTCAGGGTAACAGATAAAAACATTTCCTTGGTCTTGTGTAATGTAGTATTCCCTCCCTCATATTCTTCGGTGTTTGTCCTAGAAAATGTTATAAAGTCTTCTTTTATTCCATTAGCTATTAAGAATAGCCATGAGGGAATGCCACCTGTCAGCCACATCTACTCAGACACTGCAGTAGAGGAATCAAACTTAAAAAGGAAGAAAAGGACAAGGTCCTGAACTACTTACTTGGCAATAGCTTTATACTACATGCTTGAGATGGAAAGATAGTTCCATGTCTGCATTCTCAGTCAAAGATGAGTCTTTACTCAAAATGGAATATTTTACACTTCAGAAAGAAAAATGAAACTGTACGAGTTGTAGATACAGATTCCAACAGTTACAAAGTTTGGTAAATAAATTCACTTAAATTTCTTCTCCAAGGAATTATCAGTGGGGAGAGAGAACAGGCAGTATTCCAAGAAATGGTTATAAATAGATAAAAGTAAAACAATAGGAACCCACATTCAATTAAGAGAAAGAGTATAAAATATTGCATATAGTGATCTTTCTCTTCTGCATTAAGATTCATTCTGGTCTCTGCCCTGGGAGGAAAGTCTATTTGGAAATAGATAAGTAAGAATTATGGAGGACTTTTCAGAAGTTAATGCACACAGCTCTCTTCAGTGTTTTATAAAGTTGATTTCCCACAAAGTTTTAAGAAAGGAGGAAGGAAAAGATGAGACAGGAAATACAAGTCCCTAATGACTTCTCTTTTGACCCACAAATACAAGCGGAGGTTGAGAAAACACAAAGTACTGCTCAAAGTTAAATGATCCTAGCTCAACTTCTGCTAGAATTAGAAGTTCTTTACTTAATGGGAAAAAAGGAAAACTGTGGATTTATATTTAGTCTTCTTAAAGCTGAAAGAGCCTAAGAATATGGAGTTTGTTTATTTTTTCCCCCTTTGACTTTCTTCTTTTTTTCTAAAAAAATGGCTGAGATCTATGATTTTTATTATAATAATATATATGTCCTCCTTATCCTCTTCTGGGCATAGAAAAAATATCCCACTGGTAAATAGTTGATCCAATTTTTCCTTTCTTTGGGAGTTTGAGGAACATAGTCTTCCTTATGATACAAAATTTGTTTCCTATGTCTTATAAGTAAAATTAAAAATTGTGTTTTATGTGTGTTACTGTCCTCTTAAATATGAGAAATCCAAGAAATCAAAACAACCACTTATTTTCTCCACTAGACACAGAGGTCAAGATCCAGTGGTATGTCACATCTGCTGTGAGCTCTGTTGCAAGTAATTTGTTACTATTAATAGTTCAAAGTTTGCAAATTATTTACTTTTGTTTGTAAGTTAGAGAGAAGTCAAGGTTATCCTGAAATAACTCTCACTCAGCTGCATTCTGATATCCTTCTCTGAGTAGGAGGGAAGGGAGGCTTTCTAACTAGAATGCCGGTGAGTGAAAGTCACCCACTCTTTGTTTTCAGAGGAAAAAAGGTTGAAACCACTTCATTAGACTGAGGGCAGACAGCAAAATAAGCTGTAGATATTGAAAGCAAGGTGCCATCTGAAAGTTAAACTAGAAAATCAATGCAGGATGGATGTGATCAGAAACATGTAAAGCCATTAAGAATAAGGTGTGTGGGGCCATGCACTGGAGAAATTCCAGGCATCTCTCTTGGGATGAATACATCAGGCCCAAAGCCAGTAAATATTTGAAAGGCTCAATGTTCCTTGGTCTGAATGCAATACTCAGAAGGCTGAGTCTTATTTGGTTTTATGTTTTTTTTTTTTTTCTTTATTCAAAGAGTGTGAGTATCTAAGACCTCAGCATTTATATTTTATTATAAATTTAAAAATTAGCACTCTGGGTCTTAACAACAAAATGAAATGTAGTGACACCATTTTGTTCCAGATTCTGTGCTAGGCATTAGATTTATAGAGAAAGAGTCCTTAGGAAAACACTTTCTTCTCAAGGAATTTCCCTTGTGAAATTAACTAATGTGAGTTTGTTCCTAAAAGGTTAATATACTCCCGCTATGTGCTCAGAAAATCATATCTATGAGCCTACACCATTGAAAAACAGACTAGATCGGGCTGAATTCATTAAGTGAAATAGTATCTTATGAAGCCTCATGAGGACCAAACACTGATCTCAACTGATAAAAATCCCACATCATAATTCTTTTCATATATACATAAAGTTTTAGTCGTCATGGAAAGTCCTCATCACTGAGCTAAAAATCAGACAATCCAAGTCCACTACTTATTAGCTCTGATGAGTGTAAATAAGTTAACAACTTTGAGATTCAGTTTTCTTGCTTACAAAATAAGGCTAATCATTCTTCCTATTACTCCACAGAGATCTCATGAGAATGGCACAGGAGGTCAGAAACAGGGACCTACTCTCTCCACAATGTTATGCCAGGCATGGTGTTAGGTGATTCCCCATGTCCTCTCCATTACCCCTCACAGCAAACTTCACTTAGGCATCATTACCTTAAAAGGTAACTTTCTCTCGGCCACATCACGTGGTGGCAGAGCTAGAATTTGAAGAACTATCTGTCTGCCTATAGGGTCCGTGCTCTCCCTCACCCTCCCCGTGTAACACCTGATGCAAGTCTACAAGCCTCTTTGAACATTGGAAGGGATTCTACCATTACCATACAAGTCTGTGTTCTGAGAATGAAGATATCCCTTAACTCACTACTCTGTTCCTTTGCTGATGGCAGTTTTTCTACTGGGAAGTTTCTGTTCTTTTTTTTCTATGATAGAATTCATTCATTTTTCCCAGGGGAACCCCAGGGGGAAAAGAGACCATAAATACATGTATCAACACACCATCTCTATCTCTAAAGCCCAGTATTTAACTATTGTGCTTCTATTGACTACTTAAGAAGTTCCTAGTTTTTCAGTTTTATAAACACTTGAACATCTTCATGGCTAAGTAGAAATCGTAATTATTTCTTAGGTTATACTAAATTTCAAGTTCTCAGATAAAAGGGTTTACAAATTTTCTAATGCATTTGATCAAAATTTCCAAGCATATTCATTCCCCGTTTCTACATAACAACTTACTACAAACTGAGCAGCTATCCCTGTTTCCAGGGGTCAGGAATCTGAATATGGCTTAACTGGGTCCCCTGCTCAGGACTCCATAAGGCTGCAGTTCAGGTGGTGCACAGGACATCATTCCCACATGAGGCTCAGGATCCTCTTCCAAACTGTCATGACTGGCAGAATTCATTTCCTTGCAGCTGTAGAACTCATGGTAACTTATTTCTCTAAAGCCAAGAGGAAATGGGATAACTGATCTCAGGGAAGATCTAAGCCTTCTTTAAAACTAATTAAGGACCTTGATTCCATCTTGAAAATTCTTCATCTTGGCCATATAATGTAACAGAGTCATGAAAATGACTTCTACCATATTCATAGGTCTATCCCATGCTGAAGAGAGGGAGATCATACAGGGCATGAACACCTGGCAGGAAAAGCAGAGAAGAAGGGGGTGAACCTTGTGGGTCATCTCAGAATTTTGCCTACCACAACAAGTTACCCTAAGAAAAAGGTATGTATTACTATATTCCAGTCTCAAAATCGTTTTAATTAACACATAAACATTCAGACAAATGCAAGAACTATTTACTCCCAGTGCATTTATTCTGATTTTTCTTCCATTCTGTTTATGTTTTCATTACCTATGCAGCAAAATTTTGACAAACCTCTATCCCTTACTTTCCTTCGGTTTGCCATGACTTTTCAATGACCCAATTTAATTCTTAAATAAGATCCAATCATTTTTCAAAAAGTAAAGGAAAACATAGTGGAATTACGTCTAGATTTTTACCAAAAATATAATTAGTCATTAATATGTTTCCAGGAATTCTGCTAATCAATGATTATTGGGAAAGAATAAGAAAGTAAACCAAAGTCCTTGGTTTTGTAGGTGTATGTAGCCCATGATGAAGAGTGAATGACAAGTATAACAGGTATTCTGACTAAAATAAAACATTCCTGGGGGAAAAAAAGCTATTCATTCATTCATTCATTCATCCATTCATTCATTTTTAGGGAGGGAGAGGGAGAGAGAGAATCCCAAGCAGGCTCCACACTCAGCCCAGAACCTAATGCCGGGCTCCATCTCACAACTTTGAAATCATGACCTGAGCCAAAATCAAGAGTCTGACACTTAACTGACTGAGCCACCCAGGCACCCTGAGAAAAAAACTTTTTAAACATGAAACCAGTAGAAGCTTATGAAGAAAAAAAATGGTGAATTTCACTGCATAAAAGGTAAGTCCCTCAGTTTTCAAAATAAAAATATGTCGATTGCATTAAAAAATATATATGCATAGTATATATAGATACAAAAATACACACACTTAACAAAGAAATAGGTAAAACATAGAAACATGAATAGGAAAAATTGTAAAGGATATGGATCCAAAATTTAAGGAAAATTACAAATAATAAATGCTTGAGAAGCTATTCTACTTCACTGGTAATGAAAGAAATACAAAGACAATATATTCAGTTTTCAAAATAGATAATTTTACAAAATGTTATCACCAAGTTCCAGTGAGGTGTGACAAACTAGTCTCTCCTACCTATCATGTGGAAGAATAAATAGAGCCACCTTTTTAAAAATGAATTTGTTAATATTAAGCAGAATGAAAGATCTCATACTTTGACCCTGTAATTCCAAAATGAAAAAAAAAAATTGGAAGGAATTGAAGACTTCAACAAGAAAGGAATCTTTAAGTAAATGAAATACTATAGTCAATATTTTAAAAAGTCATGGCTTTAAAATTATTTTAATGATGTGGGAAAACAAATACATTGACATGTTAAGATAATGAAGTCTACAACAAATTTCCTTCCTTCTAGATAATCAATGTAGATAGAAAAATAAAACTGAAAATAAATACACTAAAAATTTTAGCCATAATTATCTCAAATGCAGGTATGTTATTTTTATTTTCTTATTGCAAACATTCTCTGTTAACAAAAACTCTTAAAACAATAAAAGAGGTCCATAAAGTTATGAAGTTGATAAACAGATTAGAAAAATTTAATGTCTTTCACATCTACAAGCCAAAGATCTGGTCAGAATTAAAGCCCTAAGGCTTTAGTCACATTACTGGAAAGCAGAAAGTGAGCATGAAATCTACTTCCTGTTTGAAGACATGGCACTGAGGACAGCAGGGGGGTCGTGACTTATAATGCCATGTTGATCAGAGAACTACCAACAATGTAGACCATGTGGATGAAATTCAAAGGCTGGAGAAACCAGCCCACCTGGAGAAGCACTTTTTGGCACAAGCTGATTAATTCTATCTAAAGGTAGATCACACTGTCTTTACCATATCAGTCAAACCCGCAACTTAACAATTGTTCTAGTTTGCAGGTGTGTGGATTAAAAACAATATACACAACTATTCATTGTTGACTTTTTAAATAAAAAATGAAGGGGCGCCTGGGTGGCTCAGTGGGTTAAGCCTCTGCCTTCCGCTCGGGTCATGATCTCAGGGTCCTGAGATCGAGTTCCGCATCAGACTCTCTGCTTGGCAGGGAGACTGCTTCCTCTTCTCTCTCTCTGCCTTCTGCCTGCCTCTCTGCCTACTTGAGATCTCTCTCTGTCAAATAAATAAATAAAATCTTTAAAAAAAATGAAAAAGGTGAAATAAAGCAGAAGAGACTACAGAAAAAGTCTGAGATCATCTATATGAACCTTTATTTTTTCCAAACTTTTTATAAGAATTATGTCAACAAAATTTTCCAAAATTTCTTTGAATTTTGATGATTAACATTTATATTTAAGGATATGAAGAGTTATGATGAAGTTGCCAACAATTTGTTCTGCATCTTCATAAACGATTAACTAAAGGAAGAGAAAACAAGCTTAAATCACAGTTAAGAGAGAAACTTTTTCTTTTGGAGGGGAAGAACATAAATAAAAAGATCATGATGAAATTATTGCAGCCGATTGCTTTCAAGTTTATTGTCTTGCCAGCCTAAGAGATCTTCAAAGTAGCACATTCAACAGTCTGGCTTGCTTTATTTAGGTTTGCACCTCAAGCCTGAAGTGTCTGTCTAAAAACAGAGGAATAGATAGAATGACCTGCTCCTCTCCCTTAAAATTCCTGTTAATAGACCATAGCACATTACCTAAGAGAGAGATTAAATAAATAGCATTCTATATTTTAGTCTTGAAAAAAGTTAATAGATATTGCATTAAAAAGATGCCAGATACATATTGGACCATTTGCCTTTAATTGCACGTCACATCTCTAAATAGTCAGCCACAGGGGATGGGGCATACCTGGAAGAGGACGTTGAGAGAATAGACGTGAGGCCTGTGGGTGGGCCTTGCAACTGTTAAACCATTAGTGAATGGAATCTCTTTCCTAGACGAGAAATGTAATTTTGTCAGGAGAAAGAGGGAACTGTTTTCTTTTTTTATGAAGCAGAATTCCATTCTAATTCTCTGAGCCTTTTACTATAACTGCTGTAGCATGTGTTTTAAATTACATTGTATGCATATGTTCCCCATAAAATTAGCCATCCTGACCCATTGTTCCACAGTCCTTCCTTTCATCACATTTTAGAGGCCTGTGTTCCATATTAGCAAATAACCCTTAGGGAAAATTATGCATTTTCCGTACACCAGCTTTGTTACATATTTGATAACACTTACTGTATATTTAAGGATATGGTCGATATAAAAAATTTTTTAAATAATAAAACAAGTGGCCAATTGTTTCCTTGTTGAAAACAAACTAGGAAGTCAAAATGAATATATCTAGCATCAATATCAAAACAGAATTAACAGCTCCAGTTTTAACCCATATGTTCGTGAATATATAACTCCATCAATATGTTAACTAGGGTGAAGGCACATTGCCAAGTTTAGAACCCACTCAAATTCCTTGGGTTCTGAGTTTAAAATGAAATTTGAAACTTTCCAGGTTCAAGGTCCTTTTTGGTGCTGTAAAAATGTGACTTCCTGGTTGAAAAAACTAAAATTTTTTGGACACCAGCTTGCTCACACAAAACAATATGATAAGTGTGAATGAATCAGTAACATATGGTTACATTTTCTTTTTAAAAATCTATGATTTTTTAAAACATTCTAAATGGAAAATTCATGGTAAAAACATGCATTGGATTTAGCCAACTCTAAATCATTTCAAAAATATTTTTAAGGCATTTTTCTCTCAATGGATATGTGGCAGAATTTCCAGCCCATAATGTTAGTGTAACTGCACTCTTTTCCCCAACCCTCCCCCAAGACCTTCAAATTAATGCACAAGAGAAAACAAAGCGCTGCTAAGTTCTCCTGTCTCCTGCTCTTTTTCTCTCCTACTTCCTTGAGTGTGTCCTGAAAAACTTTATGTATCATTTCTGCAATGGCACAGATGTTTTTAAATTAAATTGTGCTTCAAACTGCTCTAAATGTAAAGCTCTAGGGAATAGCAGTGAAGGCTATACATTAATGATGAAAAGGAATACATTTGTTAGTAATTCAGAATAGACATCCCAGAGATGAGAAGTGTTTCCTTGTCCTCAACCTATAATCTATCAATCTCTTCATCAAAATTAACTACTACAAGGATATTCTCTCAAAATGACTCCTGAATACCCAAGAGTGGTAAATAAAAATACGACAAAGTAATCGAATATTGTAATATCGCAAATCTCAGTATGTTTGTTTGTGTGTATGTGTGTGTAAAATACTATTTTCTGGGGACGCCTGGGTGGCTCAGTTGGTTAAGCGGCTGCCTTCGGCTCAGGTCATGATCCCAGCGTCCTGGGATCGAGTCCCACATCGGGCTCCTTGCTCAGCAGGGAGCCTGCTTCTCCCTCTGCCTCTGCCTGCCACTCTGCCTGCCTGTGCTTGTTCACTCTCTCTCCCTCTCTCTCTCTCTCTGAAAAATAAATAAATAAAATCTTTTAAAAAAAAAAATACTATTTTCTGTATTTTATTTCCTTTAAAATGCTTTCTGTCATCAAGTACCTAGAATTACACTTTGACATTAGGAAAGTTTCTAGGCTGTAGTCAACCTTATATGCAAGCTCACTTAATTGTCTGCCTAAATGGTTTCTGAAAACAAGATTATATTATCCCTGTGAGCTTATGACTGCAATTCTATTCAGTTTTCTAGAACTCTACATGTTCATTTCTCTGAATACTGCATGTTTTCTGAATTTGGTCAGGGTACTTTGCCAACTGCACATTTTGAGAGTTGTACTGACTTACCTACTCAGCTCAAACATTGCAGAGATCTGACCTAGGTTTGGACTACCTATCAGAATTTATTACTTAATGGATTTCTAATTTCAGAGTACTAAAAACAATATTCTATTTCTTCTAAACACTAATTACCTTAGTATAGATGTGACAGACCACTTATTTATCTTAGTTTTCATTCGAATAATACATATAACCATATGGACATTGTATATGGAATATTTACTACCATAGTGTGTAATATCCAACTAGGCTATTTACAGAGAGGAAAAAAAAACAAGGAAATTATTTAATAAACCAAGAAGACTGTGAGTTTTTATATTTTATGTGATAGTACAAATTCGGCAATACCACACAGCATTTATCTATATAAAACTTAGTTCTAAGCCACAGATAGTTACAGTTCCCTAAACTGTAGCAGATTAATCCATGAAGGTTGTCTCCCAAATCTCAAATTATAATTAATGAATCAAATTACTGTGATGACTTGAGTATTTTGCTTTTGTATCATAATATACTGTGTCTGTTTTCTGCTTCCCATGAAAAGAACATCACCCTACAATTTTCAGGAATGGTGAAAATTTCCTAAAAAAATGGAAATTCAACTGTAATAATGTTGAGTGTAGTTATTCAACACTTAACAAAGTTTTATTGGGTATCTGTAAAGGAGGGGGTATCTTCCTACATTGTGGAGGTTTTCAATAGCTACATAGATTTTATGCCATACATGTTGAGAAATATCATTACACTATGACTATGATTTCTTTCATGTTTCCAAAAATTATCCAGTTTTCAACTTTGTCTTCTTTAGATTTTATTTATATTTAACATCATATTATATGAAAGACATGTTTTAACATCCACCTCCTAAATAAAATTTTATTTAAGTAAAAAGGGAAACAGCATAAAGCAACATCCCTATGTTATAATTACTTACTAAGTTCTTACACATTTTTAAAAGCTGGAAGAAGTAATGTCTTAATAGATGGATTTGGGAAATTTGATTTCTATTGATCAATTCTTAATCAAGATTAAAGTATCACTCAAACTGAAAATGAGAAGTACATCTTCAAAATGTTTTATTCCATAACCAATCAAGTTAAGAATGACTCTTGTGTTTTACCCTGGCAAGTTTGGGTTCCGTGTAATTGTGAATAATCAAAGTGACTGAAATAATAAAACATTTACAACTGATGAGTATTTCTAATTAACAGGTTATATTAGCAAACATGCATATGCCTAGATTTATGAATCAACAAATAAAAACAATTTTAGTGTCACTTCCTATGTTTAATGACTTTTTTTTCTTATTCAGCATCCTCCCACTCAGGAAGAAGATACAGTAATAAAGTAATTGTTGAAAGTGATGCTGCATTTTTTTTCAAAGTGAAGAAACAGATCTGGTTGAGAAATGTACCTACAGAGTGTAATACCGGCCATTCAGCTTACTCACTTAAATTATTCATATTATTGAACACAGAAACCTAAGGATTGGAGACGAGTGCCAGAAATAGTTAAAGGAAGAGCAAACCTCCTAAAAATGTGTAGGAGTTGGAAATAGTGTAAAGAACATCCGTGCGTCTAGACACATAGAATTCAAGAGGATTTAATTTGAAAGAAACCTCCATTACACATGTAGTTGTCTATTATCAAATTTCTGTCAGATCGCTATGAGTTCCAGTTTACACCGTTTTGATAACTGGGAATCCACTGCTTCATAAGGGCAGCTGAATTCATTTTTTAAAGAGCTCTAGTTATTTTAAACCTCTTGCTTCATCTGCCTCACTAAAAATTCTACTTCTGGATCTGAGTTCTTTCCTCTAAAGTTAAACAGAAATCCACTCTATACATCATTCCTTCATATCTATAATCACCACATCTACTGTCTTCACTTCTTCACATCTACAAGAGAAATATCCTCGATTCATACAAATATTCCTCAAAGGGCTTGGCCTTCAACCCATTCAATCATCTTGATGGCACTTTTGTCATTATCCTCTGGGAAGAAATACTCCTCCGGTGATTTATCAAGAGTGAATTCAATAAAGGATAAATGTACAAATATGCCCACTGATGTGTATATGTTCACTTAATTTGGTAATTTAGGATTACGAATGAACAATGAATGTCCGTTGGGTGAGAAAGCATGGAAGTGTGATCTTGACCAAATATTCTCAATGCAATCTGTTTATATCATTAAGGGATGTGGCATAGTGGCTGAAGGTGATTTCAGGTATCCAAGAACAGAGATTACCCTCACCCCTGATGATTTCACTGTGGAAGTGTATAAATATAAGTGTATGGAAGATACACGGTACTGGAAGCAAATCTATAGAGTGATTACTTTAGTGCCAAACATGGAGTTTTGCGCTGCTGTGGACCCTCATTCTTCCCACACATATATGTGCATGAATCCACAAGGAAAACCTTACTATTAATGACTTCTATATCAATATTACCTTTCCTGACTAGCTGTCCAAAAAATTAGTCTCACCATTCTAAAAGAATAGTCTCACTGGTGGAGAAGAAAAAGTCTAAGACCTTCTTTCCCTCACCTAAAGTGTGGCACCCTACAAGATAGCCAGAAGAAGAGAAGAATCAATGAGCGTCACAAAAATCCAATATTTCTGTACTGAATGTTGGAAAAAAAACAAAAGTCGGGTTGCTTGATTTTATTTTTTGTTTGTATGTTTGACTTTGGAACCCAGGGGTCCATGAGATGGAGCAATGGGAAATAGGCAGCTATGGCCAATTTGTTGACATTTGGGGCCAAATACAAGACTCTAGATGGCAGCATGTCACTGAGTAGGGTAAAAAGCTAGTTGCTCAAAGGTGACTCATGTTGAGCACCGAAATAGGTAGTGATGGTCAAGGCATTCACAATTACATACATAGAGCATAGCACTGCTTACCTAACTAGAACAGCCAGTGACCATGGCTGCAGCAAACATTCACAGCTGCTCTCCCCAGGCCCACAGTGAGCACACAGAGAGTCTTCAAAGGGTAATAGAATCCCAGAAATTTGAGCAAGTAGGAAAATGTCAGAGTTAAGAGTTGACTTTGGGGGGGAAAAATTCCATGCTTGGGAACTAGACACCATCTCCCATTCTCCTAGATGTGAATACATACAAAATACATGTAAAATAACAAAATACTACATCTGCATTTCACAGCACGAAGTTCCTTGACCTCATTGGGCAGCTGAAGAGGTGTATTTACTAAAACATACCAAACTGAAGGAGACAGGATTTTGGCCCAGGGACAGGGGTGAACACATCTATTAGCTCAAAGACTTTGGAAACACTGACAAACATTAAAAGGAAATACTTGATTGGTGTAGGTTCTCAACTAGATGATTTTAAATTAATATTAGTAGAAAAATATTACAAATCCTTTAAAAATCTCCCACTGCCCCCAAGTTCCTTTCTTTTTTTTTTTTTTTTTAGCCCTGTATCTCATGCTGTACTTATTTTTCACAATCAGTTCATATTATAAGCTCATTTGGTTTGGGTGAAAAAAAATTCCAAGATAGATTTTATATGAATAATGTTCTGGACTTGTCTTTTCTCTCCTATAGGTGGAATTAATAGCATGAACCTAAATGTAGGTATCAATGTTGATGCCCATTAAATTTTATCTTGTTAGTTTTGGTCCATTATTTGAGCCTATTGAAATAATTTTTCATTTTGGTTCTCTCATCCATTATATTCTCTCTCATTCTCATCACTGTATAAATTAGTTGATAAATAGTATCCTTTATCCTTGAGGTCCAAATGGGCCAATAATAAATAGAAAATGTTCCTTAAGAAGTGATTTTCTTCAGTCTATTGACTTTTGAGTGCAATCCATTTGCCTATTTCAGGTTTAATGAATGTACAGGTTATGGTCTGAGATTTTGTCTAAAGACTAATATATATAGCTTTTGGAACAAAGCATCATTAACCATGATTTGTAGAATGATCATCAGTCAAACCATTCTCCTTATTTTCTTCCATTTTCATTAATACACTTAATTTTTATTATTTTTTTCTTCACATACTTCCATTTTTCTATGACACATTCTCTGAAATGTTTAATAGTTCAATTCATAGAAAGAAAAGGAGAAGAGAATAAATTCATCGTTATTCCATATGATTCAGGAACTTTGTATGACATATGCTTGATATCTTTCATCTCCACAATTCCATGCATAATGTTGTATTCTCATACTTTTTAATAGGTGAGGAAACTGAGATTCTAAAAAAAATTATGCGCATTGGCTAAAAGCACTGAAGTGATAAGTGGTGAATCTCTAACCCAGAACCAGGTTGACCTGCTTTGAAAAGTTGCTTATCTTGCTTTCTATGGAGGGTACACTCATCTGACTCCACAAGTATTCTTTGATGATGTATTTTAAGATACTGTACAAAGAGCACCTCGAATACAAGTACAAACAAAACAAAACAGCAGAAGTAAGGATAGTAAGGATAAGACAGGTATAAGAATATCTTGAATGCAAGATGAATGGGATGGGCAACAAGAAAGACACAAACCCTGCTGTTGGAAGAGAAAGAGAAGGAAGGCTACCTTTTGCTGAGAAAGTTGTGTTTGCCCCATGCCACTTCTTTCATTGGGACTTGCATCTCTGATTGCGTGGATCATTCTGGCTTCTCCCCAACCCTTACAGTGCTGTGAACAACTGCCCTGCACAGGAAAAGAGAGCATGCTTTGGAATCAAGTACACCTGAATCTGTTCCTTGGGCATGTCACTTTACATTTCTAAGCCCTCAGTTCCTTTTTTCGGGAAAATTGTCACATTAACACCTAATAACAAATTAAGTTACATCATACATGTCCTATTGGTCCACAGTACATATTCAGAAAATGGTTTTCCATAATCTTACTGTGTCTCAAACTATTTTTTCCTGAACATAATGTGTTATGTGTAAGTCCTGTTTTTTGGTGTTATGTCTCATTTCTCTGCTAAGAATCACTAATTACTCGGTTGCCTTCCTCATCCTTTTGTGCCAGATTGATGAAATCCTCCCTAATCCATTCTTTCCTACCTACGGACTTTATGACTACAACTGTGTATGAATCAGACAAAGAACACTACTGACTTATGAATATGTCTCATCCTCATCCCAGTCTCAGGGCCTTTGGCAATTTTTACTTCTCCTCTTCCTCTACTTATTCTTCACACAAAACTGATTCATCACCAAAGATTCAGCTCTGGTCCCATAGTCACAATTAATATCTCCCACATTTATTGACTTATTCTTCTTCCTGTGAACTCTTACAGTGATTAGTGTTCATAGAAAAGAATTTAGCACTCCATGTCAGACCTTCTCCCAGACTCTACCTTTTTTCCTTCAGACAGAACCCCAAACTAGGCCTTCCAACTTAATCCTGTCCTAATTCTCAGGCCAATAAGGATGTGAGGCCTATAGGCCTACAAATATCATGTAGGCTCAAACTATGCTATTCTTCATACAAATTGGCCCAACATAAGACCCCATGGGTCCAGGCCCCCAATCCAGCACAGCCTCTTGGGCTCCCTGAGTCTGTTCAATAACATCCCCTCGGTTCATCCTTGATGTCAGTGTGTTTTCAATATATCTGTTCCTTCTGTTCTCTAATGTTGCCTCAGTTCACACAGTTGAATATCTGCCTTGTTCCTCAGATATCAGCATTCAAATCTTGCTTGGAAACTACCTACCTCATACATATACTTCTCCACTCCCTTTGATTTCTTTGCTGCTCTTACCAGTTATACTCCCCAAATTAAATATAACCATAACAACAAAAATAATAACAACAATAATATATAACCTCCGCTGAGTGCTTACCTCGTTTTAGGCACTGTTCCAAAAAATTTACATCTTATTTCCATTAATCTCTACAGCAATCCTATGAAGCTTATTAAAATGAAAACTGAGGGTGCCTGGGTGGCTCAGTGGGTTAAAGCCTCTGCCTTCAGCTCAGGTCATGATCCCAGGGTCCTGGGATCGAGCCCCACATCAGGCTCTCTGCTCAGCAGGGAGCCTGCTTCCTCCCTTCTCTCTCTCTGCCTGCCTCTCTGCCTACTTGTGATCTCTCTCTGTCAAATAAATAAATAAAATCTTTAAAAAAAAAATAAAATAAAATAAAATAAAATAAAATGAAAACTGAAGCTGCAAAGGGTATCTCTCCCCCGGTCATAGGGCTAATAAGTGAATAATCCAGGAGAGGATGCAAAGCGAGACAAACAGCATCCACAGTGTACCCTCATAGGACTGCTCCAGAATTAAGAGTTGTGCCACTTCATACCCATTAAGGATTCCCTGAAAGGTGATCAGTTCTGTCAGCTGGACTCAAGATGTGAGTATAGCCTAGCTTACCCACTCTGAGCTTCATTTTACTCAACTGAAAATTCTTGAAACCAAGTTGGGCCTCATGCACAGGCTCTGTCATTCGAACTGGTCCCAGCTGGGTCAGTCCCCAGTGTCTGGCAAGCCCAGTTAGACAGATCTTATAGCACAGTCCAGCTCCCATCTGCTTCGTGCCATAAAACAGGCAAAGTCTTAATCTGAATGGAAGATCCCTAAAGTCAAATAGAGTGTGTATGCCATCCTATATCTGCAAAAAAACAAACCATACAGAATAAACAAGATGTGCAACCCTATACACACGCACATATACAAGCCCTTTGGGAGAAAGATCATGCTGTGGGAGCAAGATCTAAAGTCTTCAAATGATTTTAAGAGAATTGTAAAAAAAAATATGTCTGATACAAAAGAAACATAAGAAGCAGGAAAAAAGAAAACAGAACATATAATAAAGAGATTCAATATGTGACCTCTCCAGCAGTAGGTTTAAGTAGGGACATTGTTGTCACCTTTATTAGCTGTATAATTTTGGGCAACTGAACCTGAGTATTCTCAGTTGTAAATTAGGAATGATAATTTAGACCTAACTGCAATGTCTTATGGGAAGTATAAAAAAAGAATAATACATATAAAAACATCTGTTACCCTTAAATTGTTATATAAATATTGTATTGAAGCTTTGCTCAATTTTATTTATACTTCAAACAACCCCATTGAAAGTATCACCTCAAATTCCACAAACAAACACACAACCTCTATCTACACATACTAAGTTAATGACTCAGTACATAAAGTGTTTTTTGGTAAGTACTTTAAAGTTTGTGTTGGAGAAAATATTTAGTGAGTTGTTCTCTTTGTTTTGCATGTACAGAGTCAACCATGTTCTTAATTCTCCCAACTCAGACCTCAACCGCTGGTTCTCAGTAGTTCTTGGACAATGTCCTCTGAGGGAGTAGTCACCTGAGAAAAATGCACTGGTCCTCCCTCTATACCCAGGCTAAATCTAACAGAGTCTTTCATGGAGTCCCCTTATTTCTACTGCACAGAAATTCAATGTATTAAAAAATATATTCAAAATTTAAGCAAAAACAGCATTTCTATGTCTTTATTTTAAAACATCCACATTAACTTCTTGTTCTTTGGTTTTCCTTTTGGACAGTGGAATGACACGGAATACCTGAAAACACTATTACTTTGATTACCAGAATAATGTACTATTTTCTCTTCTATTTGGTACAGGGTTAGGATTCCATCTTGAGTCAGGAATAACTCTGAGATGGGTTACATAAGCATGAAAACACCTTGTCATCATTTGCTTCAAGACTTTATTTGAGAATGTTTTAAATCCTAGAAAATCAGAGAAGTGTCAGCAAAACCTAAATTTGGTATGGCATTTGAGAATCGCGCGATTAGAGTCCTCTGTTGAAAAGATGACTGAAAACACGGTTGTTCAGAGACGTCTGTGCTATGAATGTGGTAAGAGGCTGCAGCAAGAGAGCTTGGCTTTGATGATGAAGCAGCAGAAACGTGAAATGCCAAAACAGCTCTGCACTTTCACAGAACTGGTTAGAATTACAGGAGATCATAGGCAAGGAATCATAATCTTGTTTGGCATTTGAGAGTATTAAGTAAAATAACAGCCCTGGTTTTATTTTGTGGACTATTCTATAGGAAGAAGGAAGTGACTGGATTAACAGCAACACAATTTATTTATTTGGTTCATAGCACTTTTCTTTGGGACTGTCGCTTAAGAAAGATTGCTTTAGTTGTCACTTAGAATAATAAATATTAATGATTTGGGGACTGTTTTGCATCCCAATCCTTGGAGAAGAAATTGGACCTAATTTTAAAGAATCTCAGATCTATTAACTTTGTTAGCCAAGTTAAGAAGAAAAGGACTGCTAGGTTTTTCTCGGTACGGACAATTATATGGCTAAAACATTCTGCCAAAACGTTATAACCACACAAAATTTTGATGGGAGAATTTTCTTTTATCAATGGTGTTGATATTAAAGGCAAAAGAGCCAGTTATTTTACCAGAAAAAATAGTTTATTCAGGGATAGCAGAAGAACAGCAATTTGGGAAAAGCAAACTATGGCAAACCATAGGCAATTCTGAAGAACAGAGGAGAGGGGCTTGCTTCTATAGGGGAAAGGAAAAAGTTGAGTGGGGCTGTCTTGTTGAGTTATCATTGGCTAGGCTGTTGCTGGGCAATGACAAATTCTTCTTTCCTTCTACTGAGGTATGTAAAGTAAGTTTCTTTATATGGGGAAGTGCAAGGTCTGCTTAGTATGATGAGTGGTAGTGCATGAAATCTCCCTCTTCAGGGCTGCCTGACTCCAGTTTAAATGAGGTTTCCTTTATTTATTTTCACTGTGGCAAAAGCAGGTATGATTATCACATTTAGGTTTACAAACCAATTTCTGGTCACTCTTTTCCAGCCTCAAAACTTATTTATCGCTGGCTCGATACAGGAAAAGAGAACTGCCCCTAAAGCACTCGTGGGAGGCGGTTGAGCATTTGGAGAGATTTTAGGGTCAGTATGTCTTAGCAAGAGGGGGCGTCTCCTCCTAATGTAATAACTGAGGAGCAATTTCATTAAAAAATTCCAGTTTGAAGCCTATCTGGTCCCGGTTTGGCTACATAGAGATAAATATTAATCAGAATCCACCTACTGACATTTTTTCTATCAAAATAAGCAGAGGCATAATTCAGATATGAGGAAGTTTTGCAGAAATAGCAAGGGATAAGTTTTGGAAACAGTAACCAAATGTAAGCTCTGATGACAAAGCCAATTCATTAGAATGTACTGGCTCATCATCAACCTCCCTGGCAGCTAGAGGGGACCACACTAGCCCGTGAAAAGACGGAGGAGGTGGAGGCTTACATTACTATAAACTTAGTTATGAGGAATGGCTAAGAATTATGAAAATGATACTACCCTATCACAATGTCCCCAAATCCATGACACCCCCAAAGGGCTCTACAATACAGCCTTTATAACAGCAAACACATACTTTGGATTCAATGTTCTTCTTAACCTACATAAGAAACACCAAAACTTTCAGCCTTACCTGAACCGAATGAAAATTAGATAAAAGAAAACAGAAGTATTCAAGAATTGTGTAGGTGGACTTTCATATCTTTCATCTATAATAAAAGTGAAATGGAACCCCAACTCCTATTACAGAAATAAACCAGAATGTAATTTTGAGGAAAATTCATGTAGTTCTAAGAATAAAAGTGGAAGAATCACCATTCCAAACCAGTTAGTGGAATTTCCTCTCCAGGATTTTTCCTTCCAAAAAGATATAGCTAGAAAATATGAGAAGGTTATTTTAGGCTGCTTGAAACACAACATAAAGAGCAAGAGACACACAAACATGCAGTCTTTCTTAATGAGCTCAAATTGTTGGCTTTGCAATAACACCACCTGGATTCAAATCCTAGCTTGTTTGCTATGTGAAAATGGGAGTGTTACCTAACCTCTCTGGGCCGAAATTCTTCACTTTAAAAAAAGGGAGTTAAAAAGAGTTAAAAAAAGGAATTAACTCAAAGATTGGCTGTGAGAATTAAGTGAAACACTTAAAGTGATTAGAATGCCTCCCAACATACTTCTAATACTTCATTCACTCATTTATTTTGTACATGTTTATTGAACACCTGCTCTGTGCAATTAGGATCATAGTGCTCGGGTTATAGCAGTGAACAGAACAATGTTTCTGCCCTCATGAACTTTATATTCTAGTGGATTTTATCTATTATGTGATTAAGCTATCATCCAAGAATTTATTAAAAATTAAAATTAAATGTTTTTCATTTCAACATGTACCAATGCACTAATGCATTATAGACATAGGACATAGTCCAGGACTCATTTTAAAATAACTGAAGCCTGAGGAGGAGAAGTGAGAAAAGACTTTAAAATAACCAAAAACATCTGCACACATGCCCTAAAAGCAATGTTTTTTTGGGATGTAGAGATCTTTTTGAGAGTTTATTAAATACCACAGATCTGTTTCTAATCAAGTTAAAATACCTACCTAAAGAACCAACAATTCCACTCCTAGGTAGTTACGCTTCCCCCCAAAAATTAAAAGATATGTCCGCAATACATGTACAAGGATGTTCATAGCACTCTTATTTATAACAGCCAAAAGCAAGTCAAATGTCTGGCAATAGTAAAGAGGATAGTGAAATTGTGATATAGTCATATGGAAGAACACTGCTCAACAGTGAAGAGGAATTAACTATTGATAGATGCAAGAATATAATGAAGCTCAAAAACATTAGAAATTAGACAGAAATGAATGTATATTATATGATTTCATTAAGGTGAGTTTAAAAAATAAGCAAAACTAATTTATAGTGATAAAAATCAGTAAGTAGTCACACTATGGTAGGTGGAAAATTGATTGGAAAAGGTGCCCAGGAAACTCCAGATGATGGAAATCTTTTATATGTTTTTTTAAATAATAACTACATAGGTGTATACAATTGTCACAACTCACAGAAATCAACTTTTAAGGTGGTTGCATTCTAATTATCAATTATACACATTAAAAAAGTGAGTCATTAAAAACTATAGACACTTCCCCAGACAGATACCCACATACTATATGTAAAATTTCAGACGAAAAATGGACCCCAAGGTAAAATTTTCTCATATAGGTATTAGTGGCAATAGGTTAAATATAAATGTTACAATTTTAAAAATGTGTATAGATAATTCAAGAAGAATCTTGTAAAGAAAAGGCTTGGTCTAATTCACTGACATTTTCTATATACTAAATCTGTTTTGACTTGCTTTCCCTACAGATAGTCAAAACAGAAGGCTGTACTTGATCAGGACATATTTACCATTAATTTTGAAAGGTGTGGATTTTGAAGTCATTTTTACTATTTCTCCTGAAAGGTATGTTGGGTGGAAAAGAAAGTTATTAAGTGTACTGACTATGAGGGAATCTATTCAAATCTCTCCTTAATCACCATATTGCTCCTTGAGCAATATTTTTACACATTCTAAAGAAATATGTGCTCGGGCACTTTAAAAAAGAAGCAATTTTCTGTCAGGGATCTGTGCCCCAGACCAAGTTATACATCTGCAAAAAGTGCCTATAGAGACTAATAAGGACCCCGATTGTATGCTAATTTCAAATTAGCTTTTATACTAGCTTCAGGCTTCAAAGGGGGCTAGGAGGAAAGAAATACTTATATGAAAGAAAATTACTGTTGATTAGAAAAAGACCATCATGAGAGAAAAAGACCATCCCATTTCTCTCTCCCTTCTGATTGGAGCAAAAGGCCATGGAGAGAAGAAAACAGAATTTTGTGAAAAGGGAGACAAAAGAAGAAAGCTAAATATAAAAGTGGCAGACTGGCCCAAAGGAGAGGAAAAAAAAAAAATCATTCAGACTGTAAGTTTGTATTTATTTTTATGAGAAAAAAAAAAAAGATTAGGTTAAAGAATGATTGAGTTTTAATGAGAAGTTATCGAATAATATTAGCAAATATTTTCTGGGTATTATCTGGATAATAATTTATTATTTAACAGTGCTGCTTATTGATTTACAAAAGAGTTCAGTTTTTACAGAATAACATAATATCACAGGACATGTGGTTCTATTTTATATATGCCTATGAGCAGTTCATACCTTTAATTCCTTGCCCTGAGTCTACTGGCTTCTGTCCCCCTGAGGAAATCAGCTTTTGCTGCAGGTATAGAACCTGAGAGACAATAATCTGTACCCACAGGTCTTACTCCTCTAATCCAAGCCTATAAAAAATGACTATTTTTATACATCTTACCTAAACTATTAGTATAGACCAATAGCTTTAAAACTTTTGACCAAGACCCTCAGTAGAAGACACATTTTACATCATGACCCAAAATACACGTCTACATCCCTGAAAGAGAAATCCAGAAAATAAATTAAATCCTTACCCAATGCGATTTGCTTGGATGGATTTTATTCTGTACCGCTTTTTCTGTTCCATTAACGCTAATTGTTGCCCACCAAAATGATTTCCCTATTGCAGTTTAAGAAGCACATATTACAAATGCTTAATCCACTTCTCTTTGCCTAACTTATCTTTATGATTGGTAAAATGGCACTAAATGTCCTTTGGCAATATGCTAGATACTGAGGGCCTTAAGATTAACTGAGCCATGAACTTCAGATCTGCAAAAGACCTCTAGAGAACTTGTCTAAAGCAGATGTGGAGCTAGTAAGATATCTTTTCCCCCTGCCCTTCCTTCTGCTAACTCTGATGCTCATACTGTCCCCCTCTGAAATATGATCGGCCTCCACTCCTAGTGTCTCATAGCAGGACCCAGCATCCTGCTTTTTCTCAACTGGGCAATTCAACTTGGCCTGCTCAGAAACTGAGATTTACTGATTTAATACAGCTATACATTTTAATCAAATTGTGGTAGTTTCCAGCCCCTCAACAAAGGATTTATTGTTCTTTTCATTAACTGTGTTTTGCCCTCGAATCCGCATTACCATCCTGAGTATAAATGGTGCAGATGGCAAATCAAAGGAAGGAAGGCTTTTCCTTATAGGAAATGTTGTGTATGGGGCGCCTAGGTGGCTCAGTTGGTTAAGATTCTGCCTTCGGCTCAGGTCATGATCTCAGGGTCCTGGGATTGAGCCCCACACTGAGCTCTCTGCTCAGCGGGGAGCCTGCTCCCCCCCGCCCCCCGCGCCTGCTGCTCTGCCTACTTGTGATCTCTGTCTGTCAAATAAATAAATAAAATCTTTAAAAAAAAAAAAAAAAAAGGAAATGCTGTATAATGAAATGGAGCCAAAAGCACAGCGTCTGAACCAAGCCTATGTCTCTACAAGATGTCTAAGAGAAAAAAGGTCAGTCTCGCAGCATGTTCACTCAGGGCAGCACGAGAAGGATTTATGACAGTGGGAAATGTAGAAGGAGAGTAGGCAGACAGCAAATTATGCTGATTGCTGGTGAAGCAATAGGGGCCAGATACCCTTTAAGTGCACAAGTTCCAGTCCAGTGATTCCTCATCTCAGAGCACATTCGAACCACCTAAAGTCCGCTTAAACCATGATTAGCTGACCAGTGTGCTGTACAATCCGAGCCCTAACACTGGGCCACAGCAGAGATAGGGAGAGGCAGATGCACAGAGTCCTAAAGAAGCAGGAAGCAAGTAAATGTAGAGAAGGAAAGTATAAGCCGTATGCTGGCCATATTTTCCTAAGACAGGTGTTTCCCCAGGATCCTCTGGCTGCTGAATCATAACACAGACCTAATCTAAACTGCGGACACTATAAGACTCTTAATTAAGTATGTTTGTAAGAAAAATGGTGGAAAGTTACCACAAAAGGCACAACCTACTTGAGCAGATCGTTACCATCATTAAAACCATATACTATTCTAACTTACATGCTCATGTCTCAGTCCTTACCCCTTATGTGAGGAATAATAGCGGCTCACTGCTGCTGTAGCTGGGTTATTCTATCCTGCTTATGGCGCTACCCAGCACCCTATAGCCACTGTCTTGAGGGTGTTATGGCCATAATAGTATCCTAAATTATCACAGAACAGTATGAGTAAAACAGTTCTACAGTGCAGCTACTCCACAAGACACATGGCCTCCAAGCATTGACCTTAGAACTGAACAACCATTCATAATATTTCTATGAAAAATGTGTTCCAGGCTCCAAACATTCTTTCAGGCAAACTTTTAAAACACCGTCTGCTTAGGAACTGTCCCTACTGATCTGCGATACATTTGTTTTGCACACAAAGTTTGTTTCAGACTCTTTCTTACAAAGACATTTCCTGCTCTCTCTTGGAAGATGACTTCAAATAATAAATTGTCACCAAAAATGGACATGGAACTTTTAGAAAACACTCGGGAGGAGGAAAAGATGAACAAGCTGAAAACAAGACCATTTTGGGAAGGTTCTGAATGTCCTGGTTAAGGGAGCTTTTCACTTTAAAGGACAAACTACTCATCTGATGTGTGTTTCTTCATTCGTGGTCCTTAATATAGAACTCTACAATGTGAAAATAGGAAGCTGGATTTCTATGGCTTTTGCTCTAATGATACTAAGCTGCCTGGAAATTGTAGTGCATGCTATAGCAAGTTTCAGATATTAAAAGAAAAACTATACTACCAAACCCCTTCCTAAAGTTTTATATGAGGTCCCAGGCTTTGTGGACATTCAAGAGCAAATTGGGGCAAATACAGGAATTCATAGACAGTTTAGCAGATTCAAACTTCCCAATTATATTAAAAAGTTGAAAAGATGCTCTGGCAGAATCATTCCCTCTCCGGTTACAAGTCATAAATTCCAAAGTGTTGGTGTCAAACTGTGTCGATTGCACTCATTTATTAATATTTGGGATTCAATAAATGAATTTGCTGAACATTAAGTATTAGCCACTTACTCTTTTACTGTGGTCTAATATAACAGCTCCAGCCAGCGTTTTCAGACCTCTCCCTGAAACCATACATGAATTGCCCCAGGGGGACTTACATAAGCCCCATCTGAGGAGAGGAGAGGGGGGAGGAGGAAATAGCAAATTGCAGGATCTGCTGATCTTGGATATAGGTCTCTGCAGGAGCTCCCAAATGTGTCTTTGTTTATGTTCTGGGCTCTGTGTTGTTGTGGGGCACACATCTAAAGAGGAAGGAATTTGTTACCTCAATTAAAAAAAAAAATGTGGGGGGTGCCTGGGTGGCTCAGTGGGTTAAAGCCTCTGCCTTCGACTCAGGTCATGATCCCAGGGTCCTGGGATCAAGTCCCGAATCCAGGTCCCTGCTCAGCAGGGAGCCTGCTTTCCCCTCTCTCTCTGCCTGCCTCTCTGCCTACTTGTGATCTTTGTCAAATAAATAAAATCTTTAAAAAAAATGAGTAATTAAGATTAAGATGTGAAAGAAAGGTAAAATGAAAGGAATTTAAGGGCAATCTCAGTGTATTCCAAAGCAAACATTTACACATTTATAAAACATCTTTTTTTTTCTTTTTTAATATCTGGTCTTTTGTATAGTGGTTAATAAATCTCCATTTCTCCACACAAAATTAAAAAAAAAGTATGCCAATGATGCATGCATTCAGACCCAAAAACTACCCTGCATGATCCATCCATATAATTAATGCAGTGTTTCTTGGCTAGTGTTACTGAAGTCTTAATTCTCCACATTGTGGAACTTACTATATAGCAGAAAGATCACTGGCTCTGTTTCCTCACCATGCAATGTGAGTAAATTAGTCTACCTGCCTGACCTTAGTTTTGTTTTATTTAAAATGTGAATTATAAGGAAATATTAATGTGATGATTAAAAAATGAAAAAAAATAATCCAAACCTCTAAGATGCAGTTTCTTCCCCCCCTTTCACTTCTCTTTCTTCTTTAAGAGCTATATGTACATTTTTAATAAGAAATGATATAAATGATCACAGCAATTATCCAGAAAGCATAATATTTCATTGCAGATATTGGTAGTGCACGCCACATACCGTTGGGCATGAGTAAATGGGACACCACTTTGGCGGCTGAATCCCGGGGGGGCGGGGGGATGGGGAAGAAGAGAAGGCAGTAGGGGGGAAACAGTGGGTTTAAGTGTTAGCCAGAGTGTGGTCGTTCCATGTGTGAATCTTCATTGTGTTTCTTCTTAGACTCCAATCAGGCAGGAAGTGATCCTGTCAGTCCAATGATGTTTAACTGTCCTACTCTCCTTACACAGCCACGCAGTAGGAAAGTCAGGCCACAGAATATTCACGAGAAAGGGACCAGCATTTCCCTGAATAATAAATATGGCAAGGAAGTGAGCCACATGTCATGTAGCATATTGGAAGGAAGCAAAGCCTTCAGCAATATAACATTAAAAGGACTCAACTGATATTAAGCCCTGAGTACTTGCATATGTACACACCAAGAAAGTGACACAAACAGTAACAAAAATCTCCAGTATCTGTTCAATCTCAGTTCAGGAATATGAAACAGAGAATTACCCAAAAGTGCACATGCACTCCCACCCTGTCCCCGCACACCAGGCATGTGCCCTTGTTGGACAATGAAGGAAAAGAAACCTACACTATAGCAGAACACAGACAAGTGTTCTGTAAGTGTCCTCACTGTAAGCTGAGTGGAGAAAAATAGATAAGGTATATCAGAACTTCATTACAGAGCATTCTAAATCTGTGACACATATTTATGCTAGGCAAGTTTGTAACATGCACATATTCTCTTTCATTCTTATTGCCAGCATTTATTTTCTCTTGGCTAGAGGAGGGCATGAGCTTTGTCTTTATTGCCTACTTTCAGACTTGTGATTTCCTCGTGTAGTAGATGCTCAGAACGATCTGCTGAATGAATTAATGGATTTCTCCAGTTCTAAAGAAGACCCTGTCATTTTAGGGACACTCAGATGGCTCAGTCAGTTAAGTGTCTGCCTTCTGTCCAGGTCACAATCCCGAGTCCTGGGACGGAGGTTTGCGGTGGCCTCCCTGCTCAGCGGGGAGCCGGCTTCTCCCTCTCCTTCTGCCTGCTGCTCCCCGTGCCTGTGCTCTCTCTCAAATAAATAAATAAAATCTGTAAAGAAGAAGAGAGGAAGAAGGAGGATGAGGAGGAGGAGGAGGCGGTGGAGAAGAAGAAGAAGACTGTCATTTTAGATTAGGCAGTTACAACAGAGTATGTTGACTGACATGAAAATGGATTCATGAATAGCAGATCAGGAGAAAAGGAGCCTCACCCTGCGGATGAGGTTTTTTCTTATTGTAGAGCCAGTATTTTCACTTAATGCATTTGTACTTTTCTATAGTTATTACGCAAAGATTTCTTTTGGTCTTGGCTTATATGACTATATCATCATTTTCTCTTAGCGATTGTAGTCAAGATTTTAATATTTAAAGGAATCCAAACCCCTTTTGTTAGTAGTTTCCTTTCTAGAACATTGTCTCCATGAGGCCTGTTTCTGTATGGCTTTGCTTCAGGTGACTGAGGCAAAGCACATTTAGTATGTTAGTATGGTAGCCTGTTGAGAAGTAGCACCATGAAAGATATAGATATTGGTTATATTTACACGGGTATCTACTCCAGGGTGTAAGTGAGTAAATCTCTGCCTCCCACTAATCAGTAATTTATGAACTTATCTAACTTGATCTTACACTAATTTATGTTTCCAACGTATTCTCTTTCCAGGCAGTGAGTTTCATATCATCATTCCCCTTTCTCCAAAATAATATATTTTATTTTGTCAGAATTCACCACAAGCTATTCATTAAAAGCTAATTAGTCTCCTGCAAAATACAACAATACCAAAATGTTATCTTCATTAATACAAAGACTTTTACTTTTTCTATGCTTTAAATTTTATCTGTGTCTTTCCCATTTGTCATGACCTTACAAAGAACCATAATAGTCCAGTCATTATGATTTCCTCTTACTAAAACCGCATTTTTCCCCATGAGGTCATGTATGTTTAACCACTAATTGACTCCCTCATCATAAACTTCAGTGGATGGTGAAGGGGCTTGAGGGAGAATTACCAGTTTCTTTATGGAAAGGAATTTCATTAACAACCCCCCAAAAGTGTCACAAGTTAACTACTAACACTCCAGCCACTTTTTTATTATTAAAGTATATGTCCTAATGTATATGTCAAACCCTATAGAAAGAACAACACCAACAGTGAACCCTAATGTAAATTATAGACTTTGGGTGATAATGACATGTCAGGGTAGGTTCATCAGTTGTAACGAATATAACATTCACTCTGGTAAATGATGTACATAGTAGGGGAGGCCATGCATGTGTGGGGCAAGGGGTATATAGGAAATCTCTGAGAAAGTACAGAGATTTTCCAGTAAACCTAACACTACTTTAAAAATTAGTCTATTTAAAAAAAAAAAAAAAACAAAGAAAACTACATAGAACATAAACACTGGACACTGTTTGGAGCACCATATATGTATATATATTTTTTTAATTTTGTGTGTGCATTTATACATGTATATGTATATATATACATATATATACGTATATATAAAGATTTTATTTACTAAGAGAGAGAGCATAAGCAGGCATAGGAGCAAAAAGAGAGGGAGAAGCAGATGCTCAGCTAAGCAGGGACCCTCATACAGGGCTCTATCTCAGGACCCTGGGATCATGACCTGAGTCGAAGGCAGACGCTTTGGCACCCAGGCGCCCTGCACTGTATATATTTTACGAAGCTGAATTTACGTAATCCTAGAACAACCTTATGAGAGAGAGATTGATACTGATATCCCCTTTTTGATGATGAGGAGACCGCAGCAGAGAAAGATGACCTGACCCTGAATGGTACAACCTCCAAGTGTCTCTGCTGCCTGCTGATAGAGCTTATGTGCCCATCATTACTCTGCAGGATTTCTTCTCAGTCATAAACGAACAAGTCTCTACTCACATATTTCCCTTCCCCATCCTGAGCACACTTCTTTAAAGTCTTAGCTGCAGTTGCTTTCACAGAAGAATTGTATACTTTACATAAATATATTCTTAAAAATTCTGCATGTGTCAGTCTCAAGGATATGCTTCATAAGGGAAAGTGGAAGTGAAATAATCTCTAATGGTTTTCTCAGTCAAGACGAACATAAGGAGTCATTGGGGTTTTTCATTTGCATCAAATCAGCAGGTTGTCTCACTGGTTCTTTGGCTATCTGCCCAATTCTGAACTACTATACAAGTTCACATTTACTGAGTTGGCACCTTATTGCCTTGGTTATCCCATGATTATTTGGGGAGGTTTTTATTTTCTTCTTTTATATTTTCTGTTTTAAGAATTATCTTGATGACCTGGATCACTTCTAAAAAGAGAAAAAAATCATTAAAAAAAAAAATGAGACATCTGAATTTTTTAGGTAGGTGGGGTGACACAGATGAGAGAACCTTCAGGAATAACTGTCTCTTCCCAAAGTTCGGGTTTCTTTCTAAGTAGTTTCATGAAAATTATTTTAAAAAATACATATATAAATATGTATATTTACATGCAGGGTTATGTTCTGAATATGTCATCTATACACAAAAAAGTCACTTTATAAAGAGAGTTGCTTGGATACAAGAAGAATCTTACAGAATACAAATGAACATGGAAGAATTAGCAATACTTCAAAAACAATAGAAAAATTATAGTAAGAATTAAAGAGATAATTGAAATCTGTCTTTGATGGAAATAGTATCTAAAAGAAATGTTGTAAGCATCTGCTGGCAGCTTTTAAAAATATTAATGATTACTGAAATTGAGAAATGCCAACAGTATGGAGTGAATAAAAACTCCTTCCCTAATGAGATTTCATAAGATGAGCAATTGTTTTTATATTTTCTAAGCTTTATTTTTATATTTGAGTATTAAAAAATAAAACAGTGCAAAGAGTGTTTAAATGTTAAAAAAAAGACTCATGGCAAATTCAGATTATGATATAATTGACCATTAAAATAGAAATCTCTACTTTAACCAGGAAAACAAATAGAGAAATAAAAACTTGTGCTCTCTGTGGTATGTTTTTACAAAGAAAAAGTAGAGTGTTTACTTGAAATAATGTTGGTCTTCAGCGTTGAAGTTTACAGCAGAGAAAAATATAGAAATAATGTGTTCATAGACAGCCCCAGGATGCACACAGTGGACGCATTGTGTTCTCTCGGGTTGCATAACTACTTTGAAAGAAGTTTTCTTTTCTGTGTCATCAAAGAAGAATTTTTGGCACTGCCAGGATACTCCACCATTTGGCCCTGTAGACTCTAAGCATGCCGAGAGACATGTGCCCGTTGGTTGTTGGTTTTTGAAGAGCATTCTGATCTCTGCTGAGTTACCCCACTAGACTCAGAAGACTCTGACCCACATGTCACATTCCAGCTGTTGGCTTGTTTGTTTTTAATCTCGATCTAGTTTAATTGGAATAAGGTGAGTCACCTTGCAGGTGTGTCGGCTGACAAGTGTGCCGTGGTAACTGATTAAAGGGGTTGGACTTGAACAGAGAAGACTGAGATTTAATGGGCCCATAGGAACTGTGTTTTGTTTTGTCCTTCTTTTCCCTACTTGTAAACAGATTCCTTAAACTTTAAACTACGAGTCTTAATCTCTGGCATGTATAGAGCCTTTCTTCTGCAAAACGGTTGTTTGGGATGTCTGGCGGTATCTGGACTTCTGTCTTTATCATCATAATACTTGCTATGTGTTAAGTAGTATTCAATGTGTTTTCATAGATTACCTCATTTAGTCATGGAAATACCCCTATTAATTTGGTTCTATGCTTTTATTCTTTTTATGAAGAGAGAAAAAAAAAAAAAAAGGCTAAATGACTTTCCCAAGAACATCCAGCTAAGATGGGGAAGAGACAAGGTGCAGATAGAAACAGTCACAGACACAAACAAGTTGTCTGGCAATAGAGACCCTGCCTTACTGCCCTGCAATGTAAATTACAAATGTGAAAATTATTCACTGAATCAACAAAAAGGAAATAAACGACTTTCCTAGCTGATTTGGTAACTACTAATGGCCAAAATAGTTACCAGGCAGTCTTGGTTGAAATAATTTAATGAGTTTTTAACAATAGCTCTCCTTCCATCAACATAACCATAGATTCCTAATACCTGGCTGAACAATAAAAATGGGACAAAAAATACATAGTCATTTGTCCTTGTGGTCTCAATTTCAAATTTCAGAAAGCTGTAACTCATAATACGTTGTACAACACTCACAGTTCTTAGAACAGCCTAGGATGGCTAGACAAAGGTTGACTATTTCATGATTAAAAAATAGTAACAGAACACACCAGTTCTCACTCAAAATAAATATGCTTTTTAAGATACCTATATATTTTAAATTACTTCTAATTAGAGAGGTGTTATTGAGTATATTTTAAAGAGGCTTGTCATAACCAAAAAACCTCTAAGGCCATTGCATCGAATTTCACTTGTTTTTATACGCACAGAGTAGAATTTGATTGAGATTAATAAATGTCAAGATAAATAAAGATATCAAGCCTGATCTTTGATACTTAAGAAAATACTTCTCCTAGGAAATCAGGAAATCTTTTCCATTTAGTCTAGATCATCTAGTACTCAGACCATGCTATGATACAGAAGTGATCTGAGGGTAAGAAAAAAAGATCCTTCCTTCAGACTTTGAGTTCCCCCTGGAAGGGCCCAGGAAATAATCCCCAGGGCGGGGGAAACCCCAGGACTGACAGCAACATGGTGCTTGAAGGTCAAAAATAAATCTCCTCAAAGGATAACTGGAAAAAATCAGATAGGGAGAAGGGAAAGACAAGGGAGAAGGAAACGGAGGACCTGGGGTTTGAGGCAGCCAAGGAAAATGGAAAGAGAACAGAGGAGCAGGAGGTAAAAGGGAGTGATGCAGGGAGATGGAAGCCAAAAGAAGAAAAAAGAGGAGATGGGCAGAAGGGTGAGCATAGTGTTATTTTCTTTCCTCATCAATGACTAGCTTTAAAACCCTGAACTGTGCACTGTAAAAATAAACCGCATGAGGTAGGAAAATACGTATAAATAATTTAAAAATAATAACAGCTTGCTGTCATGATAGTAGAGACTATAGGTCCCAACTACCCTAATTGATTTCAAATGTCGCTTTTTAAAAGATGGATAAAAATACCTATATTCCCCTTGAAAAAAATTCCCATTCCTAATGGAGCTGGATGGGGTTGAAGCCATTTATTATAGATTCTACTTTCTTTGCATTGTCTCCACCCCAAACTACAGTCATAAGCAACCTTCACCAGAGCCCAGGGATTGTTAGACTCTGACCTGTCACATATAACCAACTTTTATAAAATGCAAGTGAAAGCCAGTGCACTGTCAGTGGCCACTTGTGAACATAAGGAATTCACAAAAAAGGCAACTGAAAATGGCTTCTCATGTAATTTAGGTAATAGCGCATCTGAAATAGTGCAAAGATTTGGGTGTTCTATAAACACCAAATAAAGCCACAATGGTGACTACGAGTACTTGTGATATGCATATGTGTGTACACATACCTATACCACTTAAAAAGGAGGATCAGAAGAGCTAAAAATATCCTGACTTGATGACAGCTGAAGAGCTGATTATTGTCTTCCACTGTTTCCACTGTTACACTGCTGTAACAAAGTAAATGCCAAGAGGGGACGAAGTGCTCAGGTCGCGGGTGGGGGTTATGAGATTTAATGGAATCAGTTGAGAAGAGGAACCTTAAGCCTATCTGGGAAACTTCCTCCCAATGAAAACTGTTAGATAATGGAATCACCTCCTAAGAGAGATCTCAGAAATCTATCACTGAAGATGTTGAGAACTCAGCTGGGCACAACAAGGCATTCCATTGTCCCAGAATTTTTTTTTTAATTATTTTTTTTTAATTCTCTGAATCTCAGTCCTTTGTCTTCATTTTTTAATTTTTTAAATTTAATTTTATTTTTTCAGTGTTCCAAGATTCATTGTTTATGCGCCACATCCAGTGCTCCATGCAATATGTACACTCCTCAATACTCACCACCAGGCTCACCCATCCCCCCCACCCTCCCGCCCCCCCCAAAACCCTCAGCCTGTTTCTCAGAGTCCACAGTCTCTCGCGCTTCATCTCCCCCTCCGATTTCCCCCAATTCGCTTTCCCTTTCCTTCTCCTAATTCATGCCCGTTTATGTCCACATTTTTATTTGATAAAATGTATTCAAATCCCTTCTATGGGGACTATATATAAAGAAAAAGTGTATATACATATGTTTCATTTGTATTCATATATATGTTATATATATTTATATAATATCTGTGTGTGTGTGTGTGTGTGTGTGTGTGTGTGTGTGTGTGTGTTTATTACAGGATTTCTAGTGCCCGTGGTTCTTTGAAGAGTGAAGAGGTAGACTAAATGAAGAGTGTTGGGCAGCAAAGCAAAGTGTATGGAGCAACAGTACAGAGCTTCCAAAAAGGGAGGTGGACCCTAGAGGGTGGCTGATTTGGCATTTAGATGTGGTAGTTTTTATGGGCTGTTTTAATCTGATTAACCCTCTAAGTACCTGTCATCCAATCAGGTCTTTATCATCTACCTATCATATGGGAAGGGGTAGAGGTCTCCTTCCAGGGTGTGTAAAATTCTTTTAAGGGTGGTTTCCTCTTGGGGGTCTTCCTTTCTTCCACTTATCTTTCATTATATACATGCAACATTTATGCCTGTGCATATGTATATATGGTCTCTCTATGTATAGTCTGTGCGTACATATATGTATGAATATATGTTACCTACATGTTTGTATATATTACGTACATACATACATATAGTCTTTAAACTCTGTGTGTGTGTTTGTATACATCACACTCACACTGACTACATAGAGACTATGTCTATGTATGTATATATAACATATATATTATATATACATATGCACACACACAAACTATATGTATATATGACATATATATGTGAGAAAAAACTTTGAGATATAAGGCTCTTTTCTATGTATGCTTTTAAACTTGTAGGTCACAAATGAAAACATTAAAAGCTGTGATTGATGGATATTTAAGAAATATGCTAAGATTAACAAGACGCTTCATTTTCCTTATTACTCTAATTATACCCTAAAAGTCAGAAGTGACCAGATTTGCATTTCGTGTCAGTTAGTACTTGCTGCTTCTGAGAATAAGCCCAAAGATTAATCTAAAATTCCATTAAAGCAATAGAAAAAAGTACAGATGACAAATTAAAAATACTCAAACTCATAGTGAAACTTAAAGTTCAATGACCTAACTAACTTTTCCTTGGGAAAGGAACAATTACTTTCAGAAAACCTATGCCCCCACGGAATGACGCATCCACTTCCTCCTAAACATAGATCACATTATCAGTGTTGCCAAATATATCAACAACTGCCTGGCTGTTGAACACCATGTTTATCTAATGGACCATAACAGACAGCAAGAACAAGCACAGTTGGAGACAGTGATCTCTAGAAGTATTTTCCAAACCAATACAATTCTTTACATTTCATCCTTTTTTTTTTTTTTCTCAATTAAGGGAAAGAGGGTGATTAAGCAAGACAGCTGCAAGAGCAGCACATTTAGATCTTTCCTCTGAAACATTTTCTACTGACCAACATGGAGAAACATATTTTTATGTCTTCCCATAGCAACTAGGACAGGGAGAACGGAGGGCCATGGAATGGAGTTTATATTGGCCAGCCAACCAAATCCATTTTGAATTGCATAGAGAAAATTCCTAAGGACCCAGAGATAAATTCTCAACTTTTCCCCTCCACATAACGAAAGAATTCAAAGCTGAGGATGAGGACGGGGTTAACAGGACTTTTATGTAATTATTTATAAGAAAAAAAGAATACAGTTGTACAAACTGTTTCACATTGTTTAATTTTAAAAAATAACACAAGTTTGTTGTGAAATAGTCAGGAAACAGGTAAGTCAAAAGGAAAAAAATCACATGAAATCTTACAATGCAGAAGTAAATAAACACTTCAAAAGTGATTCTTCTTTTTCCTATCTATATCCTGAAAACAGATTTTTAAAAACCAAAAGAGAATCATGTAATCATGCGCCCTGTTTTTTTTTTTTTTTCCATTATTCATTACATGCTACATTGTGCCCATATTTTTCAGGCAGTATTTATGTGCAACAATCTTTCGACTGCTTTCTGATATTTTAATCCAGCACTGTTCCCCATTCATGTATCCAATTCTCTATTGTTGTTATCAAAGTTTTGCTGGCATTCACAGTCTGTGTTGTGTATTCTTACATTGTCCATTTATGTGCCTCCATGAATATTTCACTAGAATAATTTATTTGAAATCTGTCAAAAGGTAAAATCTCCAATACCCTGTGATACGAACAGTTAAAACATACTTTAGAAAGTTTGTAATAATTTTCTTCCTTTCTACAGCAGGTTTGTTTATTGTGGTTTTTGACAGAGTACCTCTTTGTGTATATTTGCTTTTTCAGTTTTTCACTTACTCAAAATTGTCAATCTTCCTTCATAGTTGCTTTCATGGGTTCCTGTTTAGAAAACTTTTTCCTATCTGACACTACTTAAACACTGTATAGACAAATAAATTATCCAAATAAACTCAAATTTTTAAGGTGAACCTTTATTTTCTTCAAGTCTCTATACTTTTTTAAACATCTAATTAATATATTAGAGTTTATGTTGATGTGTGTGATAAAAGTCAACGAATTTTCTCAATCCTTTTATTAAATAACCCATCCTGCCCTTCCTGATCTGATGTGCTACCTCATAAAATTATTACATACACATTATTTTTTTAGTTCATTCCATCTGTAAAGTTATTATAACTTCTTTCTCACTTCTCTGAAAGACCCAGGGGTACTGATTATTTCACCTGTATCAGAGTAGCAAAACCTGAGGAAACTCTGATCCTCTATGTTTGTGTTCTCGGTTTCAAAAAAAAGAAATCAAATGTTAATCTCCCCTCAAAATGTTAATCCTACCCATGATTGAGATGAACATAGAAATCAGTAGATGAAAATCAAGAGGAGATTCTGCAGCCTGACTTGAGTGGAGAGCCAGACTGCAAGAGGAAAAATATGTGCTTAGTCAAGGGACCAATAAAGTCTCAGTCCTTCTTCCTATCTCCTCATCCTTTTGTGATACTACATTTAACACAGTGGTTCTCAAAGCAACATCCCCAGAACAGCAACATCACCTGGGAACTTGTTAGATATTAACCACCTCAGATCTACTGAATCAGAAATTCTGGGTGCAGGGCCCAGAAGCCATGCTGTACCCAGCCCCTGTGGGTGATACTGAGGCACACCCAAGTTTGAACCACTGATTTAAAAAGACTTTATCAAGAATGAATCTGAACAGAACCCACATAAAATATCATGATCTCTTTATGAGATCCCAGCCTTCAATAGGATCTGCAATGCAGACTTTTCTTCATTTGCCCTTTCCCCATTTATTAGGTATGTAATAATTTATTAAACATGTTTTATGGCCCCAGACTGTAGCTGGGTGCTGAGTATGGACATTGAATAAGTCAAATCCTTTGCCTTCAGAAAATTTTATGTACAACTATCTATCTATCTATCTATCTATTTTAATATGTATATTTACATATATATTTTTTAATATGTGTATATATTTTTAAAATAAAATTTTCATTTTATTTTCATTTCATTTTCATTTCATAAAAATTGTCATTTTTTATCTACATGACTAGTTAAAATAAATATAAGTTTTCTGTTTCTTCAAATATAAGCTTTTGTTTTGAAAAAATAATCTGTGATAATTTGCAAGATGAGATCCTACAAAAATAATACTAAAAGTATTTTTAATTGAATTGGAAATTAAAAGGAACCAGACATGGAAGAGGCCTAAGTCAATAAGATCTGTTTTAAAGAGTAGATAACTAAAACACAACCAGAGGCCAACAAGTTAGTTTGAAAAGATAGTACCATAGCCCCCCTTATCTATGGGGGATAACATTCCAAGTCCCCCAGTGGATGCCTGAAGTTGCAGATAATACTGAACCCTATATATACAATTTTTTCCTATACACACATGCCTATGATAACATTTACTTTATGAATTATGCACACTAAGAAATTAATAATAGCCAGTAATAAAATAGAACAATTATAACAATATAGAGTAATAAAAGTTATGTGAATGTGGTCTGTCTCTGTCTCCAAGTTTCTTATTGTACCCTTCTTCATGTGCTTATGTGAGATGACAAAATGACTACCTGATGAGATGAAGTGAGGTGAATGACATAGTCATTGTGACACAGTGTTTGGCTTCTATTGACCTTACCGATATATCAGAAAGAGATTGATCTGCTTCGGGAGCACACTTAACCACAGGTAAATAAAACTGTGAAAAGTGAAATGGTGGATGAGCGATGGACTAACTCTAATTACAATGAAGGCTAATTGAAAGGTTCAGCTCTGAGAAGGGGAAAGGGCCAGATGTGATGTAAAAGATAGGAAAAGGGCAACAGTGTAGGAGATTTGAGGAGTGGATGTAAATAATAGAGGCAGAGAGCAAGATGATCTTGAGTATTCTAAACTCAAGAAAAAGAAAGAGAGAACCACAATTTTTTTTTTAAAGAAAGACCAACAGTCAGCTTGGTTTGTACTGATTATTTAACCATTAGTTTTGCTTCTCTAAGTCTGTGACTCTTTCCACAGCGAGTAAAACAATCACCTTTCCCCTGATACCAAATCTCCCCCTTCCCTTCCAGCTCAGCTCAAGACACAAAACTCTTCCAGGACACACCTTTCATGACACAGTTCTTCCTCACCTTGAAGGCAGTGTTTTACCCTACCTCTTTCTTATTCAAACAACTCTCTCAATCAATACAGGAGGCCCTGTGCTATTTTTAATATTCCAGGACAGGTTAATGAGGGGTAGGGGGTTGGTACTTACCTTGGGTCATGGCAGAATGATACAAAAGGGCAATGTTCTCCAGAATTTTCTGGGAGCAACTTCCCACACAGTATTTTCTACTTTCTGGGTGGGTGGGGGGACCTTACAATTCAAATCTGATCATACTTCCTTATGGGTGAATATCCTTTCTCCTCCTCACCTAGGCAAATCCTACTCATTCTTCAAGTATCAATTCTGCCACAAAGCCAATTTCAATTTGCTTAGACAGTTCAAATTCTCCTATTAGAAGTTGTCATTCCTCCAATCTCCCCCACCACACCATGTGTTACAATTATAATTTTATATGTATTAATATAATTAAAGTCCATTTACTCACTTGACCACTTTCTCCCTCTCTGTTTTTGTTCACTTTTGAGTCATCAGAACCAAGGTCACTTTCTAGCACATGGTAGGCACTAACAAAATATTTAAATATTTGTTGAATGAATAAATGTTTACATCTTTGAATGTGAGAAGCAATCTTCTTTCCCCTTAAGATCTTACTGTTCTCTCAGTCTAGATTATCCTTCTCCTGAAATCCATATCTTAGTCCTAACAATTCCATTAGCAGCATCAAATTATTAATGGGGGTCTTTCACCTATTATTATAATACAATAAGCCGGGGCGCCTGGGTGGCTCAGCGGGTTAAAGCCTCTGCCTTCGGCTCGGGTCATGATCCCAGGGTCTTGGGATCGAGCCCCGTGTCGGGCTCTCTGCTCGGCGGGGAGCCTGCTTCCTCCTCTCTCTCTCTCTCTCTGCCTGCTTCTCTGCCTATTTGTGGTTTCTGACTGTCAGATAAATAAATAAAAATCTAAAAAAAAAAAATATATATAGTAAGCCACTTCCTCCCCCCCATATCTCTTATACGTTCTTACTTACCTGTTTTTCCCTCCACCCCGCCAAAAGAACAAACCTCTATGAAGACAAGAACTTTTGTTTTTATCTTTAACAAAGGAGTGTTGCAAGAAAGGCTGGCAGGAACAAAGGTCCCCTCCATCCTTGGAGTAAACTACCCTTAAAAGGAAAAAGACCCCATCTGTTAGTCTAAGCTTTACTCAATGCCCCAGCTTTAAGCTTTAAGTTTTCCTACTGGGAGGACTTCCAACTTGTAGGAGACAGAAAGGAAGGGAATGGCCTTGGGCGTCCTAACCCACTTTGGGGGTGGGGGAGAGAGTGGAGCTCAACAACCAGTTATTATTTAAACAAAGAACTTGATCTGGTAGCATGTGGCTGGCATGCCTTATGGCAGTGGCAGCAGCTGATAGCTGCCTGCCATCTTAGTCCCCAAGACAACAAAACACCACCCATTCCCACCTGAACTACGCATCTAGCTGATGGGTAGATGAGCGTGTGGACCAAAACCTGATTGGGTGACAGGTAAATGGAGAGTTAATCAGATTAAAACAATCCACTCCAAAGGGCCCATAAAAACCTCTAGATTTAAATGCCGAATGACAACCCTCTTGGGTCCCCTCCCTCTTGGGAAATTTTGTAATATGGCTCAATAAACTTTGCTTTGCTGCCCGCCACTCATCTGGTCTACCTCTTAATTTTTCAAAGGGTGACCAAGAACTGCAGGCACTCTGCAATAATTCTGAAACAGTTTTTTTGTTTTTGTTTTTGTTTTTTATTAAACAGCAAAGCAAAATTGTAACACAATTTTAAATGTTTGCAAATTAGGTCACAAAATGAATGCAAAATGTTCGTGATATGACTATTGCATACATTCATACAGCTAAAGTCAATCATCAAATCTCACACTGACACAAACAAAAGGTTATTTCATGAGTAAAAGTAGCCCAAATCTAATAACCATAAGCTGGATTGATGGATTTCTTTTTCTATTTAACTTTATTACATTATTTCTGATACTAAGTTCCTTATTTAATGAGATCTACCTAAAGTTTAAAGAATTGTTAAAGAGTGACTAAAAGTGTAATCTCTTCCAGTCCTGTCCATGTTGCTACAAAAGTTGGGTATTCATCCTTTCTGATGGAGGCATGATACGCCATTGTATATACGGACAATATCTTCTTTATCCATTCATCCGTTGAAGGGCATCTTGGTTCTTTCCACAGTTTGGCGACTGTGGCCATTGCTGCTATGAATATTGGGGTACAGATGGTCCTTCTTTTCACTACATCTGTGTCTTTGGGGTAAATACCCAGTAGTGCAATTGCAGAGCCATAGGGTAGCTCTATTTTTAATTTCTTAAGGAATCTCCACACTGTTTTCCAAAGTGGCTGCACCAACTTGCGTTCCCACCAACAGTGTAAGAGGGTTCCCCTTTCTCCACATCCTCTCCAATGCATGTTGTTCATTATCTTGTTAATTTTGGCCGTTCTAACGAGTGGAAGGTGGTATCTCAATGTGGCTTTGATTCGAATCTCTCTTATTGCTAATGATGATGAACATTTTTTCATGTGTCTGCCATTTGTATGTCTTCTTTGGAGAAGTGACTGATCATGTCTCCTGCCCATTTTTTGACGTGATTATCTGTTTTGTGTGTGTTGAGTTTGAGGAGTTCTTTATAGATCTTGGATATCAGCCCTTTGTCTGTACTGTCATTTGCAAATATCTTCTCCCATTCCATGGGTTGCCTCTTTGTTTTGTTGACTGTTTCCTTTGCTCTGCAGAAGTTTTTGATTTTGGTGAAGTCCCGAAAGTTCATTTTCGCTTTTATTTCCTTTGCCTTTGGAGACATATCTTGAAAGAAGTTGCTGTGGTCGAAGAGGTTACTGCCTACGTTCTCCTCTAGGATTTTGATAGATTCCTGCTTCACATTTAGGTCTTTTATCTATTTTGAGTTTATCTTTATGTATGGTGTAAGAGAATGGTCGAGTTTCATTCTTCTACACATAGCTGTCCAATTTTCCCAGCACCATTTGTTGAAGAGATTGCCTTTTTTCCAATGTATATGTTTTCCTGCTTTGTTGAAGATTATTTGACCACAGAGTTGAGGGTCTCAGCTCTCTACTCTGTTCCACTGGTTTATGTGTCTGTTTTTGTGCCAGTACCATGCTGTCTTGATGATCACAGCTTCATAGTAAAGCTTGAAATCAGGCAACATGATGCCCCCAGTTTTGTTTCTCTTTTTCAACATTTCCTTAGCAATTAGGGGTCTCTTCTGGTTCCATACAAATTTTAGGATTGTTTGTTCCAGCTCTTTGAAAAATGCCAGTGGAATTTTGATTGGGATGGTATTGAAAGTATAGATTGTTCTATAGATTGATTGGGATGGTATTGAAAGTATAGATTGTGTAGATTGTAGTATAGACATTTTAACAATGTTTATTCTTCCTATCCATGAGCACTTACTTGTGGATCATCAGGAATAACACGGAGGACATTGGGAGATGGAGAGGAGAAGTGAGTTGGGGGAAATTGGAGGGGAAGACAAACCATGAGAGACTGTGGACTCTGAGAAGCAAACTGAGGGTTTTGGAGGGTTGGGTGAGCCTGGTGGTGGGTGTTTAATGGAGGGCACATATTGCATGGAGCCCTGGGTGTGGTGCATAAACAATGAATTCTGAAACACTGAAAAGAAATAAAATAAAATGAAAAAAAAAAGAAACAATCAGAAATTAAAAAAAAAAGAATGACTTAAAGTCTGCAAAGAAGTAGAGTTCACAGAAAATTTTTGGAGAAGAAATGAGATAAAATAACAAGAAAGAATCAATTAGTATACGTATAAAATTCTCCCTTTTTATTCATGATTTTGATACTAACTCACTCTTAAGGGATTTTGCAAAAGTTGATCTGCTGGGTACTACAAATAAACCTTGAGTCCAAACTCTTAAAACCATTTTCTTCTAGATGTAGTTTATATAAGGTTAATCCAACTTAATCCACTTTCATGTATATCCCCCAAAGATCTCATCTCTGCCAGAGGTAACACAGATCTGGAGTAAAAACATTTGGAGTTAGTTACTACTGTTTACCAAGTACTTTCCCATCGTATTTCTATTTTTCCTCAAATTTTCATATTTCAGGCATAGGCAAAACCAGAGCTTATCTTTTCAGATACCAAATGGATTATTTTGTACCAGAGGAACGTTTTTGTTTTGTTTTGCCTTTTTTTTTTTTAATTTAAAGTCAATTAACGTATAGTGTATTAGTTGTTTCAGGGGAGAAAACTTTTAACAATAGATCTTCCCAATTTTACAACTCAGTTTCAAGAAAAATCTTCATTTTTATAGGTATGTTTTTAATTGATTAAAGAGAAACCAACAATCCTATCTTATTACCAAATATAGCAAGCCCTAAGTGAGAAAACATCTTATTTTGGTTGTGTTTTAGCAATTAGAGTTTAGGCTACGCTCATAGATGACTAACTATTGAAATTACTTTTACAAATGTGAAACTAATTTTTTTTTGCCTTGGGGAAGGGAAATGGGAAAGAGAAGCAAACGGAGAAGAAGCCCAAGATGGTGGATAGGATATATACACTTGTGCATTCAATACATGATTTTAGTCCAACTTTTTCACAACATAATGGTTACTCTCTTGTTTTTCTTACTATGCCTATAATAAAAGAGCGCTAACCCTACAAGTCAAAGCAAATTCGATCAAACATTTACTTTCATGTTCCATAAATATATGCACTACTAATTACAAAGTATTTACACTATATTTGCACATTTTCATGGACTAATATAATACACAAACCCATGGAACTCTTCTATTATGTTCCTAATTTTGCCTAGATCTGACATTATCTTCATAACTATTTAATTAAGCCACAAACATTTGGAATTGATCCAAGTTTTAAAAAAAGATTGGCAGCACTTCCATAAAACAGAAAGGAGATGAATCCCTAACTTTTCTTTGTTTTTTTGTGTCAGATATTTGAAAAACGCTAGAAGATAATGTGAAGTTTTCTATATATTGTCCCTGAACTTGATTTTCTGATTTTAGCTTCAGATTTTCTTCCTTAACTGCATCTACTTTTTCAGAAAGTATTTTAGGTGTGTGTTGGAGTTCCCACACTTCATTGAGAAGTTGTGTGTTTTTGTTTTGTTTTGTTTTGTTTTGTTTTTTTCCTGCAGTTCCACCTGCTTTCTAGCACCAGCTACATCCATGTCAGCATTCATCATCTTGGGTTACAAACATTTGGAACTTGGATACAAAATCCTTGATGAATGGATTGCCTATGGAGACACAAGGAGGGAAAGGGATCAGGAGGACACCTCCGGCCCCGACACTTGGACCAACCTGAAAACAAGAATTTTGACTGGTTCACTGCTATAGTTCCAGCTCCTGGAACTGTGTTAGAGTAAGTGGGCAGAAAAACAAAAGAAGTTCCCATATGTCTTGTGTTAGAATAACTGAAGCAGACTAGCACAGAACGGAGGCACACTAGACTCTACCAAACTGTCAGCAGCCAAAAGATAAGTATATTATCCATTTTAGGTTGTTTAGAGTGGGAACAACAAAAATGGGAGTAGTAGAGAGCAGATTAGGGAGGTGATGATTTGGAAATATGAGGGTATCTCACAACTTTAGCCATCATAAGCAAAGCAAATGACATCTCAAGATTTGGGAAACTGAATAGCATGAGTGGGTAGGACAGGGAGGACTTTTTCAAACCTGAGCTAATAACATACGGCTAATATATACTATTTTCTTTATTTAAATACATATACATCTGGGTCAAGAGCCTTTACAAGATTCAGGTCACAGTAGAAAAGAACATTGCCCAGTCCTGCATAATAGGTAAAGGTCCAGATACTCCCCTCACCAAAGTGATTTCATCATAGCAGTTAGAATCTCACCCTTTCATGACAACTGCCAGTATGGGTGGTATGGATACTGTGTGTCATGACATTTATTTTATTTATTATCACCCTCTGTTGTGAGTCATATTGTGTCACTTTTCCTTCCAAAATTCACATGTTGAAGTCCTAAACCCCCACTTCCCCAGAATGTGACTGTATTTAGAGATAGGGTCTTTAAAAAAGTAATTAAAGTTAAAATGAGTTCATTGGGGTGGGCCCTAATCTCTTATGGTTTATGTGTCTGTAAGAAGAAGACACCAATGGACAAACAGAAGAAAGGCAGCCATCTACAAGCCAAGGAAAGAGACCTTAGAAGAAATAACCCAACCTTGCTGGCACTTTGATCTCAGATGCCTAGACTCCAGAAGTGTGAGAAAAATAAATGTCTGTTGTTTAAGACACCAAGTCTCTGGTATTTTGTTATAGAAGCACTAGAAAACTAATACTGCCTCCATTTAAAAATGTTTGAATTTAAATTTAAGAACTTAGCAAAGTATATAATGTCCCAAAAGTCTTTTTGTTGACTTGCTGAATCAGAAAGGAAGAAATAGTCAATAGATATCTGTAACTATTAACAACAACTGAAATGAAGTGTTTAGAAGGTATTCACTGGTGATATACCCACCTGGGAGAAAACGTGATGATGAAGAAACTGGTTCTCCAGGAAAACACAATATATATTCCACTTCACCTAAACTGACACCTAAGAAAACATCATTTATACATACTAATAAAAGGAGAGAAGATACAACTGAACCTAGAGGGGGTGGGGGGAAAGTGTACTTTAAAAGAGGTGACAAGTAGTCGAGATTTTGAAAGGTAGAAAAAAGATGTCAAAAATAAAATTGTTGGAGCACATCATGAAAATGACATTGAAAGAAAAAATAGCCTATGGAAGTGATAGAAAAATGAGTCTAAAATGTAAAGTAGGGGCAGAAGAGCAAAGAAAAAGAGTTATTATCACCATAGACCGAAGGCAAGAGTGCTGTAATTTTTCAAGGACCCACAGATACATCTGAAGTTTTAACATAACATGTATTGGATCTAAAAATGAAAGCTGCAAAATTAAATATCAAAATATATAAAAGTTTACAAATTATAATATTACGTTCTCTAAACCATTTTATCCTATACATATATAACAGTTGTATATCAACTTTACATTATTTGGGAAAAGGAAACTTTTTAACATGTTTAATATAATGTATGTAGTGCATTTATAATGAAAGCACCGTGGACTTCTGAAAGTCTTTACATTGCCCCAGGAAAAGATGATTATGAAATGTAGGAAGAGAAGGAGGATAATGGTAGAGACAAATAGTTTTATCTGAGTTATAAAGTCATGAATTCGCTGGCAAACTCTACTCGTACACCAAACAGTTGTTCCAAGAAGAGGTAATAATCAGTGCTAAGAACTCAGACATCAGGTAAGAATCTTATTTTTTACTATTACGGTTGCTCAAATAGAATCCAAAAGTATATTCTTACATCAGCAATGTGTTGGCTTAAAAAAGCACTGGGTTATTATGTCTAAATAATGACCAACAATAATTCAGTGAACTCAGTGAAAAATCTGCTATCAAAGGAGAAAACATTCACCAGTTGCTTGACATTATGAAGAAAGAACTATTTTACTTTTTCAAGAGATTGAATCATCACTTCCCGTAGGAATGACCTAATAAAACATACTGCATTGTTCATATCAACATGAATTCATTGTTCAATAAAACATGGCCCGATCTGACCATTAAAAAATACTTTTTCCAGGGAATGAAGATAAGCAGTTGTTTGGTATCTTCAGGGAAATTTATATACTACTTCAAATACAATAAAGGACCATTGATTAACACTTAATTAAAAAGATAAAGCAACCCAGTGTGATTTCACACTCGAAAGGAGAATTATGACAACTTAATTTAATGCCAAAATATAGAACTTTATGTTTAATAGGATAGTATGGGAATTTTAAGGAGACTATAACAAATAATAAAAATCAGTATGTTTATCATATTAATAGGTCATAGTAAAATTTTACAACATTCTGCCAGCATGTGAACCCTGAAAATAAATTTGACTAGAATATTAAAAAAATCTAAGTTTCGGTTCTCAGAAATGGAAAATCAATTGTTAAGACCATGAAAACTAAGACCATATCTTAAATTTTCCAGTATTACAAATTCTAACACCTATAAGTACATACTTTGTAATGTGTATTTAGGTATATTTCTTATGCAGGAGGACTAAGTAAATTGGGTATCCTAGGTACTTCACACAATATGTTCAGATTATGAACTTCACAGTTGTGGAGTATAATTATTAAATACATACCTTATCTCCTTCTTGAAACTGAAACTGTCATTTGGTATAAATCTATTACCACACATTGAGTGATATACTTTAAGTGCAAGTATCACTGCATTCAATCAATATAAAAGAGATTAACCAGGATGCTCTGATTCACAGAGCAATATTTCTGGAATAAGAGAATATGGGAAATAAACCTTCACTGTTAATGTGCGCAATCCTGCCAAGAAGTAACGATGGCCCATCATGCTTAATTATATTTTTAAGCTTTGAGTTTTTAAGAGTGAATTTTTAAAAAAGTAATGGTAATCAATACATACATGTCAAAGCCTTAAACTCACTCCTATTTCACCAAGTATAGTTAGCCCTTGAACAATGGGGATTAGGGGTGCCTACCCCTCGCATGGTTAAAAAATCCACGCATAACTTTTGATTACCCCAAAACTCAACTACAAATAGCCTACTGCTGATCAGAAGCCTAACCAATAACATAAATGATAAACACATATTTTGTATGTTATATGTATTATAGACTATATTCTTAAAATAAAACTAAAGAAAAGAAGATGCTATTAAGAAAAATCATAAGAGTAAATACATTTACAGTAGTGTATGGTGTTTAAAAAAATCAATGTATCAGTGAACCTATGAACCTAAGAGAATCTTCTTTTTATATGTACTCCTGATATTATAGTGGGCATACTAGGCTATTGTATTCCAAGCTCTACACTGCTTAGTTCTAGAACTGTGACTAGTTCCTTAGGTCTTGAGATCCAAAGTTTCTTCTACCTCTAAAATGGGTATAATTGTACTCACCCTGCTTATCTTGCAAGAAAATAGGGGAGGCATAATTGTAACATAATAATTGTAAATGTTATAAGTAAAAACTCAGTCAAATACTAACCAGATACTCCTAATGACTTGGGCAAATCGCTTCCATCTCTTTGGACCTCAGTTATAAGATAACAACAGTAATAATAGTGTCAGAGATGTGTGTAGCACTAACTCCACATGCCAAGCAGTGTTGCCTGTGTTCCAAATAAATTAATCCATTAAATCCTCCAAATGCGTGTAAAAGCTGTATCTTTATTGCCTAGTGGATTTCAAGATACAGATTAAGCGGTCTGTTGAATGAAAGTTGGATCAATAAAATGGAAAAGTGATTTGAAATGTAGCATTCTGGCATTCTTCCTGTATAAGAAAAAATAGTAAATTTTCTTAACCTGTGAGAAAGGGGAAAAGGAGGAAAGGGTAAAAATGTCTGTAGGTAGAATGACTATGAAAAGCTATGTTTCTAATTTTCTTTAAAAGAATGAATTAAGAACAGAAGTATCTGAAAAAGAAACAGGGGAAAAAAAGCCTACTGATAGATATGTGGAACAGTCCATGCTGTTAGAATGTGCTCTTAAACTTCACCTAAAAATTAAAACAACGCTTTATATATGCTTGTAGAAGCCTACCAGTTAAAGGCTCCAGTCTAACTTTTTTATTTAATGGTGTCTGGTTGCTAATTAGTTAAAGACACTGTGGGACTCATTCACAGCTGTGGCTCTGTACATTCAGGACAGGGCAGTTAACCGGAGGGCAAATTATATACTAATAACCTAGGGAGAACCATGATCCATTTTCAGGATTTAACATCAAGAGTGGCAAGAAGGAATAATTATACCGAACTAAACACACAGATATAAACGCACAGAGATCATTTAAAAACATTTAATGGTGGTGAAGAGTAAATTATTTAACTCTAACCAGGGATAAGAGCCTTTTGGTTGCTATCACTTACTGCAGTAAATTTGCTGAGGTTTGCATTTCCTGGCTGCTGGCTCTGTTTATTTAAAGTCATTCTGAATGCACTGCTAGAAAGGATTTCAGAGGTGCTGCCAAATTTTCACCAGATTAAAAATGTGCACTGCTGATAATATTTTTATAAACACTGCACACAGAACGAGAGCAATGTTCTTTAGATATCAACTTGCTCCTCTAGACAACCAGTCTTCCTGCGAGGTCTTCTCACTTGGCAGAATCGATTCAGTCTGGTTATTTCTGATGAAATGTCCTAGGAAACTTACATCAAAGTCCCCTTATGGGTTAAGTGCTGAATTAGATGTCTCTCATTAACTGGTAAAGCCATAGGACCATTCGTCAATGTGAATGTTGGAATGTCTAAATATTTGTTAGAAAAGTGTCCATGAAGCGGAGCCTTTCAACTCCAGAAAAGATAACAAATGATGTGATGTCAAATGTGCCTTGTAGAAAAGTATTCAGATTAAATATAGCTTCCCTCACCCTAATGCTCAGGTGCAAGTTGCTTTCACTTTTATTGAAGTAGTTGTAGTTAAGGAATTCTCAGGCTTTCCATTATCCCCTTAGCTTTATCCTGGGATACAAAAACCACAGGAGTTTTATTAAAACAGAGTTGCTCACAATAGGTTTCGTGAGTGGCAGAAAGGAGTCTAAACTAAAAACTCAGGAGTCAGCAAAAGTTAATGGCTGGAGCAAGGGGGAAGTCAAATTGTTAGAAAAGAAAAGCTTTGTCTAAGGAGAAGCAAAAGTTGAAGATAAGAATAGAAAACGCACAATGAGAAATAGAAATGCAGTTCTATGGGGTCAAAGGCATTAGAAAATCAAGCAAGGAGGTCAAACACAAGAAGCGAGAAAGAAAACTCTGGAAGAAAATGATCAAATAGTTCAGAGTGGAAATATTTATAATATTTATAATTCCTCCCTGGTTACTCCATTTTCTGGATCTCTTCCTTCCGACTGTCTAAAATCACTTTCAAAGCAGAGTTTCTGTACCCGGAAGGATATGGGGCCTTCCCATCAACATAGACTAAATTATTGGCATCATAAATCTTGCTCAGAGATTAGGGGGGTTTAACATTGTTGTTTATTTTTTAGAAACAAATATGGACTGATGTTTTAGAGAGCAATTTACATGATTTTTTAAACTAGAATAAATTGAGATTTGCACAGTTTCACTTAATGCTTTGAGGTCTCCTGTCTTCCTATCTAGTTAGGGGCACTTCAAGGAGCACAGAAAGGTAATTAAATTCCAGCCACAGAAGAGGGAATGAAGTTTTAGAGTAAGTTCAAGAAAGGTTTCTTAATTCTTCCCAGGTACTTAGACTTCCCTCTGGTAGCTGCTACCAGCTTCTTAATAGGACCTCATTAGGGTAGAGCAGGCATGGCCTTTTAACTTTTAGCAGAGATAACTAAGAAACAGTTATGTCTCAATTTATTTTATAGAGATACATACACACATGTGCGCATGCACACACATGCACAGAAATGTAGGTAGAAAATAGATTAATGCCATTTTTCTAAATATAAAAGTTGAGATGTAAGAGAGAGCAAGTGTAAAAAAATCAATTTGGGGTAGTAGTATTTTAAGTGATTATTTTTCTTTCAGATTTAGTTAATATATCATAAGCTCTTGAGCCTAAGAAGATTGAATATGGGATATCGATGCTAGACATGATATAATTCCAACCCAATTACCATTACCATTGACTTCTTTTTGCGAAGGCTAAGCACCCTCCTTAGAAAAGAACTCTAATTATACTAACGATTGGGCTTCAGGCATGTTTATTTGGCTAACAGGACTCAAATGCCAGGTACAGAAGGTGAAGGGGAGGAAACAGTTTCCTTGAGACTCTAAGAGAAAATTCACAATGAGAAATGAGAAAGTCTAGCACCTTGAGTTACATTCTAGAATGCGGACTGAAGACAACAACGGCATAGGGTGCAAATAGCTGTTGTAAGAACCTTGCCACCCTTAAACCATAGAAGGTCCTGTGGGGAGTAAGTCTGGGTATAGATAAAGCCTAACAAAAGGAAGAACACTTTGAGGGTTAAGCTATACTGCAGTGGAGAGCCTCCAAAAGAGCCCAACACAACAGATGCAGGGCTATTGCTCCTCCTCTACCAGTCTTTCTACAGGGTCTTCTCTGTAGGTCTGAACAGGAACTCATTCAAAAATAAATTCATAGCATTTCAATCCTATACAGATGAAGGGGACAAGAAGCAGTCCTAAGCAGAGTACAGCACTGCTTCACATAGTGGCCCAAGCCAAACACCCAGAATTCAGCCTTGAGTAGCTTGCCAAGTGATGACAGCAGCAACAGCCTAAGGCAATGACGGCATTAGGGTTGGGAGCTGCTTACACAGCAGACCAGGCAACAAGATGTCAGAGTACAGAGGAAATGCAATGCGTGGGTGGAGCCTGAGTTCCTGGCAATTTATGGGTGAGAAACAGCCTGACAGGAAAAGCGGGGTGTGCATACCTCTGCATCATGGTGCCCCAATCCAGAAAAGCGTGGGAGTACTCAGAAAGGAGAGAAGAGGACAGGAGATATGCAGCAGTAGAACTAACCGAAAGGACTCAGGAAAGAGCCAGAGAATGGCGACAAAGAAGAAGGAACAGTCAAGAACAATAGCGATGTCTTGAATCTGAGTTTCTCATGGAAGATTTAGAAAATTATTTTTATAACAAATAATATTTAAAAGTAAATAAGTGTCAGTTTCAGTGTCATCTGGTTTCCTGACTAGTACATACAATACAATCAGGAAACAAATCTCCTAGTCTAACACCTAAGATGGTTCCTTTGTCCTTCCCTGCATTCTCTTGGGCACTAAGATGCAGAACACTTACTGAGATCTCTTGATTCCTCCCTCATCCTTGTGTCACAACCGGGATCTGAACCCTCCAAGTTCCACCTCAGCAATAACTTTCACATGTCGCAGTGCTTCCTGTCTAATTGACAGAACCTGCCACCAGCACCTTTCCAGTGGTTTGAAAGAAAGTTCCTTTACTGATCACACACAAACTTTACTGAACTCTCAAGCAACAATCACTGTCTCCTCTCATTTCCTAAAGCATAGTACTATACATAGCCATTATCGCTATTTATGTGAATTTTTATGGACATTTCATCTCCTCTATCAGACTGTAAGCTTGTGGGAAGAATCTGTAATGATTCGTTTTCAATGAACCTGCACATTGTAGCTGTAGAATAAATATTTGTTTGAATTTTGGCTGGATAATTATAAGTGGAAAAATAAGTTAATGGCATTCAAATGATATACAGACTACGTATGAGGTAATGTATTAAAAACAATCAGTGTCTGTTTTTAGCCTAGTGACTTATACTTATATTGACATTTATAAACTCCTCACATAAACATTAATTGTCTTAAAACACTTCCACCTAGAGATGTCTAGGAGGATCTGCATAGATATATCCACGCATACCTGTTTTGCTGTGCTATTCAAACATACTGCATTTAATAATGGTAGACTTAACGGAAAGACCTGAGTTTTTGTTGAGCTCTGCCAATTACTGAGTCATGTATACTGGCTAACTTACTTTACCTCTCTAAGCCTCCAGTTTCTCTCCCATAAGTGATCTAATTTCTAGACTTGTATTAAGGCTAAAATGATATGAGGAAACAGTCTGTTCAAAGTAGAGCTCAGTAATTCGTAGGTCTTAAATAAAACACGTCCTCACAGTGGGAATTGGTAGCATATTTGCCCTTTTCCTTTTATCTCTTCCTTCTATTGCTTCTCTCCCTCTCACTTTTCCTCTCTCTCTTTCTTCAAACTGCTATTTAGTGTACTGGAACAAATACTGGCCTAGGAGCCAAAAGACTTGTGCCGAGTTTAATAGTTGAGTGACCTTGGGCAACATACTTAGTGTTTACAAATCTCAGTTTCCTTTTCCATATAATGAAAAACAAAAATGGATGTGAAAAGTGCCATGAGAGCTATAAATCTTTATTAATCTATAAGTTTTTTATTAGACTTAAGAAAAATAACATAAGGACATTATGACTGCCCTAGTTGTTTCAAATACTTGCCCTTGAGATCTTGCTCTTGAACTTGAGTATAATACAAACAGTTTTAAGGGATGCAGATTTTATTTCTTCAGCAAAATCTGAAATTGAAGTTTAGTTTTAAGTGTATATAGATGCCCATATCAAACAATTCAGTTACTGGAGCACAGGTTGGTAAGGTTAAAGTAAATCAGCTTCAAAGTCATTCTCATTTGCCTTTGTAATGTTTTGGGTGACTCTATCTGGACATTGATACATGTATATTTTGAGAAGTAACAAAAATTCAGGCCTTGAATAATGAATGTACCCTGTGACAGTTTGAGGGAAAACGGGAAGTTTTCCACATTACCCATTTTACTTCACGGTTCAGAATCTTCTGTTCTCCTCATATAGTCTAGAGACAGGTGGGCCTACTGGACATATGGACATAAAGCACCATTCTGATTGAACCCTACTTTCCTACTATCTCAGAATTATTACAAATGCTTTCCTGCTCATTGCTGGTCCTGTGGGAGAATAAAATCAAATAAAACTTAGAAAAGAACTCCTAAAGTACTTTATTACTGAGTATGTTTAATCTCATCAGTAAAATCTGAAAATAGAAGCTGTCAGATATGCAAATACTCAAGAATTGGCTAGTATTTTGCTTAGCTCTTCATCATAAAATTTCTGCATGTTCTGGCAAAGATTGTCAAATCATCCTAGCTGAAAGAAAACTAATTTCCACAAACTGTTATTTGCTATATTCTTCCAAAAGTCTGTCATTACCACCTGTACACATTAGCTAATTATCTCCTGTCTGTTGTTTCAATAAATGTATTTTGTTTACAATGCTCTGTACCACTAAGTAAGAGGTCTTTAAAAATAATTGATTATGGAAAGCTTGAATATGAAAAAAAATAATAAAAACTTGTGGAAAGTAATTATAATGTAAGGGAAGACTATAGGTAAAGAGCTGCAGGGAAAAAGACATAGTGAAAAAAAAAAAAGACATGGTGGGTAAGAAAAGGACAGGGGAGAAGATGCATTCATGTGTTATGCATTTAATACACTCAGTCATTTTTAAGAGGTGAGAAAATAAGCACGTATAAAAAATAAGACATAGTTTCTACCAGGTTATGACTGGTGAGGAGTTCTTTGAGAAGACACGGCATATACACCATTTTAAGGGAAAGTCCTGCATCGGCACCTGCATTTGACTATGGTATGAGTGAGAGTGAAAAATTCATTTATTGTGTGGAGGCACTCAAGTATTTTTGTTGTTTTTCTTAACACAGCAATAATTAAGTACCTTGACAAATACAATAATTGAATGCTAATTTGTAAGGTGAAAAATCGTAAGTGTTATAAAGTTTTTAAAGGACAGAAATCTGTTAACATCTAACCATGGGCTCAGAGACTGCATAGAGTCCAGCTGTTTCACACCTTGTTTCTTAAATGGGTTGAAGCTGTCAAGAGAAACAAAGCAGGGAAGAGGAAGAAATCAAGCTGGACTTTGGAGGTAAGTGTGTTGTAAGTAAATGGTAAGGCGACAATATCAAATCTCTGTGATGCCCAAATAATCATTTCCAACATTGGTCACTCTTTGCATATGAAGATTTTTTTTATGGCTTTTTATTTCAATTCCATTATGATTAACATACAGAGTTATTTTAGTTTCAGATGTATAAAATAATGATTCAACAGTTCTCTACATTAGTCAGTGTTCATCATAAGTGTACCCTTTAATCCCCATCACCTATTTCACCCATTCCCCCCAACCATCTCCCCTCTGGCAACCATCAGCTCTCTATAGTTAGGAGTCTATTTCTTGGTTTGCCTCTCTCTCTCTCTCTTTCTCTCTCTCTCTCTCCTCTTTTTTCCCCCTTTGCTCATTCATTTTGTTTCTTAGATTCCACATATGAGTGAAATCATAAGATATTTGTCTTTTTCAGATTTATTCTACTTAACATTATACTCTCAAGCTCCATCCATTTTGTTGCAAATGTCAAGATTTCATTCTTTATACAGCTGAATAATATTCCATTGTGTGTGTGTGTGTGTGTGTGTGTGTGTGTATGATAGTTAAGCTGCTTCCATACTTTGGAAACAACAAAACTAAAAAGCAATCTACCAAATGGGAGAAGATATTTGCAAATGATATAGCTGATAAAGGGTTAGTATCCAAAATCCATAAAGAACTTAACAAATTTAATAGCCAAAAACCAAATAATCTAATTAAAAACTGGACAGACGACATGAAGAGACATTTCTCCAAAGACATATAGATGGCAAACAGACCCATGAAAAGATGCTCAACATCACTCATCATCAGGGAAATGCAAATCAAAACTATAATGAGATATCATATCAAAGCTGTCAGAATGGCTAAAATCAAAAACACAAGAAAAAACAAATGTTTGTGAGGATGTGGAGAAAAAGGAACCCTCGTGCTCTGTTGGTGGGAATGCAAACTGGTGCAACCACTTTAGAAAACAGTATGGATGTTCCTCACAAAGTTAAAGATAGAACTACACTACAACTCAATAATCACACTACTGGGTATTTACCCAAAAAACAAAAACAGTAATTGTAAGGGATACATGCAACCCTGTGTTTATTGCAGCATTAATTTCAGTAGGGTGTGAGGATTTTTAAATGACTCCTTCACACCAGAAATCAACATTACTTGAAATCTTTAGGATAATTTCTTCAGATTTCAGCCCACATTTCATAATCCCATCTTCAGACCATTCATTCTCTCTTCTCCCATCCCTTCCTCCAGATTCTTAACTCTCCTTAACATTTTTTGTATATGTCTATCTTATGAACTACATGTTTTGTAAACATTTTTACAAGGGTATAAGAATATAAATCTTGAATACACAAAACTGAAGAATTTTTATTAAGTGAACATACCACTGTAACCACCACCCAGATCAAGCTAGAGAATACTCCTGGGACCAAAGGAGCCTTCTCTAAGCTCCCTAAGAAGTAGCTACTATTTTGATGTCTATCACAAGATTTTAGATCTGCTTTTGATTTTTCTATGAATGGAATAATAAAGTGTGCATTCTTGTGTGTCTGACTTCTTCTGTACAATATAATGTATATGAGATAAATCCATGTACCATTTTCCATTATAAGATTATACTAAAAATATTGATCCATTCAACTGTTTATTAGTGCTGACCTCAGTTTTCACCTATTAGTAATAATACAGCTGTAAACACTTTTCTGTTAAAAATATATTGAGAAGTAAAAATGCTAGATCAGTGGGTATGAGTAGGTCAGCTTTGTATATTATGACAAGGAGTTCTTCAAAGTAGTCATACCAATTTAAACCACCATTATCTACTAAAGTTCCAATTTCACTAATTTTATATTTGGTATTTTCAAGGTATTTTGTTTGCTTGTTTCAATTTTAGTCATTCCAGTGGGTTGCAGCAGATTCTCAAAATGACTATTAGTTGCATTTTTCTGATGATTAATGATATTGAAGATCTTATAAGCTTATTAGTTGTGTGTCCTGTTATAAAAAATACTTCCTGGATTTTTTGTTGATTTTTAATTGGATTGTCTACAATTTTCTTTTTACTGTTTTGGATTTCTTAATATGTTCTGTTTAAAAGTGCTTTGTTGGACATATGTATTGCAATTGAGTCACCTTCTTTGTATTAACCTTTCAGATTCTTATTGACATTTTTAATAAAATTCCATTTATCAATATTTCCTTTATGAGGCTTCAGAATTCTCTTGTTCTCTATTGAAGAATTCTTTGCCTATCCCAAATTAAGAGGTTTTCTTATATTTTCTTCTAAAGTTCTATTGACTTCTGATTACCAAGTAGATCTACAATTGTATGGAATTTATTTGGGGGTGTGAAGTGCAGATGTCATGTAGATATCCATTTGACCGTGCACCTTTTTTTATTTTTTTATTTTTTTAAAGATTTTACTTATCTACTTGACAGAGAGAGATCACAAGTAGGCAGAGAGGCAGGCAGAGAGAGAGGGAGAAGCAGGCCCCCCGCAGAGCAGAGAGCCCGATGCGGGGCTCGATCCCATGACTCCGGGATCATGACCCAAGCCGAAGGCAGAGGCCTCAACCCACTGAGGCACCCAGGCGCCCCCCTTGTACCTTTTTTAAAAAAGATCATCTTTATGCATTATACTGTAGTGAAAGTTTGTCACACATTAGAAAAATTTGTTTGATCAATACCACACTATACTGTTTACTTTATAAAACTTAGTATCAGGTCATGTAAACTCTTAAACTTTGGTCTTATTCTTCTTCAAGACTCCACTATTCTTCTCTTAATCTTTGCATTTAATCTTTGCATTAATATATATATTATAATATACTTTACTATTTCTACAAAATTGCCTGTTGAGATTTCGATTGTAAATGCAGTGACTCTACAGAGTAAGAACTGCTTATCTTTGTTTTGTTTTTTTTTTTTAAGATTTATTTATTTATTTATTTGACAGACAGAGATCACAAGTAGGCAGAAAGGCAGGCAAAGAGAGAGAGAGAAGCAGGCTCCCTGTTGAGCAGAGAGCCCGATGTGGGACTCGACCCCAGGACCCTGAGATCATGACCTGAGCTGAAGGCAGCAGCTTAACCCACTGAGCCACCCAGGCACCCCAGAACTGCTTATCTTTGTAATAGTGAGCTATCCAATCCTTGAATACAGAATATCCTTCCATTTATTTCAGTTTTACAGATTTCAGTGTAAAAATATTTCACTTCTTTGATAAGATTTATTCCTAGATATTTGGTATTTCTTGAAAACATTGTGAGTAATATATTTAAATTTTAAATCTTACTTAAATTTTAAATGAATAAAATATATAAAAATCATTTCAATTTTTTGTTGGTATATTAAAAAACAATTTTAATCACCTTTATTGAGATATTACTTATATAAGATAAAATGTACCATTTTATACCATGACATATAACACAAGAGTTCCACATTCTTTTTTTTTTTACCTTTTATTTAATTTATTTATTTATTTTTTTTAATTTTTTTATTTTAATAAGCATATAATGTATTTTTATCCCCAGGGGTACAGGTCTGTGAATCGTCAGGTTTACACATTTCACAGCACTCATCATAGCCCATACCCTTCCCAATGTCCATTTCCCCACCACCCTCTCCCATCCCCCCTCCCCCCCGCAACCCTCAGTCTGTTTCTTGAGATTGAGTATTTTATGGTTTGTCTCCCTCCCAATCCCATCTTTTCATTTTTTTCTTTTCTTACCTCCCCCTAACCCCCCCGCCTTGCATCTCCACTTCCTCATATCAAAGAGATCATATGATAGTTGTCTTTCTCTGATTGACTTATTTCGCTAAGCATGATACCCTCTAGTTCCATCCACGTCGTCGCAAATGGCAAGATTTCATGTCTTTTGATGGCTGCATAGTATTCCATTGTGTATATATACCACATCTTCTTTATCCATTCATCTGTTGATGGACATCTAGGCTCTTTCCACAGTTTGGCTATTGTGGACATTGCTGCTATAAACATTCGGGTGCACGTGCCCCTTCGGAGCACCACGTTTGTATCTTTAGGATATATACCCAGGAGTGCAATTGCTGGGTCATAGGGTAGCTCTATTTTCAGTTTTTTGAGGAACCTCCACACTGTTTTCCAGAGTGGTTGCACCAGCTTGCATTCCCACCAGCAGTGTAGGAGGGTTCCCCTCTCTCCGCATCCTCGCCAGCATCTGTCATTTCTTGACTTGTTAATTTTAGCCATTCTGACTGGTGTGAGGTGGTATCTCGTTGTGGTTTTGATTTGTATTTCCCTGATGCCGAGTGATGTGGAGCATTTTTTCATGTGTCTGTTGGCCATCTGGATGTCTTCTTTGCAGAAATGTCTGTTCAGGTCCTCTGCCCATTTCTTGACTGGATTATTTGTTCTTTGGGTATTGAGTTTGATAAGCTCTTTATAGATTTTAGATACTAGCCCTTTATCTGATATGTCATTTGCAAATATCTTCTCCCATTCTGTCAGTTGTCTTTTGGTTTTGTTAACTGTTTCCTTTGCTGTGCAAAAGCTTTTGATCTTGATGAAATCCCAATAGTTCATTTTTGCCCTTGCTTCTGTTGCCTTTGGCGATGTTCCTAGGAAGAAGTTGCTGCGGTTGAGGTCAAAGAGGTTGCTGCCTGCATTGTCCTCAAGGATTTTGATAGATTCCTTTTGCACATTGAGGTCCTTCATCCATTTTGAGTCTATTTTTGTGTGTGGTGTAAGGAAATAGTCCAATTTCACTTTTCTGCATGTGGCTGTCCAATTTTCCCAGAACCATTTGTTGAAGAGGCTGTCTTTTTTCCATTGGATATTCTTTCCTGCTTTGTCGAAGATTAGTTGACCGTAGAGTTGAGGGTCTATTTCTGGGCTCTCTATTCTGTTCCATTGGTCTATATGTCTGTTTTTGTGCCAGTACCATACTGTCTTGATGATGACAGCTTTGTAATAGAGCTTGAAGTCTGGAATTGTGATGCCACCGACTTTGGCTTTCTTTTTCAATATTCCTTTGGCTATTCGAGGTCTTTTCTTGTTCCATATAAATTTTAGGATTATTTGTTCTATTTCTTTAAAAAAAATGGATGGGATTTTGATAGGGATTGCATTAAATGTGTAGATTGCTTTAGGTAGAATAGACATTTTCACAATATTTGTTCTTCCAATCCATGAGCATGGAATATTTTTCCATTTCTTTGTGTCTTCCTCAATTTCTTTCATGAGTACTTTATAGTTTTCTGAGTATAGATTCTTTGCCTCTTTGGTTAGATTTATTCCTAGGTATCTTATGGTTTTGGGTACGATTGTAAATGGGACTGACTCCTCAATTTCTCTTTCTTCTGTCTTGTTGTTAGTGTAAAGAAATGCGACTGATTTCTGTGCATTGACTTTATATCCTGACACTTTACTGAATTCCTGTATAAGTTCTAGCAGTTTTGGAGTGGAGCCTTTTGGGTTTTCCACATATAGTATCATATCATCTGCAAAGAGTGATAGTTTGACTTCTTCTTTGCCGATTTGGATGCCTTTAATTTCTTTTTGTTGTCTGATTGCTGAGGCTAGGACTTCTAGTACTATATTGAACAGCAGTGGTGATAACGGACATCCCTGCCGTGTTCCTGACCTTAGCGGAAAAGCTTTCAGCTTTTCTCCATTGAGAATGATATTTGCGGTGGGTTTTTCATAGATGGCTTTGATAATATTGAGGTATGTGCCTTCTATCCCTACACTTTGAAGAGTTTTAATCCGGAAGGGATGCTGCACTTTGTCAAATGCTTTTGCAGCATCTATTGAGAGTATCATATGGTTCTTACTCTTTCTTTTATTAATGTATTGTATCACATTGATGGATTTGCGGATGTTGAACCAACCTTGCAGCCCTGTATAAATCCCACTTGGTCGTGGTGAATAATCCTTTTAATGTACTGTTGGATCCTATTGGCCAGTATTTAGGTGAGAATTTTTGCATCTGTGTTCATCAAGGATATTGGTCTGTAATTCTCTTTTTTGGTCGGATCCTTGTCTGGTTTTGGGATCAAGGTGATGCTGGCCTCATAGAATGAGTTTGGAAGTTTTCCTTCCATTTCTATTTTTTGGAACAGTTTCAGGAGAATAGGAATTAATTCTTCTTTAAATGTTTGGTAGAATTCCCCTGGGAAGCTGTCTGGTCCTGGACTTTTGTTTGTTTGGAGATTTTTGATGACTGTTTCAATCTCCTTACTGGTTATGGGTCTGTTCAGGTTATCTATTTCTTCCTGGTTCAGTTGTGGTAGTTTATACATCTCTAGAAATGTATCCATTTCTTCCACATTGTCAAATTTGTTGCCATAGAGTTGCTCGTAGTATGTTCTTATAATTGTTTGTATTTCTTTGGTGTTGGTTGTGATCTCTCCTCTTTCATTCATGATTTTATTTATTTGCATCCTTTCTCTTTTCTTTTTGATAAGTCTGGCCAGGGGCTTATCAATCTTATTAATTCTTTCAAAGAACCAGCTCCTAGTTTTGTTGATTTGTTCTATTGTTTTTTTAGTTTCTATTTCATTGATTTCTGCTGTGATCTTTATGATTTCTCTTCTCCTGCTGGGTTTAGGCTTTCTTTGTTGTTCTCTCTCCAGCTCCTTTAGGTGTAGGGTTAGGTTGTGTATTTGAGACCTTTCTTGTTTCTTGAGAAAGGCTTGCACCGCTATATATTTTCCTCTCAGGACTGCCTTTGTTGTGTCCCACAGATTTTGAACTGTTGTGTTTTCATTATCATTTGTTTCCATGAATTTTTTCAATTCTTCTTTAATTTCCTGGTTGACCCATTCATTTTTTAGAAGGATGCTGTTTAGTCTCCATGTATTTGCGTTCTTTCCAAATTTCCTCTTGTGATTGAGTTTTAGCTTAAGAGCATTGTGGTCTGAAAATATGCAGGGAATGATCTCGATCTTTTGGTACCGATTGAGACCTGATTTATGACCCAGGATGTGGTCTATTCTGGAGAATGTTCCATGTGCACTAGAGAAGAATGTATATTCTGTTGCTTTGGGATGGAACGTTCTGAATATATCTGTGATGTCCATCTGGTCCAGTGTGTCATTTAAGGCCTTTATTTCCTTGTTGATCTTTTGCTTAGATGATCTGTCCATTTCAGTGAGGGGAGTGTTAAAGTCCCCTGCTATTATTGTATTACTGTCGATGTATTTCTTTGATTTTGTTATTAATTGGTTTATATAGTTGGCTGCTCCCATGTTAGGGGCATAGATATTTAAGATTGTTAGATCTTCTTGTTGGACAGACCCTTTGAGTATGATATAGTGTCCTTCCTCATCTCTTATTATAGTCTTTGGCTTAAAATCTAATTGATCTGATATAAGGATTGCCACCCCAGCTTTCTTCTGATGTCCATTAGCATGGTACATTGTTTTCCACCCCCTCACTTGAAATCTGGAGGTGTCTTTGGGTCTAAAATGAGTTTCTTGTAGGCAGCATATGGATGGGTTTTGTTTTTTTATCCATTCTGATACCCTGTGTCTTTTGATTGGGGCATTTAGCCCATTAACATTCAGGGTAACTATTGAGAGATATGAATTTAGTGCCATTGTATTGCCTGTAAGGTGACTGTTACTGTATATTGTCTCTGTTTCTTTCTGATCTACTACTTTTAGAGTCGCTCTTTGCTTAGAGGACCCCTTTCAATATTTTCTGTAGAGCTGGTTTGGTGTTTGCAAATTCTTTCAGCTTTTGTTTGTCCTGGAAGCTCTTTATCTCTCCTTCAATTTTCAATGATAGCCTAGCCGGATATAGTATTCTTGGCTGCATGTTTTTCTCGTTTAGTACTCTGAATATATCATGCCAGTTCTTTCTGGCCTGCCAGGTCTCTGTGGATAGGTCTGCTGCCAATCTAATGTTTTTACCCTTGTATGTTACAGACTTCTTTTCCCGGGTTGCTTTCAGGATTTTCTCTTTGTCGTTAAGACTTGCAAATTTTACTATCAGGTGACAAGGTGTGGACCTATTTATATTGATTTTGAGGGGCGTTCTTAGCATTTCCTGTATTTTGATGTTTGTTCCCTTTGCCATATTAGGGAAATTCTCTCCAATAATTGTCTCCAATATACCTTCTGCTCCCCTCTCTCTTTCTTCTTCTTCTGGAATCCCAATTATTCTAATGTTGTGTCGTCTTATGGTGTCACTTATCTCTCGAATTCTCTCCTCGTGGTCCAGTATTTGTTTGTCTCTCTTTTGCTCAGCTTCTTTATTCTCTATCATTTGGTCTTCTATGTCACTAATTCTTTCTTCTGCCTCATTTATCCTGGCAGTGAGAGCTTCCATTTTTTATTGCACCTCATGAATAGCTTTTTTGATTTCAACTTGGTTAGATTTTAGTTCTTTTATTTATCCAGAAAGGGCTTTTATGTCTCCGGAGAGGGTTTCTCTAATATCTTCTATGCCTTTTTCAAGCCCAGCTAGAACCTTGAGAATTGTCATTCTGAACTCTAGATCTGTCATGTTACCTATTTCCGTATTGATTAGGTCTCCAGCCTTAGGTACGGCCTCTTGTTCTTTTTTTTGAGGTGAGTTTTTCCGCCTTGTCATTTTGTCCAGATAAGATTTGCTTTCTCCTGCTGTGGAATTCCGCTGTTCTTGGTGAGCGAAGTTGGTTTTGGATGGGTTTCTTGTTGATCTTCTGGGGGAGGGGCCTGTTGTAGTGATTCTCAAGTGTCTTTGCCGCAGGCGGAATTGCACCGCCCTTGCCAGGGGCCGGGCTAAGGAATCCGCTCGGGTTTGCTTTCAGGAGCTTTTGTTCCCTGAGCGCTTTCCGTAGAGTTCCAGAGGACGCTTTCCGTAGAGTTCCGGAGGACGGGAATGAAGATGGCGGCCTCCCAATCTCTCGGCCCGGAGGAGCCGAGAGCTTGGGGTTCCGCTCCCCAGTGCGCTCTCAGAGCAAAGCGCCCAACAGCCCCGCCTCCCTGGCTTGCGGTCGCGCCTCGAGGAAAGCAGTCAATTGCTGGCGCTGGAGAAAAGCACCGGGTCGCTTTCGTCTCCGTGGCCTTCGGCCGCGCTCCGAGCCCACCCAGCCTGCGACCGGCACAAGGTAACCCCGGGCTTAGAGCTCACTCCTCCGCTGTGTCGCTGTAGCCGGCTTCCCCGCTCTAATACCGGCGAGCTCTGCGGCACTCAGACACCCCCAGTCCTTCTGTGACCCCGCGGGACCTGGGGTTATGCTGACCCCGCCTGGGTTTCCCCCCAGTTTAGCCTCTGGAGCGATGTCTCCCAGTGGAGCCGACTTTTAAAAGTCCCGATTTTGTGCTCCGTTGCTCCGCCGCTTGCCGGGTGCCGGCCCCTCCCCCCGGGGTCTATCTTCCCGTCGCTTTGGATTCACTTCTCCGCAGGTCCTACCTTTCAGAAAGTGATTGATTTTCTGTTTCTGGAATTGTTGCTCTTCTTCTCTTCGATTTCCCGTTGGATTTGTAGGTGTTCACAATGGTTAGATAAGCTGTCTAGCTGATCTCCTGCTACCCGATGTCGTCTCAGCCTGTTACTTCTCCGCCATCTTGACTCAGGAATGAGTTCCACATTCTTATCAGTACTTGGTATAATCAGTCTTTTAAATTTTAACCATTATAATGGGTGAGTAATGGTATTAATTTGATTTTAATTTTTTATTTCACAGATGAATGTAGATGTTCAATATCTTTTCATGAGCTTTTTGGCCATTTGTGTATCTTCTGTTATAAAGTGGCTAAGTTTTTTGCCCATTTTTTAAAAATTGGATTATTTTCATTATTATTTCTCACATATATATATGTGTGTGTTTATATATATATATACACATGAAGACATACACATACATATATAGCTAAATTAACTTATTTCTAGTAGGTTTTTTAGTTGATTCTTCTAAAATTTTATATGTATGAAACCACTGAAACAAACCAAAAAGGACAAAAATTTGTATAATTTTCTTCTTGCCATATTACATTAGCTAGGATGTCTAGTATAGTGCTGAATAAAAGCACTGAGAATATTTACCCTCCTTTTTTCCTAGATATTAGGGAGAAAGCATTCACTCTATTAGCATTAAATATAACTTCAGCTATAGGAATCTTATAAATGGCATTTATCAGGTTCAAGAAGTTCTTTTCTAGTCATAGTTTACTGAGTTTTATTTAATCTTTAAACAAGTGAGTGTTGTCAAATACTATTTTTGAATTTAGGACATAATCTGAAATTTCTCCTTTATTATTTTATATAATTGATATTCAAATGTTGAATCAACTTTGATTTCCTAGAATAAACTCTTCATGGTAATAATATTTTATCCTTTTTGCTGGACTCAATTTACTAGAATTTGACAAGTATACTTACATCCATACTCATGAGGGATATTCATCTGTAATTTTCCCTTCTGTAATGTCTGTTTTGCTATCAGTATCAGAGCAATTCTAGTCTCATAAAATGAGTTGTGACATATTTTCTCCTCTTTGATTTTCTAAAAGAGTAAATGTATGATTGAGATTAAACTTTACTGAAGTGTTTGATAGAATTCACCATTAAAGATTTTTGAAAACCTGAGGTTTTTTTGTAAAAAAGTTTTTGATGACAGAAAGAATTTCTTTAAAAAATATAAGTTTATTTGGATTTTCTCTTATTATCTTGGGTCAGAGTTGGTAATTTTTTCATGTCATTTATTATTTGAAAATATATTGGGATAAATTTGTTCATAGTATTTCCTAATTAGCCTATTCATGTATGTAGGATTTATTATGGTGCTCCTTTCTTTTATTTCTGATATTGGTAACTTGTTTCTTCCCTTAAACTTTTTCTTCCTCCATCTAACTAGGGATTAATGAATTTCATTGATCTTTTCTGAAAACCACCATTTGATCTTGTTAATTTTCTCTGTTGTTCGTTTGTTTCCTATTTCATTTGTGCTCTTTTCCCTATTCTTTCTTTCTTTCTACTTAGTTTGGGTTTATTTTTTTTTCTTTTTATTGTTTATTTACGATGGAATCTTAAGTGTTTGCATTTTAAATATCTTTTCTCTTTTCTATTATAAGGATTTAAGGTATATGGTTTCCTTTAAACCTTGCTTTATCTCTTAAATTTTCAAATATTGCATCTTGATTATCATTGTGATCAAAATATTTTCTGCTTTTCGTTGTGATTTGTATGCTTTCAATTACTTAAAAATATGTCATTTAATTTCTAAATATTTGAAGTTTTCCACATTTTTTTGTTATTGATATTTTAAAATATTCTTTTGTTGGGCACCTGGGTGGCTCAGTCAGTCAAGCGGCTGCCTTCCCCTCAGTTCATGATCCCAAGGGCCTGGGAGGGAGTCACATCTGGCTCCTTGCTCAGCAGGGAGCCTGCTTCTCCTTCTCCCTCTGCTACTCCCCTTCTTGTGCTTGCATGTGCTGTCTCTCTCTCTCTCTCAGATAAATAAATAAAATATTTAAAACAAGAAATAAATAAAAAATAAAATATTCTATGGCTGTCAAAGACAATATTATTTCAACTCTTCTAAGTTTTTTATGCCTTATTCTTGGTTCACTTTCTTGGTACGTTTTCACTGTGCAATTGAAAAGAATGCGTATTCTGCTATTGTTGGGCAAGTATTCCACAAATGTCAATAAGACAAGTTGGTTGATGATGTTGTTTATATACTCTGTAAACTTACTGATTTTATTTACTTGTTCTATCCATATTGACAGATGGGAGTTGAAATCTCCAACTATAATAATGAAGTTGTCTATTTTTTCCTTCATTTTTATCAGTTATGATGCCAATACTTATATTGGCATATAATATGAGACAGATATGTATATTGTACTGATGTTTTTTGATGAACTATGAAATAGCCCTCTTTATCTCTGCTATAATTCTTATCTAAAAGCCTGTATTTTCTGGTATTAATAGTCTCTTCACCTTATAATCCATGCAAGTATGGTTTATCATTTCCAAATTTTACTTTTAACCAATCTGAATCTTTATATTTAAAGATTTGTTTCTTTAGAGTCTTGCTTTTTATCCAACCTATTTCTGCCTTTTAATTAGAGTGTTTACCTGTTACATTTTACATAATTTACAGTACGGTTATTATTTTGTAATGTGGTATCTATTTTACTCTGGTTTTTTTGTGCCTTCTTTTCTCTTTCCCTGTCTTTTTGATTGTATATTTTCAATATCCCAGTTTACCTCCACTTTTGGATTATTGGTTTATTTCTTTGGTGTTGTTTTTTACTCTTGTTTGATCTAAGCTTAGTTGAGAATATACATTATTTACTTCTCAAAGTAAATACCTTCAAATAATATTATTTCTCCTCATTAGTAATGTAAGGACCCTTAGTTATTTTATCTTCCCATTCTGTGCACTTTTTTTTAGGCTTTTTTACTTCTATATATTTATAAAATACCTTTCCTTCTACTTTTGCTTCCATAATGTTTAAATTTGTAACTGTTTTTAAAAATAGCATATTTAATTATATTTTCTGGATTTGAGTTTCCACCTCATATTAATTTCATTCTTCCTGAAGAGCTAACTCTAACATTTTTTTTTTTTTTAGTGCAGATTTACTGGCAATAATTCTCTCTGTTCTTGCTTTTTCTGTAACAAGCTTTAATTCTCTTTAAATCTTGAAAAATTATTTCAAAATTCCAAATATAGACTTGTAAGTTGACAGTTTTGATTTTTTTTCTTTTGAGGGGATGGGGTTACAAATGTCATTCTCCTGTCTTTCAGTGTGCATTTGTTTCTGATGAGACATTTTTAGCCATTCTCATTTTTATTCCCCTATATATGTTTCTTTCTCTTACAACTTTTAAGATTTTCTCTTCATCATTATCAGGTTTTTTCTCCATCAATTTATTATTGTATCTGTGAATTGTCTGGACTTTCTAAGTACACAATCCTGTGAAAAAAATGACAGCTTTCCTTCTTACTTTACAATTCTTAAGTATTTATCTTTTTTCTTGGTTTATTGTACTGAGTAGGATCTCACTATGATGTTGAATAGAATGGTAACAATTAGCATCTTTGTCTCATTTCTAATTTGGGGAGAAAAGATGTGGATCAGGACCCCACTAGAGACATAGAGTCACGTGGTAAAAACATGGCCAACTATTTTTAAGGAAAAACTAAGTTAGTTTCTTTTCTACATTAACAACAACAACAACAACAAGTAGTATACTATTATTATAATAGACTTTGGGCAATGCAGACACCTTATTTTATCTATCAGCTATAATTACCTATATTATAATAGAAAGGTCAGAGTAATCATATAGTCCAACAATCTCATAAAATGCTGAGATCTCCTCTCCAATGTCTCCTGAATTGATATAAAGTCTTCACTTCAACATTTCCAGAAATAAAAGGTACATTTTATTTTTGAAATTTTTTGTTACAAAAGTGTACATCAAATAATTCCAGAATCTGCATGTGTCCTCCCTTATTCGAACAGGTAGGTTTTCCTAGGCACTCTTTCTACCATAGGTATCACTTACAATTAGGTTTGTTTGAGCAAAAGAATAGGAGTAGGATGGGGGGAGGGGGCTGGAAGCAGTAGCATACACAAAATAGAATTTTAGGTCTCCCTCAAATAAAATATCTGGGTAGGTACCCCAAAGAAGCTTCCCAGACTCTGTCACATGTCATTTCTGCTTAGAGTCCACTGACAAAACTTATCACCTAGCCGTAGCTAACTGCAAAGGAGTTTAAGAGCCGCAGTAGGTGTTTGTTTTGTAGTACATTTCAGCTGACAATCAATCACTGCTCAGGACTCCAGGGATCTCCTCTGAGGTAGCTCATCCCATCTCCTAAGGCTGTTCCTCCTGTTCTGCCACTGCTTTCCAACCCCTCCCTCTGCTGTGGCTGCTGAATACCCTTGCTGTCTACTGTGCCGCAATTTCTGTTCACTGCCCTTTCTCTGTGGCTCTGTGTCCATCATACTGCAATACCTCTCCTTCTATGCCTTAGATTAAAACCCTTCCAGAAAGTGGATTTTGATTGTTTTGAGTAATTACTGCATAGTGTAGAGTGTCCCAACAGGCCACAGCTGTCAGGCTAATTCATACCCCAGCATCCTGGCCAGCAGAGAGGGCTCCTTACAGTTTGAATTCAAATTCAAATTTTCCCAGACCATAAAAATTGCTCTTGTATTCTATGTGAACTACAAAGGACTATTTAAAAGGACGTGTAGTATGGGATTTATTTAGTTTTTCTAGACCACAGGTAATCTTCCTAATAGATTTTGCATAGAAAATTGAAAAGAAAAAGACACTAATTTCAGCCTGTTAAAAGTCACTGGCCAGATGTTGTAAACAAAACAAGACAAAACAAAAACCCCACTAATGAGAGGTCTCCCTGGAGATTTAAAATCTTTATATTCAACCTAATGTCCTTAAAGAGAGTATCACATTTCATTGACATACAAGGCATTTGAGTTAAATTAAAAGGTTTGAAAATGTCCTTCTCTGAATTGAAGTCTAAGGGACAGGTTCTGAAGTGCACCTACTTTCCTAGAAGACTTTTTCTTCTTTCTGCCATAAACTGAGTAATTTTTTTCAATTTGACTGGATGCCACTCAACCTTCTAAATTAGGCCTACAGTTGGATGTTCAGTTCGGGTGAAGTTGAATCAAGAGTCACACTTTGTTCAGGTATAGGAAGCAAGCAGCTAAACTAGAAATTGATTTAAAAGGTAAAAATAAAAGTTCTTTTTGTTCAGAATTCAAGAGGAAGGAAAAGACAAAGTAATATTTTAACTGGTAGGCTTCCCAAAAATCAGTGGTCAGTTGTTTTCCATGTACTTGACTTAAGAAATAATTTATCTGGGAGAAACTAAATTTAAGAAGAAGCAATATATTTAACTTCTTTTAAACAGACCTGACATAGTTATAACCTTATCTCCACAAGTAATTCAACATTTTTTTTCCTTTTTTTTTTTCCTAAAACCAACTAATTTGCAGTTACAATGTTCATTCTAACTGATAGCCTGCAAAAACTCACTTCTGGGTTATTCATAGCAAAATGATTCTTTTCCCTACCCCCACCTGATTCTGATGTGGTGAGGTAACTTGAGCAGTGGTGTGAGTAACTCATTTTCTTCATGAGTTGCTTGGGGGGAAGGGAAATGCTTTTTTAAAAGCGTAAACCTTGGCCTGCTGCAAATTCGTATTTTAAAGAAAAATGGAACAAAATTTGAGTTTTTCTCTCCTTTTGTTCACCTTCATTTTGTAGAAAAGAAGGATAATTGCCATAGTAAATGTTGGTTTAGAAGACTGCTATATTTGTACAGGAATTTGGGAGAAAATACATTGGAGAGACTATAAATATTCTTTAAAAACTACAAAGGCAGTAGGGCTGTAGGAGGTAGAGAACTTGAAGCCAAAGTCAGAGAAAGAGCAAGTTTCAAGAGAACATCTATTAAAGACTAAAGCATAGCTTGGGTGACTTTTACATATAGGCAGGAAGGTTCTGCTCATGTGTTGAAAATATTTTTTCCTGGTTTCTGTATTGTTGCTTTTCCTCGACCCTGCAAGGAGCCACTGGATAGAGGGGAAAAAAAAAAAAAAAAAAAGACAGTAATTAGGATATTCAATAGGAATTACCTGAGCTGACAACTCCCACAGGGCAGGTAGCAAATGTCAGGGCAAAAGCCAGAAAGGGACATGGGCCTCTGCATAGGAAACTGACACCTTTGTGCAAGGCCTCTGCTGATCTCATTGAATGAAAAATCCCTGAAAACCCAGGAAAGTGTTTTACACGTGAAAGTCCGTGGTTGTTTCTGTGAACACTTATCTTTTTGTCTGTGAACCATTATCCTCTCTATCCTTCTTAGCTCACACTTCTGTCCCGTTACCCACCTGCTTGCTTATTTTACTTTGGCTTTTTTTTTTTTTTTGCACTTCATTGACTACTCTTCTAGTCCTTTTATGTAGCTCACTACCTTAGGTTATCCCTCTTGTCTGTGTACTCTGTGCTCCATAAATGTTTCAATGCTTACAAGTAATACGAGGAGGAAAGTCCTCCAACTGAGCAAGTAAGTAATCTAGTTTGGTATCTCTCATCTCCCCTAAGCAAATGACACAGGCAATGGACCCCCAATATCGATGAAGTTACATGCTTCCCAAATCAAGAGGGCTTAGCCCAGGCAGCTGCACCTCAGGACTCCACCTGTTCACAAATTCTGAAAAAAGCACAAGTTAAAAGAGAGATCAATTATGAAATGTACGTATCAGAAAGGGTCAAACAAAATTTAAGTGTTGGTTTGTCCCCTTCTTGAAACGAAACAAAAAAGCCGAAAGCTATATATCCATTGGAGTCCTTGAGTCTCATGGAACAACTATGCTTCATCTAAATCCAGTAACCAACAGCACAAAAACGTAAACAAAACCTTCAGTGAGATCTTATAGAAAAATCGCTATGTTTTTTGAAAAACATATTTGTTCTCAATAAATTTTGTTTTTGTTCTCAATAAATTTTAAGTTTACTTTGTAACTATTTTTGTTCTCAGTAAATTTTAAGTTTACTTCGCAACTCCAAATGTTCAAATTTTGGTGTAGGGTATGACATTAAAAGAAGCTTCCTACAAAATATTTACAACTTTCACACCATGGGCCATGACATCTGCTTACCACAACACTGTCACCTTGCGTATGTAGTTATTGCTAATTATTGCTCAGCTCTGGTGGAAGGGGATTCTCCATAGTTTTGTCTTCCTACTAAACCTTCTAACTTTGTACAGTTTGTGTTGCCGAGCAGTAGCACAAGAATTACAGGCAGAGATGCTAAAATAAAAGTTATATCGAGCCAAAATATCCCCAAGCCATTTTTTTTTTTTTTAAACAAAACATTGCCACTACTTCTACTAAAAAGTTCGAAGAAAAGATGATAAAAGGGTGTGGAAAATAAACATGTAGAACTTCAGACCACGGCAAGCCTCAGTGTAGAGAACTTTTATCCACACTTACCATGTAAATACTCTCTAAGAACCTCAGTGGTCAGGCTTAAGCATGTTGAGTAAGGAAATGGTACAGACAATAATCTGAGGGACTAACTATAAAGCAGAGGTTGATCAGGGTCATGAGGAAATAATCAGAACCTTGACAGTGTCAGAACGTATCCTAATAAAACTGTGGTTCCCAATCGTGTTTCTAAACCAATAGTGTGCCACAGATATAATTAAATATTCTGTGGGGGAGGAGGGAAAAGCATGCCATAGCAGAAAAAATTGGGGGAACACCGGGTTAAATAGAACTCTTTACTGTAGAACGTCTCTGCACCTTTAGTATGTAAGTCCATTTTGAACCACCAGAAAGAGTGATAAAAAATGCAACCCTTTCCAAACTAATTGGACTGTAAAACTCTTTGATCACAGAGAACATCATTAACACCACCCAGAACACCATTCTCCCAAAGAACGGCTTGGAAAATGCGATCTGTGACGTTAAGTCTTTGATATCAATATCTTTATTGAACATTACAGCTCCTCATCAAAATGATGAATTAATATAAGAGTAGCTACATATGTAATTTATATTATCTAATTTAATACATATCTAATTTAATCATTACTTTCCAGAAAGTATAATCAAATAAGCAATCAACAAATTTATTATGTGCAAGCACTCTGTAATACATGATCATTGCTTAAAGTTCATACGGATTTTAGAAATACATATTGTACTCTGGGGGAAACTTTGCATTTCTTTCCATGTGCTTGTTTTCATAAGAAAATGTAGTATGAACAATTAATGCATTAATTGTAAATTACCTGCATCTTAATCTTTTTATCTCTTCTGTTTACAAAGTTTTTTGGAGATTTTCTCAGTTCAGTAAATAGGTAGAGTGGCTCAAAATGGAAAGATTGTTTTGTGTCCAAATATTTATTAAGAAGTCACTCAGATTATTGTCTGTACCATTTTTAAGCTGATGATTGAAAACTCACCTGTGAGTACCAAGGAACTGTTTCTCACTTTTGATAGCTAGAGTGACTCCTTTCTACATTTTTCCTACATTACTGGTATCCAGTCTGAAAACTCAGGGTCTCTTTCAGATGTAGATAGGGCCCCTTTACAAGCACTGAAATTGTTGAAGCAGCTTATTTTTATACAATAAAGCCTACATATAATATGTGTCATCCTATAACCCTCATGCTAATCCAAAATAAATAGAAATCATACAGGAACTGAAATCCTTGAAGCATAGCTCCATGGGAAGGCAGTGTTTTAAGATATTTACATTTAAAAGAAAAGCAATAATTCTTTTACCTTGAAAAACAGGTAATTTTAGAAGTTTGGGAGACAGTTAAGTTTTACCCAAGGCAAAAATGTCCACATAACTTAACGTTCAATTATCTAAAAAAAAAAAAAAAAAAAAAAGATTTTTAATTCATAATCATTTGCTAATATCTGCAACTTTCTTTAAGGCTAAATAAATGAGGAAGCCATCTTGTTTTCCACATCACTGGCTCTAGCAAGCTATAGAAGATCACCATGACAACAGGAGCTGGTCTGCCTGGTGTGAAGACAACAGTATAGGCCTCATTTCCTAAATGCATGTTTCCACTAAAGTTGAATCACCAATTAAAAGACTCCTTTCTGTCCTTGGGGGCTTCAGAGATGCAAATGGTGTTGGGAAGGCTGGCCAGTCAGCTGCTATACCTAGTAACTCCTCCTGATTATCTAAAAATAAAATTACTATTGTTTAAAAAGACGGAAAGTATTTTTGAATTATACAGAATAGGAGTTAGCACTTAAAATCAAAAGACTTGCTTGAAATTGTGAACTACTTCACAACAATAGTTGTGATCACTCCTTAAATCCCTGAAAAAAGACAATTCTGAATGTGTTTTTAAGTATCTTATTATGATATTATTAGATACACAAAAATGTTTGTTAATGCTTTGTCAATCATTATGTGAATAGCAAATACAGACTTAATGACAAAAATTAATATTCTTCAAAAGATATGAAAAAGTGTGATGATTACAGAAAAGTAAAATTTAGGGTGTAGTGCATAAACAATGAATCTTGGAACACTGAAAGAATAAAACAAAATTTTTTTAAAAAGTAAAATTTAAACTTTATCCTGGTGATACTCCCTAAGAATACCTTTATAATTTAAGGCAAGACTATAAAATAATTTTTTTAAAGACTGAGGTTAATAAAAGAATTTTCTTGACATTTAATGCTCAGAAGGCAAATGTCATTAATGGGTTTTGATTTATGAAAAGAAATGTATGTCTATTTTAGTGGATCAGTAAAGAAACTAAACAGTTTAATGGAAGTATTTTTGAATAAATACAGTAATTTTAAAAATAGAGATCAGTATTATTATTTGTGCACAATGACAGATGATAACTAATGCTTGTCATCTACTTCTCTAACATATATTAGTCTTTGAATTTCCCTTTTCTGTACCAACTTGATGAATAGATATTTCAGTTTTGACATTTTACAGTTCTTATTTACAAATGAAATGCTAAAAATATCCATATTATGTTACTCAGTATATTTCTTATCTTTATAGTAAGAAAAGGAGGATACAAGAAATTCAACGTAATTAATTTTCAGGTAAAATTACACATTTCCATCAGTAGGCGTGTGATAAAGATATATGTTATTAAATGGAACTATTCAGGAATTAATGTGGACAAAATTAACGATACACACTAGCCAATTTTCTGTAATGTGTGTTTGTATATTTAACTGTTTCTTTGTATACCTAATTAAATATTTGTTGCAAAGTCTCATGGGAAGCTCATTTGCATGTACCTTGTTATAATGGCTAAACACTTTCTCACTAAGTATCGCCTGATGAATAGATATTTCACAAATGCCTGGCATTGACACAACAACAAACTATGGACACATGTCATTATTACTGTAGTTCATCAGACAACTCTCCATGGTTCTCTCTGCATAATTAGGCTCATTTAGGAATCACTCATTTGCTTATGAGTGGTAACCGTCTAGCATTGCATTTTAATTTTTAAAGTTTAATTAAAGTAAAAATTTGTTCCTTTTTTTTTTACTTATTTGAATATGTATATATATTTGAATGTGATTTCACACACAAGTCTGATTTTTAAGAGAAAATGTCACAACAGGAAATAAATTGTCAAATGAAGACACAAACTGAAATAAGAATGAACAACAAAAATGTTAACACTGTATCTTCTCCACACAGTTATATTGAGAATCACATGAGACAATCCACACAAATAAAATGACCAAGGACAGTAGGTTTCACTAAGTATCAATTTCCTCCTAGCTTTTTCTCTGGAATGAAACAACTTAGAGTGACCTCAAAAGAACAGTAGGTAACTTGTGAGTTACTTTTTCTAAGAGATTCACAAGGTACACTGACTTGGTATGAACTGATGTTGCTTATGCTTAAAATGTTGCTAATGTTTAAAACTAACGAATGTTAGTTTTACAGTCATGTGACATCATAAGAGCAGAAGTCATTATGCCTCCTTCCACTTCCTATGAGTAATTGGTGCACTGATTAATAAGCCTTTAACACATTCAAATCAATATTTTGCAATCTAAATATTGTTTTACTATTTCTTTCACATATTTCTAACTTCCTTAAATATCTATCTTTACAGATGTTCTCAACATCTTCCAATTTAGCATCATCTATAAATTTAATGGAGTGCTTTTTTTATCCCCTCTTGTAGATCATTAAAAAGTGTGGCAAATTAAACCACAACGAACTCCTAATAGACCCCATATTGCCTTGTCATATAAAATGTTTTACCTCACAAAATACCAAAATGAACAATAATATTTTAAGTAATGCAGGAGCTATGCTGGTATCTCATTTCTGCCAAAAGGAAGAACCCTGAACATTCCTTGCTAAAAGATTACTAAAATTTGTAACAGTTATGGCAGCCATAATTTTGATATATGAATAAGTTATATTAAATCAACTGGGCTAAAATTTCTAAAGACACTTGAATCAACAGTTTTATATGACATATGTGAAGCTATTTTTTATGTACATATGTGAATGAATGAACGCATATGTCAATGCAGAAACTCAACTGCTCAGAGAACAGACTGGGAAATAAAATCTAGGGAGAGGAAGAGAGGAATTAAGGGGCACTGTGACTTTTTTCAGTATCTTTTTTTCAGTTTTTTTTTTTTTTTTTTTTTTTACAGTGAGCATGACTTACTTGAGTATTTAAAGATTTTATTCATTTATTTGACAGACAGAGGTCACAAGAAGGCAGAGAGGCAGGCGGGGGTGGGGGGGGGGGAGGGAGGAAGCAGGTTCCCTGTTGAGCAGAGAGCCCAATGCGGGGCTTGATCCCAGGACCCTGAGATCATGACCTGAGCCAAAGGCAGAGGCTTAACCCACTGAGCCACCCAGGCACCCTGACTTACTTGAGTATTCAAAATTCAAACCCATTTCTATATATTATAGAATGTACCTGCACGATCTGCCTTTACCCCCCCATTGTGGCTCTTAGAATCTGGTGACAGGAAGTTGCTCAAAGAAGGAAGTGGCATTTGCCACTGAACTACAGGCCAATTGTCATATTAAAATATCGAATTGTGTGCATCCAGTTTATCAACAAATTTATCTTGAGAACATATTTCATGGAAGACTTTTTGCTAGGTGGTCCAGGGAAGGCAGAGTTCATTTATGAAAAGACAGTGTGGTTTCATGGTTAGGATGAAAAGCTCTAACTTTAACAGCTACTAGCTGTGTGGCCTGAAACAGATTCATTGGCCTCTCTGAGCATCTATTTCCCCAGCTTACAGATGAGTATCACCATATCTCCCATTTCATAGGATAGTCATGAGGATTAAATAAGGTGGTTTTTGTGATTTTTGTAAAACCTTAAGAATAGTGTTCGGTGCTAGGTAAGAGCCCTCTAAATGTAGTATTTATTTAAATTAATGAATTCAATACAAAGCTATTGAGAGATGGTGCCGGCTATCTTACATCCTTTTGGTAAAAGGAGGGTTGTAGGTCAGTGCTATAGACTGAATATTTGTGCCCCCTCGCCAAAATTCTTATGCTAATACCAAATCCTCAGCAAGATGGTATTTAGAGTTGGGGATGCAGAGAGAAAACAGTCATCTAAAAGACAGCAAGCAAGCCCAACCAGATAATAAATCTGCGGGCACCACTATCTTGAACTTCCCAACCTCGTGAACTGTGAGAAATAAATTTCTACAGTTTACAAGCCACCGAGTCTGTGATATTTTGTCATAGCCAGAGTGCACTGAAGATGGCAAGCCAATAAGCATATAAAATATAATTAATTAATTAATTAATTAATTAACAAAAGCAGTCGAATGAATTACAATAAATGATCTCTTGATGGAGTTTATGTTCTAATTAAATGGAGAAACAAACCAAGTAAGTCCTGTGATACAATCTGCTACATTACCATGATCCTCTGAATAAAGCCATGGGGAAACAGAAACAAGTGATTAGTTGTACCTGTGAATAAAGAAAGTTTCAGAAAGGATATGATATCATTGTTAAAGCCTAAAATAAAAATATAAAATGCAGGCCTTGAAAATCATATTAAGCCAGGCTTTCCATGCATGCTTCCTCTCATGTTTATAGATGCAAGTCCAAACTCATTAGCCTTTGAATAAAATATCCTACGCAGTCTGGCTCCAAATTATCTTTCCAGTTTCATCTTTTTCACTCCACCTTAACATCCTTAACAGAATTTCATCTTGTATCCCTATCATCTCTTATCCAACAGGGGTAGGAACAGACGTGCCTTAAAATTTACAGTCTCTCAGATCTTAGAATGATAATTCAGTACCCAACTTTAGATGACCAGAGGTCTGGGATAACACCATATAATCAAGTACATCAATGCATCTGCAATAAAGCAAGACTAATCACCTAAACGCCAGTTCAAGTGAGGTTCTCTTGACAACTGAGGTCAAATCAGATCAGGGTTAACACCAAAAGAGTAAAGACAAAACTTTTAGTTTATGAAACTTTTGGAATTTTGGATTGTTTATTTCTGTCACCTATTTGTGCTATGCTCTTTTCTTCCCCTTGAAAATCTGTTACTAATGCCCTTCTGCTTTCTAAAAACTTTACCTTCAAGGCCCAACTCAGATGTCATTGTCTTGATGAAGGTAATCTATGACATGCATGATATGCCTCTGGGTCTCATTAGCACTTTGTCAGTTCCTCTCTTTGATGATACTGTACATTAATTATTCATGAAAATGTTTGACACTTCCTTTTAACTGAACTTTCCAGGGCAGGGATTATATCTTACTTTTCTTAGTATCCTCTGTCCATAATACAGCATCTGTCATGTGGTAGATGCTCAGTATTGGTGGTGGAATAACCTCATAACCATTCAGGAATATAAGGCAAGTATACAAGTGCACAAAAATCTATACTCAAGCTTCAAGCGATTGAAGTCATATGAGTAGCTCAGACTGAAGGTTAAGAAAAAGTTTCACTTTACACCCATAGATTAAAGAGAGTATTTAGGAGACAGTAACTGAAGAAATACATTTATGAAGAGGACTCCAGGCTTAAAAAGCAAATTGAGGAAGCGGTCCAGATGAGATAGAAGAGAGATTAATGCAGGGAACAAAAAGGAGATAAGGCTGCACCTGTGAGGTAAACTGAAGAGAATTGGGAACTCTGTTGTTCTCATCCTACAGCACATCAGAGACCTGTATTTTTATGCTTCTGTAATGGACAAGTGAAAACCTAGGAGAATGAAATTGGGCAATAAATCCTCCATTCCAATATGTTATGATTTGGCAGTAAAACAATTTATACTGACTAATAAGCAAAACAATTTTTTTAGGTGGATGGTTGATGAAGGAAATCATTGCTCATTCCTGCACACTGAACCATGGAAAACAAATACAGGTAAGTTGATTTGACCATGAGGCAGTAAAATCAATGAAGAAGAGGTTAATAGTTTTCTAAAGGAAAAAAAGAAAAGATAATTGATGGACGAATTTTTAAAATGCTTTAGTATTTTATTCCAACACTAGAAAGAAAAAATATGCTGGCAAATTTGATGAAAGTGCAGAAGACAATTCAGAATTTCCAAACCTAAGGGAAGAGGGAATATGAACTTTTGCAAAATTCTCATTGGTGGTGGTGGGGTTACAGAATTCCTTTTTTTTTTTTTTTTTTAAGAAAAGCACATAGTGTTCTGTAGGAGCACATTAATTATTAAAACTGATGTTATGTATCTGATGACTTCTTTTTTCAAAATATCTTGGCTTTAATATCAATGCTTTCCCTTTACTGAACTGAAAGTTAGTAAAAATTCAGATTCCAAATGACATACATGACAGCAGATCCAGACAATTCTGTGGTGTGATTTTGATGAGTTCATCACAGAAATCTCTCTTCCTCCAGTATCAGTCTCTGGCCTATGATGGAGACTAAATATCAGTCCTGAGACACCATGCCATTGGGTAATACATCTACCTATTGGTTTTCCTATTTGAAAGTAAATATTTTCCAAAAGGTAATTGTTTAAGTTCGTATCAGCTATGATAATGTTTAGCACTTATTCATTCGTAGGCAGCTGCAAAGTTGAAGGTAGTGAGGGAGAATGTAGACACCATATTTAGAATTAAACAAAAGTGGCGCCTGGGTAGTTCATTGAGTTAAGCCTCTGCCTTTGGCTCAGCTCATGATCCCAGGGTCTTAGGATCGAGGTCTGCATCCATCCAATTCTCTGCTCAGCAGGGAGCCTGCTTTCCCCACTCTCTCTGCCTGCTGCTCTGCCTACTTGTGATCTGTCAAATAAATAAATAAAATCTTTAAAGAAAAGGAATTAAACAAAAGATAGGAAGCATGTGTGTGTCAGGGCCTGGGGCGGGGGGAAGGTGTGAAGAGGAGTTGGAGAGAGAGAAACTTCACTGTGTTTCATAAAATTAAGCACACATAGAAGTGCATTCCTGAAATGCCAGCTCCTCTTCCCTTGCAGTACATGGGTTCACAGCAAACAAAATTGACCCTCAGTTAGTCATAAAATGGCATAAACCAGGAGCTTGGATCTCTCAGCCATGCCTGTTAATTCCAGTATTACTCTGCCAGATCTTTCTGATTTTTTTGAATTGCTCTCTGTTAGAAATCATTTTAGATTCCTAGGCAACTCTTTAAGAGATTGTATTGTGGAACCACTTACCAGAAAACATATATCACATTTACAAAAAAGAAAAAATAAACTAAAACAGTAATAAACACCCTCTTTAAAAAATTTGAGAATTATTGACATAGAGCATGATATTAGTTACAGGTGTACAACGTAAGGATATGCTATTTGTGTACACTGTGAATGACCACACAGTAAGTCTGGTTAGCCTCCATCACCAAATAGTTACAAATGTTTTTTCTTGTGATGAGAACTTTTAAGATCTATTCTCAGGAACTTTGAGATATACAACACAGTATTGTTAATGATAGTCACCATGTTGTACCTTACATCTCCATGACATGTATTTTATAACTGGGTGAACATGGTCAAAAGGTACAAACCTCTGGTAATAAACGTCTATAAATAAATGTTTACATTATATCAGAGAAGGTGGTTTCCATTCTTAAGTAAAAGCCACAGTACTGAACTACTTAGAAGTAATAACACCAATAAGTAAAGAATCCATTAAACTCTCAGTCTTATCCATTTTAGCATGAACTTTATTCTAATTTAATCACATGTCAATTAGATACGTAGTTCCTATCAACATAACTGCTCAAATTCTCTTTGGAACCAAAAGAAATAATAAATAAATAAATCTTGTTTTGCTAAATTTAATTGAAGGCACACAGAAAAATGTGATCTATGTTTAGAGTAATAGATTGGCTGACCTCTCCAACCACTTTCTTATATAACCTCCATAAGATCTTGGAAGTTATAAGGCAGAATTCACACAATTTTAAGTGTTAATATAGTCTCATGGCCCTCCAACTCACAAATTAAGATTTTTTGCTGTATTTTTTTTTCTGCATTTATCTAGGACAATGTCAAGTCACCATGGAGTCTGAATAATTTTATGATGATTACACAGAGATAAGCAATAATATATAGTTTATGAATTTTGAGAAATGTATCTCTCTCTCTAACACATACACACACACAGACACACACACACACACCTGCAAATACATATAATTCTATTAACTCACTTACGTCCTAACCTATCTGAACAAGAATAAATAATGAGTTATTTTTAAAATGTGTAAATACAGAAAGATTAAAAAAAAAGTTATGACAAAATAATGACTACAGATAAACACTAAAGGAAAAATCCAGAAGAAGAATGCAGGCAGGAAATCCTACCTGAGGAACAGTGCTGTAATTGGGCCAACTCCTAGTGTATTGTTTCCTAACAGCCCAAGCAAAGGGACAACATGATGGATTACAGGGCTATCATTTTCTACGGAAAGAAAGCACACCAGTTCATCAACAGAGGCAAACTTTCCTATCCCTGAGTTCGAAGATGAATTTGTCAAAATGCTCTTTATATAAGGGCAGTGAGCTCCATAATGTCCCCCATAGCAATTTTACAAGCAATATAAAGACGTTCCACATGGCTATTCCTTATATTGCTCTGACACTGAAGCCAAGTGCACGTTAAAAGTTGTAGTTCTGGAACGGCAGTGTGAGAGGTGAAGCTGGGGAATGGAGAGAAAATGGAAAAGGTGGCAGAAAGAAAGGGTACAGATATGCGTGTTTCTGCAACATGGCATTAAAGGAAATTTATGATAAGCAATATTGAAAACCCGATAATTAATAATTACTTAAAATATCTTGCTTGAATATCAGCATCTCCCCGAGCTCCTGGTGGAAGATATATGGCAGATCATTTAGGTATACTAAGTTGCCAGTCATGCTACCAGACACAAAGATGGCATATTATTATGACAACTGAATAAAATCATTATGAGTTTGCCATAGTAAATATCCAAATCACATGCACATGAAGTGATGTGCAGATGGTATCTGTTTTTTTGTTATTTTGCTTTGTCTTGTATTTCTCCAGAAAATGGCTCTGTATTTTGAAGAAGAGTTCAGTAGAGGTGTCAAAGTTCTGTCCCACATGCACGTAGCTTGTGTGGTCACTGAAACTGCATTATTTTGTGATGCAAAATAATCTTGCATCACTGACGTGTTTAATTGGCTTCGTGGAGATTTTAGAATATCAAAACCATATTTCAAAGCTCCATAATTTGCTTAGAAGAAGGAGAGGTGTTAGACATGCAATCCATAAAGGTGATTTTGTTGCCTATCACTTATAAAAGAAACTATTAGCTTCAGATTTGAAACTTTCCTTTAAACTAGAAAAATGTAGTTGGACATTACAAGAGACTTTATGGTTAGACCTGGGTTTTAATCTCAGCTCTGACAAATATTGGGTAAGTGAGTTTGAACATATGGCTTAAGCGTCATTATCTTCAGTTTCTTTGTCTTTAAAATGGCAAGGATGATGCCTCCCTTGGAGCTTTTCTGAAGGTGAATGTACCATGTCCAAAAGACAATGTAAATATTAAATCGTGCAATCAATCAACCAGTCATAGTTAGCAAGCCTTCTGAATATTACAGTCCCAGCATCAGAACTATGTATTTCTTTCTTTTCAGAAAAGCAAAGTCTCCAGTTTATTCCACTGAAAAATTGTTTATAATTCTTTGCTAAAAAACTTTTGGTCTCTAAATGCCAGAAATTACATAAAAATAAATATATACATAAATAAAAGAGGTAGGGAAGTAGCTCAGGTAGCAAACATCTCTCACTTGGGCTAGTGATGTGAACCACAAAAATCATGGGTTTTATTCTGTCCATAACCTTTAGGACTTATAATTGTTTTTTAGGTGAATTTGGATAAAGAGATTTCACAAAGACTATCTAAAACCATTTCCTAAAGAAAAACTTTGGTAATATTTTCATGATAATCTTTATGGAATTAAATTTTTTTACTTAAACTAAACTCCAGTGAACCAATTACTCCAGGAGCGGCTACAATGAGTGAAACCTAGTGATTTCTCTCTGGCACCGAGCTAACATGTTTTCTTAGTAGACCATGACTTGACACCATCAGTTCATTTTGTACCAGTGGGGGCAGAGTCTCAAAATATGAAAGAGGGTCTCAAAAACCTGAGCGTATGCTAAGAGAGTAGCACTTTGCATGACTTTATCATGAAATTTTGCTGACCTTGAGTGTGTTTATATGATAAATATGAATGAGCAATGCCTTTCCTTCCCTCTCTCAGGACATTGTATAAATGAGGACTATAATTCTATAATCAACTATTGCTTTCCTTTAATCTTGTTTATTATCTACAAAAAAGAGATGGTATTGACTCTCATACCTGTTTATCTTCTCTCATGTAAAAGCAGTTTAGGCTTCTTAATTAGACCAACCTGTATGCTAATTTTGCTTTCTCCTATTTACTAGTTGAGGGAATTTGAAATCACACCTACAAATCTTTTTAAACTCTGGTTTTTTCATTTATGTATAGGATTGATAACAACTATCTCATGTTTAAAGTCAACTTTTCTACTCTAGGAGGGAGTAAAATGATGTTTCATTCCCCTCTTCATTAATGTACCAGTATATAGAAGCAGACACTCACAGGGGATAAATGAAGTTTGCCCAAGCAAACTTCAATGCCACCTTTTTTCTCCAATGTTGAAAAGATAAGGAAAGGGAAAGAATTCCAATCAGCTAGGGATGTTAAGGGTTACACATCTTTACCACTCCAACCAGGCATGGGATATACTGACAACAAAGAAGGACGGCAGTCTTATCTTGACAGCCACTTACCCTTAGAAACCCTGTTCTTCTCTCACAAGCCAAAGGAATAACAGAACTTCTATCAGAAGATCCCAGGAAGGATATGAGCAGAATGTCAAGCCAAATTCATGTCTGTGGCCTCTAACTATCCCAGAGAAAGACTCGAAAAAGGCCCTAGTCTATAGTTTCAATGGAACTGGGTAGAGCCTGGATATAATAGGGGTAGGAGGCAGCCTGATCACATTTAGAGTAAGGAAGTGTTTAAGGGTGGAATTTGTCAAGGGTGACCAAGAAGATGGGGCCTACCATTGGCTAGGCAACCCCAGCCAAACACAGCTTTTTAAATGATAGCTAAAATCCAATCCTAAATGTTTAGTGATTTCCAAATCAGACTGTGGTGTTAGAGTCAAAGGCCTCAGACATGTTTATATCTGAAGCCTATAGCTTTTAAATTTCTTAACAGACAATTTTGTGGCCAGTTTAAATCTCATTGTAAAGTGGTTTCTCCCTGGAAGAGTCTAGGAAGATGTCCCAGGACATCCAGGACAAGTCCCAGGACCCCTTACCAAGATGAGATCCAAATGAAATACCATAGGAAAAGTGTCTGGCCCATAAGAGGCACTCAATATGTACTAATTTCTTACCGTTATTGGATTCATTTCTCCACTCTTACCAAAAAAAAAAAAAAAAAAAGTAAATATATTTGTTGAACATCTCCTATGTTTTAAGCATTACACTTGATCCTGGGGTTAAGTAGTGCTGAGGAAGGCAAATCCAGACCCTCATAGAATGTAAAGTCTGGCTTTGACCTATACTTTAAGCTACTTTTCCCAAAGATGGTCTTGGAATGTGATTTCTTAGAATGAGCAATCTCCTAGGATTTAAAAGAAAAAAGTTAGGATGCTAGTTCTACCATTAATTAGCTATGACATTTGAAAAGCCATGTAATACTCCTGGATGTTGGTTTCTATAGAGAAAGTACTTTGGACAAATAATCTCTGAGACCCCTTTTTTCTGAGCATAGTTAACTAAATGGATATCAAACATGAGTCTTTGGACTTGTTTGTGTATAGTTTAACCAACCAAGCTCATTAGTCTGCTCAAAAGTTATATATATATATGTATATATATACACACACACACACACACATATATATATACACACACATATATGTACACACATATACACACATATATATGTACACATATACACATACATATATGTGTATACATATACATATGCACATACACATATACATATACACATACATATATACATACACATGCACAGGCGCGTGTGGGCGTGTGTGCGGACACACTTTTGGGTGTTGGGTTTTGGGGTTTGGGGGGTTTTTTGTTTGTTTTCTTTTTTTTGTTTTGGTTTTTGTTTTTGTTTTTGCCTGATCCTATTACCACTTTCTCTTTAAACCTACTTGGCTAAGAATGACAACAGTGTCTTTTTGGCCCAATTTTAGCCATGTTACTATGGCACAAAGGTTTGTAACCAAAGTGACTAGCAAGGCTTAAAGTGCAATCATGGACAAACAGATCTCAGGGCACCCTCTCCAGCAGTGGACAGCTGCTCAGAAGCTGTCTACACCATGATTTAACACTGTGAACTTGTTTTGAAACTGCTCTTTCGACACCAGATGTCCAACAATGGCTATTTTCACAGACCTTACAGAGTCTCTGCAATGCTCATGCATGTCATTTTGCTCCAGAATGTGCTATATCAATGACATGTCTCGACACCATCTCCTATCTCAGGTTTCCTGAAAAAAGGAAGGCATAGGGGTGAAATGCAGAGACTTCACTGGACTGATTGGTAAGTCTCAGCCTTATCTAGATTCCCCCATGTTTCAGGGTAGTTTTGTGCACTTTGGTGATGCTGAGAACAGATTGATGCCAATAAGCCATTTGAGATAAGAACTAATTGGAAACAGAAGGTTGAAGAATGATGATGTTGGGAATGAGCAAAAGGGACAGACAAGTAATTATTCAGGCAGAATTTCTTTACACAAAAGGCAGATGGAAAAGGGAACAAAATTCCAAAGTCCATGGCAGAAGTAAGCAGCTGCACATTTCTTTTTTGTGGAAAAGCAAACAGAGTGAGTGATTCACTGGGTTGGTAATGGGCTCCACGGATCCCTAGGGATTCACAATGTGCTGGCAGCCCACAGCATGTAAAATCACTGAGTGGTCTCAAGCTAGTTCACCTCCTCAACTGACTCTAATTGTGAGGCATATGAGACAGGATTTAAGGGAAGACTGGGGAGAAACAGCCTCTGGTTCAGACACTGAATCAGGCAAAGGTGCACTGTGAGGAAAGCAGGACGATCAACACATACACGTTCCACATTTGTAACGAGCCATAGATTGGATTTAACTGAACATTTCCATATATAAATATAAACTCGCTACAAGTAAAAATCATGAGAAGGTGGAATCTTGTAAAATATTTCTCAAAATTATCATGGAGTCCTCACGTTGAGGCTAAATAAAGCTCTATGATCTCTACACAGAACTGAAAGACAAAGGCAATAATAATTAGTAATCAGGGTGGGAAACGGAGCCTCACAACTTCCCCCCAAAGCAAAATCCATTAGCAGGAACCTTACTCAGCAGAACTAATTTAAAAACTGTTTAACACTGTACTGGTTACAAAAAAAAAACAAAATAAAGACCCAAAAAAATCTTCCTTAGTTTTTCTCTCAGGCTCTATCTATCTATCTAAATATATATTCTAAAAAATATGTATATATATGCATATATATATAATTTAGATTGTATATAATTAATATATTCTATATAAATTATTTATGTCAATTATGTACTTATAAATAAATACAATTTATATGTAAATTATATTCATATGCAAAATGCATCTATATTTATAAATCTAATATATATAACCTAATACATATAACCTATCAACCTAATGTATATACTATCTATCTAATATACATATTATCTATATAATATATATCTATATATACTATCTATCACACACACCAGAGTGACTTAAGGACAAATGTTCTTACGAAAACATTTTCAGGGACATCCCTCTCCCCAGAATGATCAAGTCAGAATGAAGCTGGGCTCCCAGTTAGCTGGAACCTCCCAGATTTCACAATGAAGGAAGTTTTTAATATGTAGAAAATTATAAAGAAAAGAAAGGAGAAACTATTAATACACTATACATTAATTAATTGAATTTAAATTAAAAAAAAGAAATTCAAAAAAGGAAAGAAGGAAGGAGAGAGAAGATCTCATACAAGGTAAAGCCATAATTTGGTATTAAGGAGTAAGAAAACACAAGAGCAGTTATCAAAGAAAACAAGAAAGAAAAAGAATAGATTCCAGAACAAGAGCAATAATAGATTTCAGAATAATACACTTTAGAGTGGAATGAGTCATGGACTTTTACAGTGACTGATTGGTTTGGGGTTTCTACAAATTGAAGTTGAAGTACATCCAACTGCAACCACCTCTCTGCCCCAAAACCCTCTTCCATTTTCCCCTCCAATGTCTTAACTTCAAACTGCTTCAGTCCAGATACCCAGAGTTCTTCTACTGGCCCAGCCTTTCTTGACCCTTTCCTGCAGTTGAATAAAACTCAGTCTTCCAGCTTCAGACTCAAAGTCTCAGAGAAAACTGGTTTGACTACCCTTCCTACATCTAATATGGAACCTCTAGATTATTCTCCCATAAAACTCACAGTTTCTCTTGAACATTGCATAATCCCATGTAATGTCTCTGTTTATCTTCCCTCAAAAACTGTAAGCTCCCCTTGGGCAGGGACCTGTCTATTTTGTTCACCACTAGGATATCTAATCTCCAGCAAAGAGCCTGGCATAAAGAGAGGACTCAGTAAAATTTGTTGCCGAATTAACATGACATAACCCTCAGAATCTCTCCTATACCTTAGCAAGTTAGAAAATGGTTGGGAGCAGAAAAAAACAAACAAAACAAAACAAAAACAAACAAACGAACAAAAAAAACAGACCAAAAGACTGATATTTATAAACAAAATATTAAATTTGAAAAAGGAAGTAGAACTTTAGACACCTATTGCTAAAAGTGATAATAAAAAATACATATAATTATATTATGCATGATAAAAATAGCAACAATTATGTCTAGGACTTACACAGCAATTAACCATGTGTCAGATACTATTCTTATTTGTATTAATCCTCATGACTCCCCTGATGATATAGGTACTATTATGATATCCATTTTAGAAATAAAAACATTGAGGCACAGAATGTTAAATAACTTGCTGAAAGTCACAAAGCTATTAAATGACGGAACCTGTATTAGAAAGCATTCTCCAGGGCAACAGAACAAATAGGATGTGTATGTAAAATGAGAAATTTATTTTAAGGACTTAGCTTATACGTTTGTGAGGACAGGCAAGTCTGAAATCTATAGGGCAGGCTGGAGACCCAGGGAAGGGTTGATCCTGTCATTAGAATCTGAAGGCAGGATGCTAACAGAATTCCCTCTTCCTTGGAAATGTCAGTCTTTTCTCTTAAGGCTTGCAGCTGAATGGATGGGGCCTACTCATCTTACTTCAGTCACATTCAAAAATCACATCCAAAAAAAAATACCTTCATATTGACATCTAGATGGTATTTGATCTATGTTAATCACATCAAAAAAAATAGCATCATATCGACATCTAAACTGTATTTAATCAAAACTGGGTAACATGGCCTAGCCAAATTAATATATAGAATTAGCCATCACAGAGGCAGTATACAAATTCAGTCTGCCCCCAGTATCCAAATCCTTAGTGAATACACTACCTAGGCATTTAGACTATAAAAATTCCCTTAAAGATTATTTTCTACACTTAAGACAGTGAAGAAAGCATAGGCATTTGTGTGTATGTATGAGCATATGTGAGAATAAAGAATAAAACACAGAACCACTGTACTTTAATAATTTCAAATGAACTATATATTTATATGGCAAGGAAAGAACTCAGCACTTCCAAGCAATTCTTACACGACAGTATCCCAAGATAGCAGAATAACTAAAGTAATAGTTATGTTTTCGAAGCAGAACAGTGAACAGAACTGGCAACCTGAGTTTTGCTTGTGATTGTGCCAGGAGTTGGAAAGTGGTCATCAGTGGAGCCAAACGTGAACACTCAGGATGGCCATGAGTTCTCCCCACAGCATCTCCATCAACTTCCCTTCAAACCCAATATCCAAGTTTCACGTTCGGTCCTTGGAGCAAGGTACTGCCTCTAGACATCTGGGTTAAATAAAAACTATGTCACCCTGTGGTTAATATATTAGTTCACGGACACACTCTCACACAAGCAAAGTGTTGTTTATTATTTATAAGCCACCATAGCACAAAGACAAGTCCTGTCATAATGGAGCATGGATCCATTCTGCTGTATTTTTCACATCCATAAAGGAGGAATAGAATTTCCAATTATGGATGTTGACACATTATAGAACACTAAAAGAAGCAATCACAGAAGCACATTTCTCAGAGAATGGCTTCTTCTTTAAAATACAGAGTCTAGCTTTACAGAAGATGACCACCGGAGAACTGAAGTAAATATTTGCAAGGATTTTTTTTTTTTTTTTTAAGTGCTTAGGAAAACAAGCTGTTTCCTGAGAACTTTTATCTATCATTAAAACAGATAACCTGAAGCTTGGCAGTGAACGGTATTCTACTCAGCCCCTGACATACCCACTTTTCAGTGTGAACCACAGTAGACATGATGAATCAGCAGATCCCAGAAAAATAAGACCCTACAGGTCAGTTCCTTGAGGCAGAGCAACCAAATGGAATGATAGCTATATCATTCGCCAGCAATAGACATCAGTTCATCTAAAACAATCAAGATGAAAAGTCCAGATTGAGGAATCAAAATTTTATGTATAACTTAGAGGCATGATAATTGATGATTTGGAACACCAAGAAGCAATGTTTACATTTCAAACACAGAGAGCTTGATTTTCCTGGCACAAACATGAAAAAGACAAAAAGGACACACACAGTTACACGGGAGGAAACATGTTTCAGCTATGAATGTTTCACTGGAAATGACAAAAAGAGCCTATGGGAAAACCCAGAGGACAAGAGAATGGAGTGAACACAAGAGGGACTTTCACACAGAGATGATTTTAGGGGGGTAAGACTATCCTCTTCAAGGAAAGAAGAGAATAAATCACATTTCATAACTTCCCCTTTGCCTGGTCCCTTCAACTGCTGACTGTAAGGAGGGGAAAATTTGACCAATCTCCTGGTGTCTCCCCCCGAAAACAACGCCATGATAAGGCAATTCTGCAGGGTTAAACAGCAGAAGCAATGTAGATAAGGTCAGAGAGGATATTATGAAAAGGATGTGATAAATATATTGGCTCAGAGAGAACATTAGAAAGGAAGAGGTGAATTGTGAAGCTGGTCGGTGCAACGTTTAAAGAAAAAAAAAAAAAGAAAGAAAAGCTTATTTGTCAAGGGGCTGTATAAACAGGGGGAAGCAGAAGTGAAATGCTCTCCCTAATTCTAAGTGAGATGTTGGAATAAAAAGACATACTGGCCATTTGAACAGAAAACTGGTCAGGAAGAGATGGTTTGGGGAGAAACTCAACAATAAACTGTTTTATGACACTCCTCCACTCCCCTGCATCTGGGGTATATTGACCTCCTGTAGTGTGCAGGTGGTTGTATCTGAAAGGCAAAAGAAAGGTAGGTGAGTACAACAGGGCAAAGAGTAGAAGGTGGAGAAACATGAGGGGTCATTCACACGTGCAGCAGGTGGCGGCTGAGGCCTGGTGAGTTAACAAGCTCCCCCAGGTAAAATAGCAGATGAAGAAGACCAAATGGGAAAGTCTAAAGGTGGGGCAGGCCACTGAAAGACGTGGCAAAGTAATAAAAAGAAAAATCGGATTATACAGTGGATTAGAAAGAGGAAGTATTAAATTTAGTGGAAAGGGGAAGAGAAAGCTGTCCAATAAAATAGGCATTTGATGAGGCAAAGGGACCCAAATACAAAGTAGAATGTTTAACTGATTTCACGAAAATTATACAACCTGGAGATAATTCAATTATCCTGATCACTTGAGTAGCACAAATGTTACCAAGACCTAGTTTGGAGGCCGTCTTCTTCCCGAGGCCTCCAGCATGTTTCCAAAACCTGCAGTTCCTCTTGGCAGGAACCTGAGCTGACACCCTTGAGCTGACAGCTCGAGCTCTTAGTCACAGAGGAGCAAGAAGACAGTGGAAGTGTCTCAGGGTTCTGAAAGCCAGTCAGACATCTTTCTGTTCTACAAGGGTCAGCACTTCTGTGATTATTATCAGGTTCTAGCCACCATCCGATATGACCAAGTGTTTAATACCTGAAGCCAGGGGGACGCAAACGTATTTTGAAAGAATGTCCCCAAGTGTTGGCTATTGAGGCAACCTTGGTTTTCTTGAGTTTCAGTCCACGTTCTCCTTTCCTTCATTTCATGACTGATCTCCTCTGGGTACCTGCTGGAATATCCTTGAACTTGTCCCTGCCTTCTACCTCATGAACATCTTGGAAAGACATATTGTCAATTACCATAGTGTATATTTAACCATTGTTGAGCCAAAGGACACATACCTGGGCTTTTAATCTTCATTAAGAGAACTGTTTTTTGAAATCTGAAAATACCTTTCCTTTAGTTTTGTGACTTTTCAGCATACTAATAAATTCTCTGCCTTTCTCAGTTCTAAAAATGAACAGATTGAAAAACTGTCATCCATAAGTCAGAGGCAGGTTTGCAGTGGGAGCATTTTTCCCTCTATCCTGTCCACACAATATTTTTTAAAGTCCATTATTCTTCATGTTTGTAGAAAAGCACAAGGTCATATTTCAATTTCCCCTGAATGCCATCTCACATGGCTAAAGATTTTGCAATAGTTTATGAAGCAACAGCATGCTAGAGTTTAGTTGGTGTGGTGTGGTGTGGTGTGGTGTGGTGTGGTGTGGTGTGGTGTGATGTGTGCATATGAGTCCTTCCGAAAGGAAGGTGTTCTTTTCACCTCTTGGGGGCTGTAGCAGAGAAGAAAGCCTCTATGGTTTATGCTTGCTTTGTCAGCCCCATAAGCAACCATCTGTTTCAGCTGTGGAGTGCGAACTGTCTGTTTTGTTTTGGGTTGGGATGCAGTGGCAGGAGATTGCTCATTGTTGCTTCTTCGAGAACCACAAAGTAATTAACCATTCCAGTAGTGGCTACAAAAGAGATAGCCACTCTCAACATTGGGCCAGATTTTTGCTTTATCCAGTGTTGGAAGTACTACAAAAAATTGAATAGCTATTCATCGTGTTTCATTGTTCCCTAAAGAGGCAACATGCTCTTTGTTATAAAGGCAACCTGGATTTTCCGACATACCATTTCATTTCAATGTCTGTGTGCCAAAGATGGAACAAAGTCTGGGCGCTGTAGACAAACAATCAAAACATGACAGTGACAAACACCCTGAGAGACCTCATTCGCCTACATGTGAACAGTGACATGTTGTTCACAGATGATGGGAGGTGTGAGTGAGGCTGGGAAGGAAGTAGGAAAGAAGAGGAGGCAGGGGTTTGATTTTTAATATGTTTGGGGATGTAATATTTTTGCCAATTGAGCGTAACTTCATAAGGCACAGTCCTGATAAATCAAAGACCTGTGGAAAGACATAAGGACCAACAGGCTTTATATTTCATCCTATTTTTCTCATGGTCCCTCTTTTTTTTCCCATGGTCCCCCATTTTTCTTCTCTTTCTCTTCAGACTTGAATATGATGCTTGGTCTCCTTTCCCAACCATAAAATGGGATTAACAATTAAGTTTTAAACAAAAGAATGTTTAAAGAAAAAAACAAAACACCTGTCAAACAGATATATAAAATAGATTTTAAGAACTTTTGGCAAGAGTCACTCTATAAGAGAAAAGTAGGAGAAATGAATAATTTACTGTTTTTTTTTTCCTCACATCAAGGTCTCTAAATACTCTATGGTATGTGTTTATTAATTTCATAGAGCATAAAATGAGTCTAAATGCTATCAAGCATAAAGGCTAGCTCTACTTTCAACTCACTTTTTCTTCTCCAGCAAATTTAAAAGTTTGATGAAACAATTAAGTTGACTTTCATATGAGACAAGAAAATACTTACAGTGTAGCGGGCTAAGGAGTCCACATGTGTACCTATTCTCACCATGTACTTAATAGCAGGGTTTGAAAAATTAGGTTATCTTCCAAACACATCCTTGAAAAGTTTTTTCCCTGACATTTTCCCTGGCAGCTTATTATATTTCTTGGAGGGTTTTTTTTTTTTCCTAATTTATTGTTTGTTTGTTTGTTTCTAATCAGCTGGGTGGCTCAGCCAATTAAGACCCTCACTCTTGTTTTCGGCTTGGATCATTAGCTCCAGATCGTGGGGTCATGCCCCATGCAGTCCCACGCTCGGCGCAGAGTCTGCTTGGGATTTTCTCTCTCCTTCTCCCCCTGCCTCTACCCCAACTCATGCTCTCTCCTTCTCTCTCTCTCTCTCACTTTCACTTTCTCTATCTCTAGAATAAGTAAATAAAATCTTTTTAAAAACTACTTATTAATTAATGAGTGTAATCAATCCATGTCTACTCACCAATGTCCCTTTCATTTTTAGGCAGATCTCAAGTCTTCCATTCTTCTTTCCTCAACACTGATCACTCAACACTGTTTAGTTATTCATTACTTTTGTATGCTATTTTGATTTTTTCTTTAAAAAAAAAAGTACTGTATATATAAGAAGTATTGACGCCTAACTAAAACCATGTGAAACAAGTTATGTTTGCTTCCTATTTTTTTTTTTTTAGAAATTAAACTCTTTAAGTTGGAAGAATTATTGCTTTTCAAGTTTAAATTTATTATTCTCTTTACTCATATATTTCACCTATGATTCTCTGTATAACTTCAAAACTTTTGGAGTATTCGTGTATTTAATTATAATTAGGATCATGCAAATGTTTCTGTTGTCTTGATTAAAGTTAGTTTTAGAGCATCTTGTTGCTGCTTACAGAATGAGAGAATGTCCTGGATCTGACCTTGAGGCCATCTGGTTTGGTGGCCACAGCATTTATGGATAACATTGACTCAACAGATATCTTTATCCTGCCGTCTGCATCCAAAAGATACAGATCACTCTTATCAAGGTACAGTCTTCTCAAGAACATTGAAAGCCCAAAGAGAAAGCTCTTGACAAAATTACAGAGTAAGTGATGTTTTAAGTTGTAAATCTCTGACCCTCTCATTGTAATTCAATGTCTGTGAAGACAAGCTCAATGTTATGTTCAATTTTGTAATTCTTCCCTTTCCTCCTCCCCCCTCCGCCTTAGTTTTTCTGGCCTAATAGCCTCAGGGTAGATACCCAGGAAATGTCCATACTACATGACCCTTGCCTATCCCCACTCCTTCTTTCTTTCGTCCTTATTTCTCTGGGGTGTTCAAACAGAATCTCCATGAAGACCTGTTTTCAAGAATTTTGTCATGCTCTTGCCTAGAGGTCTCAAAACTTATTGATGAGGTGATCACCACCTCATCCATAAAACCTTTTTTTAAGACTTTATTTATCTATTTAACAGAGAGAGATCACAAGTAGGCAGAGAGGCAGGCAGAGAAAGAGGGGGAAGCAGGCTCCCCGCTGAGCAGAAAATCCGATGCGGGGGCTCCATCCCAGGACCCTGAGATCATGACCTGAGCCGAAGGCAAAGGCTTAACCCACTGAGCCACCCAGGTACCCCAACCATAAAATCTTTTGAACTAACATATTTATACAATTACAATTCTGCACTCAATTCTGATTCTAAATGTTCAGGGTTCTTTTTTTGTTTGTTTGTTTGTTTGTTTGTTTGTTTTTCCCCACTACCAACCAATTAATTCAATTTTGACACTATCTACCTGGAGATAGCATCAGATTTCAGAGGTTAAGGGTCCACAAGACCACCCCAAATTCAGATGCCAGTCCCAAGTCCAGATTGTCTCCTGGGCTTCTGACCAATTGGCTATAATAGGGAGGTTCCCAGAAGATTTCCATGACCTCCTCCTCATGTTCCATTAACATGCTAGAGTGGCTTACAGAACCCAGAGAAACAGTTTACTTATTACATTACCAGTTTATTATAAAAGGATATAACTTAGGCACAGCCAGATGCATAAAGCAAAGTAGGCGGGAGGGGACAAAGAGCTTCCGTGTTGTCTCAGTATCCCCACTCTCTCTGAACCTACACCTGTTCACCAACTTGGAAGCTCTTTGAACTCCTTTTTGGATTTTTATGGAGGCTTTATTACGTAAGCACAAATGACTAAATCATTGACTATTGAAGATTGAACTGAATCTCTAGCCCCTTTTACCTCTTCAGAGGTGGAGAGGGGATAGAAAATGGGACTGAAAGTTCTAACCCTCTAACACACAGTTAGTTCCTCTGGTAACCAGTCCTCATTCTTAGGAGACTCAGGAATATTTGAAAAGTTACCCTATTTACATAGCAAGAGACACATTTATGGTTCTCCTCAATTAAAAAATTTCAGGACTTTTAGAAGCTCTGGGCCAGGAACAGGGACATAGGTCAAATATATGTATATTTCTTATTATAAATCACAGTATCACAACATGTATATATATACTTGTGAATAGATATTTTAATAGAATGAAATAAGGAAGATATACATATTCTCTAAAGAAGTTTCATTTTCCTTATTGATGGTACAAAAGATTTTGCTTTCAGAAAATGTATTCTCAGTTTTAATGTTTTTGTTTTGTTTTTAGGGAAAGCAATTTTGAAAGTGAATTCTTTTTAAAAACCTTTAAGTTTAATACTTACAGGTATACTAGTTGAAAATGTATGGTAATAACTTCAATTTATTTTGGCTCTTTTTTTTAAGATTTTATTTATTTATTTGACAAACAGAGATCACAAGTAGGCAGAGAGGAAAGCAGAAAAAAAGCAGGCTCCCCACTGAGCAGAGAACCTGATGCGGGGCCTCAATCCCAGGACCTTGAGATCATGACCTGAGCCAAAGGCAGGAGCTTAACCCACTGAGCTACCCAGGCACCCCTTATTTTGGTTCTTGATTTTTGTGGCTGTTATTTCTGAAAAAGATACCTCTCAAAGATAGGGATAGTCTTATAAAATCAGAATACTAGTTTTTTAACCCCACCCAATAATTTTGAAAAGAATTTTGTTGAAATGTGGCTGTTTTAGAAAAAATTGAAGGTGTTATAATTTTATACTTGTGACAAGTAGGCAAATTTGAAGTCCCTCAGCTGAAATATATCAAAAAAGCCTTGGGAATCCTTTTTCCAAAGCTTTTAGGTATTCAGATGTGAGACTTTAAGTAGATGACATAGTCACATTGTTTTTAGCAACAAAATCACTCCAAATTTTCCTCGCATGATTTTTTTTTTTTCTAAACTTTCTCTAGGGCACACATATCTTTCAAAATTGAGTCGTTGCTTTTTCACTTCTTATAGAAAATGGCACATTTACAGCTATATATGCCAGATCACTTACCATTGACAGTAGTTTCCTCATAATTTGGATGATAAAGAGCTTCTATTAGGGACACATGTCAATTGCACCATTTTCTTGTTTCCATGTGTCTGCCTTGCTAATCATTTCTCAGCCAGAGTTTCTGTGACAGGAATCTTATTAATACACTTGACTATTTTGTCCATTACCTAAACTAGATAATGTAATGAATTAATCAACTTAATGTAGCTTTACATTAACAAAATTAATGAATTTAAAATTAATGAAATTTAACATATCACATTATTAAAAGCATATGAGGTTTAAAGAATAGAAGAAAATATTTCCAAATCACATACCCAAAAGGACTTGAATCCAGAATATATAAAGAATTTTCTAAATCCAAAAATAAGAAAATAAATGAGTCAACAAAAGGACAAAAGAGAGGAACAGATACTTTGCAGATGAAAACAAAGAAAAGATAAGGATGGCAAATAAGTACATAAAAATATATTTAATGTCATTAGCTGTTAGGAAAATGCAAATTAAAACCACAAATGAAGTACCACTCTGTACCTATTAGAATGACTAAAAATAAAAAATACTGATAATACCAAATGCTGACAAGAATGTGGAACGACTAGAACTCTCATATATTACAGGTGGGGATGCAAAATGGTATAATCATTCCTCAAAACATTTTGATGGTTTCTTATAAAGTTAAACATATACTGGGGTGCCTGGGTAGCTCCGTCAGTTAAGCATCTGACTCTTGGTTTCAGCTCAGGTCAAGATCTCATGGGTGGTGGGGAGTCTGCTTGGGATTCTCTCCCTCTGCCCCTGCCCCCACTCTCCTCCTCTCTCTCTCTTTCTCTTTCATACAAATAAATATTTTTTTTAAAAGTTAAGCATATACTTACCATGTGACCCAGCAATCCCACTCTTGAATATCTACCTTAGATAAATGAAAACTATGTTCACTTAAAAACCTGCACACAAATATTTAAAAGGCTATTTTCATGATTGCCAACATTGAAAACAACTCAAATAAACTTCAGTGGGTAAGTAGATAAACCATGGATAGTCACACAAGGTAATATTACTCAGCAGTAAACAGGAACAAGGAATCACGCTGAGTCAAAGAAGCCAGTCTTCAAAGGTCACTATTTTATGATTTCCATTTTATAATATTCTCAAAAAGACAAGTCTGTAGAGATGGAGAAATGATCAGTGGTTGCCAGGGATTATGTGTGAAGGAAAGCATGACTGTAAAGAGACAGACTTAAACAGCTTTTTATGGTGACAGAACTGCTCTAGATCCAAATTATGGTGGTGGTTATACGAACCTATGCATTTCCTAAATTCATAAAACTGCGAACTAAAAGAAAAAAAGCCAAATTTACTGTATTCATAATTTTTAAAAATAGAATTAAAAATAAAAAGTAAATGAGGCTATAGTCAACCTATTGACATTTTGACCATTTGACATAAGGACAGAGTGAGGGCATAATGCATGTTAATAAAGCCTGCTTTATTTCCTTTAGGTGAAAAGTAAATAGAAACAGAAAATTTCATGTTTTTCTGCAACTCAGTAGATTGTCCAAACACACACCCGACTGAAGACTGCTGCCCTAGACCCTTGCTATTAAAAGCATAGTCCTTGGATCAACAGCATTTTGCATTCCCTGGAAACTTCTTAGAACTTTGGGGGTGAGGTCCAGCAATCTGGGTTTCAACAGATCTGCCAGATGATTCTGATGATGATAAATTTTGAAAAACACTGCCTTGGAGTTTTTATTAAAATGTAGTTTCCTGAGCCCATCCCCAGAATTTCAGATTCAGTAGATCTGGTGTAAAGACCAAGAATTTTCATTTCTAAAAGTTCCCAGTTGATGTTGTTGACCCTGGCCTATATGTCAAAATTTGAGGACTACAGCTATATCCCACTGTACTCATTGTGCTAACCACTAGCTACAAGTGGCTACTTAAATTTTAATTAATTAAAATGAAATAAAAATTAAAACGTTAGTTTCTCATTTTCACTAGCCCCATTCTGATTGCTAACAGTCACATGATTTATCATGTGCCTCTTTAAGACAGTTTCCTAAGTGGTCTAGGGAAGCACTGCTCAGTAGAACCCAGTGGCGATGGAAATACCTATATTTATGCTAATATAGTAGCTACTAGACACATGTGGTTATTCAAATTTAAATTTTGATAATTTCAATGAAATAAAATTAAAAATTTAATTCCTCAGTCATACTAGTCACATTTCAAGTACCTATTAGCCACCTGTGGCCAGTGGCTACCATATTAAAAGGCACAGATATAGAATATTTTCATTATCACACAGAGTACTACAGTGAAATTGTTCTATTGGAAAGTTCTTTTCAAGATCATGGGTCAGGGAATGTTTTCTTAAAATTCCCTGAATAGAAAATAGTAAATAATTCAGATTTCCAGGCCCCAAGATGTCTGTCACAACTATTTAACTCTGCCTTTTTCAGCAGTCACAGACAGTAAGTCAACCATCGGGCATGACTATATTCTGATGAAATGTTATCTATTAAAAAAAACAAGCCTCTGGCCTATAGATCATAGCTTGCTCACCCCTGCTCTAGACCATTCCCATCACAAGCCTTCAAAGTCTCTGAGACCCTTCTTTCATTTCACAAAATGAACACTTTTTATATTAATATAAAAACTGAAATGAAAGAGTCTTCTAGCAGCCTTCTTGGCTACTTTAATCCTGGTTATGTCAAGACAATGTCCAAATGTTGTGAAATGATTAAGTAATATTATTGGTGGTGATTTAATGTCAAGTGAGAGGGAAGATTGGGTCTATGGCAAGCCTATAATGGAGATATTTTGAAGCAGATTGAAACACTTTGGAACACATTGTTTTGTTGGCTTAGGGTAAAGAAATAACTACTATGCAGCACTTTGTTTTCCTTGTTTCATTTACTGCTTTAAATGTGTATCTCCATTTACCTTTTGCCATTTTAAGTCATGCCTAGTCAGTTCTTTTTGTGAAACAAAACTGATATATGAAAATCATCATTCATTCTCTCTCTCTCTTTTTCTTTTCTTTCTTTTCTTTTTTTTTTTTTTTTTGAGAGAGAGAGAGAGAGATAGAGAGAGAGGTAGGGTGGGAGAGAGAATCTTAGGCAGACTCCATGCCCAGTGTGGAGCCCAATACTGGGCTCGATCTCACAGCCCCGAGATCATGATCTGAGCCAAAATCAAATCAGATGCCCCTCTTTCATTCTCTATATTAAAAAAAAATTAAAAAACAGGAGGGACTCAGTTAACTATCTCTCTAGTGCTTAAGAGGGAAAAAAATTACTAGTATTTTCTTTCAAGGTAAAGAAACTTTTTTCTATAAAATTTGGGTTAGTAAGTCTCTAAGTGCATATGATCTACCAGGCACTGGAAGACTATGAGATAAACATGAAATGTTGCCTTTGCTAAGTGTTTAATTGAGTAATAAGGTTTAAAAGTACTTAGAATCTTGAAGCAGAAATGTATGTGTTGTTTTTCCCCACTTGATCTTCTCACAGGTCTGGTGGTTGTTCCCAGGAGCCTTTGGATTTCCAGGGGAAGTAGCTGAGAGAAGCGCCTGATTGTTAATCCAAGTGCTCAGAAGAATGGTCAAGTCCATTAGATAGAACTCTTTTTCAATTATTTTATTTTTACTTTTATCTGCCTTAATTATCATTTCAATTTGTCTTCATTTCAAAAAAAAATTTTTTTTTAAGTTTCAAAAAGAAAAAGCAAAGAAAAGAGATCTACTGGCCCAACCATCCAATAACAATGAATGTCTGCTCTCATCTAGTGAATGTCATTTCAAGATAAATAGGGTTGGGGCACCCTGTTCCAGATGACAAATATTTTCTGTCCAGGAAAATAGACACTTAGTCCTGCTGCCTTTCCAAAAGATTTCTAAAGCTTGTGCTGTTTTGTTTGTTTGTTATCTCTTTGTTCTCTTTTTAATGTTGTACTAAAATCTGTGGACCTTTTCATAGTCCAAACCTCAAAACAACAGGATCCTGAAGAAGAATGAGCATCAAGGGACAAGTTATTAAAATTCAATCTAATAAAAGGTGAGTTGTAGTAAAGGAAAGTCATAGGTCATTGTACTATAATCAGGTCACTAATATAGATTGTGGAATTTTTACCTATTGAGGAAAAAAAACTTCAAAATTAAATATTAGGGGGAAAAAGTACACTTTGGTAAATAGGATCTTTTCTGTTACTCTGAAAACTAACATTCTTTCTACTTACTATATATTGTCACTCTAAAGGGAGAAGATTTATTCAATTCTCAGTCAATTCAATGATTTAAAAAATGTCATAGTAAATGTTGAATTTTGAGATAATTGGATATACTAAAAACCTATCAAAGATTTTTGAGACTCACAGGAATGGGCATCCTTATCAATGTACCAAGCACACAATAGATGCGTGGCAAGTGTTTATTTGAGCAGTAAGTGAATTTAGAACTGAAACACTGAAAGTATAGGGTTCCTGTGCAAGACTTTCCAGTTCATGAATTTATAGAGGACAAATGAGCACACTTAAGTAGGGTAGAGCTGATTAATCCATTGGACAAGAAAAATAAGATGAATGTATCTAGCTGAGAGGAATGGATATTTGGGAAAGGAGTTCCTCAGAGTTTATAGATCAGTGGCATTGACACTCTGCTTTACATTGCTTTAAAATCACATTGTTTTTCAAATATTTGTCCTTCTGCCAAAGAATTTACTCTCAGCCTCTGATTGGCAGTTAATGAGTCATGCCTCCTGTAATCACATGCTAACTTATCTTGATCTTTCCATGTAAACAAACAGAGGAAGAAGAGGCATGTTTAGAGTGAAATAATACAGTAGAGTTTGCAAATGGTTCTCTCATTGAACAGTGATTTGGGAGAGTAACAAAGTCTGAGTAGTATGTAAATTGTACCAATATGATAAAATAAATATAAAGGACATGCTTTAGATAATCACAGTATTTTGTCAAATTTAAGGTGCTAGCTAAAACTTAAATACTTTAGGTAAATAGAACAGTGTCTAATGGAAATATAAGACCAAAGAAGCAGTTTACTTAGTTATTAATATACCCGTGGGAACATTGCTCTAAGAACATCCTGAAGAAACAGTTTTTAAATAAATGATTAATTTGAAGAAGGTGTTAATAGTGTTTTGAACTAAAATCATAAGTTAACTGAATAAATAAACCCATTTTTGTCTTATTGGGAATTTTCTAGGACATATTTAAAAGCTAACAGATCCTCAGTGATAAAATAATTTGGAAACCCCATGCAGATGGTCATTTCAAAGATGTCCATAACAGTATATATCAGACTTGATCAAAGTTAGGATAGATTTTAACTTAAGGCAAAAATCAGCCAAATTTGGTAAAAGTGTGAACCCGATTTTGCAGACATAGTAATTACGGCTATAAAAATGAACTATGGCGGGACCAACTTCAAAAAAAATTGTGTAAATGTGTTAACAACTAAATACTGCAAATAAAACTGTCAACATTCATGGTATGTTCCATTATACCTCATGTGGCACAAAGTAAAATGATAGAACTGAAGTTTTCTCTGATTAATAAAAGAAATCCTGCTTCATTGGACCAATTCAAAAGTCTCTTTCTTATTAGACTGCTGAACAAAACTTTCTCAGCAAGTTTGGAGATTTATGTTAGCTTTAAGTGACAGAGTATAAACAAGAATGTTAAAAGTAGAACTATTTAATAAGTAGAAACTTAATATGAGAGCATTTAAAACCATATTTTTTTCAGTATTTTTCACTATTTGGCCTGCAGTTTTCCAATTCCCCACAATAATATATGAATACAGATCTTTGCAAATATCTCAAGTACAGTTTACTTTATTATTACTATATCTATTTTTATTTATTACTGAACACTTGTTTTATGCTATAAATATTAATACTTTATCTCAGATATCTAGTAATTGATTCCATTGAGAATTAGTACAATAGACTGTAGTTCAGTTGGTATTTTCCTTATTACTAGTTATTCTCTTTGTTTCATTATTTCCTTGTTGGAGATATAGCACACTGTCATAATCAAGAAAAATTTAAATTTATATTTACAAACATTTAAACAAAACCCTTCAATAGGTCATGAGCATTCTGTGTTATCAACATTCCAAAGGTACTTAAAAAATGTTTGCCCCTCACAATATTTAGAAACAATTTCTTTAATTTTAAAATTGAATATTTCAAATTTGTGTATTTAGATCATTATTAATAAAGCACATTTTCCTATGGTACTGGATTAACTAGAAAAAAATCACTAGGTATATGTTATTTGATAACTGAATTACAAAATTAACCTAAAGGGATATAGGATAAAGTAACAACAAATTATCTGTAACAAGCTGTAATTCCATTGTGGACTTTGATAATAAAAAATAATAAAAATTAAACTAAGGAATATTTTTAAAACAAATAACAAAATATTTAAAAGATCAGATTGCAGTTTTAAATAATAAGTGGAATTGAATAAATAAAAATTTATCACTTGACGTAGTGATAAATTAAAATGTTTATTTAGAAACATTTTTCGGTCTACATTTTCATACATCAACGTCTACTTAGGACTTTTGTTCTATTTCTTACTCAAAACATGCTTATATTCTTAAGAACTAAAGGTAATTGAAAGAATATTTATTCTGCGACCACATACCCAACCACAACCACTCTCCAGTAGTGGTGTGCAGGGAAGATAAACCACATTGACAGAGAGAGCTGCTTTTGGTCTGCTCTGCTGCTAACACATTTGTGATCTTGGGTAACACGGAACCTCAATTTCTTCATCTTCAAAAAGAATTAGATGCTGTTTAACTTTGCTTCCAGTTCTGATATTCTGAAATTCTCTAAAGTTGTTTTCTTGCCAGATACTGATATTAGTGGCATGCTAAAAACAAGACTAAGGGTAACTTCACACAAAGCACCATATATGTGATCATATCTATGAAGAGCATGTAGTTTGAGCTAAATGAAAGTCCAAAAACAACTTAATCAAAATCTGTAGGTTATGGCAAAAGTGGTGCATAGAGGGAAATTTATAGCATTGAATGCATACATTAGAAATAAAGAAAGATCTAAGATCAAGAATCTAAATTTCTACCATATGAAACTAGAAAAAGAAGAGCAAATTAAGCTCAAAGAAACAGAAGAAAATATATAATAATAATTAGATCAGAAAGCAATAAAATTGAAAACAGGGACTCAATAGAGAAAAAGCTCTATTAATGAAACCAAAAGCTATTTCTTTGAAAAGATCAATAAAATTAATAAGCCTCTAGCCAGGTAAACTAAGAAAAAAAGAGAGAGAATATCAATTAGTAATACCAGAAATGAAAGAGTGTGCATCATTACAGATCCCCTAAACATTAAAAGAATATTATGGACATAAAAGGAATATTACAAATAAACTTATGCCCACAAATTTGATGACCTAGATGAAATGAACCAGGCTTTAAAAGACACAATCTGCTAAAATTCACACAAGAAGTAGATGATCTGAATTGGCCTGTATCTATTAAAGAAATTGTATCAATATGCAATTGCTTTCCAAAACAGAAAACACCAGGTCTGGATAGGTTTGCTAGTGAATTTTTACCAAACATTTAATGAAGAAACTAAATAGTTCTCCTCAATCTCTTCCAGAAGATAGAAGCAGAGGGAATATTTTCTAATTCGTTCTATGAGGCCAGAATTACTCTAATACCAAAATTAGACAAAGGTATTACAAGAAAAGGAAACTATAGACAAATACATCTCATGAAAATAGATGCAAAAATCCTAATCAAAATATTTGCAAATCAGATCTAACAATGTATGAAAGGAATTATACACCATGACTAAGTGGGATTTATCTCAGGTATGCAAGCCTGGTTTAACATATGAAAATTAGTTAATGTACTCCAGCATATCAATCATCTAAGAAAGAACAATCATCTGATCATATTAATTGAGAGAAAAACCCAATATCCACTTTCAGTAAACTATACAATGGAACTTCCTCAACCTGATAAAGAACATCTACAAAAAAACCTATAACTAACATCATTTTTAATGGTGAGAAATTCAAAGCCTTACCACTATGATCAGATATGAAGCAAGGATATCCCCTCTCACCACTGCTTATCAATCTTATACTGAAAGTTCTAGCTAATGCAGAAAAGACAAGAAAAGAAAAGAAAATGTATGCAGATTGGGAAGGAAGAAATAAAACTGTCTCCATTCACAGATGACATGATCATCTATGTAGAAAAATCAGAAAGAAATGACCAGCAGGAAAAAAAAAAAAACAAAAACCTACAAAACTCCTGCAACTAATAAGCAATTACAGCAAGGCCATAGGACACAAGATTAGTATATAAAAAACAATTGCTTTCCTGCATACCAGCAACAAACAAGTGGAATTTGAAACTAAAACACAACACCATTTACATTAGCATCCAAAATAAATGAAATATTTAAATATAAACCTAACAAAATATGTACAATATTTATAAGAGGAAAACTGAAATTCTGATGAATGGAAAAAAAAAACACTAAAGAAAATAGAGATATCCATGTTCATGGATAGGAAGACTCAATATTGTTATAATGCATATACCAATCAAAAGCAAATCAAAGCAATACCAATCTAAATCTCAACAGATTATTTTCTGGATATCAACAAACCAATTCTAAAATTTATATGGAGAGGCAAAAGCTCCAGAATAGCCAACATGATACTAAAGGAGAACAAAGATGGAGGTCTGACACTACTTGACTTCAAGGATTAGTACAAAGCTACAGTAGTCAAGATGGTGTGGTACTGGTAAAAGAATAGGCAAACAAATCAATGGAAGAGAATGAAGGACCCAGAAAGAGATACACATAAATATAGTCAACTGCTCTCTGACAAAGAGTCAAATGTAGTATAATGGAGCAAATATAGTCTTCTCAACAAATAGTGCTGGAACAACTGGACATACACATGCAAAAAAAAAAAAAAAAACCTAGACACAGAACTTACAAAAATTAATTCAAAATAGATTATAGACTAAATGTAAAACACAAAACTAGAAGGTAACATAGGAGAAAACCTAAACGATGCTTTACAGATACAATATCAAAGGCACTATCCATGAAAGAAATAACTCATAAGTTGGATTTTATTAAAATTTTATTATTTATTTTATTAAAATTTTATTAAAATTATTAAAGATGATATCAAGAAGAAAAACCACAGACTGGGAGAAAATACTTGCAAAAAACACACTGGTAAATGACTGTCATCCACAAAATCCAAAAAGCTCTTAAAACTCAACAATAACAAAGCAAACAACCCATTAAAATGTGGGTCAACAACCCTAACACATACCTCACCAAAGACATGCAGATAATAAAAAAGCATATGAAAAGGTGCTTCATATCCTATAGTATCAGGGAAATGCAAATTAAAACAACAATGAGATTCTACTACACACCTATTAAAATGACCAAAATCTGAAACATGGACAACACTGGTGAGGATCTGGAACAAGAACTCTCATTGATTACTAATAGGGATGCAAAAGAGTACAACCCCTCTGGAAGATAAATAGTGGCTCCCTACAAAACTAAATATACACTTCCCATATGATCCAGGAATCACATTCCTACTGGGATTTACCCAAGGAAATTGAAAATAGATGTCCACACAAACATCTCCACACAAATGTTTATAGAAGCCTTATTCATAATTGCCAAAACTTGGAGGCAACTAACATGTCTTTTAGTAGGTGATGGATAAATAAACTGTAGTACATTCAGACAATAAAATATTACTCAGTACTAAAAAGAAAGGTACTATCAAATTATGGAAATATATGGAGAAATCTTAAATGCATATTACCAAGTGAAACAAGCCAATCTGAAAAGGCTATGTACAGTCTGATTTCAACATGACATTCTGGAAAAGATAAAACCAAAAAGAGGACAGTAAAAAGATCAGTGGTTGCCAGGGTCTGGGTGCCAGGGGTCAAAATGGCAAGGAATGAATAGACAGAGCACAGAATGATTTTTAGAGCCCTCAAAATATTCTGTATGATACTCTAATGATGGATAGCTGCCATGACACATTAATTCAAACTCAGAATATACAACACTAAAAGTGAACTGTAATGTAAACTATGGGCTTTGGGTGATTATGATGTGACAATGTACGTTTGTCAATTATAAAAACTGTACCATTCTGGGGGCACCTGGATGGCTCAGTGGGTTAAAGCCTCTGCCTTGAGCTCGGGTCATTATCTCAGGGTCCTGGGATTGAGCCCCGCATCAGCTCTCTGCTCAGCGGGGAGCCTGCTTCCTCCTCTCTCTCTGCCTGCCTCTCTGCCTACTTGTGATCTGTTTGTCAAATAAATAAATAAAATTTAAAAAAAAAAAAAAACTGTACCATTCTGGTGGGGGATGTTGATAAGTAGGTAGGTGGTGAATGCAGAAGAGCAGAGAACATATGGGAAATTCCAGTACCTTCCCCTCAATTTTGCATAGAACATAAAAATGCCCTAAGAAAATAAAATGTTAATAAACATTTTATAAGCAAAAGATAAAAATATCTAAAGATAGAAAAAAAAGAAGACCAAGTAACAGTGGTAGGAATAATAGGACATCTTTGCATAAAATAGAGCTTTTGTAAAATGAAAGAAAAAATGTAATAAGATATGCCAGCACCATCAAAGCTATGTTTAGGGTACACAATGCAATACTGACTCAAAGTGAATATGATTAACACTGCCATCAGCAACTAGAGGTCTTAATTTCTTCAATGCAGGACCATGATGATTTCTTTCTGTCACATCAGAATCTAGAACAGAGCTCTTCATACAAGTAGGTGCTATGTAAATGCGTTTTTAATCAATTGGCAGAAGGTGTCTATTGGAATAGGCTGAGAAATCTGCACACAAGTAAGTAAGTGACAAACGTAGGCAAAAACCCACCAACCCCAAAAGGCAATCTTTGTGTCCCTAATATAAAGAACAAATATGCAGTACTCTCCAGGAAGAATCATTGTGCAAAAATCAGCCTGTAGGTCAATAATAAAATGCTTGAGACATAGTCAGGAACAGAAACCTGGGACGTGAAAGACAATGATATTTTTGTATGTCTATAGGACTCTAAGCACCATTTTATAAACCATTAAAAATTGTCAGTTTTCCCATGACATATTATATTCTCATAAAAAGACACAAATGTTAAATTAAGTTTGAATTTGAATTAGCAAAGAATAAGGAAATCGATTTAACTGTTCCCAGTGCAATCTCAACCCTTGCACTCTTGCTTTGCATCTGTGTATTTCATTAGTATATTTTGTTACATGATCATGTAATATTTATGCAGTAACATAATACGCTCTGTACATCTAAGATTAGAGAAAAAGTGCAGTTCCTTTCCATTATTTTGTGCCCTTTATCTGCTGAACACTCTGTAACATTACCCGGGGTTTGGTGATTATGTAATGAGGGCTCCATTATAATACACACTGCACAGTTGGAGGATTGCTGTGGGAACTTTCGCTCTGCAAATCCTGAGTTTTGGAACAATTAAAGCCTTGGTTTTAATGTTACATTCACCTTATTTTTTTCCCCAAAATATTTTGATTTTTCCCCTTAAAACCCATAAGTACTGCAGTAGAAGAAATGTAACAAGAATTATAGGAAAAAGTTCCACAGGAGATGAAATAACAGCTGCCATCTGGTGCATAGCAGATGTGTGTTCCACGAACTTTTTTTTTTTTTTTCTTTTGAGTTCTCCTATCCAAGTCCTGGCCAGACCCAAACACTATGCCTAGCTTATGAGATCTGACAACTTTACAGCCCCAGGCTGGATGACTGCAGGCTAGTGTTTTTCCTTGAATTCACCGAAACCCCAGGGAATAGACTAACAGGTTCAAGAATGATACCCAAAGGTTGTTTTCCCCCAGAAAGCTGTGAAGGACTGACATTAAGTTCCCTTATAAGAAATAAAGGGCAGATAAGTTTCCACTAAAGGAACACTAAAGATTCTTGACCTTCAAAGATAGATATTCAAGGTTTGGCATCTTTAGCAGATGCCATCCCAGTCCCAGAGAAAGGAATCACATGGAGAGCCATGTTGTTTCTTCCATCCAAGTAAAATAGGTCAAACCTGATTAGCCATTAGTATTTGTATAAGCACAACCCTACTGAAACTGATAAAGCCACCTGCTTCCTAGCACCTGGTCATGGGTCCTGCAATTACTAGGGCTGGTGATTCCTATCAGAAAGCACTGACACGTGTGAAAAGTAATTAGAAGTTTGAAGGGCTGTAAACTTTGTGATTTTATAAATTGAGGCAGAATTGTTTTTAAAAGGTTGAATGACCAAATAAAAATTAAAAATCATTTTTTTCAAACTAGTGCATGGAAATGGTATTTTCTTTTTTTTTTTTTTCAAAGATTTTTATTTATTTATTTCACAGACAGAGATCACAAGTCAGACAGAGATCACAAGTAGGCAGAGAGGCAGGCAGAGAGAGAGGGGGAAGCAGGTTCCCTGCTGAGCAGAGAGCCCAATGCAGGGTTCTATCCCAGGAGCCTGGGATCATGAGCTGAGCCGAAGGCAGAAGCTTTAACCCACTGAGCCACCCAGGCGCCCCAGAAATGGTATTTTCTTTATAAATTTGTGTTTGCTTCAAGAGCTCTTAAATCAGCTCTCGGACTTTTGTCAGGGCGCCTGTTTTTAGGGGTCAGATTTGTCTATTCTTAACGCATTGTGATTGATCGTAATGAATTTGACATGCCCTTAGATTTCAACAGTTGTGTGTGTGTGTGTGTGTGTGTAAATGAGACTTTCATCCCTTTTGCTTCCAACTATGTGGTGCTAGAGAGCTCAATCAAGCAAATATGGGTGACAATGACAATACAAGGGTAATCGTTGGAACTCTCTTCTTTACTAGCCATATTCCATGTTTTTTCTTCTCTATATGGCTCCAGAGTAACTCAGATTTCCACTCGTGGTCATTAATCACTTTTCTCCTTAAAGCCACGGTCAGATAGAAATTTATTTTATATCCTTAGGGCCTCAACCATGCTGAAGTTCTAGATGATCCACTTAGGGTCTTCCTGGTATTTTCATACATTGGTGAAGGTTTGTCTCCTTTCTTGGTCTATTCTTCTGCCTTACTATTGTTTCTGATGATGTGGGTTCATAACACAAGTGTGACTTTAATATTGTCCACTTTGTTATCAGAACCATGGTCATCACCATAATTACCTTTACGTCAATGCATTCCTCCTCTGACTTCACCTCCAGTAATGAACCCCATCCTGTGCACTTGGTGGTAGTAGGATGAAATCTATAAATTCAAGATTATTTATTTGTTGGTCATATATATTTGTGTTAATAGAACACAAATATACATAAAAATCATTACACTGTAAAGTTGTATGTATGTCAATCAATAAACACTAAAAAAGGGGTGCCTGGGTGGCTCAGTGGGTTAAGCCTCTGCCTTCTGTTCAGGTCATGACCTCAGGCCCCTGGGATTGAGCCCTGGGCTCTCTGCTTGGAGGAGAGCCGGCTTCCCCCTACTTGTGATCTCTCTGTCAAATAAATAAATAAATAAATCTCTCTGTCAAATAAACAAACAAACACACACTAAAAAATATGGCTAATTTAATTGGAAATCATTGGGATAATGCCTATTTTTGGTCTCCCAAATAGGGTGGCTTCGAGGTCTGAGTCACTACAGTAACCCAGTTTTACCACACTTCTATTGAATTAAAACAACAGTTCTATACTCTGGAAATCTGAAACAAGTTCCTTAGCAGTTGTTGGGAGATGGGGTTTGAAAACTGAAAACAAAATTTTCTGCCCATACATGAAACAATCCTGAAAGCAAAATACAGTATTCTATCTTGCAAGACTGGATTGAAAATATTCCCTGTCCAGGTTCTAAAAACCTTGTTTGATATCCTACCTGACTTTCCCTTCTAAAACAATACTAAGATTTTGTAAAGATGGTATTCTTCCTCATCTAATACACATGGTTCCCCCTTGACCAACTGGTGTTTCCAGTGGACTTCAAGGAATCAGTAGTATACAAACCTAGAGTTTTCATAAGGATCTTATCAACATCTCTTCATTGCTTTCCCCAATATCTGCAGAACCGAATTCCTCTGAGGCTCCCTGATTCTCTAAGCAGGAACTTCAGGTTCCATGGTATAATCACCAGATCTGCTTGAAATGCAGAAAATCCCGAGTTAGACTCCCAGTGGAGCCACAATACTTGTTTCCATTCAAAAGAAATTATGAGGAGCTCTTGATTCTCTAAGTTGAGATTGAAGGGGATCCTCTAAATCCAGGTGAGGTATGACCTGAATTGGGTCTAAGCTCTAGTTTCCTTTCATCAGCTCATAATTTTTTTTTTTTTTTTTTTACTTTCTCAATGAAGAATAAAGCATTTTATGAATTCTTCAATGAGCAACTAGAAAACATCACCTTTTTTTTTTTTTTAACATTTTGATTTATATTACTGTCTGGCCCACTGTTATGAGTCCATATGAGAAAGCCTACAGGGAGAGAAGTTACATAGATCCAGTAAGTCCATCTCCAGTGCATAGATCCAGTAAGTCCATCCCCAAAGACTAGAGAATTCAGAAACTCGTGTAAGACTGGCATCCTTTGGACAGAATTTGCAGTATGCTTGGAGTGAATATAGTTTATTATCATAAGTTATGTGTTAATAAAGGTGATTTAAGATAAACATTTAAGAACTTCCCTGAGCCTTGTCTTTGCATCTCTAGAAATGCTTTATTTAGTTTTGCCTGCCTTGAGCTCCCAGCTGTTAACAACTCGTCTTTGCCCAGGTCTAAAGACATAAAGTAGGAGCTACCACCTCCTTCTGACTTTTGCAATCTATGAGGATCTCTTTTTATGTATTCACTCTTGTGTATGTCTCTCCAACATAATCCTACCCAGGAAAACCTAAAATTTCAATAGCCACTTTGGGAAACTTTTGGCATGAACAAGAATGTTTATTTAAGAGAGGCACTAAAACAAATAGAGAGATTATAAAGAGATTCTCAAACTGATTTGTCTGTCTCGATGAAGGATTTCTTTGTTTGAAATAGGAAACTCTCCCTTTCTGGTGACCATACTTCAAAGTTTTATGTACAATTAAAAAGCACACAACTTGATGAAGTAGCAAGAAGTCTGAGTTTCTGTTTAAATCAGTTATAATAATTTCCTCCTTCTCTCTTTTTCTATGTGTATGTGTGTGTGTGTGTGTGTGTGTGTGTGTGTGTGTGTGTGCATGTGTGTGAAAATGTGTTCTCCTGAACCTCAGGCTTCTCTTCTTGCAGAGAACAAGATCATTTGCCTTTTGTAGTGATCATTTAATATCTATTTGAAAACTTTTCTTCTCACTTTTTCTCCTTTCCTCTCCTACTCTTTTTTTGTTTTGTTTTGTTTCTTGCAAAAATTTGGAGAGTAATTGATCAAAAAAATAAGTGTTTTGGGGACTGCCTGTGTGGCTCAATTGGTTAAGCATCCAACCCTTGGCTTCAGCTCAGGTCACGATCTAAGGGTCATAAGATTGAGCCTCGTATGGAGTTCCATGGTCAGCACGGATTCTGCTTGAGATTCTCTCTCTCCCTCTCCCTCTGCCCCTCCCCTCATTCTCTCTCTCAAATGAATAAATAATCTCTTAAAACAATACGTGTTTTGTTACTCTGTACATACTCAAGTCACATTTAGCTCAGATAAGCAGTCAGTAATTTCCAAAAACGAAAACAAATAGTTCTAATGTTATTTTTTTTCTTGCCAAAACTATAAATCAGAAGAAAAAGTTTATCTGTGAATTGGATAATGGTCGTGTTAGATGAAAAGAAAAGCTAAGCACACAGAGCTTCTGACATGAATTCAGAATCTTATTTTTCCGATGTATAAATACAGAGGTTAATTTCTATTTTTTAAGTTCATGCAATATAAATAGATGATTACTTAGACAAATTAAGAGTGATTAATTCTAGGGGCGCCTGGGTGGCTCAGTAGGTTAAAGCCTCTGCCTTCAGCTCAGGTCATGATTCCAGGGTCCTGAGATCGAGCCCCACATCAGGCTCTCTGCTCAGCAGGGAGCCTGCTTCCCTTCCTCTCTCTCTGCCTTCCTCTCTCTCTGCCTGCCTCTCTGACTACTTGTGATCTCTGTCAAATAAATAAATAAAATCTTTAAAGAAAAAAAAAGAGTGATTAACTCTAATTTGACAATAATTTTAGTCTACTCCATAGTATCATTACCAGAAAAAGTAATGCAAACATAATATTTTAGTTAACACATAGTGTGGGTTTAATTTCTCATGTTTTAAGCTTTTTAAACTTCCTACACCAATTCCATGAGTTCTGCAAATTATCATTATTTTTATACACCTACATTAAAATGTTTAAGTGAAGCTGAATAATAGATATCTCTTTAATATTGTGTATTCTTTTTTTTATAATATTGTATATTCTTATGCTAAAAATTAAAAGGATTTAATGTGTTGACTTAACTCATAAATTTCCAGATTTATAGTTAACTTGGAGAACTTTGCCTCCTATATAACTATTTTTAATAAATTATTTTTTGATATACAAGTTCTAAATATGAAATGAGTACTACAAACATTGGTCACTAAATATTACTTTAAACAATATTTTTCCTTACTTTTATACATAGAATGGGTACCTATGGAGTAGGATGTATATTTATATGTATATATATATATATACATATAAATATACATATAAATATACATATATACATACATATATATACATATATATGTATATGTATTTATATGTATATATTATATGTAATTTCCTTTAAATTATATAATACATATGTTTATTCTGACAGTTTAAAATATGCTCCCGTTGCATAAAATATGTGTTTATGGAGAAAAAAAGTGCCTTAATAATTATTGATGTACTACCTTCTAGTTCTTTCTACTGTTTACACATCAAAAAGTTGGCTCCTTTAGTTAAAGGCTATAATTAATATAAATGAATACAGAAAAATGGGTATATGTACACAAGATAATAAATATGGTTTATCTGGTTTTTAAAAGAATGGTTCTAGGTTATTGAAATAGCAATGTTAAAACCTATATACTGATTGTGTGTAGGTGATTTAACTAATTATATTTAAAGATAAGATTAAAAACTTCAACTTTATCATCCCTTTGCATAGATATGTATCTAAACATATACATAAAAAGATATCTTAACATTGGCTCAGAGATGTATAAATAATAAAAGAAAACAAATTTAACAGTATACTGTAAATATAAAATTTCCATGACAAGAAAACTTTGTTTATCTGATAAAGACTCTATCAGATACTACTAACAATTGACACAACAATAAAACTCTAAAGTGTTGGTCATTAGATTCACATTTCTCAGTTGAAAACACAAACATCTTTTATGAATCATGTTCTAACCAGAGACATTCTTAGGAGTCTTCCAAAAGCAGATGACATTTGGGAAGATAAAGCTTCCACTCAAAGTTTGTGTATATAAAGATGACTATAAACAGCTTCTAGGCAAGACTCATAAACAAGAGCCACAGATTGTTACACTTCAATCTGCATGCTTTATTTCTTATTTTCTCAGTGATTTTCTTTCCTCTTAGCTATTATAAGGTTCTGGGTTTTTAACAGACTCTTATTATCTCTTAACTTTGACATTTATAAGATGTTTATCCTTAATATTGCCTTTAGTGTTCTTAGTCTCTCTTTAGTATAAAGTCAGTACCTGGCTAAAATTTGCTTATGACTTGGCAAAAAACATACAATCAAAATGATTATTGGGTTTGTGCTCATTTTCCTAGATGTTACCAAGTTTCTTCTGATAAGAGTCACTTGTAAATTAATCTTTTGGTTTCCTTAGTAACTGGATTAAGCCATTAAGCAACTTTTAAAATTACAAACAATATAGAGGGTTCAAGATGGTTGCGTAGGAAAATTCTAAACTCCCTCCTACCTGTGGACACAATAAATATACAACTACATATGGAATAATTTACTCTGAAAAATCCCAGAAAACTGGATGAACAAAGCTGCCATAACAAATGACGAAAAAACAGCATCAGCACGGATAGGAGAGACAGAGACATCATCTCACCAGCAAAAACTCCACCCCACACCTAACAATACACAATCAGGAGAGATCTCAAAAGCAAAGGACCTTTTCCTAAGGAATAAGGGGTTTGCACCCCACATCAGGCACCTCAACCTTTCAATCTTCCACAAAAGAGGTGATACCCCTGAATGCTGGGGTTTGAAAATTAATGGGAATTATATCCAGTAAAACCATAGAACTGTAGAGAACAGAGAGCCCTCTCTTAAAGGATTTGTGTGCAGACTCACTTTCCCCAGGACCCTCACAAAAACACCAATTTGAAAAGTGCCAACCATATGTGAAGGAAGCCACCTACTAATCTTAAAGTGCATACTAGAGAGGCAGGGAACTACTGGGACTTTCTGTGAGGATGGAGACACTGGTAAGCACCATATTTGTAACTTCATCCTACCTTGCTAAGGTTGGCACTGATGGGTGCATTTTGAAACTGCCATTCTAAGTTGCTACAGTCAGTGGATGCACCCAGCTGAAAACCCCACCTACCTCTGCAGCAGTTAGACATAGCATCCAGACCAGGTGACAGCCCAGCCTACTCCCAGACCCCAGCATAACTGTGTGTTGCAGCCATTCTGGTTACAACCCAGCCTACTCCTGCCTCAGTGGGGTCACATGTCACAGCTGGGCTGAGTGCCAGCCCCATTTACCACCATGCCACAAATGTGGCAATGGACTAAACACTTTAATCAAGGACATGGAATGGTTAAGGGTACCTGGATGGCTCAGTCAGTTAAGTGTCTGACTCTTCGTTTTGGGTCAGGTCATGATCTCAACATCATGAGATCAAGCCCTGCATGGGGCTCCACACTCATCACAGAATCTTCTTGAGATTCTTCTCCCTCCCTCTGTGTTCCCCTGCCCCACATACTCTCTCTCTGTCTCTGTCTCTCTCTCTCTCTCTTTCTCTCTCTCTCAAATAAATTAAAAAAAAAAATAAAATCTAAAAAAAAAAAAAAAAAAAGACATAGAGTGGCTGAATGAATAAAAAAAAATTAAAAAACAAGACCCATCAGTATGTTGTCTATAAAAGACTCATTTCAAAATTAAGGACATACACACTGAAAGTGAGGGATAGAGAAAAATATGCCCTGCAAATGGAAACAAAAAGAAAGCTGGTATAGCTTTCTTCATAGGTGAAATAAACCTTACAACAATGAAGAGCATTATATAATGATAAAGGGGTTAATCCAACAAGAAGACATACATTTATAAATATATATGCACTCAACATAGGAGCACCAAGATATATAAAACAAATATTAATGGACCTCAAGGGAGAAATTGACAGCAATACAATAGTAATAGAAGACTTTAACACCGCATTTTTATCAACAAATAGATCATCCAAACGAAAACTTAATAAGAAAACATTGGCCTTAACTGACACTTTAGACCATGTAGATGTATTAAGAGATACATGCAGAACATTCCACCAAAAGCAATAGAATACACATTCTTTTCAAGTGCACATGGAATATTCTTTAAGACAGATCACATGTTAGGTCACAAAACTATTCTCAATTAATTCAAGGAGCTTAAAATCATAATCAAGCATCTTCTCCAACCATAATGGTATGAAATGAGAATTTAATTACAGGAAGAGGCTGAAAAAAAGCACAAAATACAGAGATTAAACAACATGCTGATAAACAACCAATGGGTCATTGAAGAAATCAATTTCACTACAGACAAGTGAAAAAAAAATATGGTATGTTAACATCTTTGGATGCAGCAGAAATGAATCCAAGAAGGCAGATCATAGCAATATAGACCTACCTCAAAAAACAAGAAAAATCTCAACGAAACAACCAAATTTTATACCCAACGGAGCTAAAAAATGAAGAACAAAAAAAGTCCAGTCAGTAAAAGGAAAGAAATAATATACATCAGAGAGAGAATAAATGAAATAGACTGAAAAAGAGAAAAAAAGAAACAATGAAACTAAGAGTTGATTCTTTGAAAAGATTAACAAAAAAGACAAATCATAGCCAGACTAACCAAGAGAAAAAGAGAAAGGATTCTAATAAAAGAAAAGAGGAGATGTTACAACTACTACAGAAATACAAAGGATCATCAGAAACTATTATGAACAATTATATGCAACTGGACAACATAGAAGAAATGAATAAATTCCTAGAAACATATCACCTTACAAGGCCAAATCATGAAAATATAGAAAATTTCAATAGACCAATTCCTAGTAAGGAGATTGAATCAGTGATGAAAAACCTCTCAACAAACAAAGTACAAGATCAGATGGCTTCTATTGTAACTTGTACCAAACATTCAGAGAAGAGTTTATATTTATATCCTTCTCAAGATCTTTGAAAAAAAAAAAAATTGAAGATGAGGGAACACGTGCAAACATTTCATGAAGCCAACACTACCTTGATACCAAAACCAGGCAAGCACACCATAGAAAAAGAATATTACAGACCAGTATCACTAATGAATGTTCATGCAAAAATCCTCAACAAAATATTAGCAAACCAAATTCAATAATATATTAAAAGAACCATACACAATGATCAAGTGAGATTTATTTCAGGGACGCAATGATGATTTAACATCTGCAAATTAATATCACATTAACAAAATGAAGGATTAAAAATCATATAATCATCTCAATAGATGCAGAAAAAGCACTTGACAAGATTCAACATCCATTTATGACAAAAACTCTCAAAAAAGTGGGTATAGAAGGAACATTCCACAATGCAGTAAGGCCATTTATGACAAACTCACAGCTAATATCATACTGAATGATGAAAAGCTAAAAGCTTTTCCTGAACGATCAGGAACAAGACAAAGAAGCCCACTCTTGCCACTTTTATTCAATGTAGTATTGGAAGTTCTAGCCACAGCAGTTAGGAAAGAAAAAAGATAAGAGGCACCCAAAATGGAAAGGAAGAATTAAAACTGTCACTATTTACAGAAGACATAATACTATATATAGAAATCGTAAAACATTACACAAATACACACACACACACAATTAGAACTAACAAATGAATTCAATAAAGTAGCAGGATAAAAAATTAGCATACAAAAATCTGTGACTTTTCTATACACTAATAATGAACTAACAGAAAGAGGAAACAATCCTGTTTATAATTGCATCAAAAAGAACAAAATAGCTGACTAACCAAGAAGGTGAAAGATCTGTACACTGTAAACTACAAAACACTGATGGAAGAAGTTAAAGAAGACACAATTAAATGAAAGAAATTTCATGTTCATGGATTGGAAGAATTCATATTGTTAAAATGCCCAGGGACATTTAATAACTAGGGACACCTGGGTGACTCAGTTGATTAAGGGACTGCCTTCAGCTCAGGTTATGATCCTGGAGTCTCAGGATCGAGTCCCACATTAGGCTCCCTGCTCAGCGGGGCATCTGCTTCTCCCTCTAACCCTCCCCCATCTTGTTCTCGCTATCTCTCATTCTCTCTCTTTGAGATAAATAAATAAATCTTAAAAAAAAAAAAAAAAAGCCCACACTACCCAGAGCAATCTAAAGATTGAATGCAATCTCTTTCAAAATTCCAATGACATTTTTCACAGACCTAGAACAAATAATTCTAACATTTGTATGGAACCAAGAAGATTTTGAATAGCCAAAGCAACCTTAAGAGAAAGAGCAAAGCTGGAGGTATCATGGTCCCTGATTTCAAACTACAGTAGAAAGCTATACTAATCAAAACACTATGACATTAACATAAAAACAGACACACAAATTAATGAAACAATTGAGACCCCAGAATTAAACCCACACTATATGGACAATTAATTTATGACAAGAACTAAAGAACATACAATGAAGAAAGAACAGTTTCTTCAATAAAAGATGTTGGGAAAACTGGACAGCCACATGCAAAAGGAAGGAAGGAAGGAAGGAAGGAAGGAAGGAGGAGGGAGGGAGGGTGGGAAGAAGGCAGGAAGAAAGAAAGAAAGAAAGAAAGCCAGCCAGCCTAGACCACTACCTTGCACCACACAAAAAATTAGCTCAAATGGGCAAAATACTTCAATGTAAGACCTGAAACCATAAAATTCCTAGAAGAAAACACAGGCAATAAGCTGTTTGACATTGATCTTAGCAATATTTCCATGGTTCTGATTCCAAAGGCAAGGGAAACAAAAATAAAAATAAGCAAATGGGATTCCATCAAACTAAAATACTTCTGCATGGAAAAGAAACTATCATCAAACAAAAAGCAACTTACCGAAAGGGAGATTTTTGCAAATTCCAGATCTGACAAGGTATTAATATCCAAATATACGAAGAACTCATATAGCTCAACAACAACAGCAACAACAACAATAACAATAAAAACAAACAAACCTAAAAATTGGTCAGAGGATCTGAACTGACATTTTTTGCAAAGAAATACAGATAGGCAACAGGGTCATGAAAGGATGTTCAACATTACTATTAATTCAGATCAAACCACAGTATCATTTTACACTGGTTGGAATGGCTGTTATCAAAAAGACAAGATATAAAAAGTGTTGCTGAGAATGTGAAAAAAGAGAATGCTTGCACGCTGTTGGTGGGAATGTAAATTCACACAGACATTGTGGAAAACAGTATGGAGACTCCTCAAAAAATTGGGCCTGGAACTACCTTATTTTTGGGCCTAGAACTACCTTATGATCCAACTATTCCATTTCTGAACACTTATCTAAAGAATACGAAAATGTTGACTTGAAAAGATATATGAATCCCTATCTTTATTGCAACATTATTTACAGCAGTCAAGAAATAGAAACAACCTCAATGTCTATCCATAGATGAATGGATAAAGAAGATTTGAGATAAAAAACAGTTGAACAAAAACAAACTCATAGATGCAGAGAACAGATTGGTGGTTGCCTAAGGGAAAGGGGGGTGAGGGCTGTGCAAAATAGGTGAAGGGGCTCAATTGTATGATGATGGATGGCAACTAGACTTTTAGTGGTGATCACTTTGTAGTTCGTAGAGATGTTGAATTATAATGTCATACGCCTAAAACTTATATAATGTAATATACCAGATTTGCCTCAAATATATATGTATGTGTAAACCAGAAAAGTAGAAATCTAAAATTCTCAATCATGTCAAACCTAAAAAGAGACATCTCTCAGAATGAATCCTTATAGAACTTTCACAGGAGCTATATACTCTAAAAGAGTTAAGGAAAAGATGATAATACATGTTTGAAAACTATCCCATTTTTACAAACCTTACTCAAAGACATACCACTTAGGCTGTACCCTAACTTTTCTGGCTGATGATCTCTGTATTACAAATTCATCACCTGGTTTAGGACTGTAATTGATGAATGATACCAACTATTATAATGCTGTTTAAAAATTATATAGAGATATCTTGACTAAAAATATATCATTACGTGGTCTTCTAGTATTAGATTTATGACACAAAAGTTTCTTGCCTATTACCTGCAAATTAAACAAGTATCTGTTATGTTGGTAAGCTGACACCTGCCTTCAGTGTATCCTCTGATATAATCAAGTGTATTTCTGGCCTATTTCCTGCCTCCAGAAAAAAAGATCTTGACATAATTTAATTCAAAGACAAAAATTGAGCCTTGAATTAAGTTAAAAACTTTAATCATTAAGAGGAAATTTGAACTGTTTCCTTCTGTATCAAATTCTCTTTAAACAGGGGGGAAATTACACATGCTATCATTCAGAGAATAGAAGATGAACAGGACTGTGTCACTAAGGCTATATTGCTTTCCTATTAATTCTGCAACAAATTATCACAAACTCAGTGACTTAGAACAAAACAAATATATCGTCTTACAGTTCTGGAGGTCAGAGGTCCAAAATGCGTATCACAGAATTAACATCCAGGCATTGGCAGAGCTGAGATCCTCCTGATGTCCCTAGAGGAAAATTCATCTCCTGAGTCTCCCAGTTCTAAAGACTATCTGCGTTCATTGGCTCATGACCTCCTTCAATTTTCAAAGCCAACAATCTCATCACTCTGATAACTGTTTCTATAGTCACAATTCCTTCTTTGTAATTGTCCTCCTTCCTCCTTTCACTTATAAGGCCTTTGTGATTACACTGTGCCCACCTGGATAAACTCTCAATTGTAAGGCCAGCTGAGTAGAATTCTTAATTCCATCTGCAACCTTAGTTCTGTCTTGCCATGTGACAGCATATTCATAGGTTCTAGGAATTGGGAGGTGGATACAGTTGGAGGACTTTATTCTGTCTCTAACAAAGGCCAAGAGACTCATGAAAATTACAGTGATGGTTTGAAAGAGTTACTTTAAACCCTGAGCTCTCCAGATGAAACAACTGCTTTCTGAAGGAAAGAAAGCTACATGTATATACCTACCTATCTTGCAAGTATATTACTAATAAATATTGGAAACAACCAAATCATGAAGGAAGGTAATTTGGCTAATATCCCTTACATGATTCTATAGACTTTTTGGATTAGGAAGTGGATATGTTCTTTTGTTTTAATTTGGGAACCCTTAGCTCCTGGCCTAGACATATGTTACAATGATCATAGTCCTTTTCTTCATATTTGTGTTGCAGTTCTCAAATTTGTGATCTCGACAGACTTAAATGCTGCTATGCATTTGCTATGGGAAAACACTCCAACAAATAAAATTCCCACTTAAAAAACAAGAAAATTAGACAAGTACAGAGATGGGGACAAATACCATCAGAAGTTCTAGACACTATACAGTGATGCAGTTCTGGACTGATCATTTTCGAGAAGATAATCGCCTCTCTTCCAGCTTATACTGAAGAATGACCAATAAGGAGACAGAACTAAAACCAACTTTGCCCCTAAGTGAAACACCACTTGGATAATCAAGCATAAATTCCTGTCTCATTATTGTGTTACACAATACTGAGAACAAGAAAAGATAACTTAGCTGCTTGCTTCAAAAAACATCTGCTCCTTGAAGATAAACTATAAACCAATAATAATTAATTACTTCTTATAGCTAACAACTTCTTCATCAAGTTCTTCAAGGGACACCTGGCTGGCTCAATCAGTAGAGCATGTGTCTCAGTGTCATGAGTTCAAGCCCCACATTGGAACTTTAGCTTACTTAAAAACAAAATTGAACATAAAAAGTTCTTCAAGATCCTTACTTCTCTATGCCCAAACCAAAACTATTATAAATATTGCCTACTCTCCAATGACTTTTTACCTTGAAAGACCTTAAAATTATCCAGTTCACACTCTAAAGGCTAGAAATATTCTTCTCTGACTTTTCTGAGACATTATTAAGTCTCTCAGGTACATTTTCCCTTCTTCTGCTGTAAGTCTAATAAATGTAGCTTCGATATACAACAGATTTTTAGGTGATCATTTGGGAAATTTGGAGTTGACAGGGCCCAAGTTGGAAAACTATCCTCTTACAGTAACTTTTTGCCCCATGCAGAACTATGCAAAAGTTGAAGGGGTTGCCCATTGTTGTTACCCTTTATTGAGTACCTTCTTCATCAGTTCAACTATGAAGTCTCTGTGAGGATTCATTCGGTTGTCATACAAATAAAACCACAGTCAGTCATCCTTGACATGCCAGTGTTCCAAAGGGGATAATGGGAAGTTTACATTTGAAATAATATTATCATTATATGTGTATACACACACACACACACACACACACACACACACACACACACATATAAAATCATAAATATGGTATCACATTTGATTTCACATATTGCATCCCATTTATGTATATTAAAATGTATATATTTTAACATTTAATTTTCTAATTTCATCCATTGTCAGAAGAAAGTGATACGATAAATTTTCTTGACTAAATCTAAAATACATACAACTAACGTGTATGAATCTAACTCTCAAAGAAGAGCATGACTTTACTAAAATACTTCTCAATATTTTTAGTTTTTATAAAAAAAGATATGCCTAGCTTATCTAATTATGATATTAGAACATTTTTAGTAGAATGGTAATATCAATGAGACTCATTGTTTTATCAGTTTTTACTGAGAATTTGCAGGTCTATAATTATGAATCATCTAGATATACCATGCACACACTGTCATACTGTCTATTTTCCCTCACATATCATGGTTCTATCATGACTACTTCTAATTATGATGATTATTGCTCAAGTAATCTAAAATTTTGTCTCTAAAATATGAAGTTGGCTTGATTTATTCATGTTGAATAACTCCCAAATGAATATTCTAACCTAGCACATAATTTACAAGTTAAGAAAATAACACATGGTTCAAGTTCAGGGTGAACTATAAAATGTCTGTGACCACTTGATCTAATCCTTTTTATATAATTCATAGTCCAATTTAGTAACTTTAATCAAATTCAGGGAAAGAATATAGAGATAGATCTAAAGATCTGATGTTTTCATATAAGTTCAAAATATTGAAGGTTTTATTGTTTGAGTGGAACATAAAACAAAAAACTTAGCTAGGAAAGCAATGATTATTAAAAGAGCCCTAACCCCAAAGAATATTTTAACAAACAAAATTCTAAACAATTACCACCTTGGTGCTCTCCAACACATCATCTCATTTTGCCACTTCACCCACTGGTAACATTCTAATAAAATATCTTGACTCATATTTTAATTTGAGCTTATCACATTGGTTCTTGATAAGCAAAGTACATTCAAGACATTGAGGTTTTCAGTTGAAAACTAAGATTTCTATAAAGTCATTCTAGGGCCATCCAATCCCAGAATTGACTTTGATGTAGAACAAAAGTGATGATGGAAAAGCAAATGTACAACATATTTTAAACACTAGAGGGAGTGAAAAAAGGAATTTGAAGGATGGGATGTTTGGGGTTTGCAATGACTATAAGTGGATCTTTACTCAGAAACTTCAGTCACAATTCAACAATTGAATCTTCCAATGCATGACCAACTTTGCTACGTAACATGAATGATGATGTATCTCAGATTACTTAGCATTGAATATTAAAGCTATTCAGGAACCCAATATTCCATATAGGCTTGCTGTGTTACTTTGTACAAAACATCCAACCTGTCTGGGCCTCAACCCTCATGTATTAATTGAAAATTATGCAAAAAATAAACTAGAAATAAATAAATAAATAAATAAATAAATAAATAAAATATTTATCTTTTTGCTCTATATTTTAAATCAAATTAATAATATTAATTAAAGGAGAAGCTGCTGAAAATTTCATGTAATGGTTACATTTTTAGCAGACTAACTACAATGGTAGCTTTAACACATCTCTGCATTGAATTTATCGAAGCTTTAAATTAATATGCAATGACATTAATATGAATACATAAAATAATATTTTTTCATTTAAGTGAGTAACAAAACAGATGATCAATCTTAGATTGAAGAGTTACTTTCTCATAGAAGCCTTCTCTGACATCCCTATCATCTCTTCTCCACATTTGTCTCCAAAAGACTAAAAAAGCTCACCATCACCATGTATAGTTAAGCAAAGACATGCTATAGAAGGTATTGAATAATTAAGAAAACAGTTCTGAGAGTTAACAAGAATTGGTTTTAAATCCCCAAACTACCCAAATCCAAATTTTAGTGACCTTGCTCTACTTATAAGACTTGTCTTAACCCTTCTTTTCTTATCCATAAAGTGGAGCTGATCTGTGTCTCAGGAATTTTGTAAGATTTATATATGGCAATGGAGTAAATCTGAAATGCTATGCTAGTAAACAGTAGTTATTAATACTTAACAAATAAAAAGTGGGCTAGCCAGAAGATTCACCCACAAATTCTAAAGGTCCCTTTCAAAGTTCTATGTTTCTATCCTACAACTACATGAATATACTCAACATTAATCTAAAATGGATTCTTTTGGAACTTTCCTGATGTTATCAGAAAGTGGCAAACAGCTATGCTTGTAAAGCTATAAAATGGCCACTAACACACTTAAAGCAACTATAAAATACCAGATATTGTAAAATATCATAGATTATTAAATGCATTAGAGAGTTGGCCTAATTTTTAAAATGTCTGTCTTAGAATCAATGAAATATCCTTAACCATTCATGACTTGTTAGAACTGAGACTCTCGTCCCAATTCTACTTTTCAGAATTTTCTTCCACTAGGTCATTAACTTTACCTGCACACACTCTTTCCCTCTTTTCAGATGTTCTCCTTCCTAATTTAACTCCACCGCCTCCTTGATGTCTTCTCCTCTCCTTCTTTCCTCAGAACACCTGCAATCCTTTATTTGTTCCTATCATGTTGGAACATAATGCATAATGTATATGTTTTGTTTTGTTTTATCCCATACTAGAGTGCAAAGCTTTGAAAGCACAGAAAATCTCTTCCATTTTTGTATCCTTTATAGTGTATTATGTAGGATAGAAACTTAATATTTATTGTTCAATCAAATAAATGAAACTATAGCAGAATTATTTACATTTCAGCAAAGGGTAAGTTGTTTCTAAGAATTTCGAAGATAACCAATTATGTGGACCAAAATGATGTTAACCTACATAATTCTTATTTTAAGTAATGTAAACACAGAGTGGTTCATTCAATCAAGTAAAATGAAAACCAGAAATATTCTCAACCCCTCTTTTTGACCACTAAAGATGTTGTTTAGTTCAAAAGTCCTTAAACACACCCTCTAGTTTCCTGTTATTGGATACATCACCCTTTAAAATGAAAAAAAAAAAAAAAAAAAGATGGTATTTAATGATCATTATCTTAGCAATAAAGTCCTGAACTATTTTGAACAATAATTTTATGAAGGCTCCTGTAATACCATGATATCCTGTAAAATACTGCCAAAAACTGAGATTCTACCCTGTTTACAAGTCAATCTGCTCATCTGCCACAGCCTCATGAATGCTACACGGAAACTGTGAGTCAACAACAAAGAGAAGTGTATTTGCAATATTAGTGGCCAAAGAATTGGCATTTTTGTACTACTTCTCCAAAACTTCAATCCCCGTCAAGTGATGCAAAGAGGGTCAAATGACACATGGACAGACAATTGATGGCAGGAAAAAAATCCTTGGGTTAGGGAACCAAATCTTTTCTATTGCGCAGCAAGCATCCTTCCTCATTGTTATATCTTCCAGTGTTATAAACATACCTGCCCTTTGCTCCAGAAAGAGATACTTTCTCTAACTGCAGAGACTGTTTGCTATATAAACATCCTTGAAAAGATCATCTGGTAGAAAGACACAGAGTTGTGCCTCTGCTCTGAAGATGGGCAGAAAAGTGAGACACCTATAGATGATTATCTCCCTACAAATGCTACTTATTTGACTTCCAACAAAGCAGAGTACGAGCCTCCAAGATCCACAGCTCTATCACACGTAGAACAGAATCAGCTCTACAATCATGTAACAGGCATTCCTAAAAAGTGCCATGCTATGCAAAATTATGCAATAAAAATAACAGAGCTTATGGGAAAAAATGGTTTAAGGAGCACAACACTCAAAAGCTTTGCCAATGACACACTAAAAATAATACAGAAACCTAATAAAAACAGCAGTGTGGCTCTACGCATATGAAATATTTAGCTAAATATAAATACTCCAGTAAATATGACACTTTACCTTGAAAAAACTTGAAGTTTATTTGTGGAAGTGACTGTTGAGAATTTTGGTTCTGAGTTATTGTGAAGCAGAGAGGGTTATCTAAAATCAGATGGAAAATGTAACAACAGATGTACATGGGTGTGACTCATAATACACGCAGTGACTGAGATAAGCAGCAAATGTCTGAGGCATGTCTGTGTGTGTGTGTGTGTGTGTGTGTGAGTGTTGTGTTTTCCTCATGACTCAGCTGAGCTCCCTGCTGTTCTCTGCATTCACCTGGTGTTTCTCATGGATAAAACAAACATAAAGGAATAGAACACTTGTGTTATACTCAAATTATTCCCTAATCCATCAATCTTGTTGGAAAAATAATTCACGTTTTTCAAGACAAATGTTATAACTATATGATGATCTAGTCACAAGTAAGCCATTGTTCTTATTTATTCATGAAAACATATTTTTTGCAGAACTCTACCAGCTAACATTCTCATTAGCTTTATTTGAATTAATCTACGCATTTGAACATCCACTCTTTTTATTGGTTTGTGTTACCAAAATAAAATATTGTTTTAAAAATCTAGAACAATTTCACAGTTTCTTCCTCATCTTTCTTTGCTACAACCCTGTTTCTTTCCTCAGAGTTATCTGGATATCAGTTTTGTATTATCCTTTGAAGTATTTGTGATAGTTTTATACACATAGATAGGTGTTTTTTCTTTTCTCTCTCTCTCTCTCTTTTATGTCTATGAGATCATTCTGTGCTTATGTTTTCGCGACTCATCATTTCCATTCTGAGATTCAATATATTGCATAGGTACTTCTGTTAGGACATCATGCTTGTTAACTGTTACTTAACATTCCATGCTGTGAATGTCTGCAGTTCCGCCAATTCACTGCTTCTCTATCAATATTCTTGAAAAAGGGAAAAAGTCCTGGTGCTCACATCTAAATTTTCTGTAGAATGACTTCCTGGCAATAGCATTAATGGATGAGAGAGTACACAATTTTACATTTTGATAGATACAGAAAAATTATCTAAAAATAGAGTACTATCAAACTACGCTATTACTCTTTTCTCTGTATCTTTGCCAACACTGGATATTACCCATCTTTTACCATTTTTGTCAATATCCTCGCGATTTATTTTCAGTCTGTATTTAATATAGTTTACCAGTGAGAATGAGCATGTTTTTCAAGTTTCTTTGTTATTGCATTTCATCTCTGAATTATTTATTCATGGTTACTGCTTGCTTTTGGCATTGGGTTTTTTTATATGTTTTTCTGGAATATTTATTTGCAGGTTTTTAACATATCATGGTTAACAATCTGTTGTCTCTTAATTCGGTGCAAATAATTTCTTCCAATATGTTTTATATTTTAAATGTGGCATGGCTAGCTTCAAAAAAGAAAATCTTATTCCTATAAAATATTCTGAAAATTTTTTCATTATTTCCCTAATCAGGTGCTAGAAATAATCAGGTGTTAGAAAAATGCATAAATAAAGTAAGTCAGAGGGGGTTGAGCATTAAAAATACAAAGAACAAAAGGAAAGGAAGAGAAACAGCAAGCCCAGTAAGGTATAAAATGTCAGTGAGGATCGTGAAAGACACATCAGCCTTACACTGCTTTTCTCCTAGATGAATCCTGTTAAGAGCATTATGAGAAAAGTAAAGCTCCTTTATCTGGGGAAGAGAAAGCCTTCCCGTAAAGAATAACACAGATCTATAAATAATACTAAGACTATTTTTACATATGTAAAGAAAATGTAAAGGGAGATGCTATTATTAGGTTTAATTATAATGTCAGTTAAGTGGAAAGGCTACATTTGATGGGTTCAGTAATATTGCGTATGAAGAGTTTTCTATAAAAATTTCTGTCTTAGAATTAGTGCCATCCCAAGGTCATATTCCATTTCCTGGTGTCCAAACCAAAGCTCTGAGGCAGGGTGGTGGAATAAAAAACACCAGAAGTCTCCAGACTCATAATAAGAAAGGAGGTCAAGATAAAAAAAAGAATACACAGGCTTTGTCTGAAACATATTTGTAGAAAGGATAAAAGGCCAACACTCTCTACTTTGTTGCATAACTTTAAAATATTCAAATATATTTGTAACAGTTGTTACCAGTTCTTTATGTAAGTAAATAATACATTTTGAGAACAATTTAAAAAAATTTTCCCCAATATGATCACCTGCATTTGCAAGGTCAGTGTAAAAAAGAGGCCAAATTGTGACAATTCAATGATATCTGCCCTCTCAGATTAAGTGGAAAGAAATGCACAATCCACAAGGGGCTGAAATATGTGGGGGTGTGATTATAAGAATACTGTCCCTTGAGAACCTGGTGGAAATAAGATAGATATGTATCTCTCGAGGCCATTCCAAAGATGAGAGAAATTTAGTGAATACAAACAGATAGACACGTTGCCCACATTTCTCAGCTCTAAACATTATGTTGAGCATAGCTGGGTTCCATTATTGCAGTTAGGCTGTAGGGCAGTGATCTGGACTGGCTTTGTTCTCCCCAGTAAGAACTGATGCATTTCAAGTCGCTAATCAGCATTGTCTGTGCTTTTGCTCAGCTAATCTTCTGGCAATGTGCGATGAACAATCTGCCTATTGACTGTCTCAGCGGTTGCGAGTCCCTCCGCCCTCACCCCATGTTGATCCTCATCTAGTTTCTGCTGGCTGCTCTTTTTTCCTATAAAAGAAGGGGGGTATAAAACCTGGCCATTCTCTTCCCCTCCCCCAAGATACAATTCTCACTCTCCGAGAGAGTTCTCTGCTCCCTTCTCTCAATGATTCCTTCTGGAATTTGAAAAATGCTGCCTAATTCTTAGTGTGCACTGGGATCATTACTGGGTTTCGGGCCACCTTGAGCTCCCTCTCAAACAAGAGAAGAGTTTTTGCTGCATTTCACTGTGTGTGTGTGTGTGTGTGTGTGTGTGTGTGTGTGTGTAGAACTAATTTATAAAAAATACAGACATTTCACTAACATCTGTCATCACTTCATTGAGGAAATACTTGTGATTAACTCTTTGTATTAGGAAATAGAACAGGCAGTCAGAAAGATATTGACCTTTGTATTACCGAGATTAAAATATACACTTAAAGTGGATCTCTTTATAACACAAACCTAAGATGGGAATGTGGAAAATCTCTGGATTTCCTGTCTTAAAACTTTTTATCATTTGCACTCCTGCAGAAGTAAAACAAAGCACGAATTTTGCCAAGACTCAGCATGAATTTACTTTTCACGGAAGGTGTAGGAGAAGCTGCAATATAAAAAGTACTTAACAATAATTTTTAAAGCTACTAGCACAATGCAAAATACTATTGCCAGATACTACATAATTTGACTTCACCTGTTCACGTAAAGCTGCTCACGGTCAATCCCGGGCAAATTGTCTTCATTTGCTAAGAGCAAAGTTAAAAAGGAAGCCAGATAATTACCTATGTATTTACTCAGCCTCGTCTTCTGGTCTCCCCACATATAACTTAAAATACAATAAAAATAAAAATTTTTATTTTTAAATAAAATGGACAGAAAATAAAATTCTGTCCAAGCAGAAGAACACATACTGCAAAGAATTATTTGCTATCCTTAGACCACAATCTCCTCCCCTTCTTTCCTCTTTTTCTTTGTTTCTCCAGAGGAAACAAACACACAAATATCACCATTGAAACTGAAAAATTTGAAGAAAAATATACTTCCCTTACTTATAATAGCAGGATCTTAGAATAGTCATTGCTTAAACACCCAAGATCTCTGGGCATAGTCAATTCTTACATAGAAGCTCAAAATCTTTAGAGATTGATTCTAGACCATCTGTGCTTCTGTCCTATGGGGATTCAGACAAACTAATAATTGCCCATGGATCTAATAAATGTATCAGAGTCCCTTTACTAAGCAGGTTGTTCATCTAGGATTGTGGTATGGTTACTCCAAATTTTCTGCTTAGTCTAGGAAGCTAGGCTTCTCCTGGCGCATGTAGTAAAATTACATAAATTTTAAAGACTCAGTGAAAGAAGCAGCTGAAAATCAACAGATTGCTGATATAGTCCGTATGCCCTCTGTGCTCCCACACTGCTTTGCCCATCTCTCTGTAATAGCACTTACTTATATTGTATTGAAATTTTTCTACGGCTGAATCTATCCTTTGGTAGACGCTGATCACTGAAGGGCAACTTAAAAGTAATTTTCATTTCTCTTACGTCAAATGTGTGCAATGAGGCAAATTATAAATATATGTGAAAATACATAAATAAATAAAAGTTGTCTTTCCCAAGATCCTAGTACAACGCCTGATGTATATTTGGCAGACAATCAGCTCATTTGATTACAAGAACTAATTTGTGAGTTAATATAGAGGAAGGAAAGAGGCTCAGATCTTCTGATTTAAAACTCATTTGAATTGAAAACTCATTTGAACCTTCCCTTGCCTATAGTTCTCTTTCTAGCCACTACGTCTTTTCCTTATTTTTCTGCCAAACATCTTGCAAGAAATGTCTGCATTTAGTGTCTCCAAGCAGAAATGTCCAAGACAACTAAAAGTCTTAACAATTCATTGGTTCCGAAGTGGAAATTTAGAGATTGAAAATCATGAAGTAATGATACTTTACTTTAAAAAAAAAAAATGAGCAAAATTAGAGAACATAGAGACATCTACAGAAGGGTCAGGTTTCCGCAAATTCTCATGAAGATATTTATTGCATTTTCTTATTTTATTCTGGCTTTCTAACAAGTTCCAGTAACAGTATCGCCTCCTGATTATGATTTTTAAACTGTTCTGCATTCTCTGGAGAAAATACTTTTGAGGACTCATTGCCTAGTCATCTTGGTACATGGTATGACTCATTTGAAAAACTTTTCACCTTCTGAATCTTTATCAGAGCTTTAAAAATACATTCAGTTGTTTTGTACCACTTAAAAGACTTTGCTCCAGATAAGTGGAATAATCGAGGCCATAGTTACTCAAAGACACACAGGCTCACTCCTCAGCACTCTGGGAAATTTCTCTACCTGGTAGGTGGGTTTGTTGAGTTTCAAAGGAAACTGGGCAACTCACCCTAATTTTCTCATTTAATGAGGTTTTGCTATAGTTGTTGTTTAATGAACCTCTACTATGAAAGTATTGAGGCTACCCAAATCAATACCATGTTGCAAGGGTGGATTAGATTCTTCATTCAGATTGGTGGACAACATTTAAGGGAAGATTCCACTTCAACAGCGTGGCTCCAGGGAAGACCATAAGTAACAGGTAAGTGTTGCAATGATATAAAAGTTTCAGACCTACCACCTTGAGGCTTTTCCTATTAATATTTCACAAGGCTGTCAGTGCGCTACTCTTCAGATTGTTATTAGCATTGAATTAGAAATCTTGATGAGTAGTATAGAATCAAGTTCCCTAATTTGTTCTGTTTGAGGATAAATCAAGAGCCCAGTCATACACATATAAAATCCTGCCAAGACCTCAAGGAAGGGTCCCATAAACTTACTCTCCAAACACATGCTCTTTTAAATATCAAAGCTCTAATTTTAGTGTTTTATAAATGGTTAGGAAGCTTTTAAGTGACTTCCTTTTATTATCATAAACAGTTCTGCTAATGTATGAATGGAGGAGTAAAAAAAAAATAAACACAATACCCCCAAATCAGGAGCGGATGGTGAAGATAAAACAGCAACATTGAAAAGACCCAAAAATCACTATTTCCTCCTAAAAATCTTGAGAAGAAAACACAGATACTATTATAAGTAGGCGAAATTATTCTTTAAAAGTAGGATTTAAAACATATACTTTATTCATGTCAAAAAAAAAGTTAAAACTAAGTGGAAGAGAGATTTATACCTGCTTTAAGTAATTTTATAAAGTCCCACAGCAACCAAAAAGAAAGTGCTCATGAACTGAGTTAAATTGGGTCATATATAGGCTCAAAAATCTTACAGTAAAATAAAAGAACTCATTAGAGAAATGAAAAGCAAAATAAAGCTTGAAAATATCTGAAAGTAGAGATTGAAAAATGAGAACACTGAAAATTCAGAAAATTATCTTTGTGCTAACTAATCAAGGTGTTAAGGACTTATTATTATTATTAATACACAAAGTGAATTGTCATAGATTAACAAGAGATAAACTCTAGAATCAGACTCCTTAGGTTCAAATCTCAGCTCTGCTCTCTAGCTGTGTGATCTTTAGCTGTTGACTTAACCACTCTGTACCATTTCTCATCTGTAGAGTAAAGACTATCATAAAGCCAACCTGAGGATAAATTGAGTTAATACACAGAATGCACTGTGCCTGGTCCACTGTCAAGGTTTCATAAGCCCTTATTATGCTTAGCCTCATACTTCCATCTTGGTGCATACATAGTTCAGTATATAGTTCTCAGGTCAGGCCCGTACTAGGTTTGTATGATCCAGTAGAAGACAGAGAAGTCATACTCCTATTTATGTGTCTCTCTCAACACATAACACCACACATTGTAGTGTGGCCTCGTGTCCTTCAAACTGGATTGATGTCATAGGAATGAGAGCAAGGCACAATCCCGTTTTCTTTGTTTTTCAAAGACTAACTTGCACCTCTGTGTTTCACACATTTCAAATGCAATTCCTTGAATTTTGAGAAGAATTTTCTTTTTTTAAAAGGCATTTTATTGAATAAAACCCGACTAGTTTGTTCCCTGATTGCCATTTCTGAAGCTGCTCTTCCAAGCCAACATCACCAGTCAATGAGAGAATGTGTCAGCAGGGGGCTTCTCTTCTTTTTCTGAGGGTCTGTGATGTTTGTTTTTCAACAGAAACTGAGCTCTAAGTAAACACAAATTTTTATTTCAGAGTAAATGTTTTCAAGTTCTACAGCACCTTTGTTTTCTGAGAATGTCAATTTTATGTTGGTTCCCAAGTTGATAGAAAAAGAAATAAATCATTTAAAGAACACATTTATTTCTTGCAACAAAACAGTCTAAGGAAATAGTGAAAATGTTCAGTAAACCAAGGCATTTGCTAAATAAATGAAAGCTTCACAAGCTAAATACTGAGTACATGTCTGCATGCATGCCCACAGAAGAAAGGGAGAAAGAATAAATAAGTCATGCCAACTTTTAAATAAAAAGTGCCATGGCATTGTAAGTCTCTACAAAGATGGTAAAACAAAAACAGAAACAGATTTGGTCTCTGTTTCCCCAAAACCTTGGTATGCATTCGTGTTCCGCCTTCTGAAAAAAGGGAACTTGAAATTCAATATGAAACGGTTGTGCTCGTATTCTGCAAAACATCCTTATTAGCGAAGTTCCAAAATATTGCCATCAGTAAGAGATTCACAAACATGTGGGAAGCAAGCCCTTCTACTTATTGATAGTGATCCTGTTTGTTATTTTACACGTTAATTTAACCACTGCTTCTAAGAATAAGAGACATAAGACCAGGGCTGGGTCCGTTATATCACACTGCCTTTCCTATATCCCTTCAAGTCTCTACAAAGCTGTCTGCAACTTGAAGTTTTAATGAACCCAGTTTAAAGAGCCACAAAAATCAAGTGGAAGGTTGGCAACCATCTGTTGAATTTGTGCTCCGTAGATAGACAATCCCCACCATTTAGAAACTGGAGTGGATTGTTTTTGCCCTGAATGGTGTGAATTTCCTCTCCAGGCAGTCCAAAAGCACAGATAATGACCACGTTGTACTAGAGAGGCCTGGCCGCAGAGCTGGGAGACCAGAAATAAAATCATACATTGTATTCCTTCTTGAGGAGGTCAACTTGCTTTATGCACACTATCTAATCAATTCTCAAAGCATTCCATTGACATGAGGGAGAGGCAGCTACCATATTCGCTTTACAGATGGATAACCTGAGGCTCTGAAAGGTTAAGCAGTTTTCCAAGGTCAGGAAAGGCCATTTCCACACAATCACAATTACCTGTGCAATGTAGGCAAAAAAGCAACAGACACAGACCGGGACCAGCTTTGCTTAAAGGGAGGTGCAGTACCTGACTGACTACAGAAAAACAAGGACTGGGTCAGAATTCTCCACAGAAGCTGGCCTATATGCCCAGATTCACCAGATGATTGACAATTTTCTATTCAGCTTGAAACTGGAAACAGCTAAGCAAGGGAGAGAACAGGAATGAGGTCACAGATCTGCTATTTATAGGATATCAGCCACCACACTCAGCTGCTTTTCAGTTAAGGTGAATATTGAATGTAATTTTCTTTTTCCAACTCCATACAGAGAAACTATTTTCAGAAAAGGAAATTATAGAATTTAATAATATTTCATGTGACATGGTGATTTGCTTTGTGACTGTCTCAGCAAGGTTTACCACATATTCATCTGGGCTTATTGACCATAAATAAAAATGCCGTCACATTCTTTCTTGCTCCACAGACTTTTTTTTTTTTTTTTTTAAATAAGGCAATAAAGATTCCATGGGCTTTTTTTTTTTCCTCACCTGCAAAACATTCATTGAATTTGCAAAGTTATAACAAAACAGAACACCAGTGTGGACGAGGAAAACACAACATGGCCCTTTATGAGGTAAGGAATCTAAAGCAGCCTGATGGGCCTGTTTAGCTGCAAGAGTTAATTCCTGTGAAAAACACACTTCCGCACATTTCCTTAGCCGAGCATGGTCTGAGGCTTGTGAAGGCTTCAGATGGCGAACAGAGGCGGGCCGGAAGCCACCGGTTCTTTTGATGTAGATTGATGCATGACAGTAGCCTCTGTGCTAAGTATCAAGTTTTCTTTCTCTTCTGCATTTTTCCCAAATCATGAAAAGAGATTCCTTCAGTCCAAATATACGGAGCATAGTCCTAGAGCGCACCAAAAGTTGCAGATAAAAATGCCTCGTGTTTTCTGTGACTCACCAACCGTAACCAAAACTAAACCAGCAAGCTGAAACTGAGAGGCCTGAGTGAGACTCAAGATGAAAAATAAAAGGCAAAGAAACCCAGGGAGGAAACTGCCCCTGGAGTGTCTCTAAGCTTCTCATTTGGAAAAGGCTGAAGGAGGATGAGAGGCTGAGGACCCTGTACCTTTCCTCCAGGGAAAAGCCTCCGGGACAACTGCTGGGGAGCCTTAGGCTTCGAAGCCAGCCTGGAGCTCCTCCTGCTGAGGCTGCCCCCCCCCCCAGGGCCCTTGCAGCTGTCCACAGCAGGGGCTGTCACCCTGCTGTGTGGGCAGCTACCACCTAAAAACATCTCATTCGTCATACAGATTCCCAGGCTTACGGAAACTGACGCTGATGTGATCGGTTTGAAGGTCTGCAGAATCTGCATTCTAACCAAAGCTCAGGTAATTCCAGGGCCACTTGGAGGTGAGAAATCTATTGATCATGTCACCTGGAGGGTGTTTCCAGAACTGCTCACATGTCCCAGAAGCCGGAGCACCACCTTAAACCTGGTATTTGGTGGACACGAGGACTAGTCTATTTAATAGGTAATTACAGGGAAAGACCTAAGAACAAACCTGTAAGATATCATCTAAAGGCCTCTTTTCAACCACAAAATGAGATAGAGATTAATTTTTTTAAATAGTCATGGTTGCAGCTGCCACTCTGGAATTGACAGTTGATTTTACAAGACAACACTTGGCAAAAAACAAAAAACAAAAAACAAAACAAAAAACAAAAAACAAAAAACCATCATTTGGGAACATTTCCACCCTACCATCCATTTTTTCATAGAAGAGCTTCTTCTCCAGAAGCATGTTTGATTGTGTGTCTGTGTCTGCGCGTATGCGTGTTTGTATGTTTCTTCCTCTGACCAGTAACTTCTGTGCCTTGCCCTTCCCCCACCTCACCATATGCCAGTCTTTCTTCCTGTGCCCTCACTGTCTCCTTTGTCTCATTTGACAGCCCCCCTTTGTCCTCCTTTTCCCATCATCCAGCTATTGTCGATACAATAAAGCTTACAAAGAAGATGGCTCATGCGTGAGGCTGTTGACCAGTTTATGGAGAAGAGAACAAGAATCATCAAAATCATAATTCGACATTTGTTAACATTTTAGAATTTAAAAGCATGTTCACATTGTGTCATTGACATTCACAAAACAAACACACCGAGGTGGTATTATTACGCCAAAAAAAAGGCATTGATACTGAGAGTTATACAGGACCCTTGAAGGCCATGCTGTTGGTGAAAGCAAGCCTGAACTTAGACAGAAACTTTCAGTTTTAGTCACATTGCTCTTTACCCATACCATCTGGGAGAAGGATGGCTTCTAGCACCACTCAGATTTTTGGTATTATTGAAGTGTTCCAGTTTGAAACCAGGTTTAAAAAAAAATTGATTACATAAAACCACTGGGCTGTAAACAGGATTCAATTTATCCTGAGGTAATTTGTCCAGTGGTGTGAAGAAAAGCTTTTTTTTTTTTTTTTTTTTTTTTTTTGCATTTTCCTAGAAAGGGGACCAAAAAAACAGCAGAGAACACCGTCCAGAGAACCCATGGAAGGAACGAGCGCTCTGTGTCTGGGCACTGACCCCACCTTTTCCAGGGTTTCTGGTGGTCTTCTAATTCGGTCCGGTGGATCTTGGAACGTTTTAAAGTTGATCATCCCAATCAACAAAAGGACACTGTTCAACCACCCATCTTGTGTTTATTAGAAAAAAATGCCGAATTAGCTGAAATATGCAGCAGAACAATGTAACGTTGCAACCCTTCTGTTAAATGAGTGGATGTAGTTAGAGGAACAATGGAGAGCCCTTCCAGTGTATGCTGGCACACCAGACAGGTCCTGTAAGAAATCACTTGAGAAGGCCAATTTTCCAAGTTAGCTACTAAGCTTGATCGAATAAATTAGACAACACCTTACTCTCCACTGTACTTTATAACTTGTAGAAACAATATCTGAGGCCCAGAAGGATTCCCAAATTGCACTGTTACTCTTACAGCAGGAGATGCAAATGAAAATGGGGGAAAAAAAAAAAAGGTAATCACCACTCAAGTGCTGTGTGGTCCTCTAGGTGTTGTAAAACATCCTTAATATCATTTTAAGCAAATATTATAAGGTTATTTTTAAAAACAATCCCTCCAAACCAATTACAAGCTATGTTGAAGTGGCTTAAAGGAAGAGGAGAAGAACTCAGTGCAATTTTAATTTGCATCCCCTATTGCCAGAGCATAAAACTTGGAATTTGCTTAGGGATGTGATTTCAGGAAGTCCAAGGAGCAGTGTCTCCTTAGAAGCACATGGCAGAAAGCTTCATGACAAAATCGTGCTTTAAAGTCAGAATTCTATCTTACTTTCCTCTAAAAAGAAACTGACACCTCACATGGCTGGTGTTTTTGTTTTTGTTTCTGATTCAAGGTATGCTCTAACCTTCTCAAAGTCCACTGCTGAGGAAGTCATCTCGTTTGGCTGCCGTGGACAGCAAGGATTCTGAACACTCAGCAGTACATTTTTTTTTTTTCTGTATTTGGAGGTATTTCCTGCTTATGGAGGTCAAGAGAAGCAGTAGCTATAAATCTGAGAGAAAGATTTGACCCAGAGGAGAGACTTAATGGCAGAGTAGTGATGTAGATATGAAATGAACTTTACTTGTGCTTTATATGCAGAGGATGCTAAATAAGGACTCATGTAGACATAGAAAGAAAATAGGCTCTGTGACTTAGCCTGCCCCAGCATTTTCCTCTCAAAGCCCGCCAGTATGTTCTGGAAAGTGGTAATACTCAGAGGTATACTATGCAGATTTTTTGTTTTGTTTCATTTAGAATACAGTTATACATATGTCCAGATTTATTTAAGCTTCTCTTATTACATTTCCATGCCTTATAAAAATGGCCATTCTACTGTGTCCTCGGGCCTCAACATGCCTCCATCATGGATTCCTCCTTCTTTGAAGACTCAGTAATACCAGTGTACAAGAATTGGGTAACAAGTTGTCAATGAAATCATGATATAGTCCAGAGATGTCTTGTTCTTCATCCCTGCCCTTTCTTCCTTGCAGTCACTTTCCCAGTGTGCCTTTGCCTGCCAAGCACCCAGGACCTGATTTCTGACCCAACATCCCTGCTTCAGAGGAAAAACAAAACCTGTTTAATAAAATGAATTTCCACTACGTAATTTATGTCTTAATATGTTCTTTCACCCAAGAATTTGCATAAGGATTACACTAACTAATGGTGGAATGAAGGCATTTGTCACAGGCTATTGATAATCTGGAAGGTTTTCCTGGAGCCTCTCAAATACTGCTTTATAGGTGACCAACATCATCCTCCAATAAGCCTTCACTATGAATGTCGGTAGAGAACTTAAGGTTCCATATGCAACTCTACAGTGTAAAATGATACAGAATGTCATTTCCTGTTCTGGCTACTGAAGCAAATAACCTGCTATGGAATTGTTTAGATGAAAAGAAAAATAATATCCCAGAAACTAATGAAATGTTCAACTAAATATGAAAAGTAAATACATGATGACTCAGGTAATTCAGCTCTTATACCTAAAATGATCCCAATAATTTAAATAAAAAATGATGAAATGCTTGAAAGTCAAAATCAAGTATCTTTTAATTGATCCAATAAATGTTTAATGCTTCACTTCACTTCATTTTGTGGACACAACAAGGGAACACTTAGTAGACAGTGATTTGAGACAGTTGTTGAAAATTCCCTCCAGGGTGGTCATGCTATATAAACACTGCTAGTACTTTTAGAGAACATTTAATGTACTGTATCTAGGTTTTAATTGTTCTGCTGTGGCAATTCCGTGGGGACCACGTGTAACAAAAGGGAGCAAGAAGATAGAGACAAAGAAAAATGTTGACTCTTTGCTGCGGGGGACCAAGTATATTTATGGGGGTTTGTATAAATGTTTGCCTATAACATATACACACACAGATGTGAGGGTGACCTGGTCATGACATCTGAAATCACTGGGCTCCCTGGGAAATCCAGAATCTATCAGGTTGAGTTCTCCATCTTAGTGAGTGTTCCCTATCATATGGTGGTCTCCCAGAAATTCTGCATTTGGTCAAAGAAGAGTTCTTAGGCCATGGCATATACCAATTTACACACATAAGTAGCAAAAAGATGAGAATGCTTCGGGACAAACAAAATATAGCTTTGCTTTATACATTTATGAACTGCAATGTTTTGTTTTTAATTTCAAAGCTATCTAAAGTACCCAAGATAAATAAAAAAGTATCCCAAGCAGAAATGGCAGAAATGCCCACTTCTTTAAATTAACATTGCAAATATATTTTATCTTCTTCTTGCAATCATGTTATTAGGCTACTTTTCATACTGAATAAGAGAGGAAAAGAAAGAAATGAATTTACTATTATGTGATCAAATTTACAAAGATTTTCACACTGCATTTATGATAGATTTCACAAGGGTATAGCTATACCCAACTAATCAACTTTTATACAGAATAAATTTATTCAACATAAATCAATGGGAAGAGTAAATAAAACAAAAGACAGTGTTCAGAGAGCATATTGCAACATCAAAAATTCTTGCAAAGTGTAGAAAGAGGAGTGAAGACAAACAGAGCTGAAATTAATAATTTTGTCCATTACCTAAATTTTTGTCCTAAACCTACACATATTGTTCATAAACTAAACTTTTCCATTAACAATCATCAAATATGTATATAACAAATTTGAACATTTTCTTTCATGAACTGATTATTTAGTAGATATATACTCTATCAGGAAGTCCTTAGCACACTAAACACACTATTAAATAAATTTCAAATAATAAAATTAGTGGAAAACTAAGGAAAAATTAATATCCTGGAAACTATACATAACTCATATGCAAAATGAATGTATACCAACAGTAGAAGATGAATGATACACAACCAGGAAAGCTTAGTTTGGTGCCAGAAAGCTAAAGTGAAATCTAACTGAAACTTCCCCAAAATGCTAAAAGGTAACCAAAAATAATTGATGGCTAAGGAAAAAAAAAAATGCTTTAATGTTAATAGATGACTATCAAAAAAAAAAAAAAAAAAAAACTCATACCCAGCTCTCAAGTATGCTAGAAATTTCAAGTTGAGAGGAAGGAGGGTAAGATGAAAAAAACTAATCAGGACGTATCCTGGACAGAATTGATCTTTGTTACGAAGAGTAGCTCCTCCTAAATGGACCAGCTGTTAAAATATCAAGTCCAAGAAGGTCAATGTTTCTATGGAAGGCAAGATGTGAGTCCTTTGACTTTAGGGACATGTCTTACTTACCTGTGTAACCCCAGTAGCTGAACATGATTCCACACTGAAAAAGGAAGGGAGGAAGGAAGGAGGAAAGGAAAGAGGAAAGAGAGGGATGGACTGAGGGAAAAAAGAAAGAAGGGAGCCAGATTATGAGATATTATAAGCACATTTTATTGTTGTAAATAAGTTAAAATATTTAGAATCTACAGCAAATTGTATCCCAGCTTAAAGATAGTTGTCCTAATTCTCAGAAAAGAGAGTGAGATGAATTCCAGAATTCATGTAGTAAGTAGTGAGTTTGAAGTTGATCCCCAGCCATTTTCTAGAATGATTTGTTAAACAGACACTAACTAGGTAGGCTTTTAGAAAATAGCACTGTGAACACTAAAACCTGGCATGATTCACTAAGAAAAAGTTATGTAAATTAGCCTTTATTTTATTTTTTATGTGGGTCACTGGATTATAAATTCATATGGATGCCTATACTGGAAGACCAATATAATGAATCTAACCTTCAAAAGTTATTGAACGTGGCTTTGTGATATTCTTGATTTTTTATACAGTTATGTAGAATCATAGCTGCATGACACATATCAAAAAAGTGTTTATTAAAAGGATTTTATTAACCAAAAATGTGGTTTCTAATATGTTGTTTAAAACCTTAGTCCACAGAACAGTCTTGGGGTTTTTTGTCTTTTTTCTGTTTTTTTTTTTAATTTTTAATTTTTATTTTGTTTGTTTGTTTTTGTTTTGCTTTTTTTTTTTTTTGGTAGGGGGTGGAGGCAGAGGGAGAGAGAGAATCTTAAGCAGGCTCTATGCCCAGTGCAGAGCCTGATGTGGGACTCCATCTCATAACCCTGAGATCATGACCCAAGCCAAAATCAAGAGTTGGATTGCTTAACAACTGAGCCACCCAGGGTCCCCAGTCTTGTTTTTCAAATGGGTAAGTTGGCTAAAGATAGAAGGGATCTCCTAAAGCTAGAAGAAATAGCAACAAACAAGATTCAAAATTATCTTAATAGCCTGAAATGCTAATCTTAATAATAATATTAAATTATTTATAAATTTATAAATTAAATCTTAATAATAAGATTAAAATTTAAAATTATAAATTTAAAATTTAAAATTTAAAATTATAAATTTATAAATTAAATCTTAATAATAAGATTAAAATTTAAAAATTTTAAAATTTTAAATTTTAAAAATTTTAAAATTTAAAAATTAAATCTTACTTACAAGTTAAATAATCAATTGGATAGGTATATTGCTTTTATAAAAGGCCTGGTAATTTTAGTTAATTAGAAATGAAGGGTAAGCTAACAGATTCACAACAATCTAGTAGTCCATGGATAGAATTTAAGGGTTCCATGAACTTGAAGGGGGAGAAAGTATGTATGGTAATTTTCACTAACCTCTGACTGAAATTTAGCATTGTCTTCCATTATGAAAATAGTTAAAATATCACAGTAGTAGTAGTAGTACTGCAATTTTGTCAGAACAGCAATCACAGATATTTTCCTATCACATTATAATTTTTGCATATACTTCTCAAAATGGTATTTATTCTCTACTATTTCAAAATTAGTATAATTATTAGACCCACCAGTAGGCCTTATAATAATATATGAATGACGAGATGTATACATACACACGGTATAACACTAAACCATCAGTTTCTTTTCAGTACTTTATAATTGTATTTTTACATAATTTGTTGGTTTGTAATTACATGCATTATATTTTATGCATTTAAAAACGTTATTCTGAGAAATGGACATTTTAAACCAGTGACGTAAGGATCTGTGGTGCAAAACCAGTTAGGAAGCCCTTTGATATAATTTAGATACATTGCTTTAAATATAGTCTGCATGTATAGAAACATGTGGCTTAACAGTGTTTCATGGAAAATCTGCTGGTTATCTCACACGTGCACAGATCGTGCTTGAATCTGCATTTCAATACTGAACTACTGACAACTGGATTATGTTCAGGGAGTGGAGAGAAGCCATAATCAGGATGACGAAAGTCTAGAAATTATATCATGAAGAACCTAATTCTTCTGGAAGCAAGTATTAATTAATGCAAGACACAGAGTGGAAACGTAATGTGGAGAAGAAAAAAAAATGTGCTTTGATATGGGCAGAACTACAAACATCTCCCCCTCCACCTCTTGGGGTGCCATGTTATCTTGGTTGGTTGTTCAATATACTGGTTCTGGGTTTCAGTGTCTATATCTTGAAGATAATGCATATGGCACAGATTCGTGATAAGGATTAGAAAGAGTAGATATTTAAGACTAACAGAGCCTGGCACATAATAGACTCCCAAGAAGTTGCATCATGGTTGGCATGGTCCTGACAAGGGAACCAAAATGCTCACATTAATATGCCCAGGTGTCTCCTACCCCAGCAGAGGTTGCGGGTAGTTTGGACAGGGCCTTCTGCCATCAGGACTATTATAGGAAAGCTGAACAACGCTGCTTTATCCTGCTCCCAGAAACAGGGACAGACTTTAGTTTCCTGTTATGAAGAATTGCCTAGCCATCAACACTGTCCAACAATGGCCTTGATTGCTTCATAAAATAATGAGAATCTTGCCTCTCCATGTGTTCACACAGAGACTAGATTCCCATGCATTCTGGATGTGGTAGGAGAGTGGGCTGAGATGTGGTATCCACCCACCAGGCCTCCCAGGTGACCTCCAACTGTACTTCTCAGAGTCTCTGAAGCCTCATGAACAATGACTAAACACAAAGAATGTATCAGGCTGTCAGATTCAACAAATGGTTTTCCTCTGCTTCTGAGGATGATCGTCATCATTTAAATAAACAGGTCATTAATTTGAGAATAGAATTCTCAGCCTCTGTAAAACAGACATAATATTGGACAGGGAATATTTATATTTCAAAGAGATAAAATGACAGTCATAGCTGCAGGATTCCAAAATGAACTGAGGTTCAATTTTGTAGTAATTAATGACCACATAAAATGGCTGAAATGGTAATAAAAATGTACATGAGCATGCTGAAATCAAGGGTTTGCTTAGACAGACTACTGTTTTCTCAGGGGAATTACAGTCTGAACGTCAGTTCCAAATAACACCAACAAGCCCTTTTAATGAAAAGGGCCATCCCCAAAAACGGCTGAGTAGCAGGTTGAGAATTTCTACTTTGAATACCAGCAAAGGAATCATAAACATATTCTTGCCAGATGCGCTTCCCAGATGTAAGGACACTCAGAGTTGTAGCAAGTAAAGATAGGCAGAGAGAAACAGCAAGCTGAAAGCAGTACATGAGTTAATCGGTTGTTTTAATAAATAGTCAAATACCCAAGAGATATTTATCATGTGCCTTATAGTTCACAGGAAGAACTTTCTTCGTCTTTACCTTCTCTTCCTTTTCCTTAGCATTTCACTCTCTTCATTCCCTTGCTCCGTCTCTCTCTCTCTCTCTCTCTTTCTTTTGAGATTTTTTTTCTCTCTCTCTTTTTCTTTGGTTATTTCCTCTCCCTAAAGGGGCCCCTTGAATTAATTGCTTTCAAAATCTGAGGTTTCCCCATAATGCCACACTTTCAGATGCCCTCCCCTCCTCCCACTCCATCTCCATTTTGCAAAGTCTATTCTTCAAAAAATAGAAACAACTTTTTCCAAAGAATATCACATCCTGATAGAATCACTGTTAAGTCACTCACATTTCCAAATAAGTTAACCACAACAAAAAAGATGTCTGAGCAAAATTTCATGCCATTTAGACCCACAGTTGGCCCTTGAACAACAATGAGTTTGAACGGCATGAGTCCACTTATACATGGATTTTTTTTTTGATAAATGCAATACAATACTAAAAATGTATATTCTCGGGCGCCTGGGTGGCTCAGTGGGTTAAGCCTCTGCCTTCGGCTCAGGTCATGATCTCAGGGTCCTGGGATCCTGGAATCGAGCCCCGCATCAGGTTCCCTGCTCAGTAGGGAGCCTGCTTCCTCCCCCCTCTCTCTCTGTGCCTGCGTCTCTGCCTACTTGTAACCTCTGTCTGTCAAATAAATGAATAAAATCTTTAAAAAAATAAAAATAAAAATAAAAATGTATATTCTCTTCCTTGTGATTTTCTTAATAACATTCTGTTGTGTCTAACTTACTTTATCATAAGAACATAGTATATAATGCCTATAACATGCAAAATATGTATTAATTGACTGTTAATGTTATCACTAAGTCTTCTGGTCAACAATAAGCTATTAGTAGTTAGGTTTTTGAGAATATCAAAAGTTACATGTGAATTTCCAATCATTCAGTGGATTGGTGCCCCTAACCCTGGCATTGTTCAACAGTCAACTGTATTTAGGTGCAAAAATATTTACCATTATGTGGTATTTCTCCAAATATAGAAAAAAAAATGTAAGAAAGAGATTTCAGTACATATATTAGCATCTAAAGATTTTCCACATAAAATGTTTCTACATTAAATTCTGGTCTAGGGGCACTGGTTCAGTCCGTTAAGCTTTTGCCTTTGGCTCAGGTCATGATCTCAGGGTCAGATCTCAGAGTCCAGGGATCCAGCCCCTTTTTGCCTTGGGTCCCTGCTCTGTGTGGGGAGTCTGGTTCTCCCTCTCTCCCTCTGCCCCTCCCCCCTCTTGTGTTTCCTTTCTCCCTCTCTCTCTCTCTCTCAAATAAATAAATAAAATCTTTATAAAAATTCTGGTCTAATTCACACTTTATGTAATATTTTACTGATGTCCCCTTTACATAGAGTGTAAATATTTAAATCCTTCCCACAAAAACACTACAGTACATATTATGCTGCAATTTAGAAACCTGAAAGTTGCCCCTGATTCAATGTGTGTTATCACTGAAGAAGTTCCAAGAGAAAAAGTCACCGGACACCATACTACCTTGGGATGTCCAGTTAGTGGCTCAAAGTCCCCCAGAAGGGGAATTCCCTGCTCTGAATTTCAAATCCAGGAACTTGACTTTTCCCACCCCCACACTGAAACCTCTTCTAAAGAATGAACTCCTAACACCCACACTCCCAGAGAATGATAAGTTCCATCCCAGTTTATTAAGATGCTTTGGAGATGTAAGTGCTAACAAGACATTCTTTCCCTGTAGAAGTTTTATAGGCATTTAGCCTAAGATGCCCTGGTGAGCACTGAATTAGAAGGAGAGAAAGAGAGGGTTTTAAAGATGAAGAGAATGTTTGATGGTAGAGCCTAAAGTGTCTGTGTCAATTGGGTCTATCTCTGTGTCTAGACATACCAATTTCTCAGAACAGGTAGTTCTTTTCTTAGAGAGTACTAGAAAGGACACTGATAATGATGACCTTTTTCTACTTCCTCATAAAACCCAATATTTCAATTATTATACTTTTCTTTAGATACATAAATACTTTCAAAACATATAATCAAATACTGATGATCTGGGTACAATTTATATTTTTAAATTGATTTTGAATTTCTCCAGTCTGATCTACTAATGTGTTGATGTGAGTTTTTTTCTCTAACGTGAGGGAATGGAGGAGATTTTTCTTTAAAATACAAATACAAAAAATGTATGCCCATTGGTAACATGAAAGGTAGCCAAGACAATTTTTACATATTCACAGTGGAAATGATGCACTTATAAGCTACATACAGCTCATAGAGAGTAAGACTGACTCCTGGCCCTATCATACACCTCTTGTGTGAGCACTGGTCAAATTATTTAATCTCTCGGATCCTCAGTTTGATCATCTGCAAAGAGAAAATAACACTTGCGTCCCACGTTGTATCATGAAAATTTCATTGATAGAATGATGTGTGAAGAGTTTGAGACACTAACAGGCTCTGGCACATTCTTCACTCGATTTTTTCCTTCCTCATCACCCGCCCCTCTCCAAAAGGTGAACTTTTGCATCATTGCTCATTACATTTGTAACAAGTTAAGCAAATTCAGGTGGGACTCAGGTAAGACTAGCTCATTTGCATGTGCACCTCCTTCCTCTCTGGTCACCTGGGGAGATAGCTTTTCTGATGAGCATCAGCAGTCATCTTCAAGATTAACATCTCCCCTTACATTTCCCCTCACAGCATTGCGTTCTCAATCTGTCCTGTGTCAGTTTGCACTTGAGGACACACTGCTCAGTTTCATTACTTCCTATGTGCCTTGTTGCCTTGAGAGTTCAGCTGCTTCACAGGAAAGCTTCTGCTTTCTAGTTCTTTGAAACTAGCCCCCTCAGTCACTTAAACCCCCACCCCTACGACTAGCTAATACTGCAGTGGCATTAATTTTGTGTTGACTGTCTGGCTAATGAGAAATTATTTTAGCACTACAGAAGGAGGAAGTCTACAGAGGAGCTGTTAGATATATCAAAGCTGCAGAAAAAAGGAAAGGAATCAAAGAAGGTGAGAAAATTGCTTGCTCTTCCCCTCCTCAAAAAGGCAAATGATTTATTTGCTTCAATATCACAAGGAATACAGGTACCTTCCCTGTGGCTACTCTACAAATAGTGGTAGCAAAGAAAGTCAGAAATGCAAGTATCAAAGCAGAGGTAACAGAAACACTTGAAAAATAAAAAAGCCACAATAAACCAATAGGTACTTAGAGTTACAAAGAAATTAGAGAATCTAAATGCAAACATTTTCTCAAGTGTATCTTATGTTACCATCTTAAAACATTCACTATAAAAACCTACATTTTCAAAAAATAAATGTATACATGACACATACAATTGAATATACATAGACAGGAAGTATTAATAACTAAACCTATCTACAACTTTTGCGTGAATTCTCTGTTAACAGAAATAAAAATGAATGACTTCATTATGGATAAAATGGACAAAAGGCAATGTTCTACATTTATTAAAATGAGATTAACAGAGAAAAAAACACGGAGCTCATAGACAGTTATCATCTCTGTTTTCCCATACAAATCCTTAAAGAACTTTTTCCTTCCTTTCATTTCCCAAGGAGAGACATTAACTCCAGAAATGTGCCTCTCTCCAGTTGGAAATTTCATGTTTATTAGAAGAGAATTACACCCAGTAACGAGTATTTAAATTTTGGACAGATCTTGAAGGAAATTAGTAAATAGGATTCAAATTAGTGCAAAATAAAATCATAATAGACAAACGGTAAAACAAATCCCATCTTAATATGCAGTAGTCAGATTTTTACTAAACAATGAAAGTGGGAAAATAGCTCAAGATTTAAATCTCATTTAAATACAGCTTCACTAGAACTCAATGATTCTGGATGCCTGGGTGGCTCAGTTGGTTAAGAGTCTGCCTTTGGCTTGGGTCATGATCCTAGGGTCCTGGGATAGAGTCTCACATGAGGGTCCTTGCTCAGCAGAGAGCCTGCTTCTCCCTCTTCCTGCTGCTCCCCCCTGCTTGTGAACTCTTGCGCTCTCTCTCTCTGTCTGGCAAATAAAAAAAAATAAAATCTTAAAAAACAAGAGGTAATTCTAAGTGATTGTGATAACTTTAATATTGTACAAGCAATAGAAGACTGTGTTTAACACGATCTGATGGATGGGAAAGAAATTTTTGTCTAACAGTGTTTTAGAATGGCTACCAAAGCAGCTACTCTAAAGTCACACATTGAAATTATTTTTAAATGATTTATTATGGTTAAACATTTTAATTTTACTATGCTTTCTACAATGCATCTTGCTAAACATTTCTATTAACATCAAAGTGGATTTAGGTTGATGTTTTGAAACTTTTGAAGGACTTTATGGCACACCAGGGTAATTCTTGACACTTGGAAATCACTGATCATTGATACTAAATCACTTACCTGAATGAAGACTACAATACTCTTCAGTGAAAAGAAATTTTTTTTTCTTTTAAGATTTTATTTATTTATTTGACAGAGATCACAAGTAGGCAGAGAGGCAGGCAGAGAGAGAAGGGAGGAAGCGGGCTCCCTGGTGACCGGAGAGCCCGATGCGGGGCTCGATCCCAAGACCCTGAGATCATGACCTGAGCGGAAGGCAGAGGCTTTAACCCACTGAGCCACCCAGGCACCCCCCGTGAAAAGAAATTTAAAGTAAATGAACAAAGACAGTAGGAAAACCTCTAAAACACATGTAACATCTTTGAGAAGTAAAACAGAGGAAGCCCTTGACCTTAAAACATGGTTCTCACTAAGTGTTCATAGCTCTTAGAAAACAGAGATCATTTCAGTCAAAACTTTAAAAAAAAAGGACAGATGGGTAAGAAAGAGAGTTTTAGAAAGAGGTTTATAGGGATAAGAGAGTTTAGAGAGGTCTTTGACTTGGGGTTACCCCAAGATTAAGGTGTATGTACATTTTCCATAAATGAGAAAATTTAGTCACAAGCTACTGGATAAAACAATCTCTGTGTGTGTGTGTGTGTGTGTGTGTGTGTGTGTGTGTGTGTGTACTTTGTATGTTTGAATGGTTTGAATGGCTGGAGTCATCTATCTTGATGAATCTAGCTGGATTATAATCCTATTGGATTATAATCCTATTCTCCAGGAACTGGATATAAGATTTGTAATGTGGATGGGACCACTTGAGATCAGTCAAAGGGATAAAAGACAATAGATTCATGTTCCCATTTCCGATAATAGTAAGAAAAGATAAAGTAAAGAACTAAGGAATAGAATAGAAATAAGGAATAAAAAAAGGGAAACAATTTTCTTTCTTCCTTTCTTTCTTTTAAAGCAAGCACTTTGCAGGCACCAGGGTTATTTTATTATAGTAATTAAATATTTTCTGAAATTCTTAATTTTTACTAAGGGACAAAGGAGAGGGAAGGAGAGGAGGAGAGAAGTGTGATGGAAACAAAGAGAAGAGAATGGAGAAAGATTGTTGACTACTGCCTATCTACTTTTTCCTGTAATCTTTCATTTTAAAGCTAGTCTATGATGGTTCCATTGATTTGTCACAGGTTAAGTTGAAAACTTCTAGAGAGATTTTGTAGTTGGAGATAACTAGCATCTATTGAGACCCCTTTTAGTACCAAATTTTCTGCCAAACACATACATAAGAGATCACATTAAAATCCACTATAGCCTTAGAATGTAGATACTACTACTGTCAATGTTTTTAAAGATAAGGACACAGTAGTTTGTGATGTGCCCCAGGCCACACAGGTAGCCAGCGGAGAGCCTGGGATTCAAACTGTCCTTTACTCCCCAAGTTCAGGTTACTGATTGAAGATGATGTTGGTAGCAGTGTCCTTGTATCATCACCAAATCATTATATCAGTAACTGCATAATTCTTTGCCTTAAGCAACTACTGTGACAGTTGCTTACTTCCTACCATTCTCCCCCTGCTTTAAGGACTTTTCTTCTTGTATGTTCCCCAGTCACTTCAGATTAACTTCTCTAGAACTGAGTATTTGTTCCAAGCTCAGCTCCCCAATGTTCTCAGGCTAGTAGCTGGAAATCTTTTTTCCATGTTACATTTATATTGTTTCTCACCAAATATCTCCATATCAGGCCAACCTTATAATAGATGTTTCCATCCAATATTCCCTAGTCCACACTCCAGCAAAATTTCAGATGTGTCCAAAATCTTAATTCCCTCAGCCTCTCAGGCTGGTAGACCACAACTCAAGAGCAGTAGCCCCCTCATCTGTTCACACGGTGAGCTATAATAGGTTTTTCTGTATGAACTATGATCCTAAAAGTTTTGGTAGATACTGTTCCGACCCATACCGTGCATCAGATTGGTTTATTTAAAATATTTCTTTTGCAATTTCTTTATATTGAACAAGAACCCATATATTGTATTTCAGCTTAAAAACCTATTTGTAGAGTAATGATTTTCGAATTTTGTTAGTATTAGAAGTCATTTTCCACTGTACTCAGGATAACCAGCTTTATCATCATTAGATGGAAATATAATCACTTTTGAAAAATATATTTAAGTAATATCTTGAACTACCACATTTTTAATAGTGGAAGGTCCAGTATCTCTCCCCAACTATATTATCCTATGAATGCCAGATCTTACTTAGTCCAAGTTGGCTTCACTTTTCCTTCAAATCTTCTGTGCAGAGAACAATGAATCAGACATCAGACTGATATTGCTGATGTTTTACTTCTGCAGCATGTAGAAATCAAAGACTGTCTCCACACAGTCTCACAAAGCTGTGATTGCCACAGTGATTACAAATCTTGCATGGGCCACAGTAGTGACTTCTACCAGGACCTCAAAGATGTCGGGAATCTAGGTTCACACTCACATGTTCAGTCATTGTTACCCAAAGCACCAGACCATGCCAATGTGTCTGGCTGCTAAGAAGATTCCAACTCTCTTTGATCTTATGTATCTCCCCCAAAGGAGTACTCAATCCTTCCTTTCCGTTGGATGGGAGCCCTTTTTGGAGAGCCCAGGTAACTTTTTCTTCCTCCAGACCTTGTTAGGTATGGTACACCCCAAAAGTTTCTGGACTTTGTATGTGTGTGGTCAGTTCCATGTTGAGGTAACCGTAGATAAAGATCATATCTAGAAATAGCTTTTAACCTGAGGATTCTTATCCCTAAATTACTAGCAACTGGACTGATAATGACATTTACTCTGAGACCCTTTCAAACTACTTAGGTAAAATTCAATGCTCTGAATGGGATTTTTGCCCATAGGCTTCTGGTTAAGAAAACTTAGAGGAAAGGAATTCAGCTTGGTATATGAATGTGGTTTTCTTTGGTCAAACTGACTAGATCCCAAGTTACAGGAAGGTAAATCAAACTTAGCTTGCAAGCTGAAGGCAAAAAGTTCTTCCCTTCATCCCCTCTATTTCAGCTTGCTTGTGGATAGGTTCTAACCCAAGTTTGTCTTGGTGTTTGATGAAAACACCAAGGGACTATCAAAGCAAGCTAATATTTTGAGTTTTTTCCACCATTCTTTCAATGACTGTACCTATTATGGCATGCAGTCTCCAAGATAAAGCAGACAACAATGTAGTTTTTGCAGCCATGTGTTATGATAACCAGTTTTCCAACTTTCAATATCTGAGTACTTAATACCTTTCTTCCACTGAATTCACCTAGCCAATGTCACATCTTAGGTTCTGTTTTACAGGACCCCATTCCTGGTGCCAAGTTCATTATGACTTTGGTCAGCTGTATGCAAAAAGTATCTTACAAATAACAGTGGCTTAAATAGATAGATTATTTCTCTTTTATTAGAAGTCTGAAAGGAGAGTATCCAAAGTAGGTATGGCAGATTTATGGTTCAATGAAGTTCCCAGTCTTTTCTTTTTAGCTATCATTCTGCCATCTTTAGCAAATGGTTTACATTTTCAAGACCACCATGTGGCAACCCAAGATGGCTGCTAGAGCTACTAACCAAATGCCCCATTCTAAATGGCAAGAAAAATAAATAGAGGAAACGGATCATTCTTATCTTTATAAGGAGACCATATAGAAATATTACACAAAATACTTTTACTTAATTCTCATTGGGCATAACCTTGTCATATGGCCACTGTTGGATGAAAAAAGAGGCTGAGAAATATTATCTTCTAGTGGGGTAGCTTGGGCTGACCTAAAAACATCAGGATTTTTTTTTTTTTTAAGATCTTATCTACTTATTTCACAGAGAGAGAGAGAGCAAACATGAGTGGGGGAGAAGGAGAAGCAGGCTCCCTGCTGAGCAGGAAGCCCAACATGAAGCTCGAGTTCAGAACCCTGGGATCATGACCCCAGCCGAAGGCAAATACTCAACCAACTGAGCCACCAAGACACCTCAGGATATTTTTTATTAAGGAGAAAGAAGAAAATCAATGTTATGGGATATTTCTCATATATCATTTCAGAAATTTCTCATAGAAGATTAAGCTAATTTTATGTGTCTACATTTGTCATCAAACATGTTTTCTTACCAAAACACTAACAAATGATTTCTTTCTATTTATGTTTTTCAGTTATACACACTAGAGAAACATCTGCAAATTCAGACACTTTTTAGAGATTAACCTGATCTACGTGTATATATTCATACAGATACACACATATAATGGACATGGAGTCCCTATCTATGATGAAACAAGCCCCTATTATGGTGAAAATTCTACTACTCACAGGGATCCTATTTGCCATAATTTGTTGTATAGAATAATATTTTCTTATTTAGATCATATTTGTCAATTAATACCAAAAGAAATAATAGCAAAAGAAATAATAGCAAAAGAAAATCATTCCAAAAAATTATATTACTGAAATGAAATTTTGGCTAAATTTTAAAATAAATCAAATTTTAAGTTTCTCCCCCAAAATAGAGTTACTTTTTCCATACCTATAAACTTCTTGAATACAGCTGGCACTAGACATAACATATTATAAGAAAGGCAGTTTATTTTAGTGTCTATAGCCCCCGAAGTACTGGATATCTCCCAGGAAATTCCAGTCTTAGGAGGATTCCAACAAACATGCTGGGCTGAGGGGTTCAGATTGAGGCGCAACTTGGAATCAGAACATAGACAGCATTCTAAATCCAATGCGTCTCATTTTTTTACATTCAGCCTTTATTCACACAGGCTCCTATAGTGAGACATTTATGAATAAACTCTGAGAAAAAATGGAGTCAATATGTCAATACATAATCTTCATTACTGACATAATGAAAGTTAAAATTTATCACTTTCACATAATCTATTATTTCCTCCATGGATAGATGGTAGTCGAATATAAATTTTGGGAGCACCTGGGTAGCTCAGTGGGTTAAAGCCTCTGCTTTCGGCTCAGGTCATGATCTCAGGATCCTGGGATCGAGCCCCACATCGGGCTCTCTGCTCTGCAGGGAGCCCGCTTCCCCCTCTCACTCTCTGCCTGCCTCTCTGCCTACTTGTGATCTCTGACTGTCAAATAAATAACTAAAATCTTTAAAATAAAATAAAATTAAATTAAAATAAAAATAAAAATAAAAATAAAATTTTTATGCTGACCCATACTTTACAAAGATGCTGTACAGAAATGCTTAGAATCTCAAGCAACACAAATAAGATCACCTACAACCATTTATTTTCATAAAATAAGTTTTTCTAATATACGTTTAAAATATGCTTTTAGTAGTTATTTGTGTTATTAGGCTTTATTTTCAGGATAATGTAGAATACATGCATTTTCTTAATAAAGATACTCATGGCTCTAACACTGAGCCATAAATTAGTGGGTTATTTCTGTAATATAAAGTTCAATGTTCATATAAAGTAACCCTTCCTCCTTTTTCCTCTGTCTTTATCTAGTAAAATATCCTGCACATGGAAGTTATTCAATAAATGAGGTTAGGTAATAGGTAGGTCAGTGGTAATATTAGAATTACCTTTTCACAAAGAGATGTATTAAGAAGTAATGTAGGTCAGTCCTACAGAGCCTGAGCAACTGGTTCTGATACTGGCAAATGGTTCATTTTGTCTAATTCTAAAGATCACCTATTACCAAAACATGCAATTTTAACTTACTGGGGTCAATATCAGACATAAAGATGACAAAATGATCCAATCAGTATTACTACACTTCAATCACTGAGACAAGATCTTTTAAGATTTCCAGACATTATAAAACTACTATGTATCCAGTAATTAGAAAAACCTATTAATAAGGGAAAGCTACAAATAACACAATTTGTACTGTTATCCATTGATTTGGGGTGGGGGAGGAGATGTACTGCATTTATTGACCTCATTTCACAATTTATATTGATGATCTTAAAGAATCTGTGATATCAAGAGAAAAGTAAACTTGAGATCATTGATAACAATTTTATCAATTTTCCAGTACGTGTCTTTAGCCTTTTTAATATTTCTTCCAGCCTAGATGTTTTCCTTGTCTTCAGTATTTGATAGGTGTATTTCCAATTTCACCACTCCACTAATAAACACAAAGAAAATAGACAGAGAAAAAGATGAAAAGGAAAAAAAAATCACAGATACATATATACATATTGAATATTTATTATTTAATATAAAAAAATTAAACAATTAGCCTGAATGAAATTAAGAAAGCTCAATTTTCATCCTGAATCTGCCCTTAGTTTCTGGGCGACCTTGAAGAAAACAGCTATTTTTCTGAGCACTGTTTTTCTTGTCTGTAAAATGGGAATGATAGTCGCATTTCCTCTTCTATGGCGTTGTAAGAATCTCCTGGAATAATTTGCATCAAATACATTGACGTATAAAGAATTCTATAGCAATGTGTCAGCTTTTTATTAAAAAACTATCTGAACTATGACATGTGATGCTCATCAAAGAGATAAATTAGGTATTTCAAAATGATGATTTGCTTCACAAAACTTTGCCACAAGATTAATATTTTTAGTTAAGGGAAGTATGAAAGAGAAGAAAGGTAAAGGTAGGAAATTCTGGATATCTCTTGGGATAAATTATTACTCAATTTTTTTGATTCCTGGCATAAAATGCTTAGTAAAAGTATTTCTTTGAATTATTTGGATTATATTAGGAAGTAAGTTGTAGTTTATTACCCACGTAACTTTCACACCACTATATTCCAACACAAAGGTGTCTGAGTGCCCTCTCAGTGTGAATATTACATTGCAATCACTGGATGATTCCAGAGAACACTATTTGCATTGCATGGTGATTCATGCAGTTGTGCCCAATCCAGCCTGCACAGCCATATAAGACAGCCCTGGTCAAGGAACCATGAGCCTGTGTCCGATACGGAGACTGGGCAAATGATTCTACAACAAACTATTGAAACTCTCAGAACATATATAACTACAAATACATAAAATTATGAATACTTAATCTTGAAGGGCAAGATTAAGACCACTAAATAGGGGTACCTGGGTGGCTCAGTGGGTTAAAGCCTCTGCCTTCAGCTCAGGTCATGGTCCCAGGGTCCTGGGATTAACCCCTCATCAGGCTCTCTGCTCAGCAGGGAGCCTGCTTCCTCCTCTCTCTCTGCCTGACTCTCTGCCTATTTGTGATCTCTCTCTGTGTCAAATAAATAAATAAAATCTTTAAAAAAAAAAAAAAGACCACTAAATAGAAGACCACTAATGTCATTTCATTTTGGGAGAACATAATGGGAAATGCAGTTATTGCATGAAACAAGGGTTGCAATTGTTCCAATCACCTATCTAAAGATCTAATTATTAGAATTTTCCAAATCAGAACCTCAATGTTTGGATACATTTTGTATTCCCATCATTCTAAACTCTATAAAATGAAGAATATGTTTTCACCAGCCATCTACTTGGACTACTAAAAAAATAGCTAAAAATGGTAACTCTGGGTTGGGTGGAAATAAGTGTGAGTTTTGTGTTTTAAAGGTGTCTTGCATATGTGTTTTAAGATCACAGTCTATTCAATCATCTCATGCAGTTTTCTCTTTCTTAGAGGTATTTATTTATCTCTTTTGGTGTGACACGTTGCATTCCAGAATGAAAAAACAATAAAACAGTCCCTTCAAATAGTGTGATTTCATTGCCTAATTATTTTGCAAACAAAAATGAAATCCAAACCAAATTCAAAGTTTAGAATTTTCTAATAGCTTACAAATGATTTAATTTTGTGTGTGATTTCACTAAATTTCATGTTTTATTCTCCTTCAGCATATCACTGTTTAAAAAGGAAAACTTTTACTACTCCACCACCACCCCCACCACACCCCAGTGTGTACTCCACTCAGCTTTCCACACGTTGCTGTCCTAGGGAGTAAGTCCGAAAGTGAGCTGGTGGGACATTGCTTACATAAGAACACTTATGTGCACCGTACTGTTCTCTACTCAAGTTCTGCACACACACATTTACACATACACACTCCAAAGCAGGTCACTGAAGATTACAATCATTCTTCCGGAAATAATTTTTAAGAATGAATGAGCTAAAGACATAGTGTGTCAAGACTAGTCTCTCTTTTTCTTCTTCCTGTCTTCCTCCCTCTTCTGTCCCTTCTTTAGTCCTTCCTCTCTTCTCCCTCCCTTTCTTTCCCTTTTTTTCTTTTTTCTTCCTTCTTTTCTTTCTTTTTCTTTCTTTCTCTCCCCCCTATCCCTCCCTCTCTTTCTTTTTTTCTTTCTTTCTTTCTGGAGAGGTTTCTGAAATTCAACAGTGATTTCTTTAATTAAGGGGAAAAAAAAAAAAAAAGCCGGGGAGAACAAGGAGGAATAGTAAACCACTCCATTCACAGCCTAAGGGGTTAGTTACAAAATAAACATTTCATAGCCTGGGCCACATCTCCTGTAATGAGACAGCTCTGGCTAGTGAGTCTGCAACCAAAGTCCCCATTGAGAGCCTTCACTTGGAAAAAGTAAGTGACCCACTTGTGTTGGCTAAAGAGCCTCGCAGAGGATTTTTGTAACCACCTACAGCATTTTTTTGACAATCTGTCTTGTGCTTACCACTGCCTTCCCTGAAGGCTCTCTGCTGCATTTTGTTTTAATGGTTCAGCCTCCTCAGTGGTGATTCAAAGTCTAAGCTGTTCCTGCTAAGCCTCCATATAAAATAAAACCCCTTAACCTAGAGAAAAAGAAAGGTGAGAAGGGTGCTCAGCTGAATTTTTGGTGGGACATATGGAGACAGGAAATTAGTAGTACGTTTTTCCTCCTCCAGACCAAAACATTCTGGTAAAAGAAAATTGTTCATATTTGCCATATTTGCCTTGAGCTCCTTGGAGGAGAGATGCTATACAAAATCTGGAAATAAGTAATGATCAAAATGCCTTAGAATAAAAATAGAACATTCTAGTAATAATCTCAAACATGTTCATTTCAGTCCAAGAAACTCAGGGAGAAGTCACACTAAAATTTTTTTGCAATCCAGTGGCATGTCACATATCAAAAAGTATCATGACCCATTCAGTTAGGTCACTGTCTCTAATGTAAAAAATACACACAAACTATTAATGAACATGAGATGCTGTTTATATTAAATCAGGGGAGTATAGAAGTAAAGGACTAACTTAGCCAAAATCATTGGAAAAATAACTGAATTCTAGCTCCGTGTTTCCAAGCAAGAAAAACTCAACAAGAGTCATATTTCATAACATTAAACATGAAATGAGACAAAAATCTAAACCATCCATTTATTTGCCTTTCAAGCTACAATTAGGAGCTATTAATTTATGAAGGTGTTTGTTCACTTGTCAGCCAGCACAGCAGTAAATACTGAAACATATAATTCACTTCCAGTTCACTTCTATCCCCTAGATCTATTAGACCCACTCGCAAAAGGCATTTTTCTTTCTACTGTATTAAACCATTGATTTCTGCTCTCTGTTTTGACCATTGTGCTCGGAACCAAAGAAAAATACACCCAAATAAATTTGTCTCCACAAATGTGGAAACATGGGCTCCTTGAAATGTCACTTTAAAAAAATAAATTATTAGCTAAACAACCCCGGAGTGAATTAAGAAGTAGGAGGCACAAAACAACTTAGTTTACTCCAAGAACGGTTGGGTCTCTGCTGTTAACCATTTACATCTGCTTGCTACTGATTCTTCTCCGGCTTTAATATCTCCCTGATCTTTTTCAACTACCCAAACCCAGTGCTGATTATTCAACTCCACATTAGCCCCACTGGGTTGCCGTTTGTTGTTGTTGTTTGTTTTTGTTTTTGTTTTTCCCTTAAGAAATCTTTGAAAATGATAGCTTTAAATTCTCTCTCTTCTCTGGATTCCGTTTGTGGCTAGATTTCATACTATGCTAGTCAGGACTTGATTATTTTGTGTTATGTGCATTAGGTCATCATTCATCCATCTTTCTGGATTCTTTCAACATTTGAGTATCTACTATGGGTCGGGCATGGCTCTAGCTGTTGGATATGTAAGGATAAATGCAACAGACAGAAAGCCCTGCTTTAAGTGAAGCTTAGATTTTATGGACAGTTTCAAATAATAAGCTATGTAAATAAGTTAAATATGAAGTGTTAGGTAGTGATACTGCTAAGAAGAAAAGCTAAGCACAGAAAGGAGGTTAGAAATCTCATAATGAAGATATATGTGGGGCGAGGTGGTATATATGTGTGAAGAGAGTTCTAATTTATCTTATTTTGCTGAAGACAGCTGAAAACTTCCTTCCAAACTGGCATAAGAAAAGGTTCTTGCAAACCACTGGTGTATACTTCTTAACACAGCAATGGACATAATGCAGGTAATAATAGATACTCAGGACTGAATTGTTTTTGTTATCTGCTATTGTTTTACTCTGTAAATTAGCTATTTTGCCCTCTGTTTCTTATTCTCTGATGAGAAAGAAACTAAAATATCTTTATACTAGGCTAAAAATTAAAAAAAAATTTTTTTGGAGTCTTAAAGTCTTAAATTTTGAGCTCACCTTTACTACTTGTTTACTATGCAACCTTGGCCAAATCAACTTTCCTCAGATTCACTTTTGTCATTTGTAAAGTAGTCATAATTATACCTGCTTCATAGAATAAAGACCAATGAGATCAGATATTTACTAAGATTTGTAAGCTGTTATATAACTGGTGGTTATTACTAATATCCAATGAGAGGTTTGGAGGGATGGAAATTTCCAGGATGCCCAGTTAAGAGGGCGATGCATATAAAAGGAGCCTTCAGCTGCAAAGAGCTGAATGAGGGCACTAGGGCTTCAAGAACATGCTCATAACACTTTCACAAGGCAATGTTTTGAAACTTGCCCAAGGGCTTCAACCAATAAATGCCAAGTTGCCACTGGCTAGAAGGAATAAATCCCAGAAGCTGTACAGTATCTGTTCCTTGCAGCTTATCCTTAGATGGAGAAAGACAATCATACACACTGAGAAATACTGAGAAATAACAAGTCGATCAGCCCTGAAGTCATTATCAGGGACTTAAGCCACATACTTTGGTTTCAATAACTAAGTGAACCCATTCTGTGCTCAGATCTGCTTCTAGATATTTTTTATGGCTCATAGTTAACTCTGCTGGGTAAAGGTCTTGCTACTTCCCCAACCATGGTCCCTGGTGCCATTATGAAATTGTTCTCCACCCCCATTCTCAAGTCTGTAGTAACCACACTTTGTATTCCACTTCAGCAGTTGAGAAATAGTGTGTTCCCAGAAGCCGTGGAAAAAGACCCAGGTGTGTGTTGCCAGATGAGCTATCTATCTCTTCTAGTGAACCTTTGTTTCATGTCTGAGTTACAAGAACAGAATACGGGACATCAAAAAGAAGATGCTTGACTCACTTAACATTTCTGAAAAGCATCAAAGTTAAATTACTTGGATTCCATTCAGACACAGAGAAATAAAAATTTGAAACTAAGTATATGGATTAAACAGTCTTTGAAGGGAACAAGAAAAGTCTTGTGTTCATGATGAGGTCCAAAGGAAGGCTCTTTCTGTGTCTTTTCTCATGTCATTAGGAAAGCAGGCTCTCACCAGAGCACAATCCAAGTAGCCCAGCTGGGGAGTCAGTGATGACGCTGTTATCACAAATCCTTCTGGCATTCTCAATGATAACTATTCTGAGTTGGATTTCCACACCCTCCCCCAAGACAGGCAAACTCCTTTCAAGCCAAAATTGCGCATCGGTGGACCATTGGAATAGTGAGTGTTCAGTGAACCATACAGTTGCCACAGGGATAAGTATTCCAGATGTTGGAAACCAGAGGTAAAACTAGGTTTTGTTTGCATTACTAACAGACAACTTCCACTTAAATCAGAAAGACTCATGGGCCTGCAGGAAGTGACACACAACCTTGGAGGTGTTTACTGTCCACAGTCTGTAATAGCATCTCCCTCCATGCAGAGTTGTAACTCCAGAGACGTTCTTAGACATGTGTTCCCGGCCCTAAGTAATCTCCATAAACTTAGCCATAAATCTAGCTACAGCTAAACGTGAGAGTTTCTGTTTTGTTATTATATATCTTAATCCTCCGTGTGGAACATCACTCATTCCACAAGAAAAAGGAGAAGAAAGGCATTGAACAATAAAATCAGCAATGTGTGTCTCCAGATCGTGAAACAGTCAAGAATGAGCTGGGCTGAATGTAAGTACAACTGGAATGGGAAACAAAGTTTCTCACAAGCCCATCACAAAATTGTGATCTGGTCCAGCTCCCTCTGTTTAGTAGTCAGGTCTTTGCTGCTGAAAACATTGTAAATGTGAAGAAATGTGTATCCTTGAGTGTGACTGTTAGTAGCCGCAGGCAAGTACAGAGGGATGATAAAAGTTCATATCAACTTTTTAAAATACCACTATATAAAAGCGTTTTTTTTTTCCCCTCTGTAAAGTTGTATAGATAGATGCCAGGCTCATAACCAGTTTTTCTTATCCCAGTGATAAAATTCAAAATCATTATCGTAAGAGCAAATTACAATACTTAATTATATTGAATTACAGGACAACCTGCTTAAATCAGGAAAAATAGAAACAAAATTGTTGACCAAAGCTGATGGAAATAATTAATTTTATTTTAAGACCTAGTCTTAGTATATGTAGACATGGACTGAATTAAAATAAGAAAGAAAGGGAGTTCCAGATAAATATGGAAGATTGAACAGATATTTACTGTGTTTTCCTCCTAAATTTGCTCCTTTAAAGCACATACTCAAGAGGTAAACAAAAAAGAAAGAGCAGATAACAAGAAAAAGATATTTTTTATTGAAATTGGAAGCCTGAGAGGAAGAATAAGTAATAACTACTATAACATAAGCTTCATCCTATCTTGGGATGCCTGAGTGGCTCAGTCAGTTAAGAGGCTGCCTTAGGCTGGGGTCATGATCCTGGGGTCCTGAGATTGAGTCCCACATCAGGTTCCTTGCTCAGCAGGGAGCCTTTTTCTCCCTTTGCCTGCTGCTGCCCCTGCTAGTGCTCTCATTCTCTCTCTCTCATTAACCAATAAATAAACAAAATATTTTAAAAAAAATAAAGAAAGAAACATCATTCCATTTTAAGGAAACTCTAGAAATGAACCAAATCTTACTAGGATTCTGGAAAGCCTTGGAATATGCAGGCAACTACCTATAAAAGTGAAGTATACAGCTAAAAGAAGTCTATTTAAGAAATTCATGGCAATCCGTACCTTAGCTGCTCAGAAATATATTCCCTTACCCAACCCTGGGAGAAGACTAGAATTTGACTTTCTAGGAACACTGAGTGACAGAAGCCTTGGATGTAAGAAAACTAGGTCCAGATGAGAGCCGGGATTCAATTCTTAAAGGAGGAGGATTAAGTAAAAGTCTATATTCTGAACACTGGTCCAGCCTCCTTGCTTGGCAAAGTTCTTGAAACAATTGCCCCTCAGGTTTATTCTGAGGAAAAAAACCCTACAAATGCTGCCATTTGAGGACCCCATATAAAGAATTTCAACTTTATCCCTTACTGGAAAGTCTAACATTTAATAAGTCCCACCCATAAATACAGATCTTCTAGTCAGCTTTTCAATGCTTCATTAATAAATATAAATAGGTTGCTAAATAGTCAAAGAAATGTGCTGAGAGACACAGACAAACATAAATAAATAGCATAAGGAAACTTGGAAGATATGAAAGGAAGGAGGAAAAAAAGAAATCTATAAAGCCTATCATCAGTATCTTTATAATAAGAAAATATTGAATTCATGCAATAAGAAGACATTTTTTTTCCAAAATCAGAGAACTAAAAGAGCACTTAAAATAAAATACATGGTACAACCAGTAAAAATTCAACAGACATGCTAGAAGATAAATTTGAGGGTGCTCCTTAAGTAGAATGAGAGAGAGACAGAGAGAGATGGAAAGATGGAGAATAGAAGATAAAAGAAAATAAAAATACAAGACCAAAGTGATTCATCATCTGACTACTAAGAGTTCCTGAAAGAGAAAATAGAAAAAATGAAGAGGACAAATTACCAAAGAAATTATTCTGTAGACTTATCAGAATCAAAGGACATGGGTTTCCAGAATAAAAAAATGTCCCAACAAGGGCCCAGGGCAATGAATGAAATAACCTACATCAAGGCAGGTTGTTAACATTTTGGACCACCAGAAGTATACTGAAAATCCCCCAAACTTTCATATTAAAAAAAAAATTGTTTGATTTTAAACAAACAACAAAAACAGCTTGTCAATGACAGAAAAATTTTCAGAAAATACAGTGCCACCTGTTTTCTCAGATGCACCACTGGAAGATAAAATTCTGAATGAAAATTATTTCTACCTAGAATTCTGTATCTAAGAAGCTATCAAATAAGTGCAGGAGTAGAATGAAGGTATTTTAAACCTGCAAAGTCTCAAAAAATTTAACCTTCATGCATCCTTTCTTAGTGACCTACTAGAAAAGGCATGCCAACAAAATTGGTATGGAGAAAGGGGTATTTGGGATTCAGCAAAGAGGATCAACCATACGAGGGAGAGTAGGAACACTCCCCTCGTGAGGATGAAGGGACATTCTGGGACAAGAGGTGAGGTGTAGACCTGTGGAAATGGAAGACTCTGGAAAGGATGTTTCTTAGGAAAAACGAGAACTTATCTGATAGGTTTGAAATTCTAACAAGGAATTTTGAAGAAATTAGTGGTAGGTACACAAAGGTCTTCACTTACAAGTTTTAAATAAACAAAAAGCAGTACAAAAAAGAAATGTAGTCATGGTATATGACATAGCTCACCTGCAAATCATGGTTAAAATAATACTGAACATTGGAGGTAGGATGGTACTAAGGGGAGGAAGTTACAGGAGAAATTCAGAAATTAAGGTCTAAAACTGAAAAAAATCAAGAAACAGTACCATAATCATATCATTAGAAAGAAGGATGTGACTAGATACAACTACTAAAAGCATTGAAAAGGGCGGCCTCTGAGAGATGAGCTGACGAGAGGGAAGACTGAAACCAGGAACTTGTTTTTTCCTCCAATCCTATCAGATGACTTGACTTTGGAACCTTGCGCAGGTTTAACTGACAAAAATAACAGTTAACTTTAACTGAAAAGAAAGAAGAGCTAAAGAACAAAGTGCTAGAATAGTTTGGTATATCTAGCTACTAACTAACTGGGGAGATTTATACAGAAGACTATTGTTAAATTGGATTTTCAGGGAGAAGTAATTTACCAAGAAGAAACAATGAGGTGAGCCTTCTTGGCAGAGGGCATAGCTGCTACAGAGATAAAGAGGCAGGAAAGGGCGGGCCACTTTCAGGGGCCTACAGGTCATGTCAATGGTCATAGCACAGGGGCATAATGGCGGTGGCCTGGAAGGAGGTGGGTGGGATTAGGCCCAAATGAATGGTGGAACCTTGCAATTCACACTAAGGAGTCTGGACTTTTTTCTGTAGACAATAAGGAGCTGACAGCATATTGAAGGCAGGGAAATAGCATAACAGATTTTCATGTTGGAAAATTATCTTTGACAGTGTTATGTAAAGGGAATATAGAGGCTTGAGGCAGGAAGCAAAGGGGGCACGGAAGAGACTATTATAAAGGTCCAACGAGAAGGAGACAAGTGACTGAACCAGGATATTTGTAATGTGAATGTAGAAGCATGAGGACATTGGGAGCTACCAACTAGGAAACAGGTACAGGAGAGAAGTAGGAAATCTTAATTACCCTTTGAGACACATAACATTATCCTCATGTATCCTCAACGAACTTGACAAGAGAATGCAACTAGTAAACAGTAAAATCAGGATTAAGCATAGGCTTAATCCTGTCAAACCAAACCAAAGCGTAGGCTCTGTAGACTAGATCACATGGCGACAAAACATATACTTCAGATATAAAAGGAGAATGATGATAGGACCTGACTCACGATTGTAGGGAGAAGAAAATAGGAATGCACATAAATTTCTTCTTTAACCTAAAAAAGAGTGACATAAAGTTGGTAGCTAAAACAACTTTGCCTTCAGCCCAGCCACTCCCAAATCTCTTTATTCACTTCATTGCATCCACTCACTCCAACTCTCCTGTGCTAAGACTTGCCAACCTTCATTTATGTATTTGACTTTTAAATGAACTGTAATCCTATGCAGTTGTACATGGATGGCGTAAACCCATTTTCTTGAAAAACAGCCTGTTTGTTTTAACCTAATCTACATTCCTTTGAAAAGCAGGAGGGGCTTTCTGCCTCTTCACTGGGAATCTATCCGAGACCTTGAATCTACTCAAATAGATCCTGACCCTTGGCATTTAAGGTCCTCTTCCAATCTCCGAATCGCTGCACAAGATTAAAACACACCTTGCTTTCCCTACCAATGAGAAACACAGACTGAAAGACAAAGACAGAGATGATTTTTTAAGTAATCATGTGCACGTGTAGGTTGGGTTAATGATACTCAAGTGCACAGAATCTGTGGGAAACGAAAGCACAAAGGTCTTATCTTTGATAGGCTCAAAGGTCTCCAAGTTTTTTATTATTTCTGTTTCAGTGTGACATGCATTGTCTGGAGGGTGGAGCAGGAGGGGCTCCCGGCAGTTCACTTATCTCTGCCTCATTGTTAGCCTCAGCAAAAGGTATCATTTACTCTGCCACTTTTGTAGCTCCTCACGAATCAGAGAACCCACTGATGCTTTCTAACCAGTGGAGCAATCTGGACCCTCCAAAGATGCTGTAACTCCTTGGCACCGATTTCTCAGACTAAACTGTTCAACATCTGAGCCTCTACAATAACTACCTCACAAAAACACTGAGGACAACAGCCTGGTGAAACAAGCCCTCCTATTACATATGGGCGGTTGCTGTGTTGGTGTTTCTACTCCTCTGTCAGTCTCTCTCCATTCAAGATCATCTGCCTTAATTTTCCACCGTGATTGCTCCAGTAATCGGGGGGTGGGGGGAGGTACCAGAATACCCAAGGGATTGCCAACTGGCATGAAATCACCTGACAGCTCGGACCTGCTGTCACAACAAGAACATTCCTGAGGATTCAATTGCATTGTTGGTGCTAATCCCAGGCTGGAAACATCAGAGGAAACTAAAAGTGAGTGTGCATTTTGTATAATTGGAAAGGAAAGGAGTGAAGACGTAATTCTCAGGATATGGAAAGAGAACAGAGTCACAGTCTCTCAGCTGTGTTCTTAGGGGAAATATATGAAAAGCCACACAGTGCTTACACGAGTGTCAGAAACAGTCAAAATGGGGACACTTCGTCAAGATGAGCAGTCATATTATTACAAATAAGATAAAATCGCATTATTCATTGGTTTTTATTGTTATCATGACTGTATCACTCTGCTTAATCATTCATTACCATTTTTCTCCATTTTGCAATTATTGATGATACCATGTGTGTGTTTTTTCACCCTGGAATAAAATCCCTTTCCTCAATCAGTTTATTTTTTGTACTTCTGTCTCCATGATGCAAGAGACATAATTGTTTTTCATTTTTCTGCAGGCAGCAAGGATGGAGAGAAAGGGAAGGCGCTGGAAAAGGAAGGCTCTCCCGGGTGCCTTGTCTATCATATGTGATGAAGCTATCCTCACAGGCAGTACATTTTCATCTGACCTTCTCAGCACACGGAAGGTGTGGCATGTGTTTCAGGGAAGAGGAACATAACCTGCAGGAGGAGTTAACCCAGCAGGACCATTAAACGGTTACAAGTCATAAAATGCCTGTGCCCAAGAGTGAGTCATAAAAACTAAAAGATAAAGTTGTTAAGTATATGCCACTGCCTCAGAAAAATTCCTTTCCATCTATTTCTGTCAAAACTTGGCTTACTTTCACAGGAAAAGTTTATAACTACCTGTGAAATTTATTTAAATTAAAAAAAAATTAGAGTGGTTATGTGCTTCAAAAGACTCATTTTGCAGAAGGAAAAATTGAGGCTTAAAGAGGTTGAATGACCTATTCAAAGTCACACAAAGTCACACAAAAAGTCAGGGGTAGGCCCAGGAAGAGAAAACCAAAGCTCTTGAATGTTCTGTCTCTGCCCTAAGCCACAGTCCCCCTCCATATGATTTCCCAAAATTGACAATGATGAAAAATAACCTATAAAATGACTTATAAACTATCAGTAAAACCTATGCTTGCCAATGGCAAAAAAAAATTTTACTTGAATTGGCGTTTCTCCCCAAAAATCTGTTCATCAACTAGAATTTATGTATATTAGACTCTGCATTGTTATAACTTATTTCAGCAAATTGCATTAATCTTTCTATCAACTGTAGTAAATCAGAGATCTCTAATATTTTATTTCACAGTCTACCACAGAGTGAAAGCCAACTATGTGTGAAATACTGTGTCAGATGCTGTGAGGACAAAAAGTATCTCCTCTGATAGCTCACCATCAGTGAGGCTGGCTTCAATCTTTTCTAGACACCTCTTCAAAACTTCTAGGTAAAGGCAATTTGCTTCTCTGAAAGCCTTACCCCTACTCATTGCAGGAATCCAACCCCTTTCTCAATTCATTTTTCCCCCCACCTGAGTCTGTTATTCCATCCCAGGTGTGCAGTAAGATAAAGGGCGTTGAATGTCTAGGACCACAAAATTACCTCTTCAGGACCCATTGTCTTGATCACTTGAGTTGTATTTCCAGAAATGTATGCTGAAGGCCAGCTTGTCTCCTGTTTTTCTCCTGATCCATGAAATTCATCTCTGAAGGAAAAACATGGTGGGAGGGGAGAAGGGAGAAAGGGACTACCACAGTGAATCCCACACGGAAGATTAATTCACTGTCCCATTATTATGGACTTGGTATGGTAGACTGAATTAGCAACTCCCAATTCTTTATGCTTCCTGGTGTCCTTACCTTTGCTATATAACTTTGCGTTTCCTTCCACAAAAAGGATAATCACCTGCCTGCCCTTTGACTGTGGAAGCCTCTGTGTAACTTGCTTTTGCCCACAGAACATAGCACAAGCAACAGGGAGCCAGTTTCAAGCCTCAGTGATAAGACAGCTCATGAGGTTTGGCTAGCTCTCTGCATTAATGTCAATGCCATGAAGAGTTCTTTACCTGAGTAGCTTCTGCCCATTCAGCCTGAGCCCCAGGATGAATACACATGGAGCCAACCAGAAGCCAAGCCATGCAGAAGAGCCAAGCCCAACTTGATGCAGAGCCCCCTGCAGAGCTCGGCCAACCCCAACCAACTTACAGGTGCAAAAGAAGTAAGTGGTGTTGTCGTATGTCACTGGGGGTTGGTGGTTAGTTAATACAGCAATTGGTAAATGATAAAGAAGAGGTTTTTGGGTTTTTTTAAGATTTTATTTATTTTTGAGAGAGAGAGAGAGAGCACAAGCAGGGGGAACAGCAGGCAGAGAGAAAAGCAGGACCCCAATGCAGGACTCGATCCCAGGACCCTACATAGAATGACCTGATCCTGGCTAAACCCACTGAGACACCCAGGCATCCCTGGCTTTTGTTTTTTAATTTTTTAATTTTTTTTTTTTTTTTTTTGCTTTTTTGGAGTAAATCTGATCAAGGACAAAACAGAACAGAGCCAATTCATCACTTAATGGATGTTTTCTTATTAACATTAAAGTCTGTCAAATACCTGTTCTAATAATGGCTCTTCAAAATTCTCACCAGGAATTCATTTAAGTCTTCATTTAAAGGAAAAAAGGATGCTTTCTTCTCATAGTTATGGGTTTTTCTAAGAACAATAAGTAGAACATTTATCTTTGGAATATAGAATTCATGGAAGAAGGAAAGGTTGGCAGGAACTAAATTATACAGATTTTGTAAGTATCAGATTAATTCTGTTTTGTGAAAAGTTAGGTAATTTATCAAATATATTACACAGACGCATTGGAAAAGGACTAGACCTACGGAAATGAAGGACGCAGATCAGGTTGAGCTTTTTAGCTTGGACTTCTGCTCCCAGAAATAGGGAAGAACAGAAATGTTAAAAGTTAACAAGTAAAACAAATAACAGGCAAAAAAGAACTTCGATGAGAAAAGAGCTTTGATGAGTTCCCTAGGAGAGAACTTGAGGTCCTCTGATATTTCCTGGTTCGTCAGAGAATGAGGAGTCTGCAAGAGGAACACAGGCAGAAGAGGCAGAGAGGTCAGATAAGAATGGAGGTGGTGTGCAAGGCGAGCAAAAACAAGAAACAACAGGTCAACAGGGTCCGATGCTGCTGAGAGAGCCAATAAAATGAAGGCCAGAGAAATAGACATTGGGTTTATAGAAATCAAAATGTGCATGAAGGGGTCATCAAATATTCAAATCTTTAAGAGAAAGGCTAATACAAGTAGAAATATAAAGAAAAAAGAAAAGGTTTATTGGAGTGGAAGAGATAAAATCATTTATTAATTGTATAAATGGTAGGTATGAGCTGGGGTAATTTATTGACAGACAGTCCTTAGTGGACACATGAGAAAAAGAGGGGTAAAGAAACTCAGCAAACAACCGGAGTGACTGGGACTGTGCTAGTTAGTAAGGTTTTCTGTGTTGTGGGGAACAGAGGTGCAACCTTTGAGCTGGATAGAAAGGGGAATGGGAAGAATCCATACAGGAAAGATCTTGGTTTTTTTTGGCTCTGTAGGAAATTATCTGTCAGGTACCAGGTGCTTTTTTAGATGTCTTACATATGATTCTCCCTCAATGCTTACAGTTATAGCTAATACATACTATTATATGTATTATATGTATTATAATAATATATGTATTATATTATATGTATAGCTATTATATAGCTAATACATACTAGGTGCCGGGCATGTTTCTATGGGCTTTCTATGTATTAAGTCATTCATAACTTTTCTACGATGTCAGCGTTACTCCCTTCCTAAAATGAGAATAATGAAAGAGTTCAGTCAGGTGAAGTAATTTGCTGAGAGTTACAAACTAATAAACAGCACATCTGGGTTTCAACTCCCTGAGTCCAAAATCCTTGCTATTTCCACCCTATCAGATTACTTGGCTTAAATAAGGAAGAGAAACAAAACAGAACTAGGAAGTGAAATCAGAGATAACTGTCAAAATGTTTAAATTTAATATATGAGCCAGTCATATTTTGGCTTAGATATACACAGACAGTGTCCTGAAAATAGCTTTGACTAAAACTGGCTAAGGAGTAGTGGGTTCCACTGAAGCCAATATTTCAAGGAAAAAGAAAGAGAGACTATGACCCTGTAACCGTGATCGTGAGGGAGAAAACTCTCTCTCCTTCAATTTGCTTAAGTGGTGGGGATTATTTGAAGTACTAGGAACACTGGATCTTACCCTTTTTTCTCATCTCTTTTCCCCAGTACATTGAAATACATCTGCTCACTATTCACCCTCAGAAACACTTGAATATGCGTTCTGCAAAAAGGAAGAACAACTACATAGTCAAAAGAGATCAGGTCTACTTACCAGATACATAACTCTAATTCAGAGGGTTTTTTTTTTTGTTTTTGTTTTTTAATCTGCAGCTTAATTTCTACCATGGTTACCTCATAGATTTATGGTGAAAATTCAGTAGAACAACATATGCATAAATATTTTATAGACCACAAAGTGATATACAAATGGTATATATTATGATTCTCCTGAACATAATCAGAGACTGGCCCAATCTCAGATTCTCAGAGACTGGCCCATACTCTGGGAGTTCACTAACTTTCTTTTCAACTTTCTCCATTTCACATCCAGCTCTATTTCTCAGAAGGGACAAACTATGCTCACTAGTGATCATTGCTGATTGCCAAACGCTAGGTGGCAAAACATTATAGAGATCTATTATTGATATCAAAAACTCAAGGAAATCCAAAGGACCTAGTACTTGATAATATTGAGGTAGCTATCACATTTCAGTCTAAGATACACATATTTCTATATTCTAACATCTCTAAAGTCTAGATGCATCTTGTATTAATGAGATAAGAAACCACACTGTGGTACAGATCAAATCCACCTACTACTTGCCTTTGTATGTTTCTAGAAATGAGTTTTTCATTTTTAAATGGTTAGAGAAAATTCAAGAGACAAATAATGGTTCATGACATATGAAGGTTTTATGAAATTTAGATTTCAGCATCCATAAATAAAATTTTACTGAAACACAGTCATGTCCATTTGTGTCTATGTTATCTGCAGCTGCTTTCTTGCTAACATGGCAGAAATTAGTTACTGCAATACAAACCTTACAGACCTCAGAGCTTAAAATAATTACTACCTGGCCATTTACTGGAAAAATCTGGCAACTCCGTGATATTTAAATTGACAGCTTTTATCTTTCTTATTGGTGGTACTAGTCAGGATTCTTTAGTGAAACTGACCCAATAGGAGATATATGTAGACAGAGATCTGCATCTATCTACCTATCGATTGAGAGATGATGAGAGGGAGTGGCAGACTTACTATGTTTATTATGAACAACTGGTTCACACAAAGGAAGCCGAAAAGTTTCTTGATCCACCATCTGCAAAGCTGGAGACCCAGGGAAGCTGATGGTGTAGTTCAGTCAAGTCTAGAGGCCTGAGAACCAGGGAGCCCGTGGTAAAAGTCTGGCTGTAAAGGCAGGAGAAGACTAATGCTCCAGATCAAGCAATCACCCAGAAGGGGGAGAATTCTCCCTTCTCTACCTTTTGTTCTATCCAGTCCCTCAGTGGATTAGAGGATACCCTCCACATCAAGGAGGGTAACCTGGTTTATTTGGTCTACCAATTAAGGTGTTAATTTCCTTCAGAAACGCTCTCACAGAAAATAATATTTAGCTAAATATCTGGGTACCCGTGATACTTAGTCAAGGCGACACCTAAAATTAACCATCACAGGAGTGATATAATAATGATGCATTTTATAACTGAGGGCCTCTTATAATCAATGAAACATGGTAGATTCTCAGTACTAGTAGCTTTTCCTTAAAGTTAAGTTTTCTTTTACTCAGGGGATGGTGCTAGATGGTTTGCTCATATGAGGAAATAAAAAAAAAAAAAATGATTGGGCTAGATTGACTTGAAGTCCCCCACTTTTTTTTTTTTTTTTTTTTAAATCTGATAGCGTAGTGAGAATGTTGGAAAGTTTATTTTTCTGGAACTCTCCAAAGCACAATAGTTGATTTCATTTGTTCTTCTTCTTTAGAGTTCTTCTTCAGATGTATGTATTTTCCACATGAGTAGAAAGGTTGGACTTTGTAACCAGAGTTGTAGACTTGATTCCTCACCTTATCCCTGACACACATGTAGCTGAGGAGCTATTCATCTTTTCTGAGTTTCCCTCATAGAAATTGAGGTTTGACACATACATAGACAAATCTCTCAGATTTTCCAGTGTCTAAATGGTGATAGCAGGGCCCCCAGGAAAAAGTATTTCTTAGGAAGGAAATCTGGCATAAGAAAATCGTTTCCACAGTGGGACCTGGAGTTTGAGAAAGAGTACAAATTAACGTCGGTTGAATCCATACATATCCAAACTAGTTTGCTCAAGTTAACCAAAATGATAAATGGAAAACTAAGAGTGTTCATTTTAAATGAAGGTCCACACCATCCAGCTAGTGGACACTCTCTGAGTATAACATCAGAGGCAGGGAGTGTTTATTGTGTTTATTGATTGCAAAAGACAGCAGAGCCGTTTCAGCCTGGGATGGAGAGCTCAGAGGCTGGGCCATCAGTAACAATCTGCACCTTGGAGCAAAAAACACAAAGGCCCTGTGAAGAGACAAAGGAAGGATAAAGGATTTTCAGTCAAAACTACATATATTATTTAGAACTCTTCTGATTACATATGAAAGAAACCTTTTCAATAAAAAGGTGAATTTATTGGCTCCCATGACCAAATTACAGCAAGAACAAGGAAAGCGGAAAATAAGAGGCACTCTTACTTTTAAGATTTCTGAGGGCATAACTCTTTATGTTTGTTTTCATTTTTTTCAGCGTTTTCTTCAGTGCCTTCTAGACTTCTAGGTCCTTCTCCCCTCTGGCTCAGATTAGGAAAATCCCAGTGGAAGCCTCTGATTGGACGATTTAGGTGAAATTCTCACTTCTTGAATGGATCTGCATGTTAGGGGGTTAAGTCTCTCAGAGGGACTGTGAAGAGGTCACCCACTCTTAAACCACTAACTGTTAAGTGGGCAGGCTGGCAGAACTGCTATCTGGACCTCATGCATGTCCAAATGGAGATGGTTATTCAAACTAAGGAAGAAAGGATGCTCTCCAAAAGGGAAGAGGCACAGATACCATCCCGTGTAAAGGAAGGCCAATGTCCACATTCATGACAACAGGATCTTTTTAAAAGTTAGGGTGTTGGGAAACAACTTCATTGATATGGTAAAAATGGCAAATATAAAATATCTATTATATAGAGTGGTCATCTATGCTACCCTAATCCTATAACCATTAAAAACATATTTTTCACTAAGATGAATTTACAAATTATAGAAAGGAGGTTTAATAGAGAAACAATTTGTAGTTTTGGTAGTTGCTCATGATTCAGATTTCCTGGTATTCATCGATGGATACTCTAGTAGTCTATGAGCTCTGTTTATGAGAATTAAGGACCCTGCCTTAAACATGGTGTAAACCACATAAATGGATGACCAAAAATCACCATGAAAAATCTTAGGATCAGGGAGAAGAAGCTCAGGGGTGGTACCAGTTCTCTGTGTTGAGGAGACTTGCCTTTTGACATATCAGCACAGCTTAGAAGGATTTCTGAGGGGTTTCAGCATCTGGTCAAGTTGTAACTCACCTCTTACACTATCTTCGTCCCTCAACTCTAACACCCAGAGGATGTTGCCCTTTTGTTAACATAAGAAGGACCCAGTATATAAATATTTTAAGTAAGATTCATTTCCAAACTGTTCAGAGACATTTTTTTCCATATTTTTCTTTCCATAGCTCTCTAATTTCCTCTTAACATATTTTCCTCTAAGCCTCTTTATTTTTAGTTTCAATGCCTTAATTTTTTCCTACTTAGTGATTAATTCCTACTAATCCTTAGTTTTATCTATTTTTACACTTAAACTTTTTATCTTTTGGGTTTAAGTATTTTATCTTATTCTTTAATCATCTCTAGTTGTATAATTTTAATGATCCATCCTTTTATCTTTTATTTTAAATCTCATTTATTTAATCTTATTTTCAAATTTAACATTTTATTCTACTAGAATTTTAATTCTCTCATACCCATTCTTACTTTATTCTCTTTTCTACTATTCTCAATTTTTACATTTGACTTTCTTCTGTAAGCCCCTATTGCCTTAACATTTTTTTTACTTTTTTTTCTTTTACCTTCTCTGTTTCTTTTTAAAGGTTTATTTTTATAATGGTTGATAAGATAAGCACCAAAGTAGCAATAATGATAATGATGATGAAATTAATAATCGATAATAATAATGATGATAATAATGACAGAGGGCTGAGATTGAAGCCCTTCTTTCTCTACATGTCTCTTTAGGGCTCTCTCTTCTCCTCCAAGGGAATCCCTAAGTCTCTTTCAAGGTTATCGCCCCCACACATACAAAAAACTTACTTCAGGAGATAAGAAATATCTTTAATTGATATCCTTAAGATTATCATTTTCTCTACATAGATAGAGCAACTCGTTTATTGAGCTATTTATGCTTTCTGAGATCTTACACCGTGTTTGCTTTGGCAATTTGCATGCATTGACAGGCAGGTGGAAATGGTTGGTAAGACATCTTGCCTGAGGGACATCCACCACGCAATAACTCCAGCCTGAGTTTCTTATAAACCCTTGGCCAGCACTGAACCTTCCTGTACCTACACGTGGAAAGACACCTAGTGAATAACTCATAGCTGAGCTCCTGCTTCTGCTTGGACAGCCTGCCCTCAGAAATGGTAGTGCCTACGTTCTACACTTTTATGACAGTTAAGTGAGTTGACAGTTGAGTAAGAAATATGCTTGACATAGAGTAACTGTTATATGTTAATTAAATTAAATGTGTCCATTTCTAAATGGATCCTGCATGTTTATTGGTATCATAGACAAATCCTTTTGTGGGTCAGGAAATGCAACTTCTATTTTGTTATTGTGAGGATTTAGGAAAAGTTAATCAAAGCAATAGTTAATCAAGAGGTTTGTTGTTGTCATTTGTTTTGTTTTTGTAGTGGGGTTACCTGTCATCTCTGGACAAACTTCATAGCTTTTTAGAACCCGTATTATTCAGATTAGACAGTTCTGACTTTTTCATCTTTTTTCTCTTGGGCACAGGTAAGTGCCTGAGGCTGACTTTCTTTAATGATCTTTTCTATCTCTTTATGGGACATATGAGGTAAGTAACTTAGGGAATTTAGACAATCTGAAGAAAGAAGAAATGATCATATATCTATTTGAAAGAAATGGTGCCCTGTGTGTTTGAGCTGATTATATTGTTACTAAATGAAATTTTCCCCCATCAGAGCTCTAGTTGGGGATCCTTGCCATGCCCCAACTAGAAGGAATTCTCTCCCTACAAGGGTTTTGTCACTTTATTAATGAGTACCTCCCTCCCCAGCCTTTCGGAATTAACATTTCTATCTTGAAAACTGGACCCTCAGGTCTTTCTCAACCATTATCAAACATTCTCAGCAACAAATAACCCTTAACTGATTTGCCAATCGACTCCACCTCAGCACAGATGACCTGCTCTTGAACACTGGTGGAGTGCCCATTTCCAGACAGTACTGCCTTGTATAGATAGATTGTCAAGTCTGGGTAATCCTTCTCTTCCTAAGACAGTTCTTTAACTGGTGATAATCTACCTACAAATATTGACAGTTACCCTTTTTCAGTTAAGTAAATTTCCTATGACTTTTTCTCTCAAAAGCGGTGTTTTGTTTTGTTTTTCTCTTCTGGGACTCGATGCCTGGGATCTTTCCATCTTCTGTATTGTGGTAAAACCATTTCTTTGGAAGAGAATTGAATTTTAAAATATCCATCAACCCCATATCTACAGTTTCTGAATCATTTCTTTTTCTAGTAGATTTGTCATAATACTTATCTTTATTTTCATACATACATTCCCTAGTCAAGGCTCATTCTGTGTGGATATATGTTTGTTGTTGAACATTCATCTATCCTACATATCTATAGCAGAGTTAGTCATCCTTGGATATGAACACCAAGACTGCTGGATGCTCATATGTTGAACTACCAGGGCCATTGGAAAGTGGGTGGATTGCTTCTCTATGCTTCTTCACCTTTTAAAGATCAATTTGTTTATGAAAATACTCTTAAAATCATTAAAATTATTTATGAACAGAATAGTAGTGGTGCTGAGTGGTAACATACAGAATAAAACCAGAGCTTTCATTTTCCCCGCATTTTAACTCTGGCAGTGTTCTGATGCAGCATGTCATTATCCTGGTTGAACTGCAGGAAGTACGGAAACTGAAAAGTGAAAACTTTATGGATGAGAAGTTGCTCTCTAAGCAATGTTAAAAACTAAGCAATGGCACCATAAGGAAGAGGCTTCTTCTCCTATTAATGAATAGCTGATATCTTAAGCTACTTATACTAAAATAACAGAAGTAAAAGAATATTATCTCCCCCCACTTCTAGCAAAATTACTACTAAGGGAATAAGTATCTTTGACTAAGAAAATATTTTATCATATCATTTAGGGTATCATTTAAGAAAAGAGCTAAGGCACCACATTAAGAGTTAATTGTTCTTCATGAGAAGGTTTGAACACTTTGTTTTTGTTCTGGAGAGGTATGGAAGAAAAGAGTCAGAAAAACTGAGGGAGATTGCAACCTGTGTACAGAGGGAGCAGCCAGGAAACCCTCTGGAGATGCACAGTGGCTTCTTCAAACACCTGCTATAATTTAATTTCCATGAGGGTAGGAATCTTAGTCAATTTTATTCACTGATAAACCCCCAAGCATCTTGAACTGTGCCTGGCATAATGTAAGGCCTTAATAACTGTTGTAGAAATGAATGAATGAGTCTGAATTTTCAGTGTCCAACTTGAAATCGTTTGTGTTTTTGGAATGTGAACCCTTTCCCAATTAAAAATAAAAGGGGGGGGGGGTCAAATTTACTATATTCCAAAGTTCTTCATGAGTTAAGAATTTTCAGAGGAAATTGAGGCTGAATTTCACATCTGGTGAGATGGTGCAGAATAGAGACACCATATGCGGAAGAGCGAAATGACCTCAACCAAATTAATTCAGTGAAGGCAGGACCCTAAGTCTGAGGTAACTGGGAGAAATAAAGCTTTAATGCATGCACAGAAAGAATGAAGACAGAATCGGGCTTCAAGTTGATCTTCTGTAGAAACTAAGGGATCTGAAGTTCCCACCGGATATCTAAATTCCAGCCACAGGTGTTCCACCACAGGAAAAACCCTTACCTCCATATACTAGATCGGTACTTCAAGAAACAACAACATAAAAACACATATATATACATACACACCAACAAAAAAATGGTAAAGTTAGTGTCACGACTACAAAGAGAAAGGTTTAGAATTGCATTTTCCCAAGAAAGCATTAATTAAAACCATACTGGCCTAATGAAAATATATTTTATCTTGTTAAATCCTTAGAAAAAAGAATTTCTTTCCATTCATTGGATGTTCCACTGTATTCAGATGACTCTAGTCAATTCCCTTTCCCTCTACTGGAAGAATAGCCACACTTTCCAAACACCAAGACATTCCTCACCCTTGTCTTTCTTCTCTCTCTGTGGGATTCCCAAGGTGGAGCCGAGGTTGATGGATAGGGGTGGAGAGAGCCATCTCACATATACATACAGCTCTGCCCTCCTTCCTCAGATTGGCATTTTGCTCATCTGGGTTGATGCCCATTACATAGAGGCAAACTATGTTTACAGCCCTATGTTGACCCATGAGCTGCTGTCCATGCTGATGCAAAATACCTTGTCACCTACAGACTCTGCCTGGACCATGAGTCACTGACCCATTTGTGGCACTAATTCACCCATGACCTTCAATCTCTGCAAGGGGAACAGAGCATTCTGCTGCCAGTGACCAGTGTTCCTCTTAGTTGATCTCACTCTCTCTGCTGTTTACTACTCCAGATGTTGGGGAAATGTCACACTTTTCTTCCATTTACCCTTTCAAAAAGATGCCACTAGATCTGAGAGTCTATCGGGCCCTAATGATACTCTTTGATTCACCACTCAGCAATCTGAAATCTAGTCTTACAAATCTTTAATGTTTTCTGTAGCCCTTAATTTCTCGGGGCACAAAAATTTTTCTTCCCACAGCACATGGGTAGGGGAAACTGAGGCTATGCATTACCATTTATACACAGTTGAATGATAAGAGCACTTGCTGAACATTGGTCACATAAAATACAAACAGTACTTCATCCCAGCTTCCTCTCATTTTTATAGCCCTATTTTCCTTGGGTCTTTTCCTCCAACCACTTATTTTCAATTTATGTTATCTAGTTGTATTAAATATAATTATAAGTGTTCTCCAGCTATTTCTAGAACAAGATGGCATAAAATTGAATGAACATATACATACAGGCATATGCTCATGCCAAATGAGGCCAAGCTTTTCACTGAATCACTAGGGAGCGGGACACCATCTTCACTACAGTTTTACTACAGGTTCTTCAGATGGTCTTGACTAACTTGCTTCCCCCCCTTTGTTTTCATTTACTTTAGCATAAAGGGGTATAATAGCAGTTAACCTATCTCCGGGGTGTGTTCAGGTTTAATGAATAAATGTGTATAATGTCTTCCAAGTGCCTCACGTGAGATGTGCTGTAACTGCACATTATTAGTGCTGCTATTACAGCACCGCCTTGGGACCCTCAGCCTTTAAGCTGGCTCGAGACAGGAGGTCTCGGAAATAATAACAACTCTTCTCCCAATGTGCCTTTCTCCCTGCAACCTCAGAGAACTTAAAGGCATTACCTTATTAATGTAAAACCCAGCACGAGATAGATGGGAATGACTACTGAGTATTTCCTGTTTCCAGGTGGGAGACATTAAGGCAACCTTTTGCATTTACACACAGCTCACCTGTAATGGAAGCACTTACCAACATACTTCATGCAAGAGACACGGCCTATTTCACTGTTTCTCCACTGAGGCATGGCACTGGGTAATGCTGCTGGGAAAAATGGGTTCCAGTCTGCTATTCTTTAAGTTTCTCGAGATAGTGATGAGAGAACAAGCCGCATTTGCTTATAAAGAAACCTAGTGGTGATCATATATTTTTATTTAGCCATGGTTTGTTTAACTAAAGAAAGCATCCAATTCCCCCCTCTCTCTCTTTTTTTCCCCTGCAGTGATCTCAGTGGAATGAATGAGACACCTTTACTTGTGGTTCTATAGATTACTGATTGATTTTAAATGGCTGACGCATTGGTGCTAATAGGCACCATTTGGTAGTCAAAATATTCAATTTATAGGAGACTTTTAGAAGATAAGAAATCACTGCTGGGGATAGAGTGTATTTGCCTATAACTCTACCACTTGAAGGATGAGGAAGCTGAAGCCTTTGGTTATAATCAGCCTGCTTAAAAATAATTCAATGACACTTCTTAAAACTATAAATCGGACAGCCCTTTCCTACTATTAGTTTAAGCTAGGGAGCAATAATAATAATACGATTTTCAGCCTCAGTATTGTTCAATCTTTGATACCTGTTATGATCTATCCTGATGAGTCAAACTCCCTTATAGTAGTGTTCTTTGGGCTCTTCAGGGATGAAGTCTCTTGGAATGGGCTGCGAAGGACCTGGTTAGATTGGTCTCTTCAAGGGTACAATTACTATTCCGCTCTTATTTGTCATAGTAAGCCTTTTTTACACTAAACTTCCTCCAACATTTTTATAAGTGATTTTAAAAGTAAACTCCATAATTTCACTGCAGAAAAACTGGGATTACATACTGAGATGATGGGGATTTTAGTGAGTTGTCTGCTCATGCCAGTATGTATTGGAAATAGAATGAGCCCCTGGGCTCTCTGTCACTTGGTTAAACCTTGGGCATTTAGCTGACATCATTCTTTGGCATTTGCCTTCCTTCTCTCACTCCCGTACCAAAGGGTAATGGAAATACAGTTGTCAGCTTCAAATTATTCAAATCTAAAGAAACTAACTCCTCGTAACATTCTGCCTTCCCCATCTGAGCCCCACCCAGCCCCACACAGACCTCGCACCTCTCTTCTTTAATAGCTAATGGGAAAAGAGCCCAGACAATCTCCATGTCAGAGATTTAACTTAGTCGTAGGCCACTTGCAGTGACCAATTCCTCATGCTTCGCATAAAAGCAGAAATAGATGGGAATTTGCCTGGGCTGGTTATAATGATGTATGTAATGGAAACATTCCTTCTAGACACCTGAAGCAACTAGCTTCAGCTTTGAAGCATGAGATTTGCTTTCCCCATTTTAGCATACAGGCTTACAAATACTGTTATTGATCATAAAATTATCCAATCTTTTTAAAATACAGCTATGCTCTTTGATTAAAGTGCTTTCTACTGCCATAAATTTCAAACTGACTCCCCCTCGGTGCAGAATTTTCTTTCCACTTAGTTTTTTAAAGCGTCAGCCATTAATTTTGTTGAGCAATTCTTTAGTCTCATGTCAGTGGATGGCTTAAGCAGGTGAAATTGGCAGGTTCGTTTTACTCTCAGCTTAGCAGGATACCAGACTGTCTTCTCTAGGAAAATACTGTGTTATGCTATTCTCTGACTTTCTGGAGAAAAATGTGTCCTTCCTTCTACTGGGCCTGGGAAGTGAAGCTATAGAAAATCCTATTGTGATTCAGACTTGGTCACATCACTCATTCCTGTGCTGACATGACTCAGCTCTTCCTCGCCCCTTATAAGCACACTCTCTTCTCCTGTGTCAGAAAGAATCAGTTCACCCAACTGGGCCACCAATTGTCTGCGTGTGGCCAAAGGGAACCGTTATTGTTTGCTGAGAGCCGATCATAGTACTTATGTTACAAATCAATTCAAGCCTTGATTCACAGCTTTCTTTCATTCCAAAGAAAGATATTGAGGCCAGTGCATTGTCAAATAGATTTTGAATTTTCCCAGGTTATAACCCCCATTCACCACTAGCCAAATCAGAACACTCCAGATTATTTTTAAGATCAGTACTTTTATTGAAACAATTAGAATAATGCCCTAGTAATTTGCACTGAATGATATGATTTCCTCAGGAATATTTTGAAAATTAGTTTTTAGCATCAGTTATTGGTGTAAATTTATATATATATATATATATATATATATTTTTTTTTTTTTTTTTTTTTTTTCCACTGCGCTATTTTAGACTTGGCCTGAGGAAATCTTTTGGAACATCGCTCTCGAAAAAATTCACTCTGAGCCAGCGATCAATCACAATTTCAGAGTGCTTGATTACCAAAAAGACCAAGATAGAATAACCTATCATTACTCTTCATGTGAGCACGTGTCACTGCTGACAGCGGTTGCTACCTATGTTATAGGAGTGATTGAAAAGATAGATCTGATAACAACATTTTTTCCCCAATGTTTTGGACATGGAAAAATGGTCTTTGATTTGTGGCTATAGAACTTATTTGAAGGACCCTGTATTGCTTTCAATGAAAAAGGAGCAGTAGTTAGTAATAATCAATGTGATTTTAACCCCCAGTGTTTTTATTTATCCCAGAGATCAATATCTCTATAGGAGCACTCCCTTCAATCAAATACACTATGGGGAAACTCTGTTCATCATCTTAACCATATCCATTTCTCAGAACCAATGATTAAATAACTTCAGCATGTATGAATTTGTTTGGGGTGTCTTTAAAGTAGACTAATTCTGTTCCAGTTGAATGTCCTTGATTATATGGTACTCAGAAGGAGATTACAAAACATTAGAAACTGTTCAAATGTCTTTGTGTTAATTAAATTGCCAGAAATTTTATCATGAAGCTGTAATGATTCCAAGGCCTGGCAGGATGTAGCTCCTTTAAAAGGAGCAATACACTGGAAAGGCAGCTTCCCCTCACTGACTTAGCAGGAATGCAATCAGCCTGTCTGCTAGTGCCCCTGGGAACTGGACAAAACAGCCCTTTGGTACTGAATCGATGTATGAAAGTTTTGCAGGAAAATTTAAAATTGTGTGCAGTACATCAAACATTGAATCTGCTCAAATCAGGACAAGGTTTTCTACGTTTTTTACTTCGAAGTCCAGAACTACTATTAGAACTTGGAAATGTGACTTCTTTCTTTACCTTCATAGCCTGCTAAAGCTCATTTCATGAATAATATTTTGGGGACTTTCTCTTGATTCTTATCATTGTACTTTTTCTTCCACTCTTTGAAACTTGATAGGAAATGTCCCATGCATTATTCTCTTTCGTGTGAACTTTGCAAAACCCTCTGGGAGAGTGTTTTCCCCCTCACTTGGCTTTGAATGTGGGAACCTTATGATACGATGTGATAATGAACAATGTAAAATTGTTGGTACAGTGATAGCATCCAGGTCCATTGAAAACGCCTGTGTGTTTTGAAGAGTCTGGATGGGTTTCCATGAAATGTGCCTCCCTGGAGGTTTTATTCTCAGTCAATTGTCTCTTCCAATAAATTACCAAAATCAGAACCTGGGATTTTCCTCAATATTGCAAGGAGCCTTCTGGCTTGGCCTGCTGAAACTTTAACACTTGAAATTTGAATCCAGGTAAAACTTACACATTTCTTTTGGAATTTGACACTGCCCAGTTTACGAAGAGATTTGCCAAGATTTGATGAACCTTTCTATGAACTTCGGGAAATTTCACGCTAGGGCTGAAACCGGAAACGAAGCACATTTCACTAGGTGTCAGGTTTCATTCTGACCAACTCGCCAGGCTCTTCCCAGGTTGTATTAATTATTTCCTGCCCCAAGATGAGGGAGAAAGATTAACTGGCTTCACACTACCAAATAAAATATTCCAAGGAAAAAGGAGTCCTATCGAATATTATCTGAAAAAGTTGACATCACAATATGTCATTTTCAACTGACCTCCTTATTTGATCAGCAGCTTTGTCACAATGCAGATAGTGTTTGTGAAAATAAAAGCATAGGCAAGGACTAAAATTATGACTCATAATGAAAATAGCAACAAGATCCACAATGATAGTTTCAGAAGGAAAGAAGGAAGGAATAAAGAACTTCATAAGATATTCTTGGATTAGTAAATTCATGAGTATTTTCACGAACCCCATAGAGCCCTTAACATGGAAGAGGGAATTCAGAGCCAAACATGCAGTGTATAAAACTTCACACACTTGGTACATCTTGGCAAGCAATTGTGTGTAATTCTCTTTTCAAATAATGAAATTTTTATGTGCCTAAATAAATGATACTTCCTCCTTACAATATGTTAATCAAACTTTCTCAACCTCAACAATATTGATGTCTTTGGCTGGATAATTCTTTGTCATAAGAATTCTGTCCTGTCATAAGGGTTCTGTCCTGTCCATGTTGAGCAGCACCCCTGCCTTTTATCCACCAGATATCAGAAGCAACTTCCCTCAGCTCATGACAATCAAAAGACATCTCCAGACATAGCCAAATGTCTCCTGTTGGACAAAATTACTCCCAACAGAGAACTGTTTGTATGCCCTGTGTCTTCAAATGCCTCCAAATTCAGCAATTTGTTTCTTTCCATGAGTTCAGGACACTATGTACATCAAGACTGCAGTTGTTAAACAACTCCAAGGAACATGTAGACACAATCATAGAATCAACATATTGGAAGGGATCTTAGAAAAAAGAGGGGATCATAACAACAGCAGCAACCACAACAAAATAAATTCTAAAGTGCATATCTATTAATAAGGAAAGAAAAATGTCCTAAAAAGAAAATACAAAGATTAACTGCTTTTAAACTTGAAGAGTCAGCATATGAAAATGGTTGTTGGCTCATTCTGCAAAATGTTAGAACTGCATTGTTCAATACAGTAGCTATTCACCACATGTGGTTACTTAAGTTTAAATTTAAATGAAGTAAAATTAAATTGAAAATTCATTTTCTCAAGTCACTCGTTCCCAAAACTAGATAGTGGCTAGTGGTTACCATATTGGACAGTGCAGAAAGAGAACGTATCCATCATGGAAAAAAAGTTCTACTGAAGAATGCTGCTTAGATGCAGGAGCAGTGGGTAGAGGTTCCTGTAGGATAAGTTTCAACTTAATAAAGAAAAGGCATTACAAAATTAGAGCCTTGCAACAGTTATCTTCCAAAGAACATGAACAAAGTTTGAGCAGATGTTAAGAAGGAATTTTTGCTGGGTAAACTACTATGTCAGATGAACAGAATCTTCTAACTCAGACTCAAAAGGACCTATGTATGAGTTTTTATGTTTTATGTAATACAATTTTCATCATTTCCAAACACAACCTCATGGAATTAAAGAAACATTCATATTTTAAGATTGAGACACTGCAAATATTACATAACTTCTAGAGCAAAACAATATTCACAAAATGAAGACTGTTTCATTTTGCTCTGTGGTGAGGTCTCTTCCCCATTTTTTAAGTGTATATTATTATGCCAGTATTTTCAAGTGAATTCCTGACATTTATAAAGTATGAACCTTAGTCATATGCCATTTTAGTTCATACAATATTCAAATGCAAGATTTAGTCCTGTATTGCAGGGAGTGAAAGACAAGGATTTAAGATACTCAGAGCATGACAGAATTTGAGTGGAAATCCAAGGCCACAGCACCTCAACAGGAAAGATATTGCTCTTATACTTGCCAAACAACTTTCCTTTAAAGGAAAAAGTACTCTGGGAAGAATTTGAAATTCAGGTAATAAGTGATGATACATTCTCCTCAAAATAATCCAAAAAACTACATATACTCATCTGCTTATCTACGAGCTTTTTTCCCAAAAAAGTAAAAAGTCCACTCATCAACACACACACACACACACACACACACACACAATTTATGAATCCAGTTCACTTAATTTCAAGGAACCAACTAGTACTTATTGAGAACTTGGTTTTACTTATGGTCTTTATTTATTGTGCTTTGCAGTATTGGTTAAGACAAAGAGAAGACAAAATCTCAGCACTTTAGGAATCTCAGTAGCCTTAGATGAATTAAGGTGACACACAAATACAATGAGAGAGTGATGGTAGATAACACTGACCACAAGGACAATTCTCATTAACACCGTAAAGTGACTGCTACAGCTAGAGCAGCCAATGAAGTCTTTGAGGAGAGCATGACAGGAGTAAAATTTAGGTAAGCAGATGAAGAGATGGAAAGGAAACCCTGGATGAAAAGCAGAAAGTGCAAAAGCAAAGCGGTATCTTGATGAAGGCAAAAAAAAAAAAAAAAAAAAAAGAGAGAGAGAGAGAGAGAGACCTGCACCTCAGGATGGGGGTTTTGATAGTGAAATAATGGCTGAATAATGAGCAAAGCCCGTTTGTGGATGGCCTTGAAATCCAAGGAGAGAATTATAGACCAAACGTGCTGTGAAACAGAAAGTCTTTACACACTTTACAAAATCAAGTGGCACAATCATCTTGTCTTAAGGAAGATCACTGGATGCAGCCTCTACAATGAATTGGGCGGGGTGGGTTGAAGGGAAGGAGAGGAATTATGGTATCAACCTCATCAGATGGCTGTTACTGGGATTGAGACATGACATGATGAGTGCTGGGATATGGTTGTAGATGATGGCAAAATCTGAGGAAGAATGTTTTAGTAATGAAGAATGTTAAACATTTGGTGTGGATTATAGTCAGAAACTTGACATCTCTACTGGATAAATTCACATACAGGCTTCACTACAAAGAGATAGTGGGCTGTTAGCTTCTCAGAGAATCTTTCAGCCCTTCGGTGTTCTGATCTTCAGCAAAAGAGAATCACAGAGGAATTAGGTTATTTCTTTTCTTGATCTTTATTCTGCTGTTCCTTGCTGAGCTGCTGGAGGGCCAGAGCAGATCACATGCTTTCTCTGTGCCTCAGTTTTAGTATCTATAAAATATAAATTGGTTTGTTACCCATCTCACGGTGATGCTGCAGGGCTTGTAAAATATTGGACCCTAGAAAATATTGGACATTTGGAAAAAAAACTTGTGATAAATAGGAGACTGAAGACATCTAAAATTAGATATAGACTTTTACCTTTGAGAGCTGCATATTTCTTACCCTGAAGGTACCTAGAGTCCATCATGAACAAATATATTCGCACATACACACTATGAACAGTATAGAATATTAAAGTCCACAAATCTTTTAAAGTTCCAGAATCTAAATGACGAGTTATAAATGTGAAAGCTTTAAAAGAATCTCTTCCAGCTAAGTGATTTTTCTATGCATTTAATACTCTAGAAAGTAATATGTGAAACAAATGTTAAGATAAAATGAAAAATCTTCATGAGCAGTCATTAGGAGGTGAAAAGAAGTAAATCATTCTCTTATAAGAAACATCACTGAAAAATCAATTACCATCTCCTGGTCAACAAGCACAGCACTTCTAACCAAGGAGAAGACTATTGTGTGATACCAAAAAGCCACACAGGAAATGCCTTATTAATGGTTGGAATTAGCTGATGCAAAATAGGAAAAACCCTCGGGTAACAACTAGTTCCACACCTTCACTTTCAAAAGATGAAGAATCTGATGCTCACAAGGATTATTTGTCAAATGTAAGGTCACATGGCTAATTTGTGAGTGCTGGGATTTGGACTCCCGGTCCAAGGCCACGCTGTTCACTTTTCATGGATCAGAACTGGACTTGGAGTCATAAAGAGAGTATTCATGAGCATATTATTCTTGAGATAAAGTGATCATATTTCTCTCTCTGGTGTTCCAATCTTTCCAAAAGAACAAAACTGAACAGTGGCAGCAGGAGGATGAAAAAGAATGAGTAAGAAAAAGATCTGGAACATTCAGATTAAAGGTCTCTTTTGAGGAAGCCTGGGTCATCTCCACTACTCGTCCTCACTGCAACATCTGGTCTTAAAGGCCAGCAGGAAGGAAACTACACTGTAACTTGTATTGTAGATAACATATCTCCTAGAAAGAAAGATGAAGTACTTTTTTGAAGTATTAGAAAATATGAAAGGTTGCTACAGAGAAAACAGAAAGAAAGACCAAAATGAACTGAAGAAAGTGAAATTAACCTTAAGACTTTGGAGAACAGAATAATGTAAAAAAGAAGGGGAGGAAACATATGTGATTAGATCCACATATTGGGCATGAGAAACTTTCCCAATGAGGTGAACCAGGATCTTCTAAAGAAATATGTTACTGGGTTCACACAACATTAAGAATGCTTAACAAGTTCAAGATACCTTTGAAATGAGATGAGGTATCTCCATGGTCTAATAGTGACAGGGAATCTCAGAAAATTAATTTAGACTGGTTCATGTGTCAACGTGATATAAAATAATGTAGAAGTACAATAATGTGTAACATCTGGTGGAAATCTTGCTTGTACTTCTTGAATTCACCAAACTCTACCAGTTTTGCTTATTCACATGAAGCAAATAATAAAGGGGACAAATAATAAGGCAAAAAACATGTCAGGAGAGACAATCTGTATCTGGTAATTTTGATTCCTTGAGGAGAAAGACAAAAATGTGCAGACCTAGGGTGCCTGCATGGTTCAGTTGGTTGAGTGACCCACCCTTGATTTCGGCTCAGGTCATGATCTCAGGGTTGTGATATGGAGTCCAGCATTGGGCTCCATGCTCAGCAGGGAGTCTGCTTCTTGAGATTCTCTCTCCTTCTCACACTGCCCCTCCTCCCTATTCTCTCTCTCTTTCTCTCTCTAAAATAAATAAATCTTTTTTAAAAACTATGAAGTCCCATGGACTATTTGTAAATTTTCTTCAAGTTGAGTTTCATGACTTAATAAATTAAAATATTTAGATGATATTGAATAACTATTTTTTTCAGAAGCCCATTAGGTAAAAGCAGGCCAAAGGTTGAGAGTATTTAATGAATGATAACAAAGAAAAAGAACATTGTGGCATCAGAACACCAGAATAACAATAAGAAATCTGGATTTAAGTCATACATTTCTTCTTCTATAAAGAAGAAATAATTATACTTCTTCAGCCTTCCTCAAGAGTTGTTGGAACACTCAAATGCAAATATAAAAGCAATTTTGCAACGTATGAAGTATTAAACAAATGCAATTTGCAATGTATGAAGTATTAAACAAAAGTAATTGAATATAATTATTTGTAGGCTTGATCTGAAAAGTGTTAACCCGACATTTGAAAAAGAGAGACAATTACTCAGATAAATTGATGAAGCTGGGAATAATCAAAAGCAGCAGATATATATGGGAAGCATATGTTTTCAAGAGTAAAGCATATTTTCCACAGAAAAGTATAACACCAGGGTAATATTAACAGTTTCAGATGATTATATTCTAATGTACAGAGAATGCTATAAGAAGGCAAGCTTGAAATTTTTACAAAAGACAGTACACAAACCTGGTGTGTTAATGAGATTTGAAATAGAGAAATGAACATTGGGTTTACCAAAAGTATATTTATTAGAAGTAATTAGAGTATAATACAATAGACTTGTGAAATTACATAAAATTCCATGAACTGCCACAGTAAACTAGAGAAGAGGCCATTTAGGTGAGAATTTAAAAAGAGAGAGAGAGAAAGAGAATGTAACAGAATGGGAGGACACTTTTGATGTAGGATGACAGCTTGTCCTTGTTAGCCTTAATAATCCGGTGTATGTCTGTTTCCAAGTGTAATTGCTAATAACACATCTTCCACTCTCAAAGTGTCCTGTTTTGAATAAAAAGCATGTGGTGCTCCTAGTGGAGTGTAAATATAGACTGCAAACTTAAAGATTACATTTATAAATGCATAGTGTGCCAATTAAAAAAGAAAAGAGGCTCATTGTATTTGAACCACACATACAGTGCTGTGTTCCAACCTGGTTCCCATACATTAAAAAAATAATAATAAAATTTAAAAAAACCACCTAGGGTAACTAGGCTTAATAAAGGGCTGCAAATTCAATCATAAGATAATCAATTTAAGAATTAAAACAAGAAAAGACTTAAGTCTAACATGATATTGTCTTCAGTGTTTTAACAGGTGTTCCATGAAAATCACCATCACCAACATGGTGATTCAACTTCATTTTTTACATTATTAAAGGATGTAGGATTAATAGGTAGAATTCTGGAGAGGTAGATTTCGATGGACTGTAAGCAAGGTCTTTCTAATATTGAGAGTTGTTCTAAAAATGAATGAACTGCTTTGATAGCTAGTGAGCATCCTGTCCCTTGTTCAGTTTAATCAGAGGCTGGATGTCTGCCAGTCATGGATGATACAGAAGTAAATCTCACTTTCCTAGGAGTCTGGACTCCAGTACTCTTAAGACTGCATGTATCCATAGCTTAAGTCTCCACAAATGAAGTGTGCCTCTTCTTTGAGCTCTCAGGAGCTCAGTAAAGGCAGATGGCCAATATCCACTTAGAGCTATAGATTCATAAATAAATAAAGTTATTGCTTATTAATGTACAAGTAAATAATATGTATTAAATACTCACTTTAGACCAGAGCTTTTGACCTGCAGTACTACTTTTAATTCTTATCATAAACACATATGAAAAATCAGTTATCCCTTCCAAACAGAGAAGGAAAATGAGGTTCAGAAAGCTTTTGATGTACCCAAAGTATTCAGTTAAAAACCGATAGAATTGGGATCCTAATAAATACCCTGTGAAACACCTCTATTCAAGATGATTTTTATTTTGTGCTCCAAATGCTCCAGCAGTGTACCCTCCTGGGAGAGTGCCGAAATGCTCTATTGTTTTACCTCTTTCCATATTTTCCATAAAAACAGTACAGCATAGCTCTTTGCTACAGAAAATTAAATACCAGCTGATACCAGAGGAATGTGCTATAGAGAGTCTTTCTCCTCCTCTCTGTGTATGTCACCTCTTTTGGTGATATACCTCCTCTCTCTCCTACAGCTAAAATTAAACCAGTGGAAAATGTTTGCCTCAAAGTACATGCCCTCTCTTAATGAAAAGCAACTGTAGTTAAAGGTCAATAGATTAACAAGGGAACACAAATAGACAGTGTTCCTTATCTGGTAGGCAGAGAGATGGTGCTAGCATTAGCATTTGGGGAATAAGAGAAATAGGATTTTGACAGGGAGGGGGGTAACATAGAACAGGAATAGCAGGTGAGGTGAGAGAAAACTGTGGACACAGTCGAAGAGAGTAAGTGAAAGTCATATTCAGCCTAATAACAATTCAGGGCACAGCAATGATAACGATTTAAGAAATCATTTGTCCTAGAATTACAGAAAATAAAATAAACTTCATATGTGCGCAGCATTTTATGCTTTACAGGACATGTTCACTGGCATTACCTCATTGGATTGTCATGATATTTGAGAAAAATAAGCATAATTGTCTCCCATTTTAAACCAAAGAGGAAACTGGGCTCCAGAGACAAATGACTCAACAATGTCCATAAATTGGGAGCAGTCTAGTGATAATGCTTTTCCACTACATTCCTTTTATTCCACAAATACATTATTTGCTCTTTTGGAGATCATTTTGTCTGGCTGTTATAAAGTTGCATATAAAAATAGAGTTTTGTCTCTTATTAGACATTCTGAGCAAACAGATGTTAATAAAGGGACCTAGGTGTCACCTCTATTTTTAATACCACGTAGATTTGCTTTTGAATTGATGTTTCTTTTCTCTGTGTATAATTATTCTGAATGAATACTTCTACTTGGTCATTCCAGATTAAAATCTTATGGACTTATAAAGAAAAAAATATTGAAATGAGCTGGAGGATTATCATCTGGTTAAACTCTCGATGCATTCATTCCACAATAATCTCTCTCTTGCCTGCCAAACCAATCTTTGCTGGTTTTAATTTTCATTATTGAACCAGGTCATCTAGAGTACTCCACACCAAGGATCAATGAAAGTCACAGTTTCCTTGTCAAGATCAGCTTTAGGGAGCAAAAAACAATTGGAGTACTTTTACAACCAAGAAATAATTTGTCAGCCAACAATGTGATTCACTGAGTTGAGCCATATGATTTCCAGCAATATTTTGTCAAGATTTTCTTCCATCCCTAAATTATCTTACAAATACCAATATAAATAGCAATATAAATAGGATAAATTTGACAGTGATTTCTAGCTGTCCTTTTCAAAGGAAGAAAAAAATGGAGTCATTGTCCTCTACATCAACTAAGAGGCATGACATCAAAGACTTTGAGACAGTTGAGTGCCCTTCCCAAATTAGATGAATGGAGTCAAATTAGAAGGTTTTTGTGGGTTTTTTTTGTTTTTTTGGTTTGTTTTTTTTTTTTTTTTTTTTTTTTTTTTGGTGTATCGTGAATTTTCTGAGTTTATCCTGTCATGTGTAGACCCTCTTGTGACCTTTAGAGGGAATCATCTGAAAATCAGCAGTGTTTACCAAACCACCTTACATTGTTAGTACTGGAACATTAAAAGTTTTAATTTGCTTTGTAAGAGCTTCCAAAGGAACACCAGGGATACGCATGAGAGGTATAGCTTTTTCTAGGCATAATCCTATAATGGCCTTTCCACATGCATGAATGTATTCTAACATAAAACATTCATTCTTATACTGTACTGATTCAGAGATTGTGGAGGAAACTGCAAATTGCCCACCAAAATATACTCTTCTCTTCTTCCGTAAATTAGCCCATGACTGTATTGCTGCCCTCTGTTTCCCAGCCTCCCTTGCAGGTAGATATGGGCAAGAGATACATTTCTCACAAAAGCGTTGTTAGGGGAAGTGATGTCTGCCTTTTCCAGGTCTGAATTTTAAAATATTGACTGTGACTTTTCTCTGTTCTCTTTCTCCTACCTGCTAGCTGGAACTCAGAACATGACAGAACCTTGGACTTGATCATGCAGGCTTAGAAAATGCCCAGATGATGGCAGATCTTTCCCTATCACTTAAACTCGTCACGTTTTGCTTGAAAGCAAGAAGACTTATCTTTTTTAAACCACTGAATTTAGGGCCATTCAGGTACAGCGGCATAAACTCTAATTAAAACAGAAGCTGACTGAAAGCTCATCAGCTGTCTGTTCACATCTTCATACAGGCAACATAAAGGTGAAGATTAGGAGCAGCAGTTATATCTCCTTATTGTCACAATTCAAACAGAACTCGGTCTTCAAAGGTATCATATAAAAAGACACTCCGATTCTTCGCAAAATCTGTGTTTCTTTTCTTTTTATCAACAAGAACTATATCCATTTTGAAACATAGACTGACGGTTTGTTGAATCTTCTACTTCTGGGTGAGTAGTGGCCAACTGCTCTTCAGCTGTCTGCAGTGTTTTGCCAGATGCCGGAAACAGCACTGTGACCCAGTCTTCAATGGAGACATTAATGAAATTGAAAGTGATGGCATAGAACATTATTTCCTAATGAGGTTTCCTTAAAATAAGTAGGTGCTAGGTATTTTTTTCACAGAAGCAGAGGAATGTCCTTGAGTTAGGAAAGTGCTGAGGTAATGTGACTTACGTGTGAGACCTGACAGATCACTTTTTACATTCTTAACTGCAACGCAAAAGTTGATGAGCAATTTTCAGCCACCTACTATGCGTACAGGCTACACGGATGAAAAAACCCCACTAAGTCTATCTTAAAGAATTTATGGATACTACGTTTTCTTCACAGCAGAGCTACATATCAATCACTGTTTCCTGATTCTGACATCAACACCTGATCCCCACCTACCCTGTTCTACATCTCCATTTTCCAAAACACTGTTATCTTTTAAAATATTATATAATTTACCTGTCACATTTATTGTTTTGTCCCCCACCCACTAGAATTTAACTCCAGAAGGACAGAACACTGTTTTGTTCACTGAGGTATCTCGAGAATTAAAAAACAGTGTCTGGAATACAGTAGTCACTCAGTAAATATTTGTGAAATATTGTTTCACAAATATATGTCACCCACCCAAAGTGGGTGACAGATACAAATGACTGGTGCCACATGGTATGGATATAGGACTTATTGGGATGGTGAGGAATTATAAGCAGAGAAATAGTAGAGTGCAAGCAGTCATCTGACCTCCATGACCTTGCCACTTAGAACAGTCACAACTGATCCTTATTTACATCCCATGGCTAGCATTCTAGTAGAGAGGGTCCCCCACTCCACAATGCATTATGTGGCAATGGTTGGAGAAGTATTAAAAAATGGTGCTTTTTCAGCCTGTGATTGCTATCCTATTTTTGGATAAGTCTAACTCAAGCCTGCTGAGCCAACCCTCAGCCAAACTACCAAAAGTGGGAAGAATACAAATCTCCAGAGCATCCAAGTTTCTTCTCTCTGATAAATATACAAATAATAAAACAAAGAAAAAATTGGATCTCTTTAATCTGCTGATACATGGGCAATAGTTTTTAGTCTACTCCAGGTTCTTTTTGAGTAAAACAGGGAAAGGCTTAAGAAATGTCAGCTACATCCTGCCTGTTTCCTGGCCCCATAGTAGATGAAGATCAGCTTCCATATATTTTTTTTTAAAGATTTTATTTATTTATTTGACAGACAGAGATTACAAGTAGGCAGAGGCAGGGAGAGAGGGAGGAAGAGAAGCAGGCTCCCTGCTGAGCAGAGAGCCCGATGCGGGCCTCGATCCCAGGACCCTGGGATCATGACCTGAGCCGAAGGCAGAGGCTTTAACCCACTGAGCCACCCAGGCACCCAGGATCAGCTTCCATATTTATCATCATGGATTATGACTAGGTTTGTCCTTTTTTTTTTTTTTTGGATAAAGTCCCATTTCACTGCCAATATCTTGAGTGTCCCATACTTAATGCCGGTCTTAGAGAACTAGCAAAATGTGGATCTGATGGTGATACTCATTTTAGTTTCATTTTACAGATTTCGGCGATCTGCCCATATAACCAGAAAAGTAGCAGGGACCTTATTTGAAGACGTTACTATATCAGATCAAAGAAAAATGGCTACATGCGTAAAAATAAGATCAAAAGGAATGAATTTAGTTTGATTTCCAGAATTCAAGGAATAAAATATACACTGAAGTCCATCAATGATTTTCAGCAAATGTACTACTAGTTTTGTGTATACAAGTCAAAAATTATTAAAATTGAATATTAATTTCATCTTTTCTCCCTTTTTGAGTTTCCCATTCAATCTCTACCACTAATTTTTTATGATTACTATATGAGGGAGGGCAAAGTAGCTATATTACAAAAAAAAAAAAAAATCTGGAGATAGGCCTTTTACTTACAGAGGTAGGAGGGTGTAAATTGTATGAGGAAGGAAAATTTATTCTTTTAAATAATTCAATGAATCTACTATGGTGTGAAAAATAAACACCCCTCCTTAAGACATGATTTGGAAGAAAACTGTAAAACAAAAAGATAATCAAGAAGATTAAGTTCCTATTGGCAGCACATGTAAGAGAATAAGAGGCACATGAATAGTAGGAATTGCTGAGAAAGGGTCATTGAGACAGAAGGTGAGAGCGAGCAACAAGGTTGAGAGAGCAGCAGATGGAGGGATGTGACCGGTGAAAAAGTCCCCAAGACGGAAGATGCTCAGTACATTTATACTACACTATCTGACATCAAATTTGAAAATAATTCTGCTTTACTGATTAAATAGTCTCGCCAATCACAAACCTTTAGTAAAAAGTATGGTCTATGCCTTCTCTTAATGGTGAAATTATTTTCTGCTCTGTGCTGTCTTCAAACCTTCAGGTAAGCCTCATATATACCCTACATCTTGGATTAGTGGTGCCTAAGAGTAATGCAAGAATGGGGGGTCAGGGGGTGAGTGAAGAAAGCAGACGCTGAAGGATTTTGGCAAAGTAGGAAGCAGATTGCAGAATAATCTGACCAGAAGAACATAGAAATAAATTCACAGAGCTATGTTCCATCATGTTGGATATTAAAGTCAGGGTTAACCTCTGAGGGTTACAGGCTGTGTGAGTGTTCTGAATTACACCTGGGAATTTTGTATGGAATTGCCTTGAGCACCGGTGCAGACTCTCCAATATCCTCAACCAAGCAATACCCAAGATCTGAGCCAGAAGTGTATCCTCACCACAGTTACAAAACGGGAGCTGACTGGTCTATGAAGTGGTATCACCCAGGAATCTGGGGATGATGGCAGGAACTTCTTTATCAGGCCAGAATTGGGACATTGCTTTAGAAGTTTCTTTCCTGAAGGCTTAGCCTGCTTCTTATAACACTGGTCCTTCCAAGGATTCCATGAGCCACCCTTCTTGTGTAACTAGGTAGAGTGGATTCTGATGTTTCCAGCTAGGAGGCTTGACAAATATAACAGCCTAACCTTGAACTTTAAAAAAAAAATTGTTATAGTAAAATATACACAACATAAAATTTAACATGTTAATCATTTTTAAGGGTACAATTAGGTGGTATTAAATATATTCATAAAATTGTGCAAGCATTATCACTATCTCCATAATTCAACTATATCTATTAAAGACAAACTCTCAATTATCCCCTAATCCTGGCCCATGGCAATCACCATTCTACTTTCTGTCCTTCTGATTCTTACTACTCTAAGTACCTCATATAAGTGGGATCTTGCAGTGTTTGTCTTTTTGAGACTGGCTTGTTTCACTGAGCATAATGTCCTCAAGGTTCATTCCTGTTGTAGTGTAGGTGAGAATTTCCTTGTTTGCTAAGGCTGAATAATATTTATTGTATGTATATATCACATTCAAAAAAATCCATTCATACATCGATGGACGCTTCATTTGCCACCATGTCTTAGTCATTGTGAACAATGCTTCTACGATCCTAGATGTACAAATACCTTTCCAGGCCTGTGCTTTCAATTCTTTTGATATATACCTAGAAGTGGAATTACTGGATCACAACTCAGCATTTTGCATGAGAGAAATCTTCATTTGATTAAGGTCTGGTCATTAGACTTCTGAGATAGACAGAAGCCCTGGTTATTTGGCTTCTATCGTAAGAAGATACTGTGGCAACCATTAGAGATTCATATGTAAAATTTTTAAAATTATGCACCAAAGACAGGGAGAAGAAATCTTCCTAATAGGCTAATATTAGAACACAGCTAATAATAGAACAAGTCATGTCCCAGGCTTATTTTCCTCCAAGTTCACCATATTTTCATAGTTCACTTTTAAAAACATTATGAAATATGACCTTCTCTAAACCATGTTAACTACATATGCTCCTTCCCCTCATTTTCTCACCCTTCTGCTTTTATTAGTTATAACATTTCTACAATTTCATGGTGTAAAATTGTCATAGTTAGTTCCATAAGCATAATTCCCACAGTTGTTAGCATTAGCTGAATGCTTAAATGGATTCACTACTCACCATGACTCCATGTATCTTGACTTTTAAATTCATATTTTGGTTGGCTGAAGTCTGTCCTCCAGTAGTTTTTACAAGAATGTTTATGGAAACAATATTTCTTGATTTCTTGTATGTTTGACAATATTTTCCACTGGTTTTTATTATTGCACAGTGGTATAGCTGGACATAAAATATGATGATGTTCTTTTTCATTAAAACTTTGTAGACATTGCTCCATAGTTGCTAGCACTGGATGTGATTCTGGAGAAGTTTAAATCCAATCTTACTGTTTTTCCTCCCTAAATATCAGGCTCTATTTTTCCTGCCTTTGCCTGAGGCTCACAGGAGTGTTCTGATATGGTTACATCCAATAATTTTTCTCAGGAAAGACTTGGCGTTAACCAACCTACAACAGTTTTTCCTGTGACATGTTTTGCTCTCAGCTGGAGAATGTCTTCAATTATTCCAGGAAATTTTTTTAAGGTATTAGTGGAAATTTTGTCTTTTTACTGGATATTGACAGTTTCCCATCTCTTGATACTGCAGAGGTTTTCACATTTTTCTACTAATTCTTTGAAATTTTCTTTTTTTCTTCCTAGTTTTGCTCATTTTTTTAAAGATTTTATTTATTTATTTATTTGACATAGAGAGACACAGCGAGAGAGAGAACACAAGCAAGGGGACTAGGATAGGGAAAGCAGGCTTCCTGCCGCGGAGGGAGCCTGATGTGGGGCTTGATCCCAGGACACTGGGATCATGACCTGAGCCAAAGGCAGACGCTTAACCACCGAATAACCCAGGCACCCCGATTTTGCTCATTTTTAATCAAATGTCTGCTTTCCCTTATTGTATTTTTAGCTGTGTCTAATAATTTTATCTGCCTCCAAAATGTAGTTTGGATCTAAGGTTTTCATTTTTTCCCTTCTATTTATTGTTTAGTGGTGATTGTAATTGTTTATGAGCTCTCTGTTTACAGTTTGAATAGGTAATGCGTGAACAGTGTTTAAGTGTTTAAACTTCAAGCAGCGGAAGCTCTATCCCCCAGGACTCCCATTCCAGTCCCCATCCCTACAGTGAATGCAGTTCTGTATTTTCCCTGATGTGCAGCAGTAAAAATATTTATTATTTTCCCTCTTTACATAAATAGTGACACATGCTATACATACTATTCTGACTTTGGATTTTGTGCATATTTTAAATTTATCTTGGAGATCTGTCCTAATATATAAAGGGTTTCTTTCCTTTCTTTTCTTTTTTCTTTCCTTTTTTTTCTTTTCTTCTTTTTAATTCTTTCTTTCCTTTCACAGTTGTATAGCATTCTTTGTATGTAATTTATTCAGACTCCTGTAAGCAGATATTCAAGTTGTTATTATTGTTTTGTTATTATCAACAATGCTGTACTGAATAACTCTGTAGGTGTGTTGTTTCACAAATGTGTACACATATTTGTTAGGTACATTCTTAGAGGTGTAACTGCCAAACTAAAAGGTATTTGTTTTAATAATTTGTATAAATATTGCCAGGTTGTGATCAGTAAGAGCTGTCCTAATTCACACTCCCACCAGAAACATACCAGTTTTCTCACACCCATGCTAACACGTGTTATGAAATATTTGCTCTTTGCCAATCTGATAGGTAAAAGATGGTTTTTATTGTAGTGTTTATTTGCATTTCTCTTACGAGTAAGTTGATTACCTAGTCACATCTTTAAAAGCTAATTGTATTTTCTTTTCTTTGAATTTTTCCTTATATCCCTCACTCACTTTAATTGGGTTATTGATTTTTTTTTATTTTCTAAATACATTATAGAAATTATAAATAGTAAATGGTTTTCTACAAGTTTCTTTTTTCTCTTTTAATTTGATTAATGGTGATTTTTCTCTAAGCATAATTTTTATGCCAAATAATCTTTCAATTTTTATCTTTTTATGATTATTGAAATCTATATCTTACTTAAAAAATCTTGCCACTCTAAGTGTTCATTCCTGTTGTAGCGTATGTCAGAATTATATATTTATGATTTATTATTAAAATAAATTTACAATTTTAATTTATTGTTTATTATATAAAATACTATAATTTTAAATTATAATATTTATAATTTATTATTATTATTTATTTCCATATGGCTATCTTTTTTTAACCACAATTTATTCAATAATAAAAACTCAATACTTTATTCAATTTGTGCATTTCCACTGATATGAAATGTTAGGCTGTGCATTGAAGTATTTCTGGACTTTTATTTCTGTTCTATTGATCTATCTATCCATTTTTTTTTTTTACCATTGCCACATAGTTTTAATTTAGATAACCACATTTTATGTTATTTTTTTATTCAGAATTTTGTCTACTTATTTGTTTTTTAATATGAATTCAAGATTCATGTTGTCTAGATCCTCCAAAATCATCTTGACATTTTACTGCTATTGTGTTATATTTACTTAAAGAAAACTGATATTTATATTATATTGATCTTCCTATCTAAAAATATTGTGAGGTTCACTTTAAGTCCTTGCATCACTCAGGAAAATGCCCCAAACTTCTTTATAGAGATCTTACACATTTCTTGTACTTATTCTACATATAGAAATCTCTATCCAATCATTTGCTGATCACTAATCTAACCCAACAGACTCAGTAGCCACACCCAGCAGAGAATGCTGACTTTACAGAGTTAGGTCAGTTGAGTCATTCAGAAAACAAATAAACAACAACAAACTCTGAATAAGGGAATATTTAGGATATATCTTTTGTTTCTAAACAAAAATTGTGAGACACCCACAGAGACAAGCAAGTATGGACCATAAGCCAGAGAGAAAAAAAAACAGTCAACAGACTTCTGAAGAACTCATAGTGAAATGAAGAATAGAAAAGGGAAAAGAGGAGTAAAAAGACATAAGACACATAGCAGACAAATAGAAAAATGTCAGATGTAAATCACACCTTATCAATAACTAAATTAACTACAAGTGGATTAAATATGCCCATCTAAGGTCAAAGATTGGCAGAGTAGACTAAAAATATGATCCAAGTACATGCCATCTATAGGAGACATAATTTAGACTCAAAGACACATACTTTAGATTCAAACACACAAAAAAGTTGAAAGTAAAAGGATAGAAAAATATGTATCATGTAAACAATAGCCAATAACTGTCTGGAATGGTTATATGGATATCAGATAACATTTACTTGAAGACAAAAATGATGACTGAAAACGAAAAAAAGGACAATTTTGTAATGATGGTTCAATCTATCAAGAAGATACAACTTAAATAAACAGATATTCACTTACCAAAAGAATCCCAAAATGCATAAAGTAAAAATTGACAAAACTGAAGGTAGAAAAAGAGAAGTCAACAATAATATTTGAAGCTTTCAGTAACTCACTTTCGATAAGGGATAGAACAACTACTTGGAAGATCAACAAGGAAGACTTGAACAACACTATTAATCAACTAGTCTTTTTTTTTTTTTTTAAGATTATTTATTTATTTATTTATCAGAGACAGTGAGCACAGGCAGAGTGGCAGGCAGAGGCAGAGGGAGAAGCAGGCTCCCTGCTGAGCAAGGAGCCCGATGTGGGACTCGATCCGAGGACACTGGGATCATGACCTGAGCTGAAGGCAGCTGCTTAACCAACTGAGCCACCCAGGCATCCCTATTAATCAACTAGTCTTATAGACATCTCTAGAACACTCCACCTAAAAATAGCAAGATACATATTGTTTCTCAGTGCACACAAAACATTCCCTATAGGTTAGGTCTAAAATAAGACAAAAATAGTACAAATATTGGGATCATACAAATAGCAATGAACTAGAAATTAATAACAGAAGAAAATTGGGGAAACTCACAATTACATAAATTAAACAATATGCCAGAAAAGAAAATAAATGGTAAAAGAAGAAATCACAAGGGATATGAGAAAGCACTTTGAGGGGCACCTGGGTGGCTCAACCGTTAAGTGTCTGCCTTCAGCTCAGGTCATGATCCCAAGGTCCTGGGATTGAGCCCAACATCAGGCTCCCTGCTCGCCAGGAAGCCTGCTTCTCCCTCTCACACTCCTCTTGCTTATGTTACCCCTCTCGCTGTCTCTCTCTCTCTCCATTAAATAAATAGATAAAATTAAAGAAAAAAAGAAAGTATTTTGAGATGAATGAAAATGCAGGCATAACAAAACAAAATTATGAGCTATAGTTAAAGTATTGTTTAGAGGTAAATTTGAAGAATGAACTAGATGCCAGTAAAGTTGTAGGAAGCAAATAATAAATATCATGGGAAAAATAAATAAAATAGAGAATTAAAAAATTGAGAGAAAATCAATGAATCCAAGTTTATTCTTTGAAAAAGTCAACTAACCAAACTAAAAACTTTTAGGTAGATTGACCAAGAAAGGGGAATGAAAATTGAAATTACAAAGATCAGGAATGAAAAGGGAGACATTACTACTGACCATAGAGAAATAACAGATTATGAGAAAAATTGTGTATTAACAAATTAGATAACCTAGATGAAATAGACAAGTTCTGAGAAAGAGATAAACTGCTGAAACTCACTAAAGAATAAATAAAAATCTTCAGTGGGGAACCTGTGTGGCTCAGTTGGTTAAGCATATGCCTTTGGCTCAGGTCATGATCCCAGAGTCTGAGGATCAAGTTCTGCATCCCAGCTCCCTGCTCAGCAGATAGCCTGTTTCTCCCTCTTCCTCTGCTGCTCCCCCCGCTGTTTTCTTTCTCTCTCTCTTTCTCTCTCTCTCTCTCTCCCTTGCAATAAATAAAATCTTAAAAAAAAAAGAATAAATAAAATTTTTGAAAAGAACTATAATAAGCTAAGAGAATTGAATTGAATTAGTAATCCAAAATTTCCCACAGGGGAAAAAAGAAATCTTAGAATGAGATGGTTTCAGTGGTGAATTCCACCAAATATTTAAGAAATAATTGATACCAGTTCTTCACACACACAAAGGGAATGCTTCCAAGAAATAGAAGAGAAGGTAACCCTTCCAATTCATTCTATGAAGTAAGTATTATCTGGATTCCAAAACTGAAGACATACAAGAATACTACAGCTCAATAAACTTTGGGAATATAGACACAAAAATCCTTCACAAAATACTAATTAAATACAGAAACACACAAAAAGTTATACACTATGAAATAAAATTTATCCCAGCAATGCAAGATTTGTTTATCATATGAAAATTAATCAATGTAATAAACTGTGTTAATAGGATAAAGGATAAACCACAAGATTGATAAAATAGCAATAATCCCCAACAGGGATTCAATGAAATGCCTATCAAAATCCTGGCTGCTCTTTTTTTTTTGTAGAAATGGATACACTGATCTTAAAATTTATTTGGAAATGCAAGGGACCCAGAATAGCCAAAACAATCCTGAAAAGAACAAAGTGGGAGGACTCACATTTCCTGATTTCAAAATTTATCACAATGCAACAGTAATCAAGATAATATAACACTGATATATAGGTCAATGGAATAGAATAAAGAGTATAGAGGGGGAAACCCTTATATTTATGGTCATTTGATTTTTGGCAATGGTGACAAGATAATTCAATGCAGGAAAGAACAGTCTTTTCAACAAATGGTACTGGAAATAATGGATATCCAAATCCAAAATCATAGAGTTGAACCCCCAACTCATACCATATACACAAATTAACTTAAAATGGATCAAAGATCTAAATCTATATAGCTGAAAGTACATAGTTCTTAGAAGAAAACGTAGGCATAAATCTTTGTAATTTTGGATTAAGTAGTGATTTTTTTTTTTTAGATATGATACCAAAAGCAAAGTAACAAAAGAAAAACTTTTGTTTTTAAAAAAGATTTACTTATTTATTTGGGGGAGGGAGCAAGGGAGAGGAAGAAAGAGAATCTCAAAGCAGACTCAATACTGTGTGTGGAGCTTCACACCGGGCTGGATCTCACCACCTTAAGATCATGACCTGAGTCAAAACTAAGAGTTGGATGTTTAACCAACTGAGTCACCCAGGTGCCCCCAAAAGAAAAACTTTAAGTTGGACTTCATGAAAGTGTAAAACATTGTGTATTAAAGGACAGCACCAAACAAGTGAAAAGACAACTCAAAGAATGGTACAAAATATTTACCATCATATATCTAATAAATGAACAATACCTAAAATATATAAAAGCTCCTATAACTCAGCAATAAAAAGACAACACAATTTTTTAAATAGACAAAGCATTTGAATAGATATTTCTCTGAATGGGATATATATATGACCGATAAACACATGAGAAGAGGGAAACACAAACAAAAAGTAAAATAAACACAAATAAAAAGTACTGCTTCACACCCACAAGGATGCCTATAATTTATTTTTTTAATATTTTATTTATTTATTTGACAGAGAGAGACCACAAGTAGGCAGAGAGGCAGGCAGAGAGAGAGGGGGAAGTAGGCTCCCTGCTGAGCAGAGAGCCTGACAAGAGAATTAAAAACATGTCCATGGAAAAATTCAGACTCAAATTCACATAGTAGCATTATTTCTAAGAGTAAAACAAAACAAACTAAACAAAACCAAGAAACAACCCAAATGTCCACTGACCAAAAAATGGATAGACAATTTGTGGTATATCCATATAATAGAATATTATTTTGCCAAAAAATGAATGACAAATTGACACATGCCACAACATGGATGAATTTTGAATATATTGTAATATAATATATGTAATAAAATAACCCAGACACAAAGGTTACATATTATATGATGACACTTATATAAAATGTCCAGAATAACAAATCCACAGAGGTGGAAAGTAGATTAGAGGTTGGGGAGAATGGCCAGCTAATGAGTACAGGTTTCTTTTGGTGACAAAAATATTCTAGAATTAGATAGTGGTGATGGTAACACAAACTTGTGAATGTACTAAAACCACTGAATTGTACACTTTCAAAAGGTGAATTCTATGGCATATGAATTATATCACAATAGAAGATAAGTTAAGATGTACTACCTATTAGGAGAATTGTGTATTCTGCCATCTTGGCCCAATGTTTTCAGCAGCAGCCATCTTGTGGTGTCACTTTCTCTTCTCTTATGCTAGTCTAAATTTCACTGTACTTAGCCATTCTTCTTCAAATGTTTTAGATCAGAATTTTAGGTTTTCCATAATTTCACGGAATATAGAGCTTCCATTTCTGTTTCTCACTCTTTCTTCATTTTTTAATCTACTTTTAAGGAAAGGCAAAAGCTAATTTATAATTTTCTTCTCTTACATTCTAATGAATGTCTGAAAAATTATTTTCCTTTAATACAATAAGGCACCAATTCTCTCTCTCTCTCTCCTTTTTTTTTTTTTTTTTTTTTTTTTTTGGTCTCGGGAACCCTCTGTGATCTTAAAAATTCTTGAGGACTCCAAGGAACTTGTATCTCTGTATGTTATATGTTATGTATATCATAGCAGAAATTAAACAGAATGTAAAAAAAATTAAACTATTAATTTGTCTTAAAAGAGCTCTAACAAGCACATCACCTATAACATATTTTTACAAAACAGCTATATTTTTAAAAAAATAGTGAGAAATGTGGCATTATTTTACATTTCTACAAAAACCTTAAGTGTCTTGCATAATAGAAGCAACTGGATCCTCATCTACTTCCACATTCCATCTGTTATGATATCAAACATCTTGTCAAGCCACTGGAAAACTCCAACAACCATTTATGAGACAATGAATGAAAAGAGTAAATGACATTTGATCTTATTATAAAAAGAGTTTTGATAGCATGTCATCCCAAAACAGTCTGGAGAAGCCCCAAGAGTCCCCAGACCATACTTGATGAACTGCTGTTCTAAACTGTATTTATTGTACCATATACTTCTTTTCAAGCCTATAAAATTCCATTCTCAAAATTTAGGGAGTCTGTGTCTCCCCTTCTGATTCTCCATCTCATGTTCTCCCTATCTCCTTGGACAAAGAAAAGCAGGAGAAATATCCCCCATGAGTGAAATTCTTACAGTGAATCGGTCCTGTTAGCAAAAGACATTTTGCCACCTGTGCAACTGCTATATCAGAAATAATCCTGGCATAACAAGAACCTGAGTTAACCTGGGGAATCTCTCAAGGGTAAGAGGCATCATTTCACTTCGCTTAAGCCCTCACTGGTTTCTGGGATAATATGCCTGGCTGTGGAATATCTTTCTCAAACACATTCTCTGCTCTAATGTTTTGAATCTAGTCTACCACTCTTTGCTGTTCCACATCCTGGAACCCTCTACTCTGCCCAGAAGAAAAAGAAGTGAAGGCGTCTTTCCAGAATCATTATTTTTTTATTGCTTGTTTTTTCAGGCAAAATACATTTGACCCAAAATACTTTAGGTTTGGTGACTTGACAATGTCTTTCAGAAAGCTAGGGAGGATGGGGGAAGAGAGACTAGCTCATACTGCTACCCTGCTCTTTTCAAGTGGTTATGAACACAAGCTCATAGCTGGTGGAGCTGTACCTCAGCACCTAGGACAGCATCTTACATATGGCAGGACCTCATTGTGCGTTTGTTGAATGACTAAGTGAATGAATGATGGTCTCCCAGCACCAAAATTGGGCCTCTCCTTCCAATAGAATGGCATAGCTTTCTGGCTTTTCTGTCTACTTTTCCTCACATTAGTGCAATATATTCTTTTCCCTTACTAGTTGTGATTAAAAACAATTTCATAATGATTTATATACAATATAGATTTCCATGGAGGCAAGTGGACACTTTTATGAATTTTCTTGGAGATAATACCTCCAATCCATAAAAATAAAGTCTAATGATGAAGACAGTAGTCACTACAAATAGCAAAAATAATCTAGACAGGGAAGTTATTTCTTGTACCTTACAGATCATGAGAAAGAAGAAATATCTGGTCTACCTCTAGATAAAACAGTTATAGCTAAATCCTGTGCCTTGGAAATCTGACGGTGTTTTCTTTTTAGTTATATATCCCTCTTAACTCTTTTGTGGAATGCATGTCCAGGACTCTGCAGTGACATTTCTCTTTAAATATTCTCTCTCCCCATTTTAATTTACCAATTACAATATCCTTACCAGACCAAGAGCCAGATGTTGATCTTCTCTATGCCAGGCTTAGTGCATACAAATACTTTATTTTCATATTTCAGAGATTTTTAAAAAATTTTTTCATGGAATATTTTAGGTGCCATGTAGCCCAAAGTCAACCAGGATTTTCTTTTGACACATTTATTTACAAGAGGGAAATAAACAACAGCAACTTAAGTTTCTATTTAGTCCATGTGGACACACACATGCTTGATTTTGATAACTGTTATGTTTACATTTGGAAGCACTGAAGTGTAGTGGATATACTAAGGGACCTTAGGTTAGAGGCCTGAGTTTTATCTTGGATCTGTGTCTTACCAGCTGTACAAACTTAGGCAATTTATTCAACACTCCTCATTCTCAATTTCCTCATTTATAATGGATATGGTAATAATAACACTATCCCACAGTAATATAATGAGGTTTGAAGGAAATAAAAAAATTAAAAATAAATAAAATGTGACTACGCCATGTAAACTATACAGCATCTTATGGATATGAATTAGTGTAATCTATCCCATAGTGTAGCACAGCCATTCTTGACCTTATTTCTGCTGTACCACTAGAGATAGATGATATTCACATACACAATACACTGTCATGTTCAGCCTTCAGGATTGGACAGAACTGCAGTAGAATCCTTGATCTGCCATTAATTTAACCTCATTTCCTACCTAAATCATGGCAAAAATAATAATTAATAAATTGTGGTGGGAAATAAATGAAATAACATATAGGAAACACAGTGATTGACACATAATAAGGACCAATAGATGTTTAATTACCAATAAATCCCAACCACACTGTCTTTAACTCTACTAGTCTCTCTTATGCATAAAAAAATGCCTTAGTAAAAGTGGCAGTAACAATTTTTTGATATACCACCAAAATGCACCTGATTTAGACTTTATTTGATCAGTCCCAAATTTGGAACTTTATTCTTCTAAAAGTATTATTTCTAATACATCTCTTGATCAACTTTTGTACACCAATTTTATACACTGACTAGGAACAGTCAAGTTTTACATCCCTGAATGATGAAAGACCTGTAAAATTATTGAAAAACACCCTAAGTTTTAACTATAATCTAACTAAATAAAAATAAGACTATTAATAAATTGGAGTTTATCACATGTTTTAACATTTAACCTGTTTAAAAATTAAAATATGAAGAGGCTTAGAAGCAATACCTTTCAGATAATTTCCAAATGACTGAAACCATAGCCAATTAATTTACATCATCAGAATTCTAACACTGTTGTAAGCTGGGGGAATACTTAATCAGTGTTGCTTGATGATGGTTTGATGGAACAATGTGAGATGAGAACAAAATTAGGAATCTGAAAATTAGAGGTGATGAATTCTGACCTAGATGTCTTTTCTGGTAAGCATTATGCCTCTCTAAAATGTTGAATTCCTGATTGAAACAGCCTCTACTAAACTCCTTCTGGTTAGGATTATGATTATGTTGTCAAGGTGCTACTAATGGATCAGTGGACAGATGCTTACTTAGATGAACACTCATTTTCATGATAAGAGATTGTGGTAGATACAAGATAAGCAGAAGCCAGTCTGAAGATACCACGGATAATGGTAGGGTTAGCTATATATTACTACATCTGCACAAGCATGTTTGTTTCAAGTTAGAAGTAAAAAGAGGAAAATCTAAGGAAGTGTTATAGGATTTTTTCATGTACCTATATAACCATTTTGATTATATTTTTCTTTCTTTTTTTCAAATCAATTGACAAATCAATTTTGTCAGATCAATTGTGTGTTGACTGAGATTCAAAGCAATTAATCTTTCTATAGATACATAGAAAAATAGATGGATCAATCTATATATACCACACACTGGGTTGCGGATTTGAAATTTGCTGGAGTTTGTGGGACTGGACAAGTGTAATTGAAGGAGAATATATGTGAAAAAAAGAACATAAGGACAAAGCTGAGTCAAAAACTTGTCTAAGTTAAATGAACTCAATTTCACTGATGGTGAATTTCTGATGCCTAACCCAGCTGTTGCTTTCAACAGTCAAAACCTTTGCATCGTAGCCAGAATTAAATCTTCTTCTGAATCAAAAGCGTGAAACTCTAACCATCTCAGGCAAAACTTTTTGCTCTTTGTTAATTAACAACAGATTTGAAAAGGTTACCAAACATAATTTTCCTGCCATTAGCCCACTTGACACACAGATTATCTCACCAGCTCACCATGATTCTGTGAAGTAAGGATTAATACTATCCCTATCTTATACACGAAGAAGCCAAAGAGCAGAGAACAAATTGTCTACAGTCATATATCTCACAAGCTTCAGACCTGATATCTGAACCCAGAGAAGCTTATGAGCACCCTTATACTCTTAATCACTATATCGATACTTCTTCCCAGAATAAAGTGCTTAACAATAGGATCCTTGGTATATAGATACATATTCATGTCACTACAATTACCTGAAAAAGGTTTGGAAATCATTTTGGAATTATATTTATAGTACTTCAGCAGATCTTCATCTATATATCTGTATTTTTTATCTGTATCTAACTATAAAAGAAACTCTCATTACTTTCTTGTTACAAAGAAGTGAAAGTTCCCTTTTTTCCTCCTTTTTTTCTTAACTTTCTCAGTTTGATTCATTTAGCTCCATAATACAGAACTTAATTAGAAAAAAAAATGTAGGCAGGAAAAGTAATATAGCATAAAGAAAGAAGTTGTATTCTTAACTGAAGGTTGGAAGTTGGAAGGTCAGAGGTTGGTCTCTTGCCTGCTGAACATGCTCTGACAGCATGGATGTGAATAAAATGAATGGAATATTTAGGAGATCACACTCAGGCAAGTACTAATCTTCTACAACACTATGTGATTAAATGCTGATATGCATAGAAAGAAAAAATATCAATCCAGAGATTAGAGAAACATCCATGTTAGAATCTTTCTATTGTAAGTGGAAATTAAACTGGATTTTACAGGAACCGAGGAGACACCATGTACTAGAATGTTGTGGGCATTTTGTGGGGAATAGAAGATAAAGCTAGGACTGGAAGAAAGGCTATAAAAAGCTGGTCAGAGCTGAATTATTTAATGTCAAATATTCTGGTATAAGTCTTTACACTTTAATTTGTCAGCATGTTTAGGCAATGAATAATATTTTGTGCCGTTGAACTGATGTGAGGAGAAACTAGAGTAGAGAGGGAATTACAAAATACTTGCATATTAAAAATACAAGGTGACAAAGTTCTTGACTACAGTGGTGGAAAAGGTATAGAGACAGTAAAACAGGTGTGAAAAAAAATTTTTTAAGGTTTATTGTTTATTTTTAGAGAGAGAGAGTGCATGTGAGTGGTGGGGAGAAGACAGCAATAGAGAGGGAGAGAAATCTCAAAGAGACTCCCTGCTAAGCATGGATCCCAAAAGAGGACTCTGTCTCAGGACCCTGAGATCATGACCTGAGCTAAGATCAAGAGTCAGATGCTTAACCGACTGAGCCACTCAGGTGCCCCATGACAGATGTGAATCTGCAGGACTTAGTGACAGATGATCCGTGGGAAGTGAAGAAACATAAGGGTTCAAAAATCACTTTAATACTAAGACCCTGAATATCTGGTAAAAAAAAAATATATATATATATATATACACACACACACACACACACACACTAGTGCCTTTGGTGGACCCTAGGAAAATAGACAGAGGTTATCAATTTTGACAAGAAAGAAAGAAACTCATGTGGAATTGACCAACAGGCAGTTAGAAATCTAACAATAGGGCTGAATAGGAGGTCATAGATTGAGGTTAATCTTTGGGTCTTAGCTCCACAAAGGCAAATAATGTGTTGTTTGAATGATAGGTCTTTCAGGAACAGTTGAGAAATCTTCCTCTGACCATGATGAATAAACAGGTATCAGATTTATACTCTTACCTTAAACAATTAAATAATATGAAACAAGAATTCTGAAACATTTGACAGCACACATTTTAAGACTATGATCCCTGAAAAAAAGGAAACAAATGAAGTGAACCCTACAATTGCCCCCACATTTCTGCCTGTAGTTCAGAGGCCAAAGTGGCTAAAATCTATAGTTCAGAATATCAGGGAGGAAGGCACAAAAAGATTGTTCCAAGGACTGGAGAGAGAGTCCCTCAAGTACCTGTGGGAGTGCTCTCTGCACATACACAGCAGAAACTATCAAAGGCTGAAGAAAAATCTACTGGAAATCAGTACGTTAAGCAACAACCAGCGTTCACACAAAACCAGGGATGGTTAATATTACCACCACCCAATGTAGGTAGATGCAGAACATGAGGTAGTGTTCTTAGAGTTCAGGAATAGCCTTAGATTATCAGAATATTGGTCTTAGACTGAAGTGTGCCCTTGATTTCACCCTGCCAAACTCCCAAAAAGTTTCAAATGAAGCCTAAGCTACCAATTTGATTCTAGTAAATGTGCATCAAGAAAAATAGAAAACAAACATTTATTAATATAATATTCACAATATATGATATCTAATTGAAAATTGCCTGATCTAAAAAAAATGAAAAGAAAAAAATGACCCACAACCAGTAGAAAAAATAAATTAATATAAACAGACACAGATTTCACACATGTAAAAGAATTAAGAGACCAGGAATTTATAATAACTCATATATATACATATATATATGTGTATATATATATACACACACATACATATATATATACATATATACATATATACACACACACACACGTATTTTAAACATATGTATATATTCTCTATATTAAAGAAGGTAAAGCATGAAAGTGACTTAAAAAACAAACCTGTATGCATGTGCAGGGGTAGAAGATATATGGTAAATCTCTGTACCTTCTGCTCACTATTGCTGTAAACCTAAAACTGTTCTAAAAGTAGCCTATTAAGAACAAAACAATAAAAATTAAAATAAACCCCAAATTTCAAGAGGTGAAAAATACCGTATCTGAAATAAAAAACACACCCAATGAGATTAATAATAGATAAATATTGTAGAGGAAAAGATCACTAACTCAAAGATATAACTATCCAAAATGAATAGAAAAAAAGAATACAAGTTTTTAAAAAGCCCTCAAAAGACAGGGCTTCAGCAATTTGCGGAACAACATCAAACAAATGAACATCCATATAATTGGAGTACCCAAAAGAGAAGAGATACTAAAAAATATTTTAAGAACTACTGGCCCCCAAAGCTCCAAATTTGATGAAAATTATAAACTACACAGATCCACAAATCCAAGGTCAATGACCACCAAGAAGAATTATAAGAAAACCACATCAAAGGATTTATAATCAAATTGCTGATAACCAGTGGTTGAGAGAAAATCTAAAAGCAGTCAGAGAAGAAAAGACACATTATGGACAGAGGAGCAAGTACAATGAAGACCGATAACTTCTCATCAATAGCAGCATTAGCTAGACGTGATACCAGTAAAGTGCTCTAAGGAATAAAAAACCAAAACAAACAAACAACAAACAAAAACTGTAAACCTAGAATTCTATATCCAGCAAGAATATCAATCAAAAGTTAAAAATGAAGTAAATACTTTTTTCAGGCAAATAAAGGTTGAGAAAATTAATTATCAAAAGGTATATTGAAGAAAAATATTCAGGCAGAAGTATAACTAAAAAGCCAACTATACAAATAAAAAAGATTCATAAAAATATTCCAATAAAAGAAAACAGAAAAAAAAAAAAAGGTAGGGGTGGGGTGGGCAGGGATAAAGAACAATTGAAATAAAAAGAAAACAAAAAGCAAGATGTTTTAAATTCAATCACATTGATAAGTATATTGGATGAAAATGATCTAAGTGCTCCAACTAAAAGGCAAATATGTCAGAGAGGATAAAAATGCTAGGCCCAATTACATATTATCTACAACAAATATTTTCAAAACATAAAGCTCACAAAGGACTCACATTGATTATATACAAAGAACTCCTACCACTCACAAATAAGATAAACAATCCAACTAGAAGATGGATAAAAGATTTAAACAGACACTTCTCCAGAAAAAAAAAAGAAAAAAACATGAACTAATACTCAACATTAGTTACCATTAGAAAAAATGTAAATTAAAGCCACCATGAGATACCACCATAAGCCCACTAGCATTGCTCCAATTCAAAAGGATTGACAATACCTAGAGTTGATGAGGATGTAGACTGGAACTCATGCATTGCTTACGTGAGTTCAAAATGGTACATCCCCTTTGAAAGAGATTGAAAGCAATGTTTTATGATTAAAATATATATTTACGACATGTACTGACAATACCTCTTGTAGGTATTTACCCAAGAGAAACAAAAATATATATTTTTAGCTGTTCAGAACAGCTTTATTCAAAATAGGTCAAAAATGTAAATACTCCAATATCCATCAAGGAATGAATGAATAAACAGTTTGGTGTATCATAAAATTGAATAGTACATATCAAAAAAAATCAGTAAACATCAGGAACAAATCAGTAAAACATCCACAACACAGATGGTTATCTAAAACATTTTGTTGAGTTAAAGGAGCCAGACCTAGAACACTAAATGCTGTATGATTAAACTTATAAGAAATCCTATAGCAGGTGAAACTCTAGGCACAGAAGACTGATAAGTGATTGGCAGGGGCTAGGCTCATGGAAAGGAGATTAAGTAAAAAAGCAGAAGAAACCTCTTAGAGTGATAAAAATATTCTATATCAGAATTGCGGTAATGTTTGCACAGCTGTGTACATTTAAGTGTGCACTTCACATCAGTAAACCATACTGGATATAAATGATGTCTCAATAAAGCAAAGCAAAAGATAGGGAAAGAGGTGGGTGGGGGGGGGGGATGATAGGTAAGCGAGGACCTTGAAGACTGCCCACAGTTAAAACTGCAAGGAGAAAGGGGAAACAGCCCACCCAAAGAAAAAGAGGGATCAGATAAGCGAGAAGGAAAAGAAAAATGCCACTAGCTGGAGATGAAATAATCTAGAACGCTGAACCACGCCACCCAGGGAGGGGGATTTTAGAAATTTGGGGTTGACAGCGATAGTGGAGGATATTTTTACATTGTGTGTAGTGATGGGAGTTGGGGGAGGAATGCTAGACATCCTGCAATGATTGACATAGTCACACATTATAAAGAATTATCTTGCATCAAACAAACTTTTGAATGATTCATGAACATTCATACATATAAAAAAAAGTTTACATTATTTCAGGGTAGGACCCAATCTATTTCATGAAAACACATAGGGTTTTGCATGTTGTTAAATACACAACTACTATGTCATTCTTTATTTTTCTTCTTTTTAATTTTTTTTTTTTTTTTTTAGAGAGCGATAGAGTGCATGAGTGAGGTGGGAGAGAGAGAGAGAGAGAATCTCAAGCAGGCTCCATTCCTAGTGTGGAGCCTAACATGAGACTCAGTCTCACGACTGAGATCATGACCTGAGCTGAAATGAAAAGTCGAATGTTTAACCTACTGAGCCACCTAGGCACCTCTTTATTTTTCTTTATTGAAACCTTTATCAAAGTTTGTTCATCATCATATTTTGGATGGTGGTGCTGCTAATGATATTCATGAATCATATTTTGGATGGTGGTGCTGCTAATGATATTGGAATCACATTTATATCAACCTGCATTTGTATCTATTATATTAATGATAATTCCATATATAGATGCATATAATTTTATTATAAATCACTTTCCTTTAATTCTCAGTTATATATATTTAAGGCACTCTGCTGAATTATTAAAATTACATGAGTAAGAAAGTTACATTGTCAATGCATTTATTTCAGGATTTAGAGCAGCATTATAAGAATTTGTTCTAAAAGGAATTGAGGGACCGATGGGATTGAGAGTGATTATTCTAGAAGACAAGATTGTTAGAAGAGCTTAATTTCCAAAAGACATCAGGAAGAATCGGGACTTAGTATCTGGTATCAGGACAAGAAATTTTGTTGATCTGAAGTAATCAAACTTTTTTAAAACTAAGCAGTCACTGAGAAACAGAGGCAGAGAATGTATAGAAGATGCACTTAAAGTCTGGTCAGTAAAAGAGGGGAGAAAAACAATCATTCAGCATATGCCACAGAATCAAAGGAAGAATTATCAAGTTGAATAAACTTATGTATCCTCAGCCATGGAAAGTGAAGACGTAGAGAAGAAAAAAAGCCAGAGAAAGTGCCAGAAAATCACAAGAACAAGGTCTGTCCTGAGGTAAAAGGAAGGGGAGCATCTCTTCAGTTCGAAGATTTGGCTTTGAGCTAATCAGCAGTGCAGGCTGTGCATGTACAAACAGAGATGACCCACCCATGAGGTGGTGTGATTTGATGGCCTTTGCTCTCCGAATGCCTTAGTCCTTTTCCATGGTGCCTGATATCCCACAATTATAAATGTGTTTCTTTGATATGTGGATCTGTGATCCTATTATATAAAAATTTAAAAAACTCCTGTGCTGAGGAAAATGATATTGAGCCTTAAAGATTTTTACAATTCCATGTTTCTTAGGCCTTTCTCTGAGTTCAGATTTTCAATGAAGAATGTAGGATAGTATACGGACCCCGGACTTCTGAAACAGAATGAGGGGAACCCTGAAAGCTAAGAGGGATGCCAGGCCCCAAAGCAACCCCTCAGCAATCCTACGAGTTGGTGCAGGGAAGCCTTTGAGGGGCGGCTCTTCCAGCTTTGGGCAGGACAGCGAGGGAGTTGGGAGTGGGGAGGCAGAATTTACTCAGGTGAAAAGGTGGTATCCCATGTCAGCTGATGTCAGTGTTTTCACTAGGATGTAAAAGGAGATCATTTACCAGTTGTATTGAGGACTTGGAAAGAGAGAATGCCTGGAATGGCTCCTGAGAGTCTCAGAAAGAGACGCCTAGCCCTGTCAGGGAGCAGATGTGACTGCTCACTTGTCATTGGGGGCCTTGACGCCAGATGACCAGAGCTGCATGGACCTCCATCTTGCCGGAGTTCTCCTCTAGAAAGCAAGAAGAAAAGCAAATAGCAGGGGTGTGATCGGTGTGGCAAAACCCACAGAAGGGTCATGGGGCTGGGCTTCAAAAGACAAATTGTGATCTCATGTCTGTAAATAAGAACTTACTTGGCAGTAGGCAAGCCACCACCAAAATTTCTTCTAGAAATAAAGTTTTATTATTGACTTGACCATGAAGTCTGTCCTGGGAAGAAAATCTAAATACAGAGAAAGTGGCCGATAATTCAGCTGAAACAGAGATTAAGGAGCTGGAAGTTTCAGTGAGGCCAAGTGGAGAAATCACTTAGCAAGGGGGAAGGGGAGAGATGCTAGGCCGATGCCTCCTTCAGAGCACCTTCCTTCCAGTCTTCTGCCAAGCAGGTTGGGGAAGTGGTGAAGAGTAAATAAGCTGAAAGTTTAAAATCCTGCTCTGCCTCTTTTAACCATGTGACTCTGGGCAAGTTACTTATCTCTCTGGGCTCCAGTCTCTTTGTCTATGGGGATGATAATAATACAACTCTGTACACTATGTTTTATGACGCGGCACACGTAAGATATTTCTCAAAGGACTCAGTACTCCAAGCATGAGCTGTTCCCTTTCTCTACTCTGTGTTCAAAAAAATTTCTGCTCGGAGTTCTCTCTTTCTGAATTCCTATAGCACTTCTCCTTTATGCACCCATAGTTACTCATTAAACAAAACGCTCCGTTGCCTTTGTTCCTGGGAGCATGCCTGTATGCATTTATCTGTCTGTCTGTCTGCCTGTTTTCTTAGCCAGACTGCAAGCTTTTGGAATTAGCAAGATATGTGTTAGATCCCTTGCGCATCCCTTTCAGCTTCTAGAATATACAGTAGCATTCAGCAAATACTTGTTAAACAAATGAGGTTGTAAGTCCTGGAGAGGAAACTTCCCTGTGCTCCATATCAATTACCCAGCTTAGGAAGAGGCAGGTGTAGAATAATTTAGCCAGGGTTTGGTGTTTTTTGTTTGTTTCCAGTTGGTCTGTGACTATACATAGATTCAATCATAATGAAGCTGACAAAGGAGAGATGACATTTTGGAAACAGGAAAGGAATTTGGGTATTACAGCCCCACATTTGTCACCTCCCCGGCTGATAGCAGCAAGCACACGTTCTTTCGTTTCCTTTGGCTAAATTTGGATCAAATGCTGGCTGAGTGCACTAAGCAAGCCAGAACTGCATTGTACCTCTATTTTGTGACATATGAGCTCCCTGCTTTAATCTCCCCTCTACTGTATAAAAGAGGATCTGAGGCTGTTAGACTTCAATCCGGTGATTCATGCAGCTGACACAATAGATCCTACCTCTCTCCTCACTGCTGCACAATATCAAGCTAAACAAAATGTCTTAGAAAGCTTCAGTACATGTAGTTAGCCTGTCACAGATCTCCCCCTCCCCACACACACACACTCTCTCTCTCTCTCTCTCTCTCTCTCTCTTTTTTTTTTTTTTTCTGCTGAGCAAAAGAGTCCAAATGCCCAGCACCTGCCTTTTTACTGACATTTCCACAAAGGTAAAGGAATGAACCTTTTGTCAATTCCAACCAAACGATCTGTTTTGAAACAATGAGATGAAAAGCCTGGGCCCCTCTCCTTGCCACTGGATTATAGTGCCGAGGCTTAAAATAAAGGACATTTGATTTTATTGATTTAATGAGGGATGGAGGCTTTTGCCGGAGCATCCCTCGTGGCAGAGGAACAAGTCTTGTTGGCAGGTACCTCCACCGAGGCACTTCGCTTCCATTTGTTGGGTTTTGCGATGGTGCTTGTTTATGGGTTTGGCTGTTGGGATGACCCCCTGTGTTCCTTCCCGCGCTGCATCAAGCAGTCAAATGCCCGCGGTGATTTTGGTGTGTGTCTCTAGACTGGGAGACAGGGAGGGGAGGCGGCTCTGCACTGCAGGATAAAGAGCTGCGGGAAGAGGTGACGGGGGAAAGCACATCTTTGGGGGGAAAAAAAAGAGTCAAATAAAACAGACGGGAAAAGAAATAGCACTTCAAGCCGCAAAAGAGATTGTGCTCAAAACCTATTATTTCTCGGCAGAGTCTATTTCAGCTAGGTTTCTAACCCCCTCTCCGTCCATATCCTTGTCTCCGCCACCCCCCACGCTTCTCCCTCCTCCTCCCTTTCCCAAGTTTGAATAGTGAGGAGGCTAAGGGGGTTCAGACACATTTTTTTTTTTTAAATTGTGGACGGGTCCAGACGCAGCTAGATAATCTTTTTGCTTTTGTTCTCTTCTTCTTTGGGGTTTCTTGTGATATTATTATTGACATGTTCATATGGAAATTTTTGCATTATATGTTTCTTCCTTTATATTTGCCCTATTTTTTTCCCATACAGTCTGACTTCATTGTCCTCTGCGCTGTGTGAAAGGGACATTGCCAGTCACCTGCTGACCAAATGTAAGCAGCGATCTACTTCTAATACTGAATTGGAGTGCGTGTCTGTTAATAGACATGTGTACAGCCAGGATTCCTGTTAATATGAGCATATGTCTGTATACACTCTGTACATTTCTTTCAGTGTATTTATACAGTCCACCCGTAGATGAAACACCCCAATTCCCTCTGGCGTTACTGTCTTTCTGATTGCTAGCTTAAAGAGAAACAGTTCCTAAGAGCATATGGTTTCCAAAACCCAGCCCTGCCCCCTCCTTTTCAGTTTACTCAGAATGAGCTGCTGCCCCTCCCCCGACAGTTTCTCTGCTCTCTGCTCAGAGTGAGTCTGAAACCAGGGGGCAAAATCATTAGTTCCCAATTACCTTAAGCCATGCAAGATAACCTCTCTCAAGGGTTGTTGCTAAAATATGCACATGGTTCCAGTGTCTAGACAGTTATGAAATATGGGTGTGGGGCTCAGCCACCCCAGAACACCAATGCATCTCAAATGAACTGCTTTTATTAAAGAAGTATAATCACCAGGATAACTAATTACGTCAATACCACATAGTTAATTAAACCCATTATAGTTATGATTCCCATGGAGAGGAGGTCAAATAAAGGGACCATCTTCTTGCTTCTACTGTCCAACAAAAGAAAAAGAAATTAAATAAAACACAACACAGACCTCTGTGTTTTCCATCTTTTTCTCAGATGTTTGGTAACTACCTCGTGTGTCGTCCAAGTCCAAGAATATCTTCAAGTGCAAGCCGGATCCAAAGACTGCTGGCTTGTTCAGAAGACTGCTTCCAAACTTACCTGTACTTCAATTAAGTGATTACTGTTTGCTGGATTGGTGCAAGAAACAGTGACAAGGAAAAGTGAAAAATAGAATGAACAGCCACTGTGTTTTTATTACTATCTTGCAGAGAAACATGAAGGAGAGCAGTACTTATGTTTCTGTTCAATCTGGCTTCATCACTGACAGCGGGGAGGTGGCCTGTGTACCCCTCCTGACCTGAGCCAGGGATGGCCAGAGTGACACCCCAAGATTACGAGGTATTAAAGCTTATCAACCAGGCTGAAGTCACACATACTCCATATCCTGCAGTTTCAACAAAAACAAAGCTTCCTTGCACTGACACTCAAGTATTAAGGATAATTTCAGTATGAACATGGAAAAGGAGAGAATTCAAGAACTCTATTCCACAGAGACGCTATTTGCCAGAGGAAGAATGTGGGCAAAAGGACACACATCTCCACACCCACAAACACTCACACACACACACACACACACACTCACACCCCTCAAATACTAATCTCTGGAAAATAAAACCAAGATATTTGGATTTTCCTTGCCTGAAAATTCACCAGGTCATTATATCACTGTCACACCTTCTTCTCAAAGAAGTTCATTGTACATAGAGAGGATTTGCATGTACTTCTCCTGATTAACAAAGAAAACTTTGTATAAAAGGGCTAGGCACTGAGACGTGCAAATGTGGCCAGCCTGACCCCCTGCAGGAGAAGGCAGACAAGCAGTAGGGAGAAGAGGTAGATGAGCAAGGGGAAAGAATGCTTTGATCCCAGTGCGGCACACACAATGGAGCCGGCGGCACCCCCAGCAAGCCCTGACCCTGGGCAGGCTGAAGTTTGGCATGGAGTCACCGGGCGGGAAGCAATATAATGCGCAGCATTTCGTGCAATGGTGAGCGACAGAAGGCCAAGAAATCCCTGTCCTTACCAGATTTTCTCGCCACCATTGTGGCCACCGGTTGTCCATGGTATTGCTATCGGGTTGTTGCTATTGTTCCCCCCCACACACCCCCGCCCGGGAAATTAGAATATTGTTACAACTGCAAGAAAGGCCTACTTATTTTTCAGTGAGGATGTGCTCATAAAATCTAGACCACGAGCAAAAGGCAACACCTTCCCAGAGGCCACATGAAAACCAAAAGGTCAGGTGTTAAATCTTTTATTTGTCCAGTGGTTTAAGCTGACATATGCCGCTTTTAGTTTAGATGTAAAACAATCTTTTATTCACCATCCACAACCTTCACCCTTTCCCCAAAAGCTCCCCCTCAGACCTCTTTGTTCTTCCCAGGGAGCTACCAGCCTACCAGTCCCACCCCTCCCCCCCACCCTCACCAGAAACATTAGGAAGGGGTCTCTTTCTTTTTTCTTTTTCTTTTTCTTTTTCTTTTTCTTTTCTTTTCTTTTCTTTTTTTTTTTTTTTTAACTTCATCTCCTTTGCTCCTTTCTCAAATCAGTTGCCAAGTCGAGGGAATCTCTTGCCATCAACCACTTCTCTCCAAATCCCCTTCTATCCCCACCCTCCTCACATCTTTTTTTCCCACTCACATTTCCTTTTGATTCCTGTTACACAACTCACCAGATTGATCTTTCTAAAGTATTCTTCTCATTGGATTGCTCTTTGGCTCAAGATCCTGCATTGATCACCCAGAACTGTCCGACAGAATAAATTATAAATTCTCAATTTGCCTTTAAGCTTGTCTCCATTCTATCTCTGTTCTCTGTGCAGATTTGCCTCTCAGGACTTCCCTACCGTGACCTTTGCCCCTTCCCTGATCAGGTCACACATTCTAGAGACTCAAGGCCTTAGCCCTATACATGCGCTTCACCCCCAATCTCCTCCACCTCACATCCTTGAATTTCTACACAGTGTTCAATGTTCATCTTAATGCCTCCACCAGAAGCCTTTCCTGATATCCCTAAGCTACAGATGCTGTTATCACTCTGATTTTCCAGAACAAATTTTTTAATATGTATTTGATGACCATTATCATAATCTGCCTGTAATAAAAGGGATTGATCATAACATTTCTTCAAATTTTAAACTCTGTAAAAATTTGGAGACCGTCTCTTACTGATCTCTGTAAGAACGTAACTAAATATCTGTCTACTGGAATTGAATTAAGATTATGAAGTCTTTTCAAAGCAGGGTAGGTATCCATCTACTTGGAAAAGTTTTGTACTATCATATTTCATGGGAGTAAAATAAATGAACACTTGTGACTTTCCATCTCCATCATTTTATGATATCAAGAAAATGAGCTTCATTATTATAGTTAATTTTTGAAAGAAGTGGGGTGGACAAACTAACCCCATAAATTATCTAAAACTTATTTTGACCTAATAAAATATTTTGTTTTGTAATTTTGTTTGAAAATTTGTGATGATAAATTGTTAAATTCCAAGACTTATACCTTGATCGCTGAGCAGATACAGAAGACCCACCTTGTGACTACCAAATTTGTAGTGGTTCTCCACCTCTCCTGATCTGTGCCTTCACAACTTTCACGTTGAGCTAAACTCACACCTTGAAATTATTATACTCAAACTTCAGAGACCAAGGCAATCAATTGAGTATGTTAATTACACAAAAGGGAGAATAGTAGAGAACAAAGATCAGTATACAGACATCCCCAGCTTATGATGGTTCAACTTAGGATTTTTTGACTTTATGATGGTACAAAAATGATATGCACTCAGTAGAAATTGTACTTTGAATTTTGATCTTTTCCAGGGTTAGTGATATGTGGTATGACACTCCTCTCATGATGCTGGGAAGCTCGTAGCCAGCCACTCGATCATGAAGGTAAACAACCTATACACTTCCCACTATTCTGGGCCCATACAACCATTCTGTTTTTCACTTTCAATTTAGTATTTGACAAATTACATAAGATATTCAACACTTGATTATATAATAGGCTTTGTGTTTGATGATTTTACACAATTGTAGTCTAAAGTAAGTAGTCTGAGCATGTTTAAAGCAGGCTAGGCTGAGCTACCATGTTCCATAGGTTAGCTGTATTCAATACATTTTCAACTCATGGATTTATCCGGACATAATCCTTCTGTGAGTCAAGGAAGATTCATATTAGGACTCATGAGATCTGAGTTCTAATCCTGGTTCTGCCTCCTCACAGATTGAACAAACCACTTAATATCTAGAAATCACTGTGAGATTCCCATCACACACACACACACACACACACACACATAGCCATAATGCTGGACTTTTTACACTTTATAAAAGAAAATAGAATAGCCTTAAAATTATTAAAGTAAGCAAGTTGAAAGTAAAGAACACATTTATTCATCATTTAAAACTGCGTGATACTATAATTTCATATTATTTTGGACAAACACACAATTCTTTGCCCCTTTGGTATTTTATATGTATATATAGATATAGATATAGATATAGATATAGATATATAAGATTGATTCAAAGAAAAAAGGCAAAAATAATTAGGAAAAAGAACCATAATACAAATCTGGAACAAAACAAAACAAAAACCAATATAAATGTGATACAAACTCAGAACAAAAACCATGTCATATCACCACTACCACTTGTATATAACTACAGAAGAATGTAAAATAGTAATTAAATAAACCAAGGACTGCCATTGTGGATGGATATATGATGATAGTTATACAAATCCAAATGATTCTGAACTGACATGAGAAACCATGGGCTCTTCAACATTTTTCTGCTTATAGAATTTCATTTATGGGGTGCCTGGGTGGTTCAGGTGGTTAAGCATCTGCTTTCCACTCAGGTCATGATCTCAGGGTCCTGTGATTGGATCCCATGTTGAGCTCCTGACTCACCAGGGAGTCTGCTTCTGTCTCTCCCTCTACCTCTCCCCTTATTCATGCTCTCTTTCTCTCTGTATCTCTCTGTCTCAAATGAATAAAATCTTTTTAAAAAATTCGGTTTAGTGATTGGAAAAACAATTATTTGGGTTGATAAAGATTTCATCGTTTGAAAATTGACTTCTCTTCCTATTGAATAAATTACATGTAAACTACTGAAATAAAAAAAAAAATTCTGAGTCTAGATGTTTAGAATTTTGATTCTGTCACAGCGTGAAATGAGCCCCAGATAGTTCAGGGTTTACCAATGAAAATGGTAATGATACAGAATTTGAACTGCTATAACCCCATCTTTACCCAAAAAGGTCTGCTAGAAGGGAACAAAAATATAGAAGTAGTCTCTGTGTTGAAGGAAAGAAAGAAAAAAATAGGCAGGAAGGGAAGGAAGGCAGGAGAGAGGGAGGGAGGAAAAGGAGAAAGGAGGAAGAGAGGAAGGAAGTAAAGTAAGGAGGAAGGAAGGGGGTAAGGAAGCAAGGACAGAAATAATAGGGCAGAGAGAGAGAATGAGGGAAAAGAAAGAAAGAGGGAGGTAAAAAGTAGGGATAAAAAAGAAAAGAAACAATATATAAAGGAAAATCTGAAAAAAATGTTGAGAGATAGACAAATCTGGGGAATATTTAAGTGACTGCCCCAAATTTCTCTCAAGGTCTTCATCAACTTCCTCACTTTTCTTCCCTACCTGGATTCTGACTGTAATAAACTCACTGTAATAAACTTACTAGCAAAATGGTAATGCATGGATGTGGAATGGTCATGGATAAAAAGAAATGACAACCCTAAGTTTAATCACAATGAAATGTTTTCCTATGAACGTCCATCAAACAAACCTACCTAATATATTCAGGAATACACTAATACACTTAAGACAAGACCACTACTACACATAAATATTTCCTTCCAATGGCTCCCCATTTTCTGCAAGATCTATGTAGGCTCTTTAAAAACCAAGGACAGCTTAATTCTGAAACCTCTTTCTCTGCTACACCTCCACTCTCACAATATTCTGTAGAAATACCAAAAAACAAAACAAAACAAAAAACCTCACACTTCCCGGGGGATGGTCATCAGAGAATAAAGGAGATGTGGTCATTTTAACCAAGGGATTCAGTGTTGACTCAGAGGTGTCGGAGAGTATAATCTGTCCTCTGTGAAGCCTTTCTTGACCTCCTGGGGGAGGCGGATACTCCCTTCCTAGAAAAACTCTGAGCTGTAGCTCTCTTCTCTTAAAGCACTTGCCTCACTCTATTGGGTTTCTCTTTTATGTTTATGCCTTCTCTACCAAACCAGAAGTTCTGAGAGAGGTGGGATATTTAATCGTTTCCGAAATCAGAAACCCTCACATGTGCCTAATACATAATAACAGCAATCATAGTTACTATGTGCATCAGGCATTCAGAAGAATTCTGCTATCAAGAAACATACTGCGCTATAATAAAAAATTCTCTCATTGCTTAAAATACTCTCACAAACATTATCATATTTTATCATTAGGTCCATGAAGACATTTTTTATCCTCAATTTCCAGTTGACAAACGTGTTTAATGTCCAGTTAACCAACCAGAGGAGCTTAGATAAGCTAGTTGTAGAATTTTAGAAAAGTTACTTCTCTAGGTCTCAGTTTCTCTACTTGTAAAATGAAAATATTTGATGTGAGTCTCTTTAAAGTCCCCTTTACCTCTCTATAGTTGCCTACTTAATTTTAGAATATAAGAATCATCTGGACAGGACAGGCGCTCAATCGTAATTCCAAAAATACTGGTAGGATGAACTCTAAGGTAGTACTTATACATGAACCTGAGGGTGCTCTAAATACTTCTGAATAGACGATTTAAAGAATTAACAAAGAACAGACGCTTCCTGTAGCAAACAGCCAAATGGAAAAAATACACACAGCCAAAATTGCATTGTATTAATAAAACAGTAGAAGGATCAGACAAACTCACAGAATGGAGCACTATTATAATTTCTTGCAGTTGCTGCTCTTTCTGTAATCCTACAGATGTTAGAAAAGAAAGGGAGGTTTTTAGGTTTGAGGGAGGATAGAGGAACCATGAAGGAGGACCAAGGAGTTGTACAGAGTAAAAACGATTTGAGGATGAATAAACTTGAAGTATCACTATCTGGAAATCTTTTCACTCAACAGAGAATGGCCATGTTTTGTTTTGTTTTGCTTTTTTCCCAGATAATCATGGACTATCCAAAAAAAAAATCCACCGAGCAATAGGTCACAAAATAGTTTCAATAACCCCCCCAAATCAATATCATATTGACCTTTTAATCCGATTGCAATGCAATAAAATAAAAAATTAGTAAGTGACAACTTTCACAATTCCATGTTACTGGAAACTATAGAATATTACCCAAAAATGCAATGTAAATGTAATATGAAGAGAAAGACACATGAAAAATTATGAACATTTACACTTAAATAACTGAAAATTACAGGTCAAATTAAGGAAGTCATACCGAGAGACAAATTTTCATTTTAAATACATTTATCAGGAACCAAGAAAGATTTAAATAAATGAGGTACATGATTACTCAAAGCAGAGTAAAAGAGTGACCAAGTAAACCACGGAAACAAGAAGGAAATAATAAAAGATAACAGCAGGGAATTCCAGTTAAAGATGGGGGATTGGATGTGTGCCTTTTATCCACCCCCTCCATAAACCTCATAAAACAATGGTGAAGGGATCTTTTGAGGCATAAATTCTATAAAGACAAAGAGAACAGAGGATGAAAGAATAGCAATAAAGCTTCAGATGATGAGAAACAGAAGAATGCATATTAAATGGCTTAGCAAACTAAAAAAGAGAATCCTAAGCTGGTAGCAGAGAAATCTGAGAAACTTTCATTCATCTCACAAAACTTCCCTTACACTCAGGTATTTTCAGCACCTGCATCTCTAAAAAGTGAGGGTGAAGGTAGAAGCAAACAAAACAAAAGATGACTGATTAACACCGTTTATGAAACAGATGTCTATAGGACCGCCTCCACTCTGTGTAAGAATCCCTACTCCACCCAACAGAAGAACTGGAAGCAGATTTTTCTAGAGATAGTAAAACAAAGATTCCCTGACTTTGGGAGCAACACATCTAATGGAAAAATGAAACAGCATGCTTCAAATAGTGGAATTAACAGAAAGTTGATACAATGAATTTGAGATCTCCATTCCTCTCTCTCTTAGTTACTTAGTGAAGGACACTAATAGCCCAGACTTACAATATTGAGGCTGGAAATTAGAAGATTTTTCTCTGGGAACACTGATAAACCAAAGAGGAGAAGCATTAAGATACTGATATTGCATGTTCCCTGACAAGATAGCCAGTAGGCTACACTAAAGTCCACAGTTGACAAGTTCCAGTCATCTTTACAAAACAGCACTCTTAAATATGACCAGGCATGAGGGATGAGAGAGATGAGGAACAAGTTGAAGGAAAAGGGACTTTGCAAGGAGAAGAAAACTGAACAAAGAAGCAAAGCTACTGTTACTTTGAATAGAGAAGATATTGTATCCGTGAATCAAGAACAAGATTTTTATCACAAAGGAACAAAGAGAAAACATAATAGAAGAGCTCTTGGCTATTAAAATTATAATAGTCAACAGAAAAATGCAACCGAAGATCTGATATGTAGTGTTGGTAAAATCTAAGGGACAGTTGAGTAGACTAAGAGATAGAGGGGAAAAAAATTAAAATATTAGAGCATAAGTCGCTAAATATTAGCTAAAATCTATTAAAAATACTATAAAGACCCATGAACATCGAAAACACTATCAGGGAATATCAGGGAAAGTCATTGTATCTCATGACAACTGTGCAGCAGTCAATACCAGTGGAAGAGAATACAGAGCCGAGGAAGAGTCCCTGGTTTATATAGGCTTGGTATTTGATACAGGTTGGCACCATTCATTTAGAATAGATACATACCTATACATAAAACATTGTACGTTTTCAATTATATATATATATACACACACACACATATATATATATAAATAACAAATATGGTTTGGAAAGACAAATTTGGTTGAATCACAGGAAATTGCTGATATTTGACAGTTTTTGACCTACATAAATATCAATTTCATAAAGTTCAATCTAATACACTGAATGATTAATGATCGCCTGTAAAAGAAAAGATATAGAGAAATGGACTAAAGAATATAACAAAAAAAAGAATGGCCTTTACTGGATATGTTAGAAGCTATGAAGTGGAAATAAGAATAACTGAGTTCTGCACACCAAGAGGTAATGATGGTGGTAGGTTTGCAAACTAACTTACAAAATACTAACAGAAGGAAAAATTATCAAGATTGAGTTCAAAGTTTTCATGTGAAAAAAAATAACAAGAGTCTAAAAGAGAGAAGATGATAAGAAATGATAAAGCTGTTTGGGCAGAGGAAGAAATATTTAAAAGGCAGATAGTCATATCTAAGAGAAAGAATAAAATTAGCTAAATATGCTTTCAGGGAACAACAACAAAAAAGCATAAAACTCAGAGGACAAAAGGAAAGTTAAACACAAGAATTTTTAATAACACTTCAGGATACTCCCTAGCCAAAACTAAAAGGCAGACTGTCACACTTTCCTCAATGAGCTAGTGGTACTAGTGAAAGCAAGGCAGATGTCCAACACTTTTTTCCACCTCCTACCACAATGGCCATCATACTCAGCATTGTGTCCAACACATGCTAAGCTCACAAAATGTGCTTGATGAAATCTAGTGGGAGGGGGGATTGCAAATGATTTCATTTTTCCCCTTGAGAGGGATTTTCCTTTGGATTGCACAATTCCTAAACTCCAGATTTAGAAAAAGACACAGGCTTCCCATATTTGTCTGAATAAGAGTGATTTTTTTCTTGCCCTCTTCAACAGACACTTACAACAGTGAGAATTAAGCCTGTAAATTACATGTATTAGACTTGATCACGACATGATACATCTTCTACTTATAATTTAGATGATCTTATATAATGTGCCAGACAGTAATGTTATCATTATTTACAGAACCTTGAATGCGGCAGTAATCATCAATCTAAATGTCCGTACATTATTTTTAACAGAGAAGCACAGTGATCTATTCCAGGTTAATGCAGAGTGAGTAGGATGAGGGATTAAACCAGGAGACAGAGACTTCTCTGTAGCTACAATAATGATCTTCTGAGTACTCTCCTACTCCCCACACCTCCCTGGACCACTCTTTCCTTACTTTGGTGATCCACTAAGTCGACTTCTTCAAATATCCATTTACAGTTAATCCTTTACAATTTTCATGAATAAAGTAAAAGGTGTGGTAAATTACCAAGGGCATTAATTATACAGGCAACATCAAATGTTTGCACATTATACTCAATAATCTCTCAAAGGAAGATGAAATTGTTGTACTTGCACTTACCCATACTGAAATTCAAGTTTTTTTATAGTTTTAATGGGCTTTAACATTTAATTTGCTTAAATTATTACTTTGTTGATATAAATAGGATGTTTATTTACTCTAGGCTAGCAATAACTGAAGGAGGAAGCCTCTAAAGACAAAATACTCAATTACGTTCCATACTGGGAATCTATGAATCATAACATAATAATTGAGGCAAGTGTCTTCCATCAGTCTCAGAGTTTGCTGTCCATTTGCAACATGAGACCAAAATGAAAAAGCTAGGTAGCTCTTCAGTTCCTCCTTCATCATTTTCGTGTATAAAACTGAGTTATTTTGATTGAACTCCCAGAGTATCCAACTTTCCCCAATTTTGTGTTCAAAACCACTCTCCAGCCATGGTAGAAAATGCAGGTACTCATAGATGGCTGTTAATTGAATCAAATGAGTCTAACACTTTCAACTACTTACATCATTTTTACTCACTTTAACCACAGTTGCTGACCCTTCCTTAACTATAAGATAAATAATAATGCCTCCGACATAGTGTGAATTCTCTGAATATCTCCTATGAACATATTAATCAAAATACAAATGAATTTGTGTTTTCTGTTAGGCACAAATTTTCCTGTGACATTTCTTTTTACATAGGCACAGATGAACCCTTCTGTGTACAAATAATTAAGTTCTAGCTCTATGTCTGTACAAATTGCAAAAGGTGTTCTAAATTCCAGAGCCAGAGGAAAAAAAGTGGGTGATGGGAATCCAATACCTTGAAAGAAATTAAATATATATTTTTTAAAAAGTCTTCTAATTAAGGTCTCATCAAACAAAATTTAAGATGTAATTAATAGAATTTATATTTAATTTGTGGAGTTCATATTATATAAATACATTTTCAGAAAAATAATTTATATTCAAGGTCTCCTAATTACTAGTTATATCTTTGGCAGCTTACTTAATCTCTTTGAACCTTAGTTTCCTGGCCGATAAAACAGAGATAACAACAGTTAACTTTACAGGGTTGTGGTGAAGTTCAAAGGCAAGAATGAACGTAGAAGTAACTTGTTCATTTTTAAAGTCCTGTACAAATGAAATGGGTGTTTGCACCACCTGCTATGGACCCAACACTAATCTTGAAGTTTGGAGAGACTATAAGAGGAGTATAAGGTAAAGTCTCTTCCCACAGCTATCCTTATACCCACTTGGAATCAGGAAATAATTAGAAAATGAGACGAAACTATATAAAACTAAGTTGTGTGGTCCAGACTATGTGTGCAGTAACAATTCTAAGAAAGGAGAAGTTAAAATTGGCTGGAAATGATGAATATTTTCTTTCTAAATGGAACAGGCTAAGCTTTGCCTGAACAAAGAAGCAAAGATATCTGACAGCTGCTTACCACTCTCTGTTGCTTAAAATATCAGAGGAGTATGAGGTTTAGGCAGCTCTGAGGGCTGAGTCATCTTCCTCCTTACTTGGTATTTATTCAGGACGCAGCTCTAACCCTGATGACAACAGCATTCCTGACCTCTGAGCTGCTCAAAATGCTGAGATGTTTCCGAAGGTGAAATGGACGTCTCATCCAGATTCCCGAGTGGTCACCCTTCCCAGTGATGCATCTGCTGCCTCCTTGTTTGGTCGCAGGGTTTGTTCTAAGTGAGGGAGGTCTTGACAGCTGAAGAAGAGGAACAAAGGCCAAGTGAGAAATATCCAAGATTTTCTTCTCATGACAATGCTCAAGGCTCACAGCTGAGGTAATTATAGAAAGAACTGGAGTGCAAGCCTCTACCGTCTACCTCTGGAGCTTGTATATCATCTGGTTTGATCAGTTTGATTCAGTTGTCAAGTTCTGTGAGGGTCTATTTTGAACCAAGCTCTGTAAGTGCTGGATCTGTGAAATTTAGCAAGGGAGATAAAAGAAAAAAAATATTTATTGTAACAGATAATCCCGCATATATTTTAGGTCCTCATCTGACCCAGCACTACGTGCAAAAGGGGCTTTTGTCATTACTTTTTTGCAGGTGGGGAGGCTAAGGCCTACATAGCGTCTCTAACTCACCCAAGATCCCACAATTTCTAAACTACAGAGAGAAAGTTTAAACCCAGAAAATCCTGGCTCTAGCCTGTGCTCTTTATACTTAAATTGTCAGAGGGAGAAATATGAATAAATAAGGAGAAGTATGGTGGGCGGGGGGGGGGGGGAAGAAGGCAGGTTCAGGGAGCAGAATATTTCCACACTTCTAGTTGATGGGATATTTTCACAAGAGAGGAGCTGTGGAGGAGTAGGCTAAAAAGAGGTTGAGGCCATTGACAGAGAACTCTGTTAAGGGTCATCGCTTTGCACCCAATTATGTCAACCATGGGGAGTTACCAGTGGCTGACTAAATGTGTTGTTAGGAGTAGTTCCGGGTACAAGCGATAGGTGTGTGGGACAAGGACCTATGCATAGAAAATTTTGAACAATAATAATAAAACCTAGCCATTCTGATTTTAATTATCACCTCATGCCTATAATTCTAAATAAGGAAGTGATCAAATACCCTTCTTCTTCAAAAAAAAAATATATGGTGTACATTTTCATTTTAAACATTTGCTGCCATTAATGTTGTGTTTTAAGAATACACCGGAAGGTTTGAATGATCACATTTCAATCATTACCCTTTCCTAAACATTGTGTTCTACAAGTAATTTCAGCAAACTCCTACTCTACGGTGGGCCCCCACCACACCCATGCTCAGCTGCATGAATCCAAAAGTAAATTGGGAATTTTTGAGTTTGCATTGGGCAGACATAGCTGGGATTGTTGAGTCAAAAAAATCAGAACATGAGTTACTTCACCAATGTCATTCTATGGGATCACTTGGAGTTTTCTATTTTTTACTTAAATTCAAAAGACAAGTGTAATATTTTCTTCTGAAAAATGCAAATCTTAGTTCACACATAAAATATCCCATGAATTTGAGTAATCTTTAAAATTAAAATCATTCGGGGCACCTGGGTGGCTCAGTGGGTTAAAGCCTCTGCCTTCGGCTCAGGTCATGATCCCAGCGTCCTGGGATCGAGCCCCGCATGAGGCTTTCTGCTCGGCAGGGAGCCTGCTTCCCTTCCTCTCTTGCTGCCTACTTGTGATCTCTGTTTGTCAAATAAATAAATAAAATCTTAAAAAAAACCTCATTCATTTTGTGTGTTGTTTTAAAACAGAAGATGAAAAAATGATACTGATTATTATTTACCACATGAAAATTATTTCACCACACGGCGGGGCTGGGGGAAGGGTGTTATAAAAATGACCCAGTCAAGGTGTCAAATATGTTGGGAATGCCACTGGGAGTCACTGAATGTTTTTGATGGGAGGAGTCACAAAAGAATGGCCAGGATGAATCATAAAAGACACCATCATTACACCTATATGTGCTTGTTGTAACTAGACAAGGGAAAAAGCAAGGTATGCTATGGAAACAATACAAATGTTAGTTATGGAGAATATTCTGGGGTTTTGATAGGCTGCTGCATTTTCAGGATAGAGCATCAATTCTACCTCTAGCTGGTCTGTCCTTGAAAGCAGACAGTTCTTATTTTTTTAACTGCCAGCAGAGAACACTGCATTTCAAAGAGTCAGTAGAAAATAAGACAATTTGGAGGCTTTTGTCACCCAATATCTTGGGAAATGTCAGCTGAGAAAATCATTCCTTAGAGTTGTTTTGTTAAGGATGCACGGTTGTCGGAACTTGAACTGTTGTTCTCAGTATTCCAGGCACATCCTTATGGGAAGACTATACTTCCCCGTCCTATAGAGACCGGCCTGGCTCCCTGGCTGACTTGCTTCAGCTAGTAAAAAGTCAGTAGATGTAACAAGTGTTTGGGGCAGTTGTAAGAGTCAGTGTGTGGTTTGCCATGGTTTTTTCCACCGGTCTCCATGATCAGGAAAGCATGGAGTCCCTAATCACCTGGGTTCCCTAATGACTGCAATGGGCAGTACTCCTTTGTCAAACTATGATGAATAGACCGCAGAGAAAAAGTAAACCCTGGAATTTTCAGCCGCTAAGATTTCCTGGTTATTTGTCATCACAACACTTACTAGCCCAACGGAATTGACAGAGCAGTCCCTCATTTGGGCAGATACTCTGCAAGTCTCTACCCAAATTTAGCCTGACCGGGAGAAATCACAGTCGCGGAACTCGCTGTGTAGACATCAGTAGAATTGCTTTTACCGAAGAGATGTTGATGTGAGGATCATCCATATTGAAAGACACTACACACATGCCTCAAAGAACTCATCCCAGTTCACACGTAAAGATGTTGTCATGGTTTAGGGGCATTCTGCTGATGAAACTTGCTGAACGTCCTCAAAAGAAGTTCTAAGCTTCCTGGCAATCAAGCTGAAAAAGATGAACGTGATCAAGTCTACGATACTCAGTATTTAAAAGACAGAAATAGTTGATTTTGCTCACGACAACTTTAACAATCCTTAACACAAAGCCGAGGCGGAGGGGAAGTAATGTTGAGCCAGGTCTATTCATCGCTATCCCTTCAAAGCTTCTCTTATCACACACGCCTCCCCCTTCTCCCTTAAACATGAAAAAAAAAAAAAAAAAAAAAACAAAACAACAACAACAAAAACCCAGCAATTAAAATGTCTGGCCCAGGGAGACAGAGAGCTCAGCCCCAGTCCCTACCTAAAATTGGGCCTCAGGACCCCTAAGGCTTCATTCTGGTGTAGGTGCAGATCTGCCACTTGCTGACAGACCCTTTCCCAGCACCAAGTATGTTGGGGTCACTGGGAAAAAGGGAACTTATGAATAAATCTGAAAGGGGGTCTGAAAATTTAGATGAATGCCAAAGGAGTCCTTTGTGAATAAAATTAAGCAGTCATCGCTATAGAGGACAAACATTGTAGCTGGCTCTGCTTCACGGCTACCTCCCAAGGCTTCCTCCGGGAGGCAGACGCATGGGTCTGTGTTAAATGGCTTAATTTTCTTAATCAACTATTTCATTGTGAGTTTTTAATTTCACTCCCATGCTTATTTTTTTTTTCATTTTGCCATAATACAGCTCTAAGTACCGTGGCAAACATTTGACAGTTCGCTCAGCGGGTGCTGGGCTCTGCAGAGCTTAGAGAGCTCTACCTTTTATTAATTGGGTTTCAGAATGTGTTCCTGTGTGAACAGAAGCTAAGATGGGACTATTGTACCTGTCAACATGAAGCTGGGCGAAATAAAATATTTGGAATGTGTTTTAAAATAACTCATTGTGAGCTTGATTGGTTGAGAATTTAAAAGCAGAGATATTCCTTAATGTTGAAATAAATAATCATGCAATCAAAACGGCAATAAAATTAAAGAAACGATAGGGTTTGTTCAAGGTGCTTCAGTATTTGGTAACAATGAGAACATTTTCTTTATGCCCAATAGGTTATGCATTGAAAAGGTAGTTCTGGAAAATCATTTTAATAAAAACTCTAGGGGCATGGGGAGGTAGTACCTACTTTGAAAACCAATAACGAAGGCTCTCTAAATACTTCTGATGTTTCCAATTTAATTTTTGGTTCATTTGGAAGGTTTTTTTCCCCCCTACTCATCAAGCAAAACTCTCAATCCAAAATTTCAAGTTTTAGTCTAAAAGAAGCTCTTGCCAAGCATTGATGTTCTGAGGATTGTGTCTCTCTTTTTGTGAAGGAGAAGTATCTTTGGGACTCTTTTCTCCTTTTTCATGTAACCACTTCATAATTCAATGAACCTTAATGACATATATACTAAGACTTCCACTCAAGGCAGAAGATAAAAGAGAGGGGAAGAGAGACAGTAAAAGCTAACCCAAAAAAAAGCTCAGTCCCTCTCTTGTCATTAGCACTGTTATTTCCATCATTAATTTTGCTCAACTCTGACATAATGAATGTTCTCTGTATCTTCCCAAGGGCCCATCTTTAGGAAGTTCCCCTAAAAAGGGTTGTATCCTGAAGTTTAAGCATGGGAAAAATAAAGATGAAGCCACAACAATCATAAGACAAAAACCTAGAGAAGAGATAGATAGATAGATAGTCATGCTTGTTTCTGATTTAAAAAAATGTATATCATCATTGTAAAAATCTTCAAAAGTTGTGGCAATGGGCAAATTAAAAAATGAAAAACCCCTGAAATTTTGCTCCCAGAGATGGCCACTATTTGGTCTATTCCCTACTAGGACTCTTTCCATGCATTTACACACACACACACACACACACACACACACACACACTTTTTATTGAAAAACAAAAATAGAGACATGTCAAACAGTGTGTTTCAACTTGCTTTGTACACTTGTCAATATATCAAGGACAATGTTTTTGTTTGATGTATAGAACTGCCACATTCTTTTGATGTCTGTAGAGTATTTCACTAAAATCCAATACATAAATGGAAAGTAATTTTTTAGCCAATTCTTATTGACAAATATTTTAATGTTTCTGATATGTTAATATTACAGTCACTTGGTTGGATATTCCCTGGAAGATAGATTTCTAAAAACAGAGCTAAAGAGTTAAAAGTTAAAATATTGCTACATATTTCCAAGTTTCCTCCAAAAATGTTATAGCAACTTACATTCCTATCAACAATGTATGAGAAAATATGCCACTCCACCTATTTTTAAGCTCTGCTAATCTGAAAGATAAAATGTATCTCATTATTGTGTAAATTTTCATTTTTAGCTGGACTGAGGTTATTTACACATATTTACTTGGATTCTTTACAATATTGTGTCATCTTACCAAGGAATATGGGCCAGCTTTATTAAGTCTTCTTTATTCTTTCAGTAAAGCTATATTATTTTCCTGATAGATCTCTTGCAAATTTCTTATTAAATTTCTATGTATTATATTTATTTTATTGTTAATGAATGGGATTTTTTTCATGATATTTTCAAGTGATTTTACTAACATAATAAAGCCTATCTATAGCTGAATTCATGTTTACTTTCTAGCCACTTTCCTAAACTCCATTAGTTTTAGTAAAGTTTCATTTGTTTTCAGTTGTTGTTTTTTGATGTTGTTCTATGGTAAATTGTCATACTGCCACTGGTCATACGTTTTGCCTTTTATTTTCCAATAAGGATGCAATAATAACAATGGCTATTCTCATCTTATTTCAGAATTCACTGAGAAAGCCTTCAGTTTCTCATTAGACCACTTTAGAATTTGGACCACTTTAAGAATCTAATAAAAGTTATAGACCTTCTTTCTCCTTCCTTCAAATGCATGTGCTGCAAAAAAAAACAAGAAAAGTTTTCTTTTATTTTTAGTTGATTCATACACCCCTTGAGGCTGATGAATACACTCACACAAAAACACACCACAGGACAGACTCAACTGACATAACTAAAGTTGCTTCAACAGGGACCAGCCAAAGGGAAAATTTCCAAGTAGGCGAAGGGTGTCGATTTAATGCAACAAACATTTGTTGAGCTCTCATTAGGGGTTCTAGTTACCCAACAGAAGGGTTAGCTTTCCAATGCAATTAAAAACAGACACTCTGCAAGACACTGGCCATAAATCCTCCTTGAATTACTCTCTGTCTATCCAGAAAGAGAGAGAGATAAGTAAACAAAACAACACAAAAAAGGTGGTATTAAAGAAGTGTGCATTCTGGATGAGAGCATACCTGGATATCGTTTTCATCAACCATAGGAAGTGTTACAGAGAATGTGCCTTTTGGAGTGAGATTTTAAAGATGGTATTGAAGGGGCAAAGACTTTCCAAAAAGAGAAACAACTAGAGCAAAGGTAATTTGGCCTCAGATATTTGTAGAATGATGGGTAGTCCCCTATGCTTGGAACATAGAAAAAGTGCAAAGATTTTCATTGCACGGTTTGAAATGACTTTGTTTTTATGGTAGCCTCAGCCAAAATAACATAGTGTTACAAATCTTGCAAAATAAAGATTCCTCAGAAACCTCACACAAATTGCCTAACTCTTGAACTATTTTTGTTTCAGAGCAGAAACCTCATAGATACGCTCAGTCTTACCAATGGTTTACCAATTTAGTCCTTTTGTTCCTTTCTTACTTAATTGATCCAGAATATTGTGGCCTGCTGAGAATGCCTGAGGGCTTTCTTTGTCTGGTACCAATTTCAGAGACTTCGGACTGAACGCGTAGTGGAAGTTGTTAGCAGTTGTTAGAAATTTAGTGTGAAAAAGCTGGCTTTGGGGAATTTAACCTAGAAATACCAATTATCTATTTTGTATCCATACGTCAAAAAAAATATGTCTCTTAGAAATATTCACTTATATTCTATACATCTTTATTAAATTCCTTGGACATATTTGTCCACAAATGGCATGCTTTTCCCCCATTGTTTCTGTTAATCCATTGTCTTTTCTATCTTGGTCCCCTCTATATTACAATATTCCCATAGTCTTTTCCTCGCATCACTATTTCTAGGTAATCTCCAGTGCTGGTTACCAGACCAGAGTTTGCAAACTAAGAATCTGCTCTTCTGATTTTGCCCCAAGATGGCATTTTTGTTTGTCTTCCAGTCTCAACTGAATAAAAATACGCTAGAGCAAGTTTGTTGCTCGCAGGCCAGTGAGAGGGTGAGGGGGGACGTAGGTATGGTGGACATCAGTCTATTTTAAAAGCTTCTCAGAAGATTCTCATGAACAGCCAGGTTGAAGAACCACTAGAACCAAGAGCATCACTCATTAACCCCTCAATAGGGCCCTCACTACTCATCTTCCCCTACCTCTGTCACTCATCCCCAAACAGAACTTAACTAACTACACCTAGCTACTCTGGAAAACAATCAATAGTTGTGTTCTACTATGGAAATGACCCCTTAGACCTTAAATTTTCTCATAATTATGATTGTCCACTAATGTTCCACAGTTGAGATGCCAAATCTACATAGGTAAGGGAAAAACATCATTAATAAAAATATAGTTTCCTATTTTTTTTTCCTTCCTTACCTCTATCTCCCCAGTGTAAAACCACTGCATTCTCTTTATGCACTATCCATGGGTCGTTTGTCTTGTTCTTTTCATTTGTGAAGTCATGCAACTGGGAATATATTTATAGAATATGATTACAATGGCACCAATTCTCACAGCATCTTTGGTGTTCAGAGCATATTAAGGACAGAAAAAAGTAACAATAATGCTTAGAGACTCCTTAAAGAATTAATCGGTCTTTAAGAAAATGCTTTAATGTAAAATATTGTCTGAAGGATTCTATGGTAGACACAAACTGCACCTATTTGGGTGTTCTTTCTTCTATTATTTCCTTGGCTTTATCTGCACCCTTTAAATCAATGTTGCTTTGGTAAACTCTTCACTATTATTTGTCAAATTATTGTTATACTCAGCTACCTTCTGTCTTGTTATTATTATAGTCATATCCTCAAAGTGTACTTGTAATGCATTCTACACAGATGATCCTAAAACAAGCTGTTATTAAGCATATCATTATACCACAAACACCAGAAAATTTATTTGCAGAAAATGTCAAATAGCTCGAGAAGCCTCTGGAGAATTCTAAAAGACGTAATACAAAGCCATCATAAACTTGCTCTTTTCTTTTCAGAGCTTGTTACTCTTGGTTCTAGTTACATCCTGACCCCTCTTTCACCAAGCATCACGCAGGAGGTTCCCACTGGACTTGCAGTGCACATGTGACTGGAGAGTCAAACCTGGTTATGTTCACTCCATCAAACTCTATCCTACCCCCAGTCTATTACTAAATTCACTGAATGAATTCCAATTGAATGATATTGGTCTAAGGGCAGTAAGTTTCCCCCAAACCAAAATGTCATATTTATGCTTTAAAGCAATTTAAAATAATTAAAAATAATGGCAGGTCAAAAACAATTTTCCTAATCTTAATTGATGTCATGCCCACAAATAGCAATAATTTATTTCTATGCAAAAGCTCTTCAACCCTGCACTAAGAGCTAAAAGACCTGAATTTTATTTTTGGCACTAGTACTGATTTCCTGCTATAAGTCTTTCAGTTTCCACATTTATGAGACCAGCAAGCTAGAGAAAAATAAACTGTTGTGTCCTTGGGGCATAAGGAGCTCAGAAATTAATGAGTTAATAATTTACACACAGCACGTGTACTTTAGGGGGGAATAACCTTCATAACACACAACAAGTATAAAGTTGAAATAACTAAGGATGATAGACGTAGCTAACTCCATTTATTTTGTAATGTGTATGGTATTGTGATCCTAAAAATTCTGCCCTAACATGTGGTAGCATTTAGCCAATACTCCTAATAATATTTATAAGTAGATTGAGAATTAGCCTACAAATACAATTCAGGAAGTTTATTCTGGTGATTTGTTTTTCATGTTCTGTAAAATGAATTGCATTAAAGTTCAGAAAAAGTGCCTTAAAGAACACTTCTTTAATATTTAAAGTGCAGCTGATCTTGTTGAACATTATAATAAGATACACATAATTGGCTTCTCTCCCGGGAGTCAAACTCAGTAACTTTCTGCCCGATTAGCCAAACTGTTGCATAATACACAGAAAGATGGCAGAATGCAGAGCAAATAGTTTCTGTATTTACTGTTGTTCATTTTTAGCCACAGGAAAGAGGTAAAGAAACTACTGTATGTGATGACAAAGCAGGAATCAGCAGCTATCTCCGAAGCTGGCTAAATTCACTCTTCTCACAGTTCTTTGCAACATGAATGCAATTCCCACTGAGTGTATTTAATTTGATCCTGCGATCTCTTGACGTGTTAGGGAATGTTTTTAGGGGGAAAAAAAAAAAAGGAAAGAAAGAAAGGAAGGAAGGAAGAAAAAAGAGAAATAATTGTTGTCAGTCAAACTGAAGGCAATCGACTCCCAAGGTTGACATCAGCTCCCTGAACACATCATCGAAAACACACCTCCAAACCACCATTTTCTCCTTCAAGACCCACCCTCCATATTCCAACCATCCCACCCCCAACACACACACACACATATGCGTGTACAAACACACATGCACACCCCACAGAGGCAGATGGGACCATACAACTATGTCAACAGCCTTAATACAATTTAACAACTTAGAAAAAATGTAGAAAATGTTAAAGAGGAATCAATTTGACCAAATAATTTTTTTAAAGGAATATAAATTCACATATATTTCTCTTGGGCAATTTCCTTTCTTTCTTTCTTTTTTTTTTTTTTTTTTTTAGATTTTATTTATTTATTTGACAGACAGAACACAAGTAGGCAGAGAGGGAGGCAGAGAGAGAGGGGGAAACGAGCAACGGGCTCCCTGCTGAGCAGAGAGCTCAATGCGGGCTTAGATCCCAGGACCCTGGGATCATTACCTGAGCGGAAGGCAGAGGCTTTAACCCATTGAGCCACCCAGACATCCCCCTCTTGGGCAATTTTCTAAGTAATGACTTTGCAAAGTTTCTATTTGAAAAGAAAACAATGTACTTCATACATTGTTTTTCAACTTTAGTCACCACTTGAACATGCTCTTAATTTCAAATGCAATTAAAGTTCAAGTTTACTTGTGACCTACTTAAAGAAGCTTCCTGGATCAGAAATAAAAGAAAACAAATGCTTGTTAAGAAGTCTGTAATATGCCTTAGACATCAGAGTATCCTGAGATTTTTGGATGAAGTTCTCTCTTATAATGAGAAAAGCTAATATATTGAGTGTAAGTCAAAACACACATTAAACGTTTCATTTGTTCCACAAGAGGGGAAAATTTTAAATCAAGTGGGTAAACATTTTTTAATAACTCAGCAAGAGATTTCATGGAATCCTCCCATATTTATAAATATTTTGAGATTTTTGCATCCTTCTATATGGCAATAAGTTGTCCATCTCTAATTTTCATTTAATTTATTGTTTTCTCTGCCAATGAATTTTGGCTTAAAGCTCCCTTTTAGAATGTGTAAACAGAAACAACTCGACGATTGTTATTGGACCCACTCTAACTAAAAATAGCTAAGTTAATATTAAAACAAAACGTATACGCCACAATATTTATGTGTCAACCTTTTTAGGATTCACTTTCTGACACATTTTCCTCACACTGCAGCCACCTGAGAATATTTGCTAGAATGCACACTTTGCATGCCTATAAGAGACCTTAGTATTAGAAGTATATTCATTCTACACTCACCAGAATACCAAACACTTGGAACATTAGTGGTAGACTTATGCAGATATCGAAGAATTTCCCCACATGAAGAGTCTAATGTCATCTGAAAACAAATAATTTTTTGTTTTAATTTTGTCCCTCAATTACATAAGCAAATAAGCCCTCTGGGGAACTAAACTAATTTTCCTGACATCCAGGTGGTAAAGCCCATTCACTTCATAAGGCATTATTCTCCTGTTCTCAATTTTAAGAATGTTAGCTATGTATTTTCTAGACCATGGTAGATTAGTAGCTGTAAATGGAAAAGGGATAGAACTGAGTAACAGAGCAAGCACTCCAACAATGACAAGGGTAAATAGCTAACAGAAAAACTACTATAAGCCGACAAATAAAATACAGTAATTTGGGACAATAAAGAGATTTATTGAAAGGCAAAATTTTCCAAACTTTTAATGGGCCATAAGTGCATTGGTACATTTATATTTATAGTTATACCTGAGTCCTAAGACATTGTATTTAATATGCTCTTTAGTATGTTCAAGAAAGCAGAAAGTTTTCAAATATAATTATAAATGTTTCCAACAAAAATAATAAAATATTTTTAAAGCTTCAAAGTTAAAAAGTGTAACTTTTAGATATTGAGGAAATTTATTTTTGCAGAACACCTCCTTTTCAGGCAACCACAGAACTACGTAAGATAGCTGGCATGGGTATAATTTTATAGTTCAAATGATTACTTTGTTGAAGTAAAAAGTTATCAGAAGTTCATGTAAAAGACTAAAAGTTTTATCTAGAAGTGAATAATCCCGCTGTCACATTGAGAATGTTTTGCTGGTCACGAGACAAAGTCAATGAGTAAGGCAGAGTTTTGTTGACTATCCTGGTTTTATTGTTTTTTTAACCAATTAGCAATGTTTACAGAGAGAGGACAATAGCTAAGTGAGTCAAAAAGATATGAGGGTTAAGTCAGAACAGGGTGCCTTGCTGCTGACTTCATTTCCAGGTTTGGCTAGACCCTGCATTTTTCTAGTCTCAGGAGTTTCTTTATTTTCAGAACCTATTGGTTCTTTTCACGCGATTCACTGATACGTAAATACATGCATGCCAAAATGGAAGTATAAACCATTCTTGGTCTTATGTTTTTGCAAGGGGCAGGGAAGGGAAAATTTGAGCAGGATGGTAGTTTTTAGGTTAGGCACTTTAGAAAGCATGCAAAACTGGTTAAATGTGAGTTTTATTGAGCATAGTGATCAGAAAATAATTTAGTTAGCTGATGAACCCAGTCCATGGTAAACATTCACCAGCTAACTTTTTGATTTGGCCATGTTCTCTCGGATGAGACATCTTGTTTGCTAGTCACCATTATTCCATGCTGTTATGGTGGACGTGCTTTATCCCATCATACTCTACAGCACAGTGGCAAACTGATATCACAAAATTTCAGCAACACGATAACACTTAAAGTCTACTGCTCAGATGGGGCCTGAAGAGTCAGTGCAGGTTGGATCTCACTGGCCAAGATGATGGCTTACATCTGATCCAGATGTCTGAAGTCATTTATAACCAATTCTCTAGTCTCGCCAATTAGTCTTAACATTGAAGCAATTGACTTACCTGCTGACAGCCTGAATCAACAGATAATTTATGACCTGAACTTCTATAATTATTTTAATAGCCTTTTCATACCCTTTCCATTCTATTTATCATAATAAGAGCATTTAAAATGAGAACTCCTCACTAAAGGGAAGAGATGTGAAGGTCTTAAAGAAACATTTTATGAAAGAAATCAGAGACCTGCCTTTTTAAGAGGGTCCATATTGGAAAAATTCCCCTCTTCCTCCTTTCAATCCATCTGTGGAGAAATATACTGGACTCTTGTCCACCATTTTAAGTCATGACTATCTCTTAAATTCTAACTTGTTTATTGCTTGTGCTAAGACCATCAAACATCTCAAAGATCAACCTGCTCTGCATTATCTTGCTATTATTAACAATGGTAGCTGAAAGAGAAGGCATTCCTTGAAAGTCTGCTCCTCACTAATCAGGCCAAGGGCTCTTAACTTCAAGAGGGCAGTTTTTTGCCAAGATAGCACCCGCCTGTCTTCATTCTGTGTTCATTCACTTTCTGCTGCTTACCGCACCCTGCAGAAGGGTACTCCCATCATCGCTAACATTGATGACAGACAAATGTCATGGCCGCCAGAGTTGGGCTAACGAACAACACAGAACAAGGCAAGTTTTGTGAAGAAACATGAACAAATAGTTTTAGTCTACTTAGCTAAGGAGAGAAACTATGGCTCAATATTGAACTGCTATACTTTACAACATACCATAGAGAATACCAAAGAAAATATTGCCTGGGGAGATGCATGCTCAAACCTTCCCATCTGCAGCTGCTATCAATTATTCTGCCCTGATGTGACCAGAAATCTCAGTTTTCAATAGAGAAATATGAGTTGTAAAAGAATCCTTATTGGCCACCCTTACATTCCCCTCCCCACCCCCACCTCCTGATTCTGTTTTGCTTTTCAAACATTTGAAATGTCCACATACTTTGTATCCTCGCCCACTGGGAAGTTAGAAAAGCAAACTTAGCTAGTTTCAGGGCAGAGGAGAGATTTTGTGGCTTTCAGAGAATCTCCATTGGATTACAAAGGCTCATAAAAGGGTACCTTCACCCTAAATGTTATATAAACAGAGTTCTGTCTGTGTGTGTGATTTACACTCTTATTGAAGATCTTGACTCTTCTATCGCTTCATGCTAGAAGATAAGTGAAGGACAAAAAGACTGTTTAGAACAGTTAACCTGATCACCTTTTAAAAGATGTGTGCAAATCACTGGGGCTGGAATCCTGTTTGTCAACCAAATTGTCAGGAAATAATTTATTACCGACAAGAACAAAGCATGCAGCTGGATATCCCAAACAACGGCATGCTAAATGAGCCAGAGACTTGTTATAAATATCTTCCCCAGGACTGCATTTCCTATAGTCTAAAATTATTCTAGAAGCAGTGTGGTATTCATGGAAAAAATAGTTGTACTGGGCATCAGGATGTCAGAGTTTCTTTTGCCTATTCTAGTAACTAGCTGTGCTGTTCAAGGTAGGCCTCTTCCAGGTTTTTGTGAAAAAAAAAATAAAAATAAAATAAAGTAAAAAGGAGAAAGAAAGAGAGAGAGAGAAAGAAAGAAAGAGAAAAGAGAGAAAGAAAGAGGGAGTTTATACTGCATGACCTCTGAATTTCTTCTGAGTTCTAAAATTCTACACTGACATCACTGATATCCTATACAGGGAACCCAAATGTTATACAAATTAGTCTAGGCTTATTCAAAAGATGAGAAAAGTGCATTTAGAAAAAGAGAAACAAAGGACTGTTGTAAAACAGGCCTTTGATTTCTGTGTGAACTATATCATCAAGAAATTGTTCTTCAGGCACAATTAGTAGAGTTAACTTTGAGAGGTGAAAAAAGCTAATAACAAATCAAAAAAGACAAAGTAATTGGAAATGAGACTTCACTTTAAAAAATAAAATTTTAAAAAGAAATGGTAATAAATGAAATCCCTCTTCTTTAGAACTTCCAGTCTTTTTATTTTTGTTTTATTCCACCCTGTGTCAAAAGTTCCTATGTGTCTGTCTTCTCTGTTAGACTATAAGTTTCTAGATGTAGGGGGCCATATTTTATTCATGCTTATATCTGTCATGTTGATTTGCCCAGAAAGACACTCCACAAATGTTTGTTGAATTCTATTTTCAATATATTTGATAAAAATGGTAAATACTGAGGTGGAATAATTAATCAAACTCAGCTGGTAAATCTAAATCTTAGATGAATCTCCAAACTTCCTTCTTTTACAAATGACTTGGGAGGCAATGATGTCACATAGACTCTGTGAGATATCTAACAAACTAGAGAAGACTCTTCCTATCTTGAAAGAAAGAAAAATATCAAATTGTAAGCAGGTAATTATTTTCTTATCTATCAGTATTTCTCTATGGCTCATTCATTTATTTATCCATTCTTCCCATATTTAATGGGTAACAAATAATCTGGTCGTACAACGATGATTAAGATACGGTCCTTGCTTTTAATACAGTGTTTCTAGTTTATGGAGAGAGGTCAGTTACAATACAGTGGGGTAATTGTGGTGATAGTGATAAGTATACAACACACTGAGAGCACATAAAAGGGATGCCTGAACGAATGTTTAGGATCCTTTAAAGCTTCTCAGAAGAGAAGATGCATGGCTTAGCTGAATAACAAAGGGTAATTCTGAGTCAGTCAGGCAAAGATCAAGACCTGTAGACAAAGAGGGTGGTATTTTATAATCGGTTAGGAAATTTTAGGTAGTACTTATTGTATGTCAGGCATTTTTTCCAATCACTTTAAAAATAGTAATTCCTTTAATACAACAACTATGTGCAGGAACTATTATCATAGCCATTACAAATGAGGAAACCAGGACACAGAGAGGATAAGTAACTTTACAAGGTCAACCAGCTAGTAGGTGACAGAGCTGAGATTTGAACCCAGGCACTGTGGGGTCAGAAGTTATGCTTTTAATCCTCTTGATTATATGTTGTTGCTATATGGTTGGGAGGCAGAGAGCCTGGCTCCTTCCCACTCACTTCTTCCCTCTTTGTTCTCTGCCTCAGCATTCTACCCTCTTTGTTCTCTGCCTCGGCATTCTATACATCTGATTTTGTAATGACTTGCACGTTCACTTGTGCGCTTCTGTCTTCCTCATCATACTGCAGCACTGCAGGGGTTCTCATTGAGGGGTTCAAAGCAGGAGATCATATATGTACTCTAAAAAGAGCACTCTGATTGAAGCAGAGGGAAAAGATGTCATTTTGGTTAGAATATCTATAATATACCTGGATATTAAAATAGAGTTTCAGCCCAGGCACATTTCAAAACAGGGAAATAGACCAAGAAGTAAAAATACTCCAAAGTAAGAGGCTAACATCTACTTTAGTTGACTCTTAGATGTCTCAACCACATTAAAGTGTACAAGGATCTAGTTGGAGATTAGAAGAGAATTTTTGGAGAGGAGAAGATTTATTTGAAGACGCCTTGGCTATGAGTCACAACCACCCATCTCTGGTCCAGGAGAGCAGGAGACAACCCTAACTTCAAACTTAGAGACCTTTGAAGTAATAACTCAAGGAAGAATTTTCTGGAAAGAACAGTGGAGAGACTGATCCCTAACTCATACTGAAGAAAAGCAACTTCACTGGGACTACTCCAAGAACTCAATGTTTGTCCTCTGCAGTTTAGGTGCTGTCTGATTCCCACCCAAAACCCTAAGGACAAAGATGGGCTGGTCCTCCACAGGGGCGTGAAGGAGTCTGCTGTACTGAGATGGGACAGCAGGCCTACTATCCTGGCCAGGAATATATGAGTGTGAACCAAAGACTGGAGGGAGCATGCAGGAGAAGCCTGAACAGAGCTGAGCCAGCAAAGGGCTATCATAGGTCCCTGCAGAAGGAGTGTCCAGCTGTTCACTCATATGTTGGCAGAAGCTGGAGCTTATGCTGGATGCATCATGACTAAAGGATGAGTATGTAATCAGGCTAAGCCTTCTCAAGAGGAAGTATAAGTGAGAGACCCTTATTGATTTGGGTGTGAGTTGGAGAAGAGGCTCTTCTATGAATGTACAAAAGTGTTTATGATAGAATGAGCTCCTTTCACCCACCTCCCAAGTTCAGAGAGAGGGTAATACCCAAACATCAAGAGAAGATCAGGTGACGAAGGACTTTTTCTCTCCCCTTTCCCTCATCCCCAGTATAGGAAGGATTCAGAATCTGAAGTTAGCCAAAGGGGGAAGAGAAGTTGAAATCACCACACGATAAAAGAATGAAGAAGCCAATCTTACTCTACTTACCTAATAGCAAATTTTACATGGGACATCTTGATGATTCCAATGTGATAGTGTTTGATGACTTAAAGTAAAAATAAGTCTCTTTATTATCTAAATGTGACCACAGGATTTTATGGAGACTGCCAATCACTGTAAAGGGAAGAGCTTCCTGCATTCAATCAATTTAAAGAGATAATGAGGTGTAAAAATGAAGGTGCTTGGCGATTATACGACCACCACAACTAGTATTCAACAGAAAAGATAGATCTACCCACAGTATGCTTCCCTAACCCAACAGGAGCCAGATCTGGGATTTACAGAGTTTCCGGAACACCAGTCACCACCCAACTGTCTGGGAAATCCCAGGTCCCACTCTAGGTCACCCACAAAGCACATTTAAGTCCATTGTTTTCTTGTGGCAAATTACCCCATTTTGCAACCTGTAGTCTCATAGACTACATGTTCTTTCTCAGTCCCAGCCTCAGGGCCTGACAAAGCAGGTTTCTCCTGATGTTCGCACTGAAGGCTGAGGGTGCTCACACTGCTATCTGGCCCAAGCACAAGAAATATCTGCTGGGTTCCTTGCCATGACGGTATCTTCAGCCTCATCTTCTGCTATGCTTCCTACTTTGCTCCTACAATACAAGCACTGATACTACTCATAGTTCTGTCAACAGAAGGAGAACTTCAGTTCCTCTACATGTCATGTTCCTTCACCCCTGGGGGACGTTACAATGCTGTTCCCACATCTAGAACCCTCTCTGATCATTTCCTGCCCTTTATACGGGAAGCCAATCATGTGATTAAGAACATGACTCTGGAATAAAACACACCGACTCTTAAGCTGACTTTCTACTGAGTAACTTTTTGACCTCAGATGACGTACTTAGTTGTTCTAACCTCAACTTCCTCATCTGTAAAATGAGGGTAATGATATTATTTACCTCATAAAGTTGTGATGAAGATTACATGACATAATGAACAAAAAGTATTCAGCCTATGGTCTGGAACATAGAGTACTAAAAAATAAACATTTGCTGAAAAAATTGAATAAGTGGTTTCTGACACATCCAGTTTCCCCATATTGGAAAGTCACTCCCTCCACCATCTGCCTGGCAAACTCCTACTGACCCTGCAAAACCTAGGGTGATTGATGAGGGTTATTACAGAGAATGAGTAACTAGATGTCTAGATCACCAGTATACACTCTTAGGTGAGAAAAGCAAATTGCTTGCTTTTGTGAAAGAAAGTTATGTTAGCTTTTGTGTAGAAAGAAGGGGAAATAGCACATAACAAGGGATTTGTGTGAATTTCTGCTAAGTAGAAGCACTGAAAAAATCACCCAGAAACTACAAGTAGTGATATTTGAATTGAGCCTCTACAAACAAGGTCCTCTTTGGCCGTGCACATAAGTAATGCAGATTTTCATGCACTGATAGCAATCATTATTTAAAATTCTAATTCTGTGTAAACCAAACCACTAGCTGACTCAGTTAAATTCATTCTAGAAATCTATATTCCAAGCAAGAGGGGAGGAGAAAGAGAAGGGAAAAAGACGTTGACTTGCGCCAGCCGCAAGTTCAGCACTTTATGTACATTAACTCATGTAATCTTTACAGCCCTACCACTACCAAGTGGTTACCTTACAAAGGAGGACACTGGAGGTCAAGGACCAGACAACTTAAGATAGAAATGGAGCTGGAATTCAAATTGAATTCAAAATCCAACTCTGAGTCCCAAGCCCTATACCCCTTCAGCCACATAGTGTAGACTTTATATATTGCCCAATTTGGTGAATGACACAGAATTGATAAGCATGACTTACCCCTAATTCTTCATTGAACTTGTTAATAAAGATATCCAACAGTGCCAACCAAGTTCAGACTCTTGTTGCACAACCATAGGGACCCCCCCCACACAGAGCACAGATGATTTTATGACACTTTGCATGCAGCTCTTCAAACAGTTACGAATTCACATGAACACGCTCTCCCCTGACTTGAGTTCCACTTCTTTCTACATGTATAACCTAATATTCCATTAAATTTCACACTGAGGGCTGAAGACTATAAAAATGCAATGAGTTTATTTTGGCACGAATTATTTTAATAAGTCAGTGCTGATTTCTAATTATTAACGTTTTCTACTCCCAATACTTCTAAGTCATGAAAACAAGCTGATAAGCTTAGTATAACTTTCTAGAAAGTCTTCAGAAAATTATATTAAGATCACCATCTTCTCTTTATGTTCTGGAGTTGCCAGGAAGCAGGGAGGTATTTCCTATAGTTTTCCATATTAGACACATTTTGTGAGGCAATATTAAAAATTTCTGTGTTCCAAAAATGTACTTTTCTGAGTTTAGATACTTAACATGATTTTTAAAATTTATCTCCTTACCATCACTTTACCAGTTTAAGACTTCAGTTCAGTCATAATGGTGATGTGTATTCATGAGTTTCCAATGTGAAGATCCTTGATGGAGAAGATGTCAATAGACCCAATTAGCTAGTTCTGCTTTCTCTGTGACATTCATTAAAATTGCACTATTTGTGCTATGATTGGGTCTCCATTACTATTCTTTTTTTCAATATTGCATTTGAAGTCATTTTTGTGCTAATTAGAAGTTTTTTTACAAGCCTCAGCTCATTCTCAACTTAGACTTGTTAACAGTTTTGAGCTACTCCTGCAGTTGGTGGGGTGGTCAGTGATACAATGTCACTCCTCCCACCTTATTTACACACACTTTTGAACTCTGGCATCAAGAATGGGTGAAATCACACAAATGAAAATATTTCTGTAAGCCAATGTTATTGCAGTCTTAAATTTAAATGACATCGTCTGATTGGTAGAAAAATTTAGGGTTTGAAAATATTATCAAAACATCATGACATTAGCACATCCTTCACTGCTTTCCTTCCTCTTGTTTTTCATTCCCTGTAATTCATGAATGATGACATTGAGAATTAATCTTCCAAACAGAGCCTATCAACACAAACATCGCAGTGGGAAGAGGGTATCTCTGTTTCCATAACCTAGACACTCACTCATCAGACACGTGCAGACTAGGGCATTTTTGTAATTGCCAATTGGAAAGTTGGTATTCCTTTTTCAGGGATAGACTCATTTATTTTGGAAATCAGGTTTTGGGAGAGTCAGACAATAGGATAGAAAGAAATCATTTGCTGGGCTGGAGAGATTATTCACTCCCCTGGGACAATTTTTATTTGTCTGTCCTGTGTCTTCCTGTGTCAAATGGGACTCAGTTAATCTTTCCTCACTTATGCAGTATATGGGAATTTTAATGTAAATGGAGATCAGTGGAAAGTCAGTAGATTTAAAAACAGAAAGCCATCACTTTGCTCACTTAATTTGGGGTGGGGGGTCACTTTGTTTTCAGAAAAAAAAAAGTTCCAAGTGGCATGTTTCCTAGACCAGACCTAAACAAAAATTTCTTTTTTAGTATTATTAAGAGACAGTTCTCTTTGTTATACTTTACCCAAGTGACCACAAGACTCTTCTTTGACTTCTCGTACGACCAAGCAAGCATTTGCAAAAGGATTAAGAGCCTTCAAGACATTACAAGAAGCATAGGGAGCCCTTGATGACACAAACATTGACTTTGACACCTAGTTTTCTGGACTGTGCTATAAACCTTATTCCATATACATGCACAGATGGAGAGGGAAGTAGAGTCTACTCTCATTTCTATCCCTTCCTCCCTATGAAGCCACTCTCTCTATCCTTTAGTCCCAGATGTGAACAGAAGGCTTTCAAGGAGTAAAAACTCCTTAACAGAGAAAATATCTATTATTAAGACAGAATCTGTTTATTTCATAAAAGAAAAAATTGACAGTAATTAATGTCCCATGGAGGAAACTATTCTTTGGGCAGTGCAACATTAAGGCTTTTGTAGGAATGAGTCATGAATCAAACTCCTCATTTTTATTTTATATATATGTATATCTTTACATGTGTTGTCTTTTCCTAAGAAGCTTGCTAAACATCAACAATGTGAAGGAATGAAAAAGAAATCTCTTTAAGGGCAGCAAGTACCTTGTAGCAAGATTGTAAAACCAATGCCCAACAATGGAAAGCTCCTGGCTGGCATTAAGTCTATGAAACTAATTCCTTTCTAGATTCATTTTGTTTCTACTGAATGAAATGAAAGGGCATTAAGAAGGCCATCTAAAACTAAGACATTCAGAAAATAAAATCATCTTCTGTCACTTAAACTAAAAAATAAGCAAAATAGGTCAGAACAGAGAGACGAATCCCCCACTGGCTCACAGCCTTGTAAATCTGGCTCTAACCCTCTCATAAATGATATTTGAAGAATTATCATGAATTATATAATTTTGAAGAATTTGAATTTGAAGAATTCTCATAAATTATATAATTTTGAAGAATTCTGTAAGACTTACTTTCCCATCTATAAAATTAAGAGGTTAGTTTAAAATATCTGTAAGCTCCCTCCCAATTCAAACGTACCCTGTATCCTACTAAACAACTCCCATAAATGCCTCTACTAGCATTGTCCCACACCAGCTTTTATGGGAATTCTATCCTTTTGAAGGGGAATAGAGGTGGGAAGCCAGGAATTTCAGGATGCCATGCATTTCAGACTGCTGTACTTCCTATCCATTGGCTCAGTAATTTCTGCTGTTTCTATTAGATACCTCCCCCCTTTTGTTGGCATTTGGTTCTTTTCATAAATTGATTAAAGACCTGAAAGTGGTAATATGACTTATCCAAAGTCACACAAAGTACCTAGAAATGAAGTCTAGATTTTTCCTTCATTTTTCTTTCTCAGGTTTCTCTTCGTGTTAAATGTGGTTTTATTTTATGGTACCATGTTTATTACCATCATAAGACTTTTTTGGGGTTCCTGCTGGGTGCACAGCAAGTTACCAGACCCCATGGGATTTATGTGGCTCACAAAAGGCAGGACTCCTACACATGCACTTTCAATCTAAAATAATCCCATCTGTTTGACCTTTAGAGTGTAGTACATAAACATCTCTTTGTCCTTCAGTAAGCAAATAATACCGCTATAGCTCAGTTTGAATGGTATTTGCAGATGAAGAAACAGAGATTCAAAAGAAGTGAATTAATTGGTTCAAGACCATATGGCTAGAAATTGGTAGAACTAGAGTGAGAATTCAGGGTCTTCTTTCTTCTTGTTCCATTTACTTTAATCTAAACCATTTTACTTCTGAGCTGTGTGCTATACAAAGTAAAATTCAAAATTCTGCACAACTCAAAATTCTTATTCTCACACATTAAAAATGACCATCCCGGCTCTCAGAGATCATAGCAGAGACATTTTAGATCAAGCACAGTGAGTGTTACAACCTGTCTTGGATGAAACAGTGGATTTCAATCATTAACTGAGCATCTTCTGAAGCTGAGCAAAAAACTAGAATCCCTGAGAGTCACAAGTAAGAAAAGGTTAGTCATGAACCTTGCCCTCCATTTGAAAAGGTAAGGCAAATGAACTCTTAACAAGATACCTTGTCATGTAAGGTAGTAAAGGAATGGAAAGTGGCAATCTTCCAGGTTAACTTATTCACATATTTAGTTCCTTCTATATTTAAGTTATTGGGTGTACTAAAGGCTGCTGAACATCTTTTAACTGGGTTAAATAATCCCTAAGAGAAAACTAAAGAAATAACCAAACCAGTTCTTGACAAAAGAGCATTATATAGGGGTTCCATGAGCCTGTGTATGCACCTGTGTACATTTGTTCAATCTTCTCACTCTTGCTGCTTGTAGATATCTTACTTACCCTGTAAGGAGTATTAACATAGTGGCAGAACTGCCCAGAGACCCATAAACATTATAGATGAGAAGGACCTTATTGGAGACTTAGCCTACACTTCTGCACTTCCTTCATATAGAATTATTTCCTTCACATCCCTCACATGGGTGTTGAGCCTCTGTGTGCATGTTTCCTTTGGAAAGAAGTTATTCTTTCTTGAGCTACGTCATTCCCCTTGAGATTAACTCTAATTATTAAAACATTTTCTTTATGTGGCAGGAGTCTTAAATTGAGCACTGAGCTATAGCAACCCTAGACTTCAGATGTGCTTTTCAAGCCAGTAAAAGTAGTGGGGTCAGACTAACCAATAGAAGAGTGATTCAAGAAACATAAATTTGACCTAAAGGCAATAGTGGGTGTCAGACATAAGGCCATTTTGAATAGAACATATTGTCAGTCTTCCATGCTTCCCTCTATCCCAGTAGGTTCTGAAAGATTCAATAGACAGACTGAGTCCTTTGAAGCAGTGAGTGCACTGAAGAAAAGGAAAAAATAAAAATAAAACAGATCTCTGTGTAAGACATTAAGATCACAGGGTAACATTGACTGAATTCAGCTTGCACTACAGGTAAAATACAAGTTGAAATTCTGCGCAGCATACAAGAGCTGAAATTCCTTCTTGAGAGAGAACAAGACCAGACCACAGCTGGGGTGGAAAAGAAGTGACATAAAATCATCAAGTTCCTCTATGTGCCTGACCAACCTTTGGCCTCAACAGTAGATATTGCCATCATGAATCAGAGCTAGACAGGATTTGGAAATAGGTCTGACTTTTCACTACATCATGCTGTGTCCTAAAGTAGCATTCAAAGCATAACTTACACAAATATTAAATCAAAATCTGCCTCCTTAATGTTCCACCCACCCTCCTGAGTTCTGTCTTTTGCAACAAATACTGTTTGTGGGCTCTTCCTTCTGCCATGTGGCAGCTACTCAGGGGTTGAAAAATTCTTATCAGGGACCGCTCTGAAACTTTATCTTGGCCTTAGGTAGCCCACACTCCAATTTCCTCATCAACTTTGTCTTCCTCCATTGGGAAGTCTAGTTTGTCAATGCTAGGGGCATTGACTCTAGATGTTCTCAGATTTCTACTATAAATAATTTTCTCATTATACCATGGTGCTCCCCTGAGCTCTCAGGACTTCTGCATGCTGCAATAGTCCCCCATTTTCCCAAATTTGACATGAGGTACCATCTAAGCATCACCCTCAAGAGCCACTGAGGTGGTGGACAAAGAATGCCCAGCACAGTGGATTCCTGGAGCCCAGCTTACTGCCATCCTAATGCACATGCTATGATAAAAGCTTAAACTTTATGTATAATTGATGATTACTTTATGGTAATTCAATGTCCTGCTTGTTTGTATGAAATTCATTTTTTGCAATTTTCTACTATACTGGAAACAAGTTCTTTTTGTTGATATCTCTCTGTAACTTCTTGACCATAGACACATTTTCCTAGGCAGCATTGAAATGTTTGTATTCTTCTTAGTTTACAGTTAGCACCAAAAATTTTGATAGATGGTGTTTGTTTTAAATATCCTTTATGCATAATGAAAAATGTCTACATCTATATTACTCAGAGATATTTACAGACTGATAGAGTCAACTCACACCATGCCCTAATCATCTTAGTAGGAAGTTCATGGTACAGAATCCACATAGCTGAACTCTACTACCAGCTGTTCAGGGCTCTGAAAGGCTGTGGCCTATGTTTATAGACTAAAGAATGTGTAAAAAGGAAAACATTTTTCATAAATAGAAAAATTAACATAATTTGAATTTTTTACATTATTTACATTGAGGAACAATAGAAAGGTTGGAAAGTTCTACCCTTAGCATGCCTACCAGTATGTTGAAAGAGAAAGGAAGGTAAATTATATCTATAAACATAATATAGAAAACTTGCCAAGTCACCCACTTGGTGAAGAGAACAGTGCATAAGAGGATCTCCTTTCTTCACTGCTGCAGTAATACATAACCCCTCTCATGGAGAAGACAACAGTGAGAAGCCCATTTCTGCCCACCCAGGAGAACATGTAATTTCGAGATATTCATGCTTACTAAGGTGAATAAAGTTCTTTCCTACCAGTCCTAAGCCTTCTGAAGAGCTGGCCTTGTCAACTTACATGGCAGATACTCAACAACTAATAAAGACTAACAACCACACAACTTTATCAAAAAGAAACATATATTTTAAAGAAGACATTACATTTTCTGACACTTGTTCAGCTACAAATGAACTGCTAAATTAGTCATGACAAAAAACTATAAAAGGTTTCCTGATAATTTCTTAAATCTATGTATGCAGAAGATACCATTATTAATAGTCTGTTGTTTTACTGATTAAAAAAAATCATAAAACAAAACCACATAGTTTAATCATGAAAAAGTATATCTGAGCCATTTGGTATCTTACTTTCCCAGTATCTTTTGATTTCCAATGAAAGAAACAACCCTTAAAGCATTAATTGCATGCTACCCTTTATTTAACAAGCGCATTGAGCCATCTGACATCAATTGCTGTCTTTTTTAGTTTTTAAATATGCACTGTTAATTAGCTTTTTACATTACAATTATTCATAAAATCTTTGAGGGCAAATACCATTTCTCATCCTGCTTTCCGTCTTTCCAGAGCACCTAGATAGTGCCTTCGGTAGTTACTCATTCACTTATTCATTCAACAGTCTACGTGTTCACTGTGTGCCAGCAGCTAGCGATACAAATCCTGCCCTCAGAAAGCTCTCAATTCTGAAACATACAGAAGATGCCCAAGCTCAGATCACCTGGAGCAGAGAAGGGGGAAGACTGAAGAAAGCTGAAGACATGGATATAAGGGAGATGATGCTTGACTCTTCTCTAGGATGAATGAATGGGAATTTGCCTGTGGAAAGCAGATAGGCAATTAATGTAAAAGGGGTTTAACACATAGTAGGCACTCAATAATTGTCTTCTTCTTCTGGAAAAAGTGGTATTGACTTGAAATTAGTGACCTCTCAACCCTAGGATTCTATGGGTCTCTGACTTTCTTAAACCATGAGAAGCCTATTTATTAAGTCAATGCTTCAGGCTTTCTTTTCACTCAGGACAACAGACAAGAAAACAGGACAGCTTTTTCAGAAAAGTTTAAAAAAAAAAAAAAACCCTCCTCAGGCTTGATGTCCATATGTCCATTCTAAAAGTAATATACACTAATTTTGGTATTTGGAAAATGAAGAAAAATGAAAAGAAAGAATCACACATCACACATCCCACCACTGAGAGTCAACCATTGTTAACAAAATGGTGGATTTCTTTCCAGTATTTTTTGATTTTGTGAAATTTGAGGCTTATTATTTTGTTTGACATAGTTACGATCGTATTAATTAACAGTGCATATTTAAAAACTAAAACCCACAGTACTAGATGTTACATGGCACAATGTGCTGAATTGTTAAATAAACGCTAGCACGTTATAAATGCATTAGGAGTTGCTTCTTTCACAGGAAACCAAACGTAAGCTTTTCTCTTAACATTACAACGAAGCATTATAACTATCAGTTTTATTGGTCCCACATCTCATGGAGATGCACATAATTCAATCAATGATTCTGTTGTTAGACAGTAGGTTATTTCCATAATTTCAGTGTTCTAAGTAATTTTGTGATGTGCATATTTGTATAAAATTATCTTTTTCCGATATTTTGATTCTTTTTTTAGGATCAAGTCTTAGAATTAGAACAGTGGATCAAAGGCTATGGAGTTTTTTAAGGTTCTTGATACATAGTACCAAATCACCTTTAAAAAAGATTGTACCGGGGGCACCTGGGTGGCTCAGTGGGTTAAGCCTCTGCCTTCGGCCCAGGTCATAATCCCAGGGTCTTGGGATCAAGCCCCGCATCGGGCTCTCTGCTCAGCGGGGAGCCTGCTTCCCCCTCTCTCTCTGCCTGCTTCTCTGCCTATTTGTGATCTCTGTCAAATTAATTAATTAATTAATTAATTAAAAGATTGTACCAATTTTTGCTCCTGCCAGCCACGAGATAGTTTTTTGACTGCTATCAGTGCTGAATGTGATCATTTAAATCTTTAATTTAATAGTTTCAAGAAAGAGTTGTTCACTTGTTGATTACTAGTGAAGCTGACTGTTTTCCCCTTTGTCATTTGGCTTTATTTATTGGGGCGGGGGGATCTAAGGCTGAACTGACATTAAGTTCAAATCAATAGCTCAGGTCCTCTACATGCAGAACAGTAGGAAGAGTTCTGGTAATTGCTATACCACCACCCCATGTGAAAACTAAAATAATCTCTTTGACCACAATTTTATAAGAAGATACTTCTTGGAGCTCACTCCATGTTTCAAAAGCACTCCGGGCCAGGTACCATTTGCACCAGAGCCTGTCCTAATTTCCTAGACTTCCACTTGCACAAAAGTCATCTCTTGGTGCTTATTTTTAAAGAACTGTATTTCCTGCTAGACTCCATGCTTCACAACGCCCAGTACTTGGCAGTCTTGTTCACTGCTGTGTCCCCAGTGCACCATGTACAGCCTGGGAGACAGCACCGGCTTCCTCTATTTGTCAGACTTGATGTCATGTGGGAGAAGTCAGTCTGGAATAAGACAGAGAAGAATCCTGAGAGAGGCTAACATCCTGAATTTCACCTCCCCCCCGACATACCCTACAATAACTTCTATTAATCGTTCACTATTTGGGAGCACTTTTGTCCTTCCTTGAAGAGGTATTTTGGCACATTGAATGCTCCCTCTATTTATCTGTAAATTTAACTTGACCTTCTTAATCATTAGGCACAAAGCAATCATCTCTGTGCTGCTGCTGCTCAGGACATGAGATAATTAGCAAAGAGAAATTCCTCCTGTCAGTGTGTGCTATGAATAGAAAACTTTTATTTGACTTCCTGAGTTCTAGCCAATTGCGATCCATCTGAGTTTGTATCCTAACTTCATGAAAATTCATATACAATTCATGATCTTAACCTCAGATTTATGTAGGATATACTCTTTGGCAAAAATGCATTGGTTATAGCAAAAGAATCTATTTCCAGTTTCAATAAATACTGTCTCACTCTGTGATTTTCTGGTGGGCTGTGCATGAAATTACTTCTTGAGAAGATCTATTCTATCAAACTATTCATATGTCTCAATGATTCAACTAACATTTGCTAAGCTTTTGTGCATGCCTTTCACTGTGCTAGTTGCTCTCACAGACTATTCCATTCAATTTTTAAAAATAAACCATATTAAGTAAATACAATTTTTCCCATTTATTTCAGATGTGGTTAAATGAACTCCCCAACCTCATCCAACCAGATAGTATCCAAGAAAGAATGTAAACTTAGATCTCCCAATCCTCAGTCCAGAATTTTTTTTCTGAAATTAGGCATGATTTGTCCCCATGAACCTTTGTATGGTGATACCTCTCCACTGTTTGCAATAAAATGCCATGTATGCTGTGGAATATTAATAGTAGCATTCACACATTGAAGTTACTGAATTTCTTGCCCATCTCCTTGTGGGCGATAAGTTCATTAGGGCAGAAATCATGTTCTATTTGATGTTGTAGCCCCTGAACCCAGCAAACTACCTAGAATTAGTGTGTTTCATATTTTTAACTAATGCATACATAAGTCAACAGACCACTAGATAAATGATGGAGATGGTAATATTTGGGTTATGTGTTGCTATGTTTTACACATAGAAAAATTTAAGAACAACTAATAGTCCCCTTCTGTTCATCTATATAATATTTATTTTACATTGAGTGTCTATTATCTGAAGCAAGTTATCCTACTTGGCCTTTGCTAATTCTAACCTCCAACAAGTTGTAGAAAATTGCTTACAAGTACCCCACTGTTGTTTTTACTTTTTCTTTCTTTTTTTTTTTTTTTATAACTGCTTCATGTGAACTATCACCAAAATCAACTGATTCATCTATATATAGAACAGAGTATAGGCAACAGAATTATTCAACATTCCTCCCTCTTTCTTTTCCTCTACCTCCATTCTTAAATTGGAAAGGAATTCTGGAACTTCACTGACACTTCAAATACTCAACTAGATTTCCCTGGATAATATCCCATCCAAGTAACTTTCCAGCACCTACTAAAATGCCTTCAGGAACATGGAACTCACTTCCTCCTAATGGAGCTTGCTCCATATTTAGTTTTCTCAGACAAGAAACTGGGAAGCAATGAAACATGTTAATTGGTAGATATGTGACATTGGTATAAACTTTCACAATATGAATCATGAGCCTTAAAGTGTGTATACTTTTTAAATCAGGTAATCCTAAAAATCTATCCAAAAGAAATTACCAAAGATATACACCATGATGCTTATTCCAGGTTGTCCTTTGCAATGTTACTTATAATAACAAGAAAGAAAGAAAACCGAAAAACCACTTGATTCCTCAACTATACAAAATGGTTATAACAATGATGGTGCATATTTATAAGAGTACTATGCAGTTCTTTAAAAATTATGCATAATATCCCATGGTAGACTGGTAAGTGAAAAGTTAAGTTACAGATCAGTATAATAATATCTGCAAGACACAAAATATTTTTTAATTCATATTCACATATACAGAAAAAAGTCTGGAAACTTACAGAAAATGTTAATAGTTATTTTTGAGCAGTGGGATTATGAGTAGTATATTTTATTTATACTTTACTCTTTTCTTACACACTTCCTAAAAAAATTGTTACTTCTGTAGTCAGAGAAAAAATAAATTTAGAGTAGGTCCTTCTTTGAATTGAACTAAAATTTCTTTTTTTAAAAAATAACTTCAGCATATTTTATTTGAGGATATAGAAAAGAAAAAAAATCCTTCCTACTCATGGAAGTACTTTAAACATTTGAAACAACTGCAATGTTCCTCTCCCTACCCTTCACCTTCCTTTACCAGTTGAACATCTATGGTGTCTTCAAGTCCTCCTACCATATCTTCTTTGCACAGTAGCTAGAGTGGTCTGGTGAAATAAATCAGTCATTTTCCTGCTGGTAACCTTCCAACACCTTCCTATCAGGCTTAGAACAAAAGCAGTGCTCCTCTCAAGCCCCACAAGTTTCTCTCTCCAATCTCACTTCTTACCACTGTTAATTTCCTGTTCTGCTTTAGTCTCAAAGTTTTCTTATTCCAATGTTCCCACCTATCTTAGCCCATTTGGACTGCTATAACAAAATAGCACAGAATGGGTGACTTATAAATAACAGAAACTTATTTCTCACAGTTCTGGAGGCTGGGAAATCCAAGATCAGGTCACCAACAGATTCGGGGTCTGGTGAGAGTCTATTTTCTGGTTCAGAGACAGCTTTTTTTTCACTGTTGTCTTCACATAATGGAAGGATGGGGGAGCTTTCTGGGGTCTCTTTTATAAGGGCTTTAATCTCATTCATAAGGGCTCCCCCTCATGACCTAATCACCTCCCAAAGGCCACCTCCAAATGCCACCACATTGAGGATTAGGTTTCAACACAGGAGTTTTGGGAGACACACTCCATCTGAGGACCTTTTGATATGCTGTTTTCTTTCCTGGAATACTCTGTCTTCAGGTAACCCACAGCATCTGCCCTCACTGCATTCAGGTATCTATTCAGTGTCACCTCATCAGAATGGCCTTCCCTGACCACTCTATATAGCACCCCCATTATTCTCAGTCCCTTTACTCAACTTATTTCTCTTCCTAGTGGATATTACTATGTAATAGCTTCCTGTTGATTTGTCTGACTGTTTACGGTCTGTCCCCCAACCAGCATGTAAGTTCCATAAAGACCTGTTTGTTTGTTTATTTCCCACTGCTATAATCCCCATTGCCTAGAAAAGTCTTAGGAATTCAATACATATGATTAAATTAATGATGGGAGCACTTTCAGGTTTCCTCACCCAACTCCTGGAATTCCAAGCCCCCAATGCTGAAGTCTGGGTGATGCCTGGGTAAGCCCACCATGTTCCAGGTATGGTCTCCCCTGTGGTTCTCCCATGCGACATCTAAAGTCCAGTGGCATCCCTAGCAGCCACATCACACTTCTCACTCACACCAAGCACCTATGGAGCACACTGCTGCAAAGCAGGTATGAACCATAGATCCCAATATTTATTTGCTCTAGCAACAAATAAAGAGAACTGAAAATACATATTTTATTTTCGTGGGACATTTACACACAGAGATCTTTCCTTTTAGAAAATTGTGTGGAAGACATTCTCTCTGAAGTCAAAAACATTTAAAAAGGAAAGACAAGAAAGAGAGAGTAGCATTGAATACCTGAAGCTTGTAGAAGCTTTAAGCCCCGGCCCCACTGACAGATTAAACAATGAACAACTTGTTTGTGCACCGTCTTGGCAAAAACACACTGTTGGGGAAGGGATGACTCAGAGAACAAGGAACAGGACATGCAACAGTTATTCAGGCAGATCCACCCCAGGCAGGCCCACGAGCACCCAAGTTGCTAGTATTTCGTCAATAATATGGAACAAGCAGGTATATGGGGATGAGGACACTATCTAAAAGAAAATAAGCACTAATTAGATGACAAGCTTAAGTAAGTTTTCTTTTCCTTTAGTGGTGCTCCTGGGTCCCTGAGTGGGCTGTCACAGTAGGGGAAAACCCCAGGGATGGTTTCTGTGACTCTTTCATATGATCTTAAAATGTCTCCATTGAATAAAAATGAATCAGTAACCAAAGTAATGTGAACAGAAAAATGTATTCATTTGGCAATAACTTATGAGATGATGTCATTTAAAAAAATGAAGCTGTTAGCCACTATTACTAATGGGATTCTTTGTGAAATTTTGTTTTGATCAAAATGGGGCTGCCTTGCTCCCAAAGTCTGTAACTGCATTCAAGGTTACAGGGCTACGAAAGACTTTGTGAAAGACCAACCAGGGTTGGGAAGGAAAATAGGATTGAGGCATAGATTAAAAGGATACTTTCATTCTTATTCCATTAACTTTAAAAAAATTTTTGAACAATTTTTTAATAAAATACATGTAAAAAAAATCTACCATCTTAACTATTTTTAAGTATAGAGTTGAGTAATGTTAAACACAGTCACAGTATTGCACAACCAATCTCCAGAATTCTTTTCTTCTTGGAAAACTGAAACACGATACCCATCAAACAACAACTATTCCATTACCTTTGTATGGCTAGAATTTTTAAAAAATTAGAATATGTTTTTATCATAAGAAGTAGAAAAGGGAAATCTTGTATTCCCAAGGAGAAAGAAGATTAACATTTAATTCATATTTGCATAGTAAATTGAATCCTGAGATAAAAAGTCAGTCAAAAGTCTCGAAAGACAACAAATTAACATTTTTTTTAAAGTTGGTTTCATAAATATATTTACCAAGGAAAAGTTATCTGGCTCACGAACAAATATTTGAACTACAGGTTTAGAGGCAGAATAAATACTAAGCAGTTGTTCCAGTCTTCAGAATGCAATGCCAAATCCATCCCCCTGTTACTCACTAGCAATTTCCATTGACTGCAAGTACTCACAGACAGATATTTGAATAAAAGCCTATTACTAGTAGTAACATGAGCTCTCCAGCCAAAGGCAGCAGAAGCATAGTCAAAATCTCCTCTTGGCCATGCACATACTGCCTTTGAAAGGACATCTGAGTATCAGAGGACACTTTTGACTTATCCTTCCAAGGAACTTGGCTTGGGAGCCTAAGGACCAGCAATGGGCCTGGATTCAAATACCTATCTATGGGTTTTCCCTTAATATCCAATTTGCCTGGAATTTCCCCAAACACTGAACAGTCATTTTCCTACTGTTCATCTCTGCCAAACTCTCTATTCATAGTGACATTACTTTCTTAAGGTGGGGGAGGGAGTAGAATGTCTAAATATATCCCTAGAATTCAGCCATTTTATTATCTGCTCATGTATCATTTTTGTACTTAAAGCCATGGTCAGATCCATGCTATTGAGGAAAATTTATTTTTCACTGCCCCCTTTCCTACCACCTGAAAAGAGCAGTTGGATAATAAAACTGCGTTTCCTCTGTGACAGATTGGAAGAAGGGGAAATAGTGGGGAGGGGCAATTATAATTTATTAACAGCTGCCTAAGTTCTATACCTAAGACATAATCATATACAGCATTCCAATCTAATTAATAAGTACTCTTTGCCAAATTCAAAAGATAAAGAAAATGTTTAAACTTCATGCAAACCTCACACTCAATCTCAGGAACTCTTAGTTTTATTTACAATTAGCAAAGATAAAAAAAATAGCTCCTCATACTCACATAGGGTTTTAGAGGTTTTGCAGGGTTTTCATGAACATTGTCTCATTTTGATCTTCAGAACAATTCAGGGTGGTACATATTGTTATTTCCATTTTACAAATAAAACAATTAAGATGCAAACTATTCAAGTAAATTGCCCCTGACTTATACAGTAAACATGTGTAAAGCCAGGACTTAAACCAAGGTCTTCCGGAAGCAATTCTATCTTTTATCCCAATATGAGTCTTTCTTGCAGGTCCGTGCAGTAAATGTTCATTTTTGGCACATTCCAACACTGTTTTTGATCAGTAGGAAAAAAATATATAGACTTTTTTCCCTTGGGCTAAATCACCCCATTCATATGCAAACATTAGATTTATAAAATAATTGGTGTAGATCCCATTAATACTTCCTTTTTCCCTTTCTTTAGTATAGGTTGTCCAGACAGCTAATGTATGCAGATGTTATGATTTTATCATCTCTGTACATTTGAAATTATTTTGAAATGTCAAAGAGTTTTGATATTTTAGGTTTTACACTTCATGTATTTCTCCCTGTGTATTATGGTTTCTGCCAAGCACCAAATTTAGCAGCTTTTCAGAGCTTTTTCTAGCCTGCCCCAAACAAGAAGCACTAGAAATTACTGAAGACAAGTTGGCCTTGTAAGATTTCCAAACTAGTTTCTAAACCAAAGAAATTGAGTGAGATAAATTTAGAACTCTTGGGAGCTTTGAAAGTCTATTTGGATAAATTTCAGTCACTGCCAATGAACAAGCATGTCCTAGAAACAGAAAAGGTGATCAAAGTCTCACTTCCCAGTAACATTCATCCCTCACGAAATGCACAGGGAAAACTTTGCTTTATTAGAAAATAACACATTGTTTATTCAGAAACCAAACACATTTAGATGGTTGAAAGAGGGATTTGGAGTTGATTTTACCATCATTATTACAACTTTTGTTACTTAGAGTTTTTTTTGTTTGTTTGTTTTTCAACAATTTATATTTTCCTGGGGTTTTACCTACACCTACAATCACATCAACTTTTTAAATTATTTTTATTCTAGCCAGTGACTGTTTTACAAATTGCAGGTTGAATAAAGAATGTACTGCACTTGAGTCATTTATGATAGTGAATTCATTATAAGGTGATCAATAATGCACTGTATATGTGGCCCATTAATCAAGATAGGGAGTATTTTCATTAAAGTAAACTGTTTATAGAATACCAGAAATGCCATGGATTTTTCTGGAAAGCAAAATGTCAATATGCTGAGAGTTCATTCCTTTTGACCCAATAATGAGTTCTAGGAATCTGTTGTAATACATCAGCCCTAAATACAAGAAATAACATAGACTCCAAAGATGTTCATTACTGGCATTATTTATAACAGTGACAAGTTGCAAACAGCCAAATTATCCAATAATAGAGAAATATTTAAAATACAGTATATTCATAACAATGAAATATCATAATGTAGCAATTAAATACCATTATGAATGTTTTAAAAGCCATAAGGATGTGCTTTGGAGCCAGACAGATTGGAGTTTGAATCCTGATTCTAATACTTTATTTAGTTCTATGAAAAAGCTCAGCTTTCTAACTTGTCATGACATTTATAAAGGCATAGTCATTTAGAAATAATATACATAAAAAGTAGTACAAAGTTTGACACATTGCAAACACTCAGCAATGTGTATTTACTATAGAATATTAAGGGAAAAGAAGGAATTCAAAACCATTTACATATTATAATCTATTTATATAAAAATGCACGCGGATATAGGAAAAAGACTAGAAAGCAATATTAAAATATCAAAAAATAGAGATTAACTCTAGAAAGGACACCTATAAATTATACATATTTATAACACTTGTGTTACACACATATATACCTACACACATATATACATACCTACTTTCTATATTTTTTCAGATTTTCCCTGAAAAGTATTCATTTCTTTCATAGCAAGAATAAAGAGAAGCTATAACAATTTAAAGAAATATGTTCATTCAACATTTTGGGTCTTAAAATTAGCATAAAGTATATATTTTTTTAAATTTCCAACTTCAGATAATTTCCCATCCCACTCAAACAAATTTATCTTAGAATATTTTCTGAACATGCTCATTTAGTCTCCTGTGCCTTCTGTCCATACCCTCCATGACAATCCCTGCTCATCCTTAAAGGCCAGCTGAAATGTTACCTCCTCTGCGAAGCAATTTTTAACTTTCTGAAGCAGTATTAGGTCCTTCTACCTCTGTGTTCCAGAGTATTCCACTTGGTATACAGCTAATGCAGGGTATCATCATCATTATCGTCACACATTAAACATTTATTAAGGTTTTACTTTCTAATATGTATTCCATATTATTAAATTCTCACAGAAGCCCTGTGAGTGAGATACTGTCTTTGTTGAAATGATTCTCAAAGAGAGATGCAATATTTTGATTCCAAATCCCATACTTTTAACCATAGTGCTATAGGCTCTTAATTCTTCTTATACCCTTAAGCTTGATATTTTGGCAACTAGAAGAGATTAGTGGCATCTCCAAAACTGGACATGGACTATTTCAGGTAAATATTGCTCATTTATGTTAATAGGATTTGCCTTGTATATCCTCTATCATCTCTGTCCCTTAAAACCTTTATACCTACTTTTTTTTTTCTTTTCCTTAGTTACTTCTCTGTGATCTCCTTCCTTGGAGAAATGTTCCTTTGAGGAAGTAAACATGAAACTGAGATTTAGCAGGGTGAAGAGTAGGAACCACTGAGAACTGAGTTTTAAACATATAAATGTGAGCTTATTGCTTATCATTGAGAAGGCCAATGGATATATAAATCTTTAATTCAGCAAAAATTATCTGGTCCAGAGACAGAAATTGATGAATGGTCAACATGTAAAAACATTTACAGCATTAGACTAGATGAGACCTCCACAGAAGCTAGTGTAGGTAAGAGAAAGGGGATATCCAAGATCATAAGCCTGTAGCAGTTTGACATGTAAATATCAGGGAGATGAGGTGGAACCAGCAAGAGAAATTCAGGAGAGACCCATGAAGACAAGTGAATGCAGAAGACTGAATTCTACTGGTAATTAAGTGAAACAAACTTTTCAAAAATGAGTGAGTGAGTAGGGAGAAGAGGAAGGGTATCAAACACCACTGATAGTTCAAATGAGATGGGGACTAAATATTGACCACTTTATTTCACAACATGACTGAAACAGAGTTCAAGAGTGAATGAAAGGAGATGAATTAGTGTTTTGAATGTAGAAAACACTTTTGAGTAATTCGGCTATGAAAGGGAGAAGAGAAATGAAGTAGTGGCCTGGGGGACAAACAGGAAGGGAAGAAAAGTTTTTTTTTTCTAAGGATGGAAGAAATAATAGCATGTTTTTATGCTGAGCAGAATAATCCAATAGATTGCCTAATAGTGACAATGTGAGACAGAGAAGGGAGAGATGCTGGAGCAACGTCTTTGGCTAAGCCAAGAGGTGATGGGATTGATCATGTACAGAAGTAAAAGGAAGTGACCTTTGGAGCACAGATGGATCATCCATAGCAACAGAAGAAAAGGAAGAGGAAATAGACACAAATATACTAAGTGGGTGGAATGGAATGGCAGAGCTGGTGGAAGTTTTCTTCTGATTGCTACTATTGTCTTCCTAAAATCACCAAAGGAGAGTGAAAGTTTGAGGATAAAAGAAAATGCATAAAACAGTCATCCAGGAGAGAGACAATGGATGTACAGGGAGAATGTAGCCTGACTGCCTGACAAAACTAAGGGGCCATCTGAAGTCAGTAGACTTAAATTTAAAATGAGAAGATTGGGTGTTTTTTTCAAGCCTGTATTGGAGCCAGGGCAGAGCTGACAAGAGAATTGGATGGCAACATGTTTGGTTTTGCCAGAAGAGTTATTAGGAAGAAAGAGGGAGGCAAAGGGAGTTGATGAAAGGTAAGAAGTGAGAATACAAGGGAATAATGGACAGTTGGAAAAGGTGGATTAGAGTTCCTACAGTACTGTTGAAGTAAAACGATTAGAGAAAATGAGAAGGAAGATAGGCAGTAGTAGCCAGAGAAGAGAATGCTTGAAATGGTAGTTAGGAAAGGGTTAAAGGTATTAGTATGACAAAGTCTCCTGGGTGACCATGGTAGTCAATTATTTAAATTCAGAGTAAATAAGAAACTGAAAGGCCAGGAATGGAAGGATCATCTGAGTAGTACAGGAGCTGTAAGGATTTATGACGAGAGCAGTGCTACAGAGAATATAGGAATGAGTTAAAACCTCTCACATCAAGGAGCACCAGAGAAAATGTGAAAGTAAACAGGGCTTCTGTGGATGAGGCAGCAAGGAAAGGCAGTATGGTCAGAGAGAGTATGGTCAAACAACTTGAGATTCAAAGCTGTGATTTTAGGGAGGAGAAGGAGAAATAATGGCTTGCAAGTTGAGGTGAGGAGCAAAGAGAACACCTATCCTACCTCTGCAACCTATTGAAGCAAGGGTGTGGGAAAGAAAAGCGCTACCTCCTGAGAAAGTTTCAAGGGAATCACTATTCTCAAGAATCGTGGTCCTTTCAAGCTGGACTTTGAAGTACTAGTTCAGTTGTGTTTCTCAAGTTGAACTGGAGACTGATAATCAACTGAGCTAAAAAGGCAGCCTCTCCTCAATTTTGAAAAAGGAGAAAGAAACCGCAACAGAACGGTAGTTGAAAAGCACTCTAAAAGTGTGAGTGAATGTCCTGGTGTGCTGCTAAGCCACAGTATATCACAGATGGAAAACATAATAAAAAGCCAAAGGATGTTAACAATTATCCATTAAATAAGTCAGAGACTGTAAGCAAAGTCTTTTCAGGAAAGAACTCAAGAAGTGAAATGGGGAACAAAAATGAATACCTCCATTATTAATAAAATAATGACAGTGGAAGCCGGATTAATGGTTAAGGGTCTGACTGCCAGAATCCTTGCCTTCCAAAAAGCCAAGATAATGCTCTGAATATAGCCAATAGTTTGGCTTTATTATTTCTTTTATTTTTCCCAATTCTCATCACTTGTTTCCATGCCAAACAGAAGGAGTTACGGGATACTAGAGAGCAGGGTAATACAATAGGACTGTCAGGGATGACGGAAATGTTTTGTACCCACATTGTCAACACGGTAGCCACTAGTCGCATGGGGATATAGAGTCCTTGAAATGTGGTTAATATGACAGCAGAATTGAATTTTAAATTTTATTTAATTTTAATTAAATTTAAATACCCAGGTAACTTTCAGTTTCTTGTCCTAAGAAGCTTGAAAAATCACCACTTTATCTTAACAAAAAGTAAAAAGTTGAACAAATAAAAATTAACAAGTCATCTTAGATCCATAAGAGAAGTGACATTGCCCCGCAAACTGCTTCCCGCTAAATTGGAAAGACTGACAGAAGGACACACAGAATCACAACTTACATAGCAGAAACCAAGGAGCTACAACCTCTGTGGAAACCAGTACTCAAGTAGGAAGATGTAAACTATAATTGAAAAATTGCTGGACACTCAATGTGAACAAGTCTGAAAGATTAAAAACTCTAGGGGGACCTGGTCACTGGGAGTGAGGGGGAACCCAGGCGTTGGAGGGAAGGGAGGCAGACTTGTGAGTTTTTACCCCCAGGGGCTCTATTAGGTTCTCACAGTGATAATCAGAGGAACATCCCCTCCTGCTTCCAGCAGGGGGAGGAGAAAAGAAATCATTTTGAATTCTGCCAGAGTATTCTGTTCTTGACAAGGTCTGCCCTCAGGAAAAACTATTTAACCAGAGCCTAACCTGCCTGGGCTCTATCAGAGCCTAATGATCTGGAGTAAAGCAAATACCCAACTGCAGCTGACTCCAGTCTTCCCTATGGAGGAAGGGAAATATCCCAATTCCAACCCACCCTAGAGATCCTGCTGAGAAACAATGACAGTTCACGGTTCATGGTGGAGAGGCACAGATTCACTAAAAGACCAAGACCTAATCCTAATACTATAGAATACCTCCCTTCCCCCCACACCTTACCACCATATTACTAAAAAAATTATTTAGAACCGTTCTTTTTACCCAGTACACCATGTCCAACCATCAAGAAAAAGCTACAATGCATAATAAAAAGCAAAAAGCACAATTTGAAGAGATATAGAAACATCAAAACCAGAACTCAGAAATGGTAGAGATGTTGGAATTATCACACCAGGAATTCAAAACAATTGTGATTAATATTTTAAGGGCTCTAATAGATATAGTAAATAACATGCAAGAACAGATGGGCAATGTAAGCATAGAGATGGAAATTCTAAGAACAAAGCCAAAAAAAAAATTGCTAGAGACTAAAAATACTGTAACAGAAATGAAGAATACCTTTGATGGGCTTATTAGTAAACTGGATGTGGCTAAGGAAAAAACCTCATAGTTTGAGGATATCTCAATAGAAAAAAAAAAAAAGGAAAAGAAAAGAAAGGAAAAAGTACAACAGAATAGACTGTTTAAGGACCATGGTACAACTATTAAAGGGATTACATAGGCATATCAAAAGGAGAATATCACAATACCTTTTGGTAGATATTTTCTACAAAATACCTTTTAGGAATACCAAAAGGAGAAAAAAGAGAGAAAGAAACAGAAGATCTATTCAAAACAATAGTGACTGAGCATTTCCTCAAATTAATAATGTCAGACACCAATTGCAGATCTAGGAAATATATTCAATTGTGTATGCTTATGTATAAGTGTATATATGTTTATATTGCATTACAGCAACGATACAAGAAACAGGAGGGAAGAATTAGGCTTATATTGTCATTAGAAGGTACTTGCCTTACCCATGAAGTGGTTTAGTGTTATTTGCAAGTGGACTTGATTAGTTATAAATTTTGCAAAATTTAGAGGAATCACTAAAAACAAACAAAAAAAAAAAGAAGGAAAAACCGATATGCTAAGAAAGAGAAAATGAAATCACATAAAATGCTCAGTTAGAATCACAAACAGTAGCAAAATGTTGGAAGAAGAAAATAAGAACAAAAAAATAACAGCAACAGATAGAATACAGTAACAAATACAGGAGATTTTAATCCAAATATATCAATAATCACTTTGAACATCAATGGTCTTTATGCACCAATTAAAAGACAGAAATGGTTAGAGTGGATCACTAAAGACCCAACTATTGGTTGTCTACAAGAAATCCATTGTCGATATAAAGACACATACAGATTTAAGGGATTAAATGGATGGAGGGTTCTCACACTAATCAAAAATAAATAGGAGTAGCTGTATTACTTTCAGATGAAGCAGATTTCATAACAAAGAAAGTTTTCAGGGTTAAAGGGGGCACTACAAAATGATTAAGGGATCAATTTTCCAAGAAGATATAACAATCCTTAACATGGGTGCACCTAACAGAAGAGTGACACAATATCTGAGGCAAAAACTGGTAGAAATGCAAGGAGAAATAGATAAATCCACTATTATGGTTGAAGACTTCAACATACTGTATCAGAAATGGACAGATCCATAAGGCAAAAACGCAGTAAGGACATAGTCGAACTCAACAGCAAAACACACATTCTTCTGAGGTACCTCTGAATATACACCAGAAGAGACCACATTCTAGACCATAAAACATGCCTTAACAAACTTAAAAGAATAGAAATCATAACACGTCTGCTCTGAGACTACAAATTAAACTAGAAATTAAACTAGAAATCAATAATAGAAAGATAGCTAGAGAACCCCAAAATACTTGGAAGATAAATAACATACTTCTAAATAACACATGGATTAAAGAAGAAATCCCAAGAGAAATTTTTAAATATTTTTAATTAAATAAAAACAAAAACAAAATTTGGAGGCTTCAGTGAAAGCAGTGCATAGAAGAAAATTTATAACATTGAACACATATATTAGAAATGAAGAAAGATCAGGGGCGCCTGGGTGGCTCAGTGGGTTAAAGCCTCTGCCTTCGGCTCAGGTCATGATCCCAGGGTCCTGGGATCGAGCCCCGCATCGGGCTCTCTGCTCAGCGGGGAGCCTGCTTCCTCCTCCCTCTCTCTCTTCCTGCCTCTCTACCTACTTGTGATCTCTGTCTGTCAAATAAATAAATAAAATATTAAAAAAAAAAAAGAAAGAAATGAAGAAAGATCTAAAATCAATCATGGAAGCTTCCACCTTAGGAAACTAGAGAAACAAAGAACAAATTAAGTCCAAAGTAAGGAAAATAAAAGAAATAATAAAAATTAGAGCAGAAATCAATGAAGTTGAAAAGAGGAAATCAATAAAAAAAATCAATGAAACCAAAAACTGCTTCTTTGAAAAGATTAATAAAATTGATAAGCCTCTAGGCAGGCTAAGGAAAAAAGAGAGTATACAAATTACTAATATCAGCAATGGAAGAGGGGATAACACCACAGATCCCATGGACATTAAAAACAAAACAAACAAATAATATAAATAACTCTATGATTACAAATTTTATAACCTAGATGAAAAGGTCTGATTCCTTAAAAGGTACAATCTGCCAAAATTCACACAAGAAAAAAACAGACAATCTGAATAAGATTATATCCATTCAAGTAATTGAACCATTAATTGATCATCTTTCAAAACAGAAAACACCAGGCTCAGATGAGTTCACTGGTGAATGCTACTAAACATTTAAGAAAGAAATTATATCAATTGTCTAAAAAACTCTTTTAGAAGATAGAAGCTGAAGGGATACTTTGCAACTCATTCTATAAGTCCGGCATTACCCTAAAACCAAATCAGACAAAGACATTATAAGAAAAGGAAAAGACAGATCAATATATCTGATTAAAAAAAAAAAAAAGATGCAAAAATCCTCAACAATATATTAGCAAATCGAATCAAATAACATAAGAAAAGAATTACATGCCACGACCAGGTGGAATTTATCCCAGGTATATAAGACTAGCCCAACATTTGAAAATCTATGTATGTAATTTATCATATCAACAATTAAGGAATAAAAATCATGTGGTCATATAAATAGATGCAGAAAAACATTAGACAAAATCCAACACCAGTCATGATAAAAATTCTTGGCAAACTAGGAATTAAGGGGAACTTCCTCAACTTGATAAAGAATATCTACCAAAAATCTACAACTAACATCACACTTGAAGAGAAATTTAAACCTTCAGGAAGAACAAGGCAAGTATGCCTCTTCTCACTACCGATTTTCAATATTGTACTAGAAGTCTTAGCTAATGCAATATGAAGAAAAGAAGAAATAAAAGATATATAGATAGGGAAGGAAGAAATAAAACTGCCTTTTTTCACAGGTGACATGATCATGTATGAAGAAAATCCAAAAGAACTGACAAAACCTGGGGTGCCTTGGTGATCTGGGCATCTGACTCTTGGTTTCAGTTCAGGTCATGATCTCTTGGGTCATGGAATCTAGCCCTGAGTGGGGAACCCTCACTCAGTGAGGAGTCTAAAGATTCTCTCCCTCTGCCCTCTCCCTCTGTGCGTGTGTACATATGCACACACTCTCTCTTTCTTTCTCTCCAGTAAATAAATCTTAAAAAAAAAAAAAATTGACAAAACAAAAAACAGAAAACAATTCCTTTAATAAACAGTTATAGCGAGGTTGGAAGATACAAGATTAGTATACAAAAAGCAATAGCTTCCCTGTATGCCAGCAATATACAAATGGAATTTGACATTTAAAACACAATATCATTTATATTAGCATCCTGAAAATGAATTATTTAAGTATAAACCTAGGAAAATATGTATAAGATCTTTATGAGGAAAACTACAGAACTCTGATGAAAGAAATTAAAGAATTAAATAAATTGAAAAATATTCCATATTCATAGATAAGAAGACTAAATATTGTCAAGAATTCAGTACCTCCCCACTTGATCTATAGAGTCACTCAATTTCTGTAAAAATTCTCTATTTAGTGGTATTGACAAACTGATTCCAAAGGAAAAGCAAAAGATCCAGAATACACAGCACAATATTGAAGAAGAACAAAGTTGGAAGACTAGCACTACCCAACTTCAAGACTTACTCTAAAGCTATAGTAATCAAAACCGTGTGGTATCTGTGAAGGAATAGACAAATAGATCAATGGAACAGAATAGAGAGTGCAGAAATAGACCCACATAAGTATAGTAACTGATTTTTGACAAAAGAGCAAAAGCAATCGAATAGACAAAAGATAGTCCAACTGGACATTTGCATGAAAAGGATTGACAAGTATTTCATTAAAATTAGAAATTTCTGCTCTATGAAAGAAAGACACTTTCAAGAGAATAAAAAGACAAACCACAGAATAGAGGAAAAGCATTTGCAAAAGACACATCTGATGAAGGACTGTTATCAAAAATATACAAAGAATACTTAAAATTCAACAATAAGAAAACGAACAACCCAATTAAATATGGGCCTATGACCTGAATGGACCACACACCAAAAAAGATATACAGATGACAAGTAAGTATGTGAAAAAAATGTTCTATCATGTGTCATCAGGGAAATGCAAATAAAAACAATAAGATCCCATTACACACCTATTAGAATGGCCAAAATCCAGAACATGAGCACAAAATGCCAAGGAACTGGAACTCTCCTTCATTAGAAGTAGGAGTGCAAAGTGATGCAGCCACTTGGGAAGACAATTTTGCAGTTTCTTACAAAAGTAAATACACTTTTATCATACAACCCAATAATTGTGCTTCCTGGTGCAAAACTGCCAAAATTTGGAAGTAACAAGTCCTTCAGTAGGTGAATGGATAAATGAAAAGTGATTCATCCAGACAATGGGATATTATTCAGCACTAAAAAAGAAATGTCATATCAAGCCATGAAAAGACATGGAGAAAACCTAAAAGCATATTACTAAGTGGAAGAAGCCAATCTGAAAAGGCTACATACAATTTGATTCCAATGATATAACACTCTGGAAAAGGCAAACTATGAAAACAGTAAAAAGAACAGGGCTTGCCAAGGGTTAGCGGTGAAGGAGAGTTGAATCGTCATGTGCAGAGGATTTTTAGAACAGTGAAAGAGTTTTGTATGATAGCATAATTGCTTTGTACATGACATGATACATTTGTCCAAACCTATAGCTGGCACAACACCAAGAATAAATTGTAATGTAAACTACAGACTTTGGGTGATAAAGATGTACACTCAATGTAGGTCCATCAGTTGTGACAAACACACCACTCTGATGAGTCATTGGATATTGGGAGGCTGAGCATGTAGGGAGCAGGGGAATGTGAGAACTCTCTGGACCATCCTTTCAATTTTGCTGTGAACCTAAAACTGCTCTAAATATGAACTGTGTTAAAAACAATAGCCACAGATTGTCTACTCTAGTGGACAGTACGTTTTTAGAGCTTTTTAGCAAAGCAGGATAGAAAGCAGTTTGGGGGTAGGTCAGAAAAGTCTAGACAGATAAGTAGGACTACCCTTGCAACTTCCCCCTTCTTGAGGTTTATGTGTTGGTCAATTTAGCTGTAGAGCTTCCGGGTTCCAGAGCACTCAGCTCTCAGGAAACTGTTTTTATCCTCATTCATTATCCTACAAGATAGCTACCAAGTATATCTTTATTAAATAGATATACTTAAAACCTCAACCTATGTTAACAAAGCTACAGTATGATCTTATTTTAAACTAGGTGACTCTGAAAGTAAAAGAAGCTCAAAATGAATGGAGAGACTAAACAGTTAAGCAATTTCGTAGGAAGATTACTTATTTTACAAACTGATAGATTATTCATATGAGTTATTAGGAAAATACTCTAATTTGACTGGTAGTGGTGGAAAGTCATTTTTTAATGATGGAAATGGATAAAACGGTACAGATTTTTTAATGAGAGTTTATTTGATTTTCCTTTTGCATAAATGGATTTTATGTACTGAAAAAGTAGCTAATTTTGATAGATATGACTGGAATTGGTTTTGCAACCGATGGCTATTGGAGCCAGCTTTCTCATTCTAATTTCTTTTCTGAAACTTTCAATTGAAGATGACATCAATATTTATGTGAACTGGGAAAAAGAACCAAGGCACAAGGTACATAAAACCAATTAATGTAAATGGGAGAGGAAAACCCTAAAACCAAATCTAATGATCCATCAAACAACAGTCAGTCTTCTTCTTAACATGGTGAATGCTGCCAATTTAAAGTAACAACTTAAATTACATAAGATACCAGAGGATAGCAAATATGTTACTCTCAAGAAATAAAGTATAAAACCTTATTAAAATAAAAAAGCCAAAGAATAAGAGTGTACTCTTAGAACAAAACTGGCATCATTCTCCAATTAACTGAATACCTTAGAGAGGATTGTGTGCCTGTGTGCTATATTTAAATTAGCTTTACTTGTAAAATCGCTACATGCCACAATTCAAAATGCAGCTGAGAAATCACCCTGTTTGACGTACAGATGATAACCTAATTCCAACTATTTTTATCTACTTTGTAATTCAAGTGATGCATGCTGTATATTATTTCCCTAAGAGTCAAAATTATATTTAGAATTAAAATTGGTTTTATGTAGTTCAAGTTATTGCACCCGAAAGCAATGAGTCATGCACCAGAAGTACACAGATTCAGGAGGCAAATATGGAACCATTAACTGCTCAGCGAGAGCTTGCTCAGCCCCTTAGCTCTAAGAATAAGCTTTAAAAATACTGTATAGTTAATGTGGGTTGTAACAAGGTCACCTCTGTTCCTTTGCAAAGGTGCCATGGGCTTCTATGTCTTCTACCATAAAGCCACGGGACAGAATTAGGCTTGAAGAAAGTTTCAAACAGCTTTGTGTTATGTCCTATACTGCACCTCGTATGTGAAGATGATGGTCCTGACCTCCCTTCCAGGCACAGTTTTAAGTCATTTCTCCTTGCAGTAGAGGTGGGTATTCATGGTCCTTGCACACATTTTTTCCTCTATTACCTCATAACCACAATGTAAAGGCCACTGTATTTAATTTTTTAATTTTTTAATTTAAGTTCAATTTAGTTAACATTGAGTGTATTATTTGTTTAAGGGGTAGAATTTAGTGATTCATCAGTTGCATATAATACCCAGTGCTCAATACATCCAGGGTGCAGAGCCCATTTTAAAAGATAATGAGGGAGAGAGGGTGGAGGAGAGAGAGAGAGAGTGAGAGAGAGAGAATAAAAAATGAGAAAGAGGTTGGTTGGCACGCACAGATTCTTAATCCATGACCCAGGCCTCATTGTCCCATAGTTCTAACCAACTGAACTGGACTTCTAGCCATCAGACAGCTGGCAGTGATATGTGTACCTTTCCCAAGAGTCACTTTCCACTGTCAACTGTGACACTGTGGAATGGAAGGCCCGGGAGAATTCACGTTCATTGGGCACCTACTCTGTGCTACATGTTGTGTTCATTTCCTTTTATGTCTTTCATTTAATCTTCACAAAAGTCTTATGAGAGAAGGCCACTTCACAAATGTGAAAATAGAACCCTGAGCAACTAAATGTCTTTTCCAAGAAGATATTTAATTAGGAAACTGTTAGGAAAGGGGGCCAGGATTGGAAGACTATGAAAGACTATGACCACGAAGCCACTGTTTTGTTAGCTAGAGCTCATAGCATACCTCCTAATCACTCCCACTTGTTTTGTTCTCCACGGTGCTTTCAAAGAAGGAGGGAAAAATTATTACCAAGAGTGAGATCTCTGGTGCTCCTTTTTAGACAGAAGTTCTTATGAAAACTGTATCAGAAGTTTTGAAAACTAAAGAGTTTCATAAAATCACATATTATTTGGGGAATTTAAAAAAAAAGCTAATTTCTTACCCTGCTTTCAAAATACCTTTACTTTCCACAACCCTCGATAAGATGCCCCAATATTTGATCATTAAAACCAGATCACGTAAGGATATGCATAATTATTTCCAATTGATGAGAACTAAGAAAAAAGTAGGAAAGCACACTCAAGCTAAGTCATACTCCAAATCAAGAAAAAAAGAGTCAAATAATAGAGATTTATCTCTGAAAAGCAGTACTCAAAGTGCTCAATATGGAAAACACTACTTCCAACTGTGAAAGAGCTCCTTGCCAGAATAATTTTCCTATCCAAAACAGACCAATTCTATTAAAAAAAAAAAAAAAAGGTAACATTACAAACAAAAGTGTTTGAAGCTAGCAGAGATTCACCAAAACATCAGGACTTGAGAGGCCAATATTCTGGAGACAAAGCAAAGCACAGAGGTGAACATGATCTTCTCTGCCACATTTCTTCTTAAAATATTTGCCTATTAGTGAGTGGTATGGGGCTAAGAAACTGAGCAGAAAATGGAAGCCTAGAGGTTTAAGCAAATCCACAAATCTGTAGAGACTAAAATGAATTACAAGGCTGCCAAAATGGTCAAAAATAAGGGACCAAGATTTTGGAGAAAAGGGAATCACATGGAAGAAAATTCAATATTTTGGCATTTTCACCACATTTTTCTCTCTTTAGCATTTAAAAAAATACTAAACTATATAAGGTGAGAGCCACAGAAATCTATAGCTAAAAAGCTGAAAAACTATTTGAAGATTTCTATAATAGTATCATGCTGGAGAGATAAAAATTAAAGAATACTACATATTGAAGACAAGAGACTATAAAAAATTCCCCAAACTTTCAGCTGGGACCTGTGAAAGTATAGATTCAGGAGAAAAGGCAAACCATAAGTACATCAGTACAAGAGGACACAAACAGGAGCTGGTATCATCTTAACCTGTGATTGAATTGAAATGATCTTCCATGCCTCTAACTACTGGGCAGAAGTACACCCAAATCTCTCTGGAAGAAAATAAAATAATGCAGTCACAGAATATCTGACCTTCAATCCAAATTTACCAGGCATACCAGAAGACAGGTCCAAACAGCCAAAATCTAAAATAGAAACACAGACAGTAGAAACAATCACACTACCAATAAACATGAATTTGGAGTTAATCAGACACTGATTTTAAAAATCATTGTGGTTACTATATTTAAGAAAATAGGTAAGAAGATAAAAAATGCACCAAGGAATTAGAATCTATAGAAATGAGACAATAAAATTTCAGAAGTAAACAATAAAATAACTGGAAATAATAATTCATTAAATAGATTCCATAACATATTACATACACAAGGTATGAAGACTAGTAAAGATCAGTACAATATATCCAGTAAGAAAAAGGATGGAAAATATGAAAGAGAGTATATGCACATGAGAACAGAGTTTAACATGTCCTTAATTGGAATCCCAGAGGAGACTACAGAGAGAATAGAGCAGAAGCAATATTTGAAGAAGGGGTTACCAAAATTACATAATATCATCAAGTCACATATTCATGAAGCCCAAAGCAAGACATACATAAAAGACAACAGCAACAAGACACATAATTAGACACTGAATATTTGAACTACCAAACAATGCAGATAAAGAATATTTTAAAAGGAGCCAGGAAAAAAAGGTACATTACTTGAAAGGAGAAATAATAAAACTGACAGTTAACTTTTCAATAGAAACTAAATGAACTAGGGGGGAAAAATAATTAACAACCTTCAAATGTTGAAAGAAGATAACTGTCAACCTAGAATTCTATACCAACAAAAATAAAAGCCATATTTTCAGACCAAAAAAAAAAAAAAAACTGAAAAAATTTATCTCCAGGAGATCCACATAAAAAGTACATTTTCCTGGCAAAAGGAAAGTAATCACAGAGGCAGAAAAATACAGGTAGAAATGAAAACCAAGGAAAAAGCAAGTAAGTGGGTAAGTATAAATGAATATTGATTGTTTAAAACAATATTAGTACTTTACAAAGTTTAAAACATATAGAGTTCATACTTGAAGAAAGCATAAAGGTAGGAGGAAGTAAGTGACATGAAAATGATTAAAGGACCTCATATCTTCCATAAAGTGGCAAAAGTACTAAATCATAATAGGCTATAATAGAGAAAGAATGTTGTACTCCCAGCCACTACACCTCTAAAGTAATTATTTAAAATGTACAAATAAAATATAGCTAACTAATAGAGACAGAAGTGTAATCACAAAAAAATTTTTATTAACAAAAGGAAGACATGAAAAGTTTAAAAATGCAAATAGGAAAATGGATATAAAATAGTAACATGGTCAGTTTAAACCCACATGTATCAAATTACATAAAGTATAAATAAACTAAAAGTTCCAATTAAAATACAAAGATTATCAGACTAGATTTTCTTTAAAAACCCAACTTTATGCTATTTAGAAGAGACACCTTTAAATACAAGGACACAAAATATTGACTACAAAAAGATGAAAATTATCTGCCATGAACACATAGGCCAAGACAAAATCAACTTAACTTTGCTATTATCAACCAAAGCAAACTTAAAGGCAAGAATTGCTAGAGATAGAGGATCATGTTATGAAAAGATTAAATCCATCAAAAAGATGTAACAATTCTACAAATGTATACATATAAGTTAAAAATTTATAAAACAAATATTAATAGCACTGAGAAAAACCAGAAAAAATCACAAAATTAATTGAACCATTTTATGTATTTCTTTTAATACATGATAGAATAAGAAAACCCCAAAAGCAATTGATAGAGATATAGAAGATTTGAATAACAAACAGCCTAACTGACCTATAACACTATTCCCCACTATTCTAGAGTCCACTTTTCTTTTTCCCCCAAATCCACATGAAACATTAGCCAAAGTGGACCATATGCTCAGAAAAAAAAAAATTCTCAAACATTTCAGAAGATATAAATTATGCCAACTATAGTTACTGCCAGAAATCAATAGGAAAAAGAATTAAAACATTCTGAAATGTTTGGAAATTCACCAATACTATTCTAAAATAACTTAAAATAAAGAAATTAGAAAATATTTTGAATTGAATAACATCAAAAAAGTGACATCAAAACGGACGATGCAGCTAAACACTGCTTTGAGGGAGATTTCTGGTAATAAGTGCATATATTAAAAAAGAAGAAAGGCAAAACAACAATGACAACAACAACAAAAAAACAAACAAACAAAAAACAGTGATCCAGATGTCTACTTCAAGAAGTAGGAAAAGAACAGTTAAATATAAAGAACAGGAAAAAATACATAGAACAGGAAAAAAGAAAGAAAAAGAACAATTAAATATAAAGAAAATACAAGCAAAGAAATGATAAAGAGCTTAGGGCGCCTGGCTGGCTCAGTCTGTTAAGCGTCTGCCTTCAGCTCAGGTTATGATCTCAGGGTCCTGGGATTGAGCTCAGCATCAGGCTCCCTGCTCCATGGGGAGCCTACCTCTCCCTCTGCCTCTGCCCTGGACTCATGCTCTCACGTTTTCTCAAATAAACAAATAAAATCTTGAAAAAAGAAGAAATGAGAAAGAGCACAAATTAATAACATAGAAAACAAAGGTACAACAGATAAAACCAATAAAATTAAAAGTTACTTTCCTGAAATGATACCCTCTAGGAGGAGAGAAAGAAAGAAAAAAAAAAAAAAGAGAGAGAGAGAGAGAGTGAAAGAGAAAGAAAGAAATGATACAAATTGCCAAATTGCAGGAATAAGAAGGAAAACATCTCTACATATCTTAAAATCATTAAAGATAATGAGAAGAATATTATGAGCTATTTAATGCCAATACATTTGAATAAATAGCTGAAATAAACCAAAAAAATTTTTAGAGAACACAACTCACCCAATCTGACACAGGAAAGAGAGAGTGAATCTGAATAGCCCATTAAATAAAATATATCCGTAATAAAGAAACCTCTGGCAATGAAAATTCAAGGTGCAGGTATCTTCACTATTGCATTATTTCCAACATTTCAGAAGGGAAGAAAAAGAACAAACAAACAGCAATCTAACACAAACTAATGAAGACAACTAAAAAAAAAAGGAAGAACGTTTTCCAAGTTGCTTTATGAGGCTGGTATGATCTTGACATGAACACCTGGCAAAGACATTTAAGGAAAGGAAAATTATAGTCCAATTTTTCTCATGAATATGGGTAACAAGTCTTGAACAAAATATTGGCAAATTAAATCCAGCTATGTATAAAAGGGATTATAAATCACAACTTTTTTATTACAGAATGTATTATTTTAATATTCAAAAGTTAATGTTTCTCACATGTTAACAGAATAAAGGAGAAAAATATAACCATCTGAAATGATACAATTCAGTTGGTAAAATTCAACATGTTCATGTCAAAAATGTATAACAAGTTAGGAATAGAAGGAAAACCTAAACTAGATTGAATATATCTCTAAAACTCTTACTGCAAAAATCATACTTAGCTAAATATTAAAAGCTTTATTCTTTTCCATTCAGATACAAAAATAAGGTTGCCCACCTCCAACTTCTGCAATCATGTTATTGTTATTCCTAATCAATGACATAAGGTAAGGAAAAGGCATAAAATGTTTAAGATGAAAAAGGAAGAAACAACTATCACTATTCATGGTGCTGTGATTGTGGATTTAGAAAACCCAAAACCATCTACAGTAAGCTATTACATTTCCTACATGAATTTGACAAGGTTGCTAGATGTTAAAAACATGTAAAAATAACATTTGTATATATAAATAATATATACAAAAATAATAAAAGTGAAATGTTAAATTGATACTATCTACAATTCATTAGACATATCAAATGTTTAGAAATCAAATACTTACTGAAATAAAGGAAGGTCTTTACATTAAAAATAACAAAATATTACTGAGGGAAACTCTGAAGTGTTAAATAAATGTGCTTGGGATACCATTTAATTTGTAATAATGTCAGTTTTCCCCGAGTTAACTTACACGTTTAAGAAAAATTCAGTCAAATCCTAGTAGGATATTGTGTGTGTGGAAATCAACAAGCTAATTCTAAAACTTACATGAAAATATGAAGAACCAAGAATGACCAAGACAATCCTGAATAAGAAAAAACTGGGAGAATTTAAGCTACTAGGTATCAAGACTTACCCTAAAGCTCTTATAATTAAGACAGTAAACTGTATGATATTGGGACATAGACAGATATTAGACCCATTAATCAGAATAGAGTCTAAAACTGGACTGGCTGAATTAGAGTATAGAGAACAGATAATCTTTCCAAAAATTGGTGCTGAGTTAATTTTCTATCCGTATGGGACAAAAGTAATGACATCTACAATATTCTACAGACAAAAATCAATGCCAGGTGACTGCAGACCTAAATTTCACCTTTCAGGCAAAATGAAACATAGAGGACTATTTCCATAATCTTAGGCTAGACAAAGATTTCTTAGACATGACACAAATAGCAATAACTATAAAGGACAAGATTGAAAAACTGGTCTTTATTAAAACTAAAAACTTCATTCATCTGCAGCTATCATTAGATTAATAAAAAAGCAAGGCACTGAGAGGGGAAAGATATTTTTAATATATGCATTCAACAGCAGATTCTTGTCGAAATATATACATATTTACATACATATTCAGATATGTGTATATGTGCACACTTCAGAACAGCAAGGTAAAACAGAAAATTGTCTTCACTCCATAACTTAGAAATTCCTCTACTACATATAGGCCCAGTAAATGAATACATATGTGTACAAAAAGGTAAATACAAGAACATCCATGGCGCATTATTCATAGTAGCCAAAAACTTTAAAAATTGATCAAAGTGGGATCTATAAATAATAATAGAATGCTATACAATGATTAAAATGAAGGAATTACTGTTGTATGCAACAACATGGGTGAATCTCACTCATGTAATATGGAACAAAAAAAAGCAGGCATCAAATATTATGTAGTATATGACTTCATGTACATAAAATTTAAAAGTGGGCAAAAAATATGTGGTGGTAGAAGTCATAAAAATACACTGACAAAGAACAAGATGAAGTATGACTGGTAGAAGGACAAGGGAAGCTTCTGGGGGGCATAAACTTCTTTTTCTCGATCTTAATGGTGTTTCGTATGTATGTTCACTGTAAAACTTCATTGAGTTGCTCACTTATGATTTCTGTAGTTTGCTGAATATAGACTATGCTAAAAAGTATACTTTTATGAAACTACTGATACGTCAACACATATGTACACATTTATATACACAAACAAAGCTTATGAGGCTGTCTCACAATAATTTAGCTGTTTATCCACATTAATAGTTGATTAACACTAACAGTCAATGGCTAGAGTAAGAATACTAATATCTTTATAATGAGAGGGCTGTCTGTTCAATCCCATTACATCTCATTACTAAAGAACTTTATTTCATTTGATCATTACACCAAACCTCTGTTTGTTTTTTCCATATCAAGGATGAGTAACAGTAAACAAAGTAGTGAGAATTTAAGGAATTTGTCCACGATCACACAGTCATGAAGTGGTAGAAGTGAGATTCAAGTAGCAATGAAAAATCAATCAGCCAACTTTTATGAGGCAAGTCCCTTGTCTTGTACAAAGAACTTCTTGCTGAAAAAGTGTCTCTGGATCAATACCCCATAATGCCCAGTAATTGAAGGGTTATAGTTGTTGACCTTTAGATAGGTTAAAAGCAACAAGTATTTACTGGGTTTATATTAAGTACCAAGCCTTGTCTGAGGTCCCAAGACCTCACAATTAAATAAGACACCATCTTTATCCTCAAATAGCTTACAGATCCACTGGAGAATATATATAAAAAGAAAGTTCCAATCAGTGTGGCAGTTTTAAAACATGGCCTCCAATGTTTTTGATACCTCTCCCATTGAGTGGTGGGGTCTCCATCCACATACCTCGAATGTGAATGGACTTGCAATTGTCCCAGTCATGCAAAAACAAGGGAAATGAAGTTAAAGGCCTTATAGCTTTTGCTTAATTCTTTTGAATGCTTGCTCACCTTGAAGTCCCCATCAGAAACCAGATGCCATGCTGTGAGAGGTCCAAGCCACATGTAGGTTCTCTTGTTGACAGTCTCAGACAAATCCAAACTTTGAGTCATCTTGGCCAAGGAGCCAGACATGTGAGTGAGAAAACCACAATGAAAGAGATCCTGTGGACTATCTATTCCAGCCCTGAGCCATTCAAGTCACCCTAGACATCTGGGTCTTCCTCGCTGAGACCCCAGATATCAAGAAACAAACCAACTCATCCATCCCGTGTCTTATACAAATTCTTGACCTTCAGAATCCATGGGCATAATAAAACAGTTGTTTTTTTTCTAATGCCTCTAAGGAGTTTGTTTATGTTACCAAAGGGAGCTGGTCATACAGAAATAAATAACGGCAACACATTTTCCTCAAAGTTTGTTCCTCATACATCTGCATCAGAATTATCTGGAGTACTTACAGAAAGGGCAGTTTTCTGGTTTCCTTCCTCAGTATTTTTGAATCAGAGATTTGATTTACTTTGGGGTTCCAGTAATTGAGTATTTTCCACTCCTGGGCAATCCTGACCTTCAGTAAGTTTGAGCACCACTGCCCTAAACTAAGCTAGTGATCAGCCATAATAAGAGCAGGACAGACACTTATCGATCTCCTGTCAGACATCAGTATACATAAAAAGAAAAAGACACTTGATTCACATATTAAATACGAAGAGTTAAATCTGTAGAGAGACTAGTGGACCTATAAACAATTTGTACCATAATATTTTACAGGACACATAAAAGACTTGTGCACAGGGAGCCAAAAGGAGAGAGTGGTTTTGTCTTCCCATGGGATCAGGAAAATCTTGAGAGGAAAGTCTTAGGATTATACTGAATCCTAAAAGATGTGTTTTCATGTATTCTTTAAGAGAATAAGGCCAGAAAGTTTCTAAGTGGAGGAAGCAGATTCAGTAGAAGAAAAGTGGGAAATCACCTGATGCTACCTGAGCATCTCTACCACCAGACCAAGAGATGAGGCTACAAAAGTGACATCGTGAAAGATCATCTTCACCAGGGAATTTGTGCTCATGCCTAAAGGCAGTAAGAACCCTCAGAGGATTTTTAATTGGGGGAAACTGTGATCAAATTTGCTCTTTTTAAAGCTTTGTGGTGATTATTTGAAAAAAGGAATTAGGCAAAACAATCAGAATGCTATTATAATAGCTCAGGCAAGAAAAAACTACACTATTTGTCAAAGTGGAGAGGAAATAGTGAAATGATATGCCTCAAAAAGGAAACCCCACGGGTCTCCACTTGTCACTGATTGAATGAGGAACACCAGGCTAGGGTCTATGATGATTTCAAGGTTTGTCATGAAATTTAAAAAGAGAGAGAGAGAAGTTATCACTCTCCATCTTGAGACCATAATCCCATAAGAAAAGGAACCAGATTACCTCTTGCCTCTTCCAAAAATATGAAGATGAGGGAATTATTTATTAACATCAAGTGTCATTGTTATTCTACAAGCTCCCCTTAGATGCTTTTTTTGGAGAATTTTCAACATAACTGAAAAAGAAATTTTTCAGGCTTTTTGCAGATTCCTGACCACTATGTCTAACAGAGCTCATTTCCTCTGCAGCACAATTTGGAATTAGAAAGAGAAGTAAATATTCTAACTTTGGATCACTCCATTTAACTGTTCATCCAGCTGCTGCCTTCCTGGTGTGAAAAGTGGGATGCTCCTGGAGCCCTTGTTGAAATTGCACAACAACAAGGAAGAGATGATGAAATACATATCGTTCTTGATTGGGCTGTCCACTCAGATAACTAAAGACAGGATATGTGTGATAATAAAATCTTATATCTGTGAAATTAATTGCTTCTGACATCTCCAACTAGGCTGCAGGCTGCTCAGACAGTGCTGTTCAGTCACAAATTCTAAGCGTAATGAAGTGAGAAGACCACAGTATAGATACAAATTAAAATCTACCTACCACAAACAATCAGGGTTTTTGCTTTTTTTTTTTTTTTTTTTTTGCTTTTTTGTATACTTCCTTGTTTCATGGAGAAGGAGGAAATATCTTAGGATATTTCCTATCACCCTCTTATATTTTAAGTCAACACAGCAGACCTGCTATTAGCCACAAGAAATAGCCATCCAATAATTCTAATCTATTATTGAAATCTTTGGCTCCTCTAGAACTACTTTAAGATTTTTAAATGATTATTGTTAAGCAGGTGAAATACAGTTGTGTGACAGGGAAAAAAAAGAAAAAGACCTGCTTAAAATAATAGCCAACCATTTATTCTGTTGCGTTGATATTTTTGACCCTTTTCTCCAGCATATTTGAAATTTTTGAAGGCACAATTTTCCTATCAAGCACATTGCAACTGATACTGTACATCTGAGAGGAGCTGGAACTTTAGGATGGGGATTTCATGTAACTGAGTTGCAATGAAGTCTGATGTAAATAACTAAAGATTGTGAACAGTCTCGTGAATCCCCTTTCCAATAATCATGTGTTCTGTTTCTGATGTGAATTGTGAGTATCTTTGTTGTTAGCTTAGAAAAAAAATGGAAAGCCTCCTACAATATATGACTCAACCTAAAACCTTGCTCACATTCTTTTATGTCACCTCTGAGTAAAATAAAAGTTGAGATGCCTCTTCTGTGACATGGAACCTTCAATAAGGAAACAAGGCATCATTAAACACAGCAATAAATCATCTATCATTCAAAGACCAAATGTATGTTAACAGCTCTAACTTGGACTTTTGTGGCCCAAATAAGTCTCTCTGGTTTTGAGAAATTGGATGAAAATTCACACAAAAAATTCTACTTCTGTTAGTGCAAGGAGGGGAGTTCTGTTTTAACCATTTTCTAAACTGTGGATACAACAGTATACATGCAGTACATTTTTCAAATATAAAAGTGATTATTGCACTGCAAGTAAAAAAGATAGCATGATCTGAGAAAGAAAAAAATGGGATTGAGACCAGATGGCTCGGGTTTGAGTCACTGCTTCACTACTGTCTTAGTTACTCTAAGAAAGTCAATTACACTCTGATATCAGCTGTCTTATTCTTAAAATAAGAAAACCGGGCTTCCCTATACACTCTGTATCAGACTTAAATGAAATGATGACATGAGTGCATCTGGTACGGAATTGGCTCTTTAAAAAATCTTAGTATCAATGTAACAGCCTGGATGGGATCCTGGAACAGAAAAAGGAAATTGGGTCAAATATAAGGAATTTAAATAAAGTATGGACTTGAGTTAATAATAATGTATCAATATCGGTTCATTAATGATGACACATGTATGTGTTAATGTAAGATGGCAATAATGGAGGAAACTGGGTGAAGGGTTTAATGGGATCCTCTATCTATCTTTGCAATTTTTCTGTAAACCTAAATCTATTCTAAAATTAAAAGTATTTAATATGTTAAAAAAAGAAACCTACCCAATATTCATCTTTTCTTCCCTTTTCAATATTAACCCCTTAAAGTCTAGATTTTCTTCACTGGCAGTGTTTTATATATATATATACATTTAGTTCAATTCTACAGAAAAAAAACATGTCACATATTTGTCTCTCCATCAAGACTGAGGGGTGTTTTCCATTTCTCCTAATATGGTAAGGAACTCAGGGGAACTGAAAAACTAACCAGTCGTGACCATCCTTCCTTAACTAAGGAAACTTCTTTTGTCCCTTCAAACAGTCAAAAATTGGACCTAAAATCTCACACAGTCTTTCCCATCTAAAGTAATGACAAACAGAAACACTTGCTTCCCGGCATTAACAGAGCTGCTGTGGATCGTTTGTCCTGGAGATTACCTTTCTTCAACCCCCTTCCTTGCTTCTACTCCCCATCATGAAGACTGCTGCCACAATTGCATAAACACGTGTCTCAGTTCCAGTCAGGATTTTATCAATAACTACAAAGTTGCAAAGATAGAGGTAGCCTAGACGTGCCCCTCAGACAGATTATTAAAATACATGAAGTGCTCATTTTAACTGGGAAGACTCAAAGAACACCAGTTAGAAGACTCTGTCTAAATGCATTTGAGTACTTTTTTTTTTAATGACTGTTGCCAGAAGTTCTTATTATGATAATAAAAATCCAATTTTTAAGAGAACCTACCAGATGCTGACATTTAAAAATAAAATACTTCTAGTATTTCTCTATATTCTATGACTTACCACCAAATGTAAAGAAAAAGGAGGGCCAGAGAGCACGATAATCTCAAAAGAAAAAGCAAAATTATCAAGTATTTATTGACTAACTGCTAGGTCTTTGGCATTCTTGTTGACATGAGAAATGTAAAACAAAATGAGGTATGATTTCTACTTTTAGTAAATTTGCAATCCCATTCACAGACAGGGTGAACAATACCATAGAATAGTTCTTGAGTTCTTCCTACTGTTTAGTATCTCAAGGGCATAGCATACATGATGTCTTTCAATATAACATTCAACAGTCCGGAAAGGTAAGTATTATTCTACCCATCTTCTATATTAGAAGGCTAAGGCTCAAAAAGACAAAGGTATGACTCCAAATCCACACAGCTAGTAAGAGCCAGGCTTGGATTAAAACCAGGGCTATGATACCAAAGCCGGTATCCTTAACCATGATGATATAGCACTCCATTTTGAAAAGTTAAATCCAACCACTTCTTTGCAAACAACTTGCAATAGCTTCCCTGAAACGAAAATAAAACATAAGCACCTTCTGTGGCATATCTCAGTAGCAATGAGAGAATATACACAAAGAGGAAAGTATCAGCTGCCCAGGGCCTTGTTAGCCAACACCTTGAACTGCCCTTGAGACTGACTTGGTCATGAACATCAGTTCTCCTGCACCATAGGTGGTAAAACAGTCATCTAACGATTGACACAGTGAGCTGGTTTCAAGAGCCCAGCAAACTTGAAACTGCTGTGGCATTCAAGTTCCTTAGCCATTCTACACATTCCTAAAGTGTTACCATGATAAAGTGTTCACTGATGCACAGATAACGCCAAAGCCAGCAAGGGGGAAGCATGACTTTTACAACAACATTTCAAGGTCAGATGTTACCCAACTGTGCAAGACCATGTTCAACTCTTAGATTATAAAAATGCAGATCTAGTTTCTCAAGGTCTCTAGGATAGAGTTCAAATTAGGTTGTTTAAGAGAGGGGCCCTTTTCAGTTGTATGAGCAGCTTTGTCCAGAATTTAGCTAATTCATTAGATAACTTTGGACAAGGGGATTTTTCCAGGAATAGACCCAGTAACCAAACAGTGACAAACTAAGAGCTATATTCTGTTCTGATGCAGAGGTAACATTTATTTATCCTAGGAAGCTCTTCTCTGAGGAGATTAGAGTATACAATTGCCTCTTGGGACTCACTCCAAACCCACTGGGGAATCCCCTGACGTGTCACCATCCTTCATTCTCCCTTACTCTTAATATAAAAATGGCACTGGTTCATCCTCCCTAAAGGAATTTTGCCCAGAGTAAGGAAGATGGCCAAATAGTATTTATGAAGAATTTATAGCTACGATTTAACAAGTGAACTTTCCCTATTCTGGAACCAATCTGAGTATGGCCAGGGAGTGGCTACTTATCTGGTACCCCTTTGCCAGGAATCTCTGCCCTTATCGTAAGGCAGGTTAGTATGTTGAGATATTAATTTGGGTTTTGTTTATTTCCGAATTTTTTCTTCACCCTTCCCTTATTCCAAAAAGGCAGCCAGACTTTTGTTCTTCTTACCTCAAAGACTTTTGTTGTAGAAGGCTCCTGAAAACATTTCTGCCCACTTTCTGACTTTTCCACTCAGAAAGCTTGGATTCCTTAAAGAGGTTAAACTAAGGGTCATGGAAGGGTAGAGAGAGGTGAGTGCTTTTGATAGGTAAGGTGCGGAAACAGCCATGGGAAACTGGACATTACCCTGGAAAGGGAATGGAGTGGAGGGTCTCATTGGTAGTGAGGCTATATACCTCATTTTCTGGCAGTACTTTGAAAGATAGCAAAACTTTTTAAAGAAATGGCTGCCTTGGAGATCTAGAAGTCTGGGTCCTAGAAAGTGTGTCACAGCTGAAGCAAACGCCGTCATAGCCTACTTGGCATTAAGACAGCAGAGCCATCCACATCCAAGGACCAGTAAGGTACAGAAAATGAGGACCCTAGTAGCTGGGAGGCTCTTTCACAATTTTTTTAAGCACCATTTTGCTTTTTGATGACCCTAAAGTATCAAAATGACTGAGATACAATCTCCTGCCCAATTGGATAGAGATTTAATTTGATTCAGAGGCATGCGACTCCTCTTCTCTGCCTAAATTCCAGCTGTAACAATAATTTGAGCTTCAATACTCTTCTGGCTCTATTCTGTGCCCCTTCCCTTCCTGGCCCCATCCCCACCCCTACACCTCCCCACCCTCCTTACAGGTCATCAGAGATACATCTACACCATTTTTGCTTGTGGATGATAGAGGTATTTTTAATTTCCAATAAAAGGAAGTAGTCACCCATAACTTCTCAATATGAAAACCGTAAAGATTTATCTTCACTTAAATATGCAACTAGAAATGGCAAATAATTTGCCAATTCATTACCTCCTGAAGAATATCCTGGAAAATTTGAGCTGAAATTAAGTGAAACTTTGGCCAACAGGAACATTTGAATTTTGCTTTATTGAGCTATTAAGCTAATATATTCTCTTCTTTAAAGTTTCTGCTGTGGTATGTTTGATTCAAAGCAATCTTCCAATTGTTTTACCATTAGCTTGAAGCAAAGGAAAATGAAAAGCATGACAAGGCATAAAATTGGCCTTAGCAATATCTAAGCTTGGTTCAGCCGTGACCATTATCCTCAGTGCTCTTACAGTCTGAGCAAAACAGCCATAAAATCGGGTTATTGTTTTTAATTTTACAACCCATGATTTATTTTGTTTAACTTTAGTGACAGCCTGTGATCTCAGTAAGTGTCTTCAGTTAGGAAATGCAAGCAGGAAATCAAGGCCCAGAAGTCATTAGTCGTAGCATGTAGTCATGTCATTTATCTTCCTGTATCACCACCAGAGTGTGATCCATGTGATTTCCATTATATAAACTAACACTAGAAATTCTGAAATCAGAATAGCTCATAGAATGAAAGAGTTCATGTGGTCAGCTTCAACTTCCCCGGCACTCTGACTCTAGACCCTGGGCAGCTAGAACCTATGTTCTGTATTTTACTTTCAAACCTCTCTATCCCCCAAGCAAAATGTTCACATAAGGAGGTTATAAGCTTACTGGGTAGGAGATAACTGAGCTTACAAATTTGGTCATTAGGAAGACCTGACCTTTAACAGCTGTATGCCCTTGGGGCACTATATTTAACTCTTCGAATCTCATTTTCCTCATCCAAAAAAAGTAGGGATCATAACATTATCTGCATCATAGGGTTGTTATGAGAAATAAATGCCATAATACTTGCAAAGTATTTATCAAAGTAAAGGTTTGCCATTATTATCATTAATTTTTTGTGAGGATAACAATAAATGAATGAATTTCTAATCCTTTATAAATGTCAAATTAACCATTTCTTTAGTAGAAAGAACATTGATTGCCTTTTCCCATGACAATGGTAGTGTTTGTTGGTACCATATGGGACTGTGACCCAAATTTGTCTGGCATATTATTCTGAATCCATTTTAAGTAACTGAGAAAACTTATTCATCTTTATACCTCCATGTAACTTATCTACCAGTATACAACAAATCACATCAATGTTTCATGGCTTAAAATAACAATATACACATACTCAAGGTTTCTCTGGGTCAGGCATTCAGGAGTGGCTCAGTCAGGTAGTTACAGATCAAAGTTTCCCATGAGTTTGCAATCACAGGTCACCAGGAGCTGCAGTCCCCCAAAAGAAATGGAGGAACCATTTTCAGTGTAGCTCAGTCACATGATTGGTAAGCTGGTGTTGGCAAGGTAAGTCCTCTCGAGGAGGGCCTCTCCACAGGGCTGCTTGAGTGCCCTTACATAATGCCAGCTGGCTTCCCACAGAGCTGCAAGTCCTCTTAAGATCCAACCTCAGAAGATATATGCCATCATCTCTGCCATAATTTTTTGGCCATTCAGGCCAACCTTGATTCAGTGTGGAAAGGTGCTATGAACTGAATGTTTGTGTGCTCCACCTCCAAACTTCAAATGTTGAAACCCAATCCCCAGTGTGATTGTATTTTGAGGTAAGAACTTTAGGAAGTAATTAGTCATGAGGTAGAGCCCAAATGAATTGGCATTCTTTTTTTTTTTTTTTAATTTATTTTTTACAGACAGAGATCACAAGGAGGCAGAGAGGCAGGCAGAGAGAGAGGAAGGGAAGCAGGCTCCCTGCCAAGCAGAGAGCCCGATGTGGGGCTCGATCCCAGGACCCTGAGACCATGACCTGAGCCGAAGGCAGAGGCCTTAACCCACTGAGCCACCCAGGTGCCCCCAAATGAATTGGCATTCTTATAAAAGAGACCTCAGAGTGTTCCTTTTCCCCTTCCAACATGTGAGCATGGTGTAAAAGATGTCTATCCATGAACCAGGAAGCAGGCCTTCGCCGGACATCAAATCTACCAACACCTTGGTCTTAGACTTTACACAATCTGGAACTGAGCAAAATAAATTTCTATTATTTAGAAGCCACTCAGTCTGTGGTCTTCTTTGATAGAAGCACAGACAGACTGATACAGAGAGGACTGCAAATGGGTGTGAATAGCAGGAAATGAGGATCATGAGACACCCACTTGGATGCAAGCTACCACAGCCCAAAACCTGACTCTCAGTGATCCACACACTCACTCGCCTCACCCCAAGGCCACTAAAATTCTCATCCTACTACAGCATTAGCTCAGGCTTAAGGCCCAGGATCTTATTCTCTAGCACATATGCCAACTCCTTGACTGCAGCTTAATCCTCCTTCTGTCTGGAAAGGTTTTTCCATGGTTGTTGGCACCTCTCTCTGGGCTCTCAGTTCTGGGATTTTGTGCTTTGTTTTTTGTGTGTTTTGTTTGTGTTTTTGTTTGTGGTTTTTATAACATCATCCTACTTTAGGGTACCGAATTCTGTATTAGTTATTTGCTGCTGCATAATAAATCACTTCAAATCTTAGTGGCTTAAAACAATAATAATCGCTTATACTCTCCTATGGTTTTCTTATGTCATGAAGTCCAAAGCAGCTTGATTAGGCATTTTTAACTCAGAGCTGTTCATAAGGTTAGAAAGTCTTATGTTGGCTGGGGATACAGGTGCCTGAAAGCTTGACCGAACTAAAGGACCTATTTCTAAAATGGCTCCATCACACGGCTGTCAAGTTAATTCTTCTCTTTGTGGGCCTCTCTGCACTTGGGTGTCCTCATGATATGGTGGCCGGCTTTCTCCAGACTGGGTTATCTGAGAGAGTAAGATGGAAACCACAGTGTGTTTTATGAATCAGTCTTAAAAATCACACAGGTTTGTTTCCACTGTATTTTATTTGTCACACAGACCAGCCCTCATCCACCTGAAAGGGACTACAGAACACTGATGCTCACTGGAAGTTGGCTACCGCATATCCCTTCCCAAAAGAAAAAAATGAGAAGACTTTTCCCTAAATTGAACTATAACTACACATTTATATTTCATAAATGGGCTTACTAACAAATCAAATTTCTATATACAACCACTAGGAATTGTATTTCTGGAAAGGAACTTTCTATCCATAACCATATTGAAGCAGTTTGAAGAAAGGTAGGCCGTGAGGTCACATGTCATGGGGTAAATTGGCCACTCAGTGAGGAGTCACAAGGCTGGCATCAAATTGGGGAATTCATCAGAGTCTAGGGTCTGACCATTCGGCCTTATGGTATGGAAATTAAATTTTCCAGCCCGTTAAGAAATCATTCACCTTTCTAAGGCAGCTATAGACTGAATTTCCACACCTTCCCCCTCAAATTCATGTGTTGAAAGGTAATCTCCAATGTGCTGGTATTTGGAGGTGAGGCCTTTGGGAGGTGCTTGGATCATGAGGGAAGAGCCCTTATAAATGGGATTAGTAGCCTCATAGAAAAGGATCCCAGAGAGCTCACTTCCCCCTTCCACCATGTGAGGGCATAGACATCTGTCTATGAACCAGGAAGTGGGCCCTTACCAGACATGTAATATGTCAGTGCCTTGCTCTTGGATTTCCCAGCATGCAGAGCTATAAGGAATAAATTTCTGTTACCCAGTCTATGGCATTTTGTTCTAGTTGGCCAAATGGACTAACACAAAGGTAGATTAGCATTAACAAAGCTCCCAAAGACTAATGCATAGAAAACCACAATAGCCAATTTGTATATATCAGTTTAGGCCCTAAACCGTAACAGACTATGTATGCTCAATAGAGTTCACTCCATAGACATATCTACATGGAAAGATAAAGTATTTCTAGAAAATATGTTATTATTTGTTGAGCATGGAACTACATACAGCAAGGGGATTTAGTTGGACTGTCATCAAACTCTCAGAGCTGTAGGCTATGCTTTTATCTCCACTTAAGGAGACAGACTTATAACACTGGCAAGCCGTTCAGTCCTAGGTCAGGTTGCCCTGAACCACACTTCGATGAAGACCATTGGTGCTTACCTCTGTCCCTTAACCTTTTCAATGTTTCCATAGCTGACCAATTTCCGTTACTTTCTGTCCTCACATCCATTATCTTTCTTCATATCATGGACAATTCTGCAATCATTCAGTCACTTGAAGACAAAGAGATTCACATTTTTTCCATGCTAGCATACTTGAGAGGAATGATGTGTTTTCACCAAGAACTGAAGCTAAATGACAATACTGAATTTAGGAGAGGGGGAGATAGAGGTGATTTTAAAAATAAGATCATTCTATTATGGCCATGGTAAAGAGATAAGACCTCTTACTGCTACCATTTTGAGAATTGCAGTTAGGATAAATTTACACATTTTTAAAGTGATCCATTGAATATGTTTATAGTTCAGCAGCTGGACATACTTTCTTATGTCCAAATTTTAATAGGGCACCTCATTTTTGCCTCCAAATCTTGCCTACATGCCCCTGTTTTTGGCTCGAGCTTGGAAAGAGGCACATATTTTCTTCCATCAAACTGGATTACATACTGGTTTGGTGTGCTAACTTTAGAAGCAGAAATCTTCCAATTGACCCCGTCTCAGAAGTTTCAAATTATCCATCTCACTGATGGACTCATAACCACTTACACCCAGTTATTTTTGTGAGCTTACTCCTATAACTCACCTACTTCGTGGTCTTGGGAACTACTTCATTTTCTGTTGCCCGTCTGCTAGAGAGCAGACCAGCCACTATCCTCCATCCAGTTTCTAACTAGAGGGTGGAGTCATCTAATCCTCTGTGTTTTCTGGAGTTTCCACTCATTCCACTTGGCATCCTTTTTCTGTTTCCCAATTGAAAGTCAAGTATAAGCTCTCCCTGGCCTTATACACTTATGAGAGTTCTGGTATCTTTCAAATATTCAGTTTAATCACTGTTAAGATTATAAAATTGCAGTAAATTGATATGAACACTTCCCTCATTCTCTTTCTCTCTTTTTTTTAAAGTTAAATATGTGATCTTTAAAATAAATGTATATATTACTTTGTTACTAGTTGCCTCTCCTCCTTTCTAATTTCATTGTTCCCACCCACCCCTGCCTCATTGCCCAGGAATAATATTCTCCCATTTTGAATAGCAACAAAAATAACAATTTACAATTATGTAACTCAGCAATGAAAATTACATAAGAGGACCTAACACTCATTGATAGGAAACAAAATTCCAGACTACTAGGTGCTATTTCATTAATAAATGTTCACTGTGGTTACTCATTTAAATGTTTATTTTCATTCTTCCTAGATTTAAGGCATATTTCAAGACACCTCTACAGAAATACTAAGTTCTCCTCGTTATAAGTACAGGGCAAGGTGCGGAAGTCAGGGAAGGGCTCAGGGAGGAGGTCTGCATATTGCCATGCAGCATAATCAGACCATTCAGCAGGGGGTGTCAATACTGTTTTAAGGAAACGCACAGTGTTCACATTGCATCTCTGGCCACTCGTCATCTACACAGTTGTGAATCTCTCCCAGGCAGAAATCTGCTGTGTGTTCACACCCCACCACATCTCAAGTTGCTAAGAGGAGCTCGGCGCCCTCTATTCTGGCAGTACCTCACAGTATCACAACCACCAAGGTCCATTCTAGTTGTTCAACACAGATCGGCCAGAAGACCTGCTGTCCACTGGCTCAGTGGACATTTCTCAAGGACTGGAAAAGAATTCCACAGCCATTGCCAGTTGTCAGGAATGGTGGGGCCTTTTATATTCAATGACTTACATTAAAAGTCCAGAAAGCAATAAAGCTTTAAAAGTCAGCTAGCCCAGGACATAGCTCTGTCAGTCCGGTCCCATGAGAAAGTCCTGTTTTGCCAATTGGGGTCCTTTCTAAATGCTGGATTTCATTTATTCTCAGCTTCATTCAAACATCTAGTTTTCACAAATGAAGTTCAAATTACCATAGCATTCAGTCCCCATTTGTCAGTGCAAGATCTCAGCTTATAACCTTCCCTTCAACACCACCACTAAATATCTTTAGGATTGTTCATGGAATTTTCAGGGAGATCAGGGGTTCATGTGTTCGCAGGATGATTATGTTGTTATTTCCCTCCAAGAAAGCACTACCAGCTCTTGACAATGGTGGCCCAAAGCCTTGGGAGCAAAGCTGCGCCCTTGGTGGTGGTAGACATGGAAGCCTTATGTGTGTGTGTGATATGTGGTGTGTGTGTGTGGTATGAATGGGGTGTGTGTGGTATGTGTGTGTGATATTCACATGTGATTTATGGTGTGTGTGTGTACATATGATATGAGTAGTACATGTACAATGTGTGTTGTGTATATCGAATGTTTGATTATGATGCATAGTGTATGTGTGTATGTGTGGCATGGAACATGACTGGTATGTGTGAAGTATATGGTGTATGTGTGTGGTATACATGAGTGTGATGTGTGTGGTATGTGTGGTGTGTGGTATCAGGGAATGTACATGGCACCCTGTTCCCATGACTCCATCTGCTTTACATCTGTCCTTGAACCTCTGTGACTCTACTACCCCTCTCTCTCCTCATGCTCCAAATCAGTCCCTCTGGTGCTGCTGGGCAGAAACGCCACAACATTTCTCTAATCCTGTAAGTCCTTGAACCTCTGTGACTCTACTACCCCTCTCTCTCCTCATGCTCCAAATCAGTCCCTCTGGTGCTGCTGGGCAGAAACGCCACAACATTTCTCTAATCCTGTAAGTTCTCGTTCCTTTGCCTACCCCTCAGGTGGCCCTACACTCTTCCCACAACCAAATCTCAGTACTCCCTTAGTCAAAACACACACACACACACACACACACAACACATCAATAGATACAAGGAGGGCTGGGGAAGGGGATAACCCAACACCAGATGCATCTAAATCTCAGTTCCTGCCCATCTAGGGCTTTGTGTTACAACAATCTATCCATTAATGAAGTAATTTAATTCCTCAATAAATAATTCTGAGCTCTTAACATGTGTTCAACAATCAGCAAAAACTGAGATACAACCATAAATAAGATAAATAAAAAAGATAAATGAGAGGGGTCTGTTCAGCGGGCACTGAACTTAGTTTAAGGGAGATACACAAGAGGAAGAGACAGTTATGACACTGCACTCTCTGCACTTGTCTGGAGGAGGCGGGGTCCTACTAGAGGGCACCCAGAAGACATCAACCTCATCGGGAGCTTCAGCAGAGGCTTCCTGGGGAATGGGATATCTGGGTAGAAATCTGATTGGCAAACAAAAATGTGGGAGAGGGCTGCAGGTAGAAGACTCTACATTTGTGTGAGGGCCTGAAACATTGAAAAGCTTAAATAAATTATAGTAAGCTCAGAGAATAAAGTGGAAGGGGAGAGCGCAAGAGATAAATACAAAAATGAAAACAGGAACTAGGTTGGTTTTCTCAAAACATAGTCCAAGGACCTCCTGAAAGAGAATCACACATTCTAATTTTTTTTTTTTCAATGTTTTAGCTCCTCTCCAGATTCATTCCCTTTGAATCAGGGGCACATTAAAATAAAGGTGCATTTTTTAAAAATTTTCTCAGTGGGTCTTATAAAAGTAAAGTTTGAGAACCATTGGACTACATCAAGCAAGGCCAGTTGAGTCACTTTCAAGAGTTTGGACTTACCCAAAAATAAATGGGAAGCCTTATTATGCAATGCAGTGACGTGACTAAGATGTGTGTTTTTGATAGCTCATTAGAGAAGCAATTAGAAAATGGACAAGTTGAGCAACAGAGATCTCTTTGGCCATTTTTAGCTGTGGTCATTAGGTTGAAGTCCAGGATTTCAGCATATTTGAATATTTGGATTACCAAATTATATACCCAACTAAAATCCTAACCATTCACATTCTCAATTTAAGTTAGCCTGCTTTAGGGTGATCAACTGTCCTGTTTGCCCAGATCTGAGGGATTTTCCAGGAAGTGGGACATCAGTGTTAAAAACAGAAGAGTCTCAGGCAAACTGAGATGAATTAGTTACCCTATAATTACCAAGAATAATCCCCATAATAATCTATCAGGTCATACAGAGTTCTCATTATAGTGCTCTTCTTTAAAAAAAAAAAAAAAATCCTGAGATTAAAAGCATATTTTTGAAAGTGAGAAAAGAAGGTATTAAAGAGAACAGAATTAAAACAATCATTTGCAGTTTAAAAAAAATAAATAACCCCACACACACTGCTGCTTGAATGCGAATTTAAAGCACAAATAAAAATTCTGGCAGCACCTTTTAATTTGTAAGAGCAGAGGCTCTCAAGCATGGTGTTGCAATCAGTAGAGGGGCGTGTTGCAAGGAAATTGTTTTTTACTACTCATAATTAAAGGACTGAGTTTGTAAATGATTTACTCTTAAAAATACAGAAAATCAAGGTTGCCTCACTTGCATTCTGTTATATTTTCTTCAGCAGGAGAGAAAGTGGTGGAGTAACAACAAACCAAGGCAGTATAACCAAAAACTCATGGACTGGCTCTGGACAAAGAATTACAGATCCTTTCTACATTGGGAAAAAGGGGATTGAGTAGTAATTCTTAAGGAGTCAGTTGGCAAGTCAGTTCACCAAAGTTCCAAACTTTGAAAAGCAAAGAAAGAAAAAAAAACATAAAAAAATTAAAAACACTTTCCTTTTAAATGTTCAGTGGTTATACCAGGAGAATTTTTACCCAAATATTAGTACTCCGGTTGATTTTAGGTGGTACAGAGATAAAGCATTTTGAACTGTAACACTGTGATGGGAGTAATGGGGAATGGGAAAATATTAAATTAGTGTATGACATCTGTCATTTCATAAACATTGTTGCTTAAAAATGGTTAAGTAGAAACATAAGTCAATGAAAAAGACATTTAATAAATAATAGGACAGGTGGCAGACAACAAAAATTTGTGGAAGTGGTATGGGAAGACTCAAGCGTGGGTAATGTGATACTTGTCTAAGTAAAAACAGAGAAAAATTCTATATCTTTTTCTTATCAGGGGAGAGCAACACAAAATTCACATTTCAAGGCAGAATCACTTAACTTTTACATAGTAGAGACGTCAGTTCATGTATTTCCGCCAGTTTCAGTAGCTACATCAGATATTTTCAAAACAAGCATCCAATTGAAAAAGGAACAGATCAAAATGAAAGCAAGCATGACTACACAACAAAAATTTTAAATTATGATTTTAGCAGCAATCAAATCATAAAGAATCTCATTTCTCAACAACTGTGTGTCATGATCAAAATATAATAGCAGCTCAAACTTTCAATCCGTTTGATTGCCTAAATGGATATTATCTACCCAAAGAGGTCAGAAAACAAAAACTCTTGAGTCAAAAACAAAGAAAAACAGACAGTTGTTAAAATATTAAAGTACTTTGACGTGTGTGTGTGTGTGTGTGTATACATATATATATACACATATATATATATATATATATATAATCTACCACGGATGTTTTTTGGACATCCAAACCCCTTACATTTGTTAAAAACTATGATTTAAAATTGTTTCTAATATTTCTCCAAGTATCTTATAAATCTTTCTAAAGCTCTATTGCAAAATTTTATAATACAAAAAATAAGCTTTAAATGCCTGCTGTCAAATTTTATTTTCTCTCCTTTACAATCTAATTATTTATCATGAGACCACATTTTCAGTTGAACTCTACTTTATGATTTTATGTGTGAATAAATGCAGTTCTCTTGGATTTGAGCAAAATGTATCAGACTGGACTTTTACATCCCAAAATGTATTTTCTTAAGGTAACTGGATTTTTCTTCCTGGAAAAGGTAGCATTTAAAAAATAAATAAATAAGATAAAATAAAAACATAAAGCATTGCAAGTCAACCTAAAGTTTGCTCTCTGACTGGCCCTGTGTGCAATTGTTCAGTTCCAGCAATTACATTTTTAGGATGTATAGGAAGTCAGAAATTAAACTATGATTCTGAATCCTTTATTTATCAATTCACTTCTAATAAAGTAAATGTCAGTATTCCTTTGGGGTTAAAATGCTGCTCATGTCAGATCATCACAGAGAAGTTTCTATGAGACCTTAGGGAATCGGGTTTTATACACGTATCTCTGCCATTAATAAAATCTCCAAGAAAAATTCTTATTTCCACTAACTACAACAGTCTCTTTTCTAGAAAAGAATAGTATGGCATAATAGTTAAGATGCCAAGTGTTGGAAGCAGATGCTTTAGTTTGAATTTCACCTCTTCCACTCACTACCCACTGACCTCGGGCTATTTACTTAACCTCTCTTTTTCTCATCTAGAGAAAAAGGATTGTAAGAGTACCTGCCTCTTAGGTTGTTACGAGAATTAAAGAGTTAATGCACATAAAGTAGTAGGAAAGTGTCTACCACACAGTTTATTCAATAAATTAGCTTTTATCATAATCTCTCACCATCACTCACCACCCTTGTACAAGCTGTCCAAGGACTTTTCTGGAACACTATTTTCAAAGACCCATTTCCTTGAAAATACACTGGGAAATACTAACAAGAGATTTTTATTGAAGGCAGCAAATGTGCACTAAACACATGACAATTAGATGACCCTGAAGTCTTCTCAAATTTGAAATTAAATTAATATGGGCTGTTGTTAAAGGAGAGTAAGAAGGCTTTCCTTTAATTTCCTACACCTAATTATTCTTGGCCTCAACATCATTAGTATGGCAGTCGTTAACAGGATAGTAGAATTACTTATACTTTGGGGGTGCGGGACAGGAGATACCCAGGAAGGTCCCCAGAAACCAGACTGGAGATTACAGAAGCCAAGACTACGCCCGTTTCTCAGGAACAAGAAGACTCACATTAGCCAAAATGTGAAAACCAGAGGGACTAAAAGGATTGAAATATTAGAGAGTTAATTAATAAATTCATGACATCAATAAGATGAGTGGAAAGAACTGAACAACTCTTGGCGAGTCATTATTCTTTAGTAAATGAGGATTAAAATAGCTACTTTTAAAGATAACTCTGTGAAAGGACGTGAAACCTATGTCATTTCGTATTTCTATACTGAATATAGAGGAGTCATGGAGGTTTGCTGTTTAAATAAAACGGTACTTAGAAATAAAATTTCAGGTTACATTACTAGATTTTTATCAAAGTATCATCAGCACAAAGTACATATTTAGGACTTTATGCTATGAAGTGAATTGTCTCCACAAATACCTTTTTTTTTCTATTTTTTAATCTCTAGCCAAATATTACCATATTTCTCAGAATCTTACAATTATAATAACAAGGATCTCCTAGTTCCTTTTTACCATAGACAAGGTACAAGATAGGTCTACTCTATGGTGCATTCTAAGGATAGCAGAACATATATTATAGCATTTTTATAGCAAGTTCTCATGGCTTTTTGCCCCTTTATTGGAATACAGAATAAAGAACAGAAATACTCTTCCCATACAAGTGCCCTTTGAAATGAGGACTGTTGCTCCACAGAGCTTTTTCTTACATGTGAAAAGTTTAAATAAAGAAAGAAAAAAAAAACTGTTCTCATGCATCCCACATTAAAACAACAATAGAAATAAAAATAATTCTATCCCATCGAGGCATTTCAGTCTCCAGCCTTTGATTCAGTTGAAACCTAGTTTTGGTGCCAAGAGATTTCAGGCTCCAGTGAAGGGAGAGAATCAGAGCCCATCATTGATTCTGGGTAATCTGGATAATCTTGGATGGGGTTCAAAGTATTCAATTGGATCTAGGATTGGAATATAGGATTTTTTTTTATGCAGCCATTATTTTGTTTAAAAGCAACATTTTAAAAATCATTTCTTATATTTTAGAAAAACTCTAGATTATGCAGCATAAATGCTAGCTAGCTACAAAGTGAAGTTCCCATCATGACACCATGTGCCTACATTTTCCTCAGAAAATGAAGATATTAAGCCTGCAATGATACTTGCAAATTATCCAGAGAAAACAGATTTTAAAAAACTGTGCTTTGTCCTCAATTAGCTAAATAATTCAAAATACTCACTTTCACCTGCAGTAGTGGGGCTAATTAGAGCCTAAAATAGGTTTGGCTTCAATTACCTAGATAATCTACTTGTGTATTTATTTTGTCTGAAATTAGAAGCTTAAAAATGAATCAACTTTCAAGTGAAAGCTGCATGACTTTGAAAACTCACTTCCAGAACAGTTTGACTTCAAAATGACCTCTTTGGGTGGCCTATTTGTAAATATACTTAATAAACACTGGTCTTACTTATTTTTGACTTCACTTCAAAAACTCTAAAATATTAATAAATTCAAAAGCACCTCCTAACCTGTCCATCATGAATTTACTTCCTCGGCCAACTTTACACACACACACACACACACACACACTGTACACCCCTATCCTCTCACTCATTTTAGCCTCATTCTGATGGGAGCACTAACAACAGTCTGTGCTGTGTAGAATTAGGAGTCTCAGGTTTGTCTGTACATTAGAATCACCTGGGGAGCTAATACTCAGGCTACTGAACACCAATTAAATCCAAGTTTCTAATACTGGAACCCAGGCACCAAGTTTGTAAGAACTTTCCAGGTGAACCCAGGGTTGAGGACACTGTTTTAAGAATCGGATAATTTTTCTATAAAATAGCCTGAAAAAGACAAATCAAAGCACCAGACTTTTCCTTCTCACCTTCGCTTCCATCTTTTCTCCTTTTATCCTCTACTCTGCTTAACTGAACTCAGTCATTCTAGATGTAGAAAAGATGAGAAAGTAAAAAGTTCCCACAACACTTCAGGTTTTGTTTTTTTTTTCATTTACTTATTCAATCAATAAATATTTTCTACATAACTACTATACAAGTTAGTCTTTATGAGAACTTATTAAAGCATAAGACTTTCCCTGAGGGATCTCACAACATAATACGAAAGATGGTTAGGAACAAAATTAATTATGGTATTGGGTCATAAGTGCCAATAGTGGGGTACAAGGGAGGCGTAAAGAACTAGTTTCGTCATAGACCTCATGAACAGCTTTTCAGAAAAACTGCACTGGACTTGGTCAGGAATGCAGAGTTGGGGCCCTTAAGCAAACAGAGGGGGAAATGGAGCAGCATTCCAGACAGAGAGCAAATCTATGTAAAAGCATAAAAGCATGAACAAGTCGGGTGAGTCAGAAGCCCTAACTAGTTTGGTGTGGATAGAGGGCAGTAGGATGTGTGTGTGTGTATGTGTGTGTGTGTGTGTGTGTGATAGAGACAGAGAGAGAGAAATTATAGAACTCTGGTGCAAAACAATTACAGGGAATACTTACAATTAGAAATAAGGTGATTCTCCAGATTTTAAGTATGCAATTGGATTAGAAGGCAGAAAGAAAAATGTCTAAAAAGACGTTCGATATTGGGTGAGCTATGTTCTCATGTCAAAAGTAACTGTCTTAAATCCCACAGCACACACTGAAAAGACAGAGATAGCAGTACATGTGTTATATCCCCCTCAACATGAAGAAGATGCGTGCATGGGCGGCTCAACTATTTAAACTTCTCTGTATTTACTACTTGTGATCTCACCTCACTTAGGATCTTGCTTCTATTTCAACTACTCTTAACCATTTCCTCGTGTGTAAATCCTATCCTGTTCAAATGCCAATTCTAGCACATTTTCTCAATCCCTGCTCCTGTCAGAAATCCTGAATACTATCCCTCCCTGAATCTGAGCAACTGTATCTCTTCTTGCCTCACACAAGAGCGACATATTCACATGTTTGATTCTTCCTCTAGAGCGGGATCTATCTACTCTTTTAAAAATAGGCATTTATCAAGTGCCTGGTACATCATCTCATTTAATCCTAACAAGAGCAAGTACTGTAACTTAGAAATTACTACCCAAATATTCAGATGACTAAACTGAAGTTCAAAGAGTTAAATGATTTCCCCAAAATTATACAACTAGAAAGTGTATGAGGCCCTTTCTAAATCATATTTGGAAACAGGTTCTCTTATCCCAACTATAATGCACTCCTTAATCTTACTGAAAGAACGAGTCCAGCACCATCTTTTGTACAGAAAGGTAAACAATAAATATGTGTTTAATAAATAGTTTCTGTCTTGCTTTTGCTATAAATATATATGAGTGTATGTCTAAATATGCAAAAATACACCCACACTCATTCTCTATGTAGATTTAGTAAGGTGGACCCATAACTCCTACTTTACAAATTAGGTATGTCCCAAATGTTTGATTACAAGCCAATTTTTGAGATGCAAAACACTTTTTCCCCAGAAACAATGTCATACTAAGAAGGTAAGACATGGGGTGAACCCACAAAATGCCTTCTGAACACAGGGAAGTATCAGAATGCAAGTAGCCACCTTATGTACAATGTTTCATTTGAAAGTATATTCATAGTTTTATTTTCTCCTAAACCAGGAGCTGGGAGTTCCCATCATCCATACTCTCCAACTTGTAAAGATATGAGAAGGGGACCCTATTCAGATGTGTAAATGCTCCAGATTATAGAGCATAAATAATGCCACACAATACATGTAATATATGTATATAAGCTCCCAGAGAACAGAGATTTTTCTTTTGTTCACTGATAGAACCCAAACCCTGGAATGGTACTGAGGACTAATAGCACATAACAGGCTCTTCATAAATATTTTTAAATTTCAAAAAAATGAATACTTTATGGAAGATCAGTCTTTCTGACTTGTCCTAGAATTAAAACACAAAAGGCAATGTACAGTTGACCCAACAGGGTTTAGACCAACTCATGGCCACATAAAATCTTAGAATCCACAGCTTCAGGATGAATGAGGAAGACACAAAAATCTAAAAGAGATCCATTAATGTGGCTATGAGAATGGAAGATTAAACCCAGAAGATAAATGGTCTTTAAACATAAGTATCTGGTCTAGTTGAGAGCTAACCTCACCTCTTATAGATATAGAATCTACGAGTCATCTTGGCACAGAGAGGACTGACTATCTGAGCTTTTTCTCCAGTGGAGACAGGACACAAAGTTCTAGATTGAAACTGCCACGTGAGAATGGAAGAAGATTAATTTCAGTTGGAAGGAAAGATATGTTTTAGTGTAGAAACTGTGGTCTTCTGCAGATTTAGTTTACCAAGGTAAATTGTGGAATTTAAGAATAGCAAAAAAAAAAATTTTTTTTTTTTAATTATGTAGACGCCATGCAATTTTGAGGCAGGGGCTGGAGGAGGTGACCTTTCAGGGCATTCACTAGCCCATGAAACAAGGAATAAAGCCAAGTTTTAATGAAATCTCACATAGCTTTATTCTTATTTCCCTGGAATTAATATGGTAAGTGAAAACCTGCATATATGTGGTATCTTATCAATATAAAGATCTGAAATAATTTCTTCAGGGAACAAGTAGCATTTCACTGAGTTTCTGGGCCAACAGGAAGTGAATACATAAAAAGAATTACCGGATTGAAAAGCTATTCCCCTAACCTCTTGTAAATCCAAAGTACTACTTATAATGAGAATGTTCTTACAATTCTCTAAAATGATGTATTATTTACCTACTGGGGAGAAAATTAACTGGACATGAAAATAAATTTTGAAGTAAAGAACCTCAACTTATTCTTAGTTTTGTATCTCAATGTTACTCTACAGTTATAAAGAAATTAATGTAAACTACAATAATGTCATCAAATTAGATTCATAGCATGCTTCTGTACCCAGAGCTGTCTGTAATGGGATAATGGAATTTGGCACATGGGGAAAATCACAGTTAACGAAAAAAAAAAAATCCTGCTCTCAAATGCTTTTGGGTTAAAATAAATTCAGGAAAACAGGCATGATAAAAAAGGCACTGGATTGGCAGTCAAAAGTCTTGGGTTCAAGCTGAGATTCCATAACACAGGAGCCAAAGTTTAGACAACCTCTCCAAACTTAATTTTCTTCATCTGCAAAATAAAGGTAATACTATCACAAGAAGTTATTGCAATAACTTTCAAAAAGGTATGTGACTGTGTCTTGCAGAGAGATTACTTGATATTTTTGGAGTGTTGTTGCAAATTAGGTGTTTTCTTACTTTGCTTGAAAATTATAACCTCCTTTAATAACAAAAGCAGAGAAAAGTGATAAGCAATCTGCAGTGATTCTTGTGGAATTTTATAGTGATGAGGTTGGAGGAGTCAGTTTACCAATCGAATATATATATGCAAATTCATGAGTCTCACTTTCTGGGTCTGCACTCAGTGCCTCCTGAGGTATCACCGAACCATCTATCCCATGGCAGTTTGGGGTCAGCAGCATCATCTTGCTGATTCTACCCCAGAAACACATCGAAACCACTTACAACCAATGTGCCCTCCCTCCCCGCCCTGCCCCCCATTCTCTAGTCCCCTGATACAACTCTTTAATCTCCAAGTAAAGTGACCCAAGCCTCCATTTCTGGTACTAGGGAGATTCTGGTGCCTTCTTTAACATGACTTAGAATATCTGAGGCATGGGATTAAGGATGCATTCATTTTTCTATCAGTGCTCACTAGGAATTTCTGATACCAATTCCATTCCCTGTGCTCTGCTCCCATCTCCTTTCTCTGAGCTGTTTTTTCCTCTCTAGTCTAATTTTCACTCGTTTGACCTGGTCTCTTCTCCCCTGCTCCCTCAAAGAAACTCTAACAAAAAGCTGTTTTGCATAATGGACTTTACCAAAGTTTAAAGCTAACAGGACTAATTACAGCACGGAGCTGAAAATATCTGCATTGTGAATTTCAGACATTACTTTTCCTAGATATCTATTTGTCCTCACTTCATAGAAATTTCTAATTGACTATAAAAAGGGGGATAGTCTGCATCCAGGTTGCTGGAATCCCTTCTTCCTAAATCTTCTTCAACTTTCTTCTCCTTTCATCTCTTCCAGAGCCAACAACAGAGAAGCCCTAAATTCCTCCCATAGTAGAGCTATTGATCCTCTGTTTCATAGACCATGCTCCCATCTAGACTGACACGAGGGCCTTTGGCCTATCATTCATAGTCTGCAGAGCCTTAATGGTATTTTCTTAGGGAAAGAAAAAAATCTCTCTAAGGAGAATTCTTCTGGAACAAATAGCTCAAACAAGAGTGAGATAGGAAGAAGGAAGGAAGGAAGGAAGGAAAGAAAGAAAGAAAGAAAGAAAGAAAGAAAGAAAGAAAGAAAGAAAGAGAAAAATGGAGAAAAATCTTCTTCCTACTTTGTACAATTTAGGATAATCCTCCTGCTATCAGATTTAGGCAGAAGGGATACACTAATCAAGCATGTCTACCATGGGAAAACATTATTGCCAGGAAGGAAGAGTAGAAAAGTCATAGGTAAATATTTTCTTTAGCTTTTGTTTTTCACAGAAAAGATAATGTTCTCCAAGGTTTTCCATTACCTTCACATACTCCAACAATTATGGTTAGAAAGGGCATATGACTAAGCCCAATCTAGGCAGAATAGACTGTGTAGATCCCAGAACATGGAAGGCACCAATTGCCCTCCAGATAGTAGAGCCCAGCTTTGGCAATGCAGTTTCTGAGAGAGACAGATAAGCCTAAGTAAAGCCAGAGGACCCTGGCCCAGAAACCCTATGTCCAAAAGCCAAAGTGAAGAAGGCAAAGTGATTAATAAGGAAAGTTGTGGAGATCCCATTTTATTTCCCACCCTATCAGGAATCCAAACATGGGAAAGAGAAAGGTTCCAATTAAGCGTGGGAGTTGCCAGTAAAGTTGCTATAATGAACTACACATAAACCTTGCCAGGTATTTGCCAAGAAAATTGAATCACTGCCTCCGTCCTGGAAATTTGGACACTTCTTTTTACATCCACCATCACCTTCCCAGTCCAAATTTACATGAACTTTCTTCTGGAGTTCTGTAATCCTCTTCCATTTAATCTTCCCACATCCAAACTGGCCTCCTTCCCATCTGTTTTCCAAAGTGCAGCTTGTGTGACCTTTCCAAATCTTGACTATGATCATGTCAGCTCCCACCTTGCTACAAACCGTTGCTTAAAAGCTTCAGTGGCTTAGTATACCTATTAAGATAAAGACAAACCACCATAACATGGAGGACAAGCCCATGGATGGTCTAGCCTTCTGCCTCACAAAACTCATGCCTCTACACTCCCATTAGTCTGTTCAGGCTGCAGTGCCCCTTCCTCGGTCCCTCTGATTCACTGTGCCTCAACCTGCCACAGCTGGTTCTGCTAGGAACTCTTTTCCTGCTTTTCCTTGCTAATCTCTACTCTTCCTTCAGGTGTCAGCCAGGTATCACTTTCTCAAGGAAGCCTTCCCTCTTCACCTTGAATGATCTGTTGACATCACCCCTGTAATTTTACATTTGTTTGGATCTTTGTTTGATAAATATCTTGCCTTCTCAGGAGACTAAGCTTCGTGAAAATGAGACTGTGGGGACGCCTGGGTGGCTCAGTAGGTTAAGCTGCTGCCTTCAGCTCAGGTCATGATCCCAGAGTCCTGGGATCCACCGCTTCCGGCTCCTTGCTTGGCAGGGAGCCTGCTTCTCTCTCTGCCTCTGTCTGCCACTTTGCCTGCTTGTGCGCGCGCTCGCTCTCTCTCTCTGTCTCTCTGACAAATAAATAAATAAAATCTTAAAAAAAAAAAAAAAGAAAGAAAAAAAGAAAATGAGACTGTGTCTGAATTTTTTACCAATGCAGTCCTTCATTGAACAAATGAATGCAGCTCATTAGTCAACAGAGCTTTTTTCTGTATCTAAAGAATTATGAAATTTCTCAATTTGATCACTTTTCAAATAGCCATAATGTTTTAGAACTCTCTTATGAATGATGAGTGCTGTCGATATAAAGATTTGCTATGATTAGGTTTATTACTATTATCATCATCATAACTAGTTTATTGTCACTAGCATTGCCTTCATCACTCAGCATTTTATAACTATTATTACATTCATTAATTATATTTTATTCTTCAATTATTTATAAAATGTTTTTTGCAAAAGCCAAATGCCATTGAGAAGAGAATATATTAAGACTGCAGAAGTGCCCTACTGTGGCTAGCAGGTCACTTTAGAATGAAGGGTTGTCTATGGATCTACTTGATTAGTATTTCCAGAATGTATACAACATTTGGAAAATTAAGGCCTTGAGAAAGATCAAAGCAACATTTATAGTCATTCAAGGAGTAACCTTTTCTAATGATAAACTCATCACATTAGATTTGGATGGGACCTTAGGGGTCATTTATGCATATTCCTTACTTCCTACATGGTAAAGCAAAGCCTGGACTTCCATAAGGTCATATAGCCAAGGCAAGTTCTGGATCTAGTTTTTCAGGTCCTCTAAAACTACCATAAATTAAATTAATTCCAAACCTATTACCAAAGATCCCAACTGTTCATATCCCACAGTCATAGAGTCAACTGGGATGTGAATAGCTTTCCAGGTTGTCTGGCTGGAGTTCCATACAAACGGACACTCATCTTTGTTATTTCATTCCAGTCCACATTTAGAAACTGGCTTCACAATATAATTCTGTGCATGAAGAAAAAGATGTTTCAAGATCATTTATATAGGGCACCTGGGTGGCTCAGTGGGTTAAGCCTCTGTCTTCAGCTCAAGTCATGGTCTCAGGGTCCTGGGATCGAGACCCGCATCAGTCTCCCTGCTCAGCGGGGAGCTGCTTTCCCCCTTTCTCTGCCTGCCTCTCTGCCTACTTGTGATCTCTCTCTCTGTCAAATAAATACATAAAATATTTTTTTAAAAAGATCATTTATATAAATCACTTTCTTAAAGAAGCCTTCCACCTTAAATAAGTATGCTCCTACACTATGAAAAGGGTCTGTTCCACTATGACCAGAAGGTCAGCTGCACACTCCCCAAGGTCAGTTCTTCTATCTGCTGTTTTCATCTACATTCACATGTGGAACTCAACACCTATTTGATGTCCCCCAGAAGAATGCATTTGCTCTAATGTTAATGAGCAATGCAGCCTTTATTGGAGGAAGAAGAAAGTGGCATTAATCCTCACTAGTCTCTGCCAACATCTTAAACTTTAGCAGAAATATTCCTCCCTCTATATGCCTTCAGCCAAGTTGCACCAGGGGTTTTTTGATGTTTTCTTTTCCTTTTTATGGTATGCAACCTCATTTCTCCTCTCCTCCCTTCCAAATTTTCCCTTTGCTCAGGAATGCCAAATTCATTTCCCACCCATCTACCCCCTTTTCTTTTCAGAGTGATGTACCTGCAGACTAGCTTCTATCTTTCAGCTTTCCTCTCCAACTCACCAAGTGATGCCACAAAGCAAAGAGACTTTTGGTTAACAGGACTCATTTTCTTAGAAGATCATTTAGGTCTTTTGTTACTTGAATATATATGAGTGTGTGTGTGTGTGTGTGTGTGTATTTTTTTTTTCTGTTCTTTTTTTTTCCCCAAAAAAATTTTCCCTTGGAAGAATTCTAGCACTTAAAATTTCCCCATCTTATTGGAGCAGTAAGAAGAAACCCTCCAATAGTGATCTTAGCTGAATCCTCTCAGGGCCCCTGCTGAGATAGATGAGTTGTGTTGTGTTTTTTGTTTTTTGTTTTTTGGGTTTTTTTATATAGTATTTTTGTTTTTCATGAAGATTTTTTAAATTTAAAAATTCTTCAAAAAGAAATAAAAGATAATAAAAAATCTTCTAATTTTTCCCCCCAGGCCTTCAGATCTCCAGTGACCTTTGGTAAAAAAGTCACTAGGTCTCATAACCAACATACAAAAAAGCAATTGCTTTCCCTTCTGAATCTTAGTCTTAGGAAATGATCATAAGAGTTGAAAATGTAGACACACAGTGCTGAGAATCCAGAAATAGTTTCCCTTCTCATTCCTTTCACGTGCTTTTCCCTTAATAAAATGATAGGGAAATGATTTGTTTATAATCCAAGGCCTGTCTTTGTCAATGGCACAAACAGCAGCTGCCTTTATCCCATACCTAGATGACTTCAGGCCATCCAGAAAGTTTCTAATGAAACTCGGGAGGGGAAAAGTCTCTTACAAGCAAATGGTATGCTGGCAACATTTGCAGTCCAAGAATCTGCTCTTATAAATGCCAACAGGACAAGAATAGGGAATAAAGTAGATAATATCGACAGAAAGAAAAAAATGTTCTTTTTTAGTTCTCTGAGGAGTTTTTAAATTATAAAAATTTTCTTTAAAAACACACTGGTATCTGTGTTTTTAAAGAAAATTTTTATAATTTAAAAAGGAGACCTCCTTTCACAAGATATAAACGTTGGCATCGGTACTACTATCTTCAAAAGCAGAGGATAGGCCTTAAGAAGTTGCAAAAATTGGGAAGTGGGGAGAAGAATGAGTTAGGTGAATAAAATCCATAGTTTCTATTTCATGTCACTTTTTAAAAAAGTATTTTTAGACATAATATTAGATTATAGGTGGAAATAAACAAATATTAATAATCTATGAAGGTAAAAATAAGACTTGTTCATACTTTATATTCTTGTAGAATAGAGTTTTATATTGGACTATCTGTACATGGTCAAATGCTTCTTTTTTTTTAATTCTAAGGTTATTAGGATTTCAAGATATAAATTCTGTGTGCTTCTGTTAATAATATTTTTATTATAACACATAAAGACAAATGAATCTTTTTCTTGTTTTTCTATGTAGAAAAGCATTTTTAAACTTATTTTTAATTATTTCTTCAAAATGCATAAGAATAAAATGTATAATCTTTTATTACAAAATTAAAATTCCAAAGTAGGTAAACGCATTTCCTTTTTCTATAGAGAGCAATCCAAACTCATCGTTCTATTTTGCATATTATGAAGAATATTGTTTTAGTCATCCCTTTGTATAACATTACTTCACAGCACCAAAAAACCTGAATGGGCCAAATTCGTTAATCAAGAAGGATAGCTAATTTGAAATGAGTCCTAAAGGCTTCAATATTCTATCCTCTGTAGCAACATACAGTCATTCCTATTTAATTAGGTGAGCTAATGTATTTGCAAAACATTTAAGAATGCAATTTAATTTAGGAGTTTAGTAAACATCTAGGGATTCATTCATTATGACCTCTACATTGAGTTTACTTTGTAAAGCAGTGTAAAACTAATCACTGAGAACTCTAACACATAAGATCCTTTTTTATCCATAAGCTTTATACATTATATGTGCCTTCCATGCTTACGCTGATTCTGTTTATTTCACTGCCTTCCAAAACTACAGTTTGAGTGAGTTAATAAATTAGAGCCACAGCAGCAATGCCAGGAGCGACTGGCAAGCCCCGAGTGGCTGTGAGAAGGGAGGTAGAGACATCAGCAACCCTGGAGCACAGCTGCCAGCATGTCCCAGCAGCATTAATCTGTAACCCACCTGCTGACCCTGTGCTGGGATTTTCCTCCGGAGAAACAACCATCATCTGACTTGAATCAAACTATTTAAAGTATGTGTTGTTCTAAACCAGGGGAGGGAGCGGGAAACCAGTCTACCACAAACATCTCAGCACTGGGCTCATTTTGAGACAGATGTTTATGTAAACTCCCAAGTTGAGATGCTAACTCCTAGTGAATTAACCTACAATGCCACCTAGCCCCTTATATTGATTAATCATTATTTTCACCCGATGAAATCAGAATATGGGCCCAGAGACCATGCACTATCATACCATGAGAAAATGCAAGTGTCTTCTTGTGCTCAAGTGCTTTCCAGACTACTATTCATGTCTGAACATTGTGAAAAAAGAGTTGTTTTCAAATGACCCCCGATGGACATTTGAAATCGGTTCAGGTCTCTGGAACCAGATACCAAAGTTACAGAGTTGAAACAACGATCCACGAAGGGTGACTTTGAATTCAGATGTTAAATAACTTCATGTTGCTATTACATGGATAATAAATACCACAAATATAGATCATAATATACCATCCTGGATGAATGGATATTTTATTTCTTTGCTTCATTATATTATATTTAGAAGCAGATGAAACAAATGTTTTTAGAAATAAAGAACTAGCTAAAAGAAATAGAATAGAGGCTGAGAAACTTACCCAACATCAGTGATTAATGGCAAATATGTATAGAAAAGAAAATCTTACTCTGCTCTTGTTAACACATATGCCCCTTGACGATCAATTTATGACCTGAATCTCTGGGGTGTCACTCCTCATGTTTTGCAAGCCAACTTTGGAAACATTGCCTGTTTTGCATACCAATAATACCCCTTTAAATATTTTGCTTTACTATCAAACATTCTTTGTTTGTTTAATCTGTAGCAAACATAATCTTGGGTATAAAATATATCTAATGGTACAATAGCATTGTACCTTCACATAGCATCATTATCAGGCCAATCAGCAATTAATTACTCATTGTTTATAGTCACACACATAAAGTTAATACCCACATGGCTACAGACATTGTATTTCTACATGTACACATTGGAATGCATGTGTTTGTGTTTACATAAATGATTCATTCACCCAAATTGGCCTTATGAAGCAGTCTTGTCTACTTAGACTAAATGCAAGAGCCCAAAAAATGCCACTAGATTGTAAATTATGTAAGTCCAGGAATTTTGTCTTATTGTCCATTGCTGTATTTTTCGAGAACCCAGAATAGAGTCTGGAATGAGATAGGAAATTGCTAAATGCTTGTTAAATGAACGAATGTTACATTGCCTATGCGCAAAAGGTCATGCATTTTGCTCATAGGACAGTGCCCTCGGCCCAAATCTGGAGACTGCTTGCCTTATGCAATATTTTAGCGAGCTTAGTTTCCTGGTTTCCCAGGCCACCAAAAATAAAATGCAGCAAATTACAGGGGTATGGGGGAGTACTGCTAGTAGCATATTCAACATAATGAAAAATGAAAACTGACATCCTATAGCCAGAGAAAGAGGCAGAAAAACTATAAAACTTAGCTACAGGTCCTGAGGGAAAAAAAAAAATAAAAAAGTATGTTTGACATTTGAATTCTTCAGTGCTCCATGTATATAATTTTACCATATATATGTGTCCAAACACAATACAGGTTTGTTTTGATATGTTCCTGAACCTTATATAAATGGAATCACATTGTAGGAAGTCTTCCAGGACTAGCTTTTATCATTCAAAATTATTTTTGAGCTTCATCTATTTTGATGTATCTACTTTGTTTATTTTCACTACATACAAAGAGACAACAATTTATCCATTCTCATACCAATAGACATTTAACCACTATTTCCAAGTCTTTGCCTTTACAACCAATGTTTTCCTATATATGCATGCTGTACATATACCATGCAAAAGTTCCCAAGTTTTTACCTAGAAGGGGAATAGCTGGGTTGCAGGGAGGGCACATTTTCAGTTTCCTAAGTACCACCAAACCAATTTTCTAAAAGCTTGTACAACTTCACAATCACACCAGCAGCTAAGTTCTCAAAACTCCACATTCTTGTCAACATTTTATATTTACCCAATTTTTTTATCAACCAATCTTGGTGATGGAATAGCATCTCATTGTGTTTTAAGTTTGATTCCTCAGGTTCTTAATGATGTTGGGCATCTTTTCATACCCATATTAACCATTTTTCTTTCCTCTCCACAATAGGCCTCTTAATGTATTTTGTATACTTTTATTCTAAGTACTTAAACTCACTTTTATTGATTCATAGGAGTTCTTTAAAGTGCTCCATGTTAATCCTTGGTCATTTATATAGTTTTTACAAATTGTGGTCTTTATTTTCATTTTTCAAGGCAGCATTTATAAACAGAAGTTGTCAGTTTCTGTAACGTACAACTCATCATATGCATACCTTCATAGTAGGCTTTCATAGTAAGCTCTCTTTTCATCCAGTTTCAGAAATCATTACTTATCTAAAGACATTGGGTAATTTTTTTCTTCTAAATATTTTAGAGCTTTCCTTTTACATTAAGATATTGGCCCATCTAGGTTTTTTTTTTTTTTTAAATACATGATACGAGAAAGAGTTCATAGGATTTTTAAATAAACTTTCATTTTAGAATACTTTTACATTTACAGAGAGGCTACAAAGATAATAGAGTTCTCCAGATAGCCCAAACCCAGCTTCCTCTCTTTAAAATCTTTAATTTGTATATTTCCATCACAGCAAATGAACCAATATTGATATTTATTATTCACTCAAGTCCATATTTCTTTCAGATTTATTGAGTTTTTATCCATTATTCTTTTCCTGTTCCAGAATCCCAGCTGGGATGCCACATAATCTCTGGTGTATATCTCCTTAGGCAACTCTAGACTGTTGACAGTTTCTCAGACTGTCCTTGTTTTTGATGAACTTGTCAATTTTGAGGGGTATTTGTCAAATATTTTGTAGAATGTCTCTCAGTTTGGATTGATCCAATGTCTTTGGCATGATTAGTCAGAGTTTGTGGGTTGGGAGGAGGAAGACCACAGAGGTGAAGTGTCATTCTATCACACAATGTCAGGAGTATACACTACCAACATGACTTACACTTTTGAGAAGTGATCACATGGCTGAGGTAGCATTAGCCAGTTTTTTTCCACAAAAAGTTACTCTTTTTCCCTTCTTCCCATACTGTGCTCATTGGAAGAAAATCATTATGTGCAGTTTGTTCTGAAGGGTGAAGTTTATGCTCTACTGCCTTGATGGAGAAGTGGCTGTGTAAGTTATTTGGAATTCTGTATGGGAAATTTGTCTACTACTCTCACCAACTTACATATTTACTCAATATTTATGTATATCAGTTTGGGTTCACAGACATTTTATTTTATATTTTGGATTATAAGGTAATAGTACATTATTAAATTTTTTTGTTATTCAAATTATGCCATACTTGGCAACTGGGAGTTCTTTCAGTTAACTGTGATTTGGTGTCTGTCATTAATTTTTTAAAGTTCTCTGCCATTATCACTTCAGATATTTCTTTTATGCAGTTTTCTCTTTCTTTCTGTATTCCAATTATGCTTATGTTACACCTTTTGATATTGTCCCACAGTTCTTGAGGTTTCTGTTTTTCTGAGTTTTCTCCCCTCATTATCTTCTCTCTTTGTATTTCAGTTTGGGAAGTCTCTATTAACCTTTTTTTTTTTTTTTTTTAAGATTTTATTTATTTATTTGAAAGAGAGAGAGAAAGCAAGAGACAGAACATGAACAGGGGTAGGGGGAGGAGGGGCAGAAGAAGAAACAGACTTCCCACTGAGCAGGAAACCTGAGGCTGGACTTCATCCCAGAACCCTGGGATCATAACCTGAGCCTAAGGCAGATGCTTAACCAACTGAACTACCCAGGCGTCCCTCTATTGATCTGTCTTTAAGTCTACCTCTTCTTTCCTTGGCCATAGTTTGCATTTCTCTTTCATTCTTTCTTAGAATCTTCGTCCCTTGGTTTATATTATCTATCTGGTACAACAGAGTACGGAGTATGAGAGACGAAGAGGGCTCTATAATTTTTTTATTAAGTCTCAAAGTTTTAGTGGGCTTGTATCTCCAGCCTATGGGCCTCATGAACATCTCTGTCCCTGTTCTACTGCTGTAGATTTTTTTCCCCCACCCTAACAGCCCCTCCTGTTGCTGTAATATTCCCAAACCATTTCATTGAAGCATTTCCAAACAAGGAAAAACTATGTTTTCTCTTTTCCTTCACAGGTAATGCAGGAGGGCTGGTGGAGATAAGAGTAGGGAGGAACTCTTTCCACCATCTGGGATAAGGTTTCAGAATTGTGCTCTGGCAAATTGTCCTTTTACATCGAGAGTAGGCCCTTCAGATGGAAATGCTTGAGACATGTTTTATAATAATTACATTTCCCCATCCTTCTGCCAGTGTTGTGAGAGGATCTTTCTCACATAAATACTCTGAGAACCTTGTGAGGTTCCTGGAGGGAAAGTCCACAGCAAAAGTGTGCCTGCTCCAAAGATGGCAGCCTACCCCCCACCCCATTCCCCATCCCCACCAAGAAAGATTCACTCCAAAGCCGGTCTAAATTCAGCTTCCAGTAATTCATCAAAACTTACCATTTAAGTATGCCTGCAAGTTCATGACTCTCATGACTTCTGCTCCAGGTCATCAGATCTTAATGGCTGTAACCCTTTGAATGCAGTTGTGTCTCCAGTTTTCAAGGTGGCTGTTGACCCTGCAATCTCATTTCTCTGATCAGTCCAAGGAAAGTCTTTGATTTTCAGTTTGTGTAGTTCTTTCCTGTCCTAAGGATGAGAATGATGACCTCCAGGCATTACATGTCAGAGCTAAAACCAGAGTCCTCCATAGATTTGTATGTGTGTGTGCGCACGTGTGTGTGTGGTAAGGAACACATAACATAAATTTACCATTTTACACATTTTTACATGTGTAGTATAGTAGTATTAAGTACATGCATGTTGTTGTGCATCAAATTTCTGAAACTCTTTCATCTTGCAAAGCTGAAACTCTGTATTTATTCAACAACAACTCCCTTTTTTTCTTTCTTCCCAAACCCTTGCAACCACCATTCTACTTTCTAAGAGTTTGACTACTTTACTTTATCTATAAGTGGAATCGTGAAGTATTTGTCTTTTTGTAACTGGCTTATTTCACTTATTATAATGTCCTCAAGGTTTACACATGTGGTAGCATATGACAAGATTTCCTTCTTTTTTTAAAGTTGAATAATATATATATACACAGATGCATTGGAGTATTAAATATGTGTATATATGTATACATACACAGACACATTACATTTTCTTTATCCATTTATCCATCAGTGGATAGTTACGTTTCTTCCATCTCCTAACTATTGTGAATAATGCTGCAATGAACATAGATATGCAAATATCACTTCAAGATCCTGTTTCAATTCCCTTAGACATATACCCAGAAGTGGGATTATTGGATCCTATGGTAATTTAATTTTTAATTTTTCATGGAAACTCAATACTGTTTTCCACAGTGCCTGCATCATTTTCATTCCTAACAATATCTCCCCATCTTTACCCACACCCGTTATATCACATTTTTATGATAGTGGCCACTCTAAGAGGTATGATATGATATCTCATTATGATTCCGATTGGCATTTCAAGGATTACTAATGATGCTAAGCAGTTTTTATATGCTTCTTGGTCATTTATATATATATCTTTTTAAAAGAAATGTCTATTTGAGTCTTTTGCCCACTTTTTAATGCATTGTTTGGGGAGTCTGTTCTTGTCATTATTGTTAGATTGAAGGAGTTCTTTTTATTTCCTGGATATCATTCTCTTACCAAATATATGGTTTGCAAATATTGTCTCCCATTAGGTTGCCTTTTTGCCCTGCTGATTGTTTTTGTTTGTTTGTTTGTTTGTTTTCTGCACAGAAGTTTCAAAGTCCAGTCAAGTCCTATTTGTCTACTTACTTTTGTTATCTACACTTTTGGTATTGTCTAAGAAATCATTGCCAAATTCAATCTCATGAAGTTTTCCCCTATATTTTCTTTAGGAAGTTTCATATTTTCATGTCCTATATTCAGGATTTTAATCCATTTTTATTTACTTTTTATATATTCAGTATTAGAAGTGTCCAACTTTTCCTTTTGCATGTGGATATCCAGATTTCACAACATTATTTGTTAAAACAAACTATCCTTTTGTCATTGTGTAGCCATGACCTCCTTGTCAAAGACTATTTGATCATATACATGAGGGTATATTTTTGGACTCTCTATTCTGTTCTATTCTATAGATTACTAAAACTTATGCTTTGAAATCAGGATGCATGAGGCCTCCAGCTTTGTTTTTCTTTCTCAAGAATATTTTAGCTATTTGAGGTCCTTTGAAATTCCGTATGAATTTTAAGATTTTTTTTCTATTTTTCAAAAAAAATACCATTATGATTTTAGATAATTATTGCTTTCAATCTGTGGATTGTTTTGGATAGTATGGACATTTTAACAATATTAAGTCTTCCAATCCATAAACATGGAAACCTTTTCCATTTATTTGGGTCTTCTTTAATTTTATTCAGCAATGTTTGTAGTTTTCAGTGTACAAGTCTTTCATCTCCTTGACTAAGATTATTCCTTGGTATTTTATTATTCCTAATGCTAATACAAATAGGATTGTTTTCTTAATTTCCTTTTTGGATTGTTAATTGTTAATATGTAGAAATACAACTAAGTTTTGTATCACTACTGGTTTTATATCATGGAATTTTGCTGAATTTATTTTAGTTCTAATTGTGCGTGTGTGAGGTCTTTAGAGTTTTCTATATATGATTAGATTATCTACAAAAAGAGATAATTTTACTTTTTCTATCCCAACTTCGATGTCTTTTTTTTCTTGTCTGATGGCTATGGCTAAGATTTTCTATACTATGCTGAATACAAGTGATGGGAGTGGGCATCTTTGCCTTGTTTATAATCTTAGAGGGAAATCATTCAGTTTTTCTTTTTTTTTTTAAGATTTTATTTATTTATTTGATAGAGATTACAAGTAGGCAGAGAGGCAGGCAGAGAGAGAGGAGGAAGCAGGCTTCCCGCTGAGCAGAGAGCCTGATGCGGGGCTTGATCCCAGGACCCTGGGATCACAACCTGAGCCAAAGGCAGAGGTTTAACCCACTGAGCCACCCAGGTGCCCCTCATTCAGTTTTTCAACCTTGAATATGATGTTAGCTATATGCTTCTCATATATGACCTTTATTATATTGAGGTAATTCCCTTCTACTCCTAGTTTGTTTACTCTTTTCATAATGAAAGTGTGTTGAATTTTGCCAAAGGCCTTTTCTGCGTTGGTTGAGATTATCATGTGGTTTTTGTTCTTTATTCTGTTAATATGGTGTTTTACATTAATTGATTTTCATATGTTAAATGATCCTTGAATTCCAGAAATAAATCCTGATTGATCTTGTGTAAAAATCTTTTTAATGTACTATTGAATTTGGTTTGCTAGCATTTTACTGAGGGATTTTTATATCAATATTTATTAGAGACATTGGTCTATAGTTTTCTTTGCTTGCAGACCTTTCTCTACTTTTGGTACCAGGGTAATGCCGACCTCATAGAGAGAATTTGAAAGTATTCTCTCATATTCAATTTTTCGGAAGAGTTTGAGAATTGTTAATTCTTTAAATGTTTGGTAGAATTCTCCAGCAAAGCAATCTGGCCCTGCTCTTCTCATTGTTGGGAGGATTGGCATTACTGATTCACTCTCCTTAGTAGTTATGAATTTGTTCAGATATTATATTTCTTCATGATTTAGTCTTGGTAGTTTGTATGTTTCCAGAAATATATTCATTTCTTCTAGAATATCCAGTTTTTTGGTATACCTCTACAGGTTTTAACACTAACACTCTGATCCTGGCAACCTATGAAACTATTTGTATTATTGGCCTTCTCCTTAGGATTTTATTTTTTAATTTTTTATAATTTATTAAAACTTAATACGTGAAAAAAGCTGTACTTTGTGGCACTACTTTAAGCAAATGTAAAACTTTTTTGCTCCCTCTATACTTGTTTCAAATGTCCTAAATATACACTATCACTTTGAATAGAAATGAGATAATGTGGTAGTGGTGGTATGATACATAGGAAGATAGCTTTTAAATAGTGCTTAGAAAACATTTTCTTTAGGTACCAGGTATTGCCTGAAGTATCATCACTAAGGATACCTCCCCAGAATGCTTTTCCAAGTTAGAAATGAAGCAGGAAAAAATGTTTTTGAAAGAAAATAAATAAATAAATAAATTATAGCATAAGAATGGCAGATAACAAAAATCAAATTTATCCATATAAATTTAATTTATTTATAAATTATAGACATATATAAGTTAATACACACTAAACTCAGCATCTTTAATTCCAATGCACTTTTGTTGGGAATCTAAAGCCTTAATTAGGCAATAATGTCAAGAATAGAGGAGTCACTGTGGACCATTCACAAGGTAAATATTCCACAGATAATCTTTAAAATGTTAGTATTATATACATAAATAAATATGCATATGCATATATAGAGAAGGAAGAAGGTAAGAACCACATCTTAAAATGAAGATTTTTAAAAATTAAAAAAATATACCTTCAGGCTTAAAGGAATTTCTAGCTATAGTGTCATGAGGAAATCAGCAAATCCTCTCTTCATAAAACATATACAATCTGGACAAAACTATCATAAACAACCATGTCAGAGGTCTCAAAAGTGACCAAAGGCAGATAATAAATTAAGAATAATTTATTCTTAAAAGACTGCTAGAGCTTTGGGTAAAAGCAGCTGTAGTCTGTGACCTTCTTGCCTGGGGATATTTTCATTTTTGCCCTCTTCCCTTGCTCATTTGGTGACCAAAGCAGAGTTGGGCAGAAAATCAGCAACTTTGCTACCTGAAGGAAGAATTTGCTTTGGGACAGGGGAAAAACTTAGGACTCTGGCAAATAACATAAAGAATAAATGAGAAAAACCCACATCTTTACTAGCTTAAGGCTGTGGTCAAGTTTGGGACAAGCAGTGAATAGACAGAAATTATATGGGAAGATCCTGGAAAAGAGAGTACCAGTTACAGACTAGATAAGCCTTCTGCATGCTCACAGTTGACTGGGAAACTACAGGTATACAAAGGGGAAATTGGAGAACACCAAGTTCAAAGTTAAAACCAAGGGTAACTTGAGAACCAGCTGAATTGTGAACATGCTCCCCAAACCATATGCACATTGATTGCCAGAAGGTGGATATCTTATGGGCTGACAGTGTTTGAGTACAAATTCTAGCCAAATTATTGGCTGTCCCCTAAATTATGCAGATAAAAAGGTAACACCTATGAAGCCAGGTTAGAAAAATCAAAGTAAGAATAAAAAACTATGCAGAGACACTAGCAGCTCCTTATAGAGCGATAGATTTTGCATTTTAAACACAGACAAGGTACAAGGTACACAAAGGGAAAAAAACAGAAAAGTAAATCAGAACACAGAGTTGCTACAATATATTATCAATTATAACAACTCTGTGTTCTGATTTACTTTTCTGTTTTTTATATATTATCAATTATAGTATATAAAATGTCAAGTTTTCAGCCAAAAATTATAAGATAATCAAAGAAAATTTGACCCATGCATGGGAAGGAAGAGGGGGATGCTGTTGATAGAGCCTAATTCTGAGAGGACACAAACATTGAGTTTAATTCATGTGCAATTAATTAAAGTAAACTATCAGAATAACACACCAACAATTAGGAAGTCTTAGTAGAGAAATGTTCACTACAAAAAAAAAAAAAAAGGCAATTGGAAACTTAAGAATCGAAAAAATAGTACTTAAAATGAAAAATGTCTAACATGGGCTCAAGAGCAGATTAGAGATGAAAGAAGAATCAATGCTTGAAGATAGATTAATAAGGGTACATGGGTGGCTCAGTCGGCTGAGTGTCTGACTCTTGATTTCAGCTCAGGCCATGATCTTTGAGTCATCAGATCGAGCCCTTCGTTGGGCTCCACACTCAGCATGGAGTCTGCTTGTCTCTTTCACTTGGCTTCTTCTCACCCCCGACTCTCACTCTCTCTCAAATAAATAAATTAATCTTTTTTTAAAAAGATTAATAGATATTATTCAACCTAAAGAATAAATGGGGGGCCACCAAAGACAAATAAATAGAGTGTCAGGGACTAATTGGTAATACCAACCATAATAATCTTCATGTAATGGGATTTTTAAAAGCATAGGAGAGAAAAAGGCAGAAATTCCTATCAAAATCACAGCTTGTTTATTGAAAAAGTTGACAAGCTACTCCTAAAACTTATATGGAAATGCAAAGCAACTAGAATAACCAAATCAATTTTTTAAAAGGACAAAATTGGAGAAGTTACACTAACTCATTTTAAAACTTTTAATAAAAGCTACAATAATCAAGACGGTGTGGTACTGACCTATATCAATCAGTGCACCTGAATAGACAGAAATAAACCCTTACTTCCATCAACTGATTTTTGACAAAGATATCCAGACAATTCAATGAATAAGGTGCAGGCTTATCAACAAGCAGTGTTGGAATAACTGAATACCCATGTGTTAACAAATAAATTTAGACACAAAAATTAATTCAAGGGGCGCCTGGGTGGCTCAGTGGGTTAAAGCCTCTGCCTTCGGCTCGGGTCATGATCCCAGGATCCTGGAACCAAGCCCTGCATCGGGCTTTCTGCTCAGCTGGGAGCCTGCTTCCCCCTCTCTCTCTGCCTGCCTCTCTGCCTACTTGTGATCTCTCCCTTTGTCAAATAAAAAAATAAAATTTAAAAAAAATTAATTCAAAATATAAGAGCTAAAGCTCTAAATATTCTAGAATAAGACATAAGAGATAATTTTTGTGATCTTTTGTCAAGCAAAGATCTCTTAGATATGATACCAAAAACACAATCCATAAAGAAAAACATAATAAATTGTGACATTATCAATGAAAAATTTCTTTTTCAAAAAATACCATTAAGAAAATGAAAAAATAAGCCACAAACTGGGAAAAAATATTTTCAAATCAAATGTTTCATTAAAAAAATTTGTACAAAGAAAACAGAGAATTCTTCCGACTCAATAATACAAAGAGATAAAAATTTTTAAAAAACTGAAAAAAGATTTGAGTACATATTTTAACAAAGACATTTAAATGGCTAATTAGCACATGAAAAGATCCTCAACATCATTAGTCATCAGGGAAATGCAAATTAAAATCACAATGGATTATACTACACATTTACTAGAATGGCTATAATCCAACAGACTGATAATACCAAGCATTGACAAAGGTATGAAAAAACAGGATTCCTTATATATTGCCACTAGAAATGTAAAATGGTACAGACCCATTAGAAAATAACTTCCTAGTTTCTTAAATAGTTAAACACACTTACCACATAACTTTATTCTACTCCTAGATATCTGTCCAAGAGTATTAAAAACACATGCCCAAACAAATACTTGTACGTGAATGTTTACAGCAGGACTCTTGATAATAATCCCAATCCAAAAACAATTCAAATGTTCATGATCTAGTGAATGGATTAACAAAATGTAGGATATCTTCTCAATGGAATATTATTCAGTAATAAAAATGAGTAAACACTGATACATCTACAGTATTAATAAACCAACAATCCATTATGCTAATTGAAAAAAAGTCATACACAAGACATAAAAAAGTCATACACAAGACTGTTATTTGTAAGATTCCTTTTATATGACCTTTCTCAGGAAGGAAAACTGGGCATCTGGGTAGCTCACTCACTCACTTCCCTCACTCACTCACTTCCCTCAGAGCCTCGCATCAGGTTCCCAGCTTCTCCTTCTCCCTCTGCCACTTCCCCTGCTTCTGCTTGCTCTGTCTCTGTCAAATAAATAAATCTTTAAAAAAAATTTTTTTTATTTAAAAAAAAAAAAAAAGGCAAAACCGGAGAGACAAAAAGCAGATAGTGATTGCCAAGCTGCATTCTGGACGAGGGATTGACAACTAAAGAAGCCATGGACACTTTTTGTTTGTGGTGATAGGAGGGTTTTGACACTGGATAATTGTTGAGATGGTTGAAATTTTAAGATTCCTAAAAAATCATTAAACTGTACTTACAGTGGGTAAATTATATGATACTAAACTATACCTCAGTAACACTATATATATAGTTGACCCTTGGATAACACTGAGATTATGACCACCCCTTACAGCCAAAAATCTTCTAACTTTTGACTCCTCAAAAACTTAACTACTAATAGCCTACTCTTGACCAGAGGTTTTGCTGATAACAAAAACAGTCACCATACATTATATGTATAATTATATACTGTATTCTTACAACAAAGTTAGCTAGAGAAAAGAAAATTTTATGAAGAAAGTAATAAGGAAGAGAAAATGTATTTACAATTCTATAATATAGTTATCAAAAAAGATCTGCATATAAGTGGACCTGAGCAGTTCAATCCTGTGTTGTTCAAGGGTCAACTATATATGAATATTCATATTTCACTACTGACCTTTCTGTTACCACATTACTCAAGTTCAATCAAAGAAATTCTCTCTCAGCTCCTCCAATTACTAATATTTCCCATAGCCCTATGCTTCCAATTCTGTCTCAAGCACCATGAAACAATCATGACAATATCACTCTTCTTTTTCCTTTCTCTACTGGCTGGTCCACTTCATCCACTTTAAAGATTAGACATTTTTCTTTGTGGAAGAAAAAGAGAATTCCCCTACTACTTGAGTGCCAAGTTGAGTATCAGTATTTTTGCATATAATTTTTTCATATGATATTTGTAGGGAGGTATCAAGTTATAACAGATCTGATAAGGTCTTTAAGAAGTACTGTCGGGGTACCTTCATGGCCCAGTCCATTAAGTATCTGCCTTCAGCTCAGGTCACCATTTCAGGGCTGGGGATCAGACTCACGTGGGGCTCCCTGCCCAGCAGGGAGTCTGCTTCTGACTCTCCCTCTCCCCCTTTTCCCACTCATGAGGTCTCTTCCCTCCCCCCAATAAATGGATAAAATCTTTAAAAAAAAAACATTGTCTACAAACAATAATAGTGAGTACCAGAGGTTCTATTACAACCCAAGTGTGGCTGACCACATACCTCTTGCCCTTAACTTTTACTTTGTGTTCACTCACTTTCCTCCTTCCCATGTTTTCCCATGGCCCCACTTTTAGGCCTCCATATCACAAGGGAGATGAAAGAGGAAATTTTTACTTACAACCCTCCAAGTATATAGTATCAGGACCTGCAAATAATAGAAAATACCTCTGAACTCTCATTTTTTAATAAAATTGAAAAAGTATCTTTATATTTGAATTTTTTTTTGCTCAAGGCTAAATTTAACCTGAGTGGATGAATTTCTGATTAAAGGTAACTTTTGCAAACACCACAAATTGATCTCAATTTCAGTGATAATTAAGAAAGATTAGGACACTATTTTACTAATTTACAAATTTACTTTATTTTGTGACTTACAAAGTGATTTTTCATGTAATATTAATTTTTCATAAGTGTCCTGTGAGGTAGTTATCATTAGCCTGATTTTATAAGGAGAAATAGCAAATTTAACATATCAGCCAAATATACATAAAAGTAAACGGTAGATTTGTCTCCCAACTCCAAATTCACTCTTCTTAAAATTAAACCATTAAACCAATTCTTTGTTTCTGATCAAAATATTGGGTAAATCACAATGGCTGTCTTCCCTATTGGAAATATGAAGAGGATTGAAATGGCTCTGTTCTACAATGCACCTCCAAATTTTGACAAGCAGAGAGGCTGTATATACTGGAACATTTGGTGAAACCTGTGTTTGTGATCCCACACACACAGAGGCATGAGCAACACAGACACAACAGTATCAGGTTATTCCAAGTAGATTCTATTGACCAAATGTTATCATCTTGATGGATCTGTGAACATTTCCTAACATGGAAACATATCATTTTGATGGATCTGTGAACATTTCCTAACATGTTATGAGACTGAGAGGTCTTTTGGGAATACTATTTATCTCCAAACCAATGAATTTTAAAGGCGAAATTTAGCATGCACTGTACTTTCTTATTAAAAACAAATACAAGTCAATTCTTCCAACTGAGAAAAGCAATTAGCAAATTTAATAATCACAACCTGCTATGGGGCTAATTATTTGTTTGTACTAATATTCTAGTCTTCTTTAGAGATGTTACCTGTCAGTCAACAAATGTGTGAGTATTTGATAAGTATGTATAATTTTATATCTGTTCTCCAATTGCATGGCCAATTTGTGCTTTGCAAGAACCTGTAAAATCCATTATTTGATTTCATCCTTTCAAGAGGAATGGCCATGCCAGAACACAATGAGGTAGATTTCTTCTTGGATTAGGAAACTCTGGGTCAAGAAGTTTATTATTTGCTCAAGCGCTTATACTTCTCAGAAGAGGCATGAATTAGTAAAGTTTTCACATGACAGTTATAATTAAGGAATGATGTATTACTTAAGCTACCAAATGATTATTCTATAAAATAAAATCAAAGCAGGACATTGAATAATGAAGCTGAAAGCCAGTTTTCCTTGTTGTAGACATTATTCTAATTACTTGTTTTATTTATTTATTATTATTAATAGCTCTATAAACTGAGAGATTAATATATGTTAAACATTTTACTAAACATTTTACTTGTGATATTTTACATGAATCCTTTCTATGAAAGATTATAAAAGTATGTTTACCCCATTTTAAATATGTCACCTAAGACTGGGGGTGGGAAGATTTGTCTAAAATCAAATAATGGGGGCACCTGGGTGGCTCAGTCAGTTAAGCAGCTGACTCGTGGGTTTGGCTCAGGTCATTATTTCAGGGTCCTGTGATGGAGCCCCACATTGGGCTCTGTGCTCAGCGAGGAGTCTGCTTTAGGATTCTCTTTCTCTCCCTCTGCCTCTCCCCTGGCCTGTGCACTCACACTCTCCATCTCTCTCTCTCTCTCTCTCTCTCTCTATATATATATATATATATATATATATAAAATAAATAAATCTCTAAATAAAATAAAACAAAACAAAACAAAATAAAATATATGACCAGTAAAATAGTAAAGTCAGGAAAGTCAAGTATTTCAGATTCCAAAGATTTTACTTCTAGCCAATATGTTATAATATGGCAAACACCAGATTTTAAAATACCACACGAACGTATGTGCAGTGGGTATATACATATCACATCCACATACATTTGTGCACATGTATGCACACATGTCTATAAACAACTTAAATATGTCAATTGTTATGTGTGTAGACTGCCTTTTCTTCTTGCTGCTTTATTCCCCGAACAGGCATAGCTATTTTAGAATTATAATGGCTTCGCTCTATGAGAGCCATGATACAAGGGACTGCAAAGACTCTAAAGGAGTTCTTTCATTCCATAGAGACCATATTATGCATGTTATGAGTGTTTAAGATAGAGTGCACAGTCTGTCATGTCAACTCTCATCTACTTCAATGACAGATTATTTTTCTTCCATCGCTAGTGGTTTGAATATATCAGCTACCAAAGAGGGGACATTTTTCTTGGAGTTCAAATGCACACCAAAAATCATAAATTCAAATAGTATTAAAACTCTAACTTAAACCCACAAAAGCAAAGAAATGTAGCATTTCACCAAACAATTCAGGGAGCATGAGAGTCCTTAATTCACCCTAGGTAGTATCAGCTCCATACAACACACATGAACTCACATTTATTATTACTATATACCAGATACTAAGTTAAGTGCTACACATGAATTATCTCATTTACTCTTCACCAGAACCCTGTGTGATAGAAATGATTCTTACTTCCTTTTTTCAATAAGAAGAAACTGAAGCTGTGAAGGATCAAGTTAACCTGTTCAAAGGCACTCAGCTAGAAAGAGACAGAGCTGGGATTCCAATTCTGGTTCCAGAAACCGAGCTCAAAATCTCTGCATATAGGTACACATACATTTGCATTAGAACTAAGAAACCAAATTTTAGTACCAGGGAAATTCAAATTTACAAAAGGGCAAACATCAAAATGTCCAGAAGTCAATTTGTTTGACAAAATATTCAAAAAATGAAACTCATTCACGAGACATATTTGCCTTCTAAAAAATCTTTTAGACTCTCAGTGCCCTCCACTATGACTTCAAGTAGCATCTGTCTCTTTCTGCTTGAGGTTCTTGCTGAGATCAAAACAGCAAAGGGGAAGCATTTGGAAAGGGTAAAGGAAGTACACTTTCTAGTATACTTTAACCTTTTTTAATGGAAAGCCATATTTGATCCATTTGTGTCCTAGATTTGCTTTGGCGAATAGCTCTCATCACTTGTGCCAACTCTAACTAACCCATGTACTTTGAAACAAATCCTGAGATTGTGCCCAGAGCACAGTGATTGATTAGTATTGTCTGTCATGGCAGGGGTGTGGCAGTGTGCATGGCCTGTATTTGACAACCTCCCTGCCTTAGACAAATAAATCCACCCCTGCTGAAATATACTCCAAAGTAGTCTGTCTACAATAGGCACAGTGGAAGGAAGAAAGGGAGGGAGGGAGGGAAGGAGGGAGGGAGGACACTGGGCGGCAGGAAGGGGGAGAGGCAGAACGAGGGAGGTAAGGAAAGAAAGTCTCAGGAAGACTATCTCTATAATTTGAATAGATTTTAACCTGTAATCTGCAGACCAACTAACTACATGGATAACATTGATTTAATAATTGCTGAACATTCCACACATTTTGTTTTGTTATCTATCTATCAAATTTCTCCTTACCATCCCAGATTAACAGCACACTGGCCCTTGTCACCGTAACTTTGCTCAGCCTATTTTTCTTGTCAGTATTTCCCTTCTACTTTTCTTCCACTTTGCTACAGTCTCCCCATTCAAATCCTGCCTCCATAGTGAATCCTGGCACAGGTGTTCTTGGGAAAAATAGCGGTTCTCTTATCAAGTGACCAGAGAGGCAGGGGTGGGGGCAGGGGAGGCTCATAACTCTACGGGTAAGAACTCCGAAGGTCAACTAGCTGTCTAGCCATAGAACTGAGTACTGAAACTCAACTTTTCCACATTTCAGTTATACCAGACTATTGCTTCTTAATCAGCCAAACATGATCCTTTACTAGCAACTGGAATTCTGGCTTTCATTCTCTAAATAGATCCCTCTAATTTCTCCTTTTTTATTATTCACTGGCTCTTTCATGTGAACTGATTGTCCTCCCAGGAAGACTGTAAAACCCTGTGGGCTGAATACTTAGAGCAGCAGTGTGGAGAAGTGTGGAAGGAAAACAGTGTTAGCCATCAGAAGATCTAGCTCTGGTTCTGGGTCTGCCACATTCTAACCATCAAGTAAGACATTTCTCTAAAACTGAGCTTCCTCGTTCATGAATTGGAGTGGATAATTACCTTGTCTATTGCCCAGGGTTGTTAGAAGGACCAAGTTTATTAAACACTACACACATCTGATATTTCCTTATGCCTTCCTGAGCCTTTTCTACATTGAGAGGGCAGAACTCAGCATCCGGACTTCTGTCCTTGAGCCTCTAAGGACTGTTCCACACATCAGCCCTAATCAATCAGCCTGGGCTTTCTGTCTGGGCCCAGCCCCAGTGTCCTCACTCAATGAAATTCTTCACAATATCAGTAAGACCTCTGATACAATATCTGTGAGGGTTCTAATTTGTTTTCTAGTCTTTGTCAATGTTTACATTCATAAGAAGAAGGACCGTTTTAAAACTTACTTAATACCATGTGGCATATGATGAATCTCCATCACCACCATTTATAAGTTTATTCTGAAGAAAATGCAGTTCTCTATCTGCCAACATCCGAAAGCTATAAATAGTGAGAAAAATAGAGAAGCCTTAAAAGTCCATTGAAAAGTATTGGATTTGGAGAGTTTCTTGGATGGCCAGAGTGGAAAAATATTTTGCTAAAAAATTGGGAGTGTTGCTCCTACTGGCATACAGGCAGACAGTTTAGTTAGTATTTACCCAGCCTGTGGCGAGGGAACACTTGGCTGTTTATTTCAGTGGAAGGGATGTTGGGAGATGCTGTTTGTCTAGTCAGAAATGCCCTTTGAGACTGCAAGGCTACCTGTGACCAATTTTCAACTAAATTTATCTTTGGACTTTGTGTAAGTCATCCAGCCTTAACCAAATCCATTTGGTTTTCTCTATAACCATGTCACAGAATCCTTACCAAAAAATCGCCCTGCTTTGGTCCACAATGATGGCTTCTGATTATTCAGCCAAAGCTGGATTTGAAACCTAAATGTGAGTTCTGGATAAGTAGGCCAAGTTTTATTTAATGTAGGAAAAAACTATCACTTATTAAATAAAATGGACTGATATTTAACCAGTCATTTTCAAACATCTCTGCCCCTTGCTCCATGGTAGAATAAATAACACATACTATTGACTATTAATCACTTAGCTAGCTTTATTTTATGAAGCAATTTATGTTTTATTTCATTTCTTCTTCGCAGGCACGGCTAAGGTTTTTAATAACTACCCTCATTGCCAATCCGACACTGACATGGTGAAAACATGAAAAATGAATTATTTTTCAATCTCAAACATTTCAAGTTTTATGCTCTTTTGATAAAACTCAATAATTTCAAAGACAGAATGGCTGTAATAAAGTGCAAAAATGCTTTTCCTGGAATGTGATTAAATAGTGATTTACTATTTGTTAATCAGTTTTGTATATTTCCATTGGCTTTAATTTTCATGTGCAATCCCACAGGTTTGTTTGTGTTTCATTTTTTTTGCTATTGTTTCTGTTTTGGCCATTAAATCAGGCTGCTCAATTTGAAAGACAGTTTTTCTGAGCCTGGCAAGATAATGAGGCTCCGTCTCTATCTCCTTAACAGTTCAGAATTGTTTGACCAGTGTAAAAATCAAGCATAAAGATTTGCGAAGCAGAGCCCTAATTGGGGGATTTTCACCCATTGTTTGTCTCCTATTTTCCTGTTTATTTCCATATCCTTCTTTCTGCATCATTAATCATTCAATCTTCTCAAAACTCTTGTGTATAGTTATTATGACCCCATTTTATAGATGATAAAGTACAGTCAGATGATCTTAGCATGGTTAGAACTAAGCTGCATGGCTAGGACTTACTCTACCCTGAGTTTGACTTTCATGCCTGGGCTCCTTCTGCAAGGCCTCGGAGGATCATGAGGTCAAGAATCTGTAGCCCCAACTTCCCATCAAGTTGACAGATGCATTAAATCAAAGATAAAAGCCTCCATGTTATGCTGTCCAGGGGTCAGTTCGCCAAAGCCTTAATGTCCTTCTTTGTTCTGTTCCCTTACACCTACTCTTCTTGAGCTCACGCCTGCAGCAATATAATTCAAATGCGGGGAGTCTCAACTTCAAGGATTTTAACAATCAGACTGATTTGTAGGATGGGCTCTGCATGTGCAGGTCTTGGGGAGCTATTTAACTTATACCATACCAAAGGATCAAGGCATCTGGATTAAGAGCTATTGCCTGGTGAGGGACACAGAGGGAAACTACTACTTGGGAGGAATCCATGCAGAAGAATCGAGAATTCCACACAAAAAGAAGAAGGTGTACACTGCAAATAAATGAAATTTGGAGAACCTAAAATTTAGAACAGCACTGAAGCACATTACTTCTACTTTGTTGTTCCATTGTCTCCCATTAGTTTCTTGTTGAAAGCCTCATAATATACATTTCAAAAATAGTGATCTTGAGGGGCACTTGGGTGGCTCAGTCGGTTAAGCATCCAACTCTTGATTTCAGCTCAGGTCATGATATCAAGGTTGTGAGATCGAGCCCCACATCAAGCTCCCCTTGCAGCAGGGAGTCTGCTTGAGATTCTCTCTCCCTCTCGCTCTGCCCCCTGCCCAAAGAAAAAGTGATCTTTAGATACATAATCTTAAGATTCTCTTAGACATTGATCACTAATTTTTTTTTATTACCAGAACCCCTTCAACTATGTCAAGATAATAGCAATAATAATAACAGTAAGTAATAGCACTACTATCCAGAAGTCATCTATTTCTTTGCCTTTGAATGTCAATATCAAGAATTCAATAAAAGTCAAATATGTCACCAGATGCCATTGTTGCACAAATCATGGAAAGAAATAAGGAAATACACAAGAAGAAGATTAGAGAAAGTGAGGCAAGGAACACAGAATCACAGTGTCAGAAAATAGTGCGTCATCACAGAACCCTGGAGGCTTTGGGGCCAAGCACATCTAGGCTCAAGTCCCAGCTCAGAAACATCACAAGATCTGGGTTATTCAACAAACGAGTTAAACTGTCTTAGCATCAGCTGCTTCATGGGTGAGAAATAACACCCATCTCATGGAGATATTGTGAATAATGGAGAAGTCAAAGAAACAGGTTTGATCAGTACAGCTTCTAGCCTGGAAAGACACACTAGATGTCACTTGTGTGGCTCCCCACCCTGTGTAGGCAAACCCTTTGTGAAAGAATGGCCATTTTTTTCTTAGCTATACTTATTCAAAATATATTCTTAAAATTAAGCCAATGTTTCCTTCATCTGACTTCAAAATAAGCCTCTTAAAAGGTGAGACTTGAGACTGCACACACTGTGCCACAGGGCCAGCACCACACCCCAACCCACTCCCCCATTCTGGAAGCTCTGGTCCATGTCCTGGGAGACCCTACCTGGTGGCACACAGACAGCTCAACTCCTGAGCACTTCCTGACCCTGAACACTCACAGGCTGTCATCTATCCCCCATCCTATAAACGTGTAGCTAATTTGTATAATTTTGTTTTCACTCACAAGAAATCACATACAATCAAGGCGAAACAGTTTAAAAGCATAGAAAAAGAAAAGAAATGCCTAAAATTTCATTTCCAGTATTAATATTTTGGTATATATCCATCCGCTATTTTTCTTCCATGCATGAATATTTATTTCTCTTTAGGGTACAATGGTGTCATGCTACCAACACCATTTGATAACCTTGTTGCTCTGTTCAATTAACTAGAAGATAGAGATACTAGAGCTCGGGGGCTCATCATCACCCTCCAGGATGAAGTGGCAGAGACTGATTGATAGGGAAGTGAATGAATTAGACACCCCCTACGTAATCAAGTCTGTTTATACAGATGGGTTAACTTGGGGATTCTGTCTTCCAACTATGAACCTTCACTACAATTTGTAATCTTAAGGGTGCTTTTGGATCTGAGAAAATACTGGGAGTTTTTTAGATTTACCTAATTAAATAGTCATTAATGTCAAAGAGGCATAATCTTACATTTATCTATAACATTCACACAAAAAATTAAAGGCTGTCATATTCTCTACTGAAATTCAGAGATACTGAGTATCTATAATATACCTACAAGTATTTGTCTAATAGCTCCATCCATAAAAGGGAATTAGGTTACTTTTGTAATCTTGGAGATTGTCATTGCACCTTGGCTGTTTACTCAGAATAAGACAAGGCAATGTGGATAATCAGGCCCAAGAAGGTGACCCAAGTACTGGGTGTGACGGGCCCTGGGGAGCGTCTGGCGCTCAGAAGAGGTTCAGCAGGGCAGAGGAGGTGTGGTGCCCAAAACACGTAATGTCTCTAATCCTCGTTCAGACAAAGCAACTGAGCACTTTGGGAAAAAGGACTGTATTAGAATCGTCTCTGTATTCCCATGGCCTTTCTTAGAAACTAGCATATCATAATAAGCCCAACTGGGAGTTATTGTGTGCCTTTTCTATTCCCTGCACTGCTCTAGATAACTTACCTGTGTAATTTCATTCAACTCCCACAAAATCCTGTTGAGATGGGAATTGTTAACCACATGGTAGAGACAGAGATTAAAGCCCATGGAGGCAATTGGTCCAGGGCCATGTAATCAGTAAGGATCCATTCATTCACTCATTCCAACATTTATTGAGCACCTACCATGTACCAGGAACTATCCAGGTGCTGGGAATAAGCTTTCATGAAGCTTATATTCTGGGAGTCAAGAAAGGGGAAATAAACAAGGGAAGCAAATAAATGCACACCCTAATTCTTGAGAGTATTTATTAAGTGTTAGGAAAACCCAAAAAACGAAGATTGAGTGGCGGGGGACAAGAGGGCTGATTTAGACAGGGTAGTCAGGAAGGCTTCTTCCTAGAGGTTACATGTAAACTGAAACTTGCATGAAGTGAAAAATCCAGAAATGTGAAGATCTAAGGGAAGAGAGCAAGCAAGTACAAAGGCCTTGAGGCAGGAACAAGTTTGACTTGTTTAGGAACAGAAGTAGGCAGTGGCCACATTATGTTGATCTTTGCAAGCCATGGTAAAGAGTTGAGATTTTATTCTAAGTGTGATGAAAAGCTTTTAGAAGATTTGAAGCAAGAGACAGAGATGAGTGGACTTATATATTTTTTAAAGATAAAAATCTCCATCATTCTTATCCTTCTTTTAACCTTAAGGCAATAATATGTTTCAAAGAGTTGGTGTCCAATTATCACAGAATAAAGGAATTACAGTGACAGAGTTCAAGAAGCAGGAATGATCCCAATGGGGGCGAAGAGCCTGAGAATCCAAAACAGATGTAGTCCATAAAGGCAGTCTGCATCTGAAGGCGGATCTCTCAGAGGTTTCTTGGTTCCACCCATCATTCAAGGATACAGACCCTAGAGTTGTCAATGGACAAAAAGCAAGCCACCAGCCAGTTCCCAGGATGGGCAAGGTTCTCGGAACAGGAACAAAGGGAACGTGGCTAACTCTGGCTAACTCAGAAGCCCAGGATTTATGGGTACTAAAAGGAGACAAAGCCAGGGAAGGAGGCATCAGAATGAGGAACTTAGAGCAAAAAATACAATTCAGGGACCGACAGGGACACCACGACCAGCACTTCCTGTTCTCCTGGTAGGAGTCATTTCCAGAGATTCATGGGTAGAGCGTGGAGACTGACCAACACATTCTGTCCAGTATGGGTGGTGCTGCATCCCTGGGTGACATGATGGTGGATTCCACTCTGGGGAAATGAGAAAAGACAAGGCAAAGGAAATTGGAAAGGAAGGGAGCTCCAAGTTGAGCATGATTTCTTTTTTTCTTAATTAACCTTCTCTGGTTCTTATGAGTCATCTCCTTTATTTACTCACGGCATACATTATATTGACTTAATAGCCCATCGTGAAATTTTGCAGGATTATTGAGGTCACAACTGTAGTAGGCAAATTGAGTTGTATCTACTCTGTAAAATTAAGGTAATTTTCTTTTTTTCTTCTTTGAAGATTTTATTTATTAGAGAGAGAGAGCGAGCGAGAGAAGGAATACAAGCAGGGGGAGTGGGAGAGGGAAAAACAGGCTTCTTGCTGCGCAGGGAGCCCAAGCAAGGCTCGATCCCAGGACGCTGGGATCATGACCTGAGCTGAAGGCAGACCCTTAGCCAACTGAGCCACCCAGCCATCCCAAGGTAATTTTCAATAAATCGAAGGAAACTCTGACTCTCTCTTCTTGGGTTTTTCTGTTCTATTCCCCCTTCTCTTTTCTTTGTCCCTCTAATGCTCCTTTCCTTCATTTTTCTCCTTGCCCCTTCCCCCCTCCTTTCTCCTTTGTATTTTTGTTTATGGATAGGTAAAATAACATTTAAGAAAACGCCTGCAAGGAATCAACATGAGCTTGCACTTTCTGTGAGTTTATCTTTTATATTTCTTTAAATATGAGAACAACATTTATTCTTCTCCAGACTTCAGGCACATTTCACATTATCCAAAATTTCTAAACAAACAAACAAATGAAAAACTGAAAATAATTTCTCCTCAGTGGTTTATCGGTCATTTCTGCAAGTTCTTTCATAATTGAAATTTAATTCACTTAGATCTGAAGACATGAAATCATTTAAATCAGTCAGGGATTCCTTCCCTGACTATTTTTTTCCATTGACTTGTGCTTCAATTTCCCTTCATTAATTATTATTTTACACTATTTAGTTTGAAGAGCCTTGCTGGAGAACGTGAAGGGGAAAAAAAAGAAAAAGAAGAAAAGAAAAAAAAAAAACAGGCAGGCGCTGAGGAGTTCTGCTTTTTGCCGGTCCTTTACTAACATTGCACCATCTGCCCCAGGCAACTGGCCTAGTCCTTCCCTGTTCTCTTCTGGGTAGTAAACAAATTTACTCAAAGGAAAAAAGATAAAAGGTAGGTGAGAACAAAAGGTGTGCTACAAAAAGGTGGGGAAGGGGACCAGCATGTAGCCCATTGGCGCAGGGTCAGAGGCTGTTTACCCTCTCCTGCCAGGCTGCTCCGCCCTGTGGCTTCCATATCTGCCCTAGCCCCTCTGTGCAGCTCCCGCCAAAACTTATTATGAGGAAATGGGGGTAATATTGCACAGTAGTTGGCTTTGTCTGTAATGCCATGACTGCCGTAGAGAGACATCAGTCTGAATCCTCTTTGGCTTTCAAAACCTAGCTCAAACAGTTCCTCCACTCTGCAACCTTCACTATACGGCACCCCTAACCACCCCCCAGCCCCTGACCTGTGTACATGTCCAAAAAACTCACAGCCTTTTCTGTGTGGCATCTGGACCTTGTACATGTCTCTGCTCTGAGTCCCATCACATGATAACATACCACTTTCATGTCTGTCTCTGAGTTGATTGGGATTAGTGTATTACTTTGCTAGGATGTCATAACAAATTACTACAAACTGAGTGATTTAACCACAGAAACTTACTGTCTCATAGCTCTTGAAGCTACAAGCCTGAGATCAAGGTGTCAGCAAGGTTGATTCCTTCTGAAGGCTGTGAGAAAGAATCTGTTCCATGCCTTTCTCCTAGTTTCTGCTGGCTTGCTGGCAATCTTTGAGGTAACTCTGTTTGTACATGCTTCACCCCTACCTCCGTCTTCATACTTATGTGGCACTCTCCCTGTGTGCATGTCTGTCTCTTCATATGGCAGTCTTTTTGTAAGAATATCAGTCAGTTGGTTTGGGGGCCCACCCTACCCCAGTGTGACATCATCTTTAGTAATTACATCTGCAATGACCCTACCTCCAAGTAGGGTACTGAAGGTTAGGACTTCAACGTATGAATTTGGGGGAGCACTGTTTACATCATAACATCATCTTTGCCTGCCTGATACTTAGCACAGTAACAGGTCTTTGCCTGAGGTCCAAGGCCTTCAAAAATATTTCAGTCTCAAATTTTATTTAATCTTAAATATCTCTGACACTTTTTGTTTTGTTTTGTTTTAAGATTTTATTTATCTTAAATAAATAAAGAGAGAGAGACGGAGAGAGTGACTGAGATAGTGAGAGAGAGCATGAGTAGGGAGGAGAGGGAGAAGCAGACTCCCCACTGAGCAGGGAGCCTGATGTGGGGACAAATCCCAGGACCCTGGGATCATGACCTGAGCAGAAGGCAGATGCTTAACTGACTGAGCCACCCAGGCACCCTGCTCTGCCGCTTTTGGCGTAGACGATGGCCAAATTGAACATGGGATCAACATTTTTTTTTTCCCTGAAAAGTGGAACTATTAGGAAGCCAGAAAATCTCTGATATGAGAATGGGTCCCTCTGATCTCCAGAGACATCTATGTGATCATCTGAGGCTTGGATAATAATTTTCCTCAGTCCTCATGCAGGGGGCACTTCATGTGACATTGTACTTTCAGCCCTTTTTTGGCACATAGAGCTGACCGACCTTCTGCCTGGCTCCCATGACCTAACACATAAAGAATGAGGCTTTTGAAACCTGCAGACCACATTCATTCTGCAGATACCTGCAAAGACAGATCCCCACTCCTCCTTCATTTCACCTTGTCTTCTATTAGAATCCAAAAACAATGAGATCAGAGATGAACAAGGCACAGCGCTCTCTCAAAAAATGTCTGATGGGGAAATAAAACAGTCTGGTGGGGAAACAGAATGTGGCAAATCTAACTGTGTGAGGCCAGAGTGTAGTGGGAAGTCAGAGGCCATGAAAATTAGGCTGGATTGAGCGCCTGGGTGGCTCAGTGGGTTAAGCCTTTGCCTTCAGCTCAGGTCATGATCCCAGGGTCCTGGGATTGAGTTCCGCATTGGGCTCTCTGCTCAGCGGGGAGCCCACTTCCCCCTCTCTCTCTGCCTGCCTCTCTGCCTGCTTGTGATCTCTCTCTGTGTGTCAAATAAATAAATAAAATCTTTAAAAAAAAAAAAAAAAAAGAAGACGAAGAATAGAAAATTAGGCTGGATCTTCAAAGGAAAATAACAGTGAGCCAGGTGAGGAGATGGGTGAAGGTCTTTCCAGGCAGGGGGCATTGCCCCAAGAGGTCAGAGGGCAGCAAGGACTACCACAGGGTTGTCAGGTGGCCGTCCTAGGAGTCTGGGGTCAGGGATCAGATCAAGGGCATCAGCATCAGGCAAGCTGTGTTAAGGAGGCAATGACTGAAGGGCTTTAAGCACTGGACTAGCCCTACTAAGTTTGCAATTTAGAAAGATTGCTGAACACAAGGATCGACTAGAGGAGGCCTGTGGGGATTCAAGAATATAGGTTGGGAACCCATGACATCTACCAAAAGAGAAATAATCACAGGGACATGAACCAAAGGTGGACAATGGTGGGCAGAAAGAATCAGGGATGCCTGGGTGGCTCAGTTGGTTAAGCAGCTGCCTTCGGCTCAGGTCATGATCCCGGGGTCCTGGGATCAAGTCCCACATCGGGCTCCTTGCTCAGCAGGGAGCCTGCTTCTCCCTCTGCCTCTGCCTGCCTGTGCTCGCTCTCTCACTCTCTCTCTCTCTCTGACAAATAAATAAATAAAATCTTAAAAAAAAAAAAAAAGAATCAGCAAGAATACCCAGATCCCTGGTAACATTTCTGTGTATCCCCTCTTGCTGCATTTGGGTTTGAATGCCCACATACTCCCGTCCCCATCTGTGCTTCTCCTTTAGAGACACTGCTTGGCAATTGGAGGGGCTTGCATAAAGAGCTCAACGTGACTACAAATTTACTCTCTGCATGCCCCCCTCCCCACCGTGACCACCACCAACCCTTTCAACCCCACAGTCCTCAGCCAGTGACTATAAAATACAAAACATAAAAGCCTAGTTGCTTTGATTCTCCTTGGGACAAATTCCAAGGCATAAGTTACACTTCAAAGTTCTCCCTGGCACCAGCTGAAACCATGCCTTTCCCTGTCTTTACTTCCCTTAGTCCCCTACCTGCTTCTCCTAGAAGAATCTCCTTAATAAATCACTCATGCATGACTCTTTCCCCTGAGATGTCCTTCTGGTGAACTTGTCCTAAGACAGAAGATTTGAAAGCTATTGGAAAAAAAAAAAAAAAAAAAAAGAACGTACAGAGCTCGGCAAGTGGTTAGATGTGGGAAGCTCTGATATGAACTAGAAGAAAAACATTCAGTGAGGCACAAACTATGTTTACAAACATGTGTTTGGGAATGAAAAGGACAAATGCTATTGAGATAGAAAGTTAATTTTGCACACCTAATTTTTATTCTTCCTTTAATTGTGGGGGAGAAAAAGAGGCTTTTGGTCATTAAATTTCCTAGGCTTTTTTTGCTCCAAATTTAGGGCACTGAATAGGGTGCCATGGAAATCCATATCTCTTTAGTAGGATTTCAATGGAATTACCTGTGCATTATGAAAAGGAGAACATGCTGGATTCCCACCAGCCCCATGGTGCTACCTCTCCCTGCCCCATTGCTCACCATTCCTCCTCCCCTTCTCCAAATGCCTCATATTTTTCATGTCCCAGGAGTTGACTCTGTGCAGTGTTCTGCACTGGCTGTTCTCATTCTGGCTCCCATCGCCCTGTCTTTAATTCTGAGCAATGTACTTTCTCTTCTTTTGTTTCTTTTGTTGTTTGTTTTTTTTTTTTTCTTTCTTAAATTCGTGAATGAACAGAGGTGGAATGTGTGCTACATTCTATGAAGCCAGAGCTCCTGAGGTCTAAGACACAGCCCTGAGAAGGGCTTCTGTTGTGACTTGTGCACAAAGCTCCATGTAGATGTGTCTGAAGCATGAGCAAAGTTTGCTATTGCAGTCAAACAAAACTTACAACAAAGTTAATCTGATACACATGTAATGAGGAGGGTAACTATGATGTCGCTAGGCCTTAATAAACCAGAAGTAGCTCCCAAAAATGTTCCTTAATATCTAATTTTTACATAAGCAAAGTAAATGGGTTGCCTTTAAGCTTTTTTTAGAGAGGCTGTAACCAGCATTCAGGTGAATCAACAGCTTTCCAGTCATACACTTGGTGTAAACAACAAAGTTCCCAGATTTTACCCCCTAGTAATCATTACCCAGCTACATTTGAGGATCTGCTTTATATCAAACGCTGTGCAGGTGCTAGAGACACAAGGAAAATGGCAGCATGGTGTCCATCACAAAGCAACCTGGGTTCTCTAAGTTTCATGGCCAGCCCCCAATATCTGGGACTGACATTTCTTGGGTTCTGCTCCTACCCTTCTTTCTCCCAGTTCTCTCATTACCAGACTCTCCCCTTCTTCAGAATAGCCCCTATCCACTGCCTCCTTGGTGTCTGTCCACAAACTCCAGGCTAAGGCCTCAAGTTTATGGAAACTCCATCCATTAGTTCATGGCTTCTCTGCTAAATGAAGTGCGTGTCTACAGAATTGTTACTCTATTCATCTCACGATGGAGTGGACATAAAAAAAGAGATGAGGCATAGGGAAAAAGGGCTCAACACCTTAGAGGTGAGAAATATAGGGTGAGAGGTGGTAGGGCTATGAGAATGAAAAGAGCAAGGATGGGAAAGTAAAAGGTCAGGTGGTCACATAGACATGACCTTTGCTGAGTTCCCCCTGGAACCCAGGAGCTGTTCTCACTGGCCAAGGTCAGCAGGGTTCGTCTGAGGAGAACTGAAAAGAATCTAAAAGTGAGTGCCAAAAAGGAAACAAAAATGGAAATGAACTTTTGGGACTTAATCAAGATCAAAAACTTCTGCGCAGCAAAGGAAACAGTCAACAAAACAAAGAGGCAACCCACGGAATGGGAGAAGATATTCACACATGACAGTACAGACAAAGGACTGATATCCAAGATTTATAAAGAACTCCTCAAATTCAACACAAACAAAACAGATAATCACATCAAAAAATGGGCAGAAGACATGTACAGACACTTCTCCAAAGAAGACATACAAATGGCTAACAACACATGAAAAAGTGTTCATCATCATTAACCATCAGGGAGATTCAAATCAAAACCACATTGAGATACCACCTTACACCAGTTAAAATGGCCAAAATTAACAAGACAGTAAACAACATGTGTTGGAGAGGCTGTGGAGAAAGGGGAACCCTCTTACACTGTTGGTGGGAATGCAAGTTGGTGAAGCCACTTTGGAAAACAGTGTGGATATTCCTCAAAATATTAAAAATAGAGCTTCCTTATGACCCCGCAATTGCACTATTGGGTATTTACCCCAAAGATACAGAGGTAGTGAAAAGAAGGGCCGTCTGTACCCCAATGTTCATAGCAGCAATGGCCACAGTCGCCAAACTGTGGAAAGAACCAAGATGCCCTTCAATGGACGAATGGATAAAGAAGACGTGGTCCATATACACTATGGAGTATTATGCTTCCATCAGAAAGGATGAATACCCAACTTTTGTATCAACATGGACGGGACTGGAAGAGATTATGCTGAGTGAAACAAGACAAGCAGAGAGAGTCAATTATCATATGGTTTTGCTTATTTTTGGAGCATAAGGAATAACATGGAGGACATGGGGAGATGGAAAGGAGAAGTGAGTTGGGGGAAATTGGAGGGGGAGACGAACCATGAGAGACTGTGGACTCTGAGAAACAGAGAGTTTTGGAAGGGAGGGCGGTGGGGGGTTGGGTGAGCCTGGTGGTGGGTATTATGAAGGGCATGTACTCATGAAGCATGGGGTATGGTGCATAAACAATTAATTCAGGAACACCGAAAAGAAATTAAAAAAATAAAAAATAAAAGTGAGTGCTGAGATGATAGAACAGTAATAGTAGTGTGTATTCAGGGCTTGCAACGAGCCAAAGACAATACCAAGCCCTAAATTCATTATCTGTCTAATCCTCACAACCACATTCCAAAGGAGTTACTGCTGCCATTTAGCAGATGGGAAAACTGAGGCTAAAAACCAAGCCCTGAATCAAACAGGTAGTGAGTAACAAAACAAGTTTTGAAACCAGCTTTTCCTAAATTTAAGTCAAAATTCCTAACTGTTTCACTCTATTGCCTTCATAAAAGACACCAAGGTCTGCCCTTCTTGCTTTAACTTATACCAAACTACAGCATGAATGTTGACACAAAGAAATGATGTCGCTTTCCTTATCATTGGCTTTCTGGTCCCAAAATAAAATTAAGTAAAAAATACATTTTAAACAAAAAAGAGAGAGAAGTAAGGCATCAATGTAGATGAGTGTTGATCAAAACATAAATGGCAAGATGTGAGGTACTGAAATCAGGAAGGACACCATCCCTGGTGAAAAGGACTCAGAAAGCAGAGATTGGAGATGTCAAGCTACAGGTCACTCAGCTGGTTCTTATGCCAAGTCTGGTCGTATTTATTTGCAACCAAACACAGGCAAACAGAGGCTGCCTCCAGAGGTTCCTCGTGTTCCCCTGGACCCTGGGACCACTGACCCTGGCACAGGTCCCTGCTGAGGAGCTTGCTGTGAACCTAGAGATGGGTGTGGGGAGCTCTACACAGTTTTAGGGGTGAGGGGAGGTATCCCCTGGAGGCACCCCCTTTCTCCTTGTGTCTCCATGTTAAGACCTGTTCCAGGAGAGGCATTACAAGGATGAATGAGCCAGGGACCTAAACTTTTAATGCTTGTCCCCCAAATTCATTATCCTTCTGCTGACAGGGAAGGATAGTGACTTAGACTTCACATACACCCATCCCTTTGGGACCGAGAGATTGAGAAAACAACACTCAGTTAAGCTCCTAATTCATTAAGTAATTTTATGGATGGTCGATGGACGTTCATTCAAAACTTCAAATACCATTTTTGGTTCAGCATGTGGGCCACAAAGTCATCCATCATTTTGGTGAACAGACCGGGACCCAGAGCATTGCCCGGAACCCACTGCCTGGAACCCAGGCAGCACCGAAGTATGAACTGTCAGCACACCTCCCTCGAGGACAGTTCACAGTCACTGGGTTCACAGGGTAGATCTATAAACCTGAGGGCAATTTATTAATTACATGGAACGAGCAACGACTACTGCAGGGAATGAAAAGTCTTCAAGTCCATGCAGCTAGGACATCTTCTGCGGTGGGCACACCTGTGTGCAAAACCAAATCACCTTGGAAAGTTTGCCTGGGGACCTGGGAAGCCAAATGAAGAGCGTTAAAGAAGCAAATACTTAATGGCATCAGGCCAAGATGGCCAGATGGAACCATCTCTCGGAACAGAGGCCTGTTAGCTCGGCTTCCCACTCCCTAGATGTTTGCTACTTGGGTGTGTCGGTAGGCAATGGCCCATCAACATCCAAGACTCTTTTTGTTTTTTTACTCTGTTCATGGCTAACCAGTGCTTTTGTCTTCTTCTTCTTCTTCTTTTTTTTTTTTTTTAATAATACATTATATCTGTTATCAAGCAAATCTTACAGGCCTAGGAGCCATTCTGTCTTTTTTAGTCATGTCCATTCTCAGTTTTTCTCATTTGTTTCTTTTAAAAGTAAATTCTCTGATAATCTCACTTCTGTCTCAGAGAAAGCCTTTCTAAGCTCATAGAAAAAAAGTCTTATATAAACCCCTACACATGGACAAGAGTATGCATTTTAACATTATTGGTGAATAGAAAGAGGATGAGAAGCAAAATAGTAAGACCAAATAACTTTCCCTGGGAAACCAAGAATTCAATCCTGGCAGAATATATCTATATTGTATAGCACATTAATTGACTCATTCTTTCATTCCATAAGCATTTAGTGAGAACCTGCCGTTCATTGGCTGGCCATGTTCTAGAAACAGGGCAACAGCAATGAACCAGACTGACAAAGCGGCCACCTCCACGGACCTTCAATTCAAACGAGAGGCAGGGAGACAGACCACAAACAGAACAGAAAATAAAAGAAAATAGCAGGTAATGGCCAATGTTGTGATAAAAATAAAATGTCTTACAGGGTGACCAGGCCGGGTGGATCAGAAGACCTCACAGGGTAATGGCATATAAACTAAGACCTACATAACAAGGAGGAAATAGCTACATATCGGTCTAGGAGAAGAGCTTTCCACACATGGGGTCCATTGGGTTCAAGGCACACATCGGTCTTTATGCTAAACAGTTCTCATTAACGGAACTTTCACAAGGAATTCTGTAGGCAACAACTGCATTACAGATATGATATTCTCTCAAATACTGAGAAGAGACAGCCTAAATGTCAGATGCTTTTTGGTTCCAGGACACCATCTGTGAAAATGCTCACTGTCGAGACAGAACAATTTTCTCTTTATTCTCCCAACTATTCTACATGTGGTAGATGATTAAGACGAGAAAAGAGAATTGTACCCGATTTGATGGCTTTCCCACGGCTCAATATTTCCTTTCTCAACCCAGAGCCTTAAAAACCTGGCAGGATGTCAGCAGAGTTCCGAAGCCTCCACAGTAAAGTAGTGATAGTGACCGTCAGTACTCCCATCTAGCTGAAATTTCTTAGCAATGAGAGACTTGCTTGGTTAGATGTGGATCTTCTCTCTCTCCCAGTGACAGCACCAGAGAGATAGCAAATGCCACCAAGTTTGGCCACCATCCTTTTGATAGGCAGTCTTTCTTTGGCTTCTGGCTCTTGATTTACCATAACCAAGGTCACGTTTCATTCTCATTTTTTCTCAGAGGATTGTAGCGGCCAAGAAAGAAAACAAACACTAGGAAGAAAGCTAGCTACAAAAAGTAGCTGCATTTTGGTGCCCTGACTTTTTTACGACAATGATATTTAGCACTGGGCTGGGAGCAGCCCTGGTGAGGGGACAGGGAGTGAGCATTTTGTCGTGGTCAGTCCACATGGTAACAATGTCTCAGCTTGTGGTTTGTGGGTTTCCTTTGGCATAGTCTGTCCCTCTAGATACTTTGCTGTTGTTTCCTAATTTAAAACTCACCATTTTAAAATGCTCTGTTTTCCTACTTAATGTAGGAAAAGACACAAAATATTTTAGTTTAATAGCAATTTGTTCTCAAAACATGCAAACTCATGGTTTAGGAGTGTCCTTCACAAACATCCCACATCATGTCACTTACAGTCATGTTTTAGCACATTATTCCCCAAATATATTCCTGCTGCATTTGTGTGATAGAATTCACCTTACCCAAACATCTCCAAGTATCTCCATAAGTGATATTCCAAAGGGAATTAGCCATCACCATCAGAATGAGAAAAACATTATAAAACCAAATACAGACCATAGATTTCCAAGTATTTCCCTACACTCTCCCTTTACTACATAACAAGATATAACTTTGTTTACTTCAGCTGTAGCGAACTGAAATTTTACTGGGACTACACTTGCATTTCCTTCCGTTATATAAGCCATCCTTCTCTACTTGTGTGGCTCTCTGACTTCTCCTTTAACAGCTAGGACTGTGGTAAGCAGTGGAAGAGGGTTTCTAAACCGCCTCTGGAGTGCTTAGGGCCGAACTTTCTATAAGAAGTAACAATAATTTGAATATTCTTTCCCAAGAACTGCAGAGGAAGTTCTTAAGACTTCTTGCATAACGTTAAAATAAGCCCACCTCAGTCAAATAACTCACTGATATGTTTAATAATTAAATAAAAGTGGTTAAACTGAAAGATCTCCAAACATATATCTTCAGTTGGTCTTTATCTGAATCTTCAACAACTAAGTTGCTTTACAAATGTTCCATATTTTCTACATAAAGCACAGAGGCAAAGATTTCAATACTGAAGAATTTTGAAAGCCAATGCAGAATTGTTAAGGAAATGCATAAAATTAATATCCAACGTAGATATGTAGACATCAATTTAGAGTATCAATATAGCCTTGATGTCTCTGCTTGAGAAATTTTAAAACTATTAGGGGATATTGCATTTGCTTTCCTCTGCTTCGAGTGATTTACTAAGACCTTGGGCAAGTCAATTTTCTTCTGAATTCTTCAGCTTATTTCCATTTGTGAAACAGAATGAGAACAGCTCTAAACAGATCTGTCCGTAAGGTTCTGAAATTGCTTCAAATCGAGTTATGTAAGAAGGAAGAGTCCCTGTTGTTTTTATTGAGTGATTCCAGAAAAGTACTTCCGATGACCACAGTCCAGTCTCTTACCAAACACTGGAAGATACTGCCAACAGTGGTATTGAATTCCAGTTTAGGTAGGTCTATTTCCCTAGCTACTAGTTTACTAGCACATTACTTAGAGAAACCCATCAACCCTTTCAAAGGGAGCGACATATTAAATAGAAATTAAGTAATTCATGCGAGTAAGTGGAGCACCTCACTGAATTAGAAAAACACCGGGCAACTTGTGCCTGATTCTGTGTCCTTGTCTTTGAGGCCAAGCTACCTGCTGAGGTTCCTGGATGAGCTCTACTCTGTATCTCGAGTATCTGGCTCCTCCCCCCAGAATGCCTCAAAATGTCTACATGTGTGAAGCCTCTTTACCTACCCAGTCCTCCCATGATGCCGCCTTTTGGAGTTCACTCTCCCCTACCCAGAAACTTAAAAAACAACTCAAATTGTGGATCAAAAGTGTTTTTTTTTTTATTTGACTGATGGAGTATATTCCAATTAATATAGTTCGATACACTATTATCACTCAGGATATATGTATTTCCCACATATTAACAAATACTGAAAGAACATCAACCATATGCTAAGCATATACAGTTAAGTTTCTCTCCCTACTCTGCATCCATGTAACATTTTCTATCTTTTAAGTGGGGCTTCTTACTCTGTTGTATCCATTGAGTATTAAAATAGGAAGAATGCCAAAATGACCCACAATGACCCACACTCTTGTATAATCCCTTCCCCTTGAGTGTGGGTAGGACCTGTGAATACGGTGGGATACCCTTCCCATGCTTAGGTCATATTCTATGTCACAGTTGACCTTATCTGACCTCCTCAGGGAGACCATAAAAGGAATAGGTGAAAGAGATTTGAAATGTGAGAGGGATTTGACCCAAGGGGGGTTCTCTGATGCTGGCTTTGAAGATAGAGAGGCACTCGTCATGGCAAGGACCTGAGAGTGGCTTCTAACTGCTGAGAACCATCCCTGGTAGCCAGGAAGAAAACAGGGACTCTGTCCTGCAACTGCCTGGAACTGAGTGAGCTTGGAAGAAGACTTCAAGCTTCCAGAGAAGAACTCAGCTCAGCCAGCACTTGGAGTATGAGACCCTGACACAGAGAACATGGTTGAACCATGTGACTGCTAAATTACAGAACTGTGGGCTGATAAATGGCTGTTGTTTTAAGCTGCCAAGTTCGTAGGTAATTCATTACACAACAATAGAAAATTAACACAAGTGCCATATCCCATAGCTAGACTATAAACTATTTTAAACCAAGGTTTTGTATATTCTATATATCTCCTAGATATCTTTTGGAAATAAATGCTCTAGGTTGACAGAACCACTTCCTATGTTTCTTTAACTGGCTTATATAGAGAGCACTTAAAAGTCCTACTAGTATAGAATCATTCCTTTTAGACCTATATTCTTGTTATGGCTTCAGAGAGACATGGATCAACTTTTTAAAAAATATAAGTCTTTAGTGTTTCCAAGTCCAGCAATTAAAAAAAAAGTAAGAGGCAAGGACCTGGAGAGCTTCTGAAACTTGTATTTCTTCCCCATGATTGTTTTGTTTCTCCTGCCAGTTGTGACATTATATAGGAGGAACACAAACAGAGTTTTCAAAGACTCAGGAGTTAATTGGACATAAGAGTTAGCCAAGTGGAAGTTGGCCAGGAACAAAGAGGAGGAAGAGCATTCCAAAGAAAAGGGATATTTTGTGAAATATCTGGAGAAAGAAAAAAGCAGACCTGTTCAAGAACTCCCAGTATTTCAGTATGACTCAAATCTAGTGTAGAAGGGGAGAGGGCAAGTTCTGGGGCATGAGAAATAAATAGGAACCAGAAGACTGATTTTTTTTCCTCTGTCTCTAAGACCATCGTCTAGTGCTCTCCAAAGCCCAATAATGTGTCTACTTTGGTGTCAGGTAAGAGCTAATGAGCTTGAGTCCCCTCATGGGTAGGTGATCAGTGCAGGAGTTTCTTGGGTTTTTGGTGGCCTCATGAGAATGTCTTACTTGGGTCCAAACGTAACAGATCAAAATCCCAGAGAACAGTTCCCAAATGAAGCCTTCTATCTTTGCAAATGGCTGGAAGTAAATAGGTTTAGAATTCCCAAGGTCTATCAGAAGGTCAAAATCAGTAATGGGTTTTAGGATTACCCAATCTTTGAAGACTAGAAACATGGTAACAACTTGGAGAATTTTCTTTGTGTCCAACTAAATTACTTATCAGTTCTATTGGAAGAATATAGCAGGAGACAGTCCACAGATGCAAGACAAGTTAACTTATACTCACTCATTCCTTAGAAATTCTTCTAAATTAGCCCAGCATGGATTTACTTAGTTGTGTATAACAGTGTTAGTAATTCCATTTTTCCTAAGGAAAACCTACAATTTCACTGAAGAATATCTCTTATTTCTATGTTTACTTCGAGAGATAGTGATCTTTCTTACAAGTTGGTATTTTCAAGGGCAATTGAACTGCTCTTATCCTTCACAGAAAGAAGCAGATTTTTCCCCCTGTGGTTTTGATTTCTAAATAAGGTTCTGCTCCTTGCTATCACTAATGTGGAACAGGGCTGGGGAGGATGGAGTTAAGGTAAGTCAGGCACAAAGCAGGCAAGGGGTGGAAGAAAAAGTAGCTTTTTCTCCAGAGAAGTCTTTGACATGGAAATGTGTCTCCAGAAGATAATGGGGAGGGGAGGAGCCCTGCTGGTGCAGGGGTTGAGGAAGATGAGTCCCAAAAGCAAAGGTCATATACCTCCCTAAAACAAACAGTAAGAATGAAAGAATTCACTGTTGTGCTCCTCATAACCTCCTCAAGGGAGAGAGAAGGTGACAGAGCACTTGCTCTGCACCAAGTCCTTCAGAAAAGATATTTGAAGCTACACTCTCAAATGACAGCATTTCCCAACACAATTAGCACAGTGTAAAGCTTAGGTAAGTTGGATTTCTTACTTTTCACATTCAGATTGTGAATAAAGGGGGCCCTGAGAGGCGAAAAATAGACTTCTGTTATTTTATCAATGGTTAATCAGTGAAATTCTAGAAAGAGTTTCCCACACTTCGTTCCACACCACTTAGGATTTTCTGGCTTTGACCGGCTCCTTGTCACTGTTGTTTAAATTATACTGTGGCCTGCTGTTTCTTTCCTTCTTCAGAAGGGGCCCAAATAATGTCAGTTGATGAGCAAACACAGGAACCTGCCTGAAATTTCCTCACCTTCTCTTGTGTAAATGTAACTGTTACTTATGTTGTCGGTTTAAAAGTCAGCTGTACAGAGAAAATTATCACAGCAAGCATAGGGGCCGTTGGTCATGGAAAGCCAGGGAGGGCAAAAGCCAGGAAACTGACTAACCCTGTGACATTACTGATGGAAAGTGGTTAGGATAGAACATGACACATACTAAGGACAGATTCTTCTAGCACGCACCCTCCACACCCTACTCAACACTTCCACTGAAATCACAGGCACCTTTGCAGGGAATGGGCTATTTCTCTAAGTGTTAGAAATTCAGTTGGTTTTCCCTTCCTCCTAAAGGAATATTGGCAGGAAAATGGGGGAGGGGTGGTTAGTGCAGGAAGCTGATTGGCACAGGGAAGTGCGGGGGTGGGGGGAGTTGGGGGCTCTCTTCAACTTCTCCTTCTCTAGATTGTTCAGTCACTCACACTCCGGGATCCTTCTTAGGGAAGGAGAAGATTGCTACCCCATACTTTCTGTGGGGGAAAAAAAAAAGAAAAGAAAAGAAAAGACCTCAGTGGAAGGCAAAAGGGAAATGAGGACTGCATTATTTCCCAGATCGCTTACATTCCTTACAGATCCCAGATCCCAGATCCCAGATCCCTTACATTCATGTAAATCAGATTCTAAGGGATATCTGGGGAGGCTCTACTCTAACCACTTAGCTGCTGTGGATTTGGGGGTTAGGGTCTTTCTTATTTTGAAAGCTAAAGATGATTTTCATTGATAGAAAAAAATAAATACATGCACACACTTTTTTTAATATGCAATAAACCCCATATTTCCTCCCAAACAGAGGCGGCCAAGGTTAAACTTGGTTCAACTTCCCAGTGTGCATGTGTGTATGGTTGATTCGATTTGGCTCACAAGTAGAGATCATACTGGACACAATGTTTGTTACATGCTTTTGCACTTAACAGCATTTCATGAACAAATTTTCCTGCCAGTAAATATTATTCTATATTTATTTTTAAAGGTTGCACATGAATTAATCTCTTTCTGATGCTGGATAACCTCTTCTCAGCAGAGTTGAGAGGAAAGTATCAGTAGCATGTCTAGAATCCCGTAATTGCTTTGTTTCTGCCATTGACTCACCTGAGCCAAGAGTGCATTCAGGGTGAACACTAAGAGCACTTCCTCTGTCTGAGGTGGGAAAGGAGGCAGCCAGGTGTCTGTTGCTGAGTAGGGGCCCCTGATATGAGAAGGTCAAAGGGTGCCCCGAGAAAGGGCTCAGGAGACGTGAACCATAAGAACATCCCACACTCCTGTTCTTCCCTTAGAGATACGTTGGTTATTTTGCCATCCCACTGACACTTAACCTATGATTCCTTTCCTAGGCCCTGGATTATTATTAAAGCCCAAAATAGATCAAGATAAACATTTTACAGTTAGATGTTGACTGCAGATGTATCTGTTATCATGACCTTCATATTCTCAGTGTGGTCTAGACCACAGATAAGTCCACTTCAGAATGCACAGGAAACAGAGAAGAAAAATTGATTCTTTCTCCATATTTTCCTCTTTTCCTGGTCCTGAATAGGGAGAGCTGCTTCTCGGTTCACTGTTGGTAGCCTCAGTTTCCCTGATGCCTTTTACCCAAGGTCCCAAAGCAGCACACAGGGCAACATAAGAAGGTCTTCTCCAATTCCCCACACAGCTCCTGGGTGACATCCCCAGGACAGGAGCTCCCTCATTCTGCAGCAATGATTCAGGAAGTGGGGGTAGAGCAGAGGGGGGAAAGGAAGGCAGGGCAGGGGTTGGTTGGACTATCATTCTAAACCTACATTAATACACTCACTCTACTTCAAAGAGGTTATGAAGGTTACATGGTTTCATCTTCGAAAGATCTTGAGATTTTAAAGTTCTAGATTGGGAGCAATGTAAGAAGGTATTAATTAATTAATGATTGATAGATAGACAGACATAGATAATCAAACCTCAGTTATAACTAACTCTGACCACAAAACTCAGCTGGCCCTATTACATTTCCAAGTTCATTTTTAAAATTAATATATCTCAGGGGAAACCTCATATATTATCTCAAAGTCTAAAACGTATTCTAGAAGAAATCAGTCAGGAGAAATAAAATATAATAAATGCTATGGTAACAACTTGATTTCTTGCTTTGCTTACTAAATGACAGAATTACATTCTGTGGGCAAATAGCTGAAAATAATTCCAACATAAATAATGACATAATTATATAGTACAACTTTCAAATCCACTCCTTACTGTCTCTTCTTACCACTGCCTTACTAATAATACATAACATTATTGAGTGCTTACGGTTTGCTAGACACGGATCTAAGGGTTTTACACATATCAATTTATTTAATCTTTACAGCCCTATGAAAGAACTTCTATTTTGATCCTTGATTTATAGAGAAGGAAACTGAAGCATAGAGAAAGTAAGAAACTTCCCCCAAGGTCATGGTTTGGAACTCTGGGATTCTGTGTCACATCATGAAGCTTCCTGGGTACTCTGCTGCTCCTCTCACTAAGAGTTGGCTCTTATTCCTCCACCTCTCTCCGGATTGATCTCCCTGCCTCCCCTCTCTAGTCCACCATTATGGAGCTACCATAGTTACCATATGCAAAATTAGACCATGTCATCACGCCTGGTTAGAGCCCATCAATGGTTTGCCTTTCACCTACAGAACAAAGTCCAGCCTGCTTAGTGTAGACCGCAGCATGTTTCCTATTCTCACCTGAAATGTCCTTTCAATGTCATTGTCATCCTATCACTCACTGCACACACGCTCTCCACATTTTCTTAGCTCTAAGATTTTACATAATATTCTCTTTTTCAATCTTTGTCATTATTTGGAATTGAGAAGAAATTCTAGCTCCTCTCTGAAGCCTCCCTCTATCTCAAAACGAGAAACAACTTCTCACTCTTCTAGGCTTCCACTATACTACGTTCATTACTTATAGTCTTTGTTTTTATTTTTCTTTCCTGCCACCTTCAGTATGACTTTTTAGCTCTTATCTGGATTATAGCTCCTAAAAATTAAAGACGCTGGTTTGTGAAACTTTAAACTTAGACATCTCTTATAGTGCCTTGTGCACAGTAGGTGCTCAATACATGCTTTTTGAATGGAAATTCCCTTAGATTCTGTATGGGACTAGAATATCTTGTCTGCCACTTGGGTATGTTTTAGCCTATGGAGCAGGGTAGGAAAAGTTTGTTGTGGCCATGCAGGAAGGAAAATTCCCAAAGTTAGGGGACACCATGACTCAAAATATAATGTCACTGAGTTATCAATTGTGGTCTTATATTTCTGCTGCATGAGTAAGAAGGGGAAACAACTCTGCAGATGGAATGGCTTTTTTTCTTCCACCTCCGGTTTACTCCTCTTCTGAGTGGCCCCGTCGTGATTAAGCCTAACCAGCCACTTACAAAAATGTCTCCCCATCCCATGAAATGCATATTGGCTGATGCAGAAAAAGCAAATTCAGTCATGGCCCCATTCCTCTGCTCCTTCTACCTGTCCAAAATTCTCTTTGCTCCTTTGAAGGCATTTTCCATAAGGGTGGCCAGTAGCATGTTATTAGAAGGAGATAGCACACTTTCTTGGATGTAGCAATAATAAACACTGATATCCCCAGGATCCCTGGGTTAAGCAAATCACTCTTGATTTCAGTTCAGGTGAGGATCTCAGAGTCGTGAAATGGAGCCCTGCGTCAGGCTCCCCACTCAGCGCTAGTCTGCCTGATATTCTTTCTCTTTCCCTTTCCCTCTCGTCCCACTCACATGCATGCACCACTCCTTCTCTCTCTCTAATAAATAAATATATTAAAAATTTTAATAAAAACAAATACTGACATCTCCAATATCCCAAAGAGTTGAAATGCTTGCTCCAAATCACCAAACAGCTTCATAAAGACCTTCATTTGCCACTTAGATGAATTCCTACATTTTATTGCTTGGTTAACTTTGCATTGATATTGTACAGATTAATGGCAAAAATGACACTGCTTCCATTAAGATGATATACCTGGGTCTTACCTTTTCCCCACTCCCTCTTCACCAGCATACCATGATCCTCTAGTTTTATTTCCTGTCAACCATCATAAACAGTAGCTTTACATTATTCAAATAAATTTTAGTTCAGTTGAATAAGACTAAGATAGTCAACATAGATAAGATGTAGAAAATCTCAACTACAATCTTCACTTTTATGCAATCCTCCTGGCATAGGTTCAAAACACTAACAGTTTTTCCAGCAATTCTTTTTCATCACTTTAGTTTAACCCAGGGACTCTCTAGGTCTTTGTTTCAGATCTTGCTAACTAGTACATTCCAGTTCCACACCAAAAGTGAGGTATTTACTTAAAATATTTGTGGAGTGCTCGTGTCAGCTAAGTCTTTACTAGTTGAAGGTTTTTGTTAATATTTTCTTTCTTTCAGTCTTTCTTCCTTCCTTTCTTTCTTTCCTTATCACAACCATCATATTTTTGCTCTACATCATCAACCTGATTAATCTTTCTTAAGGTCTATTCCTAGAAATCTGATTTTTCTCCCTACTCCTTCCTCTAGACTTTGATTCTACATACCTCCTAAAATCTGTTATTCTATTGTGAACTAGGTGGTCCTGGTTAAAATCTAACAAAGTGAAATTCAATTTAAAAAATAAATTAAAATTCAGCAAACTAAAAATAAAAAATGTAAATAAATGCACAAACACAAGATGGGGGTATAGCTTATAGCTACAAGTAAGGAATATTGGGAGGTTTTACTTCTTTGCACACATACTGACAGGCCACAGTATGATGAGCCTGATAAAAAGAAATGTGTCTTTATGCTACACTCATGGGAGCATCAAGACTAGATTATAACAGAGAAAGTTCTACTTTCCCTTGCATATTTCAAGTTACCTGTAATATTGTCTTCTGGTATAGGTAATACATTTGAAGAGGTATAAAGACAAACTGGAGAATTCCCAGTGCAGAGAGTAATGAGTAAGAAGTAACAGATAAATTGTTCTGACCCAGATGGAGTAACAGGGAGCAGATTTGCCATCCTGCCCAAAAACAAAACCCAGAAAACTAGATAAAGTATATGACACAAGTTTTTAATACAATGGACAATAGGCAACAAAGGACAGTGATTTTTGAGAGATGATAAGAAAAAAAAGGGGTGAATTCTATGATTATTCCTGGTTACTGTTTTGAAAGTAATATCAGGTAGTGGCTCAAGGTGAGGAAAGCCAGATGAAACTTGACGGACACCCTGAGTTGAGAATACAGGACTGAGAGTCAAGGAGATCATGGTAGCTAGAGTTCACCTAGCAAAGTACTAGAGAGGAAAGTGATGAAAAGAAAGAAACTCCTGGACCTTCAGAAGACCCTCCTCGAGTACCCAACAGACTACTAACCAGATTATACATGTGTGGAAACTACTTGATGTTGAAGAAAGAAACACCTGAAAGGATTAGAGCAAACAGTTTCTGGTATTCATAGTTGGCTAGAAATAGTTCACATGAACCAGACTAGAAAATCTTAGAATATATAGGGCATGGGTAAATTCAGTAATAGGGAATAAATAACCCCAGAGTAAATGTTACTCTGGTTCTGACTAACAGATCTTAAAAGAAAGAACAAATAAATGCAAATTGCTTCACATTATTTAGCTGTATCCAAGAACTAAGTTCAAGAATATTTTTAGGAATATAAAATTATGCAGCACCCAGGAAAGTAAAATTCACAATGTCTGGCATTCAGTCAAAAATTACCAGATATGCAAAGGAAATAGGACAAAACAAGGAGAAAACTCCACTGAAACACTCCTAGAACTAATGACAAATGTTAGAATTAAGAGAAAAGGACACTGAAGAAATCATGATGAATGTATTCAATATGCTAAAAAAAATTTATGTAAAGGCATAACAAACTTTAAGAAATGAGAACTACATAATGTCTTAGTAAATATACAACAAATGAGATTTGCAAACTTACACAAATAGAAATAGAAACTTCCCAAACGAAGCACAGAGAAAAAAAAATAACTAAAAAAAAAAGAAAAATATAAAGTATATAACAATATCACAAAGGTCAGGAGGAATGAAATGGAAGTATACTATAGTAAAGTCTTCATATTATTCATGAAATGGTAAAAATCCTTTAAATGTAGACTGAAATAAGCTAAATTGTATACTATAAATCATTAAGCAATGACTAAAATAAGAAAATAATTATAATAAGCCAACAAAGGAGATAAAATGAAATCATAAAAAATAATTGATATAAAAGAAGAAAAAAAGAGAAGGAAGGGGGGAAACTCCACTGAATCATACTTAGAACTAATGGCAGATGTTAGAATTAGCAGAAAAGAACACTACAATTAACAGTACCAAAAAAATTATTGCATCAAAAAAAAAAAAAAAGTAAGAGCTAATTTTATGCTACTATGAGGAAACACCCTTTAAATATAAAGGCACAAATAGGTTATAAATTAAATAATGGAAAAGGTTATGGTATGATAACACTAACCAAAAAGAAAACTGAAGTAGTTATATTAACATAAGACATAGTGGATATCAAATAAAAAAACATATCTAAGGATAAAAATGATAATTTCTTAATGGTTTAGGGACCAATTCATCCAAAGAATTTAAAAATGTTAACATTTATGTATTGAATAACAGAGCTTCAAAATATATGAAATGAAATATAAAAGAACTGCAAGAAGTAATGGAGAAATACAAATTATACCAAAAGATTTAAATTTACTTTAAATTTAAATTTACTTCTCTCTGTATCCAAATATATAAAAATATATATACTTCTCTCCGTATCCAAAATATATAAAAATATTATAAAATTCAACACCCCAAAAAAACAAATAATCCAATTTAAAATGGGCAGAAAGACACAAATAGACATTTCTCCAAAGAAGAACTTCATATGGCCAACAAACACATGAAAAGATGCTCAGCATCACTAACTACCAGGGAAATACAAATCAAAACTACAATGAGTTATCACCTCACACCTGTAAAATGTAACACAGGACACAACAGGTGTTGGTGAGGATGTGGTATAAAGGGAACCATTCCTCTTTTACTCTTGGTGGGAATGCAAACTGGTGCAGCCACTCTAGAAAACAGTATGGAAATTCCTCAAAATGTTATAACTAGAACTACTCTATGATCCAGCAATTGCACTACAATTTACCCAAAGAGTACAAACATACTAATTCAAAGGGATACATGTATCCTCATGTTTACAGCAACATTATCAATAATAGCCAAATTATAGAAACAGCCCAAGTGTCCATCAACTGGTGAATGGATAAAGAAGATATGGTATATATGGTGTATAATATACACACATACACGCACACACACACACACTGGAATATTATGCACCCATAAAAAGAATTTACAATGTGGACAGGGCTAGAGTATTATACTAAGCAAAATAAATCTGTCAGAGAAAGACAAAAACCATGATTTCATTCATATGTGGAATTTAAGAAACAAAACAAATGAGCAAAGGGGAAAAAAAGAGAGAGAGAGAGAAACCAAGAAACAGATTCTTAACCACAGAAAACAAACTGATGGTTATCAAAGGGAGGGGGGTGGGGAGATGGGTGAAATGGGTGATGGGGATTAAGGAGGGCACTTGTGATGAGCACTAGGTGTTGTATGGAAGTGTTGAATCAGTATAATGTACACCTGCAATTAATATTACACTGTATGTTAACTGGAATTTAAATAAAAATTTTATAATTTTTTAAAAAATATAAATAAATAAAATAAAAATAAAATTACTTCTCTCAATATTTGGTAGAACAAGTAGAAAAAAATTATCTAAGACATTGGATACTCAAAGAACACTATAATCAAATTTACCTAATTGACATCTGTAGAATACTTCTCTCAACAATAGTAGAATACACATTTTTTTTAAAGATTTTATTTATTTATTTGACAGATCACAAATAGACAGAGAGACAGGCAGAGAGAGAGGGAGAAGCAGGCACCCCACTGAGCAGAGAGCCTGATGCAGGGCTTGATCCCAAAACCCTAGGATCACCACCTGAGCCAAAGGCAGAGGCTTAACCCACTGAGCCACCCAGGCGCCCCTACACATTCTTTTTAACTCCACAAGGAACATTTAACAAAGCAAACCATATTCTGGGCTATAAAACTAGGCTCAATAAATTTAAGACGATTGGGGCACCTGGGTGGCAAATTTGGTTGAGTGACTGACTCTTGGTTTTGGTTCAGGTCATTATCTCAGGGTCATGGGATAAAGTCCCTCATCAGGCTCCACGTTCAGCATTGAGTCTGGTTAAGTTTCTCTGTCCCACTCCTGCTGCCCCTCCCACTCTCTAAAATAAATAAATAAATCTTTAAAAACAAATACTTTAATAGTGAATTAATTAAAGAGGATTTAGGTCACACAAAGTGTCAGCTCTGACCATATAGATTTAAATTAGAAATCAAAAATAGATCTCCAGAAACTAAATAACAAGCTTCTACATAACTCAAAGGGCAAAGAAGAATTACAAAAGTGAATTAAGAAATATTTTAAAATGAAAAGAGAAGTATGACATATGAAAATTTACAAGATGCCACTAAAATATTTTTATGGAGAAATTTATAGTGTGAAATGACTGTATTAGAAAATAAGGTTTCAAATCAATTAACTTAGTTCCAACCATAAGAAACCAAAACAGTGTTTGGCAAACTATAGCTCTTAGGTCAAATCAAGATCGCTGTTTTTGCAGAAATAAAATTTTATTGGAACACAGCCATGCTCATTCTTCTATATTCTACCACAACATACATGCTGTGGTAGCAGAATTGAGTAGCTGGACAGAAAATGTAGGGCTCACAAAACCTAAAATATTACCTCTAGCCCTTTGCACAAAAAGTCTACTCACCCCCTAACCTGAAAAAAAACAAAGTAGATGGAAAGAAACAAACAACAAGGATCTCAAAAGAATTCAGGGAAACATAGAAAACAAAATAAACAAATACATGCTTCTGGGAGAAAATCTATAAAAGTGATTAACCACTAGCCATATTTATCAGAGAAATGAGGGAAGATGCAAATTACCAATATGAGAAACGATAGAAGTTATATCAATATAGATTCTACACATAAAAAGGAAAATAAGAAAATACTTTGCACTTTGTGCTAACAAATTCAACACAGATGAAATGGAAAAATTGCTTGAAAAACATAGATGACCAAAGGTCACTGAAGAAATAGGTAATCTTAATAATGTTATACTTATTAAAGAAAACGAACTGCTAATTAAAAATCTCTCACAAAGAAAATTCCATGCCCACATAGTTTCACTAGAGAATTCTTTCAAATTTTAAGAAAGAGATAATAACAATTTTGTAGAAATTCTTCTAGAAAATTGAAGAGGAATTCTTCTCATCTCAATCTGTGAGGCTTTCATCCCCTGAAACCAAAAACAGATAAAGATGTGAAGTCCAAAAAATTCTATACCAATATCCTTTGCAAATAAAAATGTTAAAATTTTTTTTAAAAATCTTTCACAAGTCAAGTCTCATGAGATATAAAAAAGATTGTACATCATGAAAAAGTGGAGTTCATCCCAGGAAAGCAACATGGATGAGCAATTTTGATCTAACATTTTAAAGTCTATTAATTTAATTTATCAAATTAATACACTGGAAAAGAAAAGCCGTATGATCATCTCAACAGAAGCAGAAGTATTTAACAAAACTCAACATACATTTCTGTTAAAAACTGTCAGCAAATTAGAAAGAGAAGGGAACTTGCTCAGTTTGATAAACGCCATTCATGAAAACCTACTACTACTATCATACTTGAGGATGAAGGAATAAATCTTTCCCTCTAAAATCAGGAAAAATAGGACTGCGCACTGAAGCACCACGCTTAGCGGGGTCGCGGAGGGTTCTTTCGGGGCCGGCAGATTGTTTTCTGTCTCTCTTTACTGGTTCCCAGGGCCAGGGACTAGCAGTGTGTGGCTGTCTCACAACTAACCGCAAACCCAGCAAGCTACAGGCAGCGCCGGAAGTGCGTGGCTCTGAAGGACTGCCCCCTCCTGGCTATAGGAAGGGGCCAAGCCTCCGACCTTCCTCAGCGGGCTTCGCCCTTTACCCCCGGAGGCGCTAACTCTGGGTGGAGATTTCTGGGCGGGTAGGGGAAGCGGCGCTTCATTTTTGTCCTACATCTTAGTGAGGCTATAGGGGTGGATGCTGCTCTCCCAGCTTCACTATGCCCGTCAAGGATGACAAGAAGAAGAAAATTGGCCAAAAAAGACAAAGACCCAGTGAACAAACCTGGGGGCAAGGCCAAAAAGAAGTGGTCCAAAGGCAAAGTTCGGGACAAGCTCAGTAATTTGGTCTTGTTTGATAAAGCGACATACGACAAACTCTGTAAAGAAGTTCCCCACTATAAGCTTATAACTCCAGCTGTTGTCTCTGAGAGACTGAAGATTCGAGGTTCCCTGGCCAGGGCAACCCGTCAGGAGCTCCTTAGTAAAGGACTTATGAAACTGGTTTCAAAGCACAGAGCTCAAGTAATTTACTCCAGAAACACCAAGGGTGGAGATGTCCCAGCTAATGGTGAAGATGCATGAACAAGATCCACCAACTGTACATTTTGGAAAATAAAACTTTATTAAATAAAAAAAAGAAATCGGGAAAAATACGGCAATGTCTGAACTTATTATATCTATTTCACATTGTACTAAAGGTTCTAGATAGTACAACTAGGATAAAAAAGAAAGGCACCAGATTAGAAAGGAAGTAATAAGTTCTCCTTATTGTTAAACAAAAATGAGTGCATAAAAAATCCTTTGGAACCTACAAAAAAGCTGCTATTCCTAATAGTAAGTTTATCAAATTGGCAGAACACCAAAGAAAGAAAAAATTCTGTTTTCAATATTCTTGCAAAAAAAAAATGAAAATCAATTTTTTAAAGATTTTTATTTATTTATTCAAAGACAGAGAGAATGTGAGAGAGAGCTCACAAGCAGGGGGAAGGGTGGAGAAAGCAGCAGACTCCCTGCTGATCAGGGAGTTGGATGTGGGACTCATCCCAGGACCCTGGAATCATGACCCAGCCAAAGGCAGACGCTTAACTGACTGAGCCAACCAGGTGCCCGAAAATTAAAATTTTAAAAATTATTAAAAAATACAAATCTTGTAGGAATAAATTTGACAACAGATAAGCAAGACTGATGTTTGAGTATCTACAAAACATTGCTAAAACAAACTGGAGAAGACCCAAGTAAATGAAGAGATAGCAACCCTCCATTATGATGTCAATTCTCCCTAAATTAGTCTAGGTTCAGTGCAATCCCAATCAAAATCCCAACAGGTTGTTTTGTAGATATTGACAAGCTGATTCCAAAATTCATACAAAAATAAGATGGACCTGAAATAATCAACACAACTTGGAAAATGTAGAATAAAGTTAGAGAATTAATTCTACCTGATTTCTTCTTAATGACTTATTATATTATCTTTATAAAAGACTTATTGTATATGACATTATAAAATGACAGTAATCAAGATGATAAGGTAGCCATGTAAAGATAGATAAATCAGTGAAATAGAGTTAGGAAATAGAGCTTTACATATATGAATAACTGATTTTTAATGATGTTGCAAAGGCAATTCAGTAGCAAAAGATATTCTTTCAATCATGCTGGAATAATTGAATATCTATACACAAAATACATGAACTTCCATCTTATATAAAGGCATATATAAAAATTAATTCAAAATTGATTATAGATCTAAGTGTAAAATCTGAAAGTGTAAAGCTTTTAGGTAAAAGTGTAACAATTTCTTTGTGAACCTTGGTTAAACAAAGATTTCATAGATAAAATACCAAAAACAAGGTCCATAAAATAAATAATTGGTAAATTGGATTTAATTAAAGTTAAAAATCATTTTCAAAAAACACTGATAAAAGGATGAAAAGACAAATCACAGACTAGAGAAAATATTTTCCAATCATATGTCCCATACAAGAACTGTATCTAGAGAAGAAAAAGATCTTTCAAAACAAAAATCCAGTTTAAAAAGATGGACAAAAGAGTGGAACAGGTATTCACCAATGAAAGTATACAAATGGCCAAAAGGGACATGAAAAGATGTTCAACATTATTAGTCATTAGAAAAATGCAAATTAAAACCACAGTCAAATAGCACTAAGCATCTATTACAATTAGAGACTGATCCATCTGAGTGTTGATGAGGAGGTAGAGAAGTGCAACTCTCATACACTGATGGTGTATGACTTTTTAAATGGTACAACCACTTTGGAAGGTTGTTTAGCAGGGTTTTTTGTTGCTGTTTTTAAGTTAAACGTACATATGATCTAATCATCCCAATCCTAGTTATGTATCCAAAAACAATGAAATCTTATGTCTATACAAAGACTTGTATATGAATGTTCAGAATAGTTTTATTTTTAATAACCAAAAACTGGTGAAAACTCAAATTCCATCAATAGGTGAGTGAAGTGAACAAACACATAAGGTATATCCATACAACAGAACGTTATTCAGCAGTACAAAAAAATAGACCACTGGTATACCCTACAACAGGAATAGACCTCCAAATAATTATTCTGAGTGAAAGAAGCCAGACTTCCCAATTCACCCTCCTCAGAATACTATACATTGATTGATTCTACTTATATGAAACTCTAGAAGGTACAAAGTAATCGACAGTGACAGAAAGCAGGTCAGTCATCTCCTGGGGATTCAGACAGGATAGAAGGAAGAGAGAGTATTAACAAGGGTCATAAGAAATGTCTTGAGGGTGATGGATACGTCCACTATCTTGTCTATGAGGATGATCTGTGAGTATATCCATATGTCAAAACTAATCTAGTTGTACACTTTTAACATGTTTAGTTTATTGTATATCATTTATACACAATAAGCTTTTTTTAAAGGAAAAAAAAATAACTGGTAGAAATTTTTAGCCAAGAAAAAATTTAAGATGAATAGGATAAGCATCCTTAAAAACTTTAAAGAGTATCTCTGAGCCAGATGGCTCTAGAAGAACTTAACAGGAAGAAAAATTGGGGTTATACAGATGTGTAACCCTGCTAAATCCATGCTCTACATAGTCGAGTGTTAGAATAGTACCATAATCAAGAGACACAGTCCAGCTAACAAAAAGGGACATAAGAGTAATTCTGCTTCCTCCCTTGCATTTCTTGCACAATATGAAGTATAAAATCTCCAGTGATTCTTCTTAAAATTTCCTTTTCCCTTCCAACATATTTCTCATACTCTGTTGGTTCTGTGCCATATTCCTCAGAAATGTCTTCCCTTAGCCCATCTGCTTTTTATTCTTCTCTTTACTGTTCCTGGTTCTGCCTCACAAAAGTCTAAACAAATAGTCTGGCAACAGCAGACCTGTCCTTGGAAAATGAAGAAGGGGAAAAAACTGAGTGAGTGACACTAGATTCTACTTCACCAATCTAAGTGCAAGAAAAACTTTGGAAAATTCAGTGAGGGGAAGAACATTGATGAAATTAAGAGCATGGGCTCCAGAGCTAGAATTTTGGAGTGCTATACCCTCCTCTATTATGTACTAGCTGTGTGACATTGATAAATCTATCCAACATCTCTGAGCTTCATTTACCTCATCTATGAAATAGAGAAAATAATAGCCTCCTACGAGGAATCTTTGAGCATTAAATGATTTAATACATGTAAGACACTTAGAACTAAACCTGGCAATATAGGAAGCTCTCTGTAAGTAGGAGCTATTCATATTGTATATTAATAATCTTGACCCTTTCACACCAAAGATATTTTTGGAAATGGGTGCTTAGCCAAATGGAATGGGCAACCTCAAGTGGCAGCAAGCTTCCTCTTTCTAGAAGTGGTCAAACCGATGCTATATGAGTATTCCACAGGGAAATTGCACATCAGATTAATTCATTTGATACTGACTAGACCAGGAGCCACGGAATTCTCTTTCATATATGAGAGTCTATATCTCCATGCAGCTTTTTCTGTCTTGGTTATTTTTTTCTTGCTTTCCCAATTCATCCACCCTAGATCAGAACATCCTGAATTCTCTTGATCCTAGATTTTTTATTTTAGCTTGAAGGTGTTTCATAAAAAGCCTTCTTTCAGGTGACAAAACTGACAATTCATAAAAGAGAGAAATAAAAATATGAAAATGTTAACCTCACCAGAAATCAAATATTTGTTAATATGAAGAATGCCCCTGCCTTGTGTATATACAAGTTTTTAAACCACTTAGATTTTTATAAAAAAATGTGAAATGTTTTCAGCCAACTGACACCTACACAAAACAAATCTTTTTGCGAGATGGATGAAACAGAAAAACAGATTTGAAGTTAATATCTTCCAAATAGAGAATTGACAGGTATTTAACTACAAAATTCATTTCCCTGTTTTCTTTTTTTCCCTACTCCTTTTGCATTCAGGAAAATTCTAAGTAAACAAACAGGTTTTTCTACCCTGGTGTTCAAAGGAAAATCCATTTTCTAATCAGAGTGAAATCAGTAATAATTATCAGAGTTTGTCCCCACATCTGACTTTTCTCTATCCCCAACATGTGGGTGGGGTGCTTTTCCTTCAGTTAAAGGCTATCACCACCTCCTCTTGAGAATTCAGCCCCCCTTTCCTGTGTCTTTAATCTTTCTCTTTACTCTGACATCCCCCAAACCTATCCCCATGTTTCTCCTATTCATTAAAAACCCTCCTTTGACCTTGGATCCATCTCCATCTATCTACCAATCTATAAAACTGCATTTTTGCTCATTTTGTCTCTCCACTACCTCCCTCTTCTCCCCTTTAATTCTGCTGACTGTTACTCCTTTGTAAGAATGATTTCAGATGTCATTTCCTAACCATGTTACCAGACACTACCTCCAACCCACCAAGAGTGGTAGATGTCTCTGAAGGGCTCCAATAATACCCCAAAACACTCTAGTAAAATTACCAGGTTTACTTCAATAGCCTTGAGAGTAGGTTTACTAGGTTTGGCCCATAGTAAATAAAGACATATACACACACTTTTTGCAGAAGGAATGAATGCCCCAATTCTGGACAAAATGCATATGAAAAGGAACTGATATAAATTTATGTTCTAACTTTAATGTACAGTCTTGGTTATTGAGGTTTTAAAATTTTCAGATCCAAAGGGAAAGTAGTAATCTGTTTGGCCCTGAGTTCTGTTTCTGTATCCAGCAATGTAAGCTCCAAATACTAGTCATTTTTTTGGTCTCTGCCAATCAGTAATTCAATCGTGACCACATATTTTTCCCTAGGCCTATTGGGCAAATCTTGCTATGATCTGCATAACTTCTTTTGACCTTGTCCTCCACATTTATAGACCAGTGTACTGCCATGGGCATCCCCAGGTTGTCAGTTACATCCTGGCTGGTATAGAATAAACTATAGTAATCTATACTTCATAGGCAACATAATAAACCTTGAGATATAGGATGATCTGGAGGTATAATTTAAGTTTTATTTATCCAAGGCCACATAGTTTGATATTTTTTATGTGGGAACTTTGGAAGTTTGAAATTTTTTATTTCATATATATTATTTTTTAAATTTTCCTTCATTGAGGCTCATTATGGAACAGAACTATATGAAGAACTTTGTTTACATTTTTCTTAATAGTTACAGCAACCTTATCAAGTTTACATTATAATTATGAATTTATGCCCATTTTACAGTTGAGAAAACTGAGGTGTAAAGAGATTAAGAAAGTTAATTTAAGCTATATGGCCTATAAGGCTTGAGTCAGGAGAGGATATCTCCGGGGCCCAAGTTCTTAACCAGTTCTCCACAATTGTCTCCTGGCAAATTCAGGAAGAGCTCCTCAGAGAAAAACTGACACAGACACTTAAGTGTGTAGTTAAAAAGAGAATAAAAACTGGGAATATATTTCTTTATTATTAATAGAGTTTGTATGTTTTTTAAAAGATAGAGTGTAACATGGGGAATAAAGAAAAAAACTAAAGATCTCAAAAATGACACTGGTCTAAAGAGGCTCCTCAAAACAAGTATTTGACTCTCTCAGGCCATTAGTCATGGATTTAGATTTTCTTTCAAGCTATTGATAGCAAGTGAAATGGCAGTTTACAGGTTTAGTTAATCATTGCTCTCTCAGTGAGCAAATTTTTCAATCTGTTTTAAAAACAGTCAAGTAATAGAACTAAAACATATTAAGCCAGCTTGGATGGGAAAGGAGAGTCTTAAAACATTTGCACTGACATCATTGCTTACCTAGTAGAGACCCTCCTAATATTCTAGGAAAAACAACTCCTTGAGGAAGGGTTTCTGTTCTCAGAACACGTTCCACAAACCTTTATAACTAAGAAGAAAATGCAAGGCCCAAGAGACTTTATCCCACCAACAAAATCACCCTAAACATAAACAAAATAAACATATATTTTCTAAAATCATAGATAAAAATAAGAAAATTTAAATATGAATAAATGGAGGAGATCTCGTGTCTGTTTGTTTTCCTGTAATATAAACCCACCTTTGTCTTCTTTTTGACTTAATCGTCATCAAATTACATTAAATCAGAGATGGCAGAGGCTGTGACTGGCTGGATACCAGTGTTTCTCATTGTTTGGTTATACTGGAAAGTCTTTGGAATGAGCTTAATTTGAAAGACTTTTAAAGCAGCAATTCTCTTAGACTTCTAAGTATCAGAGGTTTGGGGGGTTTATTTGTTTTTTGGGTTCTGGTGGAGGACACATCTAGGGAGGAGTTTGTATATGTATTATATATTTTTTTTCTTAAATTAAAAATAAGACAATATTAAGACTCTTTCTCTTCCTCCCACCCCCTTCTCTCTCTCTCTTTCTCTCTCTCTCTCTCTCACACACACACACACACACACACACACACATCCTCTTTCCCTCACACAACTTTTGTTTGGAAGTCTAAGAGAATGGGAAAGGGGCTCAGGGGTGTAGGGAGAGAAACATTCAATTTTAATTTCATGCATTTCTGCTTGTTTGCTTTTTTAAAGCATGTTTATGTGATATTTTCAGCTAAAATAACCTTTTTGGACGCTGAGCAAAATGAAAAGGCAAAAAGACACAACATACACATACACACACAGCTGTGTAATAAAGAAGGAAGAAGGGAAGTACAAGCAAAATATTCCAAGATGGTGGTGGCGTTAGTATTATTCTCCGGCTGAAAAGGGTTTTTCCTGCAGGTTTAGGTTGTTTTCCCTCACTCAGGGGTAGGGTGAGGGATAAGAAAGGCAGATTTGCATCTGTAGCTGATTGGCAAGTTCTGTGAGAAATTATCCACTCCAATAAGTTTTGTTATTTTGGCAATTTCTTTCACAAAATTGATGGTGCCCTTTACTTTCAGGCGGGTGGGGGACTGGGTGGGGAAGGGGATGTTGTTTCTAATGACTGCTGGGAGAAGGGAGTGGGGGGCAGCTGTCTGACTGAGAGACTGAAAAGGTTCTGGGAGAATGGAATGTTGTTGTTTCTCTGTTTTTGAAGCCACTTTTCTTTTTGATCATGTTTTTACTTTAAAATTTCACACTGTGGTCAAACTAGGCAAGGTATAATTTCACATGTCCCTCATAAACACTGGACAACCACACTTGTCCTGTGTGCACACAGGCACACAATTTTTATGGACATTTAAGATGAGTACCTTGGTCAGGAGGGAAATCACATTTTAATAACCAAAAGGTGACAGTCAAATATTTTCAATGCAGCCTCTTTTTTGCCTTTCCTATAAAGTCTTCTTACTTTTTAACAGAGGTAACACATAAATCCAAGGGCTGTCCTTCTCGACTATAGTTTAGAGTTATACTGAAGAAAAATGTTATAAATAAAAAAGTTAAAATATGTATTTCAAATGAAGCATTCCACTGCAACATAAAAAAGCTAGCTTTAAGTTTACTAAAAAAGAATATTCTAACAATTACCAGAAGATCCACAGCTGCTAAACTAGAGAAACTATTTTTCTTACTTTGAGGCTAACTCATCATCTCTCACAATTACCTCATAACTAATCAAAGCTTTTATGAAAATGATAGTAGCCAAAAGAGCCACTTTGATTGCCTTCATTCCATGGAAACACTATTTATAGGTCTGTTTATTGCCACTAATAACTTTTTTTTTTATTTGTTCTCCTGAAATGTGCTTTAACAACAATAATAAAATATGGTCTAAAATATTAACATAGTATATGGATAGAGCATCAACTTTCTTAAGCATTTCTTTACAACCTGTAATAAAAAAATACTCCAGGAAAAGGAAAGGATACAGTTGCTGATCTTGATGAGTGCTATATCCAAGTTTCGTGGAACCTTTTCATGTTATTTGAGGAAACATGCTTGGAGGAGCTTATATTGTAAGAATATAGGTGCAATGGGCCGCCTGGCTGGCTCAGTCTGCTAAGTGTTGATTTCAGCTCAGGTCATGATCTCAGTGTCATAAGATCAAGACCAGCATTGGGCTCTGCACTGGGTGTGGAGCCTGCTTAAGATTCTCTCTCTCCCTCTCCTTCTGCCCTTCTCCCTCTTTAAAAACAAACAAACAAGCAAAATGTGTTTGCAAGACTTATAGAAAATCCATGATAGATCAACAGCCATACCTACATTAGATTGTGATCCAGGCTTGTATTCATGAGATGTTCCACCAAGCCTTTAAGTTAGGTTTCGTTAATACAGTCACGTATCAGAGATAAATACTGCTCTTAAAAAAATGCATATAAGGACTTTAAAAAATAGTATTCCTTTCTACTAGGTCCTAGACCTTCATACCAGTCAGCTATTACCAAAACAATGCTGCATAATTCAACTAAAAATCTTGACATTTTATTGGCTTACAAAAATAAGCATTTTTTTTTCTTGCTTATAGATCTGTAAATTGGGCTCAACTGATATAGGCCAGGCTTAGCTGGGTTTGGTCCTACACTTCAGGTTGAGCACAAATCTGCTAATCTCTCCATGAACCAGTGGCTATCAAAGGCATGTTTTCAAAGCAAAAGAAAAGAGCACAAAAGGGGAGTCCCTCCACATATTTTAAGCACCTGCTACTGTCCCATCTGCTGACACCTCATTGGCCAATACAAATCACATGGCCAAGGCCAGTACCAATGGGACAGGGAAGAAGACTTCTCTCATAGGAAGAAAAAAGAAGAAGAAGAAGAGTTAATACTTGCTAGACAAAAATCCAATCTCTCAAGACCCTCTTTTTTTTTCATATCATTCTTTCTTTCTCTAGATTTCTCAACAAACCCAGAGATATCCTTCTTATCTATGGATTATCTATGGATAATTCACCAATTTATATGTCTAGCGTAAAACTATCATCTTAGTTCCAGAGTTTTATGACCAAGGAACTACTTGGCGACCATACTTGGATGTTTCAAAGACAGTTCAAATGTAATATGTCTTAAATGAAACTCATGATTACCCCCACTCCTTCTGATAGACCAAAATTGGCATTCTCTTAGCATTCTCCATACCACTAAATGCCACAATATCCATCTATGCAAACCAGAAACCTAGGAATCTATAAAATCCCTTCCCATTCAACTGCCAAGTCCAATCAATTGCTAAGACTCATTTTACCTTCCTGCATGTATCTTGAAACTTTCATTTCTGTTTCTCTTCATCTTTACCTCATCTTATTCCACCCTACCATCAATTTACTCCTGGATCACGCTAGTATCTATTAACCAAGACTGCCCTTATTTCATTTGTTTTCCACTCGGAGTAATGTTTTTGAAAAGCAAATCTGATTATGTCACCATTCCTGCTTAACATCCTTTAATGGTTTTGTGATTTTAAAATATGTCCCAGATTCCTTGACATTACTTCTTTCAAAAAGCGTAGGTGAATTGTCCTCCCTTTAAATGTTCATAGGAGTTAGTGACTTACTTCTAACAAGTAGAATGTGACAGCAATCCTATGTGATTTATGAGACTGGCTCATGTTCTCTCTTTTGCTCTCTCTCTCTCCCCCTCCCTCCCTCCTTCTCATCAGTTGATATGGGGGAAGACAGTTGCCACAGTTTGTGGATATTCAAGCAGCCCTGTGGAGAGGTGGATATAAAAAGAGCTGAGACATCCCACCAAGAGCAATATCAATGTGCCAGCTATGTAGGAGAGCCACTGTGGAGACCCTCAGCTCCAGCCAAGATTCCAGGTAATGGTAGAGCTTTGGCTTACATCTTGATTGCAACCTCATGAAAGGCCTGAATCAGAACTGCCCAGCTGAGCTGCTCCTGGACTCCTGATTCACAGAAACTGTGAGACACTAAATGTTTATTGTTTTTTAAGTCACTAAGTTTGTGGCATGTTGTTACACTGCTGTCACATAACTTCCCGTGGCTCTTAGGACAAAGAAAAATGTGCTTAACATGCTTCTAAAAACCTATATTCAACACCCTAGCCTGTCCTATAATGTATCTCCCCACTCTGCCTCCCAGATATTCAGGCTTTCTTTCAATTCTTTGCACACACCATATTCCTTTCTAGCATGGGGCTTTTGTTCATACTCCTCTTTCTTCCAGTAAAAGTATTTCTTTCTATAGTCACTCAGTTATAGCCTAAATTTCCACTAAGTTTCAGCAACCTTGTTACTTCCCCAGGTATACTTTTCCAGATAGCACTGACCTGAACAAATTCCCTTATCGTAACCTTTCTCTGTAGCATGATCATTTGATTCCCTTCTCTTCTCCCACGAGACCACACGAGTGCAGTTTACTCACCGTTGTAGCTGCTGTTCCCATATGACAGGCTCAGAGCTGGCAATGTGTGGAGCGCATGGAAGAATTGACATGAATGGGCACAGGAACAACAATGGCACCAGGCACACACTGGCAGGTTCAGAGGGACCAGAGCTGGAAAGCTGTGTGAAGAAGTTGAAGGCAGACTATCAATCAAATGGGCCTTTTATCTCCACAATTTCTGCTGCCTCTGTCTTTCCACCTCTCCTCAGAGGTTGCTTTCCCCTTTCTCTGTGCTTCACCCTAGAAGTTTTCAAAACTCCTATCTCTATTTTCCTTGATTGTCCATTTTGGCTGTCAACAAAGGGTCAAATAAAATAATTCACACCAAGGTGCCTGTTGCCAACACTCAATGCCATTGTGCTGGAAGGCACAGGAGGGAAGCAGAGAAGAGGAAACGAGCGTGCAGGAGGGGCAGACCCCAAAACAAAAGGGAAGCCAGGTAAGGGCTGGCAACATTGGAGTAAATCCAAGACAGGAAGAGTGGTAAAGACAAAGGAAAGGGCAGCAAGGCTGGTTTAGACCAGGGCCCAGCAGGACTCCTGATCTGAAGTCGTTCAATCTAAGAAACAAGAAAGGGACACAGCTTCCAAGCTGTACAGTAAAATCAGAAGTGCCCATGGCAGAACCGGGTTGTGCATGGGAATGAGTTAAGGAATATGGTGGAGACAAAGTCTAGCACTGAGGAAAGAGACCTTCAGGAATGGGTGGGAAAGTCAAGGCCAGCACCCCTTTGGGCATCAGAAAGTTAGAGGAAATAGAGATGGAAAAAAAGACCTCCCAAATAGGACACTGTATCCACAGACTCACCATTCCATCCCAGAACTACCTTTCCCAGTCAGAGGGCACAGAAGGCTCTTCTCAGCACCACATGGCCAGGAGCACTTCTGTTGGTCTCATGACATTTTAGGGGGCTCCGCTGGGGCAACAATAGATGGTAGGTGTTCACTGTCCATTGGTGGATCAGAACTCACAGGTATAATACACTTAAACAGCTAAGAACGTTCTGTTTGTTGGCTGTTTTTTCAACTTAAAAAATATATTTAACTTAACTGAATAGACACTGATTATGGACTTGTATGCATAGAATAGCTAAGAGGATATTTGCAGCATGCACTAGGAACACAGGTGGGCTCAGAAAGACCTACTGATACCTGCTGGAAAGCAGCTACCTCCTTTGGCCACACTGAGTGTGGTCATGAGCTGAGCCCCTGAGTGCTCCCTGACAGCCTGCAGTCAAGGCGACACTGGCCAACATCAAACATCCAGTGAAAATTCTGAGACAGATGGTGAGGAGATTTCAAGAATCATATTTTCAAATAGTAAGTTTACTCCCCACCTTTAATTTAGTAAAGTCTAAAGCCTCTTCATGGCTTTAGGACAGTTTATTTGTTTATTAGAGCACCGGTGGCATCTCAGTGACTGAAGGAGAAAATTGGACAAAAGGACCACTGATCTAGGATTTTTAATTTGCAGTCCTGGTGCCTGAAAAAGATCAGCAAACAGCCCCAATTGATTGTTATTGAATGGATCATGCAAAGATAAAAATAAGAAATTCTACATCATTAGTAATTCTACATATAGTCTACTATTATTAATTACTATAATTAGTCTATTCTGTCACGTGTACAGACAGAATTCTTTTAACCTCACGTGTGAAGAGAATAGTGCCTTGTCTGGCACATATTCTAGTCTTTGTGTCATCTAAGCTTACAGATTCCAGGATTTCTGCACCCCAACCACCACCACCCCTGGCCTAATGGACAAATTACTCAGCTACATCCTTCGACATGTTCTGTTGGAACTCAAAGGCCTTCAGAAGAATTGCTCTGAGACCATGAGGTTTGCTGTCAGAATTTCCTTTTGGAGCCCTATGAAAGTGCTGGGTGGCAGAGAGGTCCCTTCCCCAGCCATAAACAACTATTGAGTCTAACCATACTATCTCATTCTTAATGTTGGGAAAGTAGGAGGGCAGATCTTGTTGTCATCATTTATGTGGCTGGTGACACATAGCATCATTAAAAATGAAAGTATAAAATCAAACTTATTCTCTGTAATTTGTTCCCAAGGTGATGCATGAAAATGCTATGTAACCTTGGGAGAGTGGGAACCCCTTAAGGATGTCTCTGACAAGCTTTTGAAACAAATCATTGTCAACTGCAATGAAACAGCCTAGTAGTCACAATCTATTTGAAATCTTTCAGGCATAAGTTGTAACAATAAGAGGTATCAAAATATTTGCTCTTAAGTAAATTAGATCAGATTTGGATTTTCCATACCATAATGTCACTCATTCATTTGTATCCTCTTGTGTTTCCTTGAAAAGGAAGAAAGATACATAGATCCAGCTAGTGGGAGAACCTACCAATCAACAGTTGCCAAATATTCTCATGTCCTCCCTTCCCTCTCCCAGGAAAGCTCCCTCTTCTGAGAAACATGGGTTTGGACATCTTAATTGTATATCCCTATGGCAGTGTGTTCCCTATGAAAGTGTCATTAATTGTGTATTTCATAAAAAAAAAAAAAAAGGTGATCTCAGACACCAGGTCTTCTTTGAATATTAAGAGTATCTGAAAAGAATGGTCTGTCTTCAGTTTAGCTCCCAAAGTATCCTGAATTAATATAACATTACAGCCCTTGCAACACTCCAGCTTCTCACTTGCTCAGTCTGTCCATTACAGTGGTCATGGCATTTGATTACAATAATTATTCATGTCTATCCCCTCATTAGGAAGACTAGCCTCGAGAATATGAATGTGTCCTTTTACCTTTGTGTCCCAGGTCCAGAACAGTGCCTGGCACATAATAAAAATTTGATAATGCTTATTGGATGAATGGATGGATAGACAGACAGATGACTCGATGGATACTACGTAAAGTATGCAGAAGACGATGTCCACATAAACCACAAACACTGCCTTCTTTTATTGAACTTGGAAAGTTTTGACAATGTTTTGAGAACCAAGGTTATGTTTTGACAAAACTAATTTAGTGTTTTGTGGAGCATAATTTTGGAGCCCAAATGACTATGTTTGACAGCGTCTCTTTAAGCAAAACTGCATTTTGTTTAGGCCAGGGCATTATGACTGACAAGTTATATTTCTTCTTTGTTTGAAAGCCTTTCCAGAAATGTGTGACTGCACCAGCTATGGATTCTTTCTGGTTTCTGCTGCTTTATAACCTCTGACAGAAAGATCTTGTTTCCAGGAGTGCAGTGTCTTAGTGGGTTTCCCAGAATCCTTAAAATGCTATAAGAAGGCAATAACATTCTAAGGGGTACCTGAATTCTGCTAAAATGATTTTGAAAAATGTGAGTTTTTCAAAAATATGTTTCTTGAAAAGCTAACGAGTGGCAACAATGCCATGGGGATCTTGATGGGTCTTACTGAGAGGGCAATGGATGTGTGTCTTTGAGGAAAGGCTTAATTCATAAGGTACTTTACTAAACTCAATGCAAGCAAACCATATGACTTTGCAAAATTCTCTATGAATTGAATCATTTGTTCCAATTTAGTGTCCCAGACTTTCTGAGAAGAATATTTCCAAGAATACACAGGAGGAGAATTCAACTTGTGAATAAACCCAGAATTCTGTCTTTTTTTTAACTAAAAAGTGTAGGTAATCAATGACAAAATTACAATGACATTTGAATTTTATGGTTTCTCATAAGCTTACACAAATTGATTGCTCTGTGGCAAGTTTTAACTTGAGGCATGTAAAAAAAAAAATCAACTCTGACTTTAGAGAAGATGGTGTAAGTAGAAGGCAGAATTTAGCTTATTGTTTGGTTTCTTTTTCCTGTGCTATCTTTATAAAGGCTGTAAGTAGCAGCTTAGAGATGCTGGAGATTTTTCCTTCTTTCTTTCTTTCTTTCTTTCTTTCTTTCTTTCTTTCTTTCTTTCTTTTTATTTTTTACTCTCTCTTTTCTAAAAGAGGACTTGGCCAGAAACTTCATTATTTTAGGTGGTAGGATCTTGACATATCCTGTGCTTTATCCAGTCCGCATTGTAATATGTGACTATGGACTTTCGGATTTCAAACAAATCAGCAGTTGCCGAAGTCTGCACTGAAAATGTATTCATTCCAAACTGAATTATCATCGCCAGTGACGTTCTCCTCTCAAAACCTGAAAAAGCTAAAAAATGGTAACACAAACCACATGGTTGCTTCATTCCACCACCACTCTTGGCAGGACAAGGACTGCCTGGCAACCTTGCTGTCAGCTGGGCCTGGGCTAATCAGAGCAGCACTGGCCTATAGTGAAATCGAATGCTTTCTTTCTGAGAACCCTTCAGTGAATGCTTTTCCTTCTTATCGGTCTTCTCAGTACTGTTTGAAAGGGGCTTCTGTGGATGAGAAGAACAAGTCCTCATAAAGGGAGCTGCTGAAATAGTAAAACAAAACAAAACAAAACAAAAAAAGCAATCAAGTATTCTAGTGACTCTGCAAAGAAACGGCCCACAAGGACAGCCTGGGTGTCGCCTTGGACTTGGGCCCCGCAGATGCATAGCCCAGCCTGACTGCTTGCTGGCACAGCTCCTATTTCCTCCCTTGTCCTGGGGCTTCCCTCCCTATGCAAACTCAGACAGCAAAGATCCAATGTATGGAATGAAGAAGGTAGGATCTGACGACTCAGAAACACAAACGTGGCCTTCTTGCATTTGGCTCTGGAAACAATGACACTATCTTAATTCCCACAGACTTAGGGGGAAAATATGTATTTGGAACAAAACTGATGGTGACGACATCCCTTCATGTAAGCCTGGTTAAGACTGAGATGACACAAATTTGCTAAGATAATTGAGCATGTGAAAAGTGACACTTCCAGGAGAGAGGGATGGCCAAACAACCAGAGCCACAAGGGTGGTGTCTAATGTGAGGGAAAGTCAATAAGAAATTGGTTTCACCCGGCGGAGTTTTACTTCACTTTATACACTTTATAGCCAAATTGCATAAACAAAGACATCATCCAACTCTTGCTATTCCCCAATAGACAAAATGATGGACTATAAAGTGACTGGTCCCATCCCTGTTCGTTGTTGGCACTTAGAAATGTGAGTTTGCTCTTTTCCAGTCAGGAGAATTTCCTTTGAGAACCTGAGGTTCAGAGACCCGGTGGTACACATGATGCTCAGCAGAGCTCTGTGGACCTTATTCCTCCTCTCAAGCACGTCCCATTGTCTCACCTTCTTTCCCAAAGCCTACAATGACTAAGAGGAAAGGATTAATCTGAAAAGGAGCTAAAAAAAAAATCCAGCCCCATTGCAGCTACTTTTCTGAGTAATAACTCTTCTTAAAGTAAGCTCTTCATGTGCCCTGAGTTTGGGGATCCTTGAACCCAAGACCTTGGGTGGACTTTATTCTAAATTTAAGAACACCATACCCTGGAAGGAGTACATAAATGGTTCAAAGTCAAAGAACCAGAGGACAGCCTGGCTCTCAGGAATCAGAGAGCAAGAGTGATTTGTATTAGCTCATCTTCTACAGTGGTTAGAGTTGCCTGGTGAACAGACAAAAATTATATGTGTGTCTGAAACTAACAGTATGTACACATTAGAGGTTGTACCATAATTAAAAACATGTACATATTTTAAGATTTCTGTTATTATGGGCAGAAAAGAACTTGGGCCTTACTTAATATTTCTATTCCAGCCTTTTCTCTCACAAGTCCACAATTAGTTAGAAATCCACCTACTGTGAATAGGCACCCATGGGACACACATGCTCTGGTTTGTTCCATTGGCCATTTTCCTTCACCTGGACAGTAGGGCATATCAATCCCATCCCAGTGTTTTTTGTAATCACTCTCCGTGTGCAAGTGCACAGATTTACCTTTCAGGATACTATTTGCCATTCAAATAATAAATGAAATTGCTTATATTTGCATATGTCCTAGAGTTTCCCAAATGTTTTTCACTTGTTTTCTTGTTTGACTGTTACTTCTGTGAAGCAGACAGAAATAGATATTAACACTCTTATTCTAGTGATAAGGAAACAGATATAGAGGTGAGGGGGGAAAAAAGGTCTTATTTGATGTAGATTCTCACCAGGTGGTGGAAAGCAAAAAGATGACTTTTTTTTTTTTTAGTTGAGATTCCTGTGATGGACACAAGTGGGCCAAAGTCAATGAAATTTAATATATATAGCTCATTATTTCAGTTATAGTACATTTTTTATGACTCTTAAATAGTATAAAGTTAAATTTTTCATAAATGCTTTTCAAAAAGTCTGTCTCTATCACCATTTAATCTAAACTTCATCTTCCCCCCAGATTAGATTAGGCTGCTTTTATAATCCACACTCTATCCATTGCCTTCAAGCCAGATTCTGCATAGGCCTAACCCCAGGTGCACCTCTCTATCTGTATGTGGTCTCTTTTCCCTTATTAGCTTTCTAGAAACAATTAAATACACAGCGTTCATTTCCTTTCCTACCCCTGTGCATTAGCTGCAGGGCTCTGTTCTGTCTTGAACTGTCTCTCCACACATAAAAGAGGCATGAGTTGATCACTGACATTTAGAGCATCCCTCTATTTCTGCAAAACCACCCCCTCCCACACCCTGCTACCCCCCATTCCCCCCCCACACACCCCCCACACCAATGATCCATTCCTCCCAGTCCAAGAAATTTTCTCCTGGCCTTGTTCTTTTCAGAATATGAAGGAAAGTGTTCCCTCCTTTTCCTAATTCCTTCTTTGATCAACAGCTGCAAGCTAGGTATGATGACTTTCAACTACAAAATATCTCTGAAGCCTGTTGCTACCAGTAACACAACATACAACTTTTAAACAACTGTCTGATACAGACTGTTCTAGCCAAAGAGTTCCTCTGAACTGGTTTCTAAAATGGGTGATATTCTTCCAGAACAAAACGTTTTATGCTAGATTTTTTTTTCAATGGTGATTTAAATCATTGCATGACCCATTTATCCTTAAAAGCTCAACTTCTTTCCTGTTATGCAGCTCAGCTCAGTAATGATTTCTAGCACAATGATAATGTAAGGATCCCCTATGACTTCCAAAATGCTCAGAGTGCCTGTGCATTTGATTTTAGAAATCCTCATGGGGTTCTTTTTAAGAGGAATGCAATAGGTAGGTGCATCTGTGTAAATTTGGAGAAAAGCCAGTGAATGGTCAAACATCTTTTTTTAGTGGGTTTTAGCTTTATTAAGGCTTTTTAACTTATTTCCCAGAAGATTGTGTGCATGTCATTTACCCCACATTTCTCCTATTTAAAATGGCAATTACCTGGAACTCAGTTACTTTTTCCTTTGTAAGGAATGTGTAAGTAGTTAATAATTTTCCCAGGCTCCAACTGGTTGCCTTCATTACATTTTACTAGACCTGTCTCTCTGTACCCCTAAACAGGTACTGTCCAATACAATGGCTACTTGTGACTATTTCAATTTTGATTTAAATTAATTAAAATTAAATAAAAGAGTTAAGTGAAATAAAAACAAAAATAAACTCCGGGGACTACATCAAAATAAAAAGTGTCTACACAGAAAATAAAACAATCAATAAAACTAAAAGGCAAACAACTAAATGGGAAAAGATATTTGTAAATGACATATACAGTAAAGGGTTAGTATCCAAAATATATAAAGAACTGATATGACTCAACAAACCCAAAAAACAAATAATTCAATTTAAAAGTGGCAGAAGACATGAACAGACAGTTCTCCAAAGAAGACATTCAGATGGCCAACAGACACATGAAAAGATGTGCTCAACATCACTCATCATCAGGAAAATACAAGTCAGAACTACAATTAGATATCACTTCACACCTAGAATGGTGTGAATGGCTAAAATAAAAACCACAAGAAATAATAAGTGTTGTGAGGATGTGGAGAAAACGAACCCTCTTGCACAGTTGGTGGGAAGGCAAACTGGTACAGTCACTATGGAAAACAGTATGAAGTTTCTTCGAAAAATAAAAAATAGAACTACCCTATGGTCCAGGAATCATCTTACTGGGTATTTACCCCTAAAATACAAAAATACTAATTCAAAGAGATACACGCACCTGTAGGTTTATTGCAGCATTATTTATAATAGCCAAACTATGGAAACAGCCAGCCCAAGTATCTATTGATAGATGAATGGATAAAGAAGATGTGGTGTGTATACACACACACACACACACCACACACACACACACACACTTCGGAATATTATTCAGCCATTAAAAAAAGAATGAAATCTTGCTATTTGCAACAACATGGATGGAGCTAGAGAATATAGTGGTAAACGAAATAAGTCAGAGAAAGACAAATACCATATGATCTCCCTCATATGTGGAATTTAAGAAGCAAAACAAATGAGCAAAGGAAAAAAAAGGAAAGAGAGACAAACCAGAAAACAGACACTTAACTATAGAGAACAAACTGATGGTTACCAGAGGGGAAGTGAATGGGGGATGGGTAAAATAGGGATGGGAAGTAAGAATACATTTATCATGATTTAAAAAAAAATAAAATAGAAGAGTAAGAAAATTAAATAAAACAAAAAATGTAGGTCTTCAGTCACCCTGACCACATTTTAAGTGCTCAATAGCCACAGGTGACTACCAACTACTGTATTGGACAGTGTAGACATAATGCATTTCTATCATCACAGAAATTTCTACTGGACAGCACTGATGTGAATTGTATGACCATAAGAACAGGTGTCACATCCAGCTTCTGTATGGTAGCAAAGGTAGCAAAGGTAGTATTTAGCATATAGTAAGTGCACAGCAGTATTTGTTGAATAAATAATTTACCCAGGAATTCCTTCCCTTTTCCCAATGTGGGAAGATAGAGAATGAGGTTTTAAAAAGAATTCCTCACTGAAAAAGAAAAAACAGGCTAGCTTAAATTACAGCTGATAAATGTGGGCAAGAAGAACAGCCATAAGCCAAACACAGGTGTATACATTGTACTTCAAAATTCAGTAAGTACAAAAAGATTCATTGCTCACAACAAGTTAAATATCCATTCAGCACTTAATTTAAAAATTGTTCAAATCTGGCTACTTTATCAAAACTAGCAAATCAAATCATTGACCTAACCAGCTCCTAGCTAGAGTTGAAACAGAAAAAGGTGAAGGTGGGGGTGGGGAGCACCTGGCTGGCTCAGCTGGTTAAGCATCCAGCTCTTGATTTTGGCTCAGGTCATGATCTCAGGGCTGTGAGATCGAGCCCCGTGTTGGGCTCCACGCTGGGCCTAGGTCCTGCTCAAAATTCTGCCCCTTCCCTGCTTGTTCTCTCTCTCTCTCAAACAAACAAACAAACAAAACACTATCATTGGGACCAAAGTTTCTCTGGTTACTCTGGTTAGTTCTTCATTAATCCAGCACTCTACTGAGTTCAATATGCAAAGGATGGAAAACAAGAAAGTGGGAGAAATATCATTAAAGTACTCACCACACAAGGACTTCCTTATATAAAGGCAGTTCCTAATGAGAAAAATGCATTTGGCCTCGAGATTTTTAAGTTGTTTGTTAGAGTCAACCTTCCCATAGAAACAGCATCCTGTGATGTGAGGTTCCAAGAAGAGCCTTCCAAAACCAATGTCATACATCCCAGAGGTGAAGTAGACAGTGAAGACTACTGATCTATGGGGAAATACATTTGAATTCTATTTCAGGGGGCCTGAATCAATGCTTCACCTAACTGTCCCTACCTGCCTTAACTCCGCATTACAGGTGGGGATTTTGTGGCCTCGGGCCAAGAGGGCAAGAGTCCCCGCGGTATAGAAATGAATCAGAGACCCAGAGTAAAGGTGTCTGAAGAACCCTAGAGTAAGGAGTAGGATGAGCAAGGGTAAGAAGCAGAAATAGGGCATCTGGGAGATCTGAGGTAAAGGTACAGTGGCAGGGAAAAAGCTGAGGTGGAGAAATGAAAGGGAGCATGTTTCCCCCATTTAATACCACTTATCGAACCGCCATGACCCCTCTTCCTCACCACATGCAGCACTGTGATAAAAGCCATAAATGGCGCATGGCTCCCCAGTTCCATTAGGATAAACCAGAATCCTACTTTGACCTCAGATCCATTTGTCTGGCTCTTCTCCTGCCTTAGCTGTCACCAGGCTGCCCTTGGCCTCTTCTCCCCTGCCACACTGGTCCTCTATCAACCCCATGCCGCAATCACCTCAGATCCTCAAATTTGCTTACTTAACCTGGAAGTTTCTCCATTTCCTTCTGGGATGAATGAATTCCTATCCAACCTTCACATTTCAGCTTTTATCACTCCCTCAAGAAAACCTGCTTTGAACTCCTGGATCAGATTCAATTTCTCCTCTTTACTATTCTTAGAGCGCTATGGACTTTTTCTCCCTCATTGCATTATCAGAGTTGTGGTTTAACATCTATTCATGTAATTGTTAGATTAAAGGCTGTTTCTGCTCTTCAGTCTAGACTGTAAGCTCCAGGAGGTCTACATCTGCTTACTACTGTGCGTGCCACGTAATAGGTATTCACTACATATTACTGAGTAAATGCTTGAAAGAAATGAATGAATGAAATGCAATGAGGAGAGATGGCTTTCAGGCTTTAGGTGAGGGTCTCTAGGGGTTAGCCCCTCCTGATTTTAAAGGAGAAGGCAAAGAGGGTGAAGTTTAAGTGTACCCAGCTGTTCATAAATAAGGAGTGACCACAACCGAGGAGTTGCCTGTATTCCTTTGAAAGTTAAAATGTTTATGCAATTCAGTATGTTTCTCCATTCTTTCTCTCAAGTCATCCTCCCCTCCTCTCATATGTGATTTATTCTAAGAGACCTGGGCTGAATTTTTTAGTGTAATTGAGAAGACGGGAGTTTCTGTCCTCCAATAGAACACACACTTCCTCTCCTTAAAAGAGAAAAAACATACTTTAGAAAGCTAACCTATTCACAGAACACTTGATTTAGAATGGAGGGGGGGAGGGATATCAAATTAGAAAGTAGCTTCTTTGCCTTATTTTTATGATTACAATTAAATAACAGCAGATCAAGAAAATAAATCAGTCTAATTGTGTGGTTTGTAGGACCTCCAGGAATTTCCTGACAGGGACCACTGGTCTCCCTAAATGGTATTCATTCTGATGGGATGAGCCCCCTGAGTATATACTAGTATTTACACTTTGTGTTTCTGACCCTAAGGGGTTAAAATGGGAAGCAGGAACATTTTCAGTACTCATTGTGTCATGTCCTGCTCAAGTCAAAAAGAATTGCTTGTGAAGGCACAAAATGTCACCTTCTTTGCACTTCCCCTGACCCCAGCATCTAAAAATACAAACTGTTGGAATTTCTAGAGCAGGTGACTATAAAAAACAAAAAACTTAAAGAGGGCTAATTGGTCAAGTGCTAAATGGAGTCCATAGAAGACAGAAATAGGGAAGTGTCCCTCCAAGTGACCCAGCCTGCATAAAACTTGGCACACAATTCATTTTGAAAGACTTTTTGTCTCTGCACTTTTAGTTTAAAGAGAAGCATTTCATTTTCAGCATAATGGATAACGGTGTCATCTTGGCTACCTTCTGTCTACAAGTGGGGTTAATTTTAGTCTGATCCTTATTTTGAGCACATGGAAGATTTTCTATTACTCATCAACCTTTGCTAGAAGCCCAAGACAGCCCTTAAGTCTTGGAGAAAGAATCCTCTGTTTGAAGAGATTTTCCCAGCACGTGTTAAAGCTGGAGAGGGTGGTTGTGGATTTAGAAAAGGTTGCACCTGTTCTTGTATGTACCATTATTGCTAACTTGGGCTTGGCTTTCAGTTTAACTTTTCTTTTCCCTTTGATATGTACTCTACTTCTTAGTTTAAATACACATTTCAAAACACTTCCTTTGGGTTCTAGTGTGAAGGAAATTGATCACTCTTCATCTGTATGTTTTTAATTGACTTCCTCCTTCCTGGCTGGGAAATTAGCTTTCAGTCCACTCTTATTTGATCTGTGAAACAGTGTATGTGACACCTTCCCAGACAACAAGATTTAATGAATCCTAAATGCTGCCGACTTCACCTGGCAGAGGCTCCACAATCCCACAGAACTTTTAAAGATATAACAATCACGCTTCCAACTGAATTCTTGCTGCAAAGCGTACTGACTGGCATCGTTGTCCATAAGATATCGAAAAAGCCAGCTATTGTCTCGTTTCTTCCTGCTTGTTGCAAGGCGCTCTTTAAAAATCAATTGCCTTCTCCCTGTGCAGAGTTGCTAAAAGTGGGTATCTGATCCCTGAACTCTAGAAGTATTTATTTCTTGTCTCCTATCGGTTGTTTTTATTCCCATTAAAATTGAAATCTAACGTTTGAACGGAGAAGGGATCGATAACGTCTGAGAACAACGATGCCCGAAGATTTCACAGGCCGTTGCAAGAGGTTGTTGTTGTTCGGACTGGTTGTTTGCCAGAGTGCCACCTGGGCAACCGGGTCGGTGACCAAACAGGTGATCCTGTTCTCATAGTGCCACAGGAAACACACCCTGTGCGCCTATTGCCACACTGCCATTCCTTGACTTTAAGTGCTTTATAGATTTTCCTGTTGTTCATGTGATTAGAGTCCACTGGTGAGATAAATAAGGTCTAGAATTCCCGATCGCAGCCTCCTGAGGTGGAGTTTACTTCTCAGAAGAAAACCCTCCTCCAAATCCCGGAATGGACTATAGCTAAGAACTTCAGGGAATTCCGCTGCCTACAACAGCCTATTTTCCTAGGAAGGAGACTTCCTAGACTCTCTTTGTAAATAGTCTTCACCCGGGGGAAATTCTGTGACTCTGACCTCCTGTTGTCTCAACCAATCACAGAAATAGATCCTATTATCAAATATGCCCTCTCTCTTTCCCTCTCATACGTGCACACCCTGTGCGCACATCTACTCTGGCCTCCCCCCAAAACAGGATTTTTCATGGAAATAAAATTTTTCTTAGTAACTGCTTTTCCTAGGATGAATTAAATTTATTTGCATCCTCTTCCTCAAAGGCTGTTTCTTTCTCTTCCTTTTTTTTCTCTTGCCAGAGTTCTATCCTATTCATTTTTTAGAGACAAATGCTTTTACTTTTACTTTCCCAGCTTCTTTTATTATGATTTCATTTTTGTTTTTTATCTTCCAGTTCATGTATTTGGTTTGGTTTTTAAATAGGTCTTTTAATATCTTGGAAATAAAGGGTCAGTTGGGGCAGAGGAACAGGGGAAATGGAGCCTTGTCATGTTTGTAAAAGGAAAGATGAAGCCAAGTGAAAATTGCAAGATCTGTTACTTTAGTCCATCCATAATTTTCCCCTGACCAAGTATAATACTTCAAACTTTCTCCCTGGTTCTAATGGAACTGACACACTGCAGGTGCCACAGTTTAGAATTAACAATGAAAAAAAAAAAAAAAAAAGGTCCATTTCTTTTCTTGTCCTGCAGCAAAGACATCACAAAAGATAAAGTTATCATGAGCTAATTACAGTCCTTGAAAATTACCTTTGTGCTTTGCAAATATGCATTTTTTTTCTTTGCTGGTGATGAAGAAGTTGGCAGTTTAAATAAAAAACACTATTTAAAGTAACAGAGTACAGTTATATAACCTTTTCACATAAATCACACAATAACTCTTTGTGCTTTGAAAAAAAAGAACTGCAGTGCTTGTTAAGAAGATTTATTTATATAATAATCTATGCAAAGGGCTTTTTTTTTTCCTTTTATAAAAGTGGGATGTTCCTTTTTTAACCTCTGGAAGTTACAAACTAGAGGGCAGGAATATCCTCCAATCACCGCATTTAATGGCACACGCCCCAGCTACTGAAGACTCCATCCAGCTTAAGTAGTGTTTTGGCATTACCCCTTGTCTTTATTTCTAAGCACACGGAAAACTTAAGGAATAGTCTGTGCCTACTGAATAAATAAAAATGCAGAGTCACAATCCAATCCACTAGAAGAATTCCTGCTACAAATCACACCAAGGCTCGGGATCATTTTTCTCAGTTTTCCAGGAACAGGACTTCTTCAGGTGTGTTCGATTAGGGGCGGTGAAGTCCTTGGAATCCCTCATGTCCTAGCATTTCTGCACTGATTCTCTGTAATTCTTCCATCAGGTTCTTATTCCCTCGCTCAGCTTCCTACCTACCCCTCGCTTGCTCCCCTTAGAATCATTTGCTGATTTAAACTGAGTAGCAGTCGTCTCTTGTTGTTTATAATCTTGTCCCTACCATACGAAAATAATCTCCCACATACAATGTCCTGACATCAAATTATTCTTAGGTCACTGACCAGTCCACCTTGAAGAACCAGGGCCATCCATATAAACTGGTAAATGTGAGACTTGGCTCAAACTGACCCACTTTATCCTCAGACCAGAGGATCACTCCTAAGAAGAGTTAGCGTTCCATGGAGATAAACCTAGTGGAGGCATTTTATTGGCCAAATATATCTATTCTAACTCTTTCTGAACAGTGGGGCTTCTGAAGACAGGGAAACCCACAAGGGCTTTCTTGTGTGTTCTTATCTTTCACTGAGATGCTGACCTAACTTTTAAAAGCTATCTCCATGGAAAATTCTGGGCTTTCCTCCAAAACCAACCAGTAGGAGGTGGCTCTCTTAATCAGTGGCTGTGTTCCGTCTTTATATAAACAGGTTAAGCCAGCTGCCAGAGCCTCTGCGACCCGTTCCAGCTCACATTACCCATAGCTTGGAAAGATAGGCCTGAACCAAAGCTACGTTATGAAAGCAGAGAACTCTACCTCTCCCAGGTTATAGCAAAAGACCTAGCTGTCATCTAGGGGGACCAGAGTCATCCGCAGTCTTGATTTTGTTCCTCAAGAAAATGACTAAACTCTGGTACACGCTTATCCCCAGAAGGGCTAAGATTTTACCGACCTGCCAGTTGGAAGGAAAGGCTTGAAAGGAAAAGAGGAAATTGGATCCTTCTGGTTGACACATCAGAGTCGAGCTACGCATTCGCCTGACATAGTGGGAAAATAATAAAAGTAGAGACAATTCTTTGGTTGTATATGGAATGCAGTGACTGTTAGGGTAGGTTTGATTAACTGGAAAGACATCCTCCCACCAGCTGATCCAGAAAGGGTTCTCACTGTCCTGGATGGAATTCAGAGTGTCAGTGTGTAGAATCAACAGGCATGACTAACACCGAAAAGACGCTGCTAGCAGAATCTGTGACTTTCCTAAGACGTCCACTCCCCTCTTCGACCCTGAAGATGTTGCTCAAAATCATGAGTTTTCCCAAAGTGGCAACAAGCCACGTGGAATACACTAAAAAGCTGGAATAATAAAACAGACTTCTGAGCTATACTTACAGACGTTGGTCAAAAACATTCAAGGCAGAAAAGAGGATCCATCACGTTCATTTGCCTAAAAAATTTGAAACTTAATTAAGCTTAGTGACTACACCAGAAGCATTAAAAGAAATAAAACAAACAAACAAATGAACACCTTCCCATGCAGTGTGTTCTTATAATGGGCTAATACAGAATATTCTGCTTACATTATCCATTGTAATGGTAATAATTAGGAATTCTGGTCCTCGCTTCTGAAAGGCTTTCCCAGAGAAAGGATTTTACCATGCTATCACATTGATTTAAAATCACTGAATTAAGGCCACTGGTTTATAGGTCAAGCCATATTTGAATGGCTTAGAATAACTTTTCTCTCTTTTGCTACCAGAATTGAATGCAGAGTGTGTTAAGGCCCTTATGTTGATCTTATTTTCAAACACATGCAAGAACTACTGCAATTCCGGTAGGATTCCTCTGTTTTTTATTTTGACAGCATAACACTACACCCATGGGAGCTGAGCTTTTCAGGTGTTAAAGAGGATTTGTTATAAGAAAATGATTATAATAGGATTTAATGTAATTGAAAGTCAAGGTACAGTAGCCATACAGTGTATCAGCGGGTGTCAAAACTTGCAGTGAGGGTGGAGTGCCTTTTGCTAAGTAAACAACAAAAGTGGAGAGAGAAGAAAATATTCTCTGCCCAACAGGATCTCCAAGGTTGGCTAACCTGATAAGCCTGCCCCACCACTGTAGGTAGCAAATTCACAGGTGCTACCGTCCTCTCCTGGCAAGAGGGACCATGAAGAGCTCCCACCTTCCCATCCCACAAGAGTGTTTTGAAAATATGTTATATAATAACCTGAATTCTTATCTAGAACTAGGCAATAACTGTGGGTCTTCTGAGGCTCCAGGAGGGAAAGGCCCATCCCTGAGCCATTGTCCTGGCCCTTCTAGTCCCAGACCCTAGTGTCACTCTGCATCTTGACACACCTTTGCTAGGTTTGCTGATACAGATGGGCATGGAAACTCGTGTCCACACACATATACCAGGCAAGAACTGGGCAACTTTCTGACGTTTCGCTCCTTTTCTTGACAATGCCATTCCCTCTCCAATAACAGTGGGTTTCTCAAACATTAATACACTTTTCCATGGACATAGGCCCATGAAGAATGCACGTATCCTCACCATTCAAGCATCCTGAAATAATCCAAGCCCTCACGATCAGAACGGGGTGGTAGCAGGCAGAAGTAGGAGAGTAACAACTGTTAGTCCTCCTCTCTATCATTCTAGGGTGTTTTTCTTCCCCTACATTTGCTTCCTGGCCCTTACAGGATGTCATGAGGCAACTCGGTCATAACTTCTATCAGCAGCTGAATTTTGTTTGGCTTTTCATTGCCATCTATGATTCTACATGGGCAGAAGCAGGACCTGAAGCATAAGGCCATGTTCATCTCAAACAGCTAGAAAACATTCTTTCCAATCATTACTGCAAGTTCTTTACAGCTGTGCCATCCCATAACAGACTTTGGAAAAGAGAGACATTAGTGCAGTCAAGACCAGGAAATTTCTATCACTGCTATCAGCATTAATGTACATATTGTCTTTCTCATGCATAAAAGTCACTTACAAAGTGACACTTGACAGCAAACGGTATGCATTCTTGAGTCTGGTGTTTTGAGCTCTTTCTTCACACCAGGTGCATTTCTATCTGCATTCTTAGTCAACAGAAATTTAAGCATCTTGTATACATTCTAAATCTGAAGGTTTTTTCCTTCTAATTGTTATTGTTTCCAAATCATGCAGAGTCATTTCAAAAGATTCATATCACACGTGAGGAATTTTGTCTCCTCCCCTCTGCCTGGGTTCTTCGTATTTTTTAATTTATCACCAACATTTGTTGTCTTTTCTCCTCTGTAGGGTTTCACTTCTATTTTGATGCTAGCCAACGCTCTAGACACACCAAAATAAAGGACAATAATGAAAAATAATTGAAAATGTGAATAAATGTAAATATCACTAGTCATCTAGCACTGGACAACCTACATATATGTAGGTTGTCCATATATATATATATATATAGGCTTAAGTTATGTTTGGCATTTTGAAAATGTTTTTACACTTACATCTGAATATATGTTTTCAGTGATTGGGGAATTAATATTTTATCCCACATCATGATGTCATTCTAAGAACAATGTATTCAAAGGAACTATAAAGCCACTGTATTTAGAACTACTCACCGCCCAGACTGATGACAGAATACCACATGAAAGCAAAGTCATCGTTACCTCTACGAAGCAGGTAATCAACTAATTACATGTTTTGATTCAAATATCCCTCTCTTTTAGAATTTTCATTTATTCCGCTGGGTTAGAGTAAATTGTGAAGTGACAATCTCAATAAGTCATAAATGTTAAGGTATGCCACCAGCAAAACCAATTTGTAGGACCCGACATAGAAATTCAAATAGTTACTACACTTCCTCAATTGACTTTCTTGTTGTTTGTTCCCTCTCCTCCATGTGAACACATTTCTTTCATTCCAAGCCTGCTTCCCCGTGCCTCATCTAGGATTATTCTACTTGAAACACAAACGTGACTTCCACGTCAGAATCCTTAATAGAGAAGTTCTGTCATAAACCACTTGTTCCTTTGATCACTGTTCTGTGTTCTTTCATGCTTCATAAACCTTCACCTCAGTTAATTTTGTTTTGTTCCTTTTGCACATTCTCAGGGCGAAGAACTCTTACCTGCCTATTCTTCCATCATGGCGCCCACCAGTTCAGCATCTGCGGAATCTCCTCTTCTTCCTTCACCCTCTTCAGCAAAGCTCTCTCTTCTGACAAATGTATGTGGTCAAATCCAAAACCAACTTTGGTTTGTTTGTTGTTTTGCATTTTAGAATAATTCCCACCCGGAATTACAGGAAGGATTTTAGTCTCCAAGTTTAAAAATGAGCATGCAAGTGATGTTACATTTGTGAGGATCTAGTATCATAACAATTTCATAAATATTCAAGATATCCTTCTTTATGTCATAAGCAGAGTTGTTGTCCTTTATCCCCTGTGAACTTAGCCATAGCCACGTGGTTTGTATTAGCCAGCAAAGTGATTAAGAGACAAGGTGTAATTCCTGTTTCTCTCCTCCAGTGATATTGGGAGCCATGAGTCTCGATGGTGCTCCCAGCGGTGGATCCCTTGCTGATTATGATGAGCTGAGGCCCCACCAACTTGCACTGATTTGTAGCACAAGTAAATCTTTGGGATTATTTGTTGCCATAGCATAGCCTATATCATCCTGACTAACATAGGGATAGTAATTTGTCCTTTCCCTTAGTGTCACTGCAGACCTCACCTTCATCATAATATTGTATATTTCAAAGCCTTAAAGCATGTTTATCACTTATTTTCAAGGTTTTCTTTTTAGGTTATCATTTACAAGTCTCAAGTGGAAAGCCCAAGACATAGAAAGGAAAATGATCCCATCATTTCTAAAAGCAGTCATTTCTAAAGCAATCATTTCTGAAGGGAGAATTAAAACAGATCCGATGTCTGGCCAGCGCTCTCTCCTCTGAACCAGAAATTACAAAGAAATCCAGGCTACAATCCAGTTAGAGGGATAGTCATAGAGGCAAAGACTATTTAAGCTGGAAGAGCTTCAGAGTTTCCTTGATCCAGGCACCTTGTTTTAAAAAGATCCTGAGGCCCAGTGGGTTTAAATGAGTGTCTTGGCTAAGATGAACACCACCTAGGTAGAGGTTAGGGAGTACAAAAACTCAGACCCATTTGACAGTGTTTTTCTGAAATAACATATGTACCGTGAATGAAAGGAGACTTCTTGAGGATCCTGAGAACATGTATGCATAGTCTCAGTTAGCAGATTAACATAACCTTTGAATGTATCTTTCAGATCTGAGTTATTGTTATAAAAAAAAGTTTGGCTTGGAAGAGTGGATGATCATGTGCAGAAGAACAAAACTGGACTCCTCTCTTATACCACTACAAAATGTAACTTGAAGTGGATTAAATATTTAAGTGTAAAACCTGAAATGCATAGAATTCCTAGAAGAAAACATATGAAAAAGCTCCTTGACATAGGTTTTAGCAATGGTTCTTTTCGATATAAAAAGCATAAGGAGTAAAGGCAAAAATAAAGAAGTGAGACTACATCAAACTAAGAAGCACAGCAAAGGAAACCATCAACAAAATGAAGGAGCACCCTCCAGAATGGGAGAAAATATTTGCAAATCATATATCTCATAAGGGTTTAACATCCAAAATATATAAAGAGCCTATACAATTCAAGACCAAAAACAAACAATCTTATTAAAAAATAAGCAGAGGAACTGAATAGATGTTTTTCTGAAGTACATATAATGAAATGCAAATCAAAAGCACAATGACTTATCATCTCACTTCTATGAGAATGACTGTCATCAAAAATGGCAAGAGACAACGAGTGTTGGTGAGGATGCAGAGAAAAGGGAAGCCTATGCACTGTTGATGGGAATGTAAATTGGTGCAGCCACCATGAAAAACAGTATAGAGGTTCCTCAAAAACTTAAAAATAGAGCTACCATATGATCCAGCAATCCCGCCTCTGTGTATACATCCAAAGGAAATGAAAACAGGTGATAATTGTATCCCCATGTTTACTGAAACATTATTCACAGTAGCTAAGCTATGGAAGCAACCTAAATGTCCATCAATGGAAGAATGGATAAAGAAAACATAGTAATATATTTACATGATGGAATATTACACTACAAAAAAAAAAAAAAAAAAAGGAAATCCTGCCTTTTGCAACAACATGGAATGGAACTTGAGGACATCATGCTACGTGAAATAAACCAGGCAGAGAAAGACATACTGCATGGTATGACTGATATGTGGAATCTAAAAGAGCCAAATTTGTATAAACAGATTATAATGATGCTTTCCACAGCCTGGGGAGTAGGTAGAGGAAGTGGGAGATGCTGGTCATTGAGTACAAACTTCCAGTTAGAAGATGAATAAGTTCTGGAGAGCTAATGCACACATTGTGATTACAGATAATAATTCTGTACTACACAATTAGAAGTTGCTAAGAGAGTAGATCTTGAGTGTTTTCACCACAAAAAAGAAATGGTAATTACGTGACGTGATAAAGGTGTGAGCTGACACTACCGTGATACTCATATTGCCATATCTAAGTGTATCAAATCAATGTGACATACACTTGTAAATTACAAGACATTCTATCTATCATATCTCAGTAAAGTTGGGAAGGAAAAGTTTTGCCTTTATAACTAGTAAAATGACTATTAAAATGTATTATTGAAACAAAATTTTTTAAAAAATAGAATTCTTCTGGAGCACTCAATCCTTGGGAATCCTTGGATTCCAACTGGGAAAGGCTGCATTAGACTCCTCAACAATGTTACCTCAGATTCCCTCATTTTTTTGTCTATAACACGCAGCCCAGTGTCAGGACAGAGAAAGGGTTAATGTGTATTTGTAGAATAGATGCTTCTCCTTGTAACACCCAGTTCAATTCTCTTTCTAGTGTATCACGCTGAAGTTAGTAACCAGTGGATGGTGACTGTTGACTCATCACCTGGATGACAGAGGTAATATGTGGGCACTGTACCAGCCTAAATGATTTCTTGGTACATATTCATAGGAGACACTAAGAAAAAAGAGAGAAAAAAGGCTCTAGCATATTTTTAACAGACTAGAGGAAAAGTTGAGTGTCTTCAATGAGTATAAATACCACCTCTCAGCATACACGCACTCCCATTCCATCTCCACTAATTCTGGAGATTAAGTTGTCATAAGGAGGCATGTTCTCCTCCCCCGGTACAGTCACTACCCAGGATGGAACCCCCTGTCTCAAGACGAGGGAATAGATGCTATGTGTCAGATATTGTATATGGGTTGGTTCTAACATTGACTGTATCTCCACTTATAGAGAAAGAAAAGTTTACAAAGCTAGATGTGAGTAATTTGCCCAGGCTCCTTAGCTAGAATATAAGAAAGGAGGACTTTGAACCCAAATCTAAGAGCAGAGAGAATGACAGAATTGTCCCACTGAACCAGGTTGCCTCTCACTGCAAAGCAGCCCCCTTTTAAGTCCCCTCAGATTGCAGCTCTTCGGAGGAACTGTCACGTGACTACAATCCCTACCAAGAAGACTTAGTCCTTGAAGATGATCATTTGCACTTCCCTTTCATTCCTACCAGGTCAATAGTGAAAGGATAGCATAGAAGAGAATGACTGTCTCTAATCTTAAAGCATCAGCAAACCAGAAACTCACTCCCCTGGCCCTCCTCATGTAATTCTTGTGTGGGTGAAGTTAAACTCAGTAGTTGGCCTCATGAGAGGGCAGACTTTGGCTGTTCTGGAACTATTTAAAGGTTGCTTTCTGGTTTCTGTGGTGAAGCACCTTGAAGTCCTGCTTTCAAGTAGAAGTGGGTAGGAGTTGAATTGGCACAAAAAATCAAGAGAGGTTATAGGTCTCCAGATCCACCTTTGTCAGGTAGAAGAAAAGCTTTGAGTCTTACCCTGAATTTTCTTCTGACCCTCAGTTTCCAAAATTCACTATCATTCACCCTGTACCAGTCCCCAGGAGAACTTCCAACACTCTAAAAAATGGACAGCATGAATCAGAAATGGGGGTGGGGTGAGCAGTTTCCCTACTCAGTAATTTTAACATCTCTCCTCCTCTTGAGGCTACCTTTCTGTTTCGCAACACAGATTGGAAGGGATTGGGGTCCCAGTGTGGGCGGAATCATTAGAAGTTGCAAGTCATTTAAGTACACCGACCAGAGAAAACTGATATTAAAATATAAAAGTTTTCCAAAGTGAAAGTTTAAATTCTTTAAAAATAAGCTTATAAAGAAAACAAGCCATGTTGTTTGCCCTATTATTATTAAAGGGAAGATGAAATAATAATCTGGACTCAAACCCGTTCCAGCAGACATAATATTTTCACTCTTTCTATTGTTTGATCTGCATTACAGCAAAGAAGCACTTCACCAGCACACTCTGCTCAATCTTATTTTCCTAACACTTCCTTCTAATGGATTTCTGCACAACAAAGTTATTGAGACATTTTAAGACTGGCTGCCTTACATGTGGTGAGATGGAGAGACCCTTATGGAAAAGAGAATGGCCAGAAAGCGAATAGATTTAGGCTGGAAGCAGGCAAAGGTAAAACAAAACAAAACAAAACAGCTAAGGAGAGATTCAGAAGCCCCAGGTCTGGAGTAGCCCATTAAAAGCCAACCCGGGAGGGCAGGAACTCAATGAGGGAGACTGAGAACAATCACAGTCATAACGTGGCTTTGTCCTTCCCACCTACCAGGCTTTCTGTGCACCTAGGTTCCTTAAACACACCATGTTTCATCTCATGATAACCTATGAATAGGTACTATTATTATCCCTATTTCATATATCAGGAAACGGAGGCCTGGAAGCAATATATGCTTGCTTGTGCTCAAACAGTTAAGTAGAAAGGAAGAACTTACACCCTGGTTTATCTGAACAATTATTTATATGCTCAGTTGATAACCCTAATAATATCAGAAAATCCATCAGACCCTCAGGTTCAGGGATGAACATGAAGAGTCCATAAATACTTTGACATTGTACAGGAAATATTATGTGTACATTTTGGGGGCAGGGGAAGTGTCTAAAGGATGCACAGTGTGTTCAGAGGCTGGTTCCCACATCTTTTGCTGGGCCCTATGATCTTACAATGGCAGTTCATGCCTCCAAATATCCATTTTAGATTTCTAAGATCTCTTCCATCTTTAAAATACAATGGTTCTGTTATCTTAAGTGTCCTAAGGAATAGCCAAAAAGTATAGCAAACTGTCCTTCTGCCCTTTGTGACCCCTCCCCACCTTACCTGCGCCCCCCAACTTCGCACTCCCACCCCCTATTAGATCACCTGTTTGTATGACTCCCACAACCAGACAAAATATGTCCCATTGCCATGTGCATTCTTCATAGCCTTTCCAAACTCTGGTTATATGATGCATGGAGTATGAGTCAGGCTAGGGGGAAAGGGGGCCTCTTTTTAAAGTTTATATGTAACTGTGAGAGCATTCAAGCATGTGCTGGCATGCCAGCCCAGCTTAAAAAAAGACAAAAAAAATGTTAACAACAATGTTTTCCTGCTCAAAAGTGGTTCAGGGACGTCAGAACCTGAGAGTGGTCTGTGTAATGGGGAAGGGGGTGCATCTCAGGGGTCTTTGGGGGAGGGTACCATAGCCCACAACGAGTTCTCCACCTTAAATTTCTGCTATCAAAAGGTTCTCTAGCTTCATTCCCCTCTGAAGTCAAAAGCTCCAGTTTAAATTCCTTACTTGGAAGGTCATTCATTCTCTCATAGCCAAAAAGCCTGTTTGCTTTTGTCTTCCCACTTGCTTTCAAATGAAAATATCAGACCACAGACCATCTTACTTTCCCAATGCAAAAATTAATTACATCGTGTCCAGAAGTGGAGGATGTTGGAAGTTATTAATGTATTTGTTGAGAACACTATGCATTCCAATACCTTTTACACAAATGCACAGATGCCTGTTTTCAGCCTGACTTGATCAGTAGTTCTGGATGGGGGACGGGGGGTGGTTGCAAAAACCATGGTCACATGTTGTCCACTTTAGTCCCTCACTTTGCTCATTCAAAAGCACGTTGTCAAGTACATTTTTATTATCGTAGACTGTCTTTATTTATTTTCAGTGTTTGTCAACATCTCCTAGAAGCTTTTAGAATAGGACTTTTTAACCTGCCAATTTCAACCATTTATGTCTAGCAACCATTATTTCTACTGCCCTGGGATTCTAATAGACCTTGAAATTAACACTGTGTTTCTATGTGCCGTGTGTGCATGCTTGTTGGCAGTGGCACACCAAGTACATCAGCTGGACGACAGACTCCAAGTCATATGTGGCCTGGGTACCCACCCCTGCCCTGCGAAGCAGGGCTCCAGCCACAGGCCTGGGGGGGGGGGGGATCACATATCTCTGCTAACTGTTGCCCTGGAAAGAAGAAATAAAGGCCCAATTGTTTGGGGGCAGGGCTCTGCAGATGTGGGGCAACAGTGACAGCTGAAGCACTTTTAGGTAATTTTTCAGAAGTAGATTTAGAGAGTATTTTTTCACCAGTTAAGGCAGAGTCGGACACATAATCTCCCCACATTTAGGGTGAGGCAGGAAATGACTAGGCATATGAACCCATGATTATCCAAGATTCTCTGTGTGTCTACTTAGAGCCCATCCAGACACGGGGGGCACACTTGGGGTCCAAGAGTTTGGGGAGGGAGTGACAGGTTGATTCCCTAGCAGAAAATATAAACAGAAATATCAGAACACAGTGTCACAGACTGAAAATTTTGAAACACAGTCCTTCACCACAGAAGTTCCCAGAAGCCCTGCCTTGGGCACATTAGGGAGGTATACTCCCTACAGACGTGGAAGAGAGTAGGATGGAATGTTACGAAGTATCACAGGAGTCAGTGTAGTTAGAGGAACTGAACAGTGTCGATAACATGGCAGGGGCTGACTTTGGGAGCAAATGGACCTGGTTTGAGTTTGAGATCTACGCTTTGAAATTGACCTCTAGCACAGGATTTAACTACCCACGCACGCAAGGTCTGCCATACTTCCTTCTTCCACAGCCCCTCATTAGGTGCCCCCCTGCACCTGTTTTCTTAGTGTTCCAGCTTTGAATTCCTTCTTAAATTCTCCTAACACTCAGTGTGTATGTGTTATTACCGATGTCCATCTCTGTTTGCCTCATGCCACATTTCCATGTAAACAAGCAATCAGTCTGCTTCATTGGATTCCAAGCATGATGGGGGCAGGAGCAATGGGTGGTTCAGTCAGTTAAGCGTCTGCCTTCCCCTCAAGTCATGATTCCGGGGTCCTGGGATCGAACCCCACATCGGGCTCCCTGCTCAGTGGTAGGTCTGCTTCTCTCTTTTCATCTCCCTCTTTGTGTCTGTGCTTGTGCATGCGCTCTCTCTCAAATAAATTAATAAATCTTTTTAAAAATAATGTTAAACAAACAGATGTTCTCTAAATATTTCTATTTTTTCTGTAAAATGGAGATGAGAACGAAACTTGCTTCAAGTGTTACGTGCATGCAAAGACCTCTGAATTATGTCTGGAACATAGCAGACACTCAATAAACTTTAGCAGACATTAATATTCAGAACATCGGCTCATTTCCTCAGAGCCTGTCCTCAAATTAAGGAGTAGGTGAATCACCTGAACTGTATGCAAATTGTGTATGTACATTTTTCTGGGAAGAGGATCCTTGATATTCCTCAGACTCTCAAATGCGGACTATTACTCCAGCCTCCAAAAGAAATTTAGAGTGATTGCCATAGAGACTGATAGCAAATATTAGGCTATATTCTTTACCTAAGAGTCTAGGGACCACAATTTCTAATGCTCACTCAGACTGAGCTTGCTTTCATGCTCAATTAAATCTCAGAGCTCTGAACTAAGAACCAGGACACATGGGCTCTCATCTGAGTCCTTTCGCATTGTTAGCTCTGTGATCTTGATTAATTCACCCAATCTCTTATTTTGTAAATATTTTTGCCTTCAATCACGCAGAGGTAATGCACGTAGGAGAAACTTTAAGAGAGAAAAAAAAAAAAAAAACTAAAGATAAGAAAATATAGAGCTACATGAAGAATACAGGGTCTGCAAGTCAGAAGATCTCTTACTCAGAACATCCTGTTTCCTAATCTGTAAAATAAGTGAGTTAAATTAGATGACATTTAAGATTTCTTCTAACTGCTCTCTGTAATCCAAAGATTTGAAATATAAATAGTCTCTGTTCTGGGGATTTGTTTTCTATTTGAGTTTTCACTGTACTAATTTACACTCTTGCCCACATCAAGGACACTATTTTTATTGACCCATTTGCAAAACTGGGGTAGGGGTGGGAAAGTAAGAGGCTTGTTCTGCTCTTTGCTGATTTCAACTTCATATATTTAACAGTGTGTTGGGCTTCTTGGACTTGAGCTAAGTAAGGATAGTACAAGGAACCCAAGAGTTGATGAAGCCAAAAGCACTAAAATTCCAGCTCAAAATATCTACCCATAAGGCCCAGCAGACTACCAATGGCAGATGAGCTGAACCCCTCGCTGGCATGGAAAATTCTGTGTCCTCCTTCCCCACCCCCTTCGAATCTATCTGTTTTACACACTGAGGTATGAATGTCTTTTACTACAGAGGAGATCCATCTCGGGAAATGTGAGTTCGGGAAGAGGAGAAGGAAAGAGCCAAGTGGAGTGTATTAACTTTCAATAATAAGACACCTGAAAAAAATTTCATATTCACAGAATATGACCCTGCAGGTGCACTGGAAGGGAAATGGGGCAAGAGCTCTGCAGCAAGGACTAGGTTTCTGGAAAACCACCTGGGTCAATCAGCCCTGGAGAGCCCACTGAGGCCAGTCTCAAAGGAGAAAATATAAGCTTCACTCTGGCTAGCCCGAGTTTTCCAGAGAGAATCCAGGCCAATGAATCAAGTCACCTCCAGATCACTCTCTGGAGCTCTGCTCATTGTCTGTTCATCCAGCTCCTTCTTCAAAGCCCATTATTTGGAAGCACATAGATAAACTTAATATCATGTCAGGTAATGACACACCCAAACTTCTCAACCATAAAGACAGTTTTCTATATTCGCTCTGGTATGATTCGGATACCATTTCGTTGCTGACGGCCCAATTTCTCAGTGAGGAAGATTCTACTCTGGAAGATAGTTGAGCCTCGAGTGCAATGAAATAACATTGCCTATAACTCACACGGTTTCGCTGACCTGATTTCTATAAATAGATAAATTCGTCAAGGAAAAACACAGGATTGAAATCTAAAAGCGAACTCAGGAAATTATTCATTTCAGACTTTTGCCTCAGGTCAAATTAAAATTTCAATCATCCTAAAACCATGTCTGTATTTTTTAATAGAGATTCAGATTAAATAAGCTTCCTTGATAACTTCTAATATATGATCAATTCTTCTGTCACAAGAGTTCTTTTTTTATGAATGCAGCAGAGTAGATGAGAACTGGGTAAATCTTCTAGACAGTAGCAGATGTCATTTTACAAATGACAACATAGAGGATTAGAAAAAAAATAGACGATTTTCCTGAGGCATACATTCATTCATTCACGCATTTATTCATTCATTCAACATTCACTTGGAAAATATTTATCGAATGCCTATTCAATCTAATCACAGTTCTAGGTGCCGAGATGCAGCAGTATAGTAATTTGCTACAGCTACTATAACAAAATACCACAAATCAGGTAGCCTAAACAATAAAAATGTGGTGTCTCAGAGTTCTGGAGGCTAGCAGTCCAAGACCAAGGTGTCGGCAGGGTTTGTTCCTTCTGAGAGCTGCGTGGGAGAAACTGTTCCATGCCATTCTTGTAGCTTCTGGTGGATTGCTAGCAATCTCTGGCATTCTTTGGTTTGTAGAAGTATTGCCTGGACCTCTGCCTTCATTTTCACATGACATTCCCCCTGTGAGCTCGTCTCCGTGTCCAAATTTCCCCTTTAATAAGGGCACCCATGATGCTGGATTAAGGCTCACCTTCAGTGTGACCTCATCTTAATTAATTACATCTGCAATAACCCCTCTTCCAAACAAGACCACAGTCTGAGGTACCGGGGGTTAGAACCTCAACACATAAATTTTGAGGAGATGAAATCCAATCCGTAAAAAGCAAGAACAAAATAAAGTCTCTGCAACCAGGGAGCTAACGTTCAAATGATAGGAGACATTGTGTGGTGGTGGTATGGAGCGGGGGGGGGGGGGGGGGGGGGGCTGTGTATTATCAGGCAATGAAAAATGCTAAGAAGTCATAGAGCAGGGGTATATAGAGTAGGGGTACAGGGCAGTGATGGAGTTTAAGGGGTGCTACTTCAGATAGACAACTCTCTGAGGAAGTGCCTTTTGAGCAGACCTAACCAAAGTGAGAGGCTGAGTCAGGGGAAAATCCAGGAGGAATCACATTCCAAGCAAGGACCCTGGTGAGTACACACACTGGGAACTGGACTTCTAGCTGTTGCCTCTCACGCACAGTGACCCAGGGAATGTTAATTACATCAGGAATGATGTATCCCGGTCCTTATTTCACCACTCACCCTTAGTCCTTTCCTCTACCTTTTGGAGATTCATCTCAATAAATAGTTATTGAGTATCTATTATACTCCGGGCCTCCCTTGGAGCCAGGTGGAAATCAAACTCCTAGAGTACATTTAGAAACAGTCACTTAATATTAGATTGAATGAGCCATAAGTCGTTATAATTTTTACATGGCTCTAAGAGCAAGAAAGACTGCAGCTCCCGAGGGAACTCTTCCCATGACACAGCATTAAAAGTTCACCACAAGGCTCATTTCCCTGGGAACAGATCACTTGTTAGAGCAGTCCTTTATGGGAGCCAAACTCTGAACTTCTGACACTTATACCGGTTAGACCTAGACCAACCCAGAAGAAAATATTATTCTTCCTCTTCTACATGATCATTCTCAAAAGTCTGCCACAAATTAGAATTTCTATTCATTTCCTCACCCTCTTGCAACAGCACATGTAACCCACAGTCTCACGGTAGTTACCTGCCTCTAGGTACTCTCTACTTAGCCCAAGTTTCTGATCAATACCGAATCAAGGAAATATAGGCTCCATGTATGTTTTGAAAGGGTCTGTGTTCAGTGGGAGTACTGCTTGGCATGATATAGGCATGCTTCCATTCATCCAGGCCAGGATTAAATTAGCATTATGAGTGACCATAAGGAATTGTTGGCTTACCTCGAACATTCAACCTAAAACATTTTTTACTGCAACATTAGACTTTACATTCATCACCTTCATTTTCATCCCAATGGTTTTGATCTAGCATTTGCATGTCTTGATATTATTTCTAATCATGACTCCATATCTGTTGCAGTGTGACAGAAAACAGAAGTCTCCAGATTATTCACCATATGACTCTGATTGAGTCATTTGATTTCCCTGAACCCCAATTCTGCTCACTGTAAAGAAAAATGGGGGGTAGGCGTGGGGAGAGGGGTGTAGGAGCTAGTAATAAGTCTTCTTAAAGCATGAATATCAAGTGCGACAAGCTAGAAGGAAGTGTTCCACAAAATGGGACACATTATGCAAATGTTAGTTAATAGCAGTGATAAGACTGGGTTCTCTCCTTGGTTTTGAATCATTGACTCAAAAGTTAAGCAGATCAAGGCCAAAATATCAATCCATGTGCTCTAAGTTTGTTTTCAACCTGTTGTGAGTCTGCTTAAAGGTATTATGATCCAACCTGCGTAGCCTTAGCTTCCCTTAGCCTCCAGATCTCATGAGCCCACTGTGTGTCAACTACAATATGGTGTAATTGTTACTGTCAACAGCTTTGAATCAGATAAATCTGGCTTCAGTTCCAGCTCAGTCACTCACTAGTAATGTGACTTTGAGTAAACGACTTGCTCTTATGGATCCTCTGTTCCTTATCTGTAACAAGAGAGATAAACCACCTGCCTACCTGCTAGAATTCTTTGGGGGTAAGTGAAATAAGGCAAATAGGGCCTGGCATACAGGAAGTGTTCAACAAGTCATTCTATTTTTATGTTATTGTGAAATTTTAATTTTCCTAGCCAATCCTCCGATCCTTTTAAAGGAGCTCTCTCCCAAAAGCAAGAAAATAAATTAAGCCAGCATAACATGACGTTCCTTATAAACCCATGTTCACTCCTAGTAACCACCACATTCCTTAGTTAATACTCACAAACCATTAGCTTAAGAATACATTCTTGCTTTGTTCTGGGACGGCCTCTGAGAAAAGCTGACCTGTTTATGGTTTGCGGAATCTCTCCCTCTTTTTGAAAAATGGATTGAGATTTGCCTTATTCATTCATCTTTTGGTTTCTGCAGTATCTCAGTAACTCCTGAGATGAGTCCTCAGTTCCTATTCATTCATCCAAAAAGGGTATTTTGAGCATCTACTCTTGGCCCAGCACACACCAGCCTTCTGAGTGGCCCGGCATCACTTGCCCCCGGTGACAGCAGCCAAAACTCATTTAACGTGACCAGGCTTTAGCTGACTTCCACTCATTTGCATAGAGTGGCAGGCCACTGCCTCCCCTCATTGTTTGTGAATGTGGCCAAGTCATTTAACGCTGAGTCACAGTTTCCTCCTGGGTGAAGAAGGATAATAACTACTGTGATACCTCACGGGGTGAAGATACAATGAGACAAGGTGTAAAAGAAAAGAAAAAGTCCCCAAAAAACAAAGATTCTAAAAAAATAATTCAAGGTAGCTATTTGTTCTTACCCATCTAGCCTTCAGACCGCTTTGAAAGCAAGCTACGAATTGAATAGTTTTATTATCTGTTATCATTACACCATCTGCCACGGCAGCCTGGTGCTCACTTCCTTGTTCTTCTATTTTCAAACACAGATGAAAATGCCCTTTTGTGGTCTTTAACATTTTCAACAAGCCCCAAGCTTATTATTTATTTGTTATTTATAAACCTTTGATAGTCTATATTAAGATGCTAGTAGGATCAGATACAGCAAAACTAGAAAAGATGCAGAGCTCAAGAATGAAAAAGAAGAGATGGATGGGTACGAAAACTTTGGCTAAACATAATCTGTGCAATGGAACATATACTTAGCTTCGCTTTTTGGAAACAGCTAAGATCCTGGACCGGAAGGCAACACGGGAGGAGATACACTGCACTCTCTGGTTAATTACAGGAAGTGTAACAATGGACACACTTTGTCATGGTGCTAAACTCTAAGAGGGATCCCTGATAGAGTTTCCCATAAAGGACACAAAACAGTCTAACAAAAAGTGTCTCCAACAGCAATTTTACGAGAGAGGAAATATGTTCTCCAAGAGGTCACTGTTCTATATGATCCTTAGTAAAAGATAAAGTTGTGGTGTCACGCTGTCATTCTGGGAGGGTCCTTGTAGAGGATGGAAGGTAACATTGTACACCTGTGAATAAATGTTCTTATAACATGGCTTCATGCAAAGCTGAACATTTTAAATCAAGAGTCATGAATTAATGACTGTGACCAGTAGGTGATTTCCCTTATCTGTGTTTAAGCCAGCACTTGACAAGTGGGGAGGCTGCTGATATATCGAGGCTGAGGCTAGACTGGAAATCAAGAATATGGTTTTTCTGTCTTACTGACGCAATAAAGAGCTCCATGCTTTAAGTAACTAGCATGCCAGTGGCAATGATCGATTGCAAAATGCAAGGTCTTCTCGCCTAACAGGGGGGCTTTCCCATCATCTTCACGGAGGTAAACTATCAAACCAACATTGCTCTTGGAAAGTAGTTTGGAATGTGGTGAGGACCTCAAATAAAAACTTAAAACTAGGCCGTTCTACATCATAGAGTAAGGGCCAGCAAACTATAGTTTCTGGGCCAGATACCCCGCTACCTGTTTTTATAAATAGGATTCTAATGGAATGCAGCCACGCCCATTGCCTTTTGGATTTTCTACGGCTGTTTTTTCACCACAGTGTCAGAGCTGAATAGTCACAACAGAGAACACATGGTCCATAAAGCCTAAAATATTTATTATCTAGCCCACTGCAGAAAAAGTTTGCCAACCCCTGCCAGAGAGCAGAGAGTGAGAATTCAGGTTTAAAGTGGCTTGACAGCTATGGTTATGAACCCACCATCAATTTTCACTACAAAATGGTATAATAGAGTCCTTGTAAATGCTTTTATTTTAAGCATTGCAACATCATAAAGGGCTCCCTGTGATGAATTAGCTCACAATTCACAACAAAAGAGTAACTGAATTAGTCTTCAAGTAGTGAGTTCAGTGGGGGTAAAAACAGACTTGTGCCTTTTCTTTTTCACTCGAATTTTAATAATTTAATGGCACTTTTCTATAAACAATGTATTTCCCCCAGTTCTAGGAAAGGAATGAGTAAACATTGTCTTCTAAGCAGACACTGCTTAGATGGCTGCAGATCAAGCTTGCCCTGATTAGTGCCGAGAAGGAAGGACTGAGAATGAACATTGCTGAAACCGAAGTCATTGCTTTTGGTGGATCTGATTTACAGTAATCCTGCATAGCTAGTATGCCCATGGTTTCTGCAAGAATAAATTCTATAGCGAGTTCATATCAGATACTACATCTGAAAGTTACGTTCCTCAGAGACACAAATTTCCTTGATGCTTTACTGATTTATTTTCAATTCAGATGAAAATAATGGTTGAGATGAGATGTCAAGATCTTTGGGGTCTTGATCTGCCATAGGCAGTGCCCTGAGAGATTCAAACCACATCCTAGGGGATGTTGGGGAGGGGAGGACCTGACTTAGAGCCCTTTTTTCCTATTAATGACGAGAAAGCTCAGGGATGACTGCATAGCCAACCCTGATGAGGGCAAGGGACCTTACCCATGGCAGCCAGTCTGTCCCACTCCTGGCTTCCTTTAGTTTCCTGAGTTTCGTTTTCCCTTGGTCGTCCTTTCCTCGCCCCTTATTTTTCATTTGATTTCATCTTGTGTGGTATCAGTCAACAATTCACCTTAAATCTGTTCTGAAACAAGGCAGAGTGGAAGCAAACAGGTGAAAAAGAACTTACCTGTTGAACAGAGTAAAAAAAATATATGCAAGAAACAATTCTTTTCTTCTGGCATGGTAGCTCTGAGGTTTTCTTTCAAATAGAAATTTCTCGGGGGCACCTGGGTGGCTCCGTGGGTTGGGCAGCTGACTCTTGGTTTCAGCTCCAGTGGTGATCTCACGGGTGGTGAGATTGAGCCCCTCCCGTCGGGCTCCACCCTTGGTGGGGAGTCTGCTTGAGATTCTCTCCTTCTGCCTTCCCCCCCACCACCACTTGCACTCTCTCTCTCTCTCTCCTTCTCTCTCTAAAAATAAATAAAATATTTTTTTAGAATGGAAGGAAGGAGGGAGTGAGGATGGAAGGAATTGCTCAGGATGTGCACAGGCACGTGATGTTAGGGCAGTGCATCGGAGAGAGGTGTACAACCACATTGCCATCTACGATGGCAGGAGTATGGGCAACCCAGTGCCATTGCGTCAGCAACAGACAGGTAGTCAATGGAAAGGGTTAATATCATTTCTTCAGTCTCTCTGGGGGAAACACGTCTTGGTAATTAGTGCTTGAATAGTGCTCTACAATTTGCAAAGAAGTTTACACATATGGCATCATATTCAACCCTCACAATAACATTGTTAATTTGGTTTATGACACTTTGTTTTCAGCAGAAGGAGTGGAGACTTTGAAAGCCAAGTATAGTGAGTAAAAGAATGAACATTGAAACCTCGTGTATGAGACCATGTCCTAACTTGGAGTTACACCTGAGATTAAGTAATAGATTTTTCATTTTCTAGAAGTCTCTTTAAGTCACTATATTAGGTTTCTAAAGTGGTTGTAACAAATTACTGCAAACAAAATGGCTTAAGCCAACAGAAATTTATTCCCTCACAATTCTGGAGGCCAGAAGCCAAAACCAAGTGTCTGCAAGGCCACAATCCCTCCAAAGGCTCTAGGGAGAATCTGTTCCTTGCCTCCTCTAGCTTCTAGTGGCTCAGTCATTATTGTTGTTTTGTTTTGTTTTTTTAAATTTTGGTGTGTGTGTGTGTGTGTGTGTGTGTGTGTGTGTGTGTGTGTGTTGGCTTATGGCCACCCCCTGTCTGTTTCCTCTTCATCTTCTCTGTGCGTCCATCTTTTAAGAATAAATGTGTGGCCCATTTATGGCAAGCTCCTCCTCTCAACATTCTTCACTTAATTATCTCTCTTGCCATATAAGGTAACATTCACAGGTTCTGGGGATTAGGATGTGGACATAGTTTTGGGGGGCTACCATGCAACCCTCTGAAGTCACTGAGCCTTGTGTCTCCCTTCCATAAAAACTAGAATAGTATCACTTATCCAAAGGGCAAAGATTAAATAAGATAATTTAAATAGAACTGTCCAGTGTATAATAAATACTCAGTAGAAAGGGTTCACCCCTTTTTCTCATCAGGAGAGCTGCTGATACAATAACACTACTTTTGAGAAGATTTCCCTCATTTTTCTCATTGGGATAATAACCAAATATATACTCAAATTCCCCCATTCTTTCATTTTCTCTTTAAAATCCCTTTCCCAATAAGCTGTATTCCAAAAAGCAGTACATTTTCTGAATTGTATTTTATCATGAACTATGATAATGCCTCTCAAACATCTGCAGTGAAGGACTGGTTTTAATTTTGTAAAATAAAATCAAAATGTTGTGATGATGAAAATTGCTATAAAAGTATCCAAATACTTACTTTGATCTTATTACAGACCAATAACAATTTGCCCTTGTCCAGGACATCATTTGGGGGATTAAAAAAATGTGAACATTAAAAGTGAAGCACATATCAAGTACTTTAATTTTATCAAAATTAATTTTCCAAAAGATAGTCAAATTCTCTCATTACTGCAGAGTTACTTCATACCAACATTTAACCCTAAAAACAATATTTGTATTTTCCCTCTGCCCGAGGGCTTTGAACGGTACTTTTTTTATGACAACAAATTGGTTGATTTCTTTTTTGCTTGAGCTTTGTTTCTACCTAGGTATATACCTTTGTTATACATAGCACTATTCTATTTTCCTTCTCCCATATCAGTTTTTGAATAAAGTATGTTTTTCTTTTAATATTTTCAGGCTGAGTTTTATCCCATTAAACCTTAGTCCTCTCAATAACAGTATATTTATTTTTGGGGTTTAAAACTTTGAGGTTTTTTGCCACCTCCTTTTCTGTGTTGGCTATATAGTCTTTTAAGAACATAAACATTCTTTTTTCTTTTTTGAGAGGGAGAAAGTGAGAGCAAGCAGAGAGAAAGGGCAAAGGGAGAGGGAGAGAGAGAATCTCAAGCAGGCTCCATGCTCAGCACAGAGCCCGACGTGGGGCTTGATCCCACGACCCTGAGATCGTGACCTGAGCTGAAATCAAGAGTCAGATGTGTAACCCACTGAGCCACCCAGCCGCCCCCAAAAATACTGTTCTCAGTGAACATCTCTATTATTTGCTGAACAAATGAAAGAGTGGTAATTACTAAGGAGCACCTCTAATATGCAAACTCTTTCTCTGACATGCCCACTGTCCTTATTACCTACTTGGTAGTTGGTCTTGGTTTTTCTTACTGCCCTTTATTCACTCATCTTTGTTAAATATGTTCTCTGCTTTGATCCAGTGCCCATTTCCATTTTCAGTAGTTCAACCTACTGGCAGTCCTATCATGATCCAGAAGACAAAATTCTTTCCTTTAGATACGTTCTATGTAACCAGCTATTACCCACCTTCTTCTTCCAGAGTCATGGCCACAAACCAAAAGAAGACAAGAAAAGTCCTACCCAACCTTACTACATGTTTTCCCTTTCCAACCTGATCCTAGAGATGCAGGTCCTGCGACGACAAATTTTGTTCCCACGTGAACTATCAGAGTAGCAGGGACTGGTGAGGTTGGTGATCTTGGCAGGTCCTCCATCATATCTGGATGCCTGCTCTGAGAAGTTGTAGTGTGTAGACCCATGACCATGCCAGGGTTATGCATGGCTACCTCATCCCAACCAGCAGAGAGTTCACTATCAAATAGTTAGGATACGTGTGGTTTTATTTGCTTGAGATAAGAGTTCCATCATTTTTTGAATGCTTAGGAATCTCTTGGAATCTCTCAGAGCCTGGATAATGCCTCTACTTGAATATGTCTGGAATTACCCTCCAGGAGAAGAACCTCATAAAGCTTCCGCACAGCTTAATTTCCTCTTGCTCATCCTCAGCTGTGTCACAGTTGTCACCGTCCTTATAGGGGCCCCAAATAGTTAACCTTCAAAAAACAAAACAAAACGAACAAACAAGAAAAGCTGTGCCCTTCTACTCCATGTCCTATCATTTGTTTCTTTACAAGGTAGGCTCTGCCCAGGGTATTCTACAGAGTACAAATATGACTCACCCCCCCTCCTCCCTTTCTTGTTACAGCCCAGAATAAGTACACAGGGTCTTCCAGGTTAAGACAGTATCATTTTATTACTATGGAGAAGTAGATGGGTTAATGACAACAAATGTGAAAAAGTTGCCCCCCAAAATCAAGGAATCTAAGAGTTCCCCCTAGCTATTTTCCTTGGCATGTAACCACTGACTTCCCTTCTCTCTAGTATACTTAGAAACCAGGGTGAGGTTTTGTGGATTTTTAGTGTGTTCTTAAACTCACATCCTAATATCTGTCCCTGGTGTGGAGCTTTGCAGGTACGTCATTCTGGCATTCCTAGGGGAAATCTGCCCTATGCAGTGCCTGCAACACCCTCAGGGGGCAGGTAAGATGAGTTCTTACAACCAGTGCTTGCTTCTTCCCCTGCTGTGCTCAGATACTATCCGGTGCAGCTTTTCTGATCTAGGCCCTAGTGGCTCCCATCATCTTATTAGTAGCCAGGACTAGCTACTTAATTTGCTGGGCCCACTGCAAAGTGAAATTGTAGGTCTCTGTTCAAACATTATTAAGAATTTCAAGACTGCCGTAGGACACCATAGACCACATGCAGGGCCCTCTGACTATAGGATTCCATGCGATTACACAGGCTGCACTCCCATGAAGCTAGCCCTGCCAGGAGCATGTCTTTCCGGAATCTGGCGAAAGTCTTCAATCTTGTGTACTCTTCTTTACCTCGAGGAATCACCTTTGGCTAAATTCACCATATTAGTGTTCCAGATTGCCAATTTATGGTAAATGAGATTATGTTCCTCAACTAGTCCATAATCTAGCCCTACTCAGGTCAGCTTATTGGTTCTACTCACCCTCTAAATTCTCTGAGATGACCCACAGGGGTGTGCTATTCCCAGGGAAGTGACTGTTTTAAAATTAAAATTCTATAACATAAAAAGTAATTTCTGGGGCGCCTGGGTGGCTCAGTGGGTTAAAGCCTCTGCCTTTGGCTTAGGTCATGATCCCAGGGTCCTGGGATTGAGCCCCACATCGGGCTCTCTGCTCCGCGGGGAGCCTGCTTCCTCCTCTCTCTCTCTGCCTGCCTCTCTGCCTACTTGTGATCCCTGTCTGTCAAATAAATAAATAAAATCTTTAAAAAAATAAAAGTAATTTCAGTCACTCATTAGTCACTTATTGCAAAACTATTTTGTATCCAGCTTGATGCTAAGGATAGAAAATAAGAGGACGCCTACCCTCATGTAGTTCACAACACAGTGGGGGTAGGCACACTTAGAGAAATGGGTAGAAAACAACTAGAGCAATGTTCTGACAGAAGGATGCATATTTAAAAACCAAGCCAAAAAGAAGTATGAATAAGCCTAATTTCTACCAATGGGAAAAGCTGCTTAATTTATCACATCTACTTGTTGACAAAGATTTCCCTTCTCCTTCTCCTTGTTTTTTTCATCTGGCTTATTTTTTGTGTTAGTTTCTCAACACATCCTTCTCACAGTGTGGAGTACACAGAGGTGTTCCAAAAGCCCTTTCACCTTCTCCTTTAAGCAAGAAATGAGTTATAATTACCACAAACATCGTTGGCCAACCCCTCAAGCACAAAAGAAATGTATTATCTACTCACCCTCCCATGGTTGCAACAGTGGCTTTGCTCTTGTATTTCTTCACCCTCCAGATAAAATATTAGTGCTTCTGAAATGGCTGTGGAAGAAAGCTCCTTCTTAGAAAATGTTTTTATATACCATGGATCATGTTATAAACTGGCCACGTCCTTCTGCCCTAGGTATCCACAGTCAGTAAGAGGGGAGGTAAATGGCTGACACTCCGGGAAAATTCCTGAACTCCACAATCAAAAGTTTTGGACTTCAATAAAGCAACAGATATGGAAAAAGCTTTAGGAAAACCTCATCAGATCCTACTGGCATCACAGCCAGTCTGCAGACTACTTTTAAAAAAGTGTGTTGCATTTTTCTTCTCCCTTGTCTAGGCCATCAATCTTCATAATCACTCCTTCTTCTCTAGGAAGGGTCTCTGGCCAAGTTACAATGACAAAAGGAATCATCTTGGTCTCCCTCTAGAGAGCTGAGAACCCAGCTGCAGAAAATACTTCCACTCACCACCCTATCACCACCACCCCCACCCCCAACCCCACAGTCAACTTCAATCCAAATGTCAGAGTCCATAGTAGAGTGACTTGGAAGATACCAGAACAAAAACATGCCAGCAAAAGGACTTGTGGGTTTTGGTTTTGGGTTTTTTGTTTTTGTTTTTGTTTTTCCAGAGGCACACTCTGGTCAAGCACCCTTCTGCCACCTCCATTAGCCTTTCTCCATCAACCTCCAGGATAAGTCTCACCCCTGAATGCCTCCTGAATAAGTGGTCACTTGTATCCTAAACATCGAAGGGTGTTAAGAAACCTCTGCTGCTTTGAAGTTTCATCTTCACTTGCCTCCCTTGATTCTTGAAATTCCACCATCAGAGTCATTCCTGTAAGTACTGATATAATTGATTAGATTCTTTCCAGGTGATAGCTTGCCACATCAGATTGTGTTAAGGGGAAAGTGGAATGAGTATGAAGGTCCAGTGTGCTGAAGGGAAAGGAATTTCTGTAATAGAGACAAAAGCTCTGAGAGGGAAGCCTGTATCCCAGAAAATAAGTCTATTTTACAACTACACGTAGGCCCAGAACCACCCCTGTCCCACTGAGAACTTGTTCTGATCCTGTCAGTTGAGGTTGTCTTGACTCAACACCTTGTAAAAAGACCACAGCTGAAGATCGCAGGAATGTCCAGGCTGATTCTGGTCTATTTCACTGCACCTGATACAACAGTGGTTGCATATGCTTGATGTCCTCAGCCTGAGCACTCAGCAACTGGGTGAAATCCTGGAGTGGCCTCTCTGAACTGCTCATTTCCCTCAGGCAATACAGTGAGAAAAAGAAGACACATTGTTCATCCCCAAGATTCTTAGAGAGATGGGTTAGCCAAAGGCAATGGCCTCCCCCTCCTCCGGTTGGCAGACCACTAAAAGAGTTAATATTCTCTGTGCATTTACCTGTGTAGATAGGCAGTAATGGTAGATGTTAAATTAGCCTTCTCACCTATTGGAAGCAATAGGTTATAATGGGAAAAAAGCATGGGTTTGGAGTCACATAGAGATCTTCCTAGAGTTGTTATTTATTAAGCTTTTAACATTGGTTAGATCACCGAATCCCTCGGAGCCTCTGTACCTTCCTCTCTGAAACAGGGATAACGACGCCCACCTTGAAGTGCTGTGGGGAGAATATGTATGGAGTGTGGCAGACCATAGGCTTTCAACAAATGCAGTGGTCTTCCTCCATCAGTTCCCTGTTGGGATGGAGCATATGAAACTACAGTGCTCTGCACTATTAAAGTTGTTCCTCCTAACCCAGGAAAGGAAACCTTTTTAAAATTCTTCCTTGCATCTTAACTACTCTAGTTTAACTGTCATCTCACTCCTCAAGAAGTTATGTCCCCCGAAACCAGAGAACGAATTTGAAGCTCCCATTGTTTAACATAAGTTTTGATATGATCTCTGTGCATGAAAGAAAATGCAGCTCTCTTCCACATAAAATAAGAAATTTGGGTTTGTTATGGTAAATATTTACTTAGGTTCCCCAAATCAATTATTCTAATGTAGTCTAAGAATTACCAACAAATGAGTTTATAACATTCTTTCAATGTTGATTTTCTGTACTAGGAACATCGAAAGAAAGAAAGAAAGAGAAGGAGGGAAGGGAAAAGAGAGAGAAAAGAAAAGGAAGGAAGGAAGGATCTTATCAATTTATTGTGTGAACACCCAAATAATACTTCACATTTTGAGATACAATAGAAAAGTATCCTGACCTTATGCCTGCAAAAATCCCTCCCCCTGAAAAAGGTCTAATTTATTTATGCAATTCAAAAAATAAAAAACTGGGACTATATTACCAGCCTCTAAGACTTTCTCAAAACAAAAATAATCTATAGCCTGGACTCAAAAAATAAAAAGACTTACCACAGGCTTCAAATTCCTGAGGTGGGAGTTTTCCATAGATCACAGCAAACTGATCATGCAGAGAAAGGCTGACACAGCAAGGGTCACTAAGGAAAGGAAGAGAAACACAAGGGAAAAATGAAAAAGGAAAGAAAGGAAGAGAAATGCTACTTTTTCTTTTTTGGCATATAAAAGTTCTATGAAAGAACTTCTGAAATTCTTAGCCCTAGGTAAATATTCGATCAGGTAATTAGTTTTGAAAAGCTTTTCAAATTCCAAATAATAATAGAGCTGGGCAAAACAGTGTTTCTTTGGGGTCCCCAATGAGAAATAATAAATTCTTGGTGATTAATGGCACTTATGTGCTCTTGGACTTTAAAAACATTTTCTGCTCTTGAGTCACAACGGAAGCTACAGCTTGAATTTTATTGTTCAATTTGCCTTTTCCCTTCCTGGGTGAGCCAGCACTGGATTTAGAAGCTGAAAGTTTCTAGAGTCAGCAGGACCCCAAGGGACTGAGAACTTAGCTGGGCCAATGAGGATAATGCCAAAGATTATCTACCCTCCGTGAAAATGCAGGATTCAGAAAAGAAGAAGGAAGGGTGATTATAAAGATGGATAGTCTGTAACTTAGACAACATTTCTTGGGACGGTTGGCAAATCTCGCTTTTAAAAAACAAACAAACAAAAAATTTCCTGGTTCACAGTTTCTGAAGCTCTTCTTTTTTTCTACCTTTGGCACATGGTCAAAGGACAAGCTGGTGTCTTCCCAGAGGACTGGAGAATGCTCGAGTCCTCAGACACAGACAGTAAAGCAAGGCTCACAGTTAAAAGCAGAGGGCTGAGAGTTAAGAAGCTTTTGAGGGTAGAAAGGAAAAGATTTTTGCTTAGTCGACGGTTGATTTTCTCAGTGTTGACGTGTTTTTCCCTGTGTCCTTAGAGAAGTTCAAGTTGGACCTTGGGCCTTACCTAAACACTAAACAGGACTATCTTTCTGCAAGGTTCTTTAAGCACATTTTAGTTACACTTTACAAAACCATCCTTGTCATTTTCCCCAGTCTTGGCAGTGACTGAAAACAGTGCAAAATAGAAGACTTTCATGGGAACAGTTACCCATATCAAAATCTAATACAGTTTTGCCAGTCCTATATGCTTTCCCTAGACTTAATCTCACCATCTGTAAAATGGAGAGGACGTCTAGGTCCATAAAGACTACAGGTACAAGGTATCCAATTTACAAAGATTTTTCAGGAATCTGAAAGAAACAAAAACAAACAAGCAGACAAACAAAATATCTCAAGGGAGTACTGGATTAGGGTCTCAGCTATCCCACCTCCTGGGACTGTCCGATCCCAGGTCCAGGAGGGAAGGCAATCTTCTGCCGTTGGGTAGGTTTACTGAAAATGTGGATAGATTCCTCTCTCCTTTTCTCTGTGTCTCAATTTCTTGTAAACGGTAAAACTCTAAAACAAAAAGTAATAAGATCCAAATCTTCCTGCTGGGGATTTGATGAAGATGAATTAGACACTGACACTCAGGAAAAGATGGGAGGCTCTCCGTGACAGAGGCCAAACTAATTCAAAATGAAAATCATCAATTTGAGTGTGCTCACATGTTACTTAAAAATCAATGAAGAAACAAAGTGAGGGAACCCTGAAGCCATTTTAGCACCCCTGCTTTCACAGTCGACCTTAACTTAGCAGCCTTGAAATATCTCGGCTCTGAAAACTCAGTCAATCATCATTAATAATGATATTTTTATAGCACTTTAAAAATTGGAATTTTCAGAGCCACCTTGATAGATGTCCTGTCACTACCTTGCCATTTGCGTAATTTTTTTCTGAGTTGTTTTTTTCCCCTGTATTAAAGAATTTTTTAAGAGAGAAGAGGAAGATTTTTCTTTTGATTGAAAAAATCATAAGGGATGGCACGGCTTGCCCTTGCTATGGATCCCTTCCTAATGAGCGGTGTAATTTAGCGATTGTACAAGGACTTTCAACTTTAACGATTCTAGAACTTGAGTTTACTTAAGGAGTTAAAACAAATGCCTGACTGTTGCCTCCAGATCTGGAATGAGAGTTCAGCGAGTTTGCACAAAGATGAAAAAGATTAGAGACAAAAGCCAGGTTGTTGTTCTTTCTGATACACAAACATCTCAAGCAATTTACCTGTTGTTTATCTCCCTATGAACCATAGGCATTACTTAGTACCTCTAGTGTGATTCGCCCAGAAAATTCAGAATATTCCTTCAAAATATTTTAATTCATTAAGTTGTAAATAAATTAGGCAAATTCTCATCTTCTTCTGGCTTTATCTGCTTATTTCTTCCCCATACACACCTCCCCAAACAGTACTGAGTATTCCTTGCCTTTGAAAATGCATATGAAATTTTTAATTTCTGATGTAACTTCCACAAAACTATCCAAGCTTATGAGGTACATTGGCCAAGGGAACTCAAACAATTCATGTTTAACCTCTGAGCCAAAAGAAAAGCCTGAATGTTTTCAGAAGTTTGTATTGTTGTTGTTGTTCTTCTTCTTCCCACCACCACCACCCCCCCCCCTTGTAGTTTCTTTTATTCTTTGCCTCCAGGAAGACAGCACAGGAATTTTTATCACCACTGGGGGCTTAATACTGGTGGTGAAAAAAACGAGTTCCTGTCCTGGTGCTGAACTAAAAAGGAATAAATGTCTTGGATGTATCAGGTTTCTTTGTCAAGCAAACAAAAATAAAGGGATCTAGTTTACTGGAATAGTTGCAGTGCTCATTAAAATTGATGACTTCGAAGATTCTGTGCCTCTCTTCCTTTAACCAGGGCCATCAGCCAAGAATCTGCTGTGCTGTTAAAGACATCATGTTATTGGGGTGTTGTAAAACAGACCACTGCTGTCACCTTAGCTCACCCGTCATGGCTCAGTGTGACAGCGGGAGAGGCCTGGGGGCACTGGCAGAGGAAGGGCCTCGCCATTTGGCCAAGGGCCACCAATAGAATAGATGTATGGGACTAAGACGCAACCTGGTATTTTTTAGCCATGAACATCAAGTTCGAAAAAGAAAGAAAAAGAGCTGGATTAGCACGAGGCAGAGTTCGTTTTTTCTTAGAAATGTGCGACTCTGCAGAAGTGTGCCTTTATTTTTGGCACAAATTGCTATAGCAAATTACATGGCTTATCAGATGTGGTTTTTTGGGCTCAGTGGAGAAGTCACTGCAGGGACTTGTTCTCTTTGTTGTTTGTTCCCAGTTGGGAATTTGGGATAGATCAGTGTTTTCTTATAGTTCAGGAACAGACTTGAATAACAAGTGCTAACAATATTTGTGATTCAATTAAACTCACATTATTACAATTGACCAAATGAGACCTTGGACTTACAAGAGATATCCATTCTGCCCTAAAGGAGGTAAGATACAAAGTTTGAAACTCCATGTCACAGATTAGCCAACAGGCCCATGTAAACTTTGTGGGGAGTGAAGAGGACAGAATAGGGCAGGAGGTCAACCCCAGTGAATGAAAAGTTTCAGAGAGAGCATTTTCAGCTCCTCTCAACAGCCCCCTCACTCCTTTTTTCTCTTGACCATCTATGTAGATTCATCCTCATATAGCACGAGAACCCAACTAGAATGTCACTTTTGATATTATTTCTATTTATTTTGTTGCCAAAAATGGAGAATAGATTGAAACTCTAATTTTAGAAACAGAAATTTTCCACTAGCTAAAATAACCGTCGAGTACTCACGTGTTCGTTGGTTTATTCACTCATTTATACCAAGATAAGACACATACCAGAAGGATGCAAAAGAAGCATAAAAATGGGGTTCAAGGAGTCCAGTTTATTAAAAATGCAACACAAGGCAATAGGTAAGTGAGTGCTTCACACCCAGGAGCACGGTGTTAAAAGTAGAGGGGAAAGTCAACATGGAGAAGAGAGTCTTAAGGAAGAACAGCTCCTGGGAGAAGACGAATCTTAATTGGAAACTTCAATACTACATAGACCTTCAAGTGTTTCTTCACGTTGGGCCCTTTTCTTCCAGTGAAATCTTACACAGAAACCCAGTGCAGAGCCATAAGAACAGAGCCCAGATCTCACCCTTTCCACTTTCCGGATTCCTCACTTGGGTCTCCTTCCCCTTCAAGGTTCGCAATTTGAAAATCATGGACTTCAATAAATAGCAAGTTAACGAAGAGAAGGCAGTCCTGGGTGTGGAGGACAGCACGAGTAAAGCTGAATAAGAAGCTAGTGATAGAAATGTTTTGATGAGTTCAGTGAAAGCATTTAGGCAAAGAAATCTGCCTGAAATTGATTCCATAGACCTTAGGGGACCATTGACGATTCTCAGATTGGAGAGTGATGTGATAGAGATGAACATTTAAGAATATTTACATGGCAACTATATGCTGATGGTCTGCAAGGAGGATGCAGTAATGGAGTAATCTGAAGGTCAGAAACAGATGACCCCTAACAGAGCTGCAACTTTAAAAATAGGGGTGTGGCCAATAGGTCTTCATGATCGATTAAATATGGGAGTAAAGGAAATACAGGCTTGAAAGTCATTTTTTACTGAGGCATCTGTATTATATACTTGTAAGAATCTGTAGTTTGTCCACAGCCTTTATCTCTATTAGTCATTATACATTTGTGTGAATATTTTATCAATACATTTCTATCCCTGGACTACAATAGACTACAATACTCCATGAGATCTGGGACTCTGCCTGTTTGGTTCTAGAACTTTAGCATCATAGGTTAAAAAAGCCACTCATATTTGTGAAATTAAAAAACTCAATAAATGATGGTGTCATTGACCTTATTAAAAGGAGCTAGAGAAAAGCAGCTGAGTTCGAGTTTTATCATATTTTTCTTAGATGAGGAAAATAGGTCTAAATCCAGATTTCCTACCCCTGCTCAAGACACGGGGCTGAATAGCAGTTGAAATGTCTGTGATGGGTGTAAAAGGTAGGCCATCAACAGCAGTGAAGACATGAGAATGAATTAGTTTACCCAAAGAGAATGTGTGTTTAAAGACAGAAGAGCAGAGAGAGCTTGAGGATTCTCATGCAAAAGTCAAATGGAGAACCGGAACAGTCAAAATTAAAGAATATTTCTCTGAGGGTAAATTTGGAATGGTTTGCCATACACCCACACTTTGAGACATTTATAAACTATCACAGGAAAGAAATCCTCTCTTAAAAAAGTTTAAAACATTAGGAATTTTGGAAGTGGGGATAAAATGTACAATTAATTAAGAGGAATCCAACCCATTTTCAATCTCTATCAGAATTTTTTTATTATATTTGTAAAATATGACTGACCACCTTATCCCAAATGCTCATGGTGTTCCTGCTGAGAAAAAGTGGCCCACACACACCTTTTTCTTTGTTTTGCTTTTTTTCTCTTTTCTTCTTTCTTTCTCTCCCACTTTCCTTTGGTAGCAATATCAAAAACATCTCTTACTTAGAATTATATATGCCACATGAAATTCTGAAATCTCATTTGCTGATCTAATTTTGGTATCATTCCACCTAAATCCTCTTGTTCGTTGTTATTTTTATTGTCGATGCTATTATTGTGAGTTTTGTTTTCTTTTTAGAGTTTTTGTTTTGTTCTCTTCCGTTTTTTGGGTGGTAGAAAGGAGAGAGAAAAAAATGTTTGAGTGACACGAACTATGATTCCTTTGTAGTCAAAGAAAGTGCCACTATCTTCTGTCCATTCTTACATAGACCTTGAGACAAACAGATCTTTCTTTAAAAAAAAAAAAAAAGAAAGAAAGAAAGAAAAAAAAGCAATTGCCCCAAGGACATTACTATGACAAAGTTACAATATGAATTTTCTTCTATTTTTTTCTATTTAATCTGAGGAGAAATTATGCATCTTTTATCTAGAAAATAAGTAGCTATGGATTTTGAATGCTTCACATGCTAAGTGCTGTAATTCATATAAAAAATGTAAATGTTAAAATTCTGAAGATATTTTAAAGTGAAGTCTAATATGAATAGCAAGGAGTCTGAGAGAAAAAAAAAACTCTGGGAATAAAAAGACATTGTAGCCACCAATAGTTTTTCTTGAGCGGAGCTGCACAGTTACTTTCTGGCTTCAGGTCTCAAAATAGTGGTTTTATTCCAGGGGAAACGCCAAACTACCAAAACGTGAGATGGGTCCAGGGACAATACAGAGCCAAAACAATTCTCTGCTAGATCCAGAAGTTAGGCTTGAAGCTACCTCCAGTCCATCTTTCGGAGTCTTTTGGAGTTTGTTCACTTATTCATGTCCACAGAGCCCTAAGAGGACATCTAAGACATGTCCATTGCTGTACTAGGCCGAGAAGTAAAGAGACCCAGTCCCTGGTCCAGGGAGCTCCTCTATAGCCAGGACCCCCAACAGCCTTTCCTCCTCACCTCCCAAAAGATTTGGCAGGTATCTTACCAGAAACAGGTGGCTCTCCTTGTTGCTATCAGTTGTGTTTATGAGCGCATAGAAAACCATATATAGCTGGGACTTCCTCTCATTTTCCAGGACTGACACTTTTTTTTTTTTGTATCTCCATTTATATTTTCTCTGCACGTAATTCTGAATTGCAGACGGGGTTAACTCACCTCTGGGGGTGTTGTCTGCCCCAACACTTAGCAAGAAACAGGGAGCATCCGGAGGTCCTTCTCCAAAACACTATGAAGGTCCTAAGGAGAAAGAATCATCCGTCACGGGGGAGAGAAACCGTCCAACTTATACCAAGAGCCAGGCTAAGGAGGAATAAATGGAGACACGCGTTCCATGAATAAAGAAGAACATGAGCAAGAGGATTAAAAAGAAGAAATCATTGAACACATCATGCTGCTCTGATGGAGCAAGATAAGGGTACGATGGGTAACCTGCCAGGCGAATGGGAAATAGTGCGGCAAGCCGACGGCTCACCGAGGCTGAGTGGGCCTCCGTACTGCAGGAGAAGCACAGTCAAACCATGATTTCAGGTTTTCCAAGCACTGCTCTGCACACACACCAACTTCTTAACAACCCCACCTGCGCTGACAACAGGGAATGTCACCCAGTGTTCTATTACGCTGTTTCTCAAGAAAAGACATCCTTTCTTAACACAGGCAGCTATCCTGTTCTATAAAGATGCCTTCTCTTTACGTCTGTGTTTTATCCTATGTGCATAATTAGAATGATTTGGCCAGGTATCTTGTGTGCTCTCTACCTTCTTTATAACCTTTCTTGATGCCTAGCACACCAAAACCGCCCAGTAAATGTCATCGAGCAACGGGTAATTTTTTTTTTAAGACTTTATTTATTCATTTTGGGGGATGAGGGACAGAGGGAGAGGGAAGGAGAGAATCTCAAACAGACTCCCCACTGAGTGCAGAGCCTAATGGGGGGCTCAGTCCCTCAACTACAAGAGCCTGCATGATCTGAGCTGAAATCAAGCGTCCAACACTCCACGGACTGAGCCACCCAGGCACCCCAACAGGTAATTCTTTACAAAGAGAAAGGCCAGCCCAGTGTATGTCACATGTTAATGAGGTGTCCCCAAGCACTGTTCACCACAGGCGCTGTCCTAAGAGGCACAAATTTATGAGCAATGACCAGGTAGGTTCCATTGTTATTGGAGCCAATGGCAGCATCCACAAAAAGAATGCATGAGCAAACTTCGCTACCCAGCCAGCCCCCACTTGCTGGTGGTTCTCACCAGTCTGGCTTTCTTCCTGCTTCCTCAGCATGCCTTTGCTACTGATGACCAGACACCTAGACTGTCTTCCCCAATTCAAAACACAGCCATTCTCCACAGCCTTGCCTATAAAATACACTTCTATGAATTTTTCAGGTCTCAGGGAACTTGTACTCTTCAGGATTTACAGTCAATGATAATCTGTATTTAGCATCTTTATTTCCTTTCCATCTATACTCTGCCTTATTTTCTGGGCCCTTGTCTTCTCTATTTCTCATCTATATTCTAAGCACCTGGGAGTTCATTGCCTCACAGCCTAGGACTGTGATTTTACAAGTGATCAATAAGTGATCGGTTGAATGTGTGGCTTCTCGGTACACCCAAAACTGGGTAATATGAATACACACACACAAGAAGCATCGTCATCAAGCATTAGTAACTTTGTGTGTTATCCCATTCAATACTCACAGCAGCCCTATGTAGCACGTAGGCAGATACGATTCCCATCTCCGTCTCATTGATGGGGAAAATTTCCATATTTTGCCCAGTGTCATCAAGTCAGACTACAGCTTTTATTGTCTTATGATTCAAGATAGTGTCTCCTGTCCCACAGATACAATCAAAACAGTATAATAGCTAGTGCTTTTGAAAAAAAAAAAAAAGTATAATCTGTCTCACCGCTTCCTCTACTCTGCTGAGCCTTTCCCCTTCCTACCTTGAATACTGCGTATGACCAACATATGGACATTACCTAGCATGCCAGGTACAAGCCAGGAAATGTTATTGTGAAAAATAACAGGATCAGCTTCTCAGCGTCTGTTAGTGGAAAAACCACAACACACTCTATATTTTCCAGCAAATGTATCAAATGGGTCACTCCACTCATTGGCATGCGGACTTGTTCTTCCCGCCTACTGAGTCAGTCAGAACTGGAACATTTGAGTGGCTGTGTGTCAACCTCCCTCGAAGGAAAAATATCAACATGAGCAATAAAATTTGTAAATATTGAGAATAATAAGGTTCCCAGCCACTCCAAGAGGATTGTGTCTCTCGATTGTGACACGAAGGAGATCCAGACAACACATACAGCAGGACTGTCCCCGATTAACAGGTGAAGAAAACAAGGCTGAGGGAAGTTAAGTGATTTACTAAAAGTTAATAAGTTAGTAAGTGGCAGATTCTTAACCACAATCCAGTTTTGCTTCCCGCCCCCCAAACTGTGATCTTTCCCCCACATGCCTGGAAAGGAGTTGAATGGAATGAAACTAATCACATGAGAGGGTCTGGACAAGGGTAAGCACGTATGAGAAGTGAAGACCCCTCAGCTGTGTGAAGAGAAGCCCCTTCAGTAAGACAAGACTCCACACCATCTGAGAAAGGGGGGAAGGGAAACAGGGGCTGGGAGTAGGCACCTGCTGCTTGCAAGTTGGCAGGAGAGACTGTTCTCCAATGTTCCTGTTCAGAAAGGAAATGTATCTGAAACGCTGAGGACTCCACATACATTCTGTTAATAATTTACCAACTGAAACCATTAAAGATGTTGACAAAAGCTTTCCATTTACTATGGGTGTCTATGGGTGATTTGAAAGCACTCATTGCGTTTATAAGCTTCTGGGTTATTTCTGAGTGTCCCAACTAATCGGCAGCAGCAAAGGCAGCTTGGACCAGCAGCAAATGGAGTTTTAGTTTAAACATACAACTACCCCGATTCCACACTCAGGCGTTTTGCCACTAATTCACTGAGAGACTGTTGGCCCGGGGCCTCCGTAGGCAAATTATATTTGCCAATAGATGAAGTTTACACTGTAACTCGGTATTCCTGAATGGGAAGCTCAATATTAAAAAGCAAATGTTTTCTCAGAAGAAACCCATGAAGATGTCATCAGAATCAAACGTTCAGTAGAACCAAAGAAGCAGAGCATTCCTATATCAAATAATTTTATATTCTTCCAGAACCTTCTAAGTATACAGGGACTAAAGTTCCTAAAGTGAAAGGAACAAACTGACCTTCTCATGCAGGATGAATTAATTCTTTCAAGCTGCTATTTGTAAATAAAAACCAAGCAGGATATTACCTGCTATTTTAAAGTTCTGGCTTCTTGTTCCATTTCTGCCATTTCTAACCCCCCATTTATGCATTTTAGTTACAATGCATCTGGCTACAAATATCAGGAGATGCAAAGACCAGTGATATAAGCAATGAGGGCATTTATTATTTTTCATTGCACAAAACCCAGAGTTATGGAAGCCCCACTATGGTTAAGTTGACTGCTCTATGACTTGTGACCATGTCTCTACTCTGCCATGCATTCTGGATAGGGTGTCCCTCCATTCCCCTCGGGCGGCTACTGAATGATCCGGGTCACACGTAGATGATGAGATGCAGAGACAACAAAGCGATATCTACCAGTTGTTTCCCTTTTTAAAAGTGAACGAAATTTCCAAGAAGTTTGTACTAACCATGTCCTGTGCCTAAGCATAAACCCAATCACTTAGCAAGGCTCATGAATGCAATTTCCATGACTGACTTACCCTAATCAAGATACACTCCTTGGGGCTGAAGAAGGAGCCCAGGCTGCCTTCAAGCATGTGGCCACTCAGAGGAGGGTAAACAAAATTAGAGAAAAGGAGGAAAGGTCAGTTTGGCAGGCAACAGGGATTATCTGCCATATCAAGAAACCTCCTGTCATCTTTATGGCTCATTTTCCCCTGTCACTGGGTAAAAACTAGACTAGAGGTCACAACTAAGATTCTTCCAACGGCCAGAATTCCACAATTCAAAGATGAAGATGACACCCTCGTCGGCGCTTAATGGAAGAATCAGCATGCTTCAATGAAATAAGATTTTCCCGGAAAACAGTACAGGTTAGAAGGAATCAATCCACAATATACCAAACAAATGACCTCACTTTTAGAGTCAAGTGTACCAACATCCATTAATCTCTATATTTCTGTGAGATAAATAAAGCTGTATCATCAAGAAAGGTAAACTGAGGCAGAGAGAAGCATAAGTAGCCCACAGCCCCATGCTCCGACTTTAACCAAATCATTAAGTCACATTGAAGAAGGTGGGAGAAGTTCACGTTATCACAGTGACCTCCAAACCGGGGTGTGCCAGCCACAGAGGGTGCGACAATGATCCGTCCATGGCTGAGAAGAAACGCTGGAATTTCTATTTATATTTTTGTCTCATCTTTTAATTCATATGAGTCATATTTTATAATGTGCATGATGCATTAGCCAAGAAGTAGTGCATGCATATAATTTATAGCTATGTAGAAAGAGGAGATGAGGGCTGATAAATTTTTTACTCATAGAATGCACAGTTAGAAACTTTGGAGATGACTGGACGACTGGTATAGATCATACCAGCATTTCGATGGCTTCAACTCCAGCACAGAACTGGAAGGGGAAAGTACCTCCAGAGACTGACACGACTGCATCTGTGACTGGCCCACGCTGAGAAAACAAGCCAGCCCTGAATCTGGGTTGAGAACATTCCATTTCCAGGAAAACAGAGATTCCCAGCTCCCTTTTATTTCTTGGCCCTTACAAAGGCTTTCACTTGGTTTACCAGGAGACCACCTCTATCACTGTTTTCCTCTATCGCCTCCTTCAAAGTCTCTCCTGTTTTAAGAAGTATCCACCTTGCTCTATCTGGCTCAGCATAAATGGGGCTTCCTGGCATGGTCGGGGAGTCAGAAGAGCTCCGTGGGCTCCCACAGTTTGTTTGCTCATTCAGTTAACAACTGTGCATCTCCTAAGTGCTAGACAGGAGGCTACAACGAGTTGCCAAGACTCCTGGAGTCCAGTGGCTAGGAGGAGTAGCGTCCACTCTGTAGAGAGACAAAGACGGTGGTACGAGGAGAGGATAAAAAGGAGAAGACTGAGGTCTGGAGTCCGAGGTGGGTAGGCGTGGGTGTCAGGAACGGCCCCTACTCCCAAAAGGAATTGCTCCTAACCTTTTACTGAGTCTTAAAGAAGAGAAGAGCAGGTCAAGTGCCAAATTCCTGTTATCAGGAAAAGCAGTAATGGTGGCTCGACTCCACCTGAGGAAGCAAATGCGGGAGGGGGAAGGAAGGGAGATCTCCTTTCCTGGGTAAACCTTGTCTCCGTCTCCCTCCAGTCTCTGAAGGTGTGGCATGGGCTTGGGCCTTATACACTCAGTGGAATGCCACTTTCCCTGGGCTCTCTGGAGCTGTCTCTCCCTGTGCACCTCAGGACCCAGGAATACATAGGCCTCCCTCAGGTGCTCAAGTGCTCAGACTCCAAGGCAAATGTGTTTCCAGGGTCCCTTAGCAAAAAGAAATCAGATAACAATGGTTTTGATAGATGGGAAGGTAGGGGAGAGGGTTGAAAGGGGACAGCATTTAATCTCCACATACATGCCATGTAACAATTAGAAAGGGTTTATTCAATGAATTTAATCACAAAATCCCCTATAAGAAAAATTGTAACCTGAAACTCAAATTTATTCCAATGAGTCAGCATTTTAAACTATAAACGGGCAGAAAGACTGGACTTTTTACTCAAAAAAGGTTGTTTTCCTTCAATGCTCTTCCCTTCTTCCACACTTCTGTTTTTCCAGGGATTAGTTCAATAGTGGCTTAGAATCAGGCTTCCTGCCTTAACTCAAATGTTCTGGGTGGTGTAGAAAAGGCATTTATGTCGTGACGCAGCGCAAGGGGCCTTAGAGACACTTTTTTTTTTTGCAGCGCAAGGGGCCTTAGAGACACTTTTTTTTTTGCTACGTTCAGAAGAAACATGACAGGATTGCTTAATTGCTCCTTCCTGAAACATGGAAGGAAGGGATGCTGGGAATGGGGAGTCAGAAGGGCAAGATTAGAGTTTTATTAGAAGCAAAGAAAATCTTTTTTGTAAGAAAAACAAAGATTTTACCATCAAAATAGGAAATCCATCAAAGCACTGTGGTGCTTAGTCCCTGGCAGTCAAAACAGCTGGGAGGATGGGGGAGGGAAGGAAAGAAGTTAATCTATATCCAGAATTCTTTAATTAGATGATTAAAAACAAGGCAAAACAAAACAAAAAGGAAAGAGAGAGAGAGAAAGGAAAAAAAAAAAACTTTGCAATCAGCTTTCGAGTGTTGTTCAAGTTGAACAAGGAACCTGGAATTTGAACTTACCTTGCAAAGTAGGTGCCCTGAGTGAGGAAAGCAGCCCCGGCCGTTTTTGGAGCCTTCCTGCACTGCTGGAGAACACATTAACAACTTCATCTAGTTTCTCCAAAATGGACTTCAATTTTAAAAACTAAATGTAAAAATTTTAAAGCAAATGCTCAGGCATTTTGCCTCAGCTGACAAAGGTTTCTCCCAGAATGTAGTACTTGCATCATGGACAAAAGATGAGATTCAGCCCCTCATCCTTTTTATCCGTCTCCTGTTTGTCATTGTTGGGTATGAGGTGTACCTAATCTACTTTCAAGCCAGCCTTAAAAAGACAAGGGTAAACTCAGGGAGAAAAAGCGAAAATGAGTGACCTTGGCAACTTTTTTAGCAATTGTGAAGGATAAGGAGAAACATAGTTGCAAATATTGGGTAACAGAGCTATAAATGTAGCCGTCCAGAGTCTCATTAATTCAATATGCACATTTCAGTCCCCGTTAGTAACTCTCGGCCACCCCTCTCTCTGCTTCCCTCTCTCTTTCTGTCTTTCTCTCTATAAACTTTAATATGTAGCTGAAATTTTCTGATATATTTCCCTAGTTGATTAAAAACATCCTTTCTTAAATTCATTTTTTTTTTAATCGAAAGCAAACATGGATGTTGACTGCATTTCTGCGTGGATTCCATCTCAGAAACCAGTGTTGCCAGACATGTCGAAGCATCATTTCCAAGGTGTCTATGTTGGTGGGCCCCAGGATCCAGGTAGATGCCATCTAAAGCATGTAAAGAAATTTTGAAGATTAAGCAAAATTATGCTGTTTTTCAGTGTCCTCCCTTTCTTTCTTTCTTTCTTTCCTTCTTTCTTTCTTTCTTTTTTTTTTTTTTTTTTTATGGTGACGGTGGCCAGAAAATTTGAAGCTGAGGTAAAAATAAAAATTAAGAAGACGGGTGAGCATGCTTTATTGTCAATGTGTTTCTAATTTTATACATTTTTCCAAAGTTATGTCTTTAAGGTGGATGTCAGCTTACAAAAATAACAAATAAAGTAATAGTTATAATCTCAAATTCTAATCAACTATTTGCTTTTCATTGTAAATTTTTTTTGGCCAGTGCTCCCTTTTTCAAAATATTTCTCTAGTTCTTTGAAATTATAAATATAATAGAAGTGGAAATACATAATTTCAAAGTTCTGGACAATTTCTTTCTTCCTGTTTCTCTCTTTGGTCAAATCCTCACTGTTGTCAACTGAAAAAGAGTCACCTCCTCGCAAGGCAAGTGAAAAAAAAAAAAAAGTGACGTTGCCCAGAAATGAGAAATGTTGAAATTTAGGAAATAATTTCCTAAATTCTAATTTTCTGGGCAACTGCCGCAGCTGAATTCCCTAGGGTGCAGCTTCCAGCCCTGACTGCTGACCTTGTTTCAGCAAAATGCACATTAGTGTCACACTAAGTCCTTGTGGCCAGATCACCTGACACGCTTGATTTAAACAAAATGGAGCAGAGACTCTGAAGTTCTAGGGCAACATGTGAGTCATAATAAACACACTCTACTTTGTCTTTGACTCAGCTCGTCATTTCCATTGCAGAAGGCTTCTTTGAGAATGCTTGTTTTTGTTACTTGCGCTATGTTTGGTCCCTGGACTCAAGGGTTCTCAATCTAGGAGATAAGAGATGGCAAACAAGAAAGAGTCCACTCTCCACAAGAAAGGCAAACACATAGTGTCCTTCTCCTTTCACCTTATGGGCATAAAAGGATCATCAAAACAAACCAAACAACCAAAAAACAAAATTCAGAAGAGATACATAGGAGACCACTATATAATTATAAGCTATTAAGAAAAGGGACTCAAGAAATAAATAGGTAAGCCGCTCTAATTGACAAGAGAAGGCCATGAAAGTATGTACTGTCTCAAGATTCGGAGAGTTCACAGCGATTTCCCTTCGTCCATACAGAGATACGAACAGAAGTTCAGAGCTGAGCCAAAGAGTCTCACTTCAAGGTAAACTCCAGTTGAAACCCCCAACAACCTTCAGCCTCAGGGCAGAGAAAGGGTTTGAGGAGCACATCATGAAGACATACATAGGGTCATCCGAATCATAATAACAGCCAACATTTTTTCAGTGCCAATTATGTGCCAGGCCCAATTGCCCAGTGAAATATGATTATCTACAGTTGGCAGGTGATGAAACCACATCTCAGAGGGATTAAATAACTTCTCAGTGAACTGGAGAGTGAGGACTTAAACCTCGCCTGTCTGACTTCAAAGCCATGGTTGACCACTTCAGTGCTCTCTCTCTCTTTTTTTTCCTTGAGAAATGCTTGGCTTGGTAAGACCCATGACTACCCTCCTTGGCATCAGCCTTGTAGGCTGGACCTGTTTCTATTTTCAGGAGTTTTTATAATTATTCTTAGCAATTTCTTAAACACAGCAATATATATCATATGTCCCACCCACACCAACTCTGGGGGTTTATTCCTAAGTGAGTACATCCTTTTCATGTCCCATATTTGCTTGACCAGTTATGATGTCATAGATATTCATCTTGGCCTTTTCTCAAACTTTATCTCTGAAATAAAGTCTTTCTCCCAAACTTTCATTTTCCTTTCTTTCACCATTTTTATCACCAATCCTCTTCTATTGGTTGGTTCCAGCTTAAATTAATCTGACTAGAATTGCCAACAAAAATCCAGATGTAAATGCATCCTAATTATAACACAAGATAATAGGACAACATTCGGTTTGGTATTTCACAATCTTTTTTTTTTTTTTTAACTTCTTTCTTCTTTGAAGTTTCCTCTTTGAATAGTTTCTTGATCTTTAGTCTCTTTCCTGGTTTCTGCTCCCTTCATCTTCCATGTATCTGAAGGGTTCCCTAGAGTGGTGGTAAGGCACACAAATTTTGAATTGGGATCCCTAGCTTGAAATCCAAGCTATTTGTGTAATCTTGAGCAAACTAACTATCTGATGTTTATTATTAATGAAATAAGGATAACCAAAGCACTGACTTCCTATGGTGATTATAAATCTACGCAAAATAATAGGTGCCAAGTGCTTAGAAGAGTGGCCAGCACATGGTAAACTCTTGATAAATATCTGTTTCTGTGGTTACCTAAAACCTCTCCATTGTCCCAGTTGCTGTCTGTGTCCCTACTTTACCAATTTATGAACTTTCTGCATTTGTCTCTTTTTTTAGCTTGTCGTCCAGCCCCAAGAAGTTTTATGTTATTCACAAATGTAGACACTAAAATTCGTTTGTAAGAAGTCTGGTTAAAAGCAGGACTTGAACATTGTTCCCTTTCTACTTCCCCATTCTAAACTGTCTGTTTACAGTACCCTTCATTTCCTATTTTTAAGTTGGTTCCCCAACTGTGACTAATCGTCCTCTTTGCCCCAGTGAGAAAATCATTGGGATATGCCACTGAAAGTCGAATTATCAAATACATTATGAAAATCTACATATACTCCACCCACACTTTTCTCCTTATCTGCATGCAAATTTACATCATAACGTGAGGCAATTACATAGGGCTCTTAATTGCTTATTGGAGAAATTTTTCCCCCTCTTTTCTATATGTGAGTGTTAAGTGATCCAATGTGATAGTCTACCTAAGGCAGAGAAGAATCAGAAACCATAATCTTCTGGGTCTGTGCTAGATTTCTTCTTGGTTCTGGGTGTAAATTATAATTTGCTTAAGATTACCAATCCGGCCAAGAATTCCTCAGTATCTTCCATCAACTCTTTCAGAGAAGCTCTGGGGAACCCACTTTATTAGTTCAGTCTTCTTGTCATGGATCAGTTTAGAATAGTCCATTTAGGGGCGCCTGGGTGGCTCATTGGGTTAAAGCCTCTGCCTTCGGCTCAGGTCACGATCCCAGGGTCCTGGGATTGAGCCCCGCATCAGGCTCTCGCTCCTCGGAGAGCCTGCTTCCTCCTCTCTCTCTGCCTCTCTGCCTACTTGTGATCTCTGTCAAATAAATAAAAATCTTAAAAAAAAAAAAAAAAAAGAATAGTCCATTTAAAGCAAAGCAAGGAAATGAGTTTGACGGTATCTAGACAAGGAATGGAGAGGAGGCTGGAAAGAGACACCCTGGGAAAAACACCATCCGAAGAATTCCTGAGCTCTTTTCAAGGACCCAGTTAGTCCTGAATCAGAGGTTCTCTCACCCACTGACCTTCATCACACCCCGGCAGTGCTCCTCGCTCGGTCACCCACTAAGCACCTGTTGGGGTTGGGTACTATGCTAGCTAGCTGCTGGCAATACACGGAGGAACAAAAGAGAACAAGTCCTAACCTTCCCAGGGATAAGATTCTAATGGAGATGCATGGACAAGAGAAAAGAAAGAATTTTAAGATAGTGTTCTTGATTGAGTGTAATGAATAAATTATCAAGGACATGTAATTTAAAAACAAAAACGAAAACACTAAATACTCCTGGTTAGGGAAATCTAACAGGATTCAATCTTTGAACTGGGAGATATTGGAGGAGAAACTGTTTTCAGGGAATAACATGAGGACTTTGAACCTGACAGGCTGTCTAGCAAACAGTAACACTGAGTAAAGGGTTAAGAGGATAAGTCAAAATTTCACTGTTAGAGTAACATTAAAGTATGCAGTTGTCCTAGTCCCTCAGTCTACCATCACAGGAAACCATAGACAGGGTGGTTTAAACACGGGAATTTATTTATTAGGTTTATTTAGTTTAGTTCCATAGTCTGGGAACGTCAGGATCCAGGGGCCAGTTGACCCAGTTTTCTGGGCTTCTTCTGGCTTGTGGATGGCTGTCTTCTCACAGTGTCCTCATATCGTGGACAGAGAAAGAGCTCTAGTAACTCTTTCTCTTCTTATCAGGGCACTCATCTCATCATGGGGCCTTCCCATCAAGACCTCACCTAAAACAATTTCCTGTCAAAGTCCCCACCTGCAAATACAATCACATTGGAGAATTAGCATATAAGTTTTGGGGGGACACAAACATTCAGTCCATAACAGCTGGTAAGAACATCCTACAAGAGTGTGCTTGGGAACACTTTGTCTTATGTACAGGGACCATAGGTTTCCCACCACAGCCAATGGTCTGGCTTCAATAGAAAAGGCAGTCTCTGCCTCTCCCCTAGGACACCCCGGCAAATGGGTCTCCAGAGATGCCCAGCCTCAACCACCAATGCACTTCAGTGCCGAATTTCTATGAAAAATCCCTTGATATCTTGAGGCATGTTTTCTAGGGGGAGAATTGAGATGCTACATACAATGTCTGTTTTAACGTTACAAATGAGGAATATTACTCTCAAGACTACTCTTTCCTACATGACTGAGAAAAGGAAAGAAAATAGTGTATTTCAACAAACTTTGATACAGTTACAAAGCAATTTAAATGACTATTCATTCTAATCATGAGAAATGTTAATCTGGGTCAGGTATGTTTCTGTGCTTTGAACGTAACAAGGAAAAGAAAGTGCATCCTATATACATTGCTAGTAATTGGCTTTAATTTTGAGGTGCCCATTTAGAGCTATAAGGAATGTATCTGTGTAACAGGATCAGGGATAAATAGCAGAACACTTCATTCTTTGTGAATACAGATGATATGCTAACGCTCAGAAAGAATCTCCTTTAAGAGTTCTTCCCTCCTTCATCGTTTTCAGAACTATGTACATGGACTAAAATGAAAGCCAAGTTATTACCCTTAAAGAGTTGGGGGTAGTAGCATACAGATAATGCAAACCAACTATTAATGACAGTTCAAAGTGATACAGTGATACAAATGGGGGAATAACAAGTCCTTCTAGTAATGCTTCAGAAACTATTTATGATCACTATTTAAAAAATAATTCTATGGGGGCACTTGTGTGTTTCAGTCAGTTAAATGTCTGCCTTTGGCTCCGGTCATCATCCCAGGGTCTTGGGATCGAGTCCTGTGTCAGGCTGCCTGCTCAGCAGGGAGTCTGCTTCTCCCTCTCCCTCTGTGTGCTCTCTTTCTCTCTCAAGTAATTAAATAAAATCTTTTAAAAAATGAAAAATTTAAAAGGATTCTTAAATAAATGTTGTATGTCCATCATGGCCAAATTCACAGAGGGCCTCGAAGAAATTGGGCCACATATAACCAAATCAGGATGTACAAAAGTCAGAATGCTCAGAACAGTGAAACCAGAAACTAAGAGAGTCCCTGACAACACTGGACGTCTCAGAGTCGTTGCGGCCAGGAGCACTACCTCAAAGATGAAATGGGGTGCACTGAGGGGGGCAAAAATGGCAAGTCTGCTGATACAAAGCACCAAAAATCATAACTAATTGCCTGGCACTTCCAGCAAGTCTGCCTTGAATCACTTGCCTTAGTATGTTTCACCGTGGCTGAAGGGAAGAAATTAAGCCCAGCCTCTTCCTGAGAGATCTTGCGAATGGTGACAACCATTAAACCTGACATTAAAGTTGGGAAAGGGGGCTGTGAGGAGGTCAGGAAGGTTTGCGAGTCTGTGTGTATCTAAATTCATGCAACACTATTTTGTTGGAATTCTGGATTTTGCTAGGATAATACTGATGTTTTCTTATAAACGGTTTGGGAACGTGCTTTCAAAAGAAGAAAGCCCATATGCACCCTCGCTGGAGAAGACTAACGGGTGCCAAAGACACCAGCTGAGCTGGTTGAGCATCACTGGATGGTGGAAAGAAAGTGCCAGCAGATCAGGCTGCCTGGGTGGGAATTCTGGTCCCACCAGTAACAACTCCTTGGACCAGGCAAATCACAGTTTTCTGGGATCACTGCCTTCCTCATCTGGAAAATGGGGTTGTATTACCTTTCGGGGTGGTCGTGAGGCATTGTCATCCTGGAAGGAAAATTTCACGTTATACCCATCCCTCTTGCCAAAAGGGGTCCAAATACCGCTCACTGATGGGAAACATTTGAGCCTCATGACCTGATATTACCAGAAGGATTAGAAGAGTATTTTTTAAAAGAAGCCTCTAATAGGCCATCTCCAGAGCAGTAAAGCAAAACAATAGTCATGGTTGTCTCTAGGAGAAAAGCTAGATTGTTGTGGGGTGAGGTTGAAGGGAAATGGACTTCTCACTGTGTACTCTTTTGCACTACATATCATCTGGATGTTTAACCAAATCAAAGAAGAATAAAATGTGATTTTTTAACGTAGTCTTTGAAACTCATCCCACTTTGTGTGTTACCTCTACCATTGGGGTAATCATGACTTAGGACTTGACTCCACCCCTTGGACATCACTCAGTGTGAAAGGTGTTCTACTCGAAGAGTAGATGGGACCCTACTTCAAAGAAAGAATCAAGCCCAACAATTACTAAAAATTGTCTTAATAGAAACAGGGTAGGATGTGCTAACAAGTGAAACTTTTGATATTTTATAACTGGTTCATCCTACTCTAAAAGAAAAAAATACCTATGTTATAAACTTTTCTTTCCTTCTTCTCCAATCAGGTATATTTTCTCTAGTCAGCTGCCTGGTTTTCTCTATCACGAAAGTAGGTCATACATCTGCTTAATTTTCCATATCACCTCATCACCAAAGACTAACTTGCAACAGAAGGGAAAAATCGGTGTCCTTGGGACAAGGACAAAAAGTGTTTTAATTTCCTTCATTTGGAAAAGAAAAACCAAAGTTACTCTTCAGACTTCCAATCATGTTGTCTTTCAAACTTGGAGTTCCCAAAGGGGAGAGCTTTTTCCTTTTCTTCACCGTCTTAAACAGGGTCAAGTCTACTTATGTGTAAAAAAAAATACTGTTTGAAAACAACATTATTTATTCTTTATGTGACTCAGAAGCACTATGGCATAACAATGGATTCCACAGCAAAGCAAAGCTCCCAGTGATATTTCATTAAACCCACACACTGTCAATGGATCTCTGGACTCACCACCGCCATATGCACCAGACTGCAGTCCTTTGTAAGACAAGGGAACCTGGGGAACATTCCAAGCTCCTATCCCATCAAAGCTCCCAACCACAGTGCCCTCCACACTACTAAAAAATCTCCCTCAGGGGAAACAACATTCCTCAACTTCTCCCTTTTTCACCTTTGGTATATTTACTCATGCATGTCATAATCAGCCTATTGATACTCTGGAAATCTCCACAGGAAGGTAATGAGAAGTAATGCATCTTTCTCCTATGTTTTAGAGAAAAGACGATTTGTGAAAACCATTTTCTGTGCTGTAGTGCCCAGACCTCCATACTGAAAAATCTATGTAAGGCACAGAGATTTGTGGAAGAAATCTCTTAATTCTAACAATAAGGGCTGCTTTGACTTAACTATGTGAAGGAAGCAGTATTTTAGTGATTCATGTTTAAATGAAACCATTATTTTCCAGATCCTGCCAAAAACTTACCACAACTCATTCATGTGATTTTATTACAAATTAAGATTCCCATAATTTTGGAAGAGAGACATACATTTTAGACTCTCTTGGGAAGGGAAGCCCTGTGCTTCAGGGCAAGGAATTGCCCCTAAAAGTGGAACAAAATGAGGACCTTGTTACAATGCTGGTAAGCAGAGGACCAGACCTGCCCTCGCTTCAGTAGTTCTAAGTGATGCAGAAGAGGAGCTCTATGACTGCTAATGTTTGGGGGGTGGGGGACACAGCCAAGGCCTAATAAGACTTACTTACAAGGAAATACAAAGAGAGAGAGTTTACAAAAAGTTTAGAGGTTTTGTTTCATTTCTGGTTTTTAATCTATGGATAGGTCAACCGTCTCCATAGCCTAGTCCCTACAAGAAATAGGAAATAAGATCGTGAAAAGGTTATATACAGTATTTTTTTTTCTTTTACATTTACTTGGAGATGGACGCTTCTGGAACTCGTCAAGAGAGATGGAAACAAGAGGATAAAAGAAATAGAGGGACACCCTCTCCCAGCCAATAAGCCATGAGCCCAGCCACTAGACCCACATGGCCTAAGAAAGGCACAGAAAGTTGGAAATTTGTCCTCTTTTGCACCTTTCTCCAATATTCAACCATTTCCCCCCATATGAAATATTTGCTGCCATCCTATTTAATTTTCTTCACTCACAAAAGCCTATGGGCCAGATCAGTGATGGTTCAGCATTATTTGGAACAACAGTTTCCAGTATAGTGTCTCATTACTTTACATACCAGGTAGGTACACTCCCTATACACAAGCACGTATTGACTAGGCCCACGATAACACCTCTGTAGAAAGTGAAGGCATCAATGAAGCACTATGAAGACTTCTATGTAAACAGGCAAAACTTGGGGGTGATTTCTCAGCATTACCAGCCTGCCTTATTTTCAGCGCCAAGAGCTCAAAGAGGTTTGCTGGAAAGGGAACTAGACTGGGAATCCAATGGCCTGGGTTTGCAATATGTCAGCTGTCTAATCTTAAATGTCACCTCTCTACAGATCAGTTTCCTTATTTAGAGAACAAAAGTGCTCTTGGGTCCCTTCTAGCTTTAACATTCTCCATGTGTATTCCTATTGGTAAGTCCTGATAAAATATCAACCCCTATTCAACAGCGCTATGAATTATAACCAGGAATGAGAGCAAGAAAGTGACAAAAATATGACGCAAACATCTTTCTTCCCTGTGAAATTAGTGATTATGGCAATACCCCCAAAACTTAGTGGTAGATTTTTCTCACTATTCAATATGTCAAAAAATATATATACATTAAAAAATCTGGTGCCCCCACCAGAAAAAAAAAATCAGTGTTACCTTATTTGTGGAGCAGTGCCTTCCCTCAAAGTTGGAAAGATTCAGGCATTTTAGAAAGTTCTTTGTTTTTATCCAAACTCCACAATCTGTGTCAAAAACTGTGGATTTATTTTCAGTCCCAACCCAATAGTAGCTGGTTCCACGTATATAAAGAAATTGTTTTAAAAGGTATTCAAGTTTTCAGTTTGTTGATAAGACATGACTCCAGATTTTATCTGCTTTAACATCCCACCATTGTTTCCCCATGACCTACAGTGCCAGATTATAGGAAGGTACAGTCTGTAACTGTGAGGGAACATTTCATCTTCAACAGAAAAGCATTTATTAAGTCGTAATTATAGCTGTGCTTCACTGATGAAGGCAAGAAAGCGAGGAAGGAAGGAAGGAAGGAGAGAGGGAGGGAAGGAAGGAAGGAAGGAAGTGAAGGGAAGGGGAGGGGAAGGGAAGGGAAGGGAGGAGAAGGGAGGGGAAGAGGGGCACCTGGGTGGCTCAGTAGGTAAAGCAGCTACCTTCCGCCCAGGTCGTGATCCCAGGGTTCTGGGATAGAGCCCTGCATTGGGTTCTCTGTTCAGCGGGGGTCTGCTTCTCCCTTTCCCTCTGCCTGCTGTTCCTCTACTTGTGCTCTTTCCCTATCTCTCTGTCAAATAAATAAATAAAATCTTAAAGAAAGAAAGAAAGAAAGAAAGAGAGAAAGAAGAGAAAGAGAGAGAGAAAGAAAAAAGAAAAAAAAAAAGAAAAGAAAAGTAGTCCTTCCATTCTAACTATGCAGTCTATTGCTAGAATAATCCTCTGTACCAGCAATGATAGGAATATACAGATAGCAAAAGAAAAATAGCAGTTAATCAAGGAGGCACAGACTTACACACAAGCATGAGTATGAAAAAAAAGAAGCAGGCATAGTATTAGATGCATACTGAGATGGGAACAATCAATATCAAGGTTTGAAAATGTTGAGACAAGATAAACATCTGTGTTCTTATCCATCTGGAAGACTTCCTGGAACTGGTAGGGTTTTTCAGTGAGGAAATGTGCTTTGGTAGGTGGACCAAATTTATTTAATTGAACCCAGGATTCAATTACATAAAGCACATAAAAGCAAGTGAGATCATCAATCAAGAGGGCTTTCCCCTCACCAACAACATACGGAGATCTGGTCCCCCTGAAAAGCCACCCAGAGCCCCAGATCCAATACACGATCTTTGGAGGAGAGGAAGGTTCAGCAGTCAACTACCTACTGGCAAGCACTGGTAGGAGGCAAGAAGTCTGACCAGGACATAGAGACAGAGGTCCTGATTAAAGAACACAAAATTCTGCATCCATGTGAAGACGAACAGCAAAGAGACAGCAGTCTGTTCGGGACATGCCGAAAAGGAAGACATTCTCCTAAGCAACAAATGGCTTCTGATGTGTGTCACCTGCACCTTATAGCATTGCTTTAAGAAGCCATTTGCTACTGAGTACTTTAGCGTTTAGTATCCAAGAACGGTGACCCCTTTACCTCTAGTGTCTTAATATGCCGAAACATACCACGAATTTGAAATGTCTGTGGAATATTACTGTGAAATGGTCCTCATCCTTAAATCATTCTTTCTCGCCTGCTCCCCAAAGGCTTAAAAATAGCACTTAACTCTTAGAGCAATCCCACTGGCTTAAAATAAGTCACAAATATCTTCCTCAGAGAAAGTAGGGGACCGGTAGGAGATGGAATGCAAATCAGCTCACAGGTTTTGTCCACACGGAGAGAAGCGAATGGATTGGGACTAACGGATCAGAGGGATCTGGGGTTAGCTGTAGAACTGATGTCATCTTGATCAGATTACTGCAGCCAGGAGCTGGTTGTTGGACTCACAGAGCGGAGAGGTTAACAAGACAGGAACACTGGGCCCTGGACAATAAAAACTGGGTTAGTTAAGGAGGTGACGATCAAGGGAGGAAATTCTCTTATCTCTATTAAGCCATATCTACATGGACTTAACAGTCAATAGACTTGCCATACCTACATGACAGCAATTAATTTCCCAAGGAAAGACAGTGCCCCAGCATGAGCACCCAACAGGGAAAGGGGTGAGCAGGGCAAGTGCACTGTAGCCCCAGTCTATAAACACTACAAAAAGACACTCTTCTTTCATTTGAAAGCCATATCCTGTAGACTTATAAATTAATTCATTAATCCACCAGACATGTATTTTGCACTCATCACATATCAGGCACTATACCAAGCCCCAAGGATACAGAAGTGAATAAATAATATAATTGTCACAATAGCTTCTAGTCTTGGGTACCTAATACGCTCCAGGAATCTATCCCCATGAGGCAGAGGAATGCCCGCAATGAACTCGAGGCTTTCTGTTCCAACTCTGCAGTGGAAAATGGAGATGAAGAAACGACTCTGAGAGAGCGAATAAAAGTGACAGATCTATTAAGGAACTCCAGGGCAAGAGTGAGATAAGCAAAGTCGTATTTACAATATTCTGTGGCAAATGCTAAAACAGAGATTAAAAAAAAAAAAAAAAAAAAAAAGGAGGCGTCCTTAACTCAGCAGACGGGAAGGGAGATAGGAGGGGACAGAAGGCGGTAAGAAGGACTGCGCCTGTGTGCATGCCTGTGTGTGTGTTTCTGTGTGTTCATGTGTTTGTGTGTGTAACCTGGGTGGTGGGCGAGGAGTTCAGGAGGATAAACAGTCCAGGAAGAGAGATAGGGGTCGTATCAGCTGTCTTTCAACCATGGCCACAAAAGCTCCCCTCTACATTTCTGCAAGATGAAGAATGTTCCTAAGAAAAAGCTGCAGGGCTCACACAGTGTTTTGGGATGACACAAGAGGCTCTGTCAAGACACTTCTCATCAGCCTGAGGAAGAGGGGGCATTTATCATGACAGACTAATTGCTCACTTTGAAGTACGTATTGTTCCATCTATCTATGTGCCCTATGTGACTACATAGTAATGACAGGTTTTTAAACAAACAATCCAAAGCTTATGTGTCCAAATCAGTACTCCAAAGTAGTTAGTCATCTGAAGTTTAAATGAGATTTGTAGGGTCCCCACCGCAGCACTTAAAACATTTCACGTGCATCTCTTACGACATTGCCTTCACAGCATGTGGTACGTTCTGTTGGATATCCTTCACTGTGGCAAGTTTTCACCATTTAAAGTGCAGTATCTGGGGGGTTTGTTTTCAGTCAAAAATCAGTTGGAGCTGAATCCACGATGAGTGACTAAACTGGGTAAAAGTTATTGAGGATGTTAGATAAATCCCAGGCACTAAGCTCATTGTATTTTGTAAATCATCTCAGCTATTAAATTCTTACCACAAATGTATAAGGTGGATATCAGTGTCTCCATCTAAGGCTACTTTAATAATCATAAAATTAGTACATATTCACAGAAAGAAGTTTGGAAAATCTAGAAGAGTAGAAAGAAGAAAGCAAACCTCGTTCCAGGTCTCACTGCTCCATTCTAACCCGACTGACAGTACCAGGCTTATTGGTTTAGTCTTTCTTCTCTGAGTAAGTATATAAATATGCTCTGATCTCCAAAATTAGTCATACTGTGCATAACTTTCTAATTTTTCACTACAGTTTTCACTGTTTGGTATTCTCTTATTTGGATATGTCATAATCTACTCAAAGAATTCCAATGTTTCTGTGCTTCAGATGAACCCTCTTCATAGATAAGTCTGTAGATTTCTATGAACCTTCCCTCCAGTTAATTTCCTAGAAACAGAACTGCCAGATTCAAGGCATGCATGCTTTTAGGGGCTGTTACAATTTCCCCGATTTTTAGGTAAGTGAAAACTCAAAGAAGTGCTTTCCAAGGTCATAAACCCAGATAACAAAGGTTGGATCTGACCCAGGTCTGTGACTCTCTAAATCTTGTAATTTTTTCCCCCATTCTGATAAATGAATCTTGATCAAAAATGCAAAATGTCAAGAAAAAATAATTTTTGCATATGCAACTGAAACTATGCCTGAAAGACTTTTTAAAGGGGTTTTTAAAAAATGCTTTAGATTTGCATTGTTTCCCTAATGATCCTTTACTCATTTCTGAGTTTATGTTTTTGTTACATTCATCTTTAAAGCACTCACTGCACTTCATTGTTTCATTCTTAGAAGATGTCAGTTCTGTCCTTTACGAATTTACAACACTATTAATATTCTGGCCTAAGCACTGGGCCTCTGGTAGAACTGCCAAAAAGCATAATTTCTCAGGCATTTAGGCAACCTAATTGGGACAATCTTGGTTACAATTCAGGCAAGCCACAGCCAGGTGGGGAGTCCACACCCACGTGTTTAGAATACCAAAGACTAGTAGATAACCAGTCTTCTTTAAGTCTGGCTACATTCTGATAACAGGGAAGAAAAACATTTCCCACCCAAAGTTCTACTGGTTTGTTACAAACATATAGTCTGTTCTCCTGGAAGGATGAGTGGAATGAGCAATACAAGAACAACCAGCTTTCTTCCTTGCGCATTTGTCATAGAATGTGGTTTAGAATGGATTAGAAAAAAAACAGACTGGTGGGCGAGGTGCACTGCAAGGGACGGGTGGGGATGTTGTGCTGAAACTGTATTTTTTATAGTTGAGTCTACAAACACTTCCAAATTGTCTTTAATCCTTTGGCCCCAGGCACTTGTCCCTCTTGAGGGACCAAAAGGATTTTAAAGATAAGGCAGAGCACAGGATTTTAAAGATAAGGAGGAGATTCTAATGACAAGGCAGAGCAAGGAGTTGATACAGTAATTCTGACTCCAGGCTTTCAAACCTTGGTTTGAGGATGCTTTCCACCTCTTTGGGATCTCCACCAGCTTTCCCCAGTGCACTGTCATCGACTCAGTGATCCAGAAACTCCCCTGCTTTCTTCCTCCAATCACTTACCTCAACCTGAGCGTTTCACCAACATCCCAAATGTAACTTAACCAACAGAACTTTGTATTTTTGCCCAGACCATCATCACCTCCACATGACCCACCCCAACCTACTCCTCCAACTTACCCTGTGAATGAACGGCAGGGCACACCTAGATATTCGAGCCATCTGAGTTACGCTTTTCCCCTTAACCCAACATCCTGTAGGTTTCACCAAAACACATCCCTGTTCTGTCCATTGATACTTCTCTCCATCTCCATTGCTATCCTCCCAATGTAAGCCTCAATAGAATGTCAGCTAAAATTATTGCTTCTACCATCATTCCTTAACAATGTGTTCTCCGCACAAAAATCCAAGTCATCTTTCAAAACATAAATCAAGCTAGGGGCCTAATTTAAAACCCTCCAGTGACTTTTTGTCACAGAAGGCCGGACTCCTTACCATGGTCTTCAAAACCAAGTCCCTCCCACCTCTTTGCCATCATCCTCTATCCCATGCCTCCTCTTGGCCCACCACTCGGCCTGGTTACTTTTCCGGGTATGGCCTTGTGTGGGGCCTGAAACTTACTGTTCCCACTGCCTGGAACACTCACCCTCTCAGATCTTCAAGAAGATGCTTTATTTTTACCATGCAAAGCTCAGTTCAAGTGTTATTTCTTCAGAAGGTTTCCCTAATTTTCCATAAAAAGTTGCCCCATTCTGTTTTTTTTTTTTTAATATCACTCCTTACTAGTGGAAATCATCTTCTTTTCATCTATGTAATTGCTTGTTGTTCTGTCTCCCTCATTAAAACACAGATGGAACCCTAAGAGATGGACTTGTCAAACTTATTCAACATTCTCTACCATCACATAAAGCAGTACCTCGCTTAGAGTAGGCACTCACAAAGATGTGCCAAATGAAAGAATCGATAAATGACTGACACGATGGGCAGAACCCAATCCCCTACTATTGCCTTAATTCCTCAAGAAAACAACTCTCTGATTGTTCTGAGGTTAAGACAGTAACACCATATCAAGTGAGATTCAGCTACTAGATAATTTGCTCCAAGCTGTAAATTACCTACTTTTAACAGTCACATCAATTCTTAGGCTCGTACTACACTAATGTATTAGTGGCCTGAAAAAAATCGACAAAGCTTCCAAAATACATTTCTCATGACTAGCAAGTCAGTGATGATAGAGAGAACCTGGCACATTATATTTTATACAATTAACTCCTGTTGTCCTCTTGAATTTTATTTTTTTCCCTCTCCTTCTTATTTTATTTATTTTTTTGTTTTTTTTTTTAATCTTAGTTCCAATATAGTTAAATCCAGTATACAGTGTTATATTAGCATCAGGTGCATGATATAGTGATTCAACAATTCTCTGTGTTACTCAGTGCTCCTCAGGATAAGTGTACTTTAACCCCCATCACCTATGTCACCCTCCCCTCACCCACCTCCCCTCTGGTAATCATCTGTTTGTTCTCTATATTTAAGACTCTGTTTCTTGGATTGCCTCTCTCTTTTTTTAACTTTGCTTGTTTGTTTTGTTTCTTAAATTCCACATATGAGTGAAATAATATGGTATTTGTCTTTCTCTGATTTATTTCACTTAGCATAATACACTCTAGTTCTGTCCATGTTGTTGCAAATGGCAAGATTTCATTCTTTTTACAGCTGAATAATAGTTCATTGTGTGTGTGTGTGTGTGTATATACATATATATATAATACAATATATATGATAAAATATAGAGAGAGAGTATACAATACATAAGCAATAACATCCCATTGTGTGTGTATACACATATATACATATATGGATAAAGTTGTGATATATATATATATATATATATATATATATATATATATCTGTATCCATTCATCTGTACATGGACACTTGGGCTGTTTTCATAATTTGGCTATTGTAACTAGTGCTGCAATAAACATAGGGGTACATGTATCTTTTCAAATTCTGGTTCTTGTATTCTTTGGGTGCCTTCTTGAATTTTAAGTTAACTCTCTTTGTTTAAGGAATTCTGGATTTGAAAAGTAAATTCTTAAGGTCTATGACTAAGATCTTAAATGAAAATGCATGGATAATTGATACTATTCAGATTATTCATCTTGTCACCTAGAAAAAGTATGCATTTGCACCCAAAATATACATATATGTATATACACTCATACAGAGGAATGCAGAGACATGAGAACATATGAGGCATTAATGAGTCTGCTGTATGCATGAAACTTTCTACAGTATATAACGCATGAGTGGCAAAATAGGTCAAACAGTGGGAACCTCCACATCTTTGAAATCTTTATGAATACAATGCTGTCCCCACATCACCTCTTGCCTAAGAGCTTTAAAATAGAGCCTTGTGAGGAATGTGAAGCAAAAAAAAAAAAAAAAAAAAAAAATCCTAGCTCTTGTGTGGCAAATTAAGGCAGCACAGCAGTCCGGGGCTCTGGTGTCATATTCACTGGGACACATTCTTGTGGCTAAAATAGTGCTTCTATGTTGTCTGCTCTGAATGAAAAAGGATTTTCCATATGTGTTTTTATAATGAGTGTTGGGATTTGGTTACATATTTTATTCAAACTGTGAAAGCCAATGGTAGCAATTCAATATTCTAGCAATGATCTAAATGGCATGCTTACTTTCTTCATAGAAACGTTATGGGGGAACACTCTTTAAACCACTCTTTGATGCCACGCGTATTTTTTATTTTAGATTTGTGTCCATACACCTTTCCCCACATGAAACGCGGCTCCTTCCCTCTCCTCCCGTCATTTCAGTAAAGCTGTGTCCATGTCAGGTAACCAGAAAACTGGGCTATTTAGAGGCAAGGAATGGAGAGGTATTGTGCAGGAATAATTGTGGTGCCTCAGATGTTCCCCGAGAGTTACTCTTAGGGGGTGAACATTCATTTCTCTATAAGTTTCTAATGAAAATGTTAGCAACCATAGGGCTCATCGTTCTCAGATTCACTTCCTCCCTCTCGGGTCATTTTGTTCTTTTAAAAAACTGATTTCTCTGGCCTCCTCTGTAGCAGATGTTGCTTTATTGTTTGCTAACATTATGCTAACATTACGCTTACAAAACAGTCTGCAGAGCCTGACTTCTGTCAACACAGTCTATGCGTTACAGCACAAGCTGGGAGATTTTTCCCAGCTCTCGTCAGTGACTCCCTTTAGGCAAGTTGCTCAACGTCATCAATTTCCACAAGTATAAATTGGGATCCATGATAATATATAGCTGAAGTCTTTGGAGGAAAGGCCACCTTTCTTGCATTTCAAACTTCCTCCTTGCAGTCATGTTGTGTTAAAAGTCTCCTGGCTTTCCAGACAAGAGAAAGACCCATCATTTGCTTAGCTGGTCAAGCATTTTTTACACCATGCTTTTTAAATACATCTTTATCACTCAAGTACTCAACTCTCTCCTTTGAAGCTTTCAAGTGTGTTCCAAAACTTGAATGTATGTGTACTCAAAGACAGATTATCGAAGTATAATTTTGCAGATAGAATATATTACCAATTTATTTTACTAGTAATATATAACTATTCTGCAAGAACCATGTTTGTCAAGCTGAGCAAAATGAATTGCTTATTTAAGGCTAAGTGAGGTTTAAGTCAACTTAAGCTCAACCCAGCGCCAAGAACAGTGGAGAAGTGACTACAGATAAGGCGTGGGCTCCTGCTATAAGGAAGTCGTGTTGCCGAAGGGAACCAGGATTTGGAAAAACCGTAGTCTGTGGCGCGGTAAGTGAGACCTAAATCGGAATGCCAACTTGCTCTGAGCCTCCCATTGAAATTTGAGACTGACAAGGGCTTCAAGAAGACAGTGACTTCTAAAGGGGTCTCCAATGAAGAACTGAATTTCCACACTAAAGACAGAACCTTGAAGGAAGTAGTGATTCTTGGTTTTAGGAATTCTGGTTTTTGTCATACCAGGCTATTTCTAAGTGTTAAGTGTTGCCATTGTTTTTGGTATACTAGTCTAATTTCAAGTTATGGAAAATCTGTAATTCAAATTCATTCACATCATGAAATTTACTGCAATTAAAAGTTCAAATCAGGGACACCTGGGTGGCTCAGTTGCTTAAGCCTCTGCCTTCGGCTCAGGTCATGATCTCAGGGTCCTGGGATCGAGCCCCACATCAGGCTCTCTGCTCAGTGGGGAGCCTGCCTTCCTCTCTCTCTGCCTGCCTCTCTGCCTACTTGTGATCTCTCTCTGTCAAATAAATAAATAAAATACTAAAAAAAAAAGTTCAAATCAAATAAAAGTCATTCATTTAGAAAGGCTTTTGACCACATTCTCTCACCTGTGTGAAACCCTTCAAGATCTGTTATTGTTGCTTTGATTTCCATTTCTGGAGTTTATATTTATTTGTCTCTAGCATTTCTTTCCAGAGGATAGGAAAAGTTAGGGAAAGACTAAATTGTACGTGACGGAGCATTAGGGTAAGAGAGGAGGGGAGCCGCAAACCCAATTCCTCGCTTTTCCTCCCCATCCTCTACCCACACACCACCCTAATTTTCTCTGTTTTTCTCAGAGCTGAATTCTCTTCATCAGAACCATTCCCTGAGGCTCTAACACTTTCCACTAGGATAATTTATATTGGGCTGCCTGTTCTTCCCCAATCATACTGCCTTGGGAGAATCCCGCAGGAGGGGAAATCTCAGGCTTGGAGACTGGTGGAACAGCATTTGATTAGGAAAAAATATAACCAGAACTCTCTGTTTCTATAAGGGTATCATATGAGCTAAATACCCAAATTTCCTATCTTTGTTTCACTGTACAATTACAGTCACTGGGACAGAATTATTAATATGAATACTTGAAGCACTGACAGTATTTTGCCCTTGACTGAATGTGCTTGGAGGTAGGGGATGAGGAGCAATATTGGGGACATACATCGGGATATTTAGGAAACAACACTAAAAAGTTATTCTCTGTTTATCTGATATTCAAATCTAACTGCAAACTCTGTATTTTTATTTGCTAAATCTGGCAATTCTAAATAAGAGGCCATTCAACTGGGAAATTACAAGGTCTTTGTGATCTTTGAAAGATCAGTTTCCAAATGAGTTGAGGGGAAGCCAGATTACCAGAAGAAAAGGAGTGAATAATTATAAGGAAGGGGAGACAAGGATACAGCCCTTTCCCCAGAAATTGGATCTGAAAAGAAAGACATGTGTTGCTATTTTATTTTTTTACAGACTTTTTGGATATGCCCAAAATGGTAACAGCATTCAGTTAAATAAGTAAAGAAATCCATTTGGTTAACACCAGATATAATCATCTTAATAGACTGTGCCAGAGAATGACAGAAAACATATATCTGCCATTTTGTCTTTTAAACACACACAACAAATAAATAAATTAAATTAAATAATGAACACAAACGTATTTCACCATTTCTAATTCTTATATTTGAATTAAAATTCTGAGTAGCATAATTAATTTAGTTTTACCTCCTTAAACATTAAACAGAAAATACTTGTTTGGCTTGGTTAAAAAAAATTAAAGAAATAACAGACTGTGTCCAAAGAAATTGAAAAGATAAGAATCGAAAGAAGATATTTGCAACATACATACATAATCAAAACAAGCATTTGTATCCAGAAATAACTTCTAAACAGACAAGTAAAAGTCAACAACCCAGTAAATAATAAAATGGGCATAAAAAATAAACAGACATTTAACAAAAGGAGAAACACATAATCAGAAGCTCCAACTTTTTAGAAACAAGGGAAAATAATACGAAGTCCACTACAAGATACCATTTCACACCCACTGAACTGGCACAAAGTTGAAAGTCTAACTATACCAAAGGTTGGAGAAGATGTGGAGCAACAGGACCCATGAGCCACTGTTGGTGGGTGTGTGAACTGATTTACTGATTTTGGAAAACGGCTGACGGTACCTGGCAAAGTTGCATATGTTCATATTCCATTGATCAGTGATTCCACTTTTATACCCTGGAGAAAATTTTGCCTGTGAATATATATATATATATATATATATATATATACACACACACACACACACACACATACATATATATATATATACACGCACACACATATATATGGAAACAACATGGCTGTCAGTCAAAAAGGAGTAAATAGATAAATTGTGGTATATTTATGCAACCGAATACTCAACAACAGAGAGAACCGATGAGCTACATACATGTGAATGAATCTCACAAATAAAATTCTGAACACAGAAGCAGATCATAGAAAAAAGCACAAAATATTATACTTTTCCTTTAAAGGTAAAAAAAACTCATGAAATTAACACCATTTTGTTGGGGATATGTGTACACTAATATCCTTTTACTTACAGTTTTACTCTATATTTTTACAAACATATAGTACATATATGTATATATTTACAGCAAATATATTTGTGGACTGTAAAGAAAACTGTCAGGAAAAGGATAGGAATGATAAACACAAAAATCAAGACAGTGGTTACATCTGGAGTGAGGCAGAAGGATAAAAAAATATAGGGAGCTTCAAAAGGATTAGAGGAGTTTTCTGTCTTACACTAACGGAAAAACACAGAGGTAGTAATGTTATTGTTATAATTTACACTTACTCTATATGTATGAAATACTTCATAATTTTTTAAGAGAAATCTACATAAATTCTCATCAAATTCTCATCATTTCTTGCAGAAACTGAGTTTATTTGGGTAAAGATTGTGTAAGCCACACCCTTCAGCCCTCTTGGGTCAGCACATGGTGACAGACAGGTCAAGCCCACGGGGGCTTAGAGCCTTCTGAACATTATGCAGATTCAGCATAGCTGCGGACTTCTTGCATCCGTACTGATCACTGGCCTTACAGCTCTGTTTTGTGTTTAAGATTGAGCCTTTGAGAAACCACCCCACCCAGAATGTTACACAGAATCTCCAAAACATGTTTTTCAAGGGCTCTGAGAGCCAAAAATGATTTGGCATAATGACAAATGAACCAATGAGCCCTGGGTCCAGAGTAGTCGCTGATTTTAAAGACTCAGGTGTAGGATTTCAGAAATGGTGCAATCAGGTATTCTCCTTGGAATATATTTATATATAGGTATAAAGGAGATGATCAAACTGAACCCTTTTTCATCTTTATTTCATGCCAACTGGAGTCCATAAAAATCTAGATCCTGGAACTCACCAAGGGTCAGTTAATGGGGTCTGGCTGGCACCCTGCCTACTGCTCTCCACCAGGGCTAACGAGCTCAGTGAGGCTCCCATGCCTTCTCTCCTACACTCACCTCTGTGGCCGTCACCAGGTGTCCTGTCAACAAATCATGAGCAAGTGTCAAGACCTGACAATTGTCAGAGGGCCAACGCGTATCTCACTCACTGACTGGCTAAGACTCTAGACTTAAGGTGAATAAAAGACAATTCATTTTCCTTCTGAGGGAAGAAGGAGATTTTCATTTTCTGATACATATTACTTCAGGGATTACTTTTTTTTTCTTTCTTTCTTTTTTTTTTTTTTTTTTTTTACCATTCCTGATATTTGTCTTCAAAATAAAGTTACAAATAGAAGTGTCTCCTCAATAAACAGACTACATCTTAATTCTGACTGAATCTCACCAAGAACTCTCAGCACAGTGAATTAATCTTGCGTATCTATCACTGCCATTTTGTTCCTTGTCTCAGAGCTATGTAAGGTGGAGGACATTCCCAAACTACTGTGAAAAAGAACTAGAAACCAGTTTCAATAACTTGGCTGCTGTCATTTAAACAGATTTGTTTTTCCTGAGAATACTGAAAATCTTTCCTATAATCTCAGCATCCACCTCTCCCCCCTCCCCTTACAATGGTCATCTCCTCCTAATGCCAGTGGATCGGTATCCTGTTATCACTTGCTTTACTTTTCACATATCGCTTGAGTGCTTCAACTAGTGCTGTTTTCTTTCTTTATTTCTTTTTTAGGATTTTATTTATTTATCTGACAGAGAGAGAGAGAATGAGATAGAGAGAGCATAAGCGGGGGGTGGGGTAAAGGGAGAGGAGGAAGCAGGCTCCCCACAGAGCAGAGAGCCAGATACCAGGCTCGATCCCAGGACTCTGGCATCATGACCTGAGCTGAAGGCAGAACGCTTAACCCACTAAGCCACCAGGTGCCCCTGCTAGAGCTGTTTTCTACAAAACAATGTTCACGGGCTTTGTGACAGCAGTTCCCCACCTAGCACCAGTCTTGGTTCAAATCTGGGATTGTGGCCATGTTCTTGGTGAGTAAGGTAACAGAAATGTACCCTCTTGATAAACGAGGTAAAACAAAGCTCTGTTACAGTATGATTACTATAATAGCAGAAGTCTTAAGATGAGACTTCATAATACAGAAAGTTTTATCAAAGATTTTATGTAACAATTTTTGAACAGCCTAATGCAAAAGCAAGGAAAAAGGACAACAGCATAAAATCAAAACAAATCTAGCATTTACACAAGCATAGCTATAACATCAAGAATGAAAAAGCTATGTAGGTCATATTTGTATGGTCACTGATGAATATGAAGCTCTCGCCCTCTCTTTTCTAAGTTTTCCACTAGTTAAATGGGAACAGTAACTCCATTCACCTCCTGAGGATGTTGGAAGGATTCATGAGGCAATGCTTGTGAAACACTCAAAGTCCTTTCAATGAAAGATCCTATGTAAACACCACCTTGTACTGTTCTATCCAACCATAACCACACTCTGCTTGTTGAAAAAACCTCTATACCCCAAAAAGGAGAAGCGTACATTTCAGGTCCTATACTACTTGTAATTAGCTGACTCTGAGTAATAGGATGACATAAATAGATGGATAAAATTAAAAAAATTTATTTTGAGGTGTATGATATCTCATTCAATTTTCTTTCTTTCTCTCTACAGATTGCCTCCATAAATATTATTTTTAACACCAAAAGTTTATTTTTACTTAGCACCCAACTTTCAATGTCTCTGATTGCAGTGTTAGGGGCAATATCGAATACTAATTGAGAGTGCTTTGGATCACATCGCTCACCGGCCTGAGAAAGAGATTTCGTTAATAGAATGAAGAGAGGAAGCATGGGAAATGAAAAACTCTATTTTTATATGGGGGAAACGGCTATACACAATAAGGAAACTAAAACCCATATCACCTCAGTTACAAGAAGGAAAACAGAAAAGAAAAGAAACTTATGGTTGGTTCCAGATTTCTGCCCCACAGCTCCGTTTTGAAATTGCACCATGGATCTGATGTTACATCATCTGATTTATCTGGTCTCATGGTTCTCCTCTCCACCCTCAGGAATTCTGGGCAGTTCTTGTTTATGTCTAAAAAGATATAGCCATTACTCTACAGGGGCAGTCTTCTGTCCTTAGTTTCAGATACTTTTTTAAGAAAAATTCAAGGATCTTTTTCCAATGAAAACTATACTGAGAAACATAGTGTAAATATTATTTCATCCAAAAAACCTTAGTGAAATATTGCCCCACATATGAAGCCCTCTGCCCCCAAATGTGAGAAGGTGGAAAGATAGAAAGTATTCATGCAAATGTCAAACATATTAGTAGTTCACATTCAATTGTACTTATTAATAATTTATGGAGCTCCAGTATGAAGAATTGTGCTTGTTGCTTCAAGCAATACAATGATGATTTAGGGAAGACCTTGCTCTGGAGATTGAATTCCATCAGTGCAGGCAATAGGATAGGAATGGGGATAAAGAGGTACAATAAGCACACAAGGAAATACAGTCAAGAAGATATCAAGGAAAAGTACAAAATACATTGAGAATGACCAATGAAGACTTTTTATTTGATTGAGGTATAAGGAAAGTCTTCACGGAGAATGTGTTATTTGAACTGGACCTTGAAATACAGTTGAAATTTTATGAAAGATAATAGAAGAGGGGCACCTGGGTGGCTCAGTGGGTTAAGCCTCTGTCTTCGGCTCAGGTCATGGTCCCAAGGTCCTGGGATTGAGCCCCCCATAGAGCTCTCTTCAAGACAGGGAGCCTGCTTCCCCCTCTTTCTCTGTCTGCCTCTCTGCCTACTTGTAATCTCTCTCTCTCTCTCTCTCTCTCTCTCTCTGTCAAATAGATAAATAAAATTTTTTAAAAAAGATAATATAAGAGAGAAAATCCAAGACAAATGTAGGAAGAAATTTTTTTTTAAAGATTTTATTTATTTGAGAGAGAGAGAGAGAGAGAACACACAAGCAGAGGGATGGGACAGAGGCAGAGGAAGAAGCAGATTGTCCGCTGAGCAAGGAGCCCAACATGGGGCTCCATCCCAGGACCCGGGGATCATGACCTGAGCTGAAGGCAGAAGCTTAACCGACTAAGACACCCAGGTTCTCTGGAAGGAGAAATTTTTATGGTACATTTGGAGGACAGCAAGTAGTCAAGCACTGGTTACTTACACTGGAGTTGAGGATGATAGATGAAAATAGTGGAGGCTAAATTAGGACTTGCCTTGAAGCTCACGATAAAGAATAAGAACCCATTAAATGGACAAGGGAGCCACCAAGGTTTTGGAGTGGGAAAACAGCCTGATTCGAGCTATGCGTGAGTATAAAGAATTTGTCTACAGTTGTGTAGACCAATTATAGAAGGTGGGGGGAGGGGCGGTCCATGAGTAGAGAAACCAGTTAGAAAGTGTTTGCAGTATTCTAAGCAAGAAATAAGTCACTGGCAGGGTGGTGCTAAACCTGGGTATAGCAGTCTGCCTGAAAAAGAGATGTCACAGGTGGGATTCCGCAGGATACATACCAAGACTCTGAAATGTTTGTGCAGGGACTTCACTCAGGAGGGCTCTCAGAAGCATCTTGAAGGCAGTGGGGAAGTTAGCAGTGAGCAGAGAGAGGAGGGAAACTGAAATGCAGTCATAGCAGAGGACTGAGCCAATCCCAGAGGAGGTTCTGAAGCTGAGATGGCCCTTCAGAGGTCTCCAATGGAAGCAATGGATCTGGGCCATGTACCCACCAACTGGATTAGCCATTGGATGTAGGGAAAAGGAAAAGAGTTGTTGACGTGAAGTTTGCATGAATTGGCAGGTGACATAATATAAGGTAAAAGGAGAAAGAAAAGGTCAGAGCCAAAGCCAGGTTTAGGAGCATCTGAGAAATACCTAGAAATGCAGTGAAAGACCTGATTTGGGGGTGAAAGTGACAACTTCCACTGAAGACATACTGGCACGTTCTTACTTTCAATAACACGGTATCTAGGATCATACCGGAGAGGCTGTAGAGCCTACAGTTCATCATACTTGGGTTCATCCAGGTGTATTATTGAAAAAGAAAAGATAAAGATAACTTGAGTTCATATTAACAGCAAAAGAGCACTAGAGAATAGAAGAGGATTCCAGGTGGACATGCCATAAAAATTTGAAAATAAAAATTAAATTATCTCTATTTGTAAATGATATGATGGAATCCCTGGGAAACCATTCAGTGATAAGACAAAACAATAGAATCCATAAGATGTCAGCATACACAATTAATACATACAAATCAGTGCCCTTTAAATATACAAACCACAACTTATCAGAAAATTTAATGCTTTTGCAAGAGCCAAAAAAGAGATAAAATAATCAGGAATAAATTTAACACAAGTAACAAATTTAAATGAAACTTACATGAGGAAGATTTTGAAGCTTTAAATCCTAAAAGACATGAAGTTGACTTCAAAAAATGGAAACATTTCCCTTTCTCTTGGATAGGATGACTCAGCATTACAAAGATATTGATCAGTTCTCCTTGAGTTATATAAGCTTAATGCAATCCAATAAAAATACCAACAAGCCTTTGCTGGAGTTAGTCAAATTGGTTCTAAAATTCATATTTTTGGAAAAGGCAAGAATAGCTATGAAAATTCTGAAAAAAATAAAAAAGAGTCAGGTGAGGACTAGCCTACCAGATTTAAAAACACTAGAAAGTCCCTATAATTACAAAAATGTATATATGATACTCTAATATGAATAGAGAGGCCAAGGAATAGAACAAAAAAGTAGAACCAAATACATACCAAAGGTAAGGTCACTGATCTTATTAAATGGTGTTAAGGAAAATGTAACTTATTTAGAAAAAATTAAAGCTAGATCCGTACATCAGCATAAACTTCAAATACATTAGAGATTTAAATGTAAAACAGTAATTCAAGTAGTGAAAGAAAACATGGGTGAATAACTTTATAATCTGATGTTGGGGAAGCCTTCTAATTAGGATTCAAATCCAGACATGAAAAAAATACATGGAGAAGCATAGCTAAATAAATTTTAAAAAAAAATAACATGGCATGGCAAAAATTCATAAATAAAATTTTTAAGCTAATGACAAATTGAGAGAAAATATTTGCAATATGTATCACAAAGAAAGATCTAATCTACCTAATATATTAATGTCTATAAAAACACCAGGACAGAAACAACCCAAAACCTAACGTGGAAATGAGCAAAAAATAAAAGTTCACAAACACACACAAAGATATAAAAGAATACAAACATATGTAAAGATGTTCAACTTTACTCATAATGAAAGAAATACAAGTCAATGCTACACTAACTATATACGGAGATATTTTCTCACCTATCAGATGGGCGCAAATTCAAAGCTTGACAATACATTCCCTCACATCTTGCTTCTAAGAATGCAAGCTAGTACAAACTCTGTGAGGGAGAACTGAGCATTATCTAACAAAGCCACATATACACCCCTCTTTGATCCAACAATTTCATTTCTAGGAATCTACCCCAAAGACATGTCTTCACAAATCCAAAACAGCATAGGCACAAGGTTATTCACTGGGAAAAATTTTGTATTATCAAAATACTGGAAACAACCTAAATGCCCATCTCTGAGAGATAAGGGATTAAGCTATGCAACAGCCAAACATACAATGGAATACTAAGCAGCTTTAAAAAAAAAAAAAAAAAAAGGTGAGGAAAATCTCCCTTAATTGTTTTGGAGTAATATCCAGGACATATTTTTAAGTGCATAAATAAAGTTACAAAGAGAATGTATATAGTATGCTACATTTTATGTAAGAAAGATAAGCCCAAAATTAATGAAAATAATTATTTGTAGTTGGTGGGCAGAAAATAGCAGCAAGGATAGGGATGGAAATGAGACTTCACAATATGTATCTTTTTTTTTTCTTTTTACAAGTTTTTACTTTTGAACCATGTATGTGTTTTATTTATTAAGAAAATAAATTTTAATTTGAAAACGATCAAAGAAAAGCAAATCCCAAGTTTGAGGACAAATTGAAACAAATCAGTATCAAATTGATAATATAACAACATAATAATATTAATTTATGTAGTTTTTGAAAATAGTAACTCAGCCATCTGTAGCCTCTTTGTGAAGCAGTTCTCAACTGAGGAGGATTTTGCCCCCAGGGGACTTTTGATGATGTCTATAGATATTTATTATCACAACTGAGGGTTGAAAAGGGAGTACTGGCATCCAAAATCTAGAGGTTAGGGATGGGACTAAATATTCCACGATGCATATGACAGCCCCCAGAACCAATAATTATAGAGCTCAAAATGTCAGTAGTATCCAAGTTGAGAAACAGTATTTTGGTGAGAGAGAGTTGAAGAACCAAAACACAAAAAATCGTGAACAAATTTTGAACTTTACTATAGGTTTTTTGTTGGGAGAAGCACTGATGTAACAATTCTGAAAAACTTTTGTGACGATTATATGATATAGAGAATAAACAAATGTATCCATACTGTTGAGAACCAAGGTTCTCATTGCCCTAGAAAGAAGATATAAATATGGAGTGGTACAGAAGAGAAGTCCTGTGATTGGCGAGTATGAATTCCTGACGTAACAAAAAATAAAAAAGAAAGGTATCTTCTAGCTTTTCTCCCTGAAAGGGCCTGAGCTAATGACATCCCAGTAGCAATAAAGACACGTGACCCCCGGTCACCGTCTCTAAAGGCCATCATCCACAGAGAAGAACCAGGGTTCATTGGAGAACATGCCTACTCAAAGACTGAGCCACAAGGTGAGCCCGAATATCTGACTGAGCCAGAAAGTCCAGATGTGCTGAAGACCAGTGAGGATATGGTAAAGAAACAGGGGAGCTATCTTTTTTTTTTTTTTTAAAGATTTTATTTATTTATTTGACAGACAGATCACAAGTAGGCAGAAAGGCAGGCAGAGAGAGAAGGGAGGAAGCAGGCTCCCTGCTGAGCAGAGAGCCCGATGCGGGGCTCGATCCCAGGACCCTGGGATTGTGACCTGAGCCGAAGGCAGAGGCTTTAACCCACTGAGCCACCCAGGCGCCCCTACAGGGGAGCTATCTTGAAGGAGCTCACATAGGTCAAATTTGGAACAACGTGGACCTGAAAAAGAATACAGTGGTAACAGATTACAATACATTGAATCAAAAAAGAAACCACGAGTCCATGGTGTTAACTCAAAAAAATGGGGGAGTAATGAAATTTCACAGAATATTTCACAGAATATCACAGAATATTTCACAGAATATCACAGGATATTTCACAGAAAAATATCCAACAACTATAGAAGATATATTCACACTAGAAAATCACCATTGTGTAACTAGGAATGTAATCATTGATTCCACCCAGATCAGAAGTGGATGCTAACACCTTTGGGGAGGGTAAGAGGTCCAAACATTCTCAAAACACTATGCCACATGTTACTTCTTAGTTACAAAAGGAAAGTTTCCTTTACTTTTGTGAAATCTGGCATTCCTTCAACTTAATCCAAGAATCAAGCTTCACATCACCGGTGTTGGGACAAAGTGATGTTACATGCCTCCTGATGTGATGCAAAGGGAAGTAAACAGCATCACACAGGACCCTCTCCCACCCTACCTGTCTCCAGGCAACATAATGCAGGATAATGGGCTCTGAGTCAGGCAAACTTTGGTACCCATCCCAAAAGAGGAAATAACCAAAGGATTTTAAAAGACTATAGGAATGTGAAATATCATGCATGATTTGTCATTGGTTCCTGGAGTTTTAAATATAGTTTTAAAAGACATTAATGGGACAAATGGGAAGGTATGTGGATTGTTAAATATTATTTTCTTAATAGTAAATATATTTCTTAGGATAATGTATTGTGAGTATGTAGAAAAGTATTCTTGTTCTTGGGAAATATATGCTGAAATATTTTAGGAAAGGAGTACCTGGCCAGCTCAGTTGATAGAGAACTCAACTTTTGATCTTGGGATTGCTAGTTTAAGCCACATGTTGGGCGCAGAGCCTGCTTTAAAAAAAAAAAAAAAAAAAGGTACTTAAGGATGAACTGCTATGATGTCTTCAACTTGCTTTCAGGAGTTCGTAGAAAGAGAGAGAGAGACAGAAAGAGAGAGTAGATATGGCAAAATTTTAACAACTGGTGCATCTAGGTAAGGAATTTCCTTTGTCAACTTTTCTACAAATTTTAAGTGGTTCATTTTTTTAAAAAGTGATGGAAAAAAAGACTTATTTGAATCCATGAGTTGATCAAGAACCAATACACTATTTAAAAACTGGTAAAGGGAAGAAATCAAGCATTTATTCTGCTTTCCCTAAAAGAACTGTAACTCAGCATCAACAAAGAATGAATTAGGGAAGTTTCTCTACGTGGAAGCCTTCTGTATAAAAAATGAGTAGCACCATTGGCAACCCCTAATGACTTAATGAATCTAGGCATAATTATCAATGACTGCCAAATTGTTGAAAAGAGAATTACCGGAAAGTGTGTGTCTTCCGCAAGAATTAGACACACCACCACCACCTATGAAATAGTGTTGCCAAAACAAAACAAAACAAAACAACCCAAATTGAACCTGACCAAGCTTCTAGATCCATCAATACGTAGGAAAAACAAGGGACAGAGAAGAAAAGGAAACATCACCAGGAAAATGCAATCAGCTACACGGAGAAGAGTTTCCTGAGAAAGCTACAGGACAACCAATTCTGTTCTTTCCCAATCTAACTGTGGAGAAGGAGAGCCATAGATTATCAGAAACTTAAATGACAAGAGCAACCTACTGCAATTGATGCACCTTAGTTTGAGTTCTAATTCATACACATTTATGAAGGTTGGGGGGGAATTGTATGAGAAACAACTGGAAAATGTAAACATTGCTGGGATGTTCAATGATGTTGAGGAATGATTTTAGGTATTTTGGGATATGATAATGGTACTTTGTGTGGTTTTTGTTTTGCTTTGTTTTTTAAGATTTTATTTATTTATTTGACAGAGAAAGAGAGCACAAGCAGATGGCGCGGCAGGCAGAGGAAGAGGGAGAAGCAGACTCCCTGATGAGCAGAGAGCCCAAGGTGAGACTCCATCCCAGGACCCTGAGATCATGACCTGAGCCAAAATGCATATGCTTAACCAACTGAGCCACCCAAGAGCCCCTGATTGTAAGTTTTTAAAGAGTTGTTATCTTTTGGAGATCTACCCTGAAATATTTATGGAGGAAATAATATAATATGCTGGGAATTCACTTAATAATGCAGAAAGATGTGTAAATGGAACCAGAAAGTCTATGAGTTGGCATTTGTTGAAAGTGTGTAAAGAGTACATGGATGTTAATTTATTTAATTCTGAAAACAGTTAGTTATTTGATTTTTTTTTAAATAAAAGATTAACTGAAAGAGTAAAACAAAGACAGCATTGGAGACAAAAAAGCAGAAGGAGGCAGGTGCGCTGCTTTCACTGAACTCCTACCTCAGATCACCTCCTGTTACAGCCTTGTCTACAGTATCACATCAAATGCTCACGATGTTATACCAAGGCTGGTGGGTATTGTAGAAATTAAGCAGCTCTCCCAGGTTCAAATCTCAGTTCTGCCACCCCATGTTGAGCCAGTTAGCCTCCATTTCCTTATCTCTACAATGGGGATGACAATAAAGTCTACCTTATAAGGTTGTAGGGAAGGTTAAACAGTGAGTTATTTTAAGTCAAATGCTTAGGACACTCCCTGGTGCAGAGTGACACAATGTAAATATTAGTGCTTATTACTAAAGAGTGATAGAACTAGCTGAACCAGAGCCTATTATCCCCCATGATGCTGCCCTGAGGATCATGTGTGTGTGTGTGGATGTGTATCAGGTTTTTAGTACCCTGGGCCAAAGCCACTTTGTCCACCCTGTTGGACACACCCTGAATTGTGTTCAAATATCAGCAGCAGAGTTTCAAATATACCAAGAAAGAAATATAGGTGTTAACAGAATCTTCTACAGTAACTTTGGCAAATACTCATTCATTTGTTCATTCAATACACGTTTACTGAGACTGGTTCTGCAATAGATTTTAGGGACTTAATGTGTCTAAGTTGAAGTGGACACAGCTGCTGTCCTCACAAATTCACTGACGAGGCACCATGCTTGAAGTTCCACCATCCAGCTGCTTAGGAAGCAAAGAATACCAAGTAGAGCAGAAAGAGGGACTGAGCTGATCGATCTGTCCTCCGAGGCCAACCCCGTAATGGCCACCATACAGTATGTCCAGGATCTAGCCAATTCAAGTATGGTTCTGGAAGTCATTGGCACTAGTTAGCTCCAAACCAAGGAGCAGATCCCATCTCTGGGATGGGATTGCCTGGTGACTCCAGGCAATGATTGATTGTGTAGAAACCAGCTGGGAGCAAGAGAGAATTTTCCTGAATTCTGTCCACCTATGTAAGAATTTTCTTAAATAGTTGAGGAATGAGGGGAAGATTCTAATCCCAGGAAGGATAACTGGTAAGAATAAAATAAAAGATATTTGGGTTTAATCACACTGGCAGTGTCCTAGTCCTAAGGGGTTTGTGCTTCCAGCCAGGAGAAGTAGGGAAACTACAACATTGTGAATGTCAGAACCAAGTTCTGAGACCTAGGCCATGTAGGATGGGAGCAGGGAGTCCTGTACCACAGCGGCTGTTTGAGTGTTCAGTGCAGCCCCCTATATTCCACTTGTTTCCCAGAGCCAGACCCTGAGACAAGAATTCCTTCTGTACAGGTGACTTACTAAGAATTTCTCCCAAGAGAAACCAAACAGGGAATGAAGAAAATTGGAACAGGCAAGAAAAAGAACTTCTTTTTCAATAGCCAAATAAGGGTACCATTTCAGACAAAGTCCCAGAGTGTAGGTTCAGCTGGATCCTACATGACTCCTAGTCTATATTTTGCCTCAGAGTTTGTCCCAACTAGAGGCAAGAGAGCTGGCTCTTCTGCTCCTATCATACTATCACTGGCTAAGGACCATCCCTGAGGAACCTAAGCCTCCAGGCATTTGTAGCTCTTTGCACTTATGGCCAAAATGGTTCAGGTGGCCTCTGAAGGCAGTCTCAAGTTGGACTTGACAATGAAAAGATAACACAGAAGTCAGGAGAGGACACAGGCTATTAAAAGTGTTCTGAAGAGCTCTGGGCCAAGTACTAGTAGTGGCCACCTCATGCCTATACTCAAGATCCTGGGTCTAATTGACAGTAAAGAATAATTTGGGAGGATGTCCATGGGCCTAGTCATTGTGAGCACGCTATACATCATTAGCATGCATCTCAAAAATTACTTGCTACTTCCAAGTATAATAGAGCTAAGCTGCTGACAGATGGGGACTTGGAGAGTTGACTCAGACATGGGTAACACGGGGCAATGGGTGCAGGGTGTGAGCTTTCCCCTACATCCACTGCTTGCAGTCACACAGACTGTTCTGTTGCCCTCAGAGCCCCTAAAAGCCCAGTTTGACAAGCTCACTGCCTTTTTCCAGTATTTCCAACCAGCAAGCGAGATTTGGAATCATATCCATTGGGTGAAATAATAGGAATTTACAGAACCTTAAACGTCTTCATAGAATTGACATAAGGTTTTCGTAAACTTGACCCCAAAGTCAGTAAGAAAAATGCCACTCGGCTTACTCAGTCATTATTCTTCCTGTGTCTCTTGGATATTTACTTTGTGTTTGGGCCCGTGTCATGGGTGCTGGTTGATCCCAGACCCATTCTTGAGACACTCAGATCTCTCCCCCTTCCTTTCAGATCTATCCCTTGAAGCTGGATACTGCTCCTAACTCTCATTTCTTCATATTACATCAGAGGTCTCATATTAGGCTCGTGAAATTTTGACATCAGAAGTTAGAGTGATCTGTGATAGCAGAATAAGAATGTGCTGGTTTATATGTGTTTGTTGGACGGGAGTAGGGAGTAGGAGGTGGCGGTGTTAATTCTGGAAGGCAAAGGAGAAAAGATTGTCTGCTTTAAGAGTAGAGTAGAGCCATAGATAGACAAGTCAATAATACCTCAGGAGGGCACAGCTGAAGGGGAGAGCAAGACTCGCAGAAACTGAAATGGCTGAGGCCAAAAATTATACTCATGATGACATTAAGGCCAAACCAGAGAGGAGATCCCATAGGTAGTCAAAAGGGTAAAAACACTGCTCAAAAAACATCCCTCCATAGCCTTATCATTTTTTTTTTTTTTTTGCCTTTAGCACAGGGAAATGCAGTACTATTTCTTTAACCCTAAAAATTGAGAAATCTAGAAGTAATAGCTTCAACCCTTTAACCTCAACATTGATCAACACAAAAGACTCTACATTGTGCACTCATTCACCAGTGACTAAAAATGACATAATCTACTCTACCTGTACTGCCAATCTTCCCCTTTGAATCACTGTGGTAAGTAATGCTACTTCCTGAAAAGATTATGGTCATTCCAACAAGCGCAAGTTACTCTTACCTGTTTTTAATAGAGTCACTGTTCCAGAAGCATGTTCAATAAATTGCTTATAATTGTCCTTTGCCCTTCAGGCTGGTGAATACTCTTCAGGCTGGTGAATATTTAAGGCAAGACTACATACATTATGGATCTCCTGATAGATATGTGTGATAGTACCAATAACATAGTCTGTCAAAAAAAAAAAAAAAACTGACCAAGTGTCTATATCTTACTACTACTTTAAAGAAAATGCAAGTTCAAAGGAACATGTTAGTTTACATTCTTGAAATTACATCTATTGTATCTGTATGGTGGAAATACTATGTAATGGTATGCTAGTGAACATCTCTTCTCACTCCATTTCCTGTGACCTCATGCTGATAGCTTAAAATTGGCCATGGTGGGAGTATCTACACCATGGAAAGTGAGAAGTGTTATAAATCAGGGCTTTCATTTCCTGAGAGTCCATTGTTAAACACTCAACAATATACCAAGGCCTTAGCCAATACCCCAAAATGTGCATTATTAACAACACCCAACTTAAGAAAAAGAATGGCAGAGGGCAAGTCAAGGAGGAAAGTAGCAGTGATCTTATGTGACTGCAGTTAAAATATCCTATTTTCCAATTTTACAAAGACCACTGCTAGAACCCATCCCGGAACTACAGGGTAATCAGCCTTAAAGCATAACCTTCATTCATTTCTTGATCTAGTTAGCTGATTCTATTAAGTCATTCAAATCTTGTTCAAATGTCACCTCATCAAAAAGTTTTCTCTAACCACTGTAGCTGACCACTCTCTTTGTCATTCTCTACCCCTAAAACTGTTCTATTTTTCTTCAGAACACTTACCACTACCTAGGATTACATTATCTACCCATAGATAATGATAACAGAATAACAGAAAAACAGAACACATAACAGATAGCAGAACACAGATTCTGTTCTGTTTTGTTCAACGTAGTATCCCAGCACTAAGCACAGTACCTGGCAGGTTCTCAACAAACTTGAAGTGCATGGAAGGATGTCTATAAATTATTGTTGAATAGGGAAAGAAAAACACGTTGCAGAGAGAGAGAGTCAATCCTCTTTATTAATAGATTCTGTATTTGTGAATCTGCCTACCCATTAAAATATATTTCTAACCCAAAAATCAATGCTCACAGCACGTTGCTCATTCACAGATATACATAGAGCAGTGAAAATTGTGAATCACATAATGTGCATGTTTCCAGCTGAGGTTGAACAAGGTGATGCTCTGTCTTTCAGCTCTTGCTTTACAAACACATGTCCTTCCTATGATCTATTTGCTACATTTTTTTTTCATTTGATTTTGCCATTTTAAAAAAAGATTATTTATTTATTTGAGAGAGAGTGAGAGCATGAGTGCAGTGGCAGGAGTCGGGGTGAAGTGGGAGAGGGAGAAGCAGGCTCCCCACTGAGCAGAGAGCTCAGCTTGATCAAGCACTGCATTGATCATAGGACCCTGAGATCATGACCTGAGCAGAAGGCAGAAGCTTAATGGACTGAACCACCCTGAACTCCCCTGATTTTACTGTTTAAAATGGCCCCCCAAGTAGTACTTAAGAGCTGTCTGGTGTTCTTAAGCACAAGAAGTGCATAAGAGAAAATATGTGTGTTAGATGAGCTTTGTTCAGACCTGAGTTACAGTGTTGTTGGCCATGAGTTCAGTATTAAAGAGTTAATAGGATATATCAAGGGGCACCCGGGTGGCTCAGGTCATGATCCCAGGGTCCTGGAATTGAGCCCCGCGTCAGGATCCCTGCTCAGCAGAGTCTGCTTCTCCCTCTCCCTCTGCAGTTCACCCTGTTTGCACGTTCTTGCTCTCTCTCTGTCTCTCTCTGTCTCTGTCAAATAAATAAATAAAATACTATATATATATACACATATATATACACACATATATATTTATATATGTGTGTATATATATATGGTGTCTTTAGACAGAAATACATCTAAAACAGGTATTTTTATTGATCAGTTGATGAAAATGTTGTGACCAGAGGCTCACAGGAACCTAACTCTGAATTTCCCCTAGGAGCAATGGTTCGGTATTCACTAATTTAGTGTTAAGAGCAATTTTTTAGAATGTAACTATTGCAAACAATAATAACTGACTGTATATAGTATATTCCATTTGTTTTAAGAAAATATGAGAGATAGCTAGATGGATAGATGATTGATTGATTGAAAGATAGATAGATGGATAAATAGATATAAAGGTAAATTTGTAAAGACATAGAAAAATACTGGAACCATATATGTCAAACTCTTAGCTCTGGGGAGTGGGATTAAGGGGATATAGAAAGTTTCACTTCGTGCCCTGTATTATATTTCTGTATTTTTTAAATATTTCAATAAGTAATTATAATTTCGCTAATTTTTCAAGAAATATTTTTAACAAAATTAAAATAATAAATTCTTGGGGGACATGGATGGCTTAGTCAGTTAAGCATCCAACTCTTGCTATCAGCTCAGGTCATGATCTCAAGGTCAGGAGATCAAGCCCCAGACCGACTCCACACTGGGTATGGAGCCTGCTTAAGATTCTCTCTCTCCCTCTCACCTCTACCTCTACCCCTCCACCCTCTACCTCTCTCCCTCTCAAAACAAACAAACAATTAATTCCTCTTTAAAAATACTCATAAACTTAAGCAGGAACAAGGTAAAAAGCTCATGTAATCTTTGGATATTTTCATTTGGAAAGGAACATCAACAAGAAAGTACGGAAAATAACAACCACCAGAAAAGTGATATAAGAGGTAAAACGGTGTAAGAAAACATCAACATTTCTTCACCAAAGTGCTATACAAGTATGTGCACAAAAAAAGGACCGATATCTGTGCAAACGAAGCTGCCTTTGCACCAGCAACAATGTGAATGAAAAAACATGTAAGAAAAGAGGAGGGTCATCAGGTTTGACCTAACTCACATCATCAAAGGAGAACCAAGTCAGACAAACAAAACAGGAACACAAAAGCTTAAAGCAAACAGAACTATCTAATTCATAATATAGCGAAAATAAACAGACGCTAGAGCAAAGGGATCTTCCTGGATTTGACTGTTCTCCACATTCTATATTTAAGCAGCTAGACATTTTCTTAAGTAGCATCCTATCCAACCTTTACAAAAATATTGGGCTTCTCATGAGAAATTGCTTTTTCTTTTCTTCACAAATGAAATACATCATCTGCTTGAACTTGGTTATTCTCTATAAGAGTGGGTCATTTTTCATACACTGCTGGACACTGAGTAAAGACAGGAGTGCTGCTAACTTATTCCAGGCATAAGAAACTCCACGCATGCACAGGTAGATGGAGAAACAAGATTTAGTGTCCATTCCTAACACAGTGCCTGAGGGGTAAAGGCTATTCTCAGAGTTGGAATTGTTGTTCTTGTTTCATGAGCAGAAACTCATGAGGTAAGAAGAATCTGGGTGATGCTTTCCCTCTCCTCCTCATAGACAACAGCAATAGAGATCAGCCCTAGGTGGCCTTAGAATCAGTAAAAGAGCCTTTCAGCCAGAACCGCCAACTTCCAGTAATTTGTCAAAATGACCAACCCAAAGGGGAAGAGGAGAGGAACCCCCTCTATGTTCTCCCAGCCTTTTAGGAAACGAGGAGTCGTTCCTTGGGCCACGCACATGTGAATCTACAAGAAAGGTGATATTGTGGACATTAAGAGAACGGGCATTGTTCGAGGAGGAATGACCCACAAATATTAGCACGGCAAAACTGGAAGAGTCTACAGTGTTACCCAGCATGCTGTTGGCAGTGTTGTAAACAAACAAGTTAAGGGCAAGATTCTGGCCAGAGTATCAAGGTAAGCATTGAGCATATTAAGCACTCAAAGAGCCGAGACAGCTTCCTGAAGCGCATGAAGGAAAATGAGAAGAAAAAGAAGGAAGCCAAAGAGAAAACTCTGGGGGTCAGCGGAAGCACCAGCCTGCCCCACCCAGAGAAGCACACTTTGGGGAAACTGATGGAAAGGAACCTGAGCTGCTGGAACCCATTCCCCATTAATTCATGGCATGATAAATTAAAAAAAAAAAAAAAAAGTCCTCAAGACTGTAAAACAAAAAAACAAAAAAACAAAACAAAAAAAAAAAAACAAAGAATCAGCAAAAGGTTAACACTACTCTCCCCAGCTCCTGACTCCTTGTGCCCTTTCCCACCACCATTCCCATTAGTTCTTTGTTCCATGGGGCTCCCTGTAAGGTACCACTTTTAAAATGAATTCTGTGGATTAAACATTTGGACTGATAGATTCCTAATGAACCCAAGTGTAAGAGAATCTAGACCATCAGAAGGGCCATCTTGGAGCTTCTGCCCTGGAAGACGAGAGAAGCTGAAGGGGTAACTCTCCAGTGGGAAACTGCTGTGGTTCAAGAGTGTCACTCAGGAAGATGCCCTTATATGACGCTGGGTCAATGTTTTTACCACCACAGACTTGACTGGCATACTCTGCGATCATCCACCCAAAAAAGCCATACAATTGCCCTCTGAAGTCATATATTGTATAACATGTCACAGAACAGAAATTAGGAATCTTCAAATGAGAGCTTTTCCCAAAAGAGCCACAGGTAGCATGAGTACATGCCTGGTTAATGGGCATGAAATTGTACTATATTTCTTTCCCAAGTACATTTGTTTCCTTAAACAGGCAAAATTTCTTTAATTAAAAAAAAGTTTCCAGGGCATTTATTGACCCTTCATCGTGAACATTTATATTAATGGTTGAGAATAAAATGTGAGCATTTAAGGAGAGAAAAAAAATCACTATGCAAGCTAATCTCACACCAAGCCTGAAGCCAAGCTAATTGAATTTTAAGTATGGTAGTGAGTTCCTCCTTCTTCACACCGCTAATATATTTCACTGAATATAGAAATAATCTTTCACTGTGTATTTTAAAAACACACAAATAGACAACAGTATGGCTCACAGATAGACTAAGGAATGGCTTCTCCTGGGGTTTTTGTTCTCCATCTCTCTTTATAAGTCCACAAGAAAGAAAAAAAAAATGGATGGACCTTTATCAGAACCTGACCTAGACCATTTTTGGGGCAGAAAAAATGAGGAAACCTTCTAGAAGGCATCACTAATACTCAGTAAAACAAATACGTTTCAAGAGCTCAGAGTTAAATTCATCTAATGAGCCGATAATGAAACATTTTTTTCTAGGACTATTTGCCTGAGGGATTTAAGGCTTTGTTATTGGAAAATAAGAAATTCTAGACTCTGAGAAAGGCCACTTGGCCCAGCATGGCTAAATCATTCCAATTCCCTGATTCTAGCTCCCTATAGTTTCTCAATTTACAAATTCATCTAGTCATCCTTTTGGAAAAATAAAACTATGTTTCTAGCCTCTCTAGAGTTTTTTGGCAACTGCTTATTTGTGACATTTATCCTCCAGGTGAGACCATTTTTGACAATAGCATCTTTTTTCTCCTACTGTCCTATTTGTATAAGGTCAGATTGGCCTCTATACTGTGAGCATGAAGAGCTTAATTGGAACAATATTATTATCCTTCACATTTACAGAAATATACTTGGCCTCTGCAAAGTGTCATTTTCCTCAGAGAGAATAAGCTGCTTCCTTATTAAGCCCTTTGGAAAAACAGAAATAGTTCTTCTGAACCCTTTGGTGTTGGCAAGGCATTCCACCGTGTTGCTCTTAAAGTAAAAGAACAGAAGAAACACAGTGGTCTTGAAATTTTACTCTAAAATGTCCTCAAATTAAAATCTTAAAAATCACTGAGTCAGTCTTGGAATTGGTAGGTTTCCGAGGAAAAATACCGTCCAACCCGCACAGGAAGGGATTTGGTTTCCAAGCAGGCAGGATCTACCCCTCCTGTCATCTGCATGTGTGACTCTATCTTGTCCCATTAGAAACACAATTTCACCCATTCCTACAACTTCAGCTCCCTCGTAGGAAAGGATCTCACAATTCTACGCAGCCACATTCCCTGACTCTCTTTCCTTCCAAGTTGTAGCCAGAAAGACCACAAGCAGAAATACCACCTTCTCAAGATCAAAACTAATGGGACCATTTGCTTTCTTAATTCTTCTTATCATTCCACTGTTCAGATTCTTCTCAATGGTGTTCCCATCTGTTACTCCACTTCAGCTTTTACTTTATCACTGTGTCCCCAACTACTGCGTCTTTCTCAGTTTCCCCACTCTCCCCTTCAATGATATTACCTTTCTCTTAGTCTTTTGGTCATCAGATCATCTAGCTGTTTTTCACGGCCTCTTCTCTTGTCTTCTAGGTTCAGTATCTTGCCAACTCTCCCTCTAGGGTATGGCTCTGTCTCCTCCACTTCCTCTGTGCTCCTGCAACCACTGCCCAGCTGCACGTATCCTTCTTCTACTGGTAAACCCTAATTTGTGGTATTCAATTTACCTGCATCCAACCCCCTCCCCCCATCTCATCCATTTTCAACCCATCGTACTCTGTGCAGCCATCTCTTCCTAAAATTCCATTTTCGGTATTTTGTCCTCTGGTCCTGCCTATTCCAGGCACCTGCAGCCACGCTTCATAGTCTACACTGAAACAACAGCAACGGCCATCTAGTAGCTGAGGACCTGCCACAACCATACCAGGTACTAGGCACATTGTTTTACATACATTATATTTAGTTCTCTCTACAACCTTAAGAGTTGAGTTTTGTCATTCCCATTTTTATCGCAGAGAAGACTGAGCCTTAAAATAGCTAAGCGACCCTTCCAGTAATGACTAGCGCTGAATGAGAATGTTCATCAGTTTGCCTTCAAACCCATGCTTTTCCCTGATTATGAAGGTCTTCGATTGCCTAACGGATCTCCCTGAACTCTTGCAGCCTGCAATTTCAACATCCTCACAACCTGACCCGATCCACCGCTAACCTTGTGCTCTGAAGGATGGTGATTAAGGTCGCGCACTCTGGAAGCAGCTTGTCTGGGTTCCGGTCTTGGCTCCACAGCTCACCAGTTCGGCCAGTTACAGTGAGCGACTCTACCTCTCTGCACCTCCACTTTCTCATAAATTCTGATTTCGGCACTCATCTCAGAGAAATGGGAGATTAAATGAGACAACGCCTCTCTTTACATGATCCCATCTGCTTCCCTGCCAAGAATGATCTTCCTTCCCCTTTCAACTTAAGAAGATGCAACACAAGCTCACCACTAACTCTTGGTAATTAATCTCATTTTCATAATATTTCCTGTAGCTAAAGTTCCCTCATTTCATCTGAAGTGTCTCACAAACATCTCTAGACTATACGTCACGTTATCTTGCTCTTGATCAGATATTATCTCGTGTTGTTCTTTTGTTCTTATCCACCATTTTTCTCTTCTCAAAATGGTTATAAATTTCAAAGGATGCAGACATTATCTCCTGTGTGCCTCACAATAAGAACTTAGTATGGTGCTGAGCACAAAATGCTTTGCGCCAAGCTGAGAACCTCAGACTTATATTTCATAAATTATTATTTACTAACCATGATATCTGTCACATTTCCTTCTTTCTTCTCTTTGTGGTGGTCAAATTCCTCCTCTAAGATTCTAATCATCTCCAGCCTTGATCCTAATGTCCCAACCCCACCACCTCAGGAATTCGCTCCCTCATTCAGGACCAGGAACGGGGACTACAGGCAGGCCAGCGTGACTGGAAGAGGAAAAGGTGAGAGGACATGGAGCAAGCCTAAGCCTGAGAAGCAGGCAGAGCCAGCACAGGCAGAACCCATCCGTTTCCCTTGTCCTATTTTAAGACAGAGCATGGTGGCCAAAAACGCTCATTCTGGAGCTAGGCTACTGGGGTCTGAACCCTGACCGTATCACTATGGGCTGATTACTCTTCCTTTGGGCCTTGATTGCCTGACCAATACCATGAGAAAAAATATGAAGTTGGTGTGACTGTCAGATTCCTAGGAAACAGATTCTGAGATAAAAATTGGTGTATCGAGTTCTCTCAGGAAAAACATCAGAAAGGCAGGGAGGGAAGGCAGTTTGAGAAAACGGTGAAGTGGAACTGGAACATGGTGGCAACAGAGCCTCAGCTGTTCCTACAAAGAGCTCTGAGGCTACAATGGCCCTGCAGACATATCCTGAATCGAGGCAAGTCAACCGGACCTTTGTACCCCTAAATGGACCAATCGTTGGATGCAGGCTACCCCTGGATGGATATGTAACCTTGGGCCTGGCAGTTCCTTTCTGCCAAGGGTAATTTACAGAGAGGAATTGAGATAAAAGCTGTCAGCAAACAACCCCTCGGGAAATGAGAGAACAGACGCTTTGTCCTAGAGGGGAGATCTGCTGGACACACTACAGCATCCACTACAGTTGGTATAAAGATTAAATGAATTAACATCTACAAATCACTTAGCATGGTATCTGATACACTTTAGCCCAGCGTAAGTGTTGGCTGTTACATCAGCTTCATTGCCTACAAGGCCTCTTTGCTTTACCTCAAGATTTCCTGACTAAAATTTTAAAAGAAAGGTGACGGTACTTTTATTTTTTTTATTTCAATACCTTAGCAGCTAAACACTATAAATATTTATGCATTTTTTGATGATTTCTGGGTTTGCCTTTACCTATTACATAATGCTTTAGCTTGTTGTACTTTCAAAATGTTTATTTCCATACTGTCTATCACAGCTTAAGGCAAATAGAGGAGAACAGTATCTTCTTAACTAAACATGGGCATCCCTAAACACATACAGAGCAACTACTGGTTATTTAAAGAGTAAATTAATACAGATAGCCTTGGAGAAAAAGATGACTTTTTCTAAAAATGCCAAACTGAGGGGCATACTTAAATGTCAATGCCAAGAAGACTAGAACTTGGCAAATCTCTGAATGGATACCCTTCCAGCCACACTCTGGGACCTCCCTCTCCTTCTGACAATATCCCTGAGGCACTGATCTTCTTCATCTTGAGCCCTAGATACCCAGAAACCAGAGTTTGGGGACTCTGGTGCTGTTAGTGCAGGGAGACTGATATATGTATGTAGCTACCAAACTTCGAATTTAGCAAAAAGTGGTAGTATGTATCTCTCCCCATATATACCACAATCCCTCAAAATAATGTAATGCTCTGATTCACAACATCTAATCTTATTTAATAACATTACTGAATAAATATGTAGTTTTCTACACCATGAATTTTCTTAATCAATGTTTAACAAATGTATAACTATTATATATTTCATGGTAGGAAAACATTTCAGTACTCAATTTCTAGAGCTTCACATTCTTCCTTATCCTCCGCACCATGTGTCTTCTTCAACCGAAAGGCATCGGAAATAGGGATTTCCCCTTGAGGTTAGAAACAATATCTTACTTATCTATGTATTTCTACAGTACCTTGTACACAGTAGGAAAAGCAAAAGAAAAATCACCATTTGACAAGTATTAATTGCATACAGACACTGAGCTAAGTGCTAGAAATATAATCCTAAACTAAATACATAAATTCTCTATTCCCATGTGGAGAACAAACTAGTCGAAGAAACAAACCATTAAAGAAATATATCTCTTACACCTTTTCTTTTTTCTCTTATACTTTTGATAAATGATGTTAAAGAAAAATCAGGATGTGATAAGTGATTATGTTAGGGGAAGTTGTTTCAGATTGGGTGGGCAGGAGAAAAGAAGGAGATGACTGAAAAGAAGCAGAAGCCAGTTGGGATGGAAAGAAGGAGGAGGAATTAGCCAACAAGATGTGGGTGGAGGACTCCAGGCAGAGGATACACCATGTGTAAGGAAATGAAGGAATCTTTGGGGTTACCGTTGGTGGAGGGACAGAACTATTTACAATTTAGAATGCAATTCAGAGATAAATTTGATTGAAAGCTTAACATGCAGGTTTTCAAAACTTGGCTTACTTCGTAAACAATTCTAAAACAACACATTTTTGGATTGACAGTGAAAGATTTAATTTTTTTTTGAAGATTTTATTTATATATTTGACAGAGAGAGAGAACAAAGGCAGGCTGAGCAGCAGGCAGAGGGAGAGGGAGAAGCAAACTCCTCGCTGAGCAGGGAGCTTGGCGTGGGACTCCATCCCAGGACCGTGGAACCATGACTGAGCTGAAGGCAGATGCTGAACCCACTGAGCCACCCAGGCACCCTGTAGAATATTTATTTCATGAAGGATCAATCACCGTGGTAAATGTTAAGAATACAAGGTAAAGGAGAGAGTGTTTGTCCTCTAGGAGCTTACATTGCAGCAAGAGGAAGTCAACAGTCACATGAAGATGGGTAAGTGCTGGGGAAAGGGCAAGTGCAGAGAGTGAAGACGACTCAGAAGGGACCACTGACTTTAAGGAGTGCCTCCTGCCAGCAAAGAGCATATAATTGGACATGCGCACTGGGGTAACTGCTACCATAGTGGGCTGAGCAAAAAGATCAGGATCCCTCAAGGGAGAGGATTTGCCTGCCTGCAAATACTGGGATGCCTGAGAGGAGGTCGTGACCCAGGAGAAGGTCCTGGAAAGAGGACAGAATAGGAGGGGACATTTGAAGGAGATGACCATTTAAACCTTAAAAGGTTTTTTTTTTAAAAGAAGTGAAATTAATTGAATTGGTAAAAGTAAAAGCAAACAATTCCATACCACGTTAAAAGTAAATCCATGTGATTCGGCGTTATTTCATTTACTTGTTCACAATGGGCTGCTTTTCTCAACTCAGTGACAGTGTGTGTTTTTTCCGTTTACTCCGTTGTTTCTGTTTCCATCCGACTTTTCCTCAAATTTAGCAGAATTCATCTGCCAAATCACAAGAAAGCCAGTATGTATGGACCTTATCATATGTGCCCCATACATTTTGTAAAATAATGCTAACACTAATAATGGAAACCACACTATCTCCGCCTTTCCTGAGTGCTGTGGCTTTGATAGCAGACTCTTTACAATGTCTTGGCATTTTAGATGGCGTTCATTTTGAGGTTTTGTTTGTTATCTCTTCAGACAGGACCCTCAGTCCTGGCTCTTCCTTAATCAGCTGAACTGTTGAATGGTAAAAGCCTCTTTTCCTTGGGGAACTAGAACACTGTAACATAATCTTTCTGCCATTCCCAACAAAAGACTGTGTCACCTGACTCCCACAGCCTCTGGTGGCCCTAAGTTTTTAAGTACTGATTCCACACACTTGTGAGTAAGAGAGGAACCCCCAAGGAAAGAAGAACAAAAGGCTGGAGGGGTAAAAAGCAGAAAACCAGAGAGAAGAAGCAGAAGAACTAGAAGGAACACTTTACAACTTCGGAAAATAGTCAGCAGAGAATGTCAAGGAACCCGAATCCCTTCTCTGTCATGTAAGTTACCGGAGTTTCTAAAGTCAGAGAAGTATTTGCACCCACTTCTTTAAAATGTTGGTCACATTTTATAATGACCAGGTATTCCCAGATATCTAAATGACTCGCATATTTCAGGAGATCAATTCAGTTCTGATCACAGTTTCAAATCCACTGGCAACTCCGCGAATACTACTCAGTGGGCTTGTACAAAAAGCAAACCGTCTCCTGGAGAACTCCGTATACTTCACCTTGATTAATCAACATGCAAGGTAAGAAAAAGGTATAGAAATTACTGCTATTTGCACTTTGAATTCAAAGAAAGTGCTAGACAAATGTATTCTCATCTCTAAGGTCAAACAGCCAATCAAGGACAAAGGCAAGACCAGCTGCCCTGCCTCGCCCTATGGATTCACCTTGTTTCCCTCCCTATCACAAGGGTTTCTTAATTTAAATAAAGCCATCCTTTAGCCACAAAACAAACAAAAGAGGGTTCTTTCGTGATGGGTATTTTTTTCCCTTAAAAAACATCCTCTCCTAGACATAAGAGAATGTAGCAAAACATTTCTATAACATCTCCCTAAGCTTCCTTCTGCTAATAGGGAAAGACTGAACCACACATGGGCATTGCACAGAAGAAGAACCAGCAGCCTCCCCTGGGGTATTACCTAATATTTATTTGAAAAGCAATATTTATTTGGATTCATGCTTCGCTTCATGCTCTTCCATAGATCTGTATCTGAGAAGGCAGAGAGTTGACTGTCAGAAGTTAGTGCACACGCAACAGATTTCCATGCTGTGTTTGCCTCTGGTAAAGTAACTCAACGTCAGTATTTCAATTGTGGTCTCCTGGTCTCTCTAAGATGTTCTTGGGTACCCTGGACAATACAGGAGCTCTTGCGACTGCCCACAAAGGCACAGCGGTGGCTTTCAAATGGAGTCGTTCTGCTAAACCGGAGCGTAACAATGAGAGGTAGAGGAGCCCCTCTCCAGCTGCTGTTCAGTGGTGCAAGGTATTATCAAATCCTCTCCCCAAGGCTGGCATCTTCCCTTCTATTCAGTAAATCCCTCTACAGAATCCAAGACTTCAGGGTTCAATTGTTGCATGGCAAGCATTGACAATCACCCTGTGCTTTCTGCAGGGGATGGGCATACTGTGTGTAAGGCGCTCCAAGCTGTCAGCAACTTAGACGATCTCTATTAGGTCTTGCGTCCCTGCAGCAATCAAGTGTGCTAACATTTGCCACCCTCCTGTAACACAACATGAGAGTATTTTTCTTTATAGAATCACTGAATGTAAAGGGCCACGAAATGATTGAGAAATCAAAACCCATTGTTTTGCAAATGGGGAAGAGTTTCTGAGAGCTAAAGTGACATGTCCAATGTTATGTCTGCAAATGGTGGCCCAACCAGGGCTTAACCCTGGTGTCCTGGCTCCAGCCTGCCTCTCACTGGACCATAGTTCCTACGCTGTAAGTTATGGGAACACAGGGACCATACCTCGTCCATTTATCACCATATACATGTAGCTTTAGCACATTGCCTTACACATAGCATGGGATGGGGGGGAAGGGAAGGAAATGTTGAATGGTTGGGTACCAAATCTAACTCATTTTTTTAAGTCTTAGTGGGGCGCCTGGAGGGCTCAGTAGGTTTAGTGGCTGCCTTCAGCTCAGGTCATGGTCTCAGGGTCGTGGAATCCAGTCCTGCATCAGTCTCCCTAATCAGTGGGCTGCTTGTGCTCTCTCTCTCTCTCAAATAAATGAATAAAATCTTTAAAAAAAAAAAAAAGTCTTAACTATTTTAGCTTATGTAGCTGGGTCTGTGAGAATGGAGTTATGGTGGGAAAAAAAGACTCAGACAAAAGGGCCACCAGACACGTGAGTAATAGGATATGGAGTTCGCAGAAAAGGACAGGGTTGGAGGGAAATATCAGAAGCTTAAACTGAAGGAAGAACATCAGGGTAGGATGACTAGCCCCAAAGTGTGGCTCTCTGAAGCCCCATGTCTCAAAGAAATTGTGTAGTATATGAAGGGGATCCAAGGGATCCAGGACAGAGCAGCTGATACATGTCTTTCCCTATCAAGAGAGCAGCCCAAATCGTGGGGTACCGGTTCTTCGAAGAGCTCACCGTCAAGTTCTGACCCACATCCTTCCCACCATGAGACTTTTTGGTTTCCTTGAAGCATGAGCTGTGAAAGTGACCTGTACGGCGAAGCTCTTGAATCCCGTCTCCTTCAGGGACCTCATCCAGAACCCCACTGACATCGAATTGCTCTGCAGGGCGCTGATGGAAGTGGGGTGAGGAGAAGCTCACTTCATGAGAATCCAGTTTCTCCAGGCTGCTGCCCATGCTCTGACTCTGGGATCGCAACAGACACTGTCCCTCTGTCCCTGCCCTTCAGCATGAAGTGCTGAACTCTACCGAAACGATCTTGTACACCCCATAATCTCTTACACAGTCAGCGAGGTTTAGCCACTTAAACGCTAAAGTATCTCAAGTATCTATTCTCCCACTCAGCTTCTCTGCTGATGTTCAACTGCACGACTTAAAGGCAACTCATAAGCAAAATTTTCAAATCTTAAGTGAATGCAATAGATCTTCATTATTTGTAGATTCCAAATTGCAAATTTGTTTATTTGCTGCCATGTGTCTATAATCTCCAAATCCATAAACAGGGTGTTTTCATGGTCTATCACAGATATGTGTAGAAGGGAGAAAAATTTAAGATGCTGGACCCACACAGCCCCACTGAGGTAGAATGAGGCAATGGTAAAGCTCTCATAGACGAAACCAGTGTTCTCCACGCGGTCTATTTGGTGCTGTCTTTTTCACATTTTTTTTGTGTGTTTTGTTGAGGATTTCACTTTTAAAACGAACACCCCAAACATACTATTGAAGTGTTGTCTACTGCTGCGAAGTGTAAGATTGCGATGTGCCTTTCGGAGAAAATATATTTATTAGTAAGCTTTGTTCAGGCGTAAGTGACAGTGTGACTGGCTATCATTTCAGTGTTAATGAATCAACAATATATATTGAATAGAGTGTCTGTGATGGTTAATTTTATGTGTCAATTTGACTGCCCTCTCAGGTGCCCAGATTAAACATTAGTTCTGGGTGTGTCTGCAAGGGTGTTTCAGGATGAGATTTGCTTCTGATTCCTTCCTCTCCAAAGAAGGATTGCCTTCCCCAACTGTGGGTGGGCATCACCCAATCAATCCCTTGAGAGCCCTCGTGGAATGAAAGGCAAAAGAAGAAGGAATTCAGCATTTTTTGCCCCTGCCTGACATCTGAGCTAGGGCTGGAGTTTACTCCATCGATGCCCCTGGTTCTCAGGCTGCAATAACACCACCAACTCTCCTGAGTCTCCAGCTTGCAGATGGCAAGTTGTGAGATTGAGCCTATATAATTGGGTTATCCATAACAAATCTCCATAAATATATATGGAGGGGTGTGTGTGTGTGTGTGTGTGTGTGTGTGTGTGTATACATACAGATATAGATATATAGATATATAGATAGACTTTTTTCTTCCTATTGGTTCTGTTTCTCTGGAGAACCCTAACTAACGCAGTGTTTTTAAATAGAAACACACAAAAAAACAAGACTAGATGTTCATCAGTTGATGAAAATGTTGTGACCAGAGACTGCCAGGAACCTAACCCTGTATTTCTCCTAAGACGCAAGGGTTCAATATCCTCTAATTCAGTGTCAGTAGCGACTTCATAGAATGTAACCGCCATAAACTCAGAATTGACTGCAATTGTCTCTTGACTTCATCTTAAATCTCCACCTTATCCAAAAGCTCAAAGTCCCAGAAACCCAGGGATCCGGCGTCCTCCTGTCCATTCATACTCAGTCAGCCTTCAGCCTCAATAAACACATTCCCTCCTCCTCAGGCCGCACCCCCTGAGGTCGGATTCTCACCACCTAGCACCAAAATGATCACCATGGGCTCCTAACTGGACTTCCTCTGTCCACCTTCTTTCCTGCCCTTCATCTCCTGCCCCTGTGAATTGACAGTGACTCTCCCCTGCTGGAAACCCTACCTTTGAGATCTTGCCAGGCCTGCAGCCACACCTTGACTCCAAATTCCCCAGGGAGCACAGAAGCTCCTGCGAAAACAAACAGCTGGAGTCCTTCCTTTGCATGAGTCACCGCTCCCCAAGTTCACTCGTTTGCATCTGTTGATCTCCCCCCCTAGGCTGCCCTGCTCTCTCCTTTATTAAGTTAGCAAACACCTACTTCTCTTCCGAGACGCATCTCAAGTGGCACCTCCAACATGAAGTGTTCCCTGATCCAAACACCGGAGGAGGCCAGCTGCGCCGTCCTCGGGGCTCCCTCCGCGTCTAGTACTTACTTTTCTAACCACCTTGACCACGTCCAATGGTAATTGTTCAGATTTTCCTATTCCTTTGCCCTATGGACAGATCTCGAGGACAGGAGCTGGTTCTTCACACCTAATCTCACAAGAAGTTTCTTCTTAGAATATGGGATTCAGTAACCGATGATGACAAAGTAGATCAGCACAAGAATAAATGACATTACCCCACAGTGTCACTTGGACTTTCATTCCTGTTTCTTCTGTGACTCCCATCATGGCCTCAGCTCTCTATTTGCCTGAAGTCCTCACTTGGTTAACTACCCACTCAGAGAAGGGGGCAAAGTTTCTCAGCAAAACTGTAACTGCCAGGTGTTGACTATTTTAAAGCTTATGGCTGAAACCAGAAAAATACCTGGCCTCCAGCCTAACCTTCACTTTGGCCTGGAAATTCCCTGCCCCTTTTGCCTCTTACCTACAATTTAGCCTCCCTTTAAGATCTAAAATCTTTTCTCCTCTAATAAGCCTTCCCAGCTACCTCCTCATCCACCCCCAGCCTCTGTTCTACCTTTTCTGCTTGCTACTGGCGAGGCTCCTGTCATGCACCAGCTGACCCTTCTGTTTTTCCTTCTGGGTCTCCTGACTCGTCCCTTGAGCAGTAATGGAAGGTTCCTAAAAACAGCAACCAATGCATGCCTGGCACAGAGGAGATGGGAAACATGTTTACTACGGAAGCGAATCACAATAAGCCTTTGAGGTGGGTGTCAGAAGAGCCTAAGGTCAGCACAGCGTCAGGACTGAGAACGCCTGCACTGCCATGCAACCGTCTGGGTGGGAATCCCGATGTGATCACATTCCATCTGGGAAAACGTGAGTTAGTAAACCTCTTTGTGCCTCGGCTTCCCCACCTGTAAAATGGGATTAATGACAGTATATGTCTCACAAGTATTTGTCACGCTCGAAGGAGAGAATTCATATTAATCAGCAAATTCCCTAGCACAACACCTGGCCCACAGTACCTACACAAGGCATCGTTGGCTATCATGAATCTACTCTGAATAAATGAGAAAATCGGTGCTAAAGAATAAATTATCCAAGATCACTTGGACATAAATTGTGAGGCGGGGCTAAAGCAGTGGCAAGTGAAGGGGGTTTCAAAGAGTAAAAGGACAAAGCTGATTTGCGAGTAACAAGGGTGTGCTGACCCAAAGAGAGAGTCTCCGACACAACCCTGTTGGGTCATATTTGTTCAAGGGGGAAAGTGCGTGCATAGAGGCCTCTTGAGTGCAGGGATTCTGAATGTGCAAAACTTGGCACTGAGGGATGCGCAGTGCAAAAAAGGAGAGTGCATTCCAGAACAGGGTCCGAGGGGATGCTGACTCAGACAAAGCCCATAGGGCTAAAGAGAGGCTGAGGAGGGCTGGGAAGGAGTTCAACTGTATCACAATCTGGGGGCAGAGGGAAGGATAAGAGTGAGCTACCCATGATGGGCCCTCCCCCAAAGTTGAACCCATCGGGAGAGTCTGTGACAAACTGTGCATTCTTTAACCTGAGGAAAGGAGACTCCTTGTGCCATTTCATACTTGTACTCACCCAAATTATGCTCCCCTGGGGTAGAGTCAATCATGTGCTTGTGCAAACCCCCAGGCCAGCTTCTCCCTTACCCACAGGACACAAGGTGCCCAGGGCCCTCAATGTTCTTAGTCACGTATGAAAATGTTTTCAGCTGCGTTACTTTTGAAATCAGTAGAGTAAAAGGATATAAAAGTGAGTATGTAAAAGTGAATCCAGCCTGCATTATACTCATCTTTATACCAGCGCAGTCACAAAATCCAATCATCAATGCAGAGGAAGGGGCTGTGAAGACAAAAGTCCCCAGCTAAGTAAGTGAACCACTTACCAGGGAAAGCACCAAGGTCACAAGACAGCTGTGCCAGTCACATGAGCTGGAATCCAGAGAGCAAGGAAAGTTAGGGAGAAGGAGAAGTCCGGAACAGGAGGGTCCTGTGTTTGGGAAAGAAATCTCTCTCTTGTGGCAAGACAAAGAAGTTCCCGCATCTCCCCCATGCCCCAGTTCCCCCCACTCCCACCCCTGCCCCCCACCACAGCAACAATGTAACTCTTAGAACACTGGGTGTCACAGACCTTAATTACACCTGTGGGCCCCTTCGCCTGCGTTTTATGCAACATCAGTGAGCATCCAAACACTTCCCCTTCCTCACTTCCATCATCTTGGTCAAGCTCTTCCTCGATTTCAGCCAGTACAATAAACACCTGGATCCCTGACCGTGCCTCCAAATGTTTAAAGAATGACTGTATCATGTTTTGAGCTCTTAATCATAAATTTTGAAAATTGGAATTTTCATGCCACGCTCTATAACCCATACATCTATTCCTACGAAATATTAGCATCGGTTAAGAACAGCTCTCATCACTGAACCATTTTAACCGAGTAAGAAAGAAAAGGGGACATTTCTTCCTCCTATTTCGCACTGAACACAGTCCATTGAGGTTTATAAATACAGTTTATCAAATCCCTCTGTGCAAGTAGGTCCTGAGTGTTCCCCCCCAACCCTGCACCATGAGAGAATGAATAAATGAATATCTAACAGGGCCCACACAATACACACGAGATAATCGGCATTCTGAAAGTGTCTGAAGATATCATGTATGATAGACACCAAAGAGTGACCCTGTGCATTTTACTCCTGAATTACTCGTTGGCAGAAATGGCTGAGCAGTACAAACAGATCTGAGGAGGACACAACAGATAAATTCAGAAAACAGGGTCAGCGCGATTAGTTGATGTTAGAAATGATACTTTTCTGCCGCTCTGCTCTCCGCCCCCCCCCCCCACCGCCCTCCTGATTTATGCAGGACACAGTTTCTGATTTCCTTTGTTTTGCAATCCCCATATATTCTAGCTCGTTATTCAATACAAACGGCCACACTGTTGACTGAAGGCTGGTGTGTCAGTTGTTGAGGGAAGAAGAGACCCCGAGCAGGGCCCACCCCCAAACCCTAGTTCCCAGCCCCATGGACAGCTCCTGGGGGCTCTGCCCTCCTTGGAACACACAGAGACTGCCATGGGTTGATCTCCTAAAGGAGTTTCTGCAAGGCTAGTTTGCAGCGACTGGACAAACAGAAGGGGACACTGAGGTAGCAGCATCCCCACGACAGCCATGCTGAAAATAATTATTCTGATCCACACACGCCAGCTAAGCTATGAGAATGCTTTTGTAAGCAAGGTCTGCTTTAATAGAAACATAAGTATTATGCATTGCAGTCTATTATAAATTGGTTGTAATTTTCTCCTGACACTTTCTGAATTAAACTAGTTAGTATACAAAAAAATAATAATAATAATAACAAATGCCACAAAGCAAAAAGCAAACTCGGTGTCTGAAGGTTAATGATTGCTCATGAAAGCCACAGAAATAAATTATCTGCCTAGGGACACTGTCACATGATCAGCACAAAAGCTGCAACAGCCAAAAATGTTTATGTAGAGGAAAAAAACACTGTCAGCGTCACAGAACCCTTCCCCCCACAGCTAAATTCGAGTCCTGAGCCAGCCAGCTGCTCCTGACTGCTTACATTAAACTAATTTGTGCTGCTACATTGCAGCTGCTTAATTTTTAGTCTGAACTTTATCACCAATAAGTGTTACAATAACAAGCGATATGATGGTATCTCCGAAGAAATATCCATCAACCCCCAAACAATGACAGCTTCAGAAGAGTAGATTGCAGAAAAACAAATTTACAAAAAGAGAAAATTACCCCCACACTGCCTCTTTAAAGCGGGGGGAGGGGCGAACTTTTAGTGGGAAAGGCTTTAAAACGCGGCTTTGTTCCGAAGGCCATTCTGAAATGAAGAAGGGGGATGATTGAAAAGGTTAGCGAGCAGGGGAGGAGTTAACAAGTAAGATGTGCTTTTGCTATGAGAGGGTGATTTGCAAGGTGAGAGCCTCAGAAGGGAGAAGGCAATTTCCCTACGACAATGCGGTCCGCACTCTTGTTTCTCTTGCTCGCTGGCCCCCCAAAATGTTATGCAAACCCAAATTGCAGCTTGGGCCATAATTCCCTGAGTTGCTCTAAACATTATCCTTCGGGCAGCCGGGCACTGCAACTTACAAAATTACTTGTTGTTCCCCATGTTTTCCTGTGTTATTTTTCTAGCCCAGTGTAAATGCAGAAACTCTTCTTTGGGCAGAAACAGACACTGACCTGAACTGGTTTAAATTCCTGCCAAATATGCAGGCACTGTTTTTGCTTCATTTTGGAATTTGGCTTAGACCATATGTCAGGCATTTACTTGTACTCCAAACTAGAATAGAGACCCAATGACTTTAAAAAATAAAAGATTGAGAAAAGCATTAGGAATGCACTGAAACTTTTCCATAATTAATTAATCTGAATATGAGGTATGTTTTGAGTTGAGCTATCTCATTACACTGTCCTGCTTACTGCAGGGGGTGGGGGACAATTCAACTTCACCCTGCACAGTAATTACAAAAACAATTCCTTTGAAAGCAGGGGAAGAACGCCCATGTCAGCTATTTACGGCATTTTTTAAATTCTGTGGTTTTCAGAATTAAGGTTCAAAGTGAGGGTTATTAATGTTGAGTAATAAAGTAGTTTTTCTTGCACAAAGATATCTTAAATTTAAAAGGAAAAGTTTACGCTGGAATAATTTTCTCAGGGCGAGAAGGAGGGGGCGGGAGAGGGGGGAGGCTTAGACCCACCCTTGTTTTTTTTTCTTTTTCTTTTCTTTTCTTTCTTTATTTTTTTGAGATTGATTTATTTATTTGTAAGGGGAGGGGAAGAGAGGAAGAGAGGGTGCTTGCGACTGTGGGGGGGTAGGTAGTAAAGGGAGAGCATCTTGCGAGGAGACTCCCTGCTGAGCGTGGAGCCCCACTCGGGGCAGTATCTCAGGACCCATGAGATCACAATCTGCGCCAAGCCAAGAGTCAGCAGCTTAGCATAGACTCTGCCATGGAGGCACCCCTCCCCCACCCCTGTTTTTTCAACTTGACCTCTTTACACCTCATGGTCCCAGCTCAGGTCCTAGCAGTATTCTCTCTTTTCAGAAGCTGCTAAATCACGCTACAGGAATGAGTCCCTATGCCAAGGGACAGGGCCCTGTTTCCTGGGGTTTCTGCTGATGACCCTGCGCTGTGATAGGGTGACTGTTTGCAATCGTTCTCCACGGGCCGATCCCGGGGGGACCCACGGAAGAGTCTCTGGAGCCCGTCAGGATGGCTCTGCCCCTGTGCCAAGTGGGTCACTGTTGCGCAAGGTGCGGCTTTCTCACCACCCAGGGCTCAGCGGGATGCCTCTGTCTGCTGTTGGCAAGGCTTTAAGACTGTTGGGAACTCAGATGCAAGCATCCTGGGGCCTGGAGGTGTGTCGGGGTGTAGCGTGAATGAAGGTGACTTTTTAAAAGGCACCTCACCAGGGCCAGGCAGGGAAGAACTCAAGATGGAAGAACAATGGAAGAGAATCTCTGAAGGGCAACTCACTTTTCTGAATGACAGAATCGGCAGCTGAGGTTGCCGTTGAGCAGACTAAAAGACCTCCTCCTTGCCATTGGAGGTCAGGCATCCTGTCAAAACTTCAAATGTGAAATGAGGAATTAATTTGATGGAATGTATCAGTCTGTCTTACCTCTCTGTCTTCTCAGAGCTGGACTAAACGGGTCTGACTGGGACACTTGCAGGCTTATGAGTAAGTTCATGGACTTGGAGTGAAAGGCAGGTGTAGAGACCTGGGTGCTGGTGTAGATGGGCATAAGCACACGTAGACAGCACGTGTATGATTCAGAAGCAGTAGGTTTGAAGATATTATTTGCTCTCAAGCAAGCTCCACGATGATAGAAAGAACTTACTACCGGCCAGGAATGATCTCACAGAGTTGAGCGGTTTGAATTGGCTACTTTCCTGAAAATCTCTAGAAACAAATCCTTTTCGATGTAGCCTTTTGCAGAATGGTGCCAAATTAGAGTAGACCCTGCAAAGCCTGAATTAGGATCAGAATTCAGGAGTGTGGCTATTTTTATCTTCACCAGCTCTCTAAGCAGCAAGGCCCTGTGGCCACAAGTTTCTTTGTCATGTCTCCAAACTTCCCTTCACCTAACTTTGCTTTTTACCTAGAAATTATGCCTTTCTGGCTTCTAATTGTCAGAGAAATGGAAACAGTTAATGAGGTATGTTGTAATTTCCAATTCACAGCATTAACGCTTATGGTCATAAGCTTGAAATATATCATTATTCATAGAGGCCAAGTATGGAAAGTAATATATATGACTAAGGAGTACAAACTATGGTTTACATTTTTGCCTCCACATGAAAGCATAGACCAAAGTGACAGAAGTCAGATATAACTACTCATTCTTAGTATTATAAATGACAAATAACTTATGTTGGAATAAAACCACTTATTATTACTATTTTTTATGTATTATATAATATTTTTCCTCCTAAGATCGTAAGTGATTTTATATGTCGTCAAAAGAGATGATGTACCTCTACATGTTTCACAAACTATAGATGCTCTTTAAACATAAGGAATATTTGTATTATTTCATCCGTCTTCAAATTTTAACCATAATCCATTTTGTCATCTATTTGCAACAAACATAGATAAAGATATATTGATCGGTCATAATATTCCAAGAAACAGGACTGACAAGGGTCTTCATTCAACCAGGATGTATTGTGGGTTTATTGTGGATACAGTGAGTGTGGGGCCATACTGAATGTAACTTGAGACACTTTGAATAATTTCTTCCTGCTCAAAATATGTATCTAATGTAAAAGTTTCCCCCACTCAAACAGAAAGAGATTAGACAAAAAAAAAAAACAAAAAAAACAAGTAGACTTTATCTCTGAAATTCCCCAGTCGGCATGTACTTGGCTCACTGAATCCCGTGTGGTGAATGATGGGAAAGATTAGATCAACATGTCCATTGACAGAACCAACCTATTCATCAAGCATACTTGGCCTATGATACTTTTAGGTACCCACAAAAATGTTCTAAATTCTTTTAAAATCAGAAAAAAAAGGGAACTTTAGGTCAAAGAGTGTTTTACTATATGATATTAATATATCTTTGTGCCAACATAGTCATAAAATACAATTTTTAATATTTTTTAACAGAGGAAAGAGCCTGTGAAGGTAAAAGTTACCCATATTGATTTCCTATCGCTGCTGTAACAAACTAGGACAAATTTAGTGACGTCATTTTCTTACCGTTCTGATGGTCAGAAGTCCAAAACTGTGTCACAGGACTAGAATTCAGGTGTCAACAGGATTGCTTGTTCCCCATAGAGAGGAATAATTGAGGGTCTACATTCTACTAGGCCACAGCAAGAGTCCTATTGAAGTTAGAGGCCAGCTTTTATTGGGAACCCCTGGTACTGTACCATCTGGTAGAGGGGTGAGGAATCCCACCCACCCTCTGCACATGAAGACACACTGCTCCCATCAGAACATTCACTTTAGATTAAATTTTCTAAAGCCAGTGCAAATGGCCTTCGGCAAATGGAACACAATTGTCAAGATACCTCCACTCAGTTCACTGGAAGTTTTCTACTGGTAGACTCTCTTGTTCCAAAACTGGTTCTCTGAGGCCATAGCAGTGTGATCTTAAGATGATCATTAAGAATCCGATAGACACATTTTCAGGATTAGAATCCTAATTATAAGAAGAACGTGGAGGTTAGCTGTTCCTGGCACCATAACAGGCAGGATAGTGATATTTATGAAAACAAACAGACCAAGCAATGATCCATCGGAGCTCCTCCTGCTAGAGACCATTGAGCTAATACGCGTTTCTTACTACAGGGATTTTTCTCTATGTAATATTATGTAATTGATTCACATCTCCTCATTTTTCCTTCACAAACCCAGACACGGCCCAGGGACACTAAGTCCTTAGATATTTCATTTTTTAAATCAGATACTTGACACGCAGAGACACATTTGCAGTCAACAGTTAAAAAACAACGGTCTTGGAACCTTTTTGTGATTGTAGGTTCTCATTTCAACTCCCCTGTAATCCATTCCTCTGTATTACCATCTATAAAATGGATATAGCAATAATAAACCAAGTCATGAAGTTATTTATGTATATAACCACTAATGGGATTGTATAGCACTTTACACATATAAAATTCTAAATAGTCCAAGCAATAGAAAGTAACATTTCCCAGTGACATCTCCATGGAAGCCACTTTCTTCTGAACAAATACAAAGTTTCCACAGAGATGTCTAACCTCCAACACTGCACAAATAGACTTGCAATGTAAACCCAATAGAAAAACAGAAAAACATAGCTAAATCTGGATTTGAAAATTGGAAATGTATCACAATCACAAGACATCTTACGTTCTTATTTTTGTTGTTGCTGCTGCTGCTGCTGCATATTGTTTTCCCCACCATCACAAAGAAAAAATATCACAGAAAACTAGTTTATAGACAGATTACCGAATACTTTCTGAGTCTTTTGGCTGGTGAAAGATTAGTTTTTTCAAAAATACTTCTCCAAGAGAAAACTCTTTAAAGTGTTTCTACTGCCATGTGATCATTGGAGATTTTGATTATTTGCATTATGTCATTTTAGTTTTAAAATGTTTATTCATTGATTGATTTAGAGCCCAAAAGGGGAAGGGGCAGAGAGAGAATCCCAAGCAGACTCTGCACTGAGTGTGGAGCCTTGATGCCGGGACCCTGAGATCATGACCTGAGCGGAAATCAAGAGTCAGATGCACAACCCACTGAGCCACCCAGGTGCCCCTATTTAAATTATTTTAAAATATCTTCATTTTCTAAAGCCTGGTAATAGGAGGTATAATTGTGGGAGACACTTTGATAAATAAGAGAACGCTAACAAAAGAACAATGTGAAATGCATTTGGAATTCCTGGCTGAAGAAAATTGAAGTGGGGAGGCTGTCCTTAACATAAAAAGTTAACAACTGAAATCTGGGACAGTTTTATTTTGAAGGGAAAAAAAATAATTCTCCACCATTGATGTGTAATTTGTACCAAGATGAGGTTTTTAAAAAAGCGAAAGAGCAAAGTCAGGAAGGTCGGTTGGGTGTTAAGTGGGATTTCTGCAGAGAAATTACATAATAATACTTTGGAAAGAAGACTTAAGTGAAACTGGAATAATGACATCCTAAATACTGTTTGGCCACAAACAGTAGAAATTTCTCCCTTTGTAATGCTTTCCCCTTCATCTCTGCAAGGCAGGAGAGGGAACAGAACGAACTTTGAACAGCAGAGAACTATATCCAACCTGCTCCAGCAAAGAGAAAAGAAGCCATGACAGGGGGATGTTATATTATCCCCGAGTATTTTTTAACATTCCCTAGATTTTTTTTTTCCATTTTGCTACCATACTTGCCCAACCATGCTGGGGTGTTATGCTGTTTTAGACATGAGTTAACAGGTCTCTCACAGACGCACATTTCCACATTCCAATGAGACCTATTATATCCTTTTCTACACCACCCCTGGCCACACACACACACACACACACACACACACAAACACACACACACCACTCTCTTTCTCCCCCACAGAGCACCCTCTCCCTCCACTCATTTTCCCCTAATCCCTATTGTTTAATACTTCCCAGTTACTCACTGTGTCCAAGGCCATGCAAACCAACAGGACAGAGAAAGGGTTCCTACCATGTGACATGGTTCATTCTGCAAAAGGAAATGGCTGCAGCCAGAGAGCAGTAAAACAGACCAAATGGCAAGGAAAAGGACAACTTTTCCTTCAGCTGATCTTTAAGGGTGGGGAGGGGGCGGTGGGAGCAGCCTCAAGGGACCCTGCCACCTCTGTTGTTCACCCCGGGTTGTGTGGACCAGCAGCATCAGCTGGGATTGTGCAGGAATTACAGAAACTCCGTGGAGCATGTGACTCTGGATCTGAGTTTGAAGTTCAAGTCCCACATTGGGTAGAGAGATAACTTAAAAATAAAATCTTCTTAAAAAAAAATAATAATACAGAAACTTGGCGCCCACTCTGACTCAGACCTCCTGAATCAGAATCTGCATTTTAGCCAGACTCCTGGATAACTGAGATGCACACAGAGGAGAGAGAAACACATCACTGTGTCGCTCCCCTACTACCAGGAAAGGAAAGAAAGCTGTCAGAGAGGTGTGAACATTTATATCCAAAAGAGGGAAATTTCAACTTGCCATGATAACGGATTTCAAGAATCAATAGCCCTAGCATCAAGGTGCAGTTTCCGTCCTCAGACTCTCCCTTACTACTCTTCTCAGAACATACTAGGACTGTCTTTGCTGTACAGGCAGGCTCTCTTTCTTCCAGCAGCTTCAAGGCAATATATGAAAAGTACAGTCTAACATGTAGGCTTTGGAACAGAAACTTAACCCCCTCCAGATCGCCCACCCACTCAGATCTGTAATAGTCTGATGGGTACTCCACTCTTCACCTCTGTCCGGGAAATCCACGCACAAAATCCACTCCCGGAGACAGGGAGTAGTGTTACCTCTCCCAGAGGCATTTGCATTCAACTTAAAAGAAATTACTGAATGCATACTATTCAGTAAAGAAGATTAATTTTTCTTCCCTTTTTATGCTACGAAGTTGGGCTGAAAGATGTTCAAGAACCCCTATATCACATCTTACAGACATCAACTCCCTTCATCAGTAAGGCCAGTCTGTCCTCACTCCAGAGAGAAGAGTGGTTTGTTTCTTTGTTTGTTTTTACATCACGTGGGGTTTTATTGGTCTAGGACTTGGTAGTAATAGAAAGCAACAAGTGAGGTGAACAGGACAGAGTTACACAAAGTCATCTTTAAAAGGGGAGAATTGCTCTATGGAAGAGAAGTCAATCTGAAAAGGGGTTCATGGCCAGGGAAAGGAAGAGTCCCAGCAACGAACAGTGGTAGGGCCCATCCAAGTACTCTGGGGAAGGCACTCCCTATCTCTTCCTCATCAGACTGTAAGTTTGAGCATTTCCAGTCCCACTGAAAGTTCATCCTTACGGTGGAAATGGATACACACAGACTCTCTGGTCCCATTCACAAGATCTTTCCTATTATGGTTTGGAGGTTTCAAGGTATCTTAACCGAATGCTGCTGCTCATCCAGTTTATCTAAATCCTACTTTTCAGATTCCATCCTAAAAAAAAAAAAAAAAAAAAAAAAAAATATATATATATATATATATATATATATATATAACTGAATTAAGAGTTAACTGTCCTTAAAACCTAGTACCAGCAAGGAAGGGCTAATCATGTGGATTCCACTATTCTAGTTCTTAATGCCATGTCTTTTCACAATGAATGGACTGTCAAAATATATATCAGTCTTAAAACCTGTTTTTTTTTTAAGATTATTTATTTATTTATTTGACAGCCAGAGATCACAAGTAGGCAGAGAGGCAGTCAGAGAGAGAGGAGGAAGCAGGCTCCCCACTGAGCAAAGAGCCCGATGAGGGGCTTGATCCCAGGACTCTGGGATCATGACCTGAGCTAAAGGCAGAGGCTTAACCCACTGAGCCACTCAGGAGCCCCTTAAAACCTGGTTTAATGTGAGGCTCTCCATGGGAAACAGCCACTCAGCCAAGATGCTGGCAAATCATCTTCCTGGGCTACAAGCCTTGGGGGGAAAGACCATGGTAGTTTAACACCCAGCGGCTGCTCTAGTAAGCTTGACAACAGACAGTCCCAGACCCTTAGCTTCTGGCGACTGCATCATTATTAACATAGGATTATGATTAATCTCTAAGGTCTGTGATCCATGAAACTTTCAGGACTCTTTAGAACTATTTGTTCCTAAGACAGTACTGGCAATGCTGCAAGGATATCAAAAAACAATCATAAAGTCATCAAGGGGGTCATCTATCCATTTTTCAACAAATATTTTCTGTTTCTCCCATGTGCTTGGCACTGTGAGTGATGCTGAGAACACTTTGAACCAGGAAATAGACAAACAGGAATGTACGATGTAACGTTAGGGCCATCACAGAAGAAGGTAAGAATAAGATAAGAATAATGCACATAGGACGAGAGGTGTCCAGATCTTCCTGGGAGAGTCAGGGTGGTTTTCCAAATGAAAGTTGTATTTGAGCTGAGACTTGAAGGGAAGAAGGATCTGGCCACATAGGTGATTTGGAAAGAGACTCACTGGTTATGTGAATGAAAATGGCTAAAACTATGCAGCAGTGAACCCTGAATGAATGGCAATGGGAAGGAATAGCTGTGACTCAGTTGGTAATCAAGGAATTGGGTAAGAATAGATCCTGTAGCCTTGCTCCTAACGTGTGGTCGGTGAATCAGTAGCAGCAGCTGGGATCTCATTAGAAGTACAGACTCTCGGGCTGCATCTGAAGCAGACCTTCTGAATCAGACTCTGCATTTTGGCATGTTTGTGGAGAACTATATGTATCTCCATATAGTTAGGTGGTGACATCATTAAGGAATAGTAGGAGATGAGCATAAGGAATAGTGCTCACAATGGGTCCTATTTGCTATACAAAAGGGTTACTTTAAGACCTTGAGACTAGAGAGATACTGAGTTTGCATATTCACCGTGTCTCTAATAGTAGGATGGGGAGTGAACAAAAGCTAAGATAAGTACTAGTTCTGGCCAAAAAAAAAAAAGTCTAAGGTCTCTTGGTTGGCTCATTCAGTGGAGCATGCAAGCAAGCCTTGATCTTGGGGTTGTGAATTCAAGCCCCACATTGGGAATAAAGCTTACTTAAAAAGAAAAAAAAAAGGTCTAAACTAATAATGCAGGGCAATAGAAGAGAGATGTTGAGAGACTTTTAAAAGACAGACAGGATAAGAACTGATGATTGATTAGTCTGAAGAACATGAATCCCAAGTTTCTAACTTGGACACCTAACTGGGTGGTGGCGCCATTCATACAGATGAAGAAAAGGAGAGGGAAAGTGGGTTTGGGACGTCAGATGATCTCTCGCAGGTATGTTGAATAAGAGGAGATTTGTACACAGGTATGCAAGATATCTGCTCAGAATTATATATTTGAACCTGGGCTATGGAGAGATCCAGAAACACAGGTCTGAAAGTCATCAGTGCAGAGAATAACTTAAGCCGTTGACAGAGACGTCATTTTCCAAAGAGGGTGTATAAAGTCAGAAGAGAACCCTCCCTCTGCTCATTTCTCCACAAAGTCTTCTGCCCCTACTACCTCCCCCCAGAATTCTCAGGGCAATGTCACTGTTACTGGTGAAGAGCAAGTTCTAGGTTCTGGAAGTTTTTGTAACATTCCTAATTATCTCTAAAATATTCCTGTCCAAAATCCCATTTCATTATGTTTCTACCTTGAACCACATGATTGTACATGAATCTGATTTTAAAATGCATAGTAATGATTTCTGAAAATGAACACGTTTCCCATCCTAAGAAGTACATGTGCATTTTAGGAGACTGTTAACCTAGCACCTAAATTTAGAACAATACACCAAAGGATATGTAATTCTCTGCTAATTTCCAACACCATGGCCTACCAATAATAGACATTCATGGGAAATGCATAAATTTTGTGTTGGCCCTCCTTCTACACCACTAAATGGAAAGCTACCCCTGCTCCCCACCCCCAACAAAAGGCTACTTAAAACCAGGGACGAATATCAATATCAATGATGTCTTGGATTGCCTTTAAAGTAATCCAGTGAAGTTCAAGGAGAGATAACAGAAAATATATATGCAAACAAGTCCAGTCATGAGTTGGTAATTGTCAAAGCTGGGTGAACAGTACTTTGAGTTGCTTTTGTTTATGTTTGAAATTTCCATAATAAAAGGTTTTTCAAAAAATACCAGGAATGTTGATTGAAGATTAGACTTAGCTTCTTGCTCTGAAGTAGTCCAATTTGACCTACCATCTTGCTCTGGACCACTCTGATTTGACCTAATTTCTTGTTCTCGACCAGTCAGATTTCTAAGGACACAGAGTAAATAACAGTTTTATCTTTGAATTGGCCAACAGTCTCAAACTATCACTCTTTGCTTAAGGCGTTTTTGTCATTCCAATTAAGCCAACATCATTCAACACATTCATTAACATTATACTTACTACATCTTCCAAATCATAATTAATAGAAATAAGACCAAGTATTTTATGGTGGTATAAATCACTGGGAGAATCTTCTCAATTATATAGTTGATGAAAAGCAATAAATGATAATAATTCTGCAAATTCACCTCAAGATGATCCTCAAAAGATCCATAAGGTGCGTTCACTTAATTTAAATTCCTACATAGTGCATTGAAATGTCTCCAATATTTCAAAAGCCAAAGTTAAAAAGAGAAAATATAATGGCAGTTATGTCTAATTTGGCTTTTAATTTATTGGACAAGAAAGATTCTTCATGAGAAATGCTTATAAATATAGCCTCAAAGTCTCTCTCTTAGTTTGCCATTTAGATCAAATCAGAAAAGAAAAAATATTTTTAAAATATTGAATTCTTTGTCACAATACAGAATTCCTAAGATTGAGTGAGTAACAAAATGTGTGCTTATTTTACAGCACATCATTAAAATAATATAGGAATAAAGAATCAATAGAGGATTGGCCATATTATCTATTGCTGTGAAAAGGATTCCTGAATCTAAGAAGGTTGAGAACTAATTAATGCTGTTCTTCAGTCCACAGTGATTTCTCACCCAAATATACCTGAATAAATGCTGTATAAAATAATTAACATGGGGGCACCAGGGTGGAGCATTTGGTTGAGCATCAAGCTCTTGATTTCGGCTCAGGCTGTGGTCTCCTGGTCTTGAGATTGAGCCTGCACTGGGCTCCTCACTCAGTGGGGAGTCTGCTTGAGGCTCTCTCTCTCCCCCCTCCTCACTCCTCCTATGCCCCTCTCCCTGCTTGCACTCTCTCTCTCTAAATAAAATCTTTAACAAAATAATTAATATGAGTAAATACATCTAAAAATATTTTATTCCAAACTGGACTACTGCATGAATAGAATATGTTTTTCTCTTTATCATATCATTTGTTCAGGTCATTTGCCTATTTACTCTCAGAACTGTTCCTGATTGTTCTTATATGTCTGCACCATATTTCATGGGGTAACTTTGTAAACTACAATTCCCAGGATCCCTTCCAACTTATTTCCTGTTGGGTTTGGCTAATGGAAGGCACTAGTGGGAAATGTGAGGGAGGGAGGTAGAAAGAGAAGCCAGAGTATTCTTCCCCCTATCTACTTCGGTTAGTGACTAAGTCTCCTGCCAACCAGTTTCCATCAGAGAGCCTCCCAGTCTGTTGTTCTGCCCCTACTGGATCTCCCTCCCTTTGTGTCTCTAGACGGTGCTAGTTCCCATCTGGTGGAGCCCAGGTAACACTATCTAATGCCCTTGATTCCTCCAGCTAGTAAAGGTGATAGAAGGTTCCTGCTATTGCTAATCTCTGGATTGCCTGCCTTCCCCTGTCTGACTTCTAAGCCTTCCCAGCACCTTTGTAATTATTTCCCCATAATAAATATGTTTACTGAAATACATCTGGTTCAGGCTCTATTTTCCTGGCCCTTGACTAATATACTCTTCATCTTTAATTTTGCAATTCTATAGTCTTTTTTTTTTTTAAGCCAATATGTGTGCATCATTTTCACCCTTACAAAATGATTTTATTTATTGTTTATGATCCACTGCTTCTTAAATAGTTGCAAGCATTCTGACCAGCAATTCTTTTACTTTGCTGAGTACTGATGAAAGACTGTTTCCAGACATTTGGAAAATATTGCTACTATAAAAATTGGTATCAGTGTTGTGACATTTTGCCCAGCATGTCAGTCAATAATTACATATTAATTTCTTAGCACATGTGGAATACTAAAAATAGGTTTCTAAAATACGAGCCGTCCCTGAAAAAGAACTTCCAGATTTGCTATAGAACACTGGACACATTCATTGGAAAGGACTACAGGCCATTAGTAAACATGTTTGCATTACAACATAATATCTATCTACACCTTTACTTGCTTGTGCAATGACTGCATTCCTAAAAAGTTAAAATGTACATCAAGTCAAATATCACTTTGTTACGTAATGCAAAATGTAAATAATATAGATATTTATAAGATAAAAGTCCACCTTCTCACCTCCTTCCACCTTTGGTTTCCTCCCAGCTTTTCAACTGTATTCCTCAGAAGTAGCTATGATTAACAATTTGGTGTGTATTCTTCCAGACATTTTTCAGTACATATGTTAATTCATTCATTTATTCAACAAATATGTATAAGTATCAACCATAGGCCAGTCACTTTCTGTCCCAAGAGATGGAACGGTGGACCAAACAGCTACAGAAAGCTTATATTCTGGTGGGGAAGGCAATGACAATCAAACACACACATGAACGCGTAGTAGACAGATAGCAATGGAAGCTAATAAAATAAAGGAAAATAAAGCACAGTAATGGAAGAGATAATAGGGAAAAGGGAATGCATGGGCTTTCTATTTTAATGTCTCTTTGAGAGTAGGTCACCCTGCAGATTTGGGGGGTTTTCCCTTGAATACAAAGATTTAAATGGCTGACAACCACCTCTTCTAGTCTATTGGTATAGGAAAATTACGTAGATAATCTCTTGAGGCTCCCTTCTGACCTGTCACTTTGTTATCAACCACTTCATAATTAACCACATAATTCACTCCATTTTTAGAAATTTCTTCAAAATTTAATATTTATGAAATCCTAACAGTTTCATGGTCCTTCTTCCCTCGTTCTCTTTCTAGTCTAACAAACAGATTCCTTCCCTCTTCCCTGGCCTGCCAGCCACACAAATTACTGACTTGGATCACATAGGCATTCAAGGTAGAAATAAATCAATAATATGTTTATACTGGAAAAGCAATGCAACGTGTCTGACAGTTTCACTACACCCTTCTCAGATTCTCAGAGTGCCTAACACACCCAGAACTTCTTTCAGAAAGCTCTTGATTCATCAAATGCTAAGTATTATCACAACGTGGCCATATATTATGGACAGGGGTCAGCCCCCGAGTCAAGCAAGAGCAAATGGCTCCAGACCAGCCATCAGCTCATGCAGGACCAACATCAAACCTCTGCCTTAAACTAGGTGCCTTAATCCAGGTCTCAGTGGATACTATTTCATGGGGAATGAAATCTGAGGCTTGCAACTCTGTCAGCAAACATGTCAGCAGTAGATGTCACGAAACAGTGGAAGCGACCCGTAATAAGAAGGCATGTGCTATCAAAACTCAATGGGGAGAGAGAACTCAGCTACGGAGAAAAGGCAGGCAAACGAGTGCCATCCCAAGAATAGCCTCCGGTGAGAGATGCTACTGGAGCACCAAGGAGCCTGCCAGCCTCCTGGGAACATTGTTACATCCCAAACACCAAGAGCTTTCTGGTCTGTGTGTGAGTTAAGATAATCTTGGGTCCTCCTTACTTCCCCAGGGTTTATCCTTCCTTAAAATCCTGTTAACTGAAGTCACCTTATAGCTATAAAGCAGAATTAAAATTGCATTTAAGGAAGTTTGCCAACACCATTTATGCAATATGATAACCCTCGCTGCCTGCCTAGTGAGGTCAATTATCACTAACACGTTCCAAAGGTCTAGGTATGCAGAGCAATTTGGAAAACATCAATGACATAGCCCATAGGGACATTATGACCCAATGAAAGGGAAATGTATAAATAATAATGTCCTGAATAAAATTTAACACCAAAAAATTGCATCACTGTAACGCAGTCACAATGAAGAGCACAGACTCTGGACCTCCACTGTCAGGGTTCAGTTCCCAGCTCCCAGCTGAGCAGCTGTTTAACCCTGGGTAAATTACTTCCATCTTTCTATGCCTCAGCTTTTTCATTTGTAAAATGGTAATATTAATAGTTCACCTGCCGCAGAGTGGTGTAAGGATTAAATGAGTTAATATATGTAAAATGCTAATTGTTACACTTTTATAGCTTATAATAGCGGAAAGGATAGACTATACAAATATAAACATTGAGATGATAAAAACAAAAAATGGTTTCAATTATATATTTACCTTTTACATTTGTGCTGGTATCTTAACATGCATCCATGCTCCTGGACAAGACCGTAAACTCTGGGAAGTTAGGGACCATGCTTAATTTGCATGTCATTGTCCCCTGGCAACTATCACAGTTTCTGGCACATAATAGATGCTGAATAATCTTTGCTACATTAGTAAATGGACAATCTGAGCCCGTGTCTAGATCCTGCGGTCAACACGCTCCATTAGTACTCCAGTGCTAGCCCATGATTTTCCTTCTCATCTGTCCAGCATAGGTTTTATTTCTTTACATTGCTGTTTCATTTATTTCTGGACATGTAAGTCTCCTCAGCAATAGTGCAAGGAATCAGACTTGCTGTGGCTATATTCTTGCTTGATAAAGCACTTCTCCTACATACAAGTCTCTCCTATTTTCTAAGTACAACAATTTATCACCTCTCTCCTTCATTCTAGATTCTCCCAGAAACCAAGTGCAAAAACTCAGCATCACCCAGTCCCCAGCCTGTCCCTGGATCCCCCATAGATGGTCTCTGAGTCTGTTAGAATTGATTTGCCATGAGCTGTGTGAGCAGGAGAGTCGTGCTAGAATTCCTTATGGTGTCCTTAGATCTTTTTTGCCACATCCTTTGCCCTGACTCTAAGAGGAAGCCAACCATCTCTCCTCTGGCCTGTGCCACAGATGTCTTCCACATCAATACTATCTGTGATCCCGATGGAAATGATAGTTAAATTTTGTTGCATCTGTTATTGGACCTATCTTTGTAATAGGAGTAATGAAATTTGGCTTCCAATCTAATTCATCTTTTATGCAGATAGCCCAAAATAACCTGTAATGAAAACACTAAAGGTAGACACAACTGAGAGAGACAAAATGAATGTGGGAAGAAGTCAGTTCTTTTTCAATGAAGCATGATGATTTTTGAAAAGTACCAATTCCAAGAACTATTTATAATCTAAATGAGTAGAAATTAAAAATATGCAAAGATCACTTTTTTTTTGGTGGATGTGAAACTGTGGAAATGAGTGTTTGATAACCTGAAATATGTTCTTTCTAAAATACTGTTTTGGGGCACCTGGGTGGCTCAGTGGTTGGGCGTCTGCCTTCCACTCAGGTCATGATCTCAGGGTCCTTGGATGGAGCCCCGCATAGGGCTCTCTGCTCAGCAGGGAGCCTGCTTCCCCCACCCACACCTGCCTGCCTCTCTGCCTACTTGTGATCTCTCTGTCTGTCAAATAAATAAAAAAGATCTTTTAAAAAATAAAAATTAGGGGTGCCTGGGTGGCACAGTGGGTTAAAGCCTCTGCCTTCAGCTCAGGTCATGATCCCAGGGTCCTGGGATCGAGCCCCACATCGGGTTCTCTGTTCAGCAGGGAGCCTGCTTCTCCCTCTCTCTGTGCCTGGCTCTCTGCCTACTTATGATCTCTAGCTCTCTGTCAAATAAATAAATAAAATCTTTTAAAAAAATTTTTAATTAAAAATTAAAAAATAAAATAAAATACTGTTTTACAGTGGAATTGGGAGGTGGCTATTGTTTTGTTATCATTTTAATTATTTGTGGACATATGGGATCAAGGCAGGGAACATAAAAGTGATTGCAGTTAAAGTATAGCTAGAGGAATTAACTACGTGTATTTTCTAAAGGAACATAAAAATGATAATTCTGTCACTCAAAATTGAAGATGTTTAAATTATATATTAAATTGGTAATTTTTAAGATTTTCAAATAGTGTACTCTATGTTGATTAAACAAGATGTCAAGAGTTTTTGAATGGCAAAATAGTTTAACGATTTTGATGTTTTGGTGTTTCTCAAAAATATATCTTTGCAATTTCTGAATTAGGTTAATGTCACAACCTTATGGATAACAAATTTCTCACCCTAGAAGAAATCTTAATCCCATTTTATTTAGTTTTGCATGCACTTTACATAGTTCAGAACACTTCTCTGGTTTTCTAGTGGCCTCATACGTGACTGGTAATAAGCTGGACCAGAGCACCATCCCTCTACTCCCCCTCCAGACCCCTGGGTGTCTACCACCCTGCACACAAAAGGATACAGAAAGTTTAACAGTAAGCCAGCAAACTCTGGGAAAGCTATCTGAGGATCAGAATACTCAAAGTACATGGGCATCATCACTGTAACTTTACTAATGGTGAACATTTATAAACATTTCTTTTGCCAAAAGGGATCAAATAATTTTTGTTTTCAACAAAAATAAAGAATTTTGCAAAGCAAAGATTTATGAGATTAACCAAAGTAATTCTGGTTAAGGAAAGGTTATAAAGATTACTGAATAAAACATTCTTAGAGCCATTTCATACTGAATAAGCAAAGTTCTGTCTTGAGAAGAAAAAACAAAAACAAAAATTAAATGCTATTCTAGAGAAACACGTTTTGAGTCTTACCCCATTCTCTTAGTTGCATCAGTCTCATAATTAGGATTAGAATGTCCTTTAAAGAAGTTTATCAGCATGACTTACACAATTTCATGAACATATATGGAAGGGAATACAGTTCTGGGATTAACACGTCTGGGTGCAAATCCATATTCTATTATTTCCTAGCTCTACCTGAGGCAAATGCTTAATTTCTCTCACTGCCTCAGTTTACCTTACGGGGAAAAAAGTACACTAATATCTACCTTGAGTGGTTGTTTTATATATAAGAAAGGTGACATATAAAGTTCTTGGAACTGCCCGGGTAACTAGTAAGTATTAAATATTAAGTCATTATTATTGTCATTGTCAGTGTGAGGTTAGAAAGTCATCAACAACAAATATCCGTGGATGTGAATGCTTTAGAAGACACTATGAGATGCTGTAGGGCACCTGGGTGGCTCAGTGGGTTAGGCCTCTGCCTTTAGCTCAGGTCATGCTCTCAGGATCCTGGGATCAAGCCCCGCATCAGGCTCTCTGCTCAGCGGGGAGCCCGATTCCCCCACCCCCACCCGCGCCTTCCTCTCTGCCTACTTGTGATCTCTGTCTGTCAAATAAATAAATAAAATCTTAAAAAAAAAAAGAAGACACTGTGAGATGTTGCCAAAAAAAAAGTGTGTGTGTATATATATACACACATACATATACTTATATGTATATATATAAAATGTATGTATATGTGTGTGTATATATATAAAGTATATATATAATACATATATATGTACACATAATACACATTATATATACACATTATATATATAAAATATTATATATATACACATCCTTCTTAAGGAATCATATATATGTGTGTGTATATAATGTGTGTATATATAATATATGTACACACATATATATGATTCCTTAAGATTATGATCCAGTGGAAGAAGAAGAGAAAATGCAAATATAAGTGATAAACACAGAAATATAAATGGCATAATGAAGTCTGAGTAGGTTAAGTTGACTAATGTAAACAAATATAACAAATGTTAATAATTATAAGTACCCTACTACTGCCTATTAATGATCAATAAACTAGTAAATTATACCCATGATGACACTTTTACTCCCATCACAATTGCTTTCTAAATAGGTGGCTATAACATTTTTAAGGAAGTCTCATTCAAAGAACATTTTGAATGAAAACATAAAGGTAATTGCTAATTACTTAGCCCAAAAAGGAACGCATATCTCAAAACTGCAGCTAACATAATATTTTTCTGTGAAACACTGGAGTCAATCTCTTTAACATGGAGATACCAGCACTGTTAGTCTTGTTCTTCGCATTCTAGCCACTGTAATAAGACATGAAATGGAAATAAGAGGTATAGCTTTTATCATTTGCCAGTGGTGCTGTAGTCTACTTAAAATTTACAAAGAATAAACTAAAAATTAATACAACTAATAAAAAATTTGCCAATATAGTTGAAGACAAAGTAAATACAAAGATCCAGTTACTGTTAGGGCACCTGGATGGCAGTCAGTTTAGTGCCTGCATCTGTCTTGGTTTCGGCTCAGGTAATGATCTCAGCTCATGAGATCAAGCCCCGTGTGGGGCTCCTGGAGTCTGCTTTCTGCTTGAGATTTTCTCTCCCTCTCCCTCTGCCCCTCCCACTCATGTTCTCTCTCTCTCTCTCTCTCCAAAATAAATAAATAAATCTTTTTAAAAAATTCATCAACTGTCTTAGATAATGCCATTAATAATAGTAAATGTAAGGATAAAAAGATTATTTTCACAATTGCACTTTAAAAAGTTAAACACCTAGAAATAACTTAGGAAAGAGTAGGATTTCCAGGGACACCTGGGTGGCACAGTCTGTTAAACATCCAATTCTTGGTTTCGCCTCAGGTCGTGATCTCAGGGTCATGCACTCAGGCTCGTGAGTTCAAGCCCTGCGTTGAGCCCTGAATCTGCTTAAGATTCTCTGTCACCATCTGCCCCTCTCCCCACTTGTGCTCTGGCACACATGCACACACACTTTCTCTGTCACTCAAAAGAAAAAAAAAAAAAAGAAATGCAAAAAGAAAAGAAAAAAGAGTAGGACTTCTACACACCATCAACCGCACCCCACCCCTCTGTGTGTGGGGCGGGGGAGGGGGGGGGACAAACCCTTATAACAATTTACCAAAAGACAAAAAGAAAGTTGAATAAAGATGATATACCATATTCCTAGATGGGAGAGTGAATATTATAAAAATACCTACTTTTCATGGGTTGATTTATAATTCTGGGGTAATTGTAATGCCAGTGAAATTGTTTCAAAGTTGGCAAGGTGATTGTAATATTCTCCAAAAGGATGGCTATAGGATAAGGTCAGATTTCATTTGAATTTAAGAAAATAAGAAAACATGTCTTACACATCCAAGCTTATGAAGTAAGGATCATGTACATACATATGCATAGGAAAAGTCTGGAAGAAAATTACTTTAAAAATGTTTATCTTTGGCTGGTGAGATTATGGATGGATTTCATTTTCTTGTTGTCCTTCTATATTTGCCAAAATCTTTACAATAACTACTTATTGATTTTAGAATCAGTGGAAATAAACCTTTTTAAGAGAAAAGAGGAAACAAAACAATAAAGAAATAGCTTGGGCTTTGGAAGCAAGGTTGAACGCCAACAAAAATGATAATTTTACCACACTCAATCAAAACTAAATTAATATGCTGAAAAGCCACTTACGAGGACTGTAAGCATATACTTAACGATTAAATTCTGTGCTGAGACTAGGCAACCACACAGGTATCATCTGCTAACTTGTTAATTACTGACAAAATACATTTTAATGCCTAGATTTGGCATGAAAGAAGAGAAGGCAATATAGGTGAGAAAAGCCTAAAATTTTTGCAAAAATGAAGATGTCTTTTGAGGAGAGCAAGAAGTTGGGGGGCTTGGAGAGGGGGGAGCAGGAGAGTACTTGGATGGAGAAATGAGATGTGAGGTCACTGCGAATGAGATCCAACAGATTTTGTGGATTCTGTCCTGGCCCTGGGTCAAGAATGACCAAGGCTCCTTAGTCAATTTGATTCCACTTTACAAGGATTGACAGAAGTCTCCCGTGAACTCAGCACACAATTAGATGCTGCTATAGTCACAAAAACAGTGGGAAAACATGCCCCTTGATCTCCAGCACCTTTCAATCTGGTTGTGCAGGCAAGACAACATGTGAACAACTTGAAAACAACACAAAAGCATAAATAGATTATGTGCCCATATGAGAGGTTCAGAGAATTGGTGTTAATAGGAGGCCACTGAAGGATAAAATTTAGGGGCCAGAGTAAAAAAGACAATGTTCATGCCCCAGGAAACATGTTGTGGCTTGTGAGTTCATCCTTGAGTCCTCCATTCCCCCTTTGATGTTGCACAAGAATCTCAAGTCCTAAAAGCAAGCCGGTCTCCAAATTATAAGTCAGTCCTTAGAAACTTAGCCGTCCCTTAAACAATAGCTTTATTTTGAATCACATTCTTTAAAAATCCTATCAGTGCCTAATCATAGCACTTTTCTCTGACAAAACCCTTACTTGTCCTAAATTCATGAAGCTGGGATGCCAAGATGTTTTCCACTGAAGTCAATTTAGCCAAGCTGTGATAATGTAAGAGACTCAAGAGAAACCGTGTTTTAAACAGCTTTGAATCAGATACAAAAAAACCAGTGTGGGCAACGATCCAGCCGGAGAGCGAGCTTTTCACATAGACTGCTCTTGAGATCCATGTCAATATCGGATTGCATCAAATATTTCACAGGGAATTGGATTATTTAGTTTTCTTTGACTGGAATTCAGAGGCAAATGGAATTCAGAGTGAGAGCTGAAGAGATAAGGTCTTTGTTTTTGAAGGGATACCAAGGCCATAAAGTGATCAAGAGATCTCCGATGGAGAAGGGTTCAAACTATAGACAGAATTAAGCCTAATGCACACAATTGCACTGGCTCCCACAAAATAAACATGACACATAGCAGTACAGTAGGTTGGCTTAATAAAATCACAACAGTACTCATTACAGCAAGTTTCTCATTATGTCCTATGGGAATGAGATCTATAGGAATGGGTGCATTCTTTTATAAGGAATTAATTTAATCATCCAGGATATTTCTAGTACATGATGAAATCAAACCTGGAGTTGGAATTTAAGCATTCCTAGGATGAAAATACTTGGTCTCACATTCTGTCCTTGTGCTGGGCAACAACACTGAACATAAAACACACACAAAGTGTACTTCAGCTTCTTTGGTAGAATTTCTTTGACACCTGTTAAATTTTAAAGAGCTCTGTGAAAAGCATTTTTTTAACTATTCAACTGGCTCTTGATTCATTTATGTGCATGGAAATGCTCTGACAGCTCAAAATTGAAAGAACACTGCTTACTAACAATTTCTCTCTGGTGTTCATTTGCACTCTTCCTTAACGTGGGCCTACTCATAAGTGGACAGCCTATTTGGAATTCTTATGGGTCTGAAATCCAGGGTAATTTAAGTCCCGATTTGGGATAATAAAAGTCAAATCTTAAAGTTATGTCTATATGATTAAAACAACCAGATTTCTACCAGCCCTGTTACTCCAATCACCTTTACCACTGATGTGAACCTCTGAGTGGACAATTGCAGGGACCTGATAAAACCCAAAGTATCACATCAACCATGTCTCAGAGAAGTTGACGACCACACAGATACTGAATCCATACACAACAACCTATAATTCTCTCCAATAGGTCACATTCTTTACTCTTCTGTGTCATAGAAATTGTCCTTTCCTGAGATGCCTGTCTGAGCCTTTTGGAAACCACCACCTCCAGAACATCTTCTCTGACTGCGAGGTACAAAGATCAGGCTCCCCAACACTTTCCTTACTCTGATGCACCTTAAGCAAACACTCCCAAAGAGTCAGGCAACTCGGATTCCAACTCTGAATTGGTCATTTGCCAACTGCGTGGCCCTATGCAAACTTCCGTCCTATATAGGTTGGGGGTCACAACAGCGCTTGCCTCGTAGGGTGGATGTGAGGATTAACGGAAGGATATTGACATGGAGCGTGGAGAAGAGCCCAGCACAGGGCAACATTTGATAAAGATTAGCCTATGGACATTTAATCAGACCCACTGTTTTTCTTTTAACACATGTAAGCTATTTAATGTTACTTAGGCTTTTTTGTTGATATTTTGCATGTTATGTTATATATTATTAATACATTCTTTAGAAATTCATGCAATCAAAAAAAAAAAAAAAAAAAAAAAAAAATTCATGCAATCTAAACATGCGATCTAAATTCGCTTGTTAGACTGTTGAAATGATTTTATATTGAATGGGGCCAAATTATTAGGACAAACCCATCTCCAATTTTATTAAGGAAATGAATGAGAATATAGGTTTTGGGGCACAGAAAGTAGATTTTTCCCCCTCAGGAATACATCAGTTCTACAATCGAAGTTTGTTGGGTCTGGCTAAAAATAACTATATAGACTTCATGACCAGAAAGAAAAATAACATTATTTCTAGATACTCAAGTCTGTTTAGTTGTAAAAAATAAAATAAAATAAAATAAAAAAATAGAACAGCTAATCATGATAAAGTATACACAAAGAACTGTTGAGAAGATTTTTTAAGATTATGGACCTACAAATGTTATTTCTTCTTCTATGGCTATTGTTTTGGTTTTTCTCACGTTCTGTTAGTTCCTTTTTTTTTTTCTATCGAGCAAAAATTAATGATAAAAGAAAATTCAGCATCCCCTTGATATGAGAGCTTTAAGATCCAAGAATCTGAATGTCCTTTCTTAAAATGGCTGACAAAGTACTGAGTCAAAAAATTTTAAAGAGCAAACAGATAAAAACACAGATGAATCCTAGTGAGAATGCCAAACTCCAAGGACAAAGAGAAAATCTAACAGTTTTCCAAGGGGAGGTAAAAAGGATTACCTAAAAGAACAAAAATCAGTTTGCCATCATATTTCATATCAATGACTGAGAACTAAAAGATAATTGAGAAATGCTTTTCAAATCTAAGAAAAAATGACCTTGAATGTAGGATTTCATAACCAGATAAAAATAAAGATATTGAGATTCAAGCAATGATATATGGAACTTACCACGCAGGCATCTCCTCTGATTGTATAAAATACAAAATACAAAAGAGGAATTTAAAACAAAAGAGGAATTTTTCAAAAGTACAACATGTTATAAAAGGATAAGAAGAAAATGAGCACTTATAATTAAGTCTGAATTATTTTTGATAATGTGGCTAAGAAGCTCAATGCAATTATTAAGAAATACCATATGAAACAGAGGAAAAACGTTTTAAAAATGAGTAAGTCTAGAAAATTCCAAATGATGTAATCAAAATAAAGGAAGTAGAGGAGGAAAGGGAAAAGTAAAAGGATGCTACCTGTCTTGTCATTTGGGTTTGGGGGGGTGGGGGCGGGGAGAAAGAAGTTAGAGATTCAGGTTAATTCTCAATGTTGATTAAAATATATAGGTTTAACTATACTAATTAAAGTTGTATGCATGGGCAGCCCAGATTTAATGTGGGAAGGTTCTATCTAAGGATGTGGCTTTGGGAGGTGTGGTTCAGTGGGTGCTGTCACCGGAGACCAACTACCATAAGGAGAGTCTATCAGACTGATTGTGTATGTTCCCTGACCTAGCAACTCTATTTCTAGGAACTTAGCTACAAAATTGTTGCATACAGGCACAAGGATATGTGTATGGTTAGCATTGTGGAACCCAATCCGTATGTTCTTCTAAGTGGGATTGGTTTATAAAGTCTATACTTCTTAACATGGAACACCTATGTAGCCATTAAAAAGACTGAAGTAGACTTATTAACACAGACATGGAAAGATATATTGTTACATGAAAAATGTGCTGAACCTAATACATAGGATATGACCTCAGTTTATGAAACCTAAAAACTCAATGTACCTGTGTTTATGCACATTTATGTTTACAATGCAAAGAAAAAGTGTCACATACAAAAGAAGAAGAATAGAAGTGAAGATACGTGGCAAGGAAGGATTTTTAAATGTACTAAAAATACCTTTGTATTCTGGATATTTTTTACAATAAACATGTATTACTTTTGTAATTTTATAGAGAAAACAAGAAAATCATATCTGTATATAAATATAGATATATATAAAACTTTAGTGATGCAAAGTGTTGTATTTTATGGTTTAAAAACTACAAAACCAACCTGTTTTAGAGAGTGGAGAGATGGAAATTATATTATTAGACATGGGATGCATATTCGATTTTATGTGACATCACTATGCAGTGAAATCTAGTTAGCAGAAGGAGGCAGGAAGGAAGGAGGGAGGAAGAAAGAGAAGGGAAGGAAGGAGGGAACAAAGGAAGGGAGGGAGGGGGAAGGGGGGAGGGAGGAAGGAGGGAGGGAGGGAGAAAAAGAAGAGATGGGGGAGGGGAGGGAAGGGAAGGACAGAAAGAGGAAAGGAAGGAGGGGGAGGGAGGGGAGGGAGAGGGTGGGAGGGGAGGGAGAGGGTGGGAGGGAAGGAGGGTAGCAAGCAAGTACCTGAGACAGGCAGATACTGCCTCACTCAACAGAAAATGGTCTCTTTTCAAACCATGATGTGACTTACATTTGCCATAGGCTTCTACTCTGCGAATTTTGGTATCTCTCTCTGAATAGATTAAGGGTCTCTTCAACTCAACTTCCCATCTGGACCCAACCAGCTAAACACTAAAGTGAGAGGAAAGCAGATACAGACTGTCAGGGCAGCAATTATTTTACCTTTGGGAACAGAAACTATTTTTGCTCAAAAAGAAGGTTTGCAAACACAGCATTTCACATTCGGCTTCATAATGCTACACACACAAAAATGATTTGCTGTAGGAAACATGTAACAAAGTGGGTACAAGCCAGTTGTCCTAGAAAAATGACCAAAGACAATAATAGCCAATATGTTTACCAGTCTCTCTCTCCACATTTATGGAACTTCCATTCTGTGACGAGATACAGGGGCTAAAAGGTTGACAAGGACATCATCTGGGCACTCAAGGAGCTGACAGAAGGGTGACAGGCATATTCCTAAGTGGATAATTGTAGAACAATTTGAGAAGTTCCATAACAGAGGCAAATAAAGAGCCTCCTGACTGGTTATGCAGTTCTAAGCAACTTGCTTGGTCTATTTGTGCCTCAGTTTCCTCATTCATAAAATAGAAACAGTAATTATACTACTTGCTAAGGGTGTTCTGGGTTTGAGATGAGAGAACACACAGACATCCACACACAAAGTCAGCAGGCGGTAAAAGTCAGCTACTACTATTCGGGGAGGCAGAATGAGGATCCTGGACTCAGACTGCCTGGGTTTGAAACTTGACTGTGGGAACCTACAACTTAATCACACTGAGTCTTGGGTTTCTCATCCAAACATGGCGGATGATCCCAGTAAGTGTGTCAGAGGCTGCTGTGCAGATTGAAGGAGATCAGCTAAGAGAAGGGCTTAGATCAGAGACCGGCACCTACGAATTCGATTCATGTTAGTCATTATCACTATCAAAATGCTTCAAAAGGCAAAGGAAAATAACAAGGAACTCTTCCTGAGAGTGACAGAGAATGTTCTGAAGGGGAAGTGGAAGCGACAGGAGGGCTGGCCTGGAATAATGAGCAGGAGGGCTCCAAGCAGGGGAGGGTGAGAGAGGAACGCGGCACACCAGAAACACAGCGGGAGCGAAGGCAGAGGGAATTTAACGATGAGGAGGAGGAGGAGAAGGAGGCCGCACAAATATCCTCTAGGTTCTGAGAATTATGAGCCAAGTTCAGAGAGAAATGATAAGCCAGACCACTTTGTGAGCGCCTCTGGGGCTGTTGAACAACTTAAGAGCAGGGCCAGTGTGTGTCCCGTGAGCAAAACAGAGATAGGTCCCCTGGAAAAACAACATCAAAAGGTGGGAGGAACCAGCGGAGGCAGCCCCAGAAGAAAGCTTAGAGAGGCAGAGCTTGATGGCATCAAAAGAGGAGAAGGGAAAGAGTTTCAATAAAAACGGGCTGGTCAACCGTGTCAAACGTTGCATAAATGTCAACTTGGGTGACAAGGAAAAGTGAGACCATTGAACTGGCTGATGAGAAAGATGCTGGTGAGAAACACTTTTTAATTGCGGTGTTGGCGGAAGCCAGACTGTAATGGGTTGAGGAATTAATGAGATGTGAAGACACTAAGTATTGGCTAAGTATAGACTTCTTTCAAGAAGTTTAGTGATTAAAAAAAAGGTGGGGGGGGTGGGGGGGAGAAACCAGTCTCCTAGAAACCAGAAGATGTGCATTTTTAAATGTCCAAATAAGCAAAATGTACTCTTGGGGAAAAGGGTGAAACTTCCCAAAGCATCCAAAAAAAAACAAAAAAACAAAAACAAAAAACCTATAGGAGGAAGAAAGTTGAGACAAAGGACCTCAATACTTGGTTGAAATGGGATTAGTGGATTAGAGTCAAACTGGGGGTAGGGCAGAAAGTTGAAAGCCACAGAACTTGAAATGACTAGGAAATTAAGATTCCAGAAAAGAGGGGGGAAAGGAGAGTAAGGACAATCTAGTAGATTTGCTGAAAGAGCATGAGGCAAGCTTAGGTGTAAGGAGAAGGGATCCCAAGGACATAGCTTTCCCTGCATCTCTCAGGAAGAGCCGGGGGCAGATAGCTTCAAAGAACAGGGTGCTCCTTACTTAAAATTTGGACTCCTGTTTGCTAAATGGTCCTCAGTTCTAAACATGAAGGCCTATGTTGGCAGCGACAGAGGTTTGTCCCTAGGTGGAGTTAGGGTCCCCTTTAGCCAGAGCCAGACTCCAGATTCTCTTGTGGAATATTCACCTGCCTAGAGCACTTGGCCAAGAAGTAGGCCTGTCCTGAACAAGCCGGGGTGAGAAACTGAGCAGAAATTGATAATGTATCAGAATAACAGAAAGGGCTGGCGGGCAATCTCAACAGTGGAATTTTGGAAAGAGAATACTGGATTTTTTTTTTTTTCTGGACTATCTAGAAAAATCTGCCTTGGAATGTTTCAGTCAGCTCTTGGATCAGAGGCCAAGTGTTTTTGGAAAATATAATCAGTTGCTCTGCTCCATGTGGTTCCCAAGTCCCACATCTGTCGACTGAGGAAGGTTCATTTTAAGTCCCACCAACTCTGCACGTTAGGAAATCGAATGATTCTCCCCTTTGCGTTTCTTTCGTTTTCACAGGAACATGTGTCCCCGGTACAATGCTGATGCCCTATCTTCCAAACCATATTGTTAGCCCCAATTTTGTTTTGGTTTCCTTCTTTTGTCTAAAAGGAGTTAGCCAATGTGTTAAAAGATAAGACAGTTTTAGGACACCCTGGGTGAGGCCAGCTCTTATCCAATCAGAGAGCTTTTATCTGGAAAACACTCCCTCGTAGTGGCTGAGCCTCCTGGTTGGAAATAAACATTTTGATGAAACATTCTGTAAAGAAGAACTGGTTCTTAAGTGAAGGAATTGGGGAGCTGTTAGACATAATTTCTGATATTCTCCCACCCTAGTGACTTGGGAGACTAAAAAAGATGAGAATGATTTGGAGGACTTGCAAAGGCAAAGGGGGAAGGGCCAGATTACTCGTAACCATCCAATGTCTCTTTTGTAGGCCAGAGAAATTATTTTTATACCTGGTTTCTATTTCTATTCTGGTTCCTAGGTAGACAGATGTCCCAGGATCTCTCTGAACCCTTTCCCGCGCATGTTCTGTGCGTTCAGAATACCTTCCGCATCTTGAAAGTAAATGTGGACAAAACTCCTAACTAAGACATGATAACATTTAAAGGTGAGTACATAACTTTTAGAGACGAGGCTTTTTTTTTTTAAGAATATTTCAATCTAGTCTCATGATCTCCTATTTTGCTAACTTCCAGAGATAAAGAAACGAAGACTTGGCTTCTGACCAGCCAGCCTCGTAACTAGGCAGTAGAAGGCCATAGCTGGGAACCTACCGTTTGGCAAATTATATCCGCCTTCCCTGTTTATGGGATGGCTGGTATATGTGTAGACCCCACATGAGACTTGGTGTTTCAAGCCAGAGGGGCACGATGAACCCTCCAGGTTAAAAAGGGTCTGGCAGGGGTTGCCATGTCTCTGTGCCAACCCCCCCACATCCCCATAAACCACCTGTGCCACTCCCCCATCACCATAGTCCTCGACTGGAGCGCTCTTGGATTTCCATCAGCCAGCACTCCTTGCAGGAAACACTCCTGGGGATAAGATGGGGCTCCTTCTAAACCATTGGAGTCACTCTGTTTTTCACTGCCCTTCCAGAAAAAAAAATTTTGCATTTAACAAGCATTAAAAAAAAAAAAAAAAAAAAAGGAGGAGGAGGAGGAGGAGAAGAGAGGGGCATCTAAGTGCCTCAGCCAGTTGAGCATCGAACTCTTGACCTCAGCTCGTCTTCATCTCAGGGTTGTGAGTTCAAGCTCCCCATTGGGCTCCACACCGGGTGTGGCACCTACTTTAAAAAAAAAAAAAAAAAGAGAGAGAGAGAGGAAGAAAACAACCTCCAAGAGGGTAGAGCTGTGACATCATCCTGCAGAATTTCCCATTCTGCCCAAGATGCTACTGTTTGTTTTGCCTCCGACTCGCCCGGAGACCTGGAAACCACCAGCAAAACAGCTTGGTGACTTAGTTTACCTCTCCTTGAAATATTTAAATATTTGCCTGCTCCCCTGGGTTGTGAAATAAAATGTCCTTGGAGTGTTATGAACTTCCATGTTTGCATCATCTGTTCCCTAGCATTTAAAGTCTGTTGAGCTAATCCAGATGGAGGCATGCAGCAAAATCAGAATTCAAATGAACCAGGTGGACGCGAGTTAGTATCACTGTGTTATGAATGAGGCTGCAGCAAACTGAATCACATGAGCAAGGAACAGCAGCCTGCACGCACCACCTCTGGGAGAGGCCACACTTTCTAGTGGGAGTTTTTGTCTGTTACTCTTGCTGAGTGAATCCTTAACACAATACACTTGGGAGGCCCGTGTGAGACAAAGCAGGTTTAGGCTTTAATTTTTCTTATATTCTGATTAGGGAAAAGAGTTTGAATCCAGAAGGATGTCATTGAGTGCAAACACAAACCTGGAGCGGGGCCCACTGGGCACAAATCTCAGAGGCTATTAATCTGCAACCTTCAATTTGTAAATATGCAGGAGATTGAGTCAGTAGAAAAAAAAATAATTTTAAACATCTGTGGTATTCTTTCTGTTCCAGATTAATTACACTGCTTGTTTGTTGACGCTGACCAGAATTTTCAATCTTCTGATGCTATGCGTAAAACGTCATAAGTATTTTTCTATGCGTTTATCATTTACTCCCATGAAACTTTATCTCTGCCCCAGTCTGTCTCTCGTAATCTATTTTAGGTCCTAATTTTGTTCTTTTGCTCACCTACCCTAGACTTCATTTTCCTTTTACTCTGAGCAATATGCAACTCTTTTTCAGCAAGTATTTATTATTACTTTGAAGACATACCTTGTTAATACACAGTCCCACACACATACACATCATTCAATCAAAATGATGATACACGTGAAAATCCAAACATGCTGTTTAATCATTTAGAGAGGCTGATAATTATTTTCAATCAGCTAGGATTGCTCTGCCAGTTCAAAGAATTATTAATGAGAGCCAAATTTGTTAATAGATTGTGAGCAGCCCTTCTTTGTGAGTGGGGAAGATGTCAGGAAGGTCATTCTAGAAGTTACCATCCAGCCCTTAGGTCATAAGCTCATGAAGCCTGTCTTTTCCTTCTGAGTTTCCAAGAGCCCAATGGCTACTCTCCATCCTGTGATCCGTGAAGGTACCGTGCCTGAGTTGAATCACTGGCACCTCTAAGTAGAAGAGAATCACAAAGATTTTTGTTGGTTTTTTCCTAAAATAGCCCAATTTGGAAATGAGAAATGGGCAGGTCTTTTGCAAGGTGTAAAGCAGCCATAACCCTCACCTCCCACTCCAGGCTGCCCTGAGTCATTGTCCCTTCTCTTTCCCCTCCCCCACAACCAACGTCCTGTGTCTTCTCTGGCCCCAGGATGACCAGAGAGCCCCTGTTTGGGGACTCAAGCTCCCTTCCCTCACTCTTGGCCCCAAGAGCTTCTCTTCAAACCCCAGCCAGTTCCCATGTTCTTCCTTTCCTCTTGTCCAAAAACTCGAGGTCTTGGCCAGCTTTGGGTTTCTTTTTAACCCTGCTGTGATCTACTCTATTCCCTGGAGTTTTCTCTTTCCAGGCCAAGGCACACAGCAGCTCACTTCTTTCCTCCCGCTAATGATAATCACACAGCTCTTTTTGTTTTGTGGGTTCTACTGAGAATCACCAAGGAGAAAAAGAGAAACAAAAGAACCCACATGGAAGAAATGTGATGATATAGGAACCTTTATTGATCCCTCCCTACCTGTTAAGCACTGCCTTCTAGAATCAAATAGTTATAGTTTCTGGGCTATGCTTCTGAGATGGCCTTGGAAGCCCCACTTGGCCATCTACTTCCCTTGGCAAATAGTTCACTAACCTCTCCTCTCAACATGGAGGGCAAAACGAAAAGCAGATAGTGCTCCTTCCTTAGGTAGTTTTTCTTCCTCTCCAGCTCTTCTGATGGATAGCATATGCATCCTTCGTCTCCTACCCTATAGATACTAAGATCATAACAGAAGCTAAACTAAATTAATACACACACACTATAACTCTAATCATAGTGGAATTATTTGACATTGAGACTATTTTGAAAATTTCAGAATTTCTCTTCCTTTTCTCATACCCACCCCACCGGATCCCCTCCTACTATTTTGTTTTGACTAATGAGGGCTTTCTGCTGGATGTTAATAATTTAGCATCTATCTAGGGATGTGCTCATAAACTGGGTCTCTGAAAAGGACAAATACACAAAAAGGCCTGATTTGCAATGTTTGCCCATGGCTGTGATGTAAACACTTCCACCATGGTTCATTTCAAGCTACCAACGATTTAGGAACCGGCTGGTACGAGCTCTTCCAAGCCAGTCAGAATCAGTTCTAGCACATCCCTTACACTTCTAGGCTCTCCTCTACTCAAAGCTTGCCCTGTGCTTCATCTCCAAAAGACTGCCTTTCATTTGCAAAAGCAATATAATAAGTAAATCCCAGCAGAATGTGAATGGCTGAATGAAAACTCTTCATGTTTCTTCCCTTCCGGGACCATGGGACTCATCATGGAGGGCTTCTGGAAGAGGTCCTCAACCCAATGGGTGAAATCCACCATCAGCAATGGTGTGGCCTCTAGGCAAAAGGTGCCCCCACCCTCCGCAGCAGCACAGGGAGAGACAGAGGAATGCCAGGATGAGCTCCAGGAGCTTAGGAGCAGGGACTCCGAAACCAGAATGCCAAGGTTTGGGATATTGGGCAAGTCATCTGACCTCTCTGTGCCTTCGTTCTTCATTTGGAAAATGAGGATAGTAATATTGTATTTCATGGAACCTGAGCCATCATCTATTGTAAAACACACCATTATTTTATGTTCCATTAAGAAATTTTAAAATGCTGCCAATTAAACTATGACATGCCATTAAAAGTAAGACACATCCCAATTTTACAGATGCTAAGATGCGAGAGGAAAATCTGTTTTAAAGCCGATGGATGATGGTAATAGCTTCTTCATAGGGTTGTTGGAAAGATTAAATGAGCTGCTGTATGGTTAGAACAGGGTCTGGCACATTGTAAGAATGATGACTTCGCGATTATAGAATTTGCTATTATAGTATCATTATTATTGCAAAGAGATTAAGGAAAATAAAAAAGATGCAAAATATCTGACTCCAACATCAACACTTCAAATTTCCTCGCAAGACGAAGTAGGAGCTAAAGTGGTTCTAAACCTGCATTTTTCAAGTTATTTTTCGTATAACCACATGGGCCTCACGAACAAGAGAAAAAGAACGAGGGATAAGGTAAGGGTGGGGTGAAAGCCAAGCAAGAGAAATTCTCAGTCCCCGCAAGCAAAACTCAACCAAAGCAGCTCCATTTTTTTTTATCAGCTGAATGGATTGGAGTTGGATGCAAGGTTTCCTTTTCATTGTATTCCTGGGCTTAAACATATCTAGGTGTGTCTAGCCAGCTTACAAAACACTTGCCCCCGCTAGGTAGCAACCTTGGCAGCTGCACAGGGATGACCTTCCGCAATCATAAGCTGATTTGCCTTGGGCCTCGCAGATTCCTGAGTCCAGAAAGTGCCCCTGGTGGTGGGCAGACAGGACCCACCTTAGTCCCTTCTCTCCAGCCGCCTCGCTGGCTCCTGGTCCCGGCAGTGCCTTCCACCCATCCACCGCGCCACGGCCAACACCACGCACATTCCTGTCTGCACTGGAACTGTTTAAATGTCCAAGTCCAGGAAGCAAGGACTGTAGCAAGAAATTTAAATACAGTAGCAAAGTTTATACCCTAAACGTCTCCCTAGTGGCTCCCTTAGCAACAGCTCTTACATTTTAGGGCTCACCTTGGCTACAGGCTGCTTTAGCAATTGTTTGTCAGACCGATTTCCAAAACAGCTCGTGTCCCACTCAGAGCCCAACTGTCTAAGCAGGAGTTGGAGTGGAAAACACAACACATTTTTGAACAAAAGTTTAAAATCTCCTTAAAAGTACTCATAGCCTCCCTGGAGATCCAGGTCAATCTATATATATATATATATATATATATATATATATATATACACACACACACACACACATACACACACACACACACATACACACATATATGTATATGTATATATATAAATGTATATATGAAAACTATATATACATATGAAAACTAAGTGGGGACAACGAATGACCAAAGCTGCTATACTATGATTCCAACTACCTAATGTACGTAGACACGAAGAACAGTATCTGAAAAAAAAAGGACCATTTCAAGGCATTGTAAAAGCAGATCAAAGAAATATTTTATATTCTTGTTGAATATTGTCGGATTTGTTTTTTATTAAAAATGTCAAGGGGAAAAAAAAATGTCAAGGGGTGTCTCAGTGGCTCAGTCAGTTAAGCATCTGACTTCAGTGGGTCCTGATCTCAGGGTCCTAGGATCGAACCAAGCCCCCCCCACCCCACCCACTGAGGCCCACATCAGGCTCCCTGCCCAGCAAGGAGTCTGCTTCTCCCTCTCCCTCTGCCCCTCCGCCTGCTCATGTGTGCTCTCTCTCTCTCTCAAATATATAAAATCTTTTTTAAAAATGTCAAACACCTCTCATACAGTCATTCAACAAACATTTGTTATAATCATAACTTGTGTTTACCTTGGTTTACTCCACCCCGTCCTCATGTTTTCTGTACTTCTCTCATGTCCCCAGTTATTTGAGCCTGTCCATTTCTGTGCCTTGCATGTATAAGCTTGACCTATACCGTCAGGCTCTTTGATGGCAAAAGATTGTCTATTTTTACCCCATACACCATCGCTACTTCCCTCCCATGGATAGTGTAATACTTGAGTTACATAAAATCAAGAGTACAAGGTCAGCTAACACACCAGATGAATTACAGAAAAAGCTCTTTATGCTTTCCCCCGAGTAGGGTTGGTGATCCCCAAGAGAGTATAGAGACCACCTGAAACTCCAGAGCCACTGTTTGAAAAGGGATGCCGGTACCTGTTTAGGGTAAGGACAGTGGACCAATTAAAGTTCAATTAGAGAAACAAACCTACCATGAACAATATAGAATAGGGATTTATGAGAGGGGATAACTTTATACGTATGGGAGCTGCCGGAAAAGTACGTGTATACAAGTTGCTTCTGTGGCTGGTGCTGGGCATGAGGTTGCCATGGGCTTGGACCAGCAGTCAGGAAGGAGAACAAATGATGTACTGGAGAGCAAGGACAAATTAGAACCTGAGATGATTAGCTGGAACCTACCAGGACAAACTGGAACTCATATCTGTCTCTCTTCATCCTTAGTATCAGCAAAGAGGTGATCTGCACGGTAAAGCCAAGGCAATGTACTACATGGGGGCATGTCCATCCAGCTAGTGGTTCTTGCTGGAGGAGCTGGGCCTTGGGTGGTCCACAAGGTGAGCAAGCAGATCAGCACCCACACAAAAGACCTGCCATTGTGCTTGGAGTTCTAACCACCCCCCTACCTGCCCACCCCCTGTGAGTTGCTTCATTTATGCCTTTCTTTAAATATATCTTGTGCTCAGCAGTAACCTGGAGCCATACAGGGAAAGGGACTATGGGAAACATCATTCTGATGGAGCAACTAAACAAAGCCACACCACAGACCTCCCCACTTCCCTCCCTAGAATGAATTCGTAAAAACAACGACTATAACAATTCTAAATTCAATTTAATGCTAGGCTTGGTACCCAATCTGGAGGCCCTGTTATTTCCAGAAGAATCACTTAGAGGTCTCCTTCTCATACCTAAATTTAGGAAAGGAAAAGTCAGTGCAATGGAAGAACCTTATAGAAAAGGAATGAAAATAAAGTATTCACATTGGGAACTATTTGAAATTATACTAATGTTCGTGTCTTCTGTTGCATAAAAAGCAACCACAATTGCCCCCCTTATCTGCAAGCGATACCTTCCAAGACCCCCCAACCTTACATATACTAAGTCTTTTCCTATACATACATACATATCTATGCTAAGGGTTGACTTACAAATTAGGCACAGTAAGAGATTAACAACAATATTACAACAGAACAATTATAATAATACACTATAATAAAAGTTATGTGAATATGGTCTCTCTCCCTCTAAATATTTTATTGTACTGTATTTAGCCTTCCTGTGATGATGAGAGATGCTAAAGTGCCTATGTGATGAGATGAAGAGAGGTGAATAGTGCAGGCACCATGACATAGTGTCAGGCTACCACTGACTTTCTACCATTATGTCAGAAGGAGGACCACCTGCTTCTTGATGAGGTTGACTACGAGGGACTGAATGAAACCCTGGGTACCTGAAACCACAGAAAGCAACCAGGGATAAGGGAGAAACTATTGTACCAATAACGCATTAAAGAATTTTCCAAATGCCTTACTTGTGTCAGGCTCCCTCCAAAAGAAAAAAAAGCACACACAGAGAATCAGGATGGGGAAGATGAGGTTGATCTTTGTATGAAGAAGCCATTCATGCATTCATTGCAAAAAACTTGACCAAACATTGATAGAGTTCCTAACTAGTTCCTCTCCCGGGCTGGACACTGTGCCAATCCAGTGTCCTCCTTGAGGACGCCTTAAGGGAAGATCAGGATGAGGATCAGAATTGGTTCTCAACATGTTTGAACGGACAGCTGCTGTCCATCAGCCTTGCACCTGAACAAAGTGCTGGCCACTGGTCCTAAATGGGACATGGCCAAGGGCAGGTGTGGCCAAGTGACACAAGGTGCATACTCTTGGACGTAAGATAGAAGCCCACTACCAGAGTGCTATCGGAGCCCTTTAGATTAAAAATTATGTGCAAACATTCATCAAAAAGGGCACCCAACTAAAAGCATCATCATCATCATCATCATCATCATTATCAATCATTGTCATGACTACTAGTACAATCACAATCTGCGAGTAGCAGCACATATGTCCTACGCAGACGTGAAGTCCAGCCAGCTCTCCATGCCGGCTAAAGCAACTGCAGGTCATAGACCCAATCAATAGAGGCTGAGCTACTGGATGAAGGCCAGAAAATTCTCTACCTGTATTTTTTCCGCTTGGTAGAATAAGTACACTGCGCCGCATTGGTAAAGACGGTGCTGTGCCTCTTCCCTTTCCAAAAGGCGGACTGGACATCACTATTTTGGAAACATGACATTTTTCACATTCATGAGTTGGGTTGGGTTTTGTTTTGCTGGAGTTGTTTCCCGTATAATGATTATTCACATACACCTGACTAACCACCTGTCAAATTAAAAGTCAAGGGCATCCCGTCAGGAACTCTGAGGATGTATTTTTCTCCACCAGGGAGGCCTCACCAAGAGTTACCTGCTGGAACCAGCTGGATGGCCACACCTGATTGCAAGCTCACTCTTACCCCGCGGTCCTTCCTACCACTCCCAAGAGTCCAGGCAGATTCCTGGGAAGTCTGATTCCACGGGCTGGGGATTTAGTTGAAGTCAATTCAGAAGACGGCGTCATCTCTCTCCCATTTGGACACCGTGTAACACCCGTCCTAACAGTTTCTGTACGGTTTATTTGGCTATCTCTGTTTTTATTCTAAAATAGCTAGCTAGGGTCCAAAATGCTGTGGATCACACATTGTCCTACGCAAGTTAATTGGTAATGCCAAAAATGTGCCTAAAAATGGATTTTTTAAAAACCAGGCATTAAAGAAATATAATCAAGTGAAAGCGGCTGTATTGAAACATTCCTATAAACTCCAAGCCAGCACATTTGGTTTCTTAGTTATTCTTCCACAGCAAACCAGCAGGTATTAAATGTGGATATGGTAAGTGGTAACAATTCTTCAAGTTAAGTGAAACTCCTGTCATTTCAATATTTCACTAACCTATAAGCAGCTGACTTTAAATTCATCTCATTTTTATTAATGATTATGGTGATACATAAAATGATGATCATCAGCATAAAATAGATACATTTGCCTTGTCAGTATTTTATACATTTATTTATACATTTTATAAACTACAAGTACCCACCTAGAAGCATTTCCTGCTATGGTTCACTAGAGAATAAAAATTCTGTTTTTGAAAAATTGTATTTGTTTATTGGTCCTTTCCTCTGGTCTCCTAGTTCTCTGACAAAAAAAAAAAAAAATCCTCCGTAATAAAACATAAATATTCAGGGCTTGAAAACACATGACAATGAAGCAATGATCACATTTATACTTATTAAATATAATAAAAAATGTAATGTATGCCATCACTAAGAATTCACTATATGCCAGGAGCTGTGCTAAGCACATCATGTCTGTTATGTCTTTCAATCCTCCTAACACTCCTCTATGTAAGTGCTATTGGTAGTAGACCCATTTCATGCATGAGTAACATAAGATATAGGGGAAGAGAAATATTCAAGGCTACCCCGATTGTAAGTGGTACTACTGGGATTTCAGCCACAGTTCTGATTCCAGAGACTAAGCTCTTGGCACCCCAGCTATGCTAGTGATAAATGAGTGATCTTAACTTGTTATGGATCACTCTGAGATTGTGATTAAAGTTACGGAAACCCCCCCTCAGAAAAGTGCATCTCTCTCTCTCTCTCTCTCTCTCTCTCTTGCACATGCACACACACATACACACTCACCCGCTGCATACTATTTCAGAGGATGTCTAGACCTCCCTGAAGACCATCCAGAGTTTCCTCGGAGTCCATAAGCTCCAGACTGTAGAACTCTAATTTCTGTATTTCCTTCAGCATCAGTGTGTGGGGAATTGGGTCATTGCCTGTTTAAGGAGCCCTGCTGTGCAAATGAAAATATTACCTGAGTGTGGAGAAGGAGTGACCTGGATCCTCAGACCCCCGAATGCCTACCAATGGCCAGAGCAAAAAATTAAGATGAGAATAGAGTGGACAAGGAGAGAAAGACCACAGGGGTCAAATCCAAATGTCAGAAATAAGGAGTCCTGCCTTGAGGGTGTCTGTGTCAGGTTCTTCTAGGTCCCACAAATATACATGAGGGAGGAATGAATGGTTGTTGTAAGGATACACCCTAGAAAAAGAACCTCACAGAAGTAAGAACAGGTATTGTGGAAGGGACAGAATTTTCTGAGCATGAAGTTGGACCAGAAGACTGTGCAGGTCCCACACAGCCATCCAGATGCCAGCAGTAGGAGTGTGTGGGTTTGACCCCCATAGTCTTCCCTTGTCCACTCCATTCTCGTCTTTCTGACCTGCTTGTTCTTTACCCCAGATCACTTACCTCATCCCTCAGAAATGCCTAGGTATGAGTAAAACCTCTTGGCTTTTGCAAACTCCAGTTTCTGCCTCCTTGTAACTTCAGGTTACCCTGACACCCCACAGTTCTGACCTGACTCAGCGCTCCTTTCTCTTGTCTTTTTTCAGCTCCTGTTTCCACCACCAGAATAAATAGGGTCAGGTGCCTTATTCTTTCAGTATTTCCCAGTTCAAGAGCTTGATGGCAATGCATGGTTTTGCATGACATCATGCCACAGGTTTTTAAAGAGTCTTCAATTTGGCTGGGATTGTGACACATGCCACCTAAGCCAGCCAGCTGCAGCTGGTTGCAGAGAGGGTAGGGGACTCCTCTGTGGGTTTGGACACGTCCCTGCCAGGGGTGCGTTCCCCATTAGAAGATGTGAAGTAGGGAATTTCCTGTCGACATCCAGGGACAAATTACAGGTCAGACCCTCGGGACAGGCTACTGTGGGAGACGCCAGGACAACCTCCCACCCTTCACACTGGATCCATCTACTACTGGGGAAAAACATCTGCATCTGACGTCAGCTCGGGCTGCTCCTCCGCTGTGCACCGTCCAGGATCCCTGAGTCAAGAGATCTCTGTGTCACACTTCAGGACACATACTACTGGTTGCTCACTGAGCTTTTGAAGGAGGAAGTGGCTTAGGGGCACTGTGACACATGCAGTACAATAGAGTGACAGAGGTAGACAGGAAACATCATCTAACCTACCCACGCATTTGGTGCAGCAGGAGGCCAAGCCTGCGAGGAGCTACGTGCACGGAGAGACGGAGAGACATACAGAGAGTTGGCGGCGGGGCCCCAATTCCCAGCGCACTTCTCCCTTTATCGCCCCTGTCCCATCAGCTACGTTGACTCTTCATTCCCTTGCTGTCATTGAACACTACCGTTCTGTAGCAAAACAGAAACATAGAAAGGCCTGTAAAATGTCTCATGCTATAAAGATTCCATTCCAACTTGTATAAATTGATAGGGTCTCTGTGACCATAAATGTATGATTTATGGGAAATAAACCTAGATCAGAAGACTCACTCCATCACTCAGACATGGGAGTTAGCCTCCACTTCTTCTTCTGAGATCTAGCTATTCACTATGCGCTCATCATTTATCTAGAAAACATTAACGGGGTGTCCAGTATTTTGGGGGCTCTGAGTGTAAAATCCTACAGAACAATTGTTTTGTTCCTCAAACACCTTTTACACTCTAGGAGGGCAATGTAAGAGGCCTGCCGCACCCAAGGGGTTATGGAGGCAAAGGAGGAGGGGAGCAGTAAACTCGTGGCAGGAAGGGGGTCGGGAAAGCTTGCCAGATGGACACTTGAAATGTGAGGGCTCAGGGAGAGGAGCGATGAGCCAAGCAGGGCAGGGGGCTGGGCGGGCAGATGAGGGAGAGCATTGCGCATCTAAGGAAGGCACACGGTATGGCCAAAGCAGAGCTCCAGGGGAAGACGGAGTAGGGATGGCCAGAAGTGAGGTGCGCAAGTAAGTAGGGCTTGGTAACAAAGAACTTCAAGGGCCATTCTCCCTGTTTACCTATTGACCTTGAGTTACATAGCCAGATTTTGATTTTACAACAGTTACTGTAATGGCCGCATGGAAAATATGCACCAGGAGCTGAAGACTAGAAGAATGGAAACAGATTAGGAACCTGTTGCAATAATTTAGGAGAGTGATGATGGTCTTCTGGCCTATGGCAGTGGCAATGGGACCAGAGAGAAATGGGCATATTCTAGAGATTTTTAAAAAATATTATTTAAAGGGCGTGGAGATTGATTGTATGCCGCAGGAAGCGAGGCTGTGTGGGGAGGGAGAAGGGAAGAGAATGCAGCACATTCCTGACCTGGGTTGGGGGAATGGGCACTAGGAGGTTTCATCTGGGACATTTGCATAAGGTTCTGATGAAACAGCCAAGCACAACTTTCTGGTGGAAAACTGGACAGGAGATCCCGAGTTCAGCAGAGAGGTTGGCTAGAAATACAATCATCAGCATATATGGGTGAGTGGTGCTCAAAACAAAGAATTCCCCCAGAAGCTTTTTCCAACTATACTCACCATCTCCTTGAAATGCTCTCATGCCTTTCCTCCCTAGCCCCAACCCCAAAAGGGCTCTCCACTCCCAATTCTTGAGCTCTCCACTCCCAATTCAAGAGTAGAGTAAATCATTAGCATAGGCGTATAAAGTGAAGGAGAAGACAACAGGGGACACCACCGTTAGAGACACTGACATTTATGGGATGGGTTAAAGGAAAAGAGCAGTGACAGAACCTGAGGAGCATCCAGGATGATGGACGGAAAATGATAAGTGCCAAATCTCCCAGAAGTCGGGAGAGGAGAGGATGTCACAAAGAAAAGATGTGGCCAATCATGGCAAACATGGTAGAGAGGTGATTGCGAAATAGACCCCAGAAGTGTTAACACTTTCTGCAGTGCCCCCAGAGCTGGGACAAGGACCACATAAGCATAAATATATGCAGGTACTTCCTACAGTATAAAATAATGTACAACATAAGCAGTTATTATTACAACGTTAAGACTCAAGTCAGTTCCCACTGACTCCAGGCGTCCCTCCCTAGACCCTGCGGGCCCTGCTCCCGAGGTTCCCTCAACCCAAGTTTAGCTGGCCTGCACCCAGGGCAGGGGCTATGTTTAGTTGGCCTGCACTGGGCCCTAGAGGAGTGTTCAGCCTCCAGGAGACAGGGAACACGTGCTTGCAGAATGAATGGATGGTTAGGATTGCATCACTGCCTTCCATGACTCTCTTCAGCATGAACAGATCCCAGTTCACACTGCTTTTTTTTTTTTTTTTTTTCCAAAAATAGAATCTAATGTGCTTATTCCTTTTTCCCGGCATCTCCTGGTTTCTGTTTTATTTTATGCCCTCACAGTTTAGTAAAAAAAAAAAAAAAAATCGGATCCTTATAAAAATTATTATTTTTTTTTTTTTTTTATTATTTATTTGACAGACAGAGATCACAAGTAGGCAGAGAGGCAGGCAGAGAGAGAGGAGAAAGCAGGCTCTCCACAGAGTGGAGAGCCCGATGCAGGGCTCGATCCCAGGACCCTGGGATCATGACCTGAGCTGAAGGCAGAGGCTTTAACCCACTGAGCCACCCAGGCGCCCCTAAAAATTATTTCTAATAGAAAAAAAATTTCCTACAGAAAAGAAGATACCTAAAAATTTATTTCCTCCCTCTTATAACTTCCATTCTGCTGGGTGCCTTGTATCTCTCGAGAACCTGTGTTTGTTGTCTGATCTCCAGTATGTTCATATCCAAATCAATCTGAACTAATTTTGCAAGTAAATTGTTTTGAACTCACCCAAAGTGCTTTCCTAAGTTCTAAACATTTAACATCTGCTTGGCTGGACTCAGTTCCTAGTCTTTTTAGTCTACTTCAATCTACCAATTTGACTTGTCATAATTTATCATTTCAAAATCTCTATTATTTATTGCCCTTGATTACATTATCACAGGTGTTCTGTACTATTTACGTTTCCCTCAATTTTCCTGATATCCTCTTGTGAAATCCTCATATCTAATTTACCAGGGGCTCATTTCTACCCTCTCTTTCTCCAGATTCTGCAAACTTATTTCTGAATCTCCTCCTAGCCCTGGTGTGCATTTTTAAGGATGATAAACTCAAGAAGTTTATCTCCCAGACTTGCAGATTCTCAGGGTATTTCCATTTCGGAGACCTACTTTTTATGAGCAGATATTTTTACAAGGTGGTTCTACAACTCATCTATTCTTGATTCTCCAGTGCTTACTCAGTTTTTCCAGGGCTGAAGATGAGCCTCCCGGACTCAGTGCGTGCACCCCTCCCCCCACCATGCTCCTAGCGCGTGAGCTCAGGGCTGAAGCACACAGGCCTTCCTCTTCCTCCTTTCACACACTGCAGGGAGCAGTGAAGAAATGGGCCCCACCCTGCAACCTTTGGTCCGAGCCAACCATTGCTCTCAGCCTCACCACCCACCCCTTTGAACCCCAGGATAATAGCAGATAGGGAAGGAGCACCCAGCGGTTGCCTAGCAAGTATCATGGTAACGCAAGCAAGGTTAAGAGACGCTCCTGGGCTTTGGTGTCCGCCCCACAACCTACAAACACGGAATGGGTTTCTTCTCTCTTCCTGTAGACATGGAATTCAAGGCAGAAGAAAGATCCAAACAGCAGAGCTGCACAAGCCTTGTCCAGATGATGTATGGGTACCTGGAACTGTACCCCAGGCCCAGCTCAGGATTTATTAAATACCAAAAGCACAACACATCCATATAGGCAGATAGAACCATACCCATTGGAAGTCTCAGGAGCAGGCAGCTTAGGACCAACCCTCTTCCGTGTTAGGAATTTATTCACCCCCAGGTCTCCTGATTTCCCTACCTGTTGATGCCATGCTCACAGGAGAGAGAAGCTTGCTTACCAGGCTTGGGTCAAGAATTTCGAGACCAGTCAGCGAACTGTCAGGAGCAAAGGGTTAATATAGACGTGGACATTGGGGAAGTTACTACGGACCACAGAACCAAACCAATCTGTATGTATTATGTCCTAAAACATCAGCTCTTACTTAGAGAAAATATTGTTGCTCACCCTCCCACATCTCTGCCAAAGGGTTTCAGTCCTCCCAACTGCTGGGTTTTTCTGCAGCAGACGTCTTCAACAGCCTCGTCCTTGGTCAGCAGTGGAAATAAAAACTCCTGGCCTGCTTCACTTCTTTCAGTCTTTGGGAAAACAAAGAAAAAGAGCAACTTGGAAAAGCTGTCAGTTAAAATTTTGGTATGCAAGTAAGATAAGATATGCAACATCCTAAAGCCTCGTTTTGGTTATTTGCAAAGTAAAAATAATCGGCTCTGTCTCTTAGAGTTGTAGTGACACCTGAATGATACACGTAAGGTAAAGCACAAAGCGTCTTGCCTAGAAAGAGCTCAGTAAGCAGGAGCTGTAATCGTGTATGCGCATATATCTGTTATCTTTCTTTAAGATGTATTGCTTTGCCAGGAAATACACCAACAGGATCACCCTAACCTCCATGAGTTTCCAATGAACCCACATTCCTTCATACCAGGAATTAGATCATTCGTATACGCAGCAACCATAGGTCCCTGCGTGTTATTTAAGTATCTTACCCGTTGGAACCCTGATTCCACCTATCACTCTGGGTTCTTCAGCTCTCTCATGCCTCCTGCTGTACCCCATTCTATGGGGTACCCAAAGGTCTTCTTTGCCTGGTACCTAAAGGTCCCTAATGCGTAAGCAATTTATTTTTGCCTGTATCTTATCGGAAGGCATTCTACCAACCTAAGGGAAACTACCCATGTGGCAGAGGCACTCTGACTGTGGAAAATTACTGATCCACACTGAACTATATAAAAATCCATTCGCAAAAATCCTAAGAAGAGCAAACACTTCGTCTGGCAAATTCTCCAGCAGGGTCCTTGGCCGGCAGGAACAACCACCCTCGCTAGGCACCAACCAAAAGGCCAGCCCTGAGCGGTGACAAATCTGGAATTCTCTGGCAGATGCCAGTCCAGGGCCGGCTGCACAAAGAGGACCCTTCTTACTAACTCAGCACTGACTCTGAACACACTGAGAATTAGTTTTGGCTGTGAGGGAAAAGCCAATGTGGAAAATATAATCTGATGGACAGGATTTGAAATGAAAGACACAATACACCCCAAGGTTCCCAGGCCTAAACTCTTACAGGGCAGAAGTGTAAACACTTTTTGGAAGCTAAGACCTGGACACAATATGATACCGCAGCAAAAACTCAAAAAGTAGCAAGGGGTTTGAAGACTGAAAGACTAACTCTTATTTTCACGCTGTGAATCACCGGGCTCTAAATAGAGAGGAAAAGGTGTATCAGCCAGCACTGACCTGGCCTTGCCTGTGCTGAAAAACTCTCCTACTGCCTGCAGGGCTCTCGCACAAAAAGATGACTAAGACAAGTCCTGGCTTTGGAGGTGTTTGTACCTGGTGGGGGAGGCTGGCAGGTAACTAAAATACGAGCCTTACTATGGAAAGCGGCAAAAGCTGAATAAAAGCAAAAGGCAGCAGGAGCAGATAGCTCTAATCTGCAGGGGGACGCGAGGGTCCACCCAGAAGAGGGGTCAGCCCATCCGGGTCTTGGAAAGACTGCAGGACTGGGGGTGGGGGGGCTCTCAAGGCAGAGAGAGCAGCATGCACAGAGGCAGCTTAGAGAGAAGGACAGGGCATGGCGAGGAACTGGGCTCCGTCTGCTCTGGGCAGCGCCCAGACAAGTGGGGGTGGGGGACTGGGAATGGACTGAACATCCAGGAAGATTGGCCCTGGCTCCCTGGGCCTTTGGAACATTTCAGATCTGCTTCTAAAAGGAACGTCTCTGCCATGGATATCAAGAAGGAACTGGAATCAGAGAGTTGAAATCTGTATCTTTGCATCTGTGTGTGTGTGCGTGTGTGTGTGTGTGTGTGTTGTTGTTGTTGTTGCTGTTGTTTCTGCTCTTTGGAAAAGCAATCATACATGCAAATTGACAATTGTCCGGTCATTACAGGCAGCACGCACCTGTTCCTGGACGTGCATTTACTCTCCATAGCAGGGATTCCACCCGGCCGGTCTTATTGCACCTGACTTAGGGGCCACAGCTGGCACCTTGTTGCCAAGGGTGCCCTGCAGGCTTCCCCCACCTCCAGGTCGAGGTGGCTCACGCTGTCTGCTGTATCTAGCTCACGGAGCGTGGAGTAGAGGATGGCCCTCTGATGCGATGAAAAAAAGGTGGTGTGAGAAAGGTGATGCAAACAGAAATCCTTCTACTGCTTTGTAGGCCCTATCAGAGCAGATCAGCTTCTGTCTAGACACTTGCTCTCCAGTGTGCTCCCGGCGCACAGCAGGCTGACCTTCACCGCGAAGGGGTCGTTATTACCACTGCAAGAGCATAAGTCCCCACAATCATGTATGATTTTTGTCTCTGTTTGTTTTGGTTTGGTTTACTGGGTTTCCTCAGTGAATTCCAGATGCAAATAGAATTAAAGGAATAATTCTAAAGGGATGTTACTAAGAACTGAGCTTTTCATATGTATCATAAAAACACAATCCCATGCCTTGTTGCTAAAATGGAAACTTTTGATGACAATTTAAACATGAAATATCCAACAGAGACAAACCATGATTATTTATAAAAGGCTCTATCAAGAAATTATTTACTTCTTTAGGCAATTTCCTCTTCTGCTTGTGATTTAAGTCCTAAGAGTATATGCATCTAGTTACTCACACAAAGTTAATGGAGCTGTTTCTCATCATGTTTCTGATAGTACAACATGTCAAGTCTGACTCTTATCTTACTTTTCCTAATGGTTTGTCAGCTTTCCTCACCTGTGTTTTATTTCTTGCAGAGCCTTTTCTCATTTCATAGGGAAGGCAATGTGTGGAGCGTTCCATGTGCTTGGAGATGTTCTCTAATGCTGGAGGCCTTGTTCCAGGTGCAGGTGCCGACCCTTCAGCTTATAAGGATAAGATGACCAGTTTGTAACTGCCTCCTGTAGAAGCTCTCATACGGGGCTACCAAATACTATCCTCTGCACCTGATTCAAAGAGGCAGGATCTCGGTGGGACCTGTTGTACTTTCTCAAAGTGCCCCTAACCATCTAACCACGTCTTTGTCTCCTCAGTGTGGAAGTCATCATGCTCTTCCCAGCCATCAGTTAAGAAAAGAAGCAACCGACTATAGGTTGAGTCCTTGGCCAGAAACTGGCTCCTATGGCGGTGACAGTGAGGAAAGTTCTGGCACAGTACTTCAGACTGAAGTGAGATTTATGAGAGATGAAGCCAGAAGGGTATGTTCTTTTTCCAGAACACTTTCAAGTTGGAAGAACACACCTGATCTCTTAATTCCCAAACCAATGGATTGGAAAGGGCAAACAGTCCCACTGCAATACTGAAACTGATCATCCCTGGTGTCCTCTTCAGCCACTGCTTAAGATGAGAGTATCTTAGAACCAACACAGCAGTAAAGAGAATATGTCTTCCACCAACCACACATGGGGAGCAGACAGATCCACCACAAACTATTCCTACTGTATGGAGTCCTAACGGAGAGATAAACCTGTCACATAAAAACTTCATTCCCAAGAAAGCTTTATTATCCAACAGAGGGGAAGAGGGTGGAAAACAGAGATGAAAACTAACATTTTCTGAGCATTTCTATCTAAATGCCAGGCACTTTCTCTGTTATCCTTTTTAATTCCTTAAAAAAAAAAAAATTTGTAAGAGGCCCTTATCCCATTTAATAGAAAAAGAAACTAAACTTCAGAGAAGTGACCTAAATAGGCCAAAGTCACACAACTCCTAAACTGTCATGTCGGGTTCCGAATCACACACTCCCTTATGTCAAAGCCCACCTCCCCTTCAAGGGGCCACACTGCCTAATTTTAACTTGTTGCAGGTCACTTGGTATTGGGCGTATATTCTAAGGAAGAGAAGACAGTGGTAAAGTCATGGAGCGAGAAATGCCCCAGTCTTTCACATTACCAGTGAGACCAGTATTCCAGATTATCGAGGATAAGCTACAAAATAAAAGTCATTTATAGCTGGTGTTCAGAAACATTACATAATCATATTTTTGCAGCAGCAGCAGAAGTAAATTTACTTTCCTTAATATGTTCTAGTTGTACTAACACTGAAATTAGACCATAGGTGCTGAACATGTTACAACTAATGAAAAGGCACCCAAGAGCTTTTATAGAGAACCAATCTGGGGACATAGGCTTTGCCACAGTTTCCCATGGTAGGAGAAAAATGCCCCTTGCAGGCTTGGGAACAAGGGGCAGGGAAGGTGGGAGCCAAAGCATAGGAATTCAGAGATAAAACTTTCACCTTTAGGGTCGTGTGGGTGACTTAGTTGTTAGGCGTTTGTCTTTCGCTTGGGTCATGATCCAGGAGTCCTGGGATCCAGTCCCGAATTGAGCTCCTTGCTCAGCAGAGAGCCTGCTTCTCCCTCAGCCTGCAGTTCTCCCGGCTTGTGCTCTCTCTTTCTCTCTCTCTCTGACAAATACATAAATAAAAATCTTTAAAAAAAAAAACAACTTTCACCTTTACATCCTGTCAAATTATATAATCTGAATGTACACAGGCAAACTCCAGATGAAGTTTTGGAAATCGGGTGTGTGTGTGTGTGTGTGTGTGTGTGTGTACTCATGCTCGCATTTGCATTCTCCTGTCCTGTTCAGGCTCTAAAGACTTAACCAGATTGCACCCAAGGGCGGGGCTAATTTCCAGAAGATCGGTTACCGCTGAATCCTAGCAAGTAAGCAACAAGAGCTTGGAGCACAGTTTGCTAATATTCACCAGTTATCATTAGAGTCTGGAGAAGAACAAAAAAAGATTTTGCACTTGACCGATGTCATGCTGTGGGGAAAAAAATCCCCTCACCCTCATGAGCAGGGTGGGTCACCTGCCCTCGAAGGAAATCTTGTGGCCTCTGAGGATAACCCTGTTATCAAGAACCACAGTGGCAACCATCAAGCCCACATTCAAGTAAATTTCTTTTTAACCGTCATTTTCCTAGAATGCCGAATATCCCAACATGTGTGTATCTACTTAAAGTAATCACCATATTAGACGTTCCCAGTGAAGACCAGCTTTGTTCCCCATATAATTTGGAGCCAATTGCTTGAAATTGCTAACACTTTTACACTCACGCACACACAAGGGCAAAAAAATATCTACTACAAAAGTCTATGAAGGAATACTGAGAAAAAGGCAAGATGCCAAGCTTTGTAGAGATTTTTTTTTAACCTTGGTCTCCTCGTCCGTAAAATGGAGGTAATAATACCCCCTGCTGCCCATCTCATGGAGGTACTAAAAGGAAATTTTGGAAAATGTGTCAGTGAGCAATACGAGCCATTTTAACCAGGCTCAGCTCATAAAATTGGCATGACATAGTATGGAATTAGTTTCAAGTGATAGATAGCCATGTCAGCAGTGAAAAAAAATTAAATAAGAAGTTGTCACAAGGAAAAAATACTTAGCGGCATACCAAATGTTGGAGCTAGAGGAAAAGCAAGGGTGGAAGGTGAAATAAAACCACCTTTTTTTTTTTTTTTTTCTTTTTATCCCTTGGTCCCATCACCTTCTAACATGCTGTGTAACTTTGTTCTGATCTTTCCTGGGCACCGTCTGCCTCCTGAGCTAGACCGTACACTCCCTGAGAGCAGGGACACTAGGCAGTCTGTTCACTGATGTGCCCCAAACATCTAGCACAGCACCTGGCACATGACGTCTCAGTCAATATTGTTCGACAAATGAGTGTGTAATGGGATCATGAGGCAAAGCACCCAGGGCACCTTCAAGAAAGAATGGAAATATGGAAGGAAAGTATTTCTTTGGGCCAGTTCCTTAACTGCACTGAAAACCCGATGGTTCCTTTCTTTCAGTCAAGACTTCTTGATCATCGAGAAATCTGGGATTGCTCTGGACGTGGCTAGATCTTCAGGATCTGGGGTTCTGCTTTCTGAATGGTGCCACGCCAGGCTTCTTTGTGAATCTTTGGAGTGAGAGCACTCCAGTCACACCTCCTTCATGCCACCTACTTCTCCTCCCACTGAGCAGCACACCAACATCCCCTCTTTGCTCCTTCAGCTACAGGGACATGCGACTCCCCCATAAGTCATCCTCTTCCTTCCCCGGGGACTGCTGATGCTTTTTCCTAAGCAGGGTCCCACCTACTTTTCCTAGAACCGCTGTTTTTTATCTACTGACACTGAGCTGGGGTGCGGGGGGGTGGGGAGTTGCTGTGTGCAAAGCTCCAGACCTCTCAGTGAGGGCAGGGAGCCCTGCCTGCCTCTCCTCACTGGAGGGGAAGGAGAATTGTCTGCCCCTTCAGCAGGACCCAGCTCTGGGATCTTGCTCTCCTCCAGCCTTGCTGAAGAAGTTTGAGTTCCAAAGCCTTGCTCCTCACCAACGCTTCTGATCTAACTCCTTGAATTTTAGAGCTATTAGAGAACTTAGAGATCAAATTCAACTCTCCCATTTTAGGAGAGAAGAAACTGAGCCCAAAGAGGAAAACTGACCTGGCCATGGTCACACAACCAGCGAGTCAGAGGCAGGGAAGCCTTTCCCATCTCAGTCACTCCTGTCCCTGTAGTGCCAGAAATGTCTGCGAAAGTCATTTTCTTCCTAAGAGTGAACCCCAGCAGTATTGTCAAAGCAGCAGCAAAAGAATGCATACATTTGTAGGAATGAATCAGATTTTCGTAATTTGCGAAATGCCTATATCCAAATAAATAAATAATGCTTACATCCAAATAATTAATGCAAATAAATCCGGTAGTACTAGTTACTTGATCTATTTTTTTTTAAATACTCTTCCCCCCTCCCAATGTCTTCCCTAGTCCATTGCTTTAAATAACCAATGTCTGTGAAATGTGGTTTTCATTCACATACTTTGTTGCTATAATCTCAATGCACAATGTAGTCTTGTGAAGTGTGATGAAACTCAAAATTTCTTGATATAATCATTATAACAAATGAGTGTCTACCTCAAGGGATGTGACTAAGTTTTCCAAAATTCTCATTATGGGTTCATAAAGTTAGGTTTGGGAGGAGGAGGGTATAGATGAAATACTGTCATAAACAACACGAAACAAATGTTTTTGCAAAAATAGTTCTGTGAATTGGTGTCATTGAGGCGGTAGGGGTTGCTTCTAAAGTCTGAACTAGTGGATTAAAGAAGACGCAAAAAATGAGGATGTTCAGACCATGGTTTTCTAGGGTTGAAAGTCCATGAAGATGTATTAGCTAGTCCAACCATTTCAAAGTGTGTATAAGAAAACAAAACCCAGAGCAGGGCTGGCTCACCCAAGGTCAAGGAGGTCTGCTGCTTCCCAGTCGGGTTCTCACTTTATCATAGTTTTCACACTGGGTGGAAAAAGAAAGGAGTAATAGGTTAAGACCAGAGAGGAGCATGGAATTTTCAGGAAATGTCATGTGTTCCCCCCAACCAATAGGGAAGCTCTCAAAGTGTTTATGTCAATTCTATTTAGCTCTGTCAAGAGTAAATGGATCTTTCAGATTCGGGAGGGTAGGGGGGATGGGGAGTGTAAGCAAACGCTGGGTGAGCAAGCAGGCTTCACTGGAGACAAATTTATTTCCAGGATTTAAGACAAGGCTAGGGAGAGATTGCCCATGGGAAGGAGTGTGAAGTTTGACAAAGCCCCTACCAGAGTCCTGAAGCGCTTTCTTGAGAAACTTGCCTCTAAGTCAGGGTTCTAAACCCAGAGGTTTGGGGCCACATCTAAGGACACTTTTCGTTGTCATAGCTGTGGAGGGCTCTGCTACTGGCATCTAGCACACAGAGGTTAGGAATGCTGTAAAACATCCTACAATACACAGACTAGCCCTCCCCCCTACAAAAAAACTACTTGCCTCAAATGTCAAGAGTACCAAGGCTGAGAAGGCTTCTTCTAGCTGCTACTTGTCAATCAGTTTGTTTGGTTTTTTTTTAAGATTTTATTTATTCATTTGACAGACAGAGATCACAAGTAGGCAGAGAGGCAGGCAGAGAGAGAGGAGGAAGCAGGTTCCCTGCCAAGCAGAGAGCCCAATGCAGGGCTCGATCCCAGCACCCTGGGATCATGACCTGAGCCAAAGGCAGAGGCTTAACCTACTGAGCCACCCAGGCATCCCTGTCAATCAGTTTTCTGCTCAGATGCGGTATAACTTCACCAAATCCTCCCTTCCAAACCCAAGAAATCAAGTAACAATTCTCAGGACTCATCTCTCTCTCTTCGGATCTTTAGATTTTTAGTCCCCTCCACCCACCCCCAACAAAAATCCAGATGAAGAGGCAAACAGAACAGGAAACAGCGATTTCAATAAAAATACTTAGTGCTGAAAATATCCACGTAGGAGAGACTATTTTCCATGCACTTCTATTTTCCTTGCCCTTTGTTGTCGCTCCGCCATCCCTGGTAAATTTGTTTTCATTTTAAGTGTTACAAGCATTTATTATGTATTCCAGGCAGGGCTCCCAAGCTGTGACAATTTAAATAAGGGGGATTTTTTTTTCTATAGGGAAAAAAAATGATAAAAGTATAAATGGTTTGTTGAAACACAGAAGAAAAGCTTACCTCAGAGAGCAAAATGCTTTTATATGTAGTCTTAATATTAATCCAAAATGAAAATGCCCTTCACTTCAAAAGGGTAAGATTCGGCACGTGTAAGATATAAAAGGGCAAGGATACATCCCCTCCACATTTAGAAATGCACATCTCCTGAAAAGGCTTTGAAGTAAATAGTATATAAGAACCTACAAGTAATTTTTTAAATGGTTTAAATCTTTTACACGCTCAACTCAAAGGAATGGAAGTGCTCACGAAGGCAAAGCGGGAGAGCAGAAGGGACCTTGGATGAAGGATATGCAAACTCGGGGTCTAGTCTAGTGTCATTCATGGTCCCCATGGCCTGGGCAAACTGTACTTCTTGTGTCTCCTTTACTCTACAAATAAATACTACTAATACTAATACTAATAATAATAATAATAATATTTGCCTTACAGACTTTGTAAGGTTGTTGTAAGGCTTGAAATGCATGTAAATGTAAATGCCAGCATGCAGCATCCCCACTATCCTCCTCCACGCCCTCCCCCCGCAGGGCACCAGCACCACGGACCCCTCATCATAATGAGGGGCAGCCACCACGGGGAAGCTTCTGGGGAGGGATCACATCTGGAGATGACAAAGGAGAGCTTTTGATGGATACTTACTGTGCACTTTAAATTTTCCCTTTTTTTCATTAAAAAAAAAATTATAAGGTGAGGAATTATTGGAGCAGAGTGAATATGGCCCAAATAAATATCTTTAAAAAAAAAAGATTTTATTTATTTATTTGACAGAGAGAGAGACAGACAGACAGGGAACACAAGCAGTGGGAGTGGGAGAGGGAGAAGCAGGCTTCCCGCTGAGCAGGGAGCCCAATGTGGGCCTCAGTCCCAGGACTCTGGGATCATGACCTGAGCCCAAGGCAGATGTTTAATGACTGAGCCACCCATGCATCCCCCAAATAAATATCTTAATAGAAAAAAGTCCTGACAAGGTGTCCTGCCCTTGAAACCACCACGTTAAATGTTAACTACCAAAGAGAAAATCTGCTTTCTTGAAACGTCCACCAAGCTGGCAAAGGAGTGAAAGAGTTAGCAACAATTCCAAAGGGGCCAACCAGTGGAATTTATTTACTTTGTAAAGTAGCTCGAAATCTTACTGTTTACGTCACAGCATTAAAGGAGACAGGAATATGTCTTTGGTTTGCAGAGGGGATGATGCAAGCAGAAAATTAGTATTAAGGGAAAAAAAGAAAAAGCAGCACTAGATGATAAAGTAGCCTATCCAAAAAGGAGGAGAGAACTTTCTGGAACATTTGGAAGTTGTTATTTTGTTTATGAGCCTTCGGTAGGTTTAAGGCTAAATTTTACGATGGCAACGAAATGGTAGATAAAGGAAAACTAGTATATGTAATTTATTTAGGCTCTCAAAGGGCTTTTGATGAAGTGCTACACAAGAGACTGTTAAGGGAACTTGCCAGCCACTGGGCAAGGGGTAAAAGGCTGTCAATCATGAGTTAAAAGTGAGTTAAGATACAGAGAGGGAATGAAAGCATAAATGACCAGCTCCCAACATGGAAAAGAGTTAATAGTGGGATATCAGCAATTGGTGTAAGAGTGGTAACCTTCGGGATATTTATTAACCCCCTTGAAAATGAACTAAATAATGAGGAGCTGAAATTTGCCGACTAAACAAAACTATTTTGGATCCCTAAATCTATACAGATGGATGTGAGAAACAAAGAATCCAAAACTCAGTAATTGGGTAAAACAGTGGCAGATGAAACTCAGAGCAGACAAGTGCAAAGTATTGCATGTTGGAAGTAGCAATTTAAATTACTCATCCACTCGGGTGAGTTCTGAATTAGTTCTAAACTTACAGGGGAAAGATTAAGGCTCAAGGAAGACGTCTTAATGAAGATGTATGCATGGTGCTCAGTAGGATTTAAAAAAAAAAAGAAAGAAAGAAAGCAAATGCACTATTAATTTGCGGTAAAATTGAAAGCAAATATGTGCCAATGTCATAATGGAAATCCATGGTGCCCACTTGCTCTAGATTCAGTTAAAATCACCTTGTTTCCAAAAGAAGATGGTAAAAATAGAAAGAAACATCTGATAACACCCAGGAAACCCATTCCAAGCAGTGGGAAAATACAGGCAGAATCTCGTATGAGAAGTATTTAAAGTTATCAATGATTAATAATTTGAATGAAGTGAAGATGAACATAGGGGGCACATAAAGTTTTCCATAAAGGTAAAAACCTATATTAATATATTTGCAACCTAGATTGTAGGGAGACTAGACACTATCTGTAAATGACATCAAAGATAATTTGAATTTTCTTCTAATAAGAGATGCTGTGAGCTGGTAGGGGCCTCAGTTCTGCCTCATGAGATCTAGTCTGTCTTGTTAATTCCAGCTGCCATTTGTCATTTGTTCTAAGATGGGAAATAAGTAAACGTATGTATTATAAAGTCTCATAAATATTATTTCAAATGCCATTTGCAAATTATTTACATCTTCTTCCAAGCCCAGAAAGAGGCACAAAGATCTAATATTGAAATCATGTACCAACTCCAGTAAAATAAAGGCAAGTGTCAGGTAAACACAATAGTTAAATCATTGCATTCACCTGACCCTGAAAGTTCCCGAATACACAAATCATTGCACACTCCTTTTTCCATCTTCCCGAGAGGCAATTTATCAATGGATCTGACCACCAGGAGCAATAAGACTGCCCACCCCTGTGCCCTTCTCTTCTCCCCAAATGTTTAAGTGAGATTGGCAACTGTGGTTACCAGGAGGTAATCAATCCCCCGGCTTCCAGAGATCAAGCACCTGCTGACGGAGGTCAGAAAGAAATGCTCTCCTGCAAGGCCGAGTACTTTATAATTGACCCAGTGCTTGTCGAGAAAATGACATCCTCACACTCAAGCTAAGGATCGCACAATTGGGCAGGTAGGGCAAGGGATGATGGTGGAAACAGTTACCGGCTGAGTCCCTTCCTGCAGCATTTGGACCTCGCCAGAGTACTGAGGCAGAGCTACTGGAGTCCTGGCATTTTTTTAGCCTGTATTTACTATGTTGAGGCAACTGATGTGGTATGGAAACTTCAGAAGTATTTTTTCCTTGTTTGTTTTTCTCCCTGAAACCTAATCCCTGAGTACTGTGGTAAACAAAAATAAACGAAGAATGACTAGCAGTGAAACATGAGCAAGAACAAACCAAATATTAATGTAAAAATAGCATTAATAGAAGCTAAAAATTATATTTCGCTACAGAAGAATCACAGCATAGCATGTTCTTTTTTGTAATCTTGCAAGTGGATTGTAATTATTCTGTGAGGGATCAGCTTATCCTTAAGAAATGGTATTTTTTTTTCAGACAGGCATTTGAATGCTTAATAAAACATTTCAGATCACATAGATATTTTCCTCTTAAAATATGTACATTCTTTTTAACAGAGGGCATAAGGTAACATTTTCAAAGCAATTCTGCGAAGTATGAAAGGCAGAACAATTTGCTGGGTGTTGGTAGAACACAAGAACATTACATCAAGTGGAAAGTTGCTACCATGGGTCACTCTTTTCATAAGTATCTTCACCTCCACACTCTGTGCCCCAAAGTATCTTGTAAGCTTCTTTGAAAAGGTAAACATACACACACACATACACAGGCAGCTTTTGAATTCTTTGCTATTTTTAGATTACATCTACTCATCATTTATCTTTGTTCTACCAATGATGACTTGTAGATATCCGTATTGCCATCCCCACCCCTCACTTGACCTTTTCCCAGTCCCTAAAGATGCCAGATTTTGTGAACATCAATATCAACCGCACTATCATCCAAACTATTAGACTAAACATACACACCAATGGAATGGGAGACATATATTCAATAGCTCAGTGTTGGTCATCCAAAGGGGCAATTAAAATCCCTGTTGGGGGGGGGGCACCTGAGGGGCTCAGTGGGTAGAGCGTCCCCCTCTTGATTCTGGCACAGGTTGTGATTTCAGGGTCATGGGATCAAGCCCTGCATTGGGCTCCACTGTCAGCAGTGAGTCTGCTTGAAAGTCTCTCTCCCTCTGTCTCTTTCTCTATCTATCGCTCTCAAATAAATAAATAAATCTTTAAAAAAAATAAATAAAATAAAATCCCTGTATGGTGAACAACTCATTCAGATCGGTGGGTATTACTCATCTGAGACAGTAACTCTCCAGAATACAACCACAAAGGAAAGAAGACTTCCTTAACAGGCCAAAGAGATGTCAAAATCCGAGCAATTCCCTTTTAGACAAACCCTTCAGGTTGTTGCTCAAAACCAGTTTGCTTTTTTTGTAAGTTAATTAATGTATTGATTGCATAAAAATATTTTCCCTGGTTTAGATCAGTCTTGTAGTCTATGAATTAAACCTTCATGGTAATGTAACAGCTTTACAGAGATCTGATTCACACAGCATATAGTTCACCCGGTTAAAGTATACAATTCAGTGCTTTTTAGTACATTCACAGATATGCACAACCATCACCACAATCCATTTTAGAACATTTTCATCACCTCAGAAAGAAATGCCATATCCTTTAGCTACCATTCCTCTATTCCCTTCCTCCCAACCCTACCTTAGCCCTAAGCAATCACTCGTCTACTTTCCGTCTCTATGTTCTGAGCTTTCATTTGAATGGACTCACATATGATCTTTGTGACTGGATTCTTTCTCTTTGCATAACGTTTTTAAGCTTTATCCATATTGTAGCAAGTATCAGTACCACATTCTTTTTTACAGCCAAATCATATTCCATTGTATGGATATATCCCATTTTGCTTCTCCATTTGTCAATTGATGGACATTTAGATTGTTTCTATTGTTCGGCTACTATGAATTAATGTTGTTGTAAACATTCATGTACAAGTTTCCGAATAGACTTATGTTTTCGTCTCTCTTGGATCTATATCTGGGAATGAAATTGCTGGGTCATGTGTATGGGCCTGTGGATCTGTGTTTAATTATTTGATGAATTGCCAGACTGTTTTCCAAAGCAACCACACCTCGTGACATCCCCCCAAGCGTGGGAGGGTTCCAGCTACTCCACATCTTCATCAGCGCTGGCAGTTGGACTTTAGGACCACACTCATAAGTGTGAAATGGTATCTCATTATGCTTTTCGCTTCCACTTCCCTGATGGCTATTGATGTCGAGCATGTTCTCATGTACTTATTGGCCATTGGTATATCTTCCTCAGAGAAATATCAATTCAGATTCTTTGCCCATTTTTTTTAAAAATTGGGACAGTTAGATTTACTTTATGCATTATTTCAACAGTTGGCTTTTCAGCTAACAGATAATGAGAAATAACAAATGATAAGTGGGGAGGAGCTCTTAGAGACAGATACACCAGTTATCTTGATGTAACAAGAGATGGAAAAAAATTATATAAAAAGCAGACATAAAACCTCAGAAAGCAGAATATTCTCCAGTCCTATAGGATAGAAAGGACAGTTTCACTGGGCCCTGGCTATATCTTCGTGTTACAATATGGAAAATGACCGAAGTTTACTATGATTACGTTAAGTCTTCTTCACAGGATCATTTCAAATTCTATCTGGCCCTTTACAAAGGCTGGGAGGTCTAGAATATAATTTAGGGCTGTAGCAAAGGGGGATTAACCTTTGTTACCAACAGTGTACTCGTAAATGTTCCACAGCCAGCGCTCCAGGGAGAAGACAAGGTCTGATTTGTACTTCCATAGCCGATTTCAAACTACCAAAGTGACACTGTCTGGCACAAGAACTTTCTGAAAATTTAGCAATTGGTTCACACGCCAGTGGAAGCCAACTTGGACACACTGCAGCACGATGTGTGACTGATGTAAACTAGAAGCCGTGTTAGTCTCTTTATGTACATCACCTCCTTTACTGCTTTCAACGATCTTTAAGAAGGAGTAAGTGTGGGGGGCCTGGGTGGCTCAGTGAGTTAAAGCCTCTGCCTTTGACTCAGGTCTTGATCCCAGGGTCCCACATCGGGCTCTCTGCTCAGCAGGGAGCCTGCTTCCTCCTCTCTCTCTCTCTCTCTCTCTCTGCCTACCTCTCTGCCTGCTTGTGATCTCTGTCTGTCAAATAAATAAATAAAATCTTTGAAAAAAAAAAAAAAAAGAAGGAATAAGTGTATCCATCTCCCAGATAAAACAAAGCTCAGAAAGACTGTATAAACTTGATCGGGGAGACAGAGCCAAGAAGTCCAGTCTGGTCTTTCCAAAGACTGTGTTCTTGCTGGCATACTAAATTGATCCTTCATTTTTAAGCTAGTCAAAAACAATTCTTAAATTGGATTAAAAGGCCCTTCTGAAGGGGAGTTGTGCATTATGCTGAAAGTTTACTCCCTTGGAATACCACGAGCCCTGACATCAGTGAGCGAGTGAAGGGTCCTGCAAAGGTATTCAGAACCAGAAGTAGCTCAGTGCAGCTTCACCAGAGACAAATGGATGGAGGCCTGTTATGTGATAAGGCCAAAAGTCAGACAAGAGTTTGCAAACAGAGCTTCCCAGCACTCCAAACAGTGTAGAAAGTGGCTCTGAGTTCTCTGGAGATGGTCCCTTCCAGTTTCACATTCAGCAGGATCTCCTGCCAAGACAAGCCCTTACCAGGGGTGGGCATGGGACTCTCACATCAATTCGGCATGCCCCTGGTTCACACATTCCCACATGCAAAGTCAGAGCCTTATGGCAAAATGCAGGAAATGCCATTTCAGCATAAAAGGACAAAATCCCCCCAACCTGCACTGTGCGTCAAAAACCAAGGTAGCACCTGACCACACTTTTGGGAGGCAGGGTAAATATATCCTGGAACTGAACATCACCAGGATTCTATTCAAATAAAACAAATTCTCCACCTAGGAGCTAATGATCACTACACTTAAAAATTTGTAATTAGACAAATTGCACAGAAGGAATCACTTATGCAATCCGTGGCAAGTTTCAACTTCTGTTTCCAGCCAGTATCAAAGAGGTGGGTTGATCCACCACAGGGTAACACGTTCCCTTTGCCCTCCCTGGCACCCGCTGTGGAATATATTACTCCATTATGGAAGTTGCTATTGTGTGCCTATTAGGTAAGTAGGATTTGTAATTCAGCAACCAAGCTTTGGTAATTATCTCTATGCCAGCCAAGGCTCAAACCTCACCGCATACCAATATCCAAAAGACTTCAGTTCTCTAAACAACCTAAGAAAGATATCAGTCAAGGCCTTGGAAGGTTTACCTTTAACTTATGGCAAGAACACACAGCTATAGTCTCTCAATATCTTCAAGAAGCTGGGAGTACTAATGCACAATACTCTTCATTGTCTTTTCCTCTTTCCCCTCTATATTAAAACCTGAATGAACTGGATAAAAAAAAAAACAAGCACTTTGCTTTAACCTTTCACCCAACAAAGAATACAATAGACAGTAGCCTCATTCAGAGATCTTTGGTACAAAGCAGAATGCTTTGACACTTAATATTGCCATGATTATACGCTTAACAGTAGACATGCAGGAGAATAAAGGGAGAAAAGACAAGAAGAAAGCAGCGATGGGCGAAATTTGGGGACTGCCCCCCATTCTCTCCTTTCCACAGCCCACATCCTTGGCACCCATGTCCACCTTCTGTGGATGGCCCCTTAATAACTAAGATGGCTTTCGTGGACATCACAACACTGTATACAGCCTTCAGCATGCCATGATCTCTCCATCTCCCCTCTATTCCTCTCGTGCTCCACTTTGCAGATTAGCCGTGGAATCTCATGTCCTTAGGGCCAGGCTTTTGGTTGTTAAGAAATGCAATACAGTAGGCCAATGAGCTAATGGGACAAGAATAAAGCGGATGGCACCACTCACCCCTTTGCCTCCTATAGGTACATTCACACTGCTCCCTGGTGCCTCCCGAAGATGATGGCCATCTTTCATTGACTCATCCCAAGAGTGATCTCAGAGGTGAAGATCCCAGCGCAGACTATAAGAAAAGACAACTCTGTGTCAGGCTTAATCCTTGGCCACTGGGATGGAGATAGTCAAAGTGAGCATTGAGTGACGTGAGATTACATGGCTAGACCTGGCCACACCAGCATGCACCTTTCTCAACAATATGCAGATGGCCAGGGAGAAACCCAGCCAGCCTTCCCCATTGGACTCATTTCCATTTCCATTCCCATCTCTGCACAGATTAACCACAATCAGCATCTGAGTCACTACACCCAACAAAGAGCACAGCTTGTAGAAAACAATGTTTTAGAATTCAAGCACCAGAAACAGCAGTCTCTAGCAACAACCCTTATCATAACCAAGATGTTGTGAGTTGCGCAACCAACTTCGTGTGGCTGGAAGGTTCTTTTGTTTGTCAGCCAGGTAAAACAAGGGTTGACTCTTTTAAACAATCTCCCTTCCCCTACATACCCGTCATATACAGAATTCCTTCTGAAGCCACTGAAAATCCCTGTCACAGAACAGAGGGATGAGAACCATCCGTTTGTTTCTATATAAACGTATGCTCTCTCTCCAACGATTCTCACTAGCTGCCTTTTCTTTTTCAGACCTCTTGTCAAAATTTTCACATTCCGGGAAGGCTTTTCCTACAATGGGTCTCCTCTAAATCAAAATGGCTCCAGTCCAAAGGTTGTGCCAAAGAAAAATCCAGCGAGTTGCCAGCAAAGTCTGGCAGTTTGACTGACCTCTTCCTTTCTCTCTGTTTTTATTTTTTAATTGTCATGTCTATCCCAGTTAAGTGACAAACATGTGAGGTAGGAATTGCTCTTATCCTTGTGTTTTTACAGCGCTTCAGCAGATGACTCTACTCAATAAATTGAAAATCATTATTATATACAAATGCATATGCTAATGCATGACCTGCAAGCTCGGAAGGCAGAGTGAATAAACAATTGCTGGCAAACCCCATGGCATGGCATTTCAATGAAGTCATCACAGAATCATGGGCAATTATCTTTGCAAACTTAAGGTGAGGTGTCTGTGGGCTGAAAAAGAGAAACGCACACTCGGGCTTTAAAAGAGAAAGAGGAAAACTCAAAAAGTCAGACTCAACACCTTAACGTGCAGATCCAGAAATACTTTACAATCTTATCAACACACACACACACACACACAAACACACACACACACACACACACACCTGCACATGCACGCACATACGCACAGGAACATGCCAGGTAAAAAGCGAGGTAGTTTCATTGGAAAAAGAAATCCTATCACGTCAGTCAAATGCTATTCCTCAGAAGCATGACAAGATTGATGAAACCAAGTAGATGGCAAAGATATGAAACAGTTCTACTATTGGTCAGTTTTAAGTTTTGTCTTGCTTGACATTGGGCAATTAAAGAACTAGCTCCTGAAATTATCTTCTCATCAGGTGGACTCATAAGTGTTTAGAAGGCCTTTCTCGGTAAGTAATTATTAATGGTCCAGTGTCAGCCCCGAGATGCATACCTCATGGGATTCCAAAGCGATTGGTCTTTACCTGATGCTATTTTTAGTAGTGACTGAGATGGTGGTAGAGAATATGGTTATTAAGTTCAGGGATGACATCAAACCGGGTGTGGTACATTCCACTCTGGAAAACTGGATGGAAGTGCAAATGATCTTGATGAGCTGGAGAAGTGGGTGGACATAAACAGATTGAGGTTCTATAGTGTAATTCACATGGGAAGAAAAACAAACCACACAATTGCAGGATTCATTTTGTGATGTCATAAAGAAAATGATCTGGAGGTCACAGTCAACACAAACTATTGGTGTTTCTGCTTTAGCCTCAAAAGCATGATGGATTTAGTAAAAGAAAAACAAGAGGCCTTTCCTTGATGCTCAGAAAATACAGGCTATCCTGGAGTGTTCTGTAGTGTCCTTAGTCCCACATTTTTACAGGGGGTTATGGAGAATGTGTGGCATTTAAGAAGAACTCAAGTTTTTCTTCTTGATTACAAGTTTGAGAAACAGCTCTTAGAGAAATAACTAAAATAATAAAGCTATTTAGTCCAGAAAAGTTTGAGGAAGGGACTTAACCATTTTCAAGTCTAGGAAGAAGAAGAAAGATGGAAGGAAATAAGTTTTAATGATATGACCTTCCTAGCAAAAAAAGCTGTCCCAGACTGGAGTGCATTACAACTGGAATCAGACATTCACCACTGAAAATACCAAAGAATGGGCCTTTCTCTGAATTTGGGAACATCTTTATAAGTAGATTAGACTACTACCCATGTGATAGTAAAAACAAAAGCAAAAATGGTGTTTCCTATTTATCTGTCTTCCCCCCTTTTATTTAAAAGGAAAGTAGTTGGAAGGAGAGAAGGGGAAGAACTTTTCACCATGTTTGGGGGTCATCACTTCTCCTTATGAGGCCACATGGCAACTCAAGCTCCATCACCCATCCATGTTTCTCCAGGTCCCAACACCACATTGTTCATACACTTTGCCATGTTGTTTCGGGAACTGTCTTCATGGGTAATTTTGAGCCCCCAAAACACTACACAGCACCCAAGCCCTTTGCCATGTCTGAGTAGAATGCACCTTGATTCTTTAAAATTACACTTTGCTCACTCCCATCACTGGGCTTTTGCTCAAACCTTGGGCCCTGATCTGGGCGCATTATACCAACCTTTCATCAACCTCCTAAGAACTTCCTACCTTTCAAGGCCAGATACTAACCCATTTCTCCTGGAGCTCGTCTAACCTCTCCTTGCCACGGCAATTTCTCCTTCCTAGGAACTCAGAGCCTTTATGGACTATCACTGGCATACAGTAAATACATAATCACACACAGGCTTGTGACATCTCAAATACTCTTCCATCCTTCTTAACGTGTACTGCGGGTCTGCACTGTATTCCCTCAACTGCAAGCTTTTTGATGGTGAGGATTATGTGTTAAATTGCTTTGTAGCCTCCTAGAGCACCTAACGTAGCAAGTACTATGCTCATGTAGGGACAAAGTTAATATTCACTTCATAAATGAAGGAATGATTAACAAGAATGTCTAGAGTAAATTTGATCTTCATCTAGAAAAGTTGCCTTCTAGGGGCACCTGGGTGGCTCAGTGGGTTAAGTGGCTGCCTTCAGCTCAGGTCATGATCCCAGGGTTCTGGAATGGAGCGGTGTTGGGCTCCCTGCTGAGCAGGGAGTCTGCTTCTCCCTCTGGCTCTCCTGTTCATGCTCACTTGCTCTCTCCCCTCCCTCTCTCTAACAAATAAAGAAAATCTTAAAAAAAAAAAAAAAAAAGAAGAAGAAGAAGAAGAAGAAGAAGAAAAGAAAATTGGCTTCTATCTTAGAAAACTATTTTTAAGGGGAGACAATTTCTTAAGAAAATAATAACCAATTAAGGGGAAAATATTTTCTAAATTCTTCGTGGGAAAAGTAAATATTAACATATAAAACCCAATAAAACAGTCACAATGGTTCTTTACATGTAGAAAATATTAAACTGCAGAGTCTCTGAAATTATGTAGATCATAAAAATTATGCAGTTGGTGATATTTTCATCTGAGTAAAACATTTCTCATCAGCACATGCAATTGTAAAAGCAAAAAGAAACAGGTGTGTGTGTGTGTGTGCATCTTTTAAGATGATTTGGTCTAATAAAATTTGAACACTTTTATTTTTTTAAGATTAAAATTTAACGTGCATTTTACCCCAGCTCACTACAAATGGTATTTCTGACGAGACATCAGAAGTGATAGCCATATTTAAAATGTATCTAACCACATCTTAGACTTCGAGTTAGAACCGTGGCTCATTTTACAAAGATCAATATTACATGATAGTCACTAATCTGGATTGCATTTGAACCTATGACCTAGAATCTAAAAGCACCATATCCATAGTACCTTTTCAAAAATCTCTGTGTGCTACTGGGTATTTACCCCAAAGATACAGATGTAGTGAAAAGAAGGGCCATCTGTACCCCAATGTTTATAGCAGCAATGGCCACCGTCGCCAAACTGTGGAAAGAACCAAGATGCCCTTCAACAGACGAATGGATAAGGAAGATGTGGTCCATATACACTATGGAGTATTATGCTTCCATCAGAAAGGATGAATACCCAACTTTTGTAGCAACATGGACGGGACTGGAAGAGATTATGCTGAGTGAAACAAGTCAAGCAGACAGTCAATTACCATATGGTTTCACTTATTTGTCGAGCATAAGAAATAACATGGAGGACATGGGAAGATGGGAGAAGGGAGTTGAGGGAAATTGGAGGGGGAGATGAACCATGAGAGACTATGGACTCTGAGAAACAATCTGAGGGTTTTGAAGGGGCGGGGGGTGGGAGGTTGGGCCAGCCTGGTGGTGGGTATTGTGGAGGGCACATATTGCATGGAGCACTGGATGTGGTACATAAACAATGAATTCTAGTACACTGAAAAGTAATTAAAAAAATAAAATTTTTTTTTTAAAAATCTCGGTGTGAAACATTATCTGAGAATGAGCAGACATTGCTGTTCTAAGCACTGTTCAGTTGTTTGTTATCTAAATACTGTTAGATGGCTAGATGTTGAGATCTTTAAAAAATAGCATGCAGGCATTCTGATGTACATTGGTTGGGAAGGTTGTTTGACATCCAAGTAAAACTTGTTCTGCACTTGAGTTACGCTTTGAAGTAATTTCCCAGGAACCTATTGCACATAGTAACACAGAATATTCCCCAAATTTCCAAAATAATTCAGGGTGTCCAAAGTTCTTGTAAAAGCAAGTGGAGTAGGTTGGGGGTGGGGAAATGAATTTTGGCATAAACTGTGGGTTTGAGAATCAGTCAAAAATAATAATTTCCTGCCAAAATCTACATTACCTCGTTTCTATCTGAGACTGTAAGAAGTCTGTTTCTATACCAACTCTTACGGGGTTTCCGTTGGCAGCTGGTTACCACCCCCCATAATTCAGTCACGTATGTTTGTCCAGTTGCCCTGGGTGGGTGGGGGAGGGGCAGCGGGAGCTACGTTTTTGACTCTCCTTAGGGCCCTGAGCAGAGCAGTCAGTTGGGGATGATGGAAACCCTGCATCCAGCCAACTACCGCTGGACAGTGGAAGGGAGTGACTAGGAACCTGGGAACAGAATGAGTACATAGCGACAGTAATTCTTGGTGGTGGTGCTTTTACCTGGTCAGAGTATGCAGGAAAGGGATCTTCACTCTCCTGGTCTGAGATTTGATGTCTTCAGTAAGGAGCAAGTTATAAATTCAGAGGCAAAGGGCTGGGGAAGGTTCTAATCCTTTCTGCCAGAAGCCAGCGGAAGATTCCAGCTGAAAAGGGTGACAGCTGAGAAGCTGGCTTCAAGGGCCTGCCATCCACACGCTTACCAGCTGGTGACTTCATATCTTCACGCAACTCAGTCAGCCTCTCTTCACCTTAGGTTCGCCACCTAAAAATAATCTTTACCTCAGGTTGACATGAGAATTAAGCGAAATAATATTTGTACAGTGTTTATCACAGCACCTAGGACATACTAACCTCTCAACTAATTGGGCCTTGTGGGACTATCACTGTTATTTGGTATGAAGAAGCTCATAAAACACCCAGGGCAAAAGAGATAAAGGGCACTGAAGCCACATGCGCGGAGGCAAGGCCTGAAATGAAGGATCTCTCTAACCAGGTGTCTGGATATACGGAACAGAGGCTCTGAGCTAGCGGCAGGGGGCCCATCTTTTATCTGTTTTCCCAGCACCTCCGGTGATGCCCTCCACACAGGAGCATCTTTTTTTTTTTTTTAAGTATTTCCTGAATAAACTGTACAGAAGAGCAGGGTACAAGCAACAGGAGCAGAAGTAGCATCTTGAAGAATCTGAGGGACTAGATAAAAGCAATTATAGGGCGCTGGGTGGCTCAGTGGGTTAAGCCTCTGCCTCCGACTCAGGTCATGATCTCAGAATCCTGGGATAGAGTCCTGGGATCAAGTCCCGCATCCGGCTCTCTACTCGGCAGAGAGCCTGCTTCCTCCTCTCTCTCTCTGCCTGCCTCTCTGACGACTTGTGATCTCTCACTATCAAATAAATAAAAATAAAATCTTAAAAAAAAAAAAAGCAATTATAAGCAAAAATTCCAGAAACTTCTCTTCGATATTCATTCTCTTCAGGTGCAGTAACTTGACACTTTTTTTCCTTCTCTTTCCTACTCTCCTCATCTTATGGCTGAGATTCGTGATCTCCAAAAATCTCCACCAGATGGAATTCAGGACAACAACTGCCAAGCAAGCATGCTTTCATGCCTTTTTCATTCCACATTTGAGAGCAGGTCAGAGAGTGACAGACACAGGGCTAGGTGCCTAAAAATTTTGACCCATTTCAGGGATTCTTCTTGCTCATTCAAGGAGTATTCCCACAGATGAGAGAAACCACAGGCCATGAGGAGGAAATGGGACAAACCCATCAACTGCTCTCTAAATACCCTTTCTTTGGGGCCTGGTAGCACATCAGACCTGCTTTTGCTCTTTGCCACTGGTGTCATTTCCTGGTCGTAGACCAAAGTGAAAGAAGAGGAGGAAGTAGATGATTTGCGGGGTCTTTTACCAGCAAAAAGGTTAAGGATATGCTTCATTAGTTCTTCTGATGAGAAATATATCGTTCCTGTCTTCATCCCATTTCCAGTGTTTCCTCTCAAATTTCAGTCCTTTAGGTGCTGAGGATTTAGGAAGACTGGCTGCAATTGAGCCAGGAAGATACAGAATAATTATGAGGTAAGAAGAAGTTATGCTTTGTTTTCTAATTGAGTCACATACGAACACAAAATTTTCCCCCAAGTTCCCAAAATATTTTGTGTGCGACTGACACTCTTCAAAAAAAATTAATCCTGGGCATCCCCTCAAAATTTTTCAAAACCAGAATGCTAGTTAGAAGATTTTAGGTCCAGGAGCTATTAAAAAAATGGTGACCCAAAAGCCCAAAGATCAGTTACATTTCAAATAAAATCATAATTTGGCATTTAGTATCAGACATATTAATTCCAACAAACAGTAGTGTGACATTTATCAGAATATAAAAGCAATTTCAAACTTGGAAATACATGTTAAATAAATAGTACAGAGGGATGTTACAAAAAGTTTCATGAATTTTCCACCTAAAAGCTATGGCAATTCCAAAATTATGCTTAATCCAATTGCCATTTATTGCAGTAGCACAGAGTGACTGGAAATCAGAGAGGAATAGGATGCAGTCCTTGCCTCACAGAGCTCCAACTTACCCTTGCTGTGCAAGGCAAGAAAATAAGCAAGCAAATTGGTATAATACAAAGCAGCACATGCTTATTGTTGGCAATCATCCCAGAATGATCTCCTAAACCAATCTGGGGAAAATTGGGGGAAGCTTCTCTAAAGAATATGCATAAGAAAATCCTGAAAGACAAAGAGGAATTTTCCAGGTGGGGACATGTCAGAAAGAAACCATCATGGCAGAAACCATCATGGAACTCAAGGCTGTTTGGCAAGGCTGGGTATGAAGTATCCGTACTATAAGGATGGCAGGGAAGGAGAGTGGATAAGATAAAACTGGAAAGTAGGTGAAGGTGGAGACGCTGAAAGTTCTGAAGTGACAGTCAGGGTGGAAATATATCCTGTATTGCCCAGGTAAACCCAGTTTATACCTGTAACCTCAAGGTAATCATTAACAGTGCCCCCTTGCATGCTGAAAAGTGTTGCAAATTGATTCAGTTTTGTAGTCTTCCTTGTGATTGACCCTAGAGATCCAAATATAAGTCAAACCTGATCCCTGTCCTCCAAGAGCTCACAGGAATGGAAGAGGAAGACGCAGAAAGAACTAATTCTAATTCAAATTAAAAGATAATATGCTTTAAGAATGAGTAAACACTCCCACAAGTGAAAACATTTGAGCAGAGCTCTGGAGGACAGGTAGAAATTATACAGGAAGGCAAGACCATTCTAGGTATAAAAGGTCATGTCATGTTGCAGAAAGGCAAATACCCAAATTGGTTGGAAGGGGAAGGACCTCCATAGCCCTAAAAAGTTAGCCTTGAAGACAAGTTGTTAAGGGCCTTTGAACACCACATCAAGAAATTTGGAGTTGAAAATGGCAGCCATGAGGAGCCCTCAAGGATTTCTAATCAGGGGACTGATGGAATCCAATTTGGCTTTTGAATCAAAAATTCTAGCTTCTCCGTGGAGGATGAAGTAGAACGAGGAGATACATAACGGCTGCACTTCAGATGGGATGGAATTTGATGCTGCAAATTTCAAAGCCTGATTGCGGTCTTCTATGAAGCTTGATTACTCTGACTTTGGGAGTCCAGAAATGAAGAAAAGAGTAGCCTTATCTATGAATGATGGTAAGCAAGGAAAGGAAGAATATTTACAATCCTAGGAAGAAGTGTCAGCCAAACAGTACAAGGGATTGAGGAGCTATTACAAAAGATTTGATGAGTTTACTACTCCAAAGGTTATGGCAATGTTTACACACTATAAATTTTATAATAAGTCACAAGACCAAATGAGTCCATGGAAAGGTTTGTGACAGAGCCAGAACTACTAATGAAGGAACTTTTGCCTTCACTGGAAGGGATGAAATCATTTAAAATAATGGTGCATTCTAAACTGAGTCTGAAAGAGCTGGCAAATTGGGAATTTGGGTTTTATTTTGATAAAGTAGCCTGCTGGCTGTTTTCATAACCAAAATAGACTGGCCAGAAGCCATAGGAAAGAGAGAAAAACTCATCTGTCTCCTTTACTCTCTTATCTTTTATTATTTCTTTCTTTTATTTTGGAAGATGGTAACAATGAAATTTTTTAAATGAACATCAGTTCAATTCAATAAGCTATATTAAATCTAACGATCAGCAGATGGCAGATAAAGAAACCAGATCACTCTCACATCCAATTGTCAATGGAAAGGTTAAAAAAAATGTTCAACAGAGAAGTCGTATTTGCCTAATAATAAGATAATTTCCTAAGCTTTCTGGAAAGGAGATTCTGCACAGATAAGAAGGTTGTGGGCTTCATGAGTCCATTAACAAAAGGACAGACTTTCCCATATTTGTACCATGATGGATAACATTTATTAGGAGTTTTCCCCTATGATTCCAATCTTTGAGAAATTTCTGCTACGAAATTAGCAGTATTTAAGTAACAGATAACTTACTTTTGTGTTGTTTTATTAATTACCCATAGCCTTTACTGCCCATCAAAGTTTCTGATTATTAAAAGAAAATCTCTGTCACTATACCAAATTGATACGATTTTAGCCAAAAGCAAAGAAACTTGACATTTTATTTTTTAGCCTATAGGGACTTATCTCAGCTTAATGTAATGGTTTCTGTTAGCTTTTTTGAAATACTGAAAATAGCTCAAGGTGTCCATTACAATCTTTAAGGACCCTGAGGGAAGTAGAAGCCTTTCACGGGAACATTCACACCAGAGAACAGACTTTCAGAGGGTGATTAAGAATAAGCAAACCTTGTATGCATTAAATTCCCCCAACTCCCATCCATTCCTTCTTTTTTTTTTTTTTAAGATTATTCATTTATTTATTTGAGAGACAGAGCAAGATGGGGGGGGAGGAGCAGAGGGAGAGGGAGAAGCAGACTTCCCACTGAGCAGGGAACCCAATGCGGGGCTCACCCCAGGGACCCCAGGATCATGACCTGAGCCTAAGGCAGACACTTAACCACCCAGGCACCCCGTGGTTCATTCGTTACTATATTCGCCTCATTTGACAAGAATTTATTTAGCACCATTAGTCATGTATTAAGCATTGAAGAAGCAATGGGGGGATACAAAGACAAGATTCTCTGCCCTCAAAAAGCTCACAGTCTAGTCAGGGAAATAGAGATGCGAACAAACCCAATGCAATTTAACAAGAACTTCAAGGCACACACTCATTCAGCACTATGGCTGCAGAGGCATTGTTTCTTAACACTGCCCTGGGGAGCCTTGGAAGTTTTCCAGAGAAGTTAACAAGTGAGCAGAGACATTACAGTGGAAAAGGAGCCAGCTAGTTGAACAAATGGGATAGGCCTTTCCAGGAAGTGGGAACAGGACATAAAAAGCCCTAAGTCATGGAAAAGAATGAATGGGATGTACAGAAACAACTAGCAGTTCAGCAGGAGAGGCAGTGTAGTGTAGTGGTTAAACCCACAGACTGAGACATCAGACCACATAGGAGGGACTCTGGGCTCCACCACTTAGAAGCCTAGGACTTCACATGAGTTTGTTCAGCTCTCTAGGTCTCTGTTTTCCCATCTGTAAAATAGGGACACCCCTTCTCAGTCCTTAAGAAGATCAAAGTGCACTGTAAAACATCTGCTCCATGCTTGGAGCCTGGTAACTTAGGCTTACACAGTTGCTCTCAAAAAGCATACTGACTGTGGGAGAGTGAAGGTGGCAAGATGGCGGTAACCCGTGCCCAAAGGGTTTCTCCGCCATACTAAAAGGTGGCCCTGCCTTCTGCAGGTCCTTGAAGAATTTTAAGTGGGGAGTTAAGAAGTGACGTGATATGATTTAGAGAGATCACTTTAGCTGTGTGGAATGGAGTTAGGAAATAGGGGACTGAAGGCATAAGGCCAACTAGGGGATGATTGCGATGACACCAGCGGCACTTAGTATCACTAAGTGGTAATAGTTATAACTGTGACTGCCAAGTTGAATCTGCTAAGGAAAGAAAAAATATTAGTTTCGTTCAGTCACACCAGGTCTACAATATTCTGTGAGAACTCTCTTCCTGAAGTGTTTGTTTTTCTCCTTAGAGCAACAAAGCGTCTTTTGAATTAGCATAGCAACCAATGTGGGAATTTTGTTGTCAGCTCCACGCTAGGGAATGTATAGAAAGCCCTTTCTAAAGAGTTCCACACCTGTAAAAAGCTTCTTTGCCTTAAACGTGATGACTTAACTAATGGGATAAATAAACCCTCTTTGAAATGCAGAAGCAGCTTAGGAGGAGCCTCTAGGAAGTCCTATTTGATATGCACAAGCATCTTGAAAAATAGTTTCCCTCTCCCAGTCCCCACTTGGGGATCTTTGGAAGACAATTCTTCAAGCCAGGCAAGAACACCAGCAGAGCTGGGTCTTCACAGCTTGGTCTCCACCCCCCAGCAGCTGGGCTTTGAGAAGAGTACATATTGTAAACTGCCTTTTGCCAGAAGTCTCCGACTTCAGGCTAATGCAAGGCCACCAAGGGAGATGGGGAGCTTGGGAAGTGGAAGGGAGAAAAAGGAGACCACCAGAGCTAGGGAATCTTGAGGAGATGATGCCGAAGGGATTCTGTCCACCAGGAATATAACTCTACCGTCAGTTGTCCCACTCCTCTAAAAAGGTGCACTATAAGAAAAATTTTCTGGATAGATACTTAGAAAGGGAAAGCTAAAACAGCTTTAAATAAGAGTTCTTAGGTAAAGGGGTGGGGAAATGAGAATGTATTTGGGGAACAAAGGAAAGGACCCTTAGAGCTGAAAGCAAAGTGCCATATTTGAAGCTAGTATGTTTTGCCCAAATGGTTTCTTCACAGCCTCTTAATAACAGCTTTTTCCCCCTACTGAAGACCACCCAGATGTGATAATTTGGTGTTGGACTGGTCTTCCTGGCATTTAGAAAGGCAGCTGCCTGCAGCCCGGGGCGTTAGAAGCAACTCCCAGCACAATTCTAGTCAAATGGAAGTTCAAGGTACATGGTGTCGCAATCACCACTGCCGGGGATAGTCCTGTATTTTTCACCCCAGTCTCCTCTGGAGGTTTTGGAAACTCCTTCTGAAAAGCAGTGGAAGAAAAAAAATCCTACAATATCAACTTTAGGAAAATGGCATTTTTTTGTTTCTTTTTCTTTTTAATGTCTGTATTTTTCATGAAAGTTACTTATTTACAATGGAAGTTAATTTTCCTATAATTTTACTCTTCTATAATGTGTTTACATCCATTGCTTTCACCACAATCGTACAGAATATATTAGAAATCAGCTGTAAATTGGTTGCGCTGTTACAATATAATCTCCCCCTTGGTCTTCCACCAAACTTCAGTAAAACTTACTCTACATGGAAAAGAAAAAAAAAAAAAAGTCATACCCCTATATAAACATCAGAGGTACACAGATTCCACGGATGCCGCTGTCCTCAAAAGCAGATGTAGAAATACAGCTGAGGAGCTGTCACTAATGGGAAAATAGTCATTGATGATTCTAATAAATGTGAAAAAGAAGAAATGGATTATTCAAGTGCAAAAGTAAGCGCTCTGTGGAAAGTTTTGATTTTTGACACAGGAAACAAGAAACAAAACACAGAGAGAGAAATACTCATGAATGGTTCAATCTGGAAGTATAAATAGGAGCTTTATTGAGAGAAACAAACATGTCAGTGGGTCATAGGGCAGATGAAGAGATATGGGTTAAGGAGTAAAATTCAGATGTCTTGCATTATTGTTATTTCCAAAGTAAATATTGATAGTGGATTTTTTAAAGTACAGAACATGAAAATCTAGTCCCCATGGAAATGTTCTTTATGTGCTGTAGAGTGTGTGTGTGTGTGCGTGTTTTATGCAAAGCACAAAGAGCCAGCATGGTTCTCTCTCACAGGAATTTTCAATCTAAAATGTAGCAGGACAAGAATAAAGAGGCCTACACTATAAAACTATGGGAGAAATATTCTGAACTGTATCATGAAAGAAGGCTATTAAAGACTTTCTTTGATTAATATATCAGAAGTTAGTGTGCCATGTTGAATAAACAACCAGAACATAAAAATTCACCTCTCAGCTAGAGCTGTCTGTCAAAGAGACATCTATAACGGACAAAAAATTTGTCATAGCTTTATTTTTTTAAATAAAACTATTCTCTAGTATTTTCTCACATCATTCAATATTTCTTGTAGGATAACTTACATGATAAATTTCTTTTAGTTTAAGAATAACAAAACAAAACAAAACAAAAGTGTATCTTTCCTAATGAACTAGTAGTTCTTTCCTTATTTGACAATGAAAGGCCTGTAACACAACCTTTTCTCCCTTTGCCTTGGCTACCAGGAAGCTCTTTTCTCATTTGCTTCCCCTAGGGTTTACTGATATCATTATCCATTGTTCTTCTTCCTCTGATGTTTATCTTTCACTGTTTTATTCTCGTGTTAAAATTCTTCTGTCTTATTGTATCCTTTGAAAGCTGTTCTTTCATTCCAAGTCAGAAGGGAAGGTGGAAGGTAGAAAGAAGAATGAGTATTTTGTTTTGTTCCACTCAGGATAATGCGGATTATTGTCCTTTCCTCAAAGTGAAGAGAAGGAAGATGAAAGGCCAAAGAATTCTGGAGCAGTTTTTCTTCAATTGAAGAAACAAGAAAACAACCCTGGCTTTGCAAAACTTAACTTTGGTGTGGAGTTATATTCCAGCCCACTGTCCTTTTTAAAAATAATAAACGATAATAGAAAGCCTTCCGACCGTGGAATCGGGCAGTCTTCCTCTGACACTCCAGCTCCGCTACTTGGCAGCTCAGTAACTTCAGGCAAACCACTCCGCTCTCTGGGCCTCTGGTAAGAATACCTTTCTAGCAGGGTTCATATTGAAATTAAATAAGTTGGAATTAAATAATATCGAAATTAAATGTAGATGGAAGCACACGGCATAGTATATGGCACGTAAGGGACACTCAGCAACTAAGTCCGTCTCCTTTTTTCCTTCCTTTTACTTCCCCCAAGAGCACACTCATTTTCAATTTCTAAGTCATCAGACACAGTGGTGTCCAAGGAGAAGAATCCAGTGTGGCAGCTGATAACAGCCAACAGCCAGCACTAAAGACCTTTTTTATTCATTTTTTCTCCCTTAATGCCTATGTAGGGGTTTTTTGTTTGTTTGTTTTTTGTTTTTTTGGGGGGGGTAGGGAAGGGGAGTTGGGGGGAGGGATCTGTAGCCAATAGAGTGAATTAATAATTAACTTTCCTATTCTTATTACATAAAGTAATATATAAAGGCCAATTAAAATGGCACCTTGAGCTTCCCATTGTTACAACATTCGCTGAAATAAATTAAGTCAAAAGCAAAAACAACTGAACTTTTTAAATAGCCTGTACAGCCTTATGGCCTATAGGGTTAGGGTTCAGATGTATTGAAGGGCACTGGAAAGTTTATCTTACTACCTTGGCTAACTTGTAGGAGTCTGGAGCACTTCCAGTGAGGTATCACTAGTTTGGTGGCTAATATGGTAGCCACATTGGGCCCAAGATACCCTAGCATTAATGGCATCAGAAGCAAAGGGTGCAGTCTTCATGGAGTGAGCTGTGGGCAGCGGTAGCCATGTTTTAGAATGTAATGTGATGAGGACTGGGTGTTAGAGGCAACTGATGAATTACTGAACTCTACATCTGAAACTAATGATGTTTCAAGTACAGAAGCTCGATTTTTTTTAAGTGCTTCACAGACTCTATGGTCTGACACATCCTAACCAAGATTCAGTTAAAATATATATTCATGGGATGCCTGGGTGGCTCAGTTGGTTGAGCGGCTGCCTTCGGCTCAGGTCATGATCCCAGTGTCCTGGGATCGAGTCCTACATCGGGCTCCTTGCTCCGCAGGGAGCCTGCTTCTCCCTCTGCCACTCTGTCTGCCTGTGCTCACTCTCTCTCTCTCTCTCTCTCTCTGACAAATAAATAAATAAAATCTTTTAAAAAAAGTTTAAAAAATATATATTCATGTCTAAATTTATTAAATGTTAATGGGAAAGGGACATGCTTTTTCAGTGGCTGAAATACTTAAATCCACCAAGTAGAATGTCTTTTTGCAGTTATCACCCTATTCTGATTCTTTTTTTAACATATCTTACAATTTTATTTCTCAATTATACATCAATAAAGCTGAAAAAAAATGCAATATTCTAAGAACCATTTTGTATATCTACATAGACCAAGCTAGCTCATTTCTTTTAACTGCTATATAGTTTTCTGTAGTATGGCTACAGCATATTTTATGCATTCCCTTCCTGTACATATGTACAGGAGAGTCTCTAAAGTTTACATCTTGAGGTAGAATTTCTAGTTTGTAGGGTGTGGGACTTCTGATATGACTGTACCAGTCCACACTTTTTTATTTGTGAGAGAGACAGTGAGAGAGAGCATGAGAGGGGAGAAGGTCAGAGGGAGAAGCAGACTCCGGGTGGAGCTGGGAGCCCAGTGCAGGGCTCAATCCTGGGACTCCAGGATCAAGACCTGAGCCAAAGGCAGTTGCTTAAGCAACTGAGCCACCCAGGTGCCCTAGTTCTAATTCTTAAAAGTTAAATTATTCATCAGAAATCTTACTGATAGACAAAGAATCAGCACAGGGAAAAGAATGATCATAGGAGATAGTTGACAGACACTATGGTAGAACCACTGAGTAAATTTTCCCACACAGTGGACGACACTTCTCAAGGTACCAAAATTTGTGGGTTTTGTCCAGGCAGCTAAAGACAGCCAAATTTTTACTCTTTAGATTCTATTTCATCTAGATGTCATGCTGACCTTCAGTTAAATCTCTTTTCTTCAGACAACTCATTAGACCTCAGGTTTTGTAGTTGATTCTAATCATTTATGCAACTCTTTGGCTTTCCCAAAGTGGCATCTTGGCTCTACTGTCCTAGGAGGGCCTCCCTGAGATTCATAGCCTGCTCAGCATTGACTAGATGTGACTCCTGTTCTCTCCAGCGAAATAGGTATAAATAATCTCTTGAGGTATTTCTCTAGATAGCTAATCTCACACAATATGTGTGGTCCTTCCTAGTTTCACTCACTTTCATGTCTACTTACACCTTAAAATTCCAGTGATGCCTTACCTCACTCTATGTGCTGAGAATTAAAAGAATTTTATAATAAAAAGGGGGGTTTGGAAAGAACAGTGATCAAGTGATCTCTCTGGCACCGATAAAGGGATGCAATCGAGTTAAGAGAAATGCTTGGTTAACTTGTCAATATATTCCATATTGGGCATTTTTCTTTCTCAGATTCTATTTGTCCACTGAGCAGTCTTCGCATGAGTCAGAACTGTAAGCTTGCCTCTAGGTGTTCCAGAATCCTAGTTGTAGATCCTGATTTCCACCTTCTTAAGCGCCATGTTTGCTTCTGGCTTTTTCCAAACCAGTTCTTCTGCCTACTATAAGTGTTTCTCATAAAATAATCTGAACACAGAATATTAAGATGCTATCAGTGGATTGATTTTATACCTCTGTCTGAACGGGGTCCCTGCTGCTTCATCAGCCTCAGAGGACACTCCTGGCCACCAGCACAACTCACACATATGCACTGCCCAAGTTCTGATAGGGATTTGGCTTTCTAAAGATTCCTGAGAACTAAGAATCCTAGCAGTGTCACAACGCCCATCTTCGGTCCATATGTGAGGAGAGGGTTCAGCTGCATGGAGGCTTTCTCTAATGCCGCTGTTCTCTTCAGGTTTGTCATGAAGGCATACACAACAGGGCATGAATTCCACAAGATGGTTCGTACGATCTTGTACACCCTTTCCTGGCTCTTGAGTCTCTGTGTCTTGGGCAAGTCATTTCAACTCCCTTAGCCTGAATGTCTATATTCTCTAGATGAAATGGGATGGATTAGATGGTTTTCATGGGCCCTCCCACCTGTCACTTCCTATGACTCCATGAACCTTATGAGTTTACTTCAGGTTTCATTATAAGCATTCAAAGTGAGGCAAGAATCAAGTACATTTCTGCATGTGGCTTGTGAAATCTTTCCCATTATTTTGTCGTCATACTTTGTGTACCAACTACTAGATAAACTAGTCAAGGACTATTTTTACTGAGATACAGTTGACATATAACATTACATTAGTTTCAGGTGTACCACATAATGATTTGATATATGAATACATTGCAAAATGATCACCACAGTAAGTCTCGTTAACATTCATAAACACACACAGCTACACATTTTTTTCTTGCGATGAGAACTTTTAGGATGTATTTTTTTTTAGCAACTTTCAAATACACTATATGGTATTATTAATCACAGTCACCATGCTGTACATTATAACCCCAGGATTTATTTATTTTGTAACTAGAAATTTGTAACTTTTGACTACCTTCACCCAATCCACCCACCCTCCACTCCCCCACCCCCTGCCTCTGGCAACCACCAATCTGTTCTCTGTATCTATGAGTTTGGGGTTTTTTGTTTTGTTTTGTTTTGAGTTTTGTTTTGTTTATATTTCACATATAAGTGAGATCAAACAGTACATTTCTTTCTCTGTCTAACATGTTTGACTCACCGTAATACCCTCAAGGTCCATCCATGTTATCGCAAATGGCAAGATTTCCTTCTTTTTTTACGGCAGAATAACTTTCCAATGTATGCATATGTATACCACATCTTCTTTACCCATTCATCCATTGCGAGACCCTTGGGTAAAGATTTTTGAAAATGTTGGTAACTTGATGCATCTAAAGAAAACCGAAAACTTTCTGGCTCTAGCTGCCTGGGCTCTTTCAATTTTAGAAGCATAGCTACATCAAGGGGAATCACTACCATTATGATTCAGTTGTACAAGACGGGGTCTAACAGAGAACCACCAATGGTGATCAGCGAATAACAGATCATGGCCCAGACCTAAACCTCAGTGAACCTCTGCAACATTTAAGCATCATCAGTGACTGTAAGAGTCCCTTCCCAAAGAGTTTTGTAAAGCCAAGTTATCCCATTTGCTGTTTACCATATTAGTGTATATCTGAACATAGTTTCTGCCTGTCATTGAATTGTAGGTCTATATGTAAACAAATAAGACCATTTCTGATCTTTTGGTGAAACCACTTTTACTTCCTGAGAATAGTTTTACTTACCAAAATCACTCCTCCCCTGGATTAATGTCCCTCTCTCAGCCAAGTACGGTAAAAAGGGGATGGGTTTGGGTGTCATAAAAAGCTTGTTTGGAGATCACACTGTGCCAGGATTTAGGACACAAAGGAAAATAAGTTCTGGTCCCCAGGCTGGAGGACAGTGTGGTGCAGCAGTGTGAGTAAGGGGGTGACACATAGGAAAACTGCTCTCTGTCAGAGTTGGCTGAATGAGTTTCGTTTTGTGGGTTCCAATCTTGCGGCTTGTATCTGATCGCCTTAGATCTCAGAGAGCAGAGCTCATCCAGCCTCACGAGCTCTGGACTTCTTTCCTTATGTCTGCACTGTTTTTTGTCTCTCTCCTTTTCAAGGAAGCTCCCTGCTAAGCTTGAAAGTCCATGGAAAGCACAACTTTTTGGTGTTATGATGCTCTGGAAATTATGCCTCAATTCTTACTTCATAGAGAGCATCATGGTGCCCCACTGCTGCACCAGATAGCAGGGGCGTACCCCAGTGTATCACGCACAGGTTCTTCTGTGGGACCCACTTTTATAATAGCCTCTTAAAGGTAGAAAGAAACAGTGTTGAGGAGTCCCTCCCTCCAGGCAGAGAACTGATTCTTGCTCAGAATTTTCTTCCTCCTGATGATATCGCGAGACACTCACAAAGCCAATAAAAAAAAATACACAGGAACAGAGGCCTAAAGAGGAGAGTTTAAATTCTGAGGGTGGAGGGAGGGAGGAATCTTGAAAAGATTCCAAATGAACACCAGAAGGACTGAAAACATTGTGACAACATAAATAATAACTTTTATTAGATCCTTCTAAATTATTAGGCATAGATTAGCAATTATATAAAGAAAATTTTTAGAGGGTCCAGAGAGTAGCCAATTAGAAAACTGATAAACATTTTCAATTTTTTTAAAAGGAAGTTTTAAATTAAATCTCAATTGCTTAACTGTAATGGTGAAAAGAATTAAAATGTTTAGGTTTGTGATCACCCCCTCTGCATCCGGTAGTGTTTTTGCACTGGGGATACAGTGTTTTGACACTGGGATGAGATAGAAGTATGGTCCCTGCCCTCATGAGACAGTAATCAAAGAGTGCACACAATAAATGTGTAACTCCATTTTGTCAGAAGGGCCATGAAGGGAAATCACAAGGCATTACACATATTAGGAGCAATAATGGGGGGCCTACGCTGTCTAGGACAAAATCACCATAAAGCCTTATAGAATGGCAAGGCATTGTAAGAGGTCAGTAAGTAGGATCCTGATGGTTCAGAACATCAGCTCACTTCAACAGACCCATTATAGTTGTAGTTCAGAGATAACAGGAAGGGAGGAAGACCAAAGGGCCTTTCTCAGCACCCGTATCTTTCCTTTGGTCATGACACCAGAAAGTCTTCAGCTCAGCTGGTCCATCCATCTAGAGCTGTACTGGCTCCCAGTATAGACCAGAAAAGACTGATGAAGTGCAGTTTATTAATTTACAACAAGGATATGCCCTCCCGGTGCCTGGAATTCTTATGACTACTAATTCTCGAAGGACCCCTTGAAGCCTCTGAAGACCTCCGAAGCTGGGGCTTTCCTGTTGAAGATGCTGATCTTCTCTTGCACATGTTCATGCTCCTTTATTGCGCTTCTGGAAGATAATCTTCTCTCCAAGTTCTGAGGGTGCTTCTCTGGTGCCCCTGCATAATGATTCCACAGTCTAGGCTGCATATTCAACAAGCTTAGAAGTCCCTTGCTCCCTACAAATTAATGGTGTAAACAAGATTGTTTAAAATACTTAAAGAACTAAAGTACCTATAAGCACTCCAAAAATACCACTTGAAACACAAATAGTTGACACACTAACATAAATCACTCTTATCTAGTTATTACACAGACATTTGAATGAATGGAAGAAGGAATAAATGATTCAACAAGCAAAAGAAGACTGAACTCCCAGTCAACTTTGGGGTCATGTATTCATTTGATATAGGAAAAAAATCCGTTTTTTGGTTGTTGTTTTTTTTTTTTTTAATTCCAGTGTAGTTAACACACAATATTATATTAGTTGCAAGGGTACAATATAGTGATTCAACAATTCTATACGTTACTCAGTATTCACTGTGATAAGTGTACTCTTAAGGTCCTTCACCTGTTTTACCCATCCCCCCACCCACCTCCTGTCTCATAACCATCTATTTGTTTTCTATAGTTTTCTGAGGTTAAGAGTCTGTTTTTGGGTTTCTCTCTCTCTCTTTTTTTCCTTTGTTCATTTGTTTTGTTTCCTAAATTCCACATATGAGTGAAATCATATGGTATTTGTCTTTCTCTGACTGGCTTTTTTTTTTTTTTTTTTTAGGATTTTATTAATTCACTTGACAGAGAGAGAGCAAAAGCAGGCGGAGCGACAGACAGAAGGAGAGGCAGAATCAGGCTTCCCACTGAGCAAAGAGCCTGACATGAGGTTTGATCCCAGGATCCTGGAATCATGACCTGAGCCAAAGGCAGCCGCTTAACTGACTGAGTCACCTGGATGCCCCTGACTGGATTATTTTGCTCAACATTCTACTCTCTAGATCCAGACATGTTGTTGCAAAAGGCAAGATATTTTTCTTTTTCATGGCTGAATAATATTCATATATATATATATACGTGTATATATATGTATGTGTGTATATATATATGTGAATATATGTATACACATACACACACACACACACACACACATCTTCATTATCCATTCACCTACCAATGGACAGTTGGGCTGCTTCCATAATTTGGGTATTGTAAATAATGCTACAATAAACATAATTTCTTCAAATTAGTGTTTTTGTATTCTTTGTATTCTCTACTGAGTAAATACCCAGTAGTGCAGTTACTGGATTATAGGGTAGTTCTACTTTTAATTTTTTAAGGAATTTCCATACCATCTCCCACAGTGGCCACACCAGTTCCCATTTCCACTAACAGTGCACAAGGGTCCTTTTCTCGCCACATCCTCACTAATACTTGTTGTTTCTTGAAGATCCATATTTAAAAAAAAAAATGGCTGACTTTCCGACTTCCCAGTAGTTTAAATTCTCCACTCCCTCTCCTGCCTCAGCCAAGGATCCAAATTATTTACTACAATCAATCATTACATGATCCAAAATACTTTTGATATTAAAGCTGGATACCACCAAAACTAGTTTGTTTGTTTGTTTGTTTTCAACTGGTGTTCAGGAAAGCCTCATATTATTTAAAGTATCGGGATGGAGGGGGGAATTCTCTTTTCCTCTTCAAGAACTCTTTATGTTTTCATTTTGTTGGTAATTTTTAACAAATTATTGCAAGCATATTGTGTATCATCCAAATGATCATCTTTTAAATTTGGATTTGTGATTACAACTGTGGTGGTGTCAAGCCTTATTATTTTAAACATTAAACACTAGAAAGAAAAGAATAGAGGTGGTTTTAAAATGTAAATGATATGTTCACACCATGTGGAAACCAAGTGAAGTCATGGTGCCTTTACACACGTTTTTGCAGTGGTTCAAAAAGAGAATCTCATTGCACAGCATGCTACAGCATCAGAGGGCCAAACTTGGTAGGAAAAAAAAAAAACGTATTCTTGTTGCTAGATTTGCAAGCGATTATTTGATTTTGACAAAAATCTGCCATTAAATGCTGTTAATTTTAATTTTTATGGGCTCTCCAGTTTTATTTTTTATTTAGCATGTAAATAAGTTCTAGTATTACACTTGTACAGGAGCTATAAAAACAAGGATGTCACATATTGTTCTCTATTTTTACATACTTAAGAAATAAAATAAAAATAATTTAAGTAAGCACTTAAAGCCTTAGAGATGTTTTTCTCTTGAAAGGGGTCCATATATTACTTTTGAGAAACAGTATTTTAAACCAGCAATTTTCAATATTTCTGTCCTGTGAGTCCTCTTCCCTATTATTTCATGAGCCACTTAGGCATCTTTTAGTCATTTAAAAACATTTTCATACACTACATAAAAAGAAGAGAGTTCACAGAAACTATTATGTTTTAAATAAGTATATTATTGAAGTATATTTTGTGGAATTTATTTTAAGCCAATCTTTAATAATATTTGCTACACAAGAATATACAAACAAAATATTTTTGTCTTATGTCGTAGACTTCTATTGCCTGATTTCTTTAGAATCCATTATTAAGGAGGGGCGCCTGGGTGGTGCAGTTGGATAAGCTTTCCACTCTTGGTTTCCCCTCAAGTTGTGATTTCGTGGGTCATGGGATCGAGCACCACATTAGGCTCTCTGCTGAGCATGGAACCTGTTTGAGATTCTCTCTCCTGCTCCCTCTCCCGCTCCCTTTCCCTCTATCCCTCCCACTCACGTTCATGCTCTCTCCCGGAAAGAAAGAAAGAAATCTTTTTTTTTTTTTCAAAGAATCAATTATTAAGGGAAAACATCATTTGTTGACAAACTGAAAATTGACAATATCTCTCTCTGGATTTTGTACTAAGTGCATACTTAAGCATAGATTGAAATATAACTACCTATAGGGACATCAGAAATTGACACAAAACACTATCATTTCTTGATGCTTTTAGTTCTTGCAGTTTGTACTTAAAAACCAACTGGGGGTTTTAAAAAGAATTTGTTTGTTTTGTTTGTAACTAATGTAACTAATGAGATAAGAGGAAAAGAGTTTGGGGCTCTTATTTGCAAACACACCTCTACTATTGTTATATGAGGCAGTTGAATCTTTATGTCTAATAAATTGAAGGCCAATTGTTTTCTCTTTCACCTCTGAGTTTTGAGTTCTAGGGTTATGTATTGGTACTATATAAAAATTTTCATTATAGGAATGTAACCACCGCATGGGGTGAGCGTTCTCCTAAGTCATACACAGAAAAATTATCACAATTATATTTCTCATTGATTTGTTTTATTCAGGGCCATTTCTCTTCTTTCTTTAAAAAAAAAAATGCCTAATGGAAAAATAAGATAAAAACAGGGAGAGAGGCAAACCATAAGAGATTCTTAACTGTGAGGAGCAAACGGAGCATTGCTGGAGGGGCGGTGGGGAGGGGATGAGGTAACTGGGTGATGGGCATGAAGGAAGGCACTTGTAATGAGCACTGGGTGTTATATGCAACTGATGAATCACAAAATTCTGCTCCCGAAACTAATAATACACTACATGTTAACTAACTTGAATTTAATTTTTAAAAAGATCCCTGTGTGAATGAGAATTGAAGCAACTCAAAGTTGTACCACAGTAAACGTCACTCTCTGATGAGTAACGAGTTAAAAGGCCTGCTTGTCAGATGTGGGATGTCTATGACCAGCTCCGTAGGCTCACTCAGCACACACTCGGGGATTTTTAAACTTCCATTGCAAACTGAAAAGATACTTTTAAATGATTTTATTTCCCACTTTTTTAAAAGTAGAAATTGATACTGTCTTTTGCAACGCACCCACCTATAATACCTAGCGCCAGTGGGGAAACGCTGACTTAAGCCGTTCAACATATCTCTTATCCTATTTCACTCAAGTCTTCGTAAAGACTTAGTTCCCTCTGATAATCTGCTCTGGTGTTTTAAAATCCTGATGTTAAGGAAGTCCTTTACGGGCAAGTCACTTAACCTCTCAGGACCTCAGATTTCTCATTTAGAAAATGAAGGGGTGTGGATAAGAGTCTTTTTAAAGTCCCACCTAGAATTAGAATGTTATGATTTTTGTGTTATCTAAAGCTTTAGTTTCATAACTGTTTAGTATCAGGACAATGTTTTAAAACAAATTCAAACGAGAAATCCTTAATATATAAAGCATGTAAAAGTGAAGCTGAGAACACTCAAGGTCTACAGAACACAATTTGAAAACCACTGATCTCAAGCTCTCTTTTAAAAATGCTTTCCTTTTTTCTTTGTCTCAGTGGAAAAGGAAAACATCTGGAAAGGATCCACCATATTAGTTTCCCTATGTGTACACCAGAACATATGTATTAAGTCACCTGTCAGCTTTTCTTCCCCAGATTAAATAGCCATTATAAGTCCCATTTCCTATCCCTTTTAAATATATTCCTCCTTTTTTTTAAAATGAACCTTCTTCAGTCTCTGTAATACTTCATTAAAATGTAAAGTTACAAACCAACCACAATCTTTGAGAAGAGCCAAGTGTAGCAAAAGGATTACTTCCAGCTTTATCATGTGCTATTCTCACTCCCAACCCACTCTAAGTTGTTTCCTTTTTAATAACCACATTCCACTGCTGCCTCCCACTTAACCAACAGCTAGATTGGACCCACCTTGTTTGTTTGTTTGTTTCTTTCTTTCTTTCTTTCTTCCCTTCCTTCCTTCTTTCTCTCTTTTCTCCTTCTCTTTCTTCTTCTTTTGGCTAAACTTGTTATATCTAGTCAAGTAATTTCCCACCTAATACCCATGTAATTTGTTATTGTTCTCATGGGCCCTTTGAAGTGTTTCCTATTGAATATAATTCTGTTTTTAATGGAGCATTTCTCTAATCAGTTAAGGTCACTGAAGTTTTCTTCTGCCTTCCAGTATATCTCATCCAACTTCATAACCAATGTGAATGTTCTCTAGTTTCCTGTTGAACCTGTAGACTAATAAAATGTCAATTCCTTAAAATGAATCTACACAGGACGTGTGTTATGGGATGAATTGCATCCCATGAAATTCATATGTTGAAGCCCTATCCCCCAGTATCTCAGAATGTAACTATATTTGAATATACGGTCTTCAAAGACCTCACTGAATTAAAATGAGTCCATTTTGGTAGGTCCTAATGAAATCTGAAGCAAAGAGAGAGCTGGGGCTTCAACTCAGAGATAAACAGAGAAAAGACCATGTGAAGACACAGCAAGAAGGTGACCATCTGCAAGCCAAGGAAAGGGGCCTCAGACGAAACCAAATCAGCTGCCTCCTTTATCTTGGACTTCTGGCCTCCAGAACTGTGAGAAAAATCATGTCTGTTGTTGAAACACCCAGTCTGTGGTATTTTGTTATAGCAGCCTGAGCAGACTAATACAAGCTAGTCTACTAATGAAATTGTGCAGCCCCTTGGGGCTCACCAAGGAGTCTCTGCCATTACAGAGAAGGTACAAATACTCATAACTCAAGCCAGAATGAGTTATAAAGGAAGATCCGAGCAAAGTACCCTGGGACCAACAAGGGAGCCAAATTCTTTCCACGGGGGGATTGAGGCTTGAAACAGGAGGTGTCACCTGAGCAGAACCTTCAAAGATGGGCAAGATTCCAATCATGGGAGACAAGGGGAGATGGTGGTACTTGGTGGGGGAGGAAGGGAGGGACAGAGCCTTATGAGAGTAAACTACACTCATGCTATACCTGGGACAAGGTCGGTGGTTTGCAAACCTATCTAAACATCAGAACTAACTGGAAGCTTTTTAAAAAGTACATAGATCTGCAGGCCCTACTCCTGCTAAGTCAGGAGTTCCAGAGAAAATGTACTGGAATCTTTATTTTAACCAACTCCTCAGGTGAGTTTTATCAACTTCATCAAGCTTAAAGACTCCTTTTGAATAAAAACATCTGCTCCTCCTCCCCTATAGGGATGCCTGCTCCCTCTGCCCTGTAACTGCTGTATTTCTACTGAATAAGAAAATACATCAAGACAGAAAAGGGAGTCACAACTCATGCTCAGGTAGATGGTGAAATAAGGTGACAGTAGCATTTTTCTCACCAGCTAAGACCTAGAGCCAAGGTCTTAGGAGGAAGGGAAGGGGAGAGAGGGCCCAACTGGTGTCTCTCTCTTTCTCTTCCCTTTTCCCTAATTGCTCTGAGAAGGGGGTCATCTTGTGTATGTTGTTTTGTTTTGTTTTTTAACCAAAACTCAAAATCCTCCCTTTTGAAGTGATGAAAGGAATCCCTACTTGTTGAGTACAGATTAGGTGAGATCATTTATGTAAAGTAGAAAGCCTAGTATTGGATTCCACTGTATCCGCCAGCCCCACTCGCATCCTACCAACACATGTATGAACTCTTCGACATATATTTTGAAGCTGGGTCCTTTAGGTCCTTAACTCAGGGTTTCCTGAAGCCCAAAGTTTACCTCAGAAAAGCTCTGTTTCAATAACAAATTCATACCAATAAGGGCCTACTTCCATAACTCAACAGTCAGTGACCCCCCCTGCCATGAGCTATCCTCCCAAAGGGATCACAGGTTTGCTCAAGTACATGAGAAGCCACATGCAGACAGTGATACCCTGCTGTTCTTTCCAGATTCTTCTCCCTCCCTCCTTGAAAGACCTTCTCCAGAAAAGGTGACTCTGATATCCCCCTGATATCCCTCTCATAAATCCTTCGTTTAGTTTCCCTCAGTATCTCTTCTTGCTTTCATTCATTCATTCATTCATCTAATCAGGAAAAGACTAATCATGCCAGGACTTATTTTGGACACTGAATGAACAAACGGCCAAGGTCTCCACTCTCCTCGGGCTGCCATTCTAGAAGGGGAAAGATAGTAAAAATTCAATATGCAGCATATCGGTATAAATGCTAAGAGGAAAACTAAAACAGGGTAAGAAAGCAAACAGATCTTGCTGTTTGGGTAGGACAGTCAGGAAGACCTCACTGAAGGAGTGTCTGAGGAGAAACATGAAGAAATGAATGTGTAGGCCAGCAGGATATCTGGGAAGAGAGTTCCAGGCAGCATCTTTTTTCCCCATAGTGGCAGGGGTCTTGTGATTTTCAGTTTCTCCATCACTATTACAGGCCAATTTGTGTCACTCCAGAAAAGATATGCTGGGATCCTAACTAACCCCCAGTACTTCAGCATGTGACCTTATCTGAAGATAGGGTCTCAACAGAGGGGATTGAATTAAAGTGAGGTCATCGGGATAGGCCCTAATCCAATATGACCACAGTCCTTAGAAGAAGGGGAAATTTTAGACAGAGGCACACAGGAAAACACCACGAGATAAAGGCAGAGATCGGGCAATGATGGCCGGCAAGTGACCCAACTGTAGGAGAGAGACCTGGAATAGATTCTCCCTCACAAACCTCAGAACCAGCCCTGGTCGCACTTGAAAATGGCACTTCTAGCCTCCAGAACTGGGATAATAAATTCCTGCTCTTCAAGCCTGAGTGACGTAAACAAACTCTGCAGTACTTTGTCATGACAGCCCTAGGAAACTAACATAGCCGTCTGTCGCTGTGAAGGTCACACACGGACCACTGCAGAGGATAAAGGCCGGGTTACAAGGGGCTCTGCGTACCCTAGGTGACTATAACGGCCCCTAACTGGACTCCCTGTTTCCAGGCTTATTTTCTCAATCCATTCTCCACAGTCCTTTCCTGATCTCTCTAAAATGAAAACGGGATCATCTCACTGCTTCACAAACCTTCACCTGCTTCTCGTTGTCTTCAGGATACAACCTGAATTCCTCAGCTTGGGAACCAAAGACCACAGGATCCAGCCCCGATTTACCTCTCCAACCTTGCTTCTCCCATCTCTGCCCCCTCCTCTGGTGGCCTGACTTCCACTCATCCTCCGACCTCAACTTAGGTACCACCTATGCTGGGAAGCCTTCTGAAGACCGCTAAGTCGAGGTTCGGTGTCCCTCCCATGTATTTCCAGAAGTCCTTGCATTGAATGCTGTTGTTGCACTTATTACAGTGTGCCTGAGGTCTGTTAGGCCTGTTTGTCTATCTCCTCTTTTTGAATATGAGTTCCTATATTGGTTGTTTCTCTAGGCACTAGGAAAGTGTCTGGCTCTTGGGGAACATTCACTGGACAGATGAGTAAATGCACAAAGCATGCGGTGTTTTAACCAGCTGGTCCCAGAACTAATTTTTTTTCCCCCTTTAAGGGGTGGGGGATGGGGAGGTGACCTTTGAAGAGATTTCCCAATAGCCTGTGAAACCACTGGGCCTGGATGAAGCTGCACCTTTCCTTAATGGTTCCAAGAGGAATTTAGATTAGACATTCAAGAGTCGGTCCTTGTGTCGCAAGAAGCTGCAGTGTAAGGAAGGGAAGTAAACAATCTATGGCAGGATTTTTGAGTCTGGGGTTGACCAGCAGGAGCCTATTTTTTGATACATAGTGGCACTTGCAGGTTTCTTCCCAGCCTCTGATTCTGCAACTGCAAGTCCATGACCTACAAGTAAAAGTGGTGGGTGGACAGGAGAGCAGGGGATTATTGCAACCAACAATGCAATGTACTCTGTGCACAAGGCTCCAAAAAAGTAAATAATTTTTGAGGTTTAAAAATTATTGCACGGACACGAAAGAAATTATTGCACTCAGTTATAAATGCTGAAGAGATTGGAAAAAGAGGGAGACAGTAACAATGTTTAAATATATATATATGTAATATTATATTTGTACACTAAGCATATATATCTAGATACCTAACTAGAGGAAGACAGAGAGGTAAGAGATTAACGATACCAGGATTCGCTTCCTTTTGCAAATTCCTGAAAGGGGAAATGTATGTATCAGAATTTCCAGTCCTCAAAAAATACGGCCTAAAAAAGTCCTGTGAGCAAGAAGGGAGAAAAGGAGGCGTGGAGGGCGGGGGACTAGCTCTTCGTAGCAGGAAGTCTGCAATGGCTATCGAGTCATGAAGAAACAACTCAGAACAGAAGTCCTTATTCGGAGCGCTAAACTCGCTTTTAGCACATAAAGAGCAATATAAAACCTCGGAGCAGTCTCATCATGGTGTTGAGGAAACAACTCGGCTTCCCCATGTGAGAAAGCAAGAGAGCTCCGACCGGGTAGTAGCCCAGACCGGTGTAAGCGTTTTTTATTTGCAAGTCAATGAGCCAAATGGACGACCGGGCTACTTGTGCCGCGTCCTGAGAAGCAAGGTTATTATTATCGCCTATTTGCCCCACTGAACAATTTCACTGAAAAGGAAAGAGTCCCGGCAGCGTGTGTGCGCACGGTGCCATACGGGACGTGCAGCTACGTGCCCACCTCCAGAACGACTTTATTTACAAAGCGATTACCATGTTATCTATTTGTTTTCCCTTTCCAGCAACAGCAGCTTCACTCAGCCCTCGAATTTCTTAATTACAAACCCGTTCGCTTCTAAATCAACCCCAAATCGTCAGGCAGAGCCGGGAGGGAGGCTGTGCAAGTTTGCACACACCCCCACCTCCCGGATCAAGGGCAACAGCAGAAGCAAGAAACTGTGTATGTGCAAAAAGGTGGATCTGGGGACGAGGATCGCTGAGTTTGTTTACAGAGCAGAGACGCCTTAGCTCGGATGCCAAAGCTACCAAGAGCTGCAAACGCAAACTTAGCAGAAGCACACGTACCCCGGGAGCGGCGAGCGGGCCCGAAAGCGCGGACCGGAGTCCCAAGAGCGGGAGCGGAGGCAGCGGGCCCGCGAGCGCGCTCGGTCCACCTGCAGCCGCTGCCGCTCCCCGCCCCCAGCTCCTGTCCTTGAAAGGAGTAGGGGGAAACAAATGCGTCCGCACGCCGAATATCTAGATCAGGTTTACCCAGTGCCCCTGTAACAACACAAAGGCACAGCCCAAGAAAGTATGCTCGGGGTAGGGGGCATTTTCTGTCCGGGTATTTAAAACCCCGCTCGGAGAAACACTGCCATTCTTCGCGGCCCGGGGGTGGGGGGGAATGGGGGTGTTGCAAAGCCGGGGAGGCATAAGGGTACTACGGAGGAAGGGGGCGCTGAGAGAACCCCCTTTCCCCGTAGAATGCACCTCAGATCGCTAGGTGAGTCAAGCGGGAGAGCTGGGAGTGGGGGATCCGACCAGAGGGGAGCGGTGCGTTTTCCCCGCTCCTTTCAGGGCTGGCGCTACTTTGGGGCTTGCGCTCCAGAGGTCATTTTCTCCCCGCTCCGGGGGCAGCCGGGCTGATCCCGCGTTTATGGGGCGGGAGGAAACCGGAGTCGGCCGCAGCGAGGCGGCGCCCGGGCCCGCAGCCTCTGCGCACGTGCCTCCGGCCGCGGGGACGCGGCTCGCCTACCCGGTCCGGCGTGCCCGGGGCTCCGGAGTCCGCGTTTTGCCACCGCCCGCCCGGGAGGCTCGCTCCGCCCTTCCTGAAATCCCTTATATTAACTGTGGCCAAAGCCCTAAGAAACACAGCTCATTGTTGGCAGCTGCCGGGCGGTCTTACCGAGCTGTGAGGGCAGCGGAGGGGAAATAAAAGGGAACGGCTCCGATTCTGCCCCAGCGGCCACTGCAAGACTTTGGTGCCGACATCGCGACAGCGAGCGCCCTGCACACCAGAAAGGCCCCCTCTATGTGCTGCTGAGCCGGTCCTGGACCCGACGATCCCGCCCTCGGTCTTCGGAGCAGAAATCGCAAAGACGGAAGGTAAGCGCGGCGGGCGAAGCTGGCTGGGGCGCCTGCCAGCCCAGTCCTCTGAGGGCTGGGTTTGCCCGGAGGAAGAGCGTGAGGCGGAGCTGGGGAATAACAACAGGATGTGCAACAACAGGATGAGGAGGGCTGATTTAATGCCTGAAGTTCGCGGCAGGGCTACGGGGCACTTCCTTTATTAGGCGACTTCGGGGAGCAGAGGGGGTGTGGGCTCGGGTCCGCCTGCCGGATCGCGGGGGAAAGGGCTGTTTGTTTAGCGCCCATCTCTGTTGTGGGTGGCAGGTCCGCTGTGGTGGCGAGCCCGGCTGCACAGGCTACTAGTAGGATCGAGGGGAGGGCGAGCGATTTCGAAGTCGACGTGCGTCCGGGCAGCCTAGGGGCCAGAGGCGAGAAAAAGTGGGGTGCGCCGCGGTGGGCTGCACGTGTGGCGCGGGTCCTAATAGTCTGCTCACTTCACTTTCAGGACTGGAAATGGCAGACCATATGATGGCCATGAACCACGGGCGCTTCCCCGACGGCACCAATGGGCTGCACCACCACCCTGCCCATCGCATGGGCATGGGGCAGTTCCCGAGCCCCCATCACCACCAGCAGCAGCAGCCCCAGCACGCCTTCAACGCCCTAATGGGCGAGCACATACACTACGGCGCGGGCAACATGAATGCCACGAGCGGCATCAGGCATGCGATGGGGCCGGGGACTGTGAACGGCGGGCACCCCCCGAGCGCGCTGGCCCCCGGGGCCAGGTTTAACAACTCCCAGTTCATGGGCCCCCCCGTGGCCAGCCAGGGAGGCTCCCTGCCGGCCAGCATGCAGCTGCAGAAGCTCAACAACCAGTATTTCAACCATCACCCCTACCCCCACAACCACTACATGCCGGATTTGCACCCTGCTGCAGGCCACCAGATGAACGGGACAAACCAGCACTTCCGAGATTGCAACCCCAAGCACAGCGGCGGCAGCAGCACCCCCGGCGGCTCGGGCGGCAGCAGCACCCCCGGCGGCTCGGGCGGCACCTCGGGTGGCGGCGCGGGCAGCGGCAACAGCGGCGGCGGCAGCGGCGGCGGCAGCGGCAGCAACATGCCCGCCTCCGTGGCCCACGTCCCTGCTGCAATGCTGCCGCCCAATGTCATAGACACTGATTTCATCGACGAGGAAGTGCTTATGTCCTTAGTGATAGAAATGGGTTTGGACCGCATCAAGGAGCTGCCCGAACTCTGGCTGGGGCAAAACGAGTTTGATTTTATGACGGACTTCGTGTGCAAACAGCAGCCCAGCAGAGTAAGCTGTTGACTTGATCGAAACCCCGGCAAAAAGAAATCAAACCCTCCCCACCCCGCCCCCCCAACTTCGGTGTGAATTAAAAAACATTCCCTTAGACACAGTATCTCACTTTTCAGATCTTGAAAGGTTTGAGAACTTGGAAACAAAGTAAACTATAAACTTGTACAAATTGGTTTAAAAAAATTGCTGCCACTTCTTTTTTTCTGTTTTTGTTTCGTTTTTGTAGCCTTGACATTCACCTCCCTTATGTAGTTGAAATATCTAGCTAACTTGGTCTTTTTTGTTGTTTGTTTTTACTCCTTAGTTCCTCACTTTCTCCAGTGCTCAACTGTTAGATATTAATCTTGGCAAACTGCTTAATCTTGTGGATTTTGTAGATGGTTTCAAATGACTGAACTGCATTCAGATTTACGAGTGAAAGGAAAAATTGCATTAGTTGGTTGCATGAACTTTGAAGGGCAGATAATACTGCACAAACTCTGCCATCTCGCTTCATTTTTTTAACTATGCATTTGAGTACAGACTAATTTTTTTTAATATGCTAAACTGGAAGATTAAACAGATGTGGGCCAAAACCGTTCTGGATCAGGAAAAGTCATACTGTTCACTTTCAAGTTGGCTGTCCCCCTCCCCCATATGTACAGACAATAATAGGGTGTGGAATGTCGTCAGTGGCAAACATTTCACAGATTTTTATTTTGTTTCTGTCTTCAACATTTTTGACACTGTGCTAATAGTTATATTCAGTACATGAAAAGATACTACTGTGTTGAAAGCTTTTTAGGAAATTTTGACAGTATTTTTGTACAAAACATTTTTTTGAAAAAATACTTGTTAATTTATTCTATTTTAATTTGCCAATGTCAATAAAAAGTTAAGAAATACTTGTTTTTTAGAAGTCATTGGGGGGGGGGGCGTCCTTTCCGTGGCTTTTTTCCTCTTCTTGAACACTTTATTGATGAGAGTAAGCATTCCAAAGGATAAATTACAGGACACTAAAACAGGTCATGATGAGCTTAAGTGGAGAGCAGGATTTAACATAATTGGCGTAATGCTTCATTGTTACCATTGTAACATGCCTCTTGGTGTGGTTTAATCAGAAGCTGCAAAGTTGTCAGAGCATTTTTTTTCCTTAATTGCCATCATTTTCAAGTGTACTCCAGAGTTAGGTTTGTAACACTAAATATCATAAATATTTTCTTCACAGTGTGGGAGGGGGGAAAACCAAGTGTTTCTGGTGACACCTGATTCAACTACGTCAATGAAAGTAGATCGGGATAATATACTGGGAGATTGATGAGGATGGCATTAAACATAAATCTGCCTTTATCTCTAGTGACGAATTTTATTTCTCAGCAAAAGTCCTAAGGAGAGGCACACATTTTCCAGCTTAATCTCTGAAATAGCTTCTGACTGGTTTATAGTCCTAAGAGGGAGAGGGGGCAGAATTCCACCTTGAGGCATTCTATTTTGTTCTACAATACTTAAAATTTACACAGGGAGGTTGATTCAAAGGTCAAATTACAGTCTTCACAAGATGTTCCCTCTCAAGCATGCCCTGTTTTCCAGAATTCTGAGCTTTTTCTGTTACAGGAAAGGGGTGCAAAGGACATAAGGATAAGATTGTTTTAATTTTACCTAAACGTATTGTCAGAAAGACATAATTATGGTTAAGTAGGTGTCAAGTTTTGCCTTACATGATAAAGTAAAAGTCATATTGTTGAATTCTCAAGTTATTCCAGTTTGAAGATGGAATTTTGTTTTCCCTTTCATGTTTTCCTAGCCTATCTTATAAAAGTAATACATCCACATTCAAGAAAGAATACAGTCTTTTATTATATTTGACCCACTGGAGATGTAAAGAAATAGAGGTGGAGGAAAATCTCACCAGTAATACTTTAAAAGAGCATTTCATTTAGACTCTCAGATTCTAATCTTAAATCCCGTATTTCGTAATAAAAAAATCAGAGAAGGAAACAGAAGTGTTAAATTACAGTGAGTCTGGCGGAAAGGCTGGCTTCAGAATAATTCAGATCACCTACATTCTATAATTCTATTTCCATGGCAAGCCATTAAAATTAAGATGCACACTCCACTGGGCTCTTTATACCTCTATAATTGACACTTCCTTATTCAAAATTACATTCTAAATAAGTAATTCCTCTGAAAATACAAAATCATTTGAAACTCTTCACCCCATTTTTAAAAAACATCCAGATTTCTCACATTAATAGTTTGAGCTGAAGTTTTCTTCAGCTAAAATATGTCAATACTAAATCTGCAATCAGCAGTAAATCTTCCTGGCTAAGCATTTTCGCAGTAAGTTTTTCTTTTTCTTTTTTTTTTTTCCTAGAGGCTCAAGTGAAAAAATGTGTTTGCATACATATTAATACAGCAATTCTTGTTGTTTTTCACTTGTGCCAGGAAAAAAGGAAAGCTATTGGAGGCTTTTTTTTTTTTTTTTGGCATAAAGAAAGACGCAAAAGAATAGTCTTGCCACCACCCTTCGCAATTTATTCTGCCAGAAAATAAGCCACAACACCTGCTCTGTCCCTAAATTCCTCCTGCTGCTCTAACACCGGAACACGTATGTGGAGATGCAGAGCCCAAGGAACTATTATTAGATCCTGAGCCCATCTCTGCCAGAACAGAGGACTCGAACAGAGGAGCTGGTTTTTCAAAGCCCAATTTCTCCTCAATGGGAATACAAACCTCCCCCCACCCCCGTTCATTTGAATGATCTCTATTCCGTGCAAACTCTTTCTTGATCAACAATTGAGCAGATTCTATGTGATACTGGCAGGTCTCTTAAGCAGAGGAAAAATAACTCCTTGTTTGAACAACCTGATTAATGAAACCTGTACAGTGACCTAGATCACCGGGCTACTGGCGGACATTTGCAAAACCTTTTGTGGTCTTGCTTCCTACCAAGTTGCTTATAGCATATGGGGAAATTTGACCTCTGTACCTTGGCTGTTTTTCAAAAAGTTCTAATATGGTACAAGAGAGCTTCTGTTCTATAAGCTTTGCCCACAAATAGACACTCCATGCTTGATTTTCAAGATGAGATCAATGATAAGCAAGAACATCATAGAAACACGTCAGAAAAATGACACATTGATAAAAACTTGTCCGTCTGCCTTGTGGCTGCTAAAATCCTGGTGGCAGTATTTTTGCGAGGGCTGATAAAGCCGTTACAACCATGGATGGGTCTTTGAAGGACAGTTACCTAATCACCACTGTTTATGGGGTGCTAGGCTAGAGCACTAGTACCAGAAGGCTGACATCTATTGTGAAGTTTATGGTCTCCGTGACTTTTACTACTGTAAACGCCTGGGATAGCTATAAATTGATGTCAACATTAAAGGCCAGATCCTTTAGAGCAAAATATTAATCCGCTAATCTATTAAGGGTGGCCGGCTTTGAAATATAAACTTTGCAGTCCCAGACCATTAGGTGTTTTCGCCCCCTTGTGGAATTTATTTAGAAGGTCAAAGGAAAGCCATTTGCCCAAGAGGGATTTTTTGTTGTTGTTTTACTGTTTGTTTACCATTTCTGAATGCTTCATTTTCTTTCTTGAAGGAAAGAGCACATATTTGAGCAACAAAATTTTTAGCAAAGAAGATTCTAAAGTAAACTCCCTTTATGCGAATAAGAGTGTTTTACTTACCCCAAAGACCTTAACTTAGGATGAAATGTGCACAATTGAGATTTGCCTCACATTTCAAGATAGGCATCGGCTAAGGAATTTTCTTTTATAAAAGTAAAACGAGCAATGTTTTAGCCTGTCCGTTAAAGCTGATATTCTGTACCCTCACAACAGAACTGTTGATTTGGGACCAGTGCAAATAATGCGTCTGATGGTAAGGGTTTGCAAAGGTGGAGGGAACTATCTAGGAATGCAGAATGCAGTTATCTGTGTTGGAATGTGACCAAGCCACCGGCTCTAATCTTGTGAAAGGGCCACAGGATGTTTAATGAGAATGAGTGTTGCTGTCTAATTGATTGAGTAAAATTTACTTTAAAATAAGCTTGGCAGATAACATTGTCTCCAAAAAATAAATACATTTAGAATTCAAGGAATTTAGGACCCAAGCGATTGGCAATTTTCTCCTTTCCAAACATACTGTTTTTGCTAGCAGAAAAGAGGTGTTACACAGCTTCAGAGATGGTATGTATCATTTTGGTCCTGGACCACTATCATCAGAATCAGAGTTCCCAGGCAGGTTGAAGCAAGAACAAGAGGTAGCACATAAGTGACTTAGCCAATGAGCCCCCATTATCATGTGTTCTGTTTGCCTTTTCCCCCCAGAATAGAAGAAACAATGGCAATGTCAGAACTTTAATTGCCATGGACTGGCTTAAATTACTTGACCTATTTTTACCCAGAGAGGAGAGAAATGGTTGTTTTTCCTGGTGGCAATACTTCTCATTTAAATTGGAAAAAGAAATATAAGGACGTTTCTCTATCAACTACAGTACTGCTCATAAAGAGTGTAGTTTGCTTTCTGGTAAATAAGACTCACAGACACTTTTGAAAAATTTTAAGATACCCGAAATAAAAATCTTTTCCCCCTCATTGAAGAACTTAAATTCATAAGGAATGCTAAATACTGAACTGAAAAGACTCTAAGAGCTGTCAGTGTGAATTCCCACAGTATTTTGCTACTTATGAACATAATAAAAGAAAGGCTAGGAGCAATTGGGGTCTACTGTGTTGAGAATCTGAATCCATGTTGGTCCTTGGGAAAAAACATCAGCCAACACCTTTCATTCCATCTCGGAACAAATAATGGCTCTTTAGTGCCTGGATCCTTATCAGCTGCTTCTTTGCCCAAGATGAGCGTTAAAGTTGTCAGAGCCGGCCCCAAGAGCCAGCTGGGGGTACTTTTTGAGGAATCTGCTTGACTAAACCAAGACATGCAGAGTGAACTAAAGCAGACACAAGGCAAACGATGAGTGTGCCTTTATGTTGTTGGTTTTCATGAGGCTGAAGTCATCTGAAAGATTAGTGAGGCAGGGAACAACGTGGGTGAGGACAGTGCTTCACAGGATTCTTGGAATTTTCTTGTGGTATCACCAATGTGCTCCACCCTGGGATCCCTCCCCTTCTTCCCTCGACAGTGCAGCGGTTCCTTGATCCCATTCGGGTTGTTGAACAAAGCGGACAAGGGGTTCTGGCTCCAAAGGGGCTTGTGGCCAGGCGAGGTTAGTGTGGTCTGCCTTGCAGGAGATATGCGAATAGACAAGTGGCTTTTGAAAAGTTAATGGTGCTAAAGAGTCCTGTGGGTCTATTCTTGACAGCTGGGTAGGGAGTGAGATTTAGGCTTGAGTAAAAGTCAAACTGGCATGAAACCAGAAAAAAGTCGTCAGAGGACAGCCAACTCCAGGGTGTGATATTATTTTATGAACACTTGTAGGGGACAGGATGCTAAAGTGGAGGAAATGTGATCAGGACTATTGAAGCCTTTTCTCTTTGTGTCTCCCTAGGGACTGACAGAAAATTTGGCCTTGTGGTTTCTTTAACTAGCTTGAGTACAGGGCTTTTTTAATTTCTGGTAGCCCGCCTTTGTTTTGTTCTGTTTTGTTTTCTTCCTCCTTTGCTTCATGACAATATCCCCTTGCTGCCAAACACACAGGACTTAAATCCTTAGGTCAGGGGTGCCTGGGTTGCTCAGTGGGTTAAGCCTCTGCCTTTGGCTCAGGTCATGATCTCAGGGTCCTGGGATCGAGCCCTGCATCGGGCTATGTGCTAGCGGGGAACCTGCCCCCCCCACCCACCCCGCCCCCAGGCCTGCGTCTCTGCCTACTTGTGATCTCTGTCTGTCAAATAAATAAATAAAGTCTTTTAAAAAAAAATTCTTAGGTCACCTTGGAAATATTGCCCCATTATATTTGTTTTGAATAACTCTTTGAAGGAAGAAGATCCTAGATGCCATATAATGGCTAGTTCCATATTTCTTCTCTTGATCTTACGTGTTTAGCAAATATATGGACAATGGAGCCAGTAGGTGAGAGGTGATTGAACTGCTATGCTCCTAACATGAACCTAAAATAAATATCTATATGTTTCTTAGATCCCTGTCTGCCACCATGCTTCAGGACAAAGGTTCTCAGCTGAGTGGAGCCACCCCTCTAGGAGGCAGATCAGAAGGGGGAGAAGGTATCCAGCAATAACCTGAAAAAACATAAAAGCCTACTATTATGTCTTTGGAAAAAGGTTTAAATACATATTATTTCAGTAGCACTTTTTAAAAATCTTCCTGATCAATGGGGCATGGACTTTAAACTGGTAAGAAACACTGTTTAGGCTACATGTTTTTTACCAAACCAGAGAAATTCATTCACCCTTTCGCCAGCATTACTTAACAAATCATTTTGTTAAGCTTGTCGTGACTGAGCTGACTTTGCTGAGCACCTACTATGCAACAGGCATGGTGATGGGTTCTTTATGTACGGAATCTTCTTTGATCCTCACACTATTCCTGCAAGGTTCATGTCGTTATTCCAATAGCAGATATGGAAACTATTATTTGGAGAGGAAGTAAATTGCTCAAGGGCAATACAGCTGGGAGGAGGCTGAGTGGTTTCCCAGACCTCACTTCTATTAGTAACACTACCGTTCTACACCAAACTACTCTTATTCTTGGATGTAATGATTATAAGCTCCTCAGTCAATTTAGTAATGTGCTTCAGGGGAAAAAAAAAAAGCACTACATTGTATACACACAAATGATGAAGTATACTAACAGAACTATGACATGGATTTTTCCGTACAGCGACGTACCATTTCTTTTTGGGATTCACATTTGGGTCTACACTTCTCACATTCAGTCTAAAGATTCTCCTAAATTTAAGTTCTGCCCCAACAGCGCGAGAGTAGCGTAGGTGGTGAGTCTGCCTCCTTCCTCCTTAACAGCTTCACCTCGTTCACACTTCAAGTCAAATGAAGTAGTACAAGTGATATAAGTTTTGATTTTGCTTTTTATTTCTTAACTGAACTATAGATTGCTGGATAGTAAAGTTTCTTTTGAAGATTAAGGGAACACCTTAGCTTTGTCAATTTCATAACCTATTAAATCAGAATGTCAATGGCTAGATTCTTCCAGGTAAACAGAACTAGCTCACAATTTGACACACCTGGAAGCAACTATGATTTAACGTAGTTCGTAAGAGTCAGGCTGATATCAGAATATTAGCATGTAAAAAATAGATACATCTCAAAATAAGGAAAATACAGTATTTAGTTACTTTACACTTAAATAAGCTTCCTCAATCTATCTAAACTTTCTTGGTAGACATATAAACCCACTTCCTCTTGCTTTGGTCTTCTATGGAAACAGAAAACTTTTCCGCTAATAATTGTAGTAAAAAGAATAGTACAGAAGGAGTAAAGACCATGGGTTGCCGTCTTAGCTCTGCAACCAAATAGCTGCGTAACTTAATCACAGTTGGCTCAAGTTTCTCCATCAGTAAAATGAAGATATATGTTTAATTAATATATCATGTATTCAAATTCTCAAGAGGGAAACGTAAACCCATTCCTATCATTTTCTTCCTCTGGAAAAGTGCAGTAGAATATCATAAAACCTCTTCAAAATCTTTACATTGCTTCTTGCCATTGTTTTTCCAAGATAAATGTGATTCCGGGAATGTGTTGCCATTCAGGACAACTCCTCAATGGTTGGAATCATCTCCCTGAACGCCCCTCTTCATTGCTATAATAAATATAATAAACGCTCGAGTTGGCTACTGGGATTTCTCAATCTGTAAGCAAATGCAAAAAAAAAAAAATTGCCACTTGCAAAGATACAGGTGACTATGTAACATTCTTGGCTGGTACAGTGGTTGAAGTATTTATATTATGCTTTGAAAATAATTTGATCAATTCTTCCTTCAGGTTCTGCTCTATTTTCTTACAGGTTAATTTCATTTTTCAAACCCCATAAACACCAGATGCAGAATAAATATTTGGGCTCTCTTTCCTTCAAACAACTCTTCCTGGACCATCATCATCATCACTGTTATTGTTGTTTATTTTCTGGAAAAGACAGTCCTATATATAAAGCTAAAATAGAGGAACCTAGCAGGTGCTAAATACTGTGAGTTTTCAAGCAGGTAAGAGGTACACGTCTATCCCCTTTTATATCCTTATCCCCAGCTTCCCAACACACACACAGTCTCTTTCTGTTTTATACCATCACAGTCCTCCAGTTTGGGGAATCGATTATCTAGCTAGATGACAAATAGAGTCTTTGAAAATAGATATACAGAGGAAACTATACACTATAATGCATAACTACCCAAGAAATAATTATTGACTGACATGTAAAGGAGAAGGTCAGCTGAAGAACCATGATCAACTATTAAAATAAAAGATCTGTGCCTTTCACTACTTGGCCACTAGGTGTAGCTGAAGGTCCATAAGTTCATGCTTATACTTAAGTCGCCTACTAGACTAGATTGTCATTGACTTGAAGAACTTGCCTCCTGCCCTTGCTGTTTGTCTTATTTATTAAAATGTAAAATATTCCACGTGATCTATTATAACTCAAAATTAAAGATAAGCCTCAACACCTCAACACGGTCTGCCAAGACACCATTGCTCACTACAGTCTGATAGATATTAGAAATGGACAATATGTATCTTTGAATAGCACCCCACTTTCCCACCCTTCAATCCCCTTCCCTTTCCAAAGTGCCCTTACCCTGCCTTTCCTTCACTCAAGTACCAGTGGCTCAATTTTCTGCCTTACTGGGAACATTTACATTTTAGGAGAGAAACTCTGGAGAGCATACATTTAAACTGAGGGAGTAAATTTTGAATGGTAGGTTCTTATACACCAGTCTGAAAGAGATTTGAAGGTTGCTACGTCTTTCTCTGCCTTTCGCCAACCCTTAAATCATTCCCCTCTCCTGTTTCTCCTCTTATGTCTCAAGCCAGTCCAGTTCAATGTCTTACATTAAGCCCTTTGCTCTTCCCTTAAGTATTGATGTTCACCAGACTTCTCACCTCACCCTCCTTGCCAATTCCATAAATTCCTAAAAGTTGATACCATCAGAAAGAGTTCCAATGCTGAGGATTCCAATACTTGGATCTTTAGCCCCAGCTTCCTTCCCACATTCTGCCTGCTACTGAATGAACACACACACACACACACACACACAATGACAACTTCTGATAAGCATTTAAGCACATCGTGTCCAAGACTCATTCAGTCCTCTCTCCTTTGCCCCCTGGGTTACATTCCTGGTAATGGAACAACCGTTTTTTTAGATTCACGAGCCAGAAGTCTAGAAATCCTAGATTTCTTCCTTTTTATTCACCTCAGCTCCCTTCAATCTAATTGGTCAATGCATTCAATAAGTTCTTTGCACTTGCTGTCCCTCTGCCTGAAATGTGCTCTCCTTCCTAAACAACCCTTTGCTTCTTCAATGACCACATTAATTAAAATGGAAAGCTACCTCCTGATTCCCCCCCCCCCCCGGCATTCCCTATCCTTTGATCCTGCCCAGTTTTTCTCCAGAGCTCTCATGGTTGTTTTCAAATCAATCTGTAAAGTCCTAGACACTCATCTCATCAAAAGGTGGATTCCCTGAATCTACTACACAGCTTCAGAGGCTAAGTCAGAAAACACCATAGAGTTTCTTTGTAGTTCTCTTGGGATACTTGCCCTTGGAGCCCTGAGCTGCAATGTAAGAAGCCCAACTCTTCTGAGGTTGTCATACAGTGAGGAAATCAGGCTACTTAGAAAAGCCATGTATAGGTGCATCTGCCAACACGCTCCCTCCTAATTGCCAGTAGCAACCACCAGTGTGAGTAAAGATGCCTCCACGTGCTTCCATTTTCCAGCATTGAGTTGTCCTTAGCTGTTAAGTCTTTCCAGCAGAAGCCCCAGACATCAGATGCTATAGAACAGAGATAAACCATGCTCCTCGTAGCCTTTCTGAATTCCTGCCCACAGAATCCATAAGGATAATAAAAATGGAGAGTTTGGGGGTGATTTGACAAATAACTATCATAACTGAATAACACTTACCACTATCTCACATAATACATAATTTACTTACTCAAATTATTTCCTGATTCTGTCCGTACTTTAAATTACGAGCCCTATGAGGATAGGAATTTTTGTCTATGTTGTTCATCATTCCCAGAAGAATAAATATTTGTTGAATAAATGAATGAGTCAATGAGTGAATAAATTCATCTCACCTTTGTTGTATCATTCTCCTCTCCATCCCCCTCCTATTGTCTTAGGTCAGACACTATTTCTTACTTTGAGCACAATAACTTCCTATCTGGTCTCACTTCCTCTGATTTTACCCCCTACCATCCAAGCTTCTTGCTTCAGGAAGAGTTATTCTAAGATATAGATTTGATCCTATTACTCAAGCCAACTGAAATGGTTCATCTAAGTAGTCATGTTCATATCATAATGACCCTATCTCCCAATGATACGAATGACTGGACCACAGGCAAGTAGCTATCCAAAGGCTAGTACATTGGCTGGTCAGGAAAATCCCAGCCAAAAGACAGGGAAACTATAGTCAGATCACCGTAGTGTTTAAACTGAAATCATCTTGAGGTGAGTCCAGGATGTCCTTTTGGGGTCATATACTCATATTAAAGACCAGAGAAACTAGCCTGCAGAAGTCCACTGGAGAGGAACACTCGGTCAGAACAAAGTATTACTAAGAGATCCCATGACCCCAAATACAGAGGGAGAGAGAAGATACATCTGTCCCCAACAGATTTCTAATTCCCCAATTCAGTGTCCGTAACATCCATCTGTGTATTGTTCCTATGAGTTATCTCCAGACTTTTCTTTATTTGCTCTAACTTGAGTGATTTAAATGGGAACACCTATTTTATGACTCTATGATCTTGCCTATGTTGCTCCGTCTGCCTGAAGGCTCTCCTCATCTTCATCCCCTTGTTGAGGTGTCCTTCAAAATCTATTTCAAGTGTCTTCTTCTCCAAAAGACCTTTTCATATGAGTCTCTACTTTGTGACACCCCTATGCATTGTAGATACCTATATTTATTTGTATTTATCACACAATACTATAATTATTTCATAATAAGCTCCTCTTTCATACTTTGCAATTGGAGTAGTCCCCCTTTATTTGTATTGTGGCTTCACTATCCATGGTTTTAGTTACCTACTGTCAACATGGTCCAGAAGTAGATGATTATATGTCAAAAGGTCAACAGGAGCCTAACTCTAAGTTATGATGTCTACGTCATTCACTTCACTACATCTCATCACATAGGCGTTTTATCATTTCTCATCATCAAGAGAGGAAGAAGGGTGGGTATGGTACAATAAGATATTTTGAGACAGAGACTACACTCACATAACCTTTATTACAGTATATTGTTACAATTGTTCTTTCTTATTAGCAGTTATTATTGTTATTCTCCTACTGTGTCTAATTTGTAAATTGAACCTAGGAAAAACATAGTATACATAGAGGTGTAGTACTATTCGTGGCTTCAGGCATCCCCTGGGGATCTTGTAACATATCCCCCATAGACTGGGAGGGACTACTATACATACATTAAGAAATATGCAGCTACAAGTAAAAGAAACCCTGATTTTTGGCTTACAGCATAAGGAGATGTATCAGCCATCCTAAGTCAATGGAAGGAAAGACTCGGAGGTTGGTTAATTCACTGATTCAACAATGTCAACAGGGACTTGGGTTCTTATCTTTCTATTAGGCTATCCTCAGAGTTGGCCTCACTTGGACTGGTGATGGGTAGCATTAGCAGAGCATATGTGACATATAGACCCAACAGTGTCCAAAAGAAAAGCTCCCCACCTTCCGTGGAAGAGAAAACTTTTCACAGAAATATTCATTCCATTGTGTATCATATCACACAGCCCTTTCTGAACCAACCACTGAGATTGGTTTTACCGTGGGATGGAAGTGACACAGTTGGCTTAAACTGATCACCTGGGGGTGGTGATAGATATTCTAAAACTAGAAGAGTTAAAGGCTAAGCTGATCCTTTCTGGAATTGAAGGCAGAGATTTTTTTTTTTTTTCAGGAACTGAACGGGACTATTTTTAAAATTGTTATATTTTCAAACAGGTCTGCTTCATCTGATAAAGATGTATAGCCAAAAAATTATTCTGTAAATCACTCAGAGTAGGTTTATTTGATAAAGGTGGAAATGCCTTCTATAAAGTGATATTTGTTAATATAAATAAATGTCTTCTTAAAAAGAAGTATATAATCATTATATCTTCATTTCTAGCTCTTAAAAAATCCCCTTGTTAATATGATTAATAAGCAATTTCTCTGAACCAAGAAAATCATGTACATGTTGGCAGGTGATTAATCTCAGCGCAAAACGAACAGAACCTAATATTTATGAACAATTTACTGATAGTTAGCTATGTGGTCTATTTCCATGATTAGATGCACTGACCCGTATGCCAAAGCCAAAAAGAAAATAACATTAGTCTGGTAAGATTGAAACAAGGGGATAAGAGAAATCTAATATACTACGTGTTTTGTTCTATCCACTCTTTGCTTGCCTCACCCTTCCTTAAAATGCTCCCTTCTGCATTCCAGTCATGTACGTAAACTCAAGAACTCCCATGATCTTACTTGGCCACAGGGACTAGTTAGGGCTATCCAGATAGACTGCATTGAACCAATCATCATACCTTATCTTCCTGGTTGCAGCTAATTTGTCCACAGATAACACTTGACCCAGTAAAAACCTTTCCCAGGAAGTTTTTAACTTCACAATAGAGAGATCAAGTTTTAATCCCTCTCCAATGATGAAATTGAGCCTGGAAACTGCTGTGAGCCATATTTCCAGCTGTATAGAAGAAGCAAACGGGACAATGAAGACAATACGAAAAGAGAAGCAGAGACAAAAAAGTGATCTGTTACCATCTAAGTCCCTGAGGTCTACTTGCAATTTTGCCTTTCCTGAAGTTTGGTTACATGAGACTATACAATTTCCTGTTTCTGAACTAATTTTAGTTGGGTTCAATTACGTGAAACCAAATCACCCTGACTAATACATACTAACACAAGTTTCATCTCCATTCGGGTTTTTTTAAAATGTGTCATTGAAATGTATGTTTGAAGGGGAACTTCTATTTTAGACCTATACTGGTCAGTGACTTAAAAATTGTTCTTTTTGATGAACAACATGAGGTATATAAAGTGCCAGCAGTAAAATTCACTTTTTTTTCTCTCAGATGAAGCTTCCAGCATCCTCTTTCACTAATACTACAATTAGCAATGGGTGCAGCCCAGATTTCCCTTCAGAACTGAAGAACCTATTCCCTCAGTTGCTGGGAATGCTGTCAGCGGACAGCCCACAGCAGACAACTCTCTTTCAGAATGGTCTCATTACTTTGCCCAAGGTCATATCCCTTTCCATTGGCAGCCTGCCTCCAATGACGGGTTAATGTTTGGTACAAAGGCCTGGCTCCCTTGCCCCAACTCAGGACAACTCTGAAAGGCCATCCGAGTGTCAGAGCTTTCCATGGAGTAGGCTGAGGATTTCACTGGGGCTGCATCAAAGGCCATCTTCTCCTCACCCCCTTGGTTCCCTTCCTTTCCCTTCCCTTCCACAGGCATTGCTTCCAACAGCACTTCCCACTCAATTCCCAGCCTGCTAATCTCCATCTCAGAGGCCACTCCCTGAGAAACTCAACCTGCCACACAGTGCTTTTTAAAAATCATCAACCATAAAGATAATATATGGCCCTTTAAGAAAAACTCAATAACTGTTTAATGGCTCCTGAAATTTTCCCAGCACTATCCTAAGCACTACAGAGGACAGAATAAAACTATAAGGTATATTTCCTGCCCTTAAAGAATTCAGTCTCATTGGACACATGCAACTTAAGCAATCATTTTCATAAATTCAGCCGTGTGCTCATAGGAGGAAAACTAAAAGGAAGCCCAAATTGGCATATGGTAGATGATTCGTAAATATTCAATGGATGGATGGAAGAATGGATGGGAAGATATCTCTGAGCTGGGATAGACAAGAAAATGTATGTGAAGCCTATCTACATTTGCCATAGCAACCTTTCTCCTATTTGTTAACCCCCTTTATCATCTCCTACTTTTCACATCAAAAAATAGAATAATCAACCCAAGTGAACACACAAAATCCTACTAGGAACTCAGGTTTGGTTTGGGGGAAAAGAGACTGCCCTTCGCCCTGCACCAGAATCTAATCTCTAACATACTCCTTGGATGGTCAACGTGACCTGACCACACTCTAGCCTCACAAACAAGCTGTGAAGAAAGAGAGCTAATCTATAGCCAGTAATGATCATACCAACATTGATAATAATATCTTATATCCACAGTAGTGTTTTAGGGACATGACTCTTACCTTATTTGATCCTCACATAATCCTGGGAGGTAGAAAGGGTAAATATCATTGTACCCCCCCTTTCACAGATGGAGAAACTGAAATCTAGAGGTCCTACATATTAGAGTAGAAATTAAAATGTAGTCCTACCTCCACTGCAGTCCTGTAAACTATTAGAATTTACATAGATTATTGATGGGATTCTGTCTCTGAAGGCTACCAAATTGAGAATTATTTAGTAATAAGATAAGTGATATTTTTAGTTCCAGTAGTACAATTAGTTTTGGACTCAGTAAAGGTGATCGATCTTCACCAAGCAGAATTTGTATTATTGCATATATTATTTAGAAATGATGTATTTGAACATAAACCTTAAATTAGAAAAACAGAAAGAAGTTTGTCCAATTAATTATATCCATATTTGGACAGATAAATATGTATAACTTTCCAGGTAATAAATATCCTTACCTTCTATCTAAGATCTTATTTACAATTGTACAATTTCCCAGGAGATAAAAGCTGGATTCTATCAGAAACCTATTTCCTTTTCTACTCAGTTGTATGGCACAACATTGTATTCATAACTGAGATACACTTACTTTGGATGTCTACTTTGGCAGGTCCCTTGTGGGGTACAGGTAGGGGTGGGGGTGAAAATTGATGGGAAAAGAAATTAGGCTGCCAGCTCCTGCCATGCGTTTTCAACTCAGATCAGCTTGCTATTTCCTCCACACGTCTTCAGCCAGCATATGGCAAAAACATCAGTTCATTTTTTCTTCCCTTCATGAGTGAATTGAGGTCATCTCTTGTGCAGTCATTATTCAGTAAGGATTATTCTGTAGGATGATTTGATTTCCTATTGTCTTGTCTACTCTTGTTTCCACCTATATTTACATCTCATTGACTCTCAAGAATAATGTCTTACTCAGCTCTCTTCCATCTGTTCCTGGATATAATGAAGATTCAGTTTCTAAAGTGCTCTATGCCTGAATCTGAGTCTCATCCCAGCAGTCTCACTTATGGACTATCTGACCTTGGCCAAGACAATTATACCCTCATTGGCTTCAGCTTCTTCTTCTAGACAAAGGGGATAATTATAACTGTTCCCTTTATTAATGTGCTTTGAAAAATCATGGGGGATCATTGGAATGTACGGATTTAATTGTCATGGCTATGCATCCACACGTAATCTCTGACATATTCAGTAGATTGTCATTTTCAATTAGTGGATGTTCAAGGATGATACCTGAGATAGTCACTCAGCATGTATGAGCACCTGGACTGTCCAATAACTAATTTGTTCAGGCTTAGTAGTTCCCTTCTCATCAGCAAAAATTGACATTGAGCCATAGAAACTTCATTTCTTTGTTAAACATGGACACCTTGGGCCAAAGCAAGCCATATGCAAGTGCTGTTGGAAAAATTGAAGACAACGTTAAGAGAACTAAGAAAGTAATAATTATTAGTCAGAAAATAAAGTTTTAAATATATTAAAGAGTGGAATCTTGAATTTGGCCATGTGACTCTTGATTTGATCATTAGTGACTCTATTATGTGAAAGACTCTGCCATATTTATTGAATATGAAAGAAGAAAAAGTGATTGAAGAAACTATTTCAGCTAGAATGTTAGCCAGTGCAAATATGGAAATTTGTGGGGGAAAAACTGTATGTTAAAGTACTTTTGTAACTTGAAAAATTCCAGATGGGTTCAGCTGTCTCTCTCTTGAATGTTAAGAACCTGCTATACAAGGCAGTGTGGAAATTCTGGGCATGTTATTATGGTCCCACCCAATGAGATAATGCTGATCGTATAGAAACTACTTTTAAAAGATTTTTTTTTTCTGACTGCTACATAAAAAGACTAAGTATTTAAAACTCCCTAGAGCTCATATTTCATATTCCTGACTGAGAAAATAGTAAGCTGTTTAAATTACTCCTAAGCATTTGTTTAAAACTATTGACTAATTTAAAAGTGACTATGATTGTGTATGAATGCTCATGTCTTTCAATTTATCTGCTTTTCTTGTATGAATCTATCCTAAGAAAGTAGTCCAACATATAGAGAAATGTTTATTCATTACAGTATTTATTTTTTATGCAGTGAAAATATCCACTATTCAGGGGATGGTTCTGTAAATTATGGTTTAAACATGAATGAAAAGTGCTGTCATTTAAAATGACCCTTTAGCAGATTTTAATGAAAAGTAGAAATTCTGTGACAAAAAATTTTAAAGTTCAGAATAAAAATTCATTTACTGTTTGATTTCAACCATGTAAAGATGTGTGTTGATAGGGGTGCCTGGTGGCTCAGTGGGTTAAGCCTCTGCCTTCGGCTCAGGTCATGATCTCAGGGTCCTGGGATTAACCCCCTCATCAGGCTCTCTGCTCAGCAGGGAGTCTGCTTCCTCCTCTCTCTCTGCCTGCCTCTCTGCCTACTTGTGATCTCTGTCTGTCAAATAAATAAATAAAATCTTTAAAAAAAAGTGTATTGATAAAAGTCTGAATGCAAACCTGTAAAAATGCATTAGTTTTCGAACACTGAAATGAAGACTTCTTTATATTTGATGAACTTTCCAGTTGCTCTATGATGTACACATGTCACCTTTACAGTCAGGAAAAAATTTGAAGGGAAATTTTAAATACTGAGTCTTTCTTAAACATAACAATATTATTTGGAGGAATGATGAGCAAATGAAACACTACCCCAATGTCAAGAAGTGGAAGAGTGGTTGACAATCCACAGTACCTGTCCCCTACAGGCATGTAAATGTCTCCCAGCTCCCCATCTGCCACTTATGAAATGTTTGTTTATGAGGCTAGAATGTTTCCACAGCTAGTAAAACAGAAATCACTGACACTATCAAGAAGGAAATTTGAAGATGCTTCTGTTACTATCCAAAGCAGTTATTTATTTACAAATATTGGACTAACTAGATACTGGGTACTGTGTGCATAGGGCATGGGGAAATAAGACAGGATGAGTACTGTGGAGTTTATAGCCTCATGGTAGAGCTACATGGAAACCAAATAATCATTTAACCCGAAGCTAGAAAGGTTAGGGTTAGCAAAGATGAGGGTTAGCAAAGCCAAACCGAGGGCTAAGTCAGGCATGGGGCAGTCTATACACCAGCTCTTGGACGCAAGAAGGTGAGTACCTAGCATTCTCCAACATCCAAGTCTCCTTTTCGTGCCTATTCACAGAGGATTCTACTGCTCGGTTCCTTTGTAACTTGGTGGAGCGATGTGATTAATTCTGTCCAGTAAAATGTGAGCAGAAGTGACATCATATCTTCCAGGCTAGTGCAGTCTCTGTCATCCTCTGACCTTTAACTGAAGAGGTCCCAGGCATGCCTTGGGTAGCTCACTTGGTTAAGTGTCTGAATCTTGCTTTGGGCTCAGGTCATGATCTCAGGATCCCGAGATCGTGTCCCAAGTCAGGCTCCATGCTCATTGGGGAGTCTGCTTGAGAGTCTCTCTCTTTTTCTCTCTCTCCTTCTGCCCCTCCCCCACCACTCATGCATGCTCTCTGTTTCCCTCTCTCTCAAATAATAAATAAATCTTTAAAAGATCCTGAGTTCCAGGTTACAGGATCATGCTTCAGTCACTGAAAAACCACATGGATGGCAGTTGTGCTGGGGAATCACATGGACCCACAGCTGACTGTGCATTGATAAGAAATAATTATTGTGCTCAGCTGCAGAGAATGGGGAGTTTTTTATTTCTAGTGTAACTCAACCTATCCTGTCTTAAATAGGGATTTTATTTATTTATCCATCTATTTATTTATTTACTTATTTATTTGAGAGGAGCAGAGGGAGAGAGAATCTCACAACCATGACCTGAGCCAAAATCAGGAGTTGGATTCTTAACCAACAGAGCTACCCAGGTGCCCCTTAAACAGGGATTTTAAAGATCAAAATAGTATGATTGAATCAAGTAGAAGGGATGTACATTTGGAAATAAGAGTGTTAATTTCCTCAGCTATGGCTGACATCATTATTACGTGGTTCCCAGAGGGATGCATTCCCCAGCGTTAGCAGTTGGTACTGACTCCTTTTCAATTTTCCCCATGACATGTTTCTGGAACACATGTTTTCCTAGCCCCATTTGTTTAATTTCTGCTCAGACCTCCTCTGTTGCAGTTATGTTTATAGTATACTTCACAATAGACTACCAGCAATCCCTAACAACTCTTTCTTTGAAGACTTGTCTAGTAAATGTAAAACTCAAATTTTGATGCCCAGTATGAGGTTTCTTTGCTTCACTTTTCTAGAACACTGTCATCACATGTATTGGCCATGCACAAGGTAAACAATGTAAAGAGAAGGCACAGGAAAGACTACAATGTTGCAACATAGTCAACTCAACTCAGAGTACTGGTACGGTGGAGGGGTGCCTGGCTGGCTCAGTCAGTAGGGCATCCAACTCTTGACCTCAGGGTTGTAAGTTCAAGCCCAACATTGGGTGTAGAAATTACTTAAAAAAAATAAAATAAAATCTTAAAAAAAAAAAGAATAGTACAGTGGAGAACATTTGGAGCATGCTACAGAAATGTGCATTGCCATGGGTGCAGATTACAGTCTGCTGAATTCCTTTTCATTGTTTAAATATATAATAATAGTTATCATTACACAGGGCTTACCATGTGTTAGTAGATTAGAACAGAAGAACATTTTGGCACTTGCATCAACTCTTACTTCAAGAAATTAATCAAAGACTGTTCCCACTTACAATATCCTAAAACCAAAGAACAATAAAAACTGTATAGTCATTTCCTCTAATGAAATGCCATTTCTGAATTGAAATGTTCGCTCTTGTTTCTATAGTTTTTTCATTCATATTATAAATGGTTTCTTTATTTAAAGAGGAGATTTCCACAGTGTGGAGGACTTAGCCAGATTCAGCTCTGACCTTCCTGCCACACACCAGGACTGCTCAGCCAGACAATTTGTTTGGCTCAATAATAATTTAAAAATGTAAATTAAATTAAAATAAAATAATTTTTAAATTATTTTAAAGAGTTGATTAGAAACTGCAGAAGAAAAACTTAGTGTGTTTGAAAACATAGCAATAGAAACTATCCAAAATTATCATTCCTCGGGGCCTTGCTTGTCTCTTATGTTTGAGGTTCTTGGCTCTGCTGGAAAGATGAATCATATGTTGGGTCTAAAATATTATTTCATTGCATATTCCAAAAATAAAGAAAACTATTTTTCCTGAGAAAATAATATTTTATTCATTCATGTCTTGAACTTTCTGATCAGATCTGTGCTACAAAAAATTCTTGGTAATACTGTGTTCTCTTACAAAACTTTATCTTGTCATATCTTCTCATAAACATTATTTGCTGATTACAGGAAAAGCAATATAGAATGATTAACAGATAGAATGATAAACAGATAGAATCCCAATAAGTCTAAGCCCATGACAAAAATTGGCACCACGGTCTTCTGCTTAGGACCAAGATAGAGTAACAGATACCAGATTTACTCTCTTGCCCAACCCTGGGCATCAGGAAAAAAACATCAATGACTGAGAAATGAGGAAGAAATCAGGTAAATCTTACGATTGCCTTAGCATGGAAATTAAGGAATTTGCAGGCCACGGCACAGAAAAAGAACCCAGGAACTCAAAGCAGACCTCTTGCATCAAGAAGATGGAGTTTAGAGTCTCAGGAAAACAAGGTAGCTAGAGTTGACATGGCAAAGTACTAGATACTGCGGCTGGGAAAGAACCACCCAGAAGGATTAGAACTCACCATGCTTAGTGTTCACCCAGGACTGGGAAGAGTGCCTGTTCCCACTAACTAGACTGAAATACTTCATAATTCACAAACTATTTGGTAAAGCTTCTTGCTTCAGTAGTGTGGGATGATTAACCTAGACAAAACCTTACACTAGGACTGCTGACCACATCTTAAAAGCAATTCATGAAAGAATCAAATATTTTCAAGTAACCTAACTGCATCCCAGAACAATGATCGAAATTATTTTCACTAATATAAGAATATCCATCACAGAACGAGAAAAAAATCTACAATGTCCAGCATCCCATAAAAGATTATGAGGCATGCAAAGAAGCAACATACAACCCTTAATGAGGAGGAAAGTCAACCAACTGAAAACAACCAAGATATTAAAATTAGCAGAGAAGGACATTAAAAGAGTTGTGTTTCCATAAGATCAAAAGGACAGACACGGATGATATAGAAAAGACCTAAATCAAATTTCTGGTGATAAAAATTTTAGTAATGAGATGAAAAACAAATCAAATGTAATTAAAAGTAGATTAGAAAAATAGGTAAGATGCTTCACAACAATGTGAATATACTTAACACTATGGAACTATGTACTTAAAAATAGGTAAGATGGTAAATTTTATGTGATGTGTTTTTTACCACAGTAAAAAATTATTTCAAAGAGTTGCAGAAGAAAGCTGCAGAAATTGCAGAAGAAAAACTCAGTAGTTTGAAGACATAGCAATGGAAACTATCCAAAATAAAGCAGAGAAAGAGAAAAAATAATGAGTGTCAGTGAGCTGTGGACGACTTGAAGGTACCATATCTATGTATGTAGTAGAAGTCTCTGTAAGAATAGGTGACAGAAAGAAGTTTGAAGAAACAATGACCAATAATTTTCCAAATTAGGTGAAAACTATATATCTGCATATCCAAGCTCAACGAATCCAAGAAACAAGATTTAGGAAAAGGGAATACACCAAAGCACATCAAATTGAATTTACTAAACCAGTGATAGAAAGAAAATTGTAAAAGCAAGAAAAAAGCAAAAAAAAAAAAAAACAAAACAATACAAAACAAAACAAAACAAAACAAAAAGACCTGTTAAGTACAGAGAAATAAAGATAGAGAGATAGAGATGATAGCAGATTTCTTGTAGGAAACACTGCACATGAGAAGACAGTGAAGCAATATCTTTAATGTATTGACAGAAAAAACAAAACAGAAAACCTGTCCACCTAGAATTCTATACTAAGCAAAATATTTTTTTAGGAAATAAGGTGAAATAAAGACTTTCAGATGTACAAAAGATGAAAAAAATTCATCATCCACAGACTTGCTACATAAGAAATGTTAAAAGAAAATTTTCAGGCAAAGATAAGAAGACAAAAAGGAAAACAGAAGAATTAGAACAAATAGAAAACAAATGGCAAAATGATAGACTTCAGCTTAACTAAATCAATAATCACAGTAACTGTTAATTGTCAAAACATCCCAGTTAAAAGGTAGAGACTGAGGCCCCTGGGTGGCTCAGAGGGTTAAAGCCTCTGCCTTCAGCTCAGGTCATGATCCCAGGGTCCTGGGATGGAGCCCCACATTGGGCTCTCTCCTTGGCGAGGAGCCTTCTTCCTCCTCTCTCTCTCTCTGCCTGCCTCTCTGCCTTCTTGTGATCTCTGTCGAAAAAATAAATAAAATACTTAAAAAAAAAAAGGTAGAGACTGTCAAATCAAAAAATTTTTTAAATGTAAGACCCACCTATATGCTGCATATAAGCACTGCATAGAAAATGATAGAAAAAGATGTACCCTGCTACCCCGAAGTAAGAGAAAGCTCGAGTGGCTATATGAGTATCAGGCACAATAGATGTCAAAGCAGAGTACTATCGGGCTTTTTCAAAGGTTATTTCATAAGGATAAAGGAGTTAATACTTCAAGAAGGTATTAAAAATATAAATATTTATATAATTGATAACAAAATACATGAAGCAGAAACTGAGAGAATTATAAAAGTGGACTAATCCACAATAGTTGGAAATTTCAATATTCTTCTCTCAATAGTTGACAGAAAAATAGACAGAAAATCTGCAAAGTCAAAGAAGAGTTAACAACATAATCCATCAATTCTATTAAACTGATATTTTAGAATACTCCAATGTACAAAAGCAGGACATATCTTTTTTTTAAGTGCTCATGAAACACCGACCAAGATAGACCATATTCTGGGCTATAAAAAAGTGTCTCAAGAAATTTAAAAGATTCAAGTTATACAAAGGAGGATCTCTGACCATAATATAGTTATTAGAAATCAATGACCAGAAGATCTTTAGAAAATTTCAAATATTTAAAAACTAAATAACACAATTCTAAATAACCCATGAAACAAATAATAAGTCAACAAGGGAATTAGAAAGTATTTTAAACTAAGTAAAAATAAAAATAAACTATTTCCAAATTTGTGAGAAGTGTTTTAAAAAGTACTTAGGGGAAATTTATAGCATTAGAAAGTGAAACTCAAGTAACAGAGGGAGAAACAATGAATCAGATCAGAAAGCAATGAAATAGAAACACAAACCGAGCAGAGGAAATAAATGAAACAGAAAGCTTTGTTTGAGAAGATCAATAAAATTAGAAAATCTCTAGCCAGGCTAATCAGGAAAATAAAGAAAGGAGTCACAAAACACCAATATCTACAAATAGATGTAATAACAGTCTAGATTCTACCAATATTAAAAGAACAATAAGGTAATATTATGAAAAACTTTATGCCAATACATTTGACAGCTTAGAAGAAATGGAAAAATTCCTTGAAGTACACAAACTTCAGAAAAAACAGGTAAACTGAACAGTCCTATGTCTTTCAAAGAAATTGAATTTGGAGCTAAAAACTTTCCCACAGAGAAACTTCAGGCCCAGATGTTTTTACAGGTAAAATTTACCATACATCTAAGAAAGAAACAATACCAATCACAACATATTGCAGAAGGTCAATGAAGAAGGAATACTTCCCAACTCAGACAATGGAGCAAGCATTACCTTATACTAACACAAGACGAAGACTACAAGAAAAGAGCACTACAGAGTAATACCTCTCATGACATACATGCAAAATTACTTAACAGGGATTTTAGCAAATTGAATTCAAAAATATGTTAATAGGCTACAAGGACCAAGGGGGAGGACGTTATCCCACAAATCCAAAAATGGTTTATCATTTAAAAATCAATTAATATAATTCACCATATCAACAAAATAAAAATTAAAAAAAACACGTGATAATCTAAATAAATGCAGAAAAAACATTTAATAAAATCTGATTCCCATTCCTGGCAAAAATTCACAGCAAGGGAACTTTTTCAACCTAATAAAGGGGAAAAGGACATCTATGAAAAACCTACAGCTAACTTCATTCTTAATAATGAAAAACAAATGTCTTTCTCCTATGATCAAAAATGAGACAAAAATGTCCACTCTCCCCAATTTTAGCCATCATTTTACTAGAGGTTCTTGCCAGTGCAGAAGGTAAAAAGAAAAAAATAAATAAATGAAAGACATCCAAATTGAAGAGGCAGAAGTAAAATCTATTCGCAGATGACATGATTGTCTGTAGAAAATCCTATGAACTTGATTAAAAAGCTACTAGAACTAGCAAGTAGACTCAGCATGCAAGATCAATATACAAAAATCAGTTGAAGTTCTTTATACTAGTAATAAACAATACGAAAATTTTAAAAGCAATACCACTAACGATAGCATCAAAATGTGAAATAGGGATACGTCTAACAAAAAATGTGAGAAACTTATACAGTAAAAACTATAAAACACTGCTGGGGGATGTAGTGGAACTCTCACATATATGAAGTGATAAGACCATGTTCCTGGGTTGGAAAACTCAATATCGCTAAGATGCCAATTCCCCTCAAATTGATCTATAGATTCAATGCAATCCCTATCAAAACCCCAGCAGACATTTTTGTGGAAATTGTCAAGTTTATTTCAATACCAAATTTAAAGGAAATACATAGAAACTGGAATAGCCAAAACAAATTTGAAAAAAAAAAAAAAAGCACAAAGTTGGAGAACTCTCACAACCATATTTCAAGACCTAGTACAAATCTACGGTAATTAAACGGTATGTGTTTAACAAAAAGACAGACAAATGCATTACTGGAACAGAATACAGTCCAGAAATGGACCAACAGATATATGGAAAACTAATTTTCAACACAGGTACAAAGGAGACAAGATAATCTTTTCAACAAATATGCTGAAATAATTGAATATCAGTATGCAAAAATATGGACTTTAATCCATACATCTCACTATAAATACTAATTAACTCAAATGAGATCACAGATCTAAAAGCAAATCTTACAACTATGTGACTTCCAGAAGAAAACAGAGCAATATATTTGTAATCTTAAGTTTAACAAGATTTCTTAGATAGAAGCCCAAAAGTAAATTTTTTTAAGTAGCTCAGAAATTATGCTCTTTGAAAGACACAAAGAGAGTAAGAAGCCACAGACCAAGAGGAAATATTTACAAACCATATATATGAAAAAACACATGTGTTTAGATTACATAAAGAACTTCCAAACAACCCAATTAAAAAAATGGGAAAAGACTTGATTGAAAAAATTCTTCACCAAAGAAAATACACAGATGGTAAATAGAGCCAAAAGATGTTCAATATCATTAGTCATTAGGGAAATACAAATTAAAGCCACAATGAGACCCTCCCACATACTTAATAAAATGGCTAAAATTAAAAACAGTGGCCATATGAGTGTTGGTGAGGTTATGGAGGAATTAGAACTCCCAAACATTGCTGATGAAAATGTGAAATGATGTAAAATAGTACAACCATTTTGAAAAATAGCTTGGCCGTTTCTTAAAAACTAACTGTATCCCTACCATACAATGCAGTTTTTCTACATCTAAATATTTACTCAAAGGCAAACAAAGCATATGTGCACACAAAGTCTTGTATATGAATGTGCATAGCAGTATGTCATAGCAAAAACCTGGAAAATATACCTGTGTCCATGGACAGGTGAATTGGGTAAATAATTTGCGGTATACCCATATAATGCGACATGCATCAAACATAAAAACAAATGAACTATTGAGAGACACGATAACACGGGTGGATCTTAAAACAATTATGTTCAGTGAAAAAAGGCAGAGAGGAAAGAATACATACTGTGCTCCATTTACGTAAATGTTTAGAAAACAGTGAATAATCTATAATAGTCTATATAATTTATAATAGTCTAATTATTACCAAGAGTCATGGAGAATCTTCTGGGGGAAAAAAATGGGTATTTTCATTACCTTGACTGTGGATTAGCTCACCAATTTATATATATGTCAAAACTCACAAATTTTATACTTTAATTATGTGCATTTTATTTTATGTCAATTATACCTCAATAAAGCTGTTAATAAAAATCTTGCAAGCTAATGTTCCCCAATTGCATAAAATTTACTTTGAGTCACCATCCAAAAACTTTACAAGGTTTATTTTTCCTCTTTTCTGCTTTTACAACCCTGGGAGTTAATCTGGGAGACAAATGTCCACAAATTCTACCTGCCAAAGACCACAAATTATCATATCTGTTGTCAAAGATGGACAACCACTGGCTTGGGGCTTGATATATGAGCTATGGAATCAACACATTAAACTGACCGCGATAATTTTCCAGAAATACCCCCAGTTCAAGTTAGTACATCTGCCAAGCTACTACTGCTTCTTATATGCAGTATCGTTGTTACTCAAATTCTTGCACACATCCCACAAAATGGCACTATTTTATCAATGATCATTTAGAATCACAGTGATCGCTTTGGGTGAACTCTAGCTATTTCCCAAAACTGTCCATCTTAGAATCATCTTAAAGCAAATGGGCAGTCAAATCCCCAATGTTAAATGTACTGTCTTTTTTTTTTTTTATTACTATAGAGAAGCTTCTAAACAAAATTCTGATCCTCTAATAACTTTAATTACAAAGGAAGCTCCAAAAGCCCATAGCTTCATAGAGACTGTCTTTTGATCCAGTGGCAAAGACCTACCTTGCCTCAAGGTTATAGCAGCCACTGCCAAATTTATGGTGGCTTCTGCTGGCACAGTTTCAAGGTCTTCCTTAGAACTGGTGTTATACAATTTGGCACTTAACTGAAAATAAACATTTCCAGCAAACTGGCTTATGTCCTACAAGATAGTCTTGCTTACTCATTGCTTTGAAACCCTCTCTGGAGTTTCATGGGTGAAATCTGAAACCCGCCTCTGTACTCAGAGGGCACAGAGAGACTGAACAAAGAGGTGACCACTCCAGGTTAGTAAGAGGCAGGTTTAAAAAGCAAAGGGAACTTACATACAAGGCTTGTCTTGGGCAGCAAGATGAGCGGATCCCCATGTCTGTTAGCCAGACTTAAAACTTTATAAAGAACCCCTAACAAGGTTCAGTCGTGTATGCCTTGCAGATGTTCTCAACACATCACTGTCCCAAGGTTGTGTCCTTGGAACAGCCTCTGGGAGCAAGAAAGGAAAGTGGAACCCACATTCCAGGAAAGGTAGGGGACCCGATTGCCCAGGTCCCACTCAGGGGTCAACTGGTGGTCACGTCTTCTCAATGACCTCTCCCAATAACCTCTCCCAACACTTCTTTATAAATTAGTAGCCACTGTTTTAACATTTTCTACCTTGCTGCTTCCCTTCTCAGAATAAGGAGAAATGCACACAAATAGGGGTAACATCATCTATGACACCTCCTTAAAATTAGATATCCCTTGGGCAAGATCGATATTAAGGGGAAGAAGCCTAAGTTGAATGAATTAATCCTGAAATAATATATTTTTTTAAAATCCTGATTTGATTAGGTTTATTCTGAATTGGCCAAATTAAATTTTTCACTAGCTGGTAGAAATTAACATTTATGACAGAAATTAATTTTGATAATAAAAAAATTCTTAAAGTTGTATTTCATGCACCATTAGGGTCCAGACTGATACGTTTGCATCCATTAAAACAGCTTCCTTCCCTGTTAGGAGGAACCAGGTTCCTGGATGGTTTCATTCGGACAGTAATGGAGTGAATTCTACAAGCCCCTAGATAAGGGTCTCAGGCTAGAATTTAAAATAATTCCACTGCAAGGATAAAGAAGGTTATGGAACAAGCTGATTGAAGGCTCTGGAACAGAAATGGGAACGTAACCCAGACTTACATTCAAGTTTATTTGAATCCAACCCCATGTTCACTCTCTTTCTGAAGAGGTAGCCCAGGGTTTGAAGTCCAGTTCAGCAGTCTGGAGTCTGGGCAATATGGCCTCTTACGTAAAAGGAGAGATTACAGTGATCTTCAAATATGAGAGAGCATCTGTTAACACCTGCCCTTAGAAGTGTTTAACACCTTTTATTTAAAATAATAAGCATCTAGTCGAATGTCAGGTGATGTGTACCCTCCAAAAAAGGAGGCTTTCATACCTAATGATCAGTTTTCTGGTCAAGGAGAAGAGTAGTCAAATTGGCAGGAAAGAGGCAGCAGGAGTTTTGAATGGGCTGCACATGATTAGGTGGCAGTCAGAGGGAGTCAGGAGAATATTTATACTTGCTTTTTCAGCTTCTGGCTACAGTATTACTCACTGCATAAATCTTGCAGGGGCTTTGTTCAGACGAGTTCTAAGTGCCTGCAGAGCTAATGGCCCCGCCTTTTGGACATTATTATTTCACCTACCTCTGTTGGGAGACAACTAATAAAGCTTCCCATTAAAAGTATTTCTGGATCCAAAATTTACTCATTTGCTGTTGTCTGATCTGATCTCCTTACGTATTCACCGGTGCTCAACGATTTCAGTTTCATTTGTTCTTGTGTTTCACCTTTACTCTCACGTTTTCAGGCTATGCCATTCACCATCCAACTTCCCCTGACCCGCCTCAAGAACAAACAGCAACCTTCCAAAAAACCTTTCTGTATGTTTCTAAGTACCAGCCTTACCCGTATGTTATAGCCTCTAAGATGATAAAATCAATACAAATATTTTTCTTTGGAGACAGATTTCATCATTGCAGCTATGAAAGAAACATAAGACGATTTTTAGTGTTGATTTTTGAAGATGAGGACGCCTAGGGAATGGTCTGTTTGTTGGAAGATGAGTCACATTTGGCAAAGGTTTAAATGAAACTGCGAATTTGATAAATCTGTCCAAGGTTTAAGAATATTCAGACATCTTTCTTCTCAAGAAAATCCCCATGGATCTCCTCAAGAACAAAAGCTTCTCTACAATGGCTTCAAATGATTCAGACATAACTTCCTGCAGATACGCCACCAAAGGGATTTCTTTACTTTTAGTAAGACCATTAGCTAGCTTGCCAAATTCTTCAGCATAACAAAATTATAGGCCGTTTCTCTCTTGGGCATGCTGAAATGGTGAAAATTGCCCGGAGAAAATTGAAACCCTGATAATTGATTTTCTTGCTGTTTCAAAAGACCCAAACCTTTCTATGATTAAATTGAAACTTTTCAGGAAGAACACAATCAAGACCATAGGGAATACCGCTAGATTCTTAGAACAGTTTCACAGCTAAAACCTATACATGACATTTCTTGAGACCCAGATTTAGAATTAAATTATTTTTCTAAAATAATTTTATTTTAGCTCTTCTTCTTGGGCTTATGCAGAATCAGCTAATTTAGTTATGTTGTTCACTTCGTCCTTGGAATCTGGGAGCCAAGAATTAAAAATTTAAAAAAAAACAAAAACAAAAACAGGTTGGCTGTGAAAAGAAATTCTTCTTATTATAAAGTTGATATTGAAAAATAAATCTATCTCCCCATTAGTGAATTTCAGATAGGGACTTTGTTGACCAAATGACTGAAATGTGAGACCTTTAGTTTCCCCCAAAAATACACTTCTAAGTGATTAGACCGTGTTGTCAATGTGATTGTGGGGTGTATATATTTCCAAATCAAGATACTTTGTGGTTGTCCCAAGACACAGACTGGGTCACACAATACCATTGTTAGTTGATACATGAAAAAGCTGTTCAACAGTTGAAGGAAACTTTATACATATATGGAAGTCCTTACCATATAAACACTTGGTTACACTTTTTTTTTTAATTTTTTATTTATTTTCAGCGTAACAGTATTCATTGTTTTTTCACCACACCCAGTACTCCATGCAATCTGTACACTTTCTTTTTAAAGATTTTATTTATTTATTTGACAGAGAGAGGAGGAAGCAGGCTCCCTGCTGAGCAGAGAGCCCAATGCGGGGCTCGATCCCAGGACCCTGGGATCATGACCAGAGCCGAAGGCAGAGGCTTTAACCCACTGAGCCACCCAGGCACCCCTTGGTTACCTGTTCTAGGATAACTATGTTCCACAAGAATATTTGGGCTATTAAGAAAAGTTCTTTGAATCATTATTTCTTGAACATGATACACCAATATTTAAAATCTCAACTAATATGAATGTCCTTTATTCCTGAAGACCTAGATCAGAGGAAGGGGTTCATGAAGAGGCCTATAAGGTCATTGCCTTCATATACTGGCCAGCCTTGCGCTTGGAATACCCACATTCCATCTTAGAGTGAATATTTGTTCTTTTTGCCCAGAGCATCCCATCTCCCTAATGGTGGTAGGTAAGAGTACTCCAATTTTCCTTTGAGGGAACAAACTCATCCCTACAGCATGTGTGTGGGAATAGTCACTCTACTTCAGATGTGGGGCCTAAGCCAAGTTGCTCATTTTGCCATGTACTCCCCGCCCAACCCTAGTGATTGACTGAAGCATGGGACAGGCCCAGTAACCCAAAGTGAGACCCAGAAAGAGTGTGTGTACATCTCCAGAACTATGAGGAAACTACAGGAAGTGATTCTCTCTCTGCAGAACTTAAGAGTAGAATAATATGGATCTTAGTCCATTGAGGGCCACAGAGTAGATGCTAGAAATGGACCCTAGTGGTACTGTTTGAGCACAGAATTAAGCACTACCTAAAATTAGCTCCATTTCATCAAAAGAAACATTAAATGTTAAGTCAGTTCAACCTTCAAATATTTGCAATGAAAAAAAAGATCCTAACTGGCATTTGAACTTCTCCACGGCTCAACAAAAAACGTACACATTTTATATCTTGTAAGATTATTGTTTTTTTTTAAAGTTTTTTTTTTAATATTTTATTTATTTATTTGACAGAGAAAGAGATCACAGGTAGGCAGAGAGGCAGGCAGAGAGAGAGGAGGAAGCAGGTTCCCCACTGAGCAGACAGCCTGATGCGGGGCTCGATCCCAGGACCCTGAGATCATGACCTGAGCTGAAGGCAGAGGCTTTAACCCACTGAGCCACCCAGGCGCCCCGATAAGATTATTGTTATAAACAAGTTTTGGAAGGGAACTTTCATTAACCTGAGAGAAAACAAACACAAGCATAAATAGCTATGTACATAGTTTATAAATTGTGTATACAACTATCAGTTTTATAGCAAAGTTGCAATTATTAAATTCAAATACTTTTTTTAAAAAGAACTATAATGAAGGATCTTGCATAGAGCCAATAGGATCAATAATAAGGGTAGATTAGGAACATAGCTTCCATATTATGGCTTTCACGAGAGCATCATAAAAACACAAATTCCAGCTTTGACCAACTATTTTACTGTTATTTTACACAGCTTTATAGGTCATAATCATCTCTTCTCATTCTATAATTCCAAGACATTTTTCCCATTTAACAGTTCATTTGAACAAACATTTATAGCTGGATGATGATAGTTACTCAGTTATCTCAAGAGGAATGGAGACTCAAAGACACCCTTCTGCTTAAAGAATCTTTTAGAAACTGTCTGGAGAGTAGGGTGTCTGGGTGGCACAGTCAGTTAAGCATCTGACTCTTTTTTTTTTTTTTTAAGATTTTATTTATTTATTTGACAGCAAGGGAGGGAACACAAGTTGGGGGAGTGGGGGAGGGAGAAGAAGGCTTCCAGCAGAGCAGGGAGGCCGGCATGGGGCTCAACACCACAGTCGATCCCAAAACCCTGAGATCATGACCTGAGCCAAAGGCAGACCCTTAATGACTGAGCCACCCAGGTGTCCGTAAGCATCTGATTCTTGGTTTCAGTCCAAATCCTGATCTCAGGGTTGTGAGATCAAGCTCTACACTGGTTTCCACATTCAGTGCAGAGTCTGCTTGAGATTCTCTCTTGCTCTCCCTCTGCCCCTCCCACTCCGTGCTTGTCTTGCTCTCTCTTTAAAATCAATCAATCAATCAATCCTTAAAAAAGAAAAAGAAAGAAAGAAACTGTCTTGAGTGACATGTCTCAATCCTGGCCAATTCTTTACTCTCATTAGTATCTCAAGTATAGTTTCCTCAGAATGGACTTTGTGAAATCAATCTTATATACAAAAGATAATTCTGCTGTCACTCTAAGTTACAAATTCTTTAGAGCATTTTCTTCTTTTGAAAGGATAGGACAGATTTCAGATGCCAGGTCTGGGTTTCTCACTCTGTTGTAAGGGGGAAAAAAAGATGACCATCTGACCACAAAATACTATCTTATTTTTCCTTCACTCTCATGAAGTATTCAAATTAAAGTCAGAATCATATTGGTATTTGTTAATCACTTTAAATGGTGTTCTTCCCACTTGTATGATCTTGGTATCGAAGAAACCATCCTTTAAATTCTTAACCTGTTGGCAGAATGAGAAGAGATAAGAGTAATATTCTGAAAGACAGAGTTTTAATTTTAATGTTTTCAAAATTGAGTACATTTTAACCCTTTCAGTTTTTGTGTATGTATGTATGCAGGTGTGTGTGTAAAGGATATTATTTAGATCTTAGTTAAATAGCGTCTATCCAGCCTTCTGAATAGGAAGATGATCACATGGACAATAGGAAGAAAAATCTGCATATCAAGTCAGTTGATCCTGCAGATAATGGTATGTTTGGCAAATCATTCTTAAAATGTAATTCTAACCAAAATCAGATTTAGAATAATGCCCTACTGAACCCAGAAATTCGGGGAGGAAACTTGAGTAGGAGACATAGAAAAGAATGATTTTTTTCTGTTCATTTTAGGGTCCATTATCATAAGTAATATTTGAAAAAGTATATATTGATTTATACTTAATCTCTTTTCTTAATAAACTTTGCTTTTCTCTCAGATTAGTTCATCTCTTAGAAAGCAACATCCACATAGTATCTTAACTCCTCCCTGAAAAGTCTTTGCAAAAGTTTAACACTATCCTTTCAGTATCTGTCAATGGCCAATATATAAAAATGGTCATTCATAGAACTTTTTGTGTCTTCTATAAAATAATATTTAAAGGTAATGTCCACTGTGTTATCATTGCTCCTCTGTATGGATCCATGTCAGGAATTCCCCCTGGAACATAATTTCTGCCTGCTTTACGATGTCAAGAATACTGTTTGCTTGTTTGTTTTCTTACAGTATACAAATATTTCTTCCATAATATCTAAAGAGACCTCTAGAATCCACTAGATTTCCTTTTGGTCTTATGTACTAGGAAACTAAAAGTATATATTGCCAAATTTAGGTTAAATTATATTTACATACTCTATTGCATTAATGATATAACGTTAGATTTCTGTGGCAGTAAATTTATTTCTATTAAAATTCCGATCATTCTTTCATTCTTCATATTAATTGCTTTGTCTAATATCTGGGAAATATCCAAATAGTATGAAATTTCCAAGTTTTATTTGGGAGTAAGGGTAAAATAACATATTTTAAATATATGTTACCTTCTTAATTTACATACAGTTAAATTAAGGTTGAAAAAAAATCACGTATACGAACTTTCTGGTACTAAAGTCAAAAGCATTGTGAAACTGGAGAGTAGTATGTAGGTTTATAAACCATAAAGAAAAGGCTGAAGCTTTTCCCTAAAAGCAGATGAGGAAACACATCTAAGTGGTGATTAATAGTAAATGAAGTAACCTGAAATGAAATGTCCCATGTCTTATGCTATTGCTACTCTAAATTTTGCTTTTATTCATTGCTTAATTTATATTGCATATATACTGTCGTCAGAAAAAAAAAAAAATGGTTTCCCTCTCTCCAAGGGAAGTTCAACCCTTTTAACATACATGGAACTCTGAGGGAGGAAGGGGACATTCTATTCATCCAGTAGTGTGTTCATTCTTCCAACAAATATTTATTAAGTACTTGCTGTGTATTAGGCATTGCATTTGCAAACTTATTCTTATGGAACTTCCTACCAAATGGAGATAGATATTAAATAGACAGAACAAAAATGTCAGATAAATGTATAAATAAATATTTAGGTCAGATAAATATCTCTATATATAAATATAAATATGTCAAAATGAGAAGTGCTATGCAGAATTCAAAAACAAGATGTGAAGAGGAAGAACATAGGGAAGGCAATATATGTCAGGGGATCAGGCAAAACAACTCAGAGAAAATGACATTTATGCTGGGCTCTGGAAGAGCTGTATGAGTTAGCAAGGTCAAAGAGGGCAAGAGGGAGAATATTCCTAGCAGAGAAAAAAAGCTGGCGGAAGGGCCAGAGGCAAGAAAGATCCTGGCACATTTGAGGAACTGAAAGACCAGTAAGGCTCAGCTTAAAGAGTGAGGGAGGAGTGCAGAAACATGGTACAGAAATGAACACCTGTTTAAACCACCAGATCAGTCCAATAAAGCCCACAATAAGGCAGAGAGCAATCGATATGACGGACAGATTGCTCTGAGTCTCTCATTGTTACTTGACTGAAATAGAAATTTATGTATGTGTTTTTGGTCATAATTTTTAGTAAAGTGAGTTTTTCAAAAGAGAGATAGTAAGTCCATGGTTGCTTGGTGCTATCAGAGGCTGAGTTGTTCTCTCATTAGTCAACAAGTATTTATTGTACTAGGGCTGGGTATACAAAAGTGAATAAAGTAAACACCTCTACTGACCTCATGCAGCCTGCAGCCTAGGGAAGATAAAGCCAAGCAGGCAGACAAGCACTGGGGACTTTCTCATAGATGAGCAGTGGTAAAGGTGGCCGTTCCACGGAGGAGGCAGGGGAGAAAGCAGCGGTGAGTAATGTCCACAGTTCTGTGGTTGAAGCAGGTGTGAAGGTTAGACAGGAACCCAAGGCTCTGGTGGGAGAAGGAAATATTCCCCACCTGAAAGACTTGGACTGAGAAGTATGGGGGGGGGGGCTGTTCTGATGCCACCACATTGGTCTTGCCTGGAGTAAATCTCTCCTAGTTCTTGATTATCCTAAGAACATTTCATTTTCTTTTCCTCATAAATAGGAGGTACTACTGACTTGGGGAATCATTCAGCTTAGATCCAGGATTTTTAAATAAACCATCGTTTTACTACAATGTAAAATATTTGACAATTAAATGTTGGATTATTTGACTCTGTGTGTTTGCATTTGAGGGAAATGGTGGTTATAAGTGGGCATAAAAATTAACACCCCTTGAAGAATGAGGAAGTGACTCTTGCAGTTAGTAAATTGTTTCGGTCTCTGACCACAGAAGCAGAGGCTAGCATCAAATTTGATTTACAAAGTAAATATGATTTCTACAGTTGGGTTCAGCCTGTTGTTTCTTTAAAGGATATATATTTTAGTTTGCACTGTGAAAAACACAGATTAGCATTTTTCAGAACATTAGGGATCAAACATAGTATCAAAAGGAACTTGTTTTATCTTCTAGTCACAGATGATGATCCCAAGCAAAACAACATGTGACTAATTTGTGGGGCTCTGCTCTTACCCACATATTATTCCATATCTGTTTCTTTTTTTTTTTTTTAATTTCTTTTCAGTGTAACAGTATTCATTGTTTTTGCACCACACCCAGTGCTCCATGCAATATGTGCCCTCCCTAATACCCACCACCTGGTTCCCCCAACCTCCCACCCCCCTCCCCTTCAACCATATCTGTTTCTTTATGGCAGCAGAAGACAAAACTCCAGCACTGGTTCATCTGTGAGATAAGAATATGAATATACCAGAATTTTCTCTATGCTATCTGATCGAGAACAACAGTCTAATATTCTTGACTCTGGGAAGTATTGACATACCTTTGAATTCAACTCAGGATTCTTTTTTTTTTTCAAAATAGGCCTTAATCATTAAAAAATCATTCTATATTCAAATTAAAACAATTTAATAGAACTTTCTTTTCCAGAAACAATAACATAAGGAGCAAGGCATTTCATAAACTGTGGTCCTAAACTAGTCACAGTACAAAAATAAATAGACACTAAGTACACTAGTCAAACAGAGACAAAAATAAATATATATTAAGCACACTAGTCAAACAAAGATTCTCTGTCCCTTGAGCTTGAGAGGAAGTTGGACAAACTCTGGCCTGGGGTTTCCCAAACCAAATTTAAGCTCAGGCTGCATGTTTAACATTTGGTGCTAGGATATGGTAAACAAAGATAGAAATCATAAATTAATGTCCATGTCCCAGAGTGCTTTTCTCTGTTTCTGTTTTTCAAAGGTTTTATTTATTTGACAGAGAGAGAGAGAGAGAGAGATCACAGAGGGAGAAGCAGACACCCTGCTGAGCAAGGAGCCCCATGCAGGACTCAATCCCAAGACCCAAGCCAAAGGCAGACAATTAACCAACTGAGCTACCCAGGTGCTCCCAGAGTGCTTTTTAAAGTAAAAAGTAGAGTTGTGAGAGTTAAGTACACAATGACCTGAACAGTACCCATCTGTATGGAGATGACAATAAACAGGATGGGGTGGCGGGGGTGGGGGACTCCTATTCACCTTCTCTGCTCAAAGCCCCTGAGGATATATTTTGGTGTATAACCCTGCAGGCACCAGACTGGACATGGGGTGGGCCCTGACAAAGGCAATCCATGGAGTATCCCCTACTGGAAACTAGAGTGGACCAATTTTGAGAAATAGAGGCTGAATCAGTCAGAAGTGAAGGATGGGAGCAGATGTGAAAGGCAGTTCCGTAGTAGACTATAAAGCCTTTGCAAACTGAAGAGGAAACAGAAATTATGAGTAAGCAACGGAAGTTAGTAAGTAAGCCTAGAGAGGAAAGTGGAACAGATGTGCAGAGGGAAGACAATGAGACACAAACTATGTGCCTCATCTCATGATTCTTGGTGACTTTCCCATTCATCCCCAACTCAAGTCCACGTATGTCCCCATTGTTATATAAGTAAGTTTAACAGTAAAGAAATGTTTTTTCTTGGGTCACTATAATCAATCTCTAGAAGTTCCTTACAAAAAAAGAGGTCCTAACCATACACTAGTCAATCCAAGTCTCTACTTCATCTTGTGCTGACCCAAACATCAACACTGAGAAAATTACTTCCTATGTCTTTAAGTGAAGAAAAAACATAGTCACTTACCCAAAATGAAGCTTCTTACTGAAAAGACAACTGACATTACTCCTGACCTCTCACAGAAATCCTGGCTTACTACGTGAAAATGAGGAAAGGTCCAGAGGGCATAAAGGGATTTAGGGAAACGGACATCCAAAAAGTGATTACCCCAAGATTCTCTCTCCTGGGACACTCACTGTTCAGTGAGCAAATGTTTATGCAGGATTCAGCATGGGGGAAAAACTGACAAAAATTCCTGCTCCACGCAACACACAGATTAGAAGAGAAGATAAAGAACAAGCGAAGTAAGTACGATATACAGTGTGTTAGAGGAGTTCTAAAGAGTGAAGCAAAAAGGAACAATGAAGAGACAACCCTGGGGTTGGGGAATATTGATATTTTAAAGAGATGACAAGGAAGCATTGGCTAGTAAGGTAACTTTTGTATGAAGAAATGGAGAAAGGGAAGGATCTCTCCTTATAGACATCTGTGAAAACGGGTTTTAAGACAGAGTAAACAGCAAATGCAGAAGCTCAATGCAAGGTATTGGAGTGTTGGTAGAAAAACAAGGTAGGGAGCACGGCTGCAGTGGAATAAATGAGAGAGAGGTGAGTGAGGTCAGGAGGTCACAGGGGACCAGGCTTTACAGGGTTTCTAGGCCAATGTATGGCCTTTGGCTTTTACTTTGAGGGGATGGGAAACCACTGGAGGATTTTCAGCATAACAGTAACGCAACATAATCTGCATTTTAACAAAATCACACTGACGGCTGGATTGAAAGTAGATGGAAGGGGGCAAGGGCTGAAGCAGGTAACAAGTAAGACACTATCTTAATAATTCAGAGGATAAATAATGATGATTATGGCAGGGTGATAGCAATGAAGATGATGAGAAGTGGTTGAATTCTGAAAAAAGAACTGAGAGGACTAGGTGCTGGATCAGATGTGAGAAAGGAAAGAAAGAGGGGAGTTGTTTGGCCTGAGTCACTAGAAGAATGGAGTTTCCATTTTCCATAATGTAGAGGACTGGAGGAGGAACTTCCTTGGAAGGGACTATTAAGGGATACATTTTGGACATGTTAAATTGTTTATGTCCATCAAATATGCCCAGGTGGAGATGTCAGTAGACAGTTGGTTATACAAATCTCGAGTTCAAAAGGGTGATGGGATGGAAGCATTTACATGGAGTCAGTATAGACAGAAAAGAGGTCCAATCACGGAGCTCTGTGAGGCTCCCACTCTGAAAGGCTGTGTGTCCGTTAGAATACAATCCACTGGATACAGTAGAAAGCCCAAATAACAGTATCTTAAAGAACGTAGAAAACTGGAAGTAAGTCTCCCAGAGCTAGTAGGCAATCTATGATAACAACAGAGACCCTGTTCCTTTTCCTCTCTGTTCCACTATCCCAAACACATGGCTTCCATCTCCACATTTGCCTCAGAGGTGGAATATGGCTGCCATAGCCCCTGGCAATATACCCATTTCAGGCAGGAAGAAGGTAAAAGCAGAAAAGGGCAGAAGAGCTCTACAGGCAGTGCCACCCAGTGACTCCTGCCTACACAAATGGAGAGAAGAGATACAGGCTCTGAAAGCAAACTCCTGGGTGAGAATCCTATCTCCACCTTTCATAGATGCAAGGTCTTGGGAAGTCAGTTAACTTGGGCAAGTTGATTAATCTCTGCCATAAATATGCCCTCTGAAAATGAAAACAATAATAGCTCTTACATAGACGTTGGTGTAAGGAATAAATGAGATAATATGCTTGGAAAATTCCCCGCCCACAGTACATGCTCCTGAGTGGGCTGATGTGATTATGTTTCATTTAATAAGCCAAGGGGTAAGGGAGGCCAGAATACAGATTTTTATAAATTCTATGTAGACCACTAGTAGTGTCTGCTATAGAAGAGAATGGCATAAAATGGTGTGAAAACTTCTAGACTAGAAGTCCTATCTCTGGCGCTGCTACCCGTTCAATGCAGCGCTTTAGATAATTCAACTATCTGAAGATGACTTTAGGCATCTGTTAAGAAGAAATAAAAACACCTGCCCAGATTTCTTCTCTAGGATATTGGAGGATCAAATGAAGTATATATGAAGTAGAGTATTTTCTTAATTGTCATAAAATTCCTTCCCATTCTAACCCTACATATGCTTTCTTCCACTGGTGTTACAATTTACATTTTATATTTAGTAAAGTTTTCATGAAAGTAACAGGCTTTTCTTGGAAAAAAATGAAAGCTACAGAAGTATGTGTAGGAAAATTAAAATTATCCATAATCCCACCCGTGTAGCATGCTTCCTCACATTTTTTTTCTGTGTGTATGTACATAAACATTTGTGTATATATACAAAGGTACATTTCATTCTACAAGAACAATTTTTTAGCTGATGAATAATTGACATTTTATATTAGTTTCAGGTATACAACATAATGATTTAATACTTGCACATATTAAGAAATGATGACACCAATAAGTCTAGTTAACATCTGTTACCATACAGTTACAATTTCTATTCTTCTGTTGAGAACTTTTACAATTTACTCTCTTAGCAACTTTCTATTATGCAATATAATATTGTTAATAAAAGTCACCATGCTGCACATTATATCCCCATGACTTATTTGTTTTAGACTAGAAATTTGTACATTTGATCCCCTTCACACATGTCACTCCCCACCCCAAACTCTGCCTCTGGCAACCACTAATCTGTTCTCTATATCTTTGAGCTTGTTTTTTATGGGTTTTTTTTTTTATTCTACATATAAGTGAGATCATAGAGTATTTGTCTTTTTCTGACTTCATTTAGCATGATCTCAAGGTGAAAAACAATAGTTTTTAACTCACCTTACCCCTTAATCTTACATCATGAGCATGACCCCATGTCATTAAATGGTGCTTAAGAGCTACAAAACATTCCTGTTCATAAATGTGTAATAATTCTATTTTTATCCTGTGGGTATTTCAGTTGCTTCCAATTTTTGTTATTATAAATAAGCCTGTAATGAACATTCTTATGACTAGAAATATTTCAGCATCCTCTGATTATTTATTCAAGATAAATTATTAGAAGCAAAATAACTAAATCCTGGGAATGAATATTTTTAAAGCTTTTATTACATTTTGCCATATTGACCTCCAGAAATCTTGATCAAATTTTTTTCTTTCTTGATCAATTTTTACATCAGTGAGTTAAGAATGTGTTATTAAGGAGTTCCTGGGTGGCTGAGTCAGTTAAGCAGTCAACTCTTGATTTCCGTTCAGGTGATGATCTCAGGGTTGTAAGATCAAGCCCCGAGTCAGGCTCTGTTCTGGGCATGGAGCCTGGTTAAGATTCTCTCTCTCCCTTTTCCTCTGCCCCTCCCCATTTGTCCATTACTGTAATTTGGAGTAGGGGAGAGATAATATTATCATCTAGTTCTTTTAGGTTTCCTGATCAAGAGGAGCCACACTTGGATTTGATGTAGAGACCCCTATGAACCATTCCTTAATGAAGAAACAACCCCACACCAGAGACACTGGAATTTGAATTTCATACTGTGACTGAGTGGGACTTTAAGGATATTACCACCAGAGAAGAGCTGAATATATTTGCATGCAGGAAGCAAAGTAGCCTCAATTTAATTACCAGAAAGGTGGATTGTGGTGGGCATTTGTCTCCATGGTAGATTTGTACTTCCCCTGAAAGTTGAGGCCAAATGATTGGTGTTGGCCAGTGAAGTGTGGATGGGAATGATGATCTCTTCACTGGCTACTTTGAGCCAGGGAAATAAACCCATGTGCTCCCTTTCAGAAAGTGGCACTTTCTGAGGTCTCCCACATTTGTCCTCCATCTCTGCATGTGCCATGACATATTCTCTATCTCCTTCAGTAATTATTCCTATTTGTTCTCAGTCCTGCTCACTCAGAGGAGTGCCCTTTTCTTTTGAAAGTGAATATTGTCGGTAATTTCCAGTATCTTCCTCACTGCCCCTCTTCACACTGTCCATTCTTCTCTATAACACAATACTATATCAAAGATTTCCATAAAGATTTGCTGATTTCAATTACTTTTGGCCATATTTCCATATAATACAGTGTCTGTAGGATTTGTTTCTTGATGAACATGTGGCTGTAATGTGTTTTTAAATTATTTTTATTTTATTTTTTTTAAGATTTTATTTATTTAGGGGCACCTGGGTGGCTCAGTGGGTTAAAGCCTCTGCCTTCGGCTCAGGTCATGATCCCAGGGTCCTGGGATCGAGCCCCACATCGGGCTCTCTGCTCAGTGGGAAGCCTGCTTCCCCTTCTCTCTCTGCCTGCATCTCTACCTACTTGTGATCTCTGTCTGTCAAATAAATAAATAAATAAAATTTAAAAAAAAAGATTTTATTTATTTATTTGACAGAGATCACAAGTAGGCAGAGAGGCAGACAGAGAGAGAGAGAGGAGGAAGCAGGCTCCTTGCTGAGCAGAAAGCCCGATGCAGGGCTCGATCCCAGGACTCTGGGATCACGACCTGAGCCGAAAGCAGAGGCTTTAACCCACTGATCCACCCAGGTGTCCCTTAAATTATTTTTAAAAGAATCATTATACAGTAATATTGAACTTGTGGGATTATATAAAATTCCAATATATAAAATTCCATATTCTATAAGAGTTAACACATATTTGTATAAACACCACCATAATCTATATACAGAACAATTCCATCATCCCTAAAATCTCCCTGTGCTATCTATTTACAATCATACCTTCCCTACCCTTAACCCCTGGCAACCACTGATCTGTTCTCTGCCATTACAGTTTTGTCATTTAGAAAATGTCATATCATTGGAATCCTGTATACAAGCTTTTGAGACTGGATTCTTTCACTCAGAATAATGCCTTAGATCTAAATTATTGTATGTATTCATAGTTGGTCCTTTTTTACTGTTTAATTGTATTCCATTATCTAATATACCAGATTGTATTCATCCATTTATCCACTGAAAGATATTTTGTTTCCAGTATTTCATCATTATGAAGAATTCTACAAAATTCATGTATAGGTTTTTATCATAAATAGGTGTTGAATTTTGTCACATGCTTTTTTCTGTATCAACTCTTTAGACTATTTATATGGCAGATAGCATTGATTGGTTTCCAAATATTGAGCCAGTCTTGCCTTCCTGGGATAAACCTCACTTGGTTGTACTGTATTATTCTTTTTACATATTAATGAATTCAGTTTGCTAATATTGTGTAGATTATTTTTACATCAATTCCTCTTGTTTTTCTTTTTTGGGTACCATCTTTGTCTGGTGTTAGCATCAGAATAACATTGATCTCATAAATTGCATTGGGAGGCATTTTCTCCTCTTTGATTTTCTGAGATTATGCAGAATTGGTGTTATTTCTGTAAATTTCAATGTAATTTGCCAGTGAAACAACATGAAACTAGACATTCCTTTTTCAGGTTTCATCCAGCAAATTTAATATCTTTCATAGTTATAGGACTGTTCAAGTTACCTATTTCTTCTCAGGTGAGTTTGGATAGTTCTTGGATTTTTAAAATTTGGTCCATTTCATGTACGTTATCAAATTTATGCACATGGATTTTTTTTTGTGGTGTTCTCTTATTATCTTTTTAATGTCTGCTGGCTCTGTAGCTATATTCTCTGTTATAGTTTAATTTCATTATGGTCAAATGTGAAATGTTTTCTCACCTTCCTCATTGCTCTGTATGATTTCTGGAAGAAAAAAATGGAAACATTTACAGCTAAAATTCTTCTACATTCTTAGTAAAACCAAAATATGAGAAAAACTTCCCTCAGATTTCCAGTGCCTCTTCTCTAACTCGTGTCCAAGAATTTGGATTTTTGGTGAGAGTAACATGTTAGGAAAGGAAACAGTTCACTGGCAACAATTGTGTTTCTCCAGGACTGAAACTGGCAAGTCATAACCAGCTAGCAATAAAGGAGACTGTCTCTTTCACTGTAAATATTCTTTGTGGTTTTTAGAAGTTCCTTGGAAGCAGAAAACCTAAAGGAAGAATGGATAAGTGCTCAAAATTATTATAATTTTAATTTTCAAATTTAATTTTAATAGATATGAGATCAAATTTATACTCCCACATTGGTAAAATAGGACCTATGTCTTATGTAATATTTTGGAAAACACATAGACTTAATTACCAATTAAAAGCTGTTTCTTAGGTAACTCTTATTTAAGTGGAGGGGAGGAAAGTTGGTAATAGGGCATTCATATTTACTTAAAAGATTGAATAATTTAACACATTAGATTTTAATCACTTTAAGAAAATTTATTTTAAAAAAGACATGAAGCACTGTATCTGCTACAAATTATGAAATATTTCAGTTCTGTATTATTGACATAAGCAAAATATTTATAAAGTAGTAGAAATGTGCTTTTTAAACTGATAATCTTTTGACTTTTTACCCACCTAGTGGCCATTTTAGTGTGTTTTTTGCTAAGACTTTCTAAATTTGCCTATCGTTTCCTGTTACAATTCTTTGTCAAATTCTTCAGATTTTTAAAAAGTGGCCCAGATTGTGACTTATTAATGTGCAGTACTCATCAAAACATAATAAATCCTGAACAATGCTGCATTTTCTCAGATCCCCCTAAAAAATTAACTACTTTTAGTGAATTCATCATTTTAGTCTATCCATTTATAACTTAATATTTGAGAGTCTCTCTACCTTAATCAATGTTAATGGGGATTTACTGGCAATAAATATTCTCAGATTTTTGTCTGAAAAACATGTCTTTATCGTATCTTCACTTTGGAAAGATAGTTTTGCTGCCTGCAGAATTCTAAGTTGGAAAAAAAAAAAGAATTCTAAGTTGGCAGTGTTTTCTTACAGCATGTTAAAAATAGCATTCCATTATCCTCTGGCTTTCATCACTCCTTGGAAGAGATGTGTTTTGTACTCTGGATGCTTTTATATTTCCTTTTTGTCTTTAATTTTAGGCAGTTTTACTATAATGTACCTAGGTATGCTTGGGTTTTATAGAGATTCTTGAATCTTTGCTCGATATCTTGCATCAGTTTTGGACAATTCTCATTAACTACTTATTCCCCATTCTCTCCCTCTTCTCCTTCTGGAGCTCTAAATACACATACGTAAGAATTTCTCACCACTTGTTAGATATATCTTGCTCTCTTTTGTATTTTTTGTCTTTTTCATTTTACACTTTTTAAAAAAGATTTTATTTGTTTGAGAGAGAGAAAGAGTGCATGAGCAGGGTTGGGGAAACAGCAGCAAAGGGAGAGGCAGAAGCAGACTCCCCACTGAGCAGGGATCCCAATGTGGGACTCAATTACTGAGGATCCCGAGATCAGACCTGAGCAGAAGGCAGATGCTTAACCGAGCCACCCAGGCATCGCTTCATTTAACACTTTTACTTGGCAGCTCAGTAATCCTCTTCTCTGCTCTAATTTAAATTAAATTCATCTGATGAGATCTAACTTTGGTATTTGTGTTTTCCAAATCTTGAACGTTGATTGGATTGTGTTTACAGGTTCCAGCCTTCCTGTGGAATTCTCTTTTTTCCATTTTCTTAAATATTAATCACAATCATTTAAAAGTTTCTGTGTGATAACTCTAATACATAGATCAACCAAAAGTCTGTTTGCTTTGATTTATTTTTGTTCCAGCCATTTTTCCCTGTTTCCTGGAATGCCTAATAATTTTTATTGAATGCCAGTCATTGTAAACAATGAATTATATGGGCTCTGGATAACATCCTCCTTAAAAGAAGTTGGGTGTGGAGAGGAGTCAAGGTGGCAGAGAAGTAGCTGGCTGGGACGATATCAGGTAGCAGGAGATCAGCTAGATAGCTTATCAAACCATTGTGAACACCTACAAATCCAACAGGAGATTGAAGAGAAGAAGAGCAACAATTCTAGAAACAGAAAATCAACCACTTTCTGAAAGGTAGGACCGGCGGAGAAGTGAATCCAAAGCGATGGGAAGATAGACCGCGGGATCAGCATGGCCCCAGGTCCTGCAGGGTCACAGAAGGATCGGGGGTGTCTGAGCTCGCAGGTATTAGAGCGGGGAAGCTGGCTACAGAGACAGAGCCAAGGAGTGAGCTCTCAACTAGGAGTTACCTTGAACCATAATCAGTGGCAGAGGCCACTGCTCTGTGAGTGGGGTCCCCACAAGATCCGGGGAGACACCCCCTGGAAGAGCTCATGGATCTGCAGGGTTTGGAGACCCAGGCAGAGCTGTGTGCCAGAGACAGAGATGCTTGGTCACAGGCTAAGTGAGCTCGGAGCACAGTCAGAGGCCAGGGAGACAGGAGTGATTGAGCACTTTTCTCTGAGGGTGCACTGAGGAGTGGGGCCCCAAGCTCTCGGCTCCTCCAGGCCAGAGATTGGGAGGCTGCCATTTTCATTCCCATCCTCCGGAAATCTACGGAAAGCATTCAGGGAACAAAAGCTCCCGAAAGCGACCCCAAGCGGATTACTTAGCCTGGCCCCTGGTAAGGGTGGTGCAATTCTGCCTTGGGCAAAGACACTTGAGAATCACTACAACAGGCCCCTCCCCCAGAAGATCAACAAGAAATCCAGCCAAGACCAAGTTCACTTACCATGGAGAACAGCGGAATTCCAGAGGAGGAGAAAGCAAAGCATGGAATTCATGGCTTTCTCCCCATGATTCTTAAGTCTTGCAGTTAATTTTTTTTAATTTTATTTTTTTCTTCTGCTTAATTTTTTTTAACTTTTACCCTTTCCTCTTTTAACGTTTTTTAACTAGTTTATCTTAACAATACCTTTCATTAAAAAATAATAATAATAATAATGTTTTTTGAAACTTCGTTATTACAGTCATATTTTATCCTTCATTGCATCTAACTTTATTTTTTGTATACACATAGGGTTTTTTCTTCTAAAAACTTTGGGGTACAACTTCTTCTAATAGGTCAAAATATACCCTAAATCTAGCTCCGGGCTTGTTCTCCAGCCCGAGCAAATTCCCTCCACTTTCTTTTTCTTTATTCTCCAAAAAAACTTACTTATCAACTCCTTTTTTAGAAATTAAAAATTTTTTTTTAATTTTCATCTTTATAGGCATATTCCATCCCTTCATTATGTTTACCTTTATATATGTTTTTCATTCTCTAAAATTTTGGGAGGTAGTTTCTTCTAAGAGACCAAAATACTCCCAAAATTAAGTGGATGACCCCGTTCTAGTCACCAGTCTAATATATATATATATTTTTCTTTTTTTATATTTTTTTGTTATTTGTTTTCTTTTTTTATTTTTATTTTTTTCTGAACTTCTCTTTATCCCCTTTCTCCCCCCATGATTTGGGGTCTCTTCTGATTTGGTTAAAGCACATTTTCCTGGGTTCTTTGCCACACTTTTAGTATTTTATTTGCTCCTTCATATATTCTTATCTGGACAAAATGACAAGGCGGAAAAACTCACCACAAATAAAAAGAACAAGAAGCAGTACTGAAGGCTAGGGACCTAATCAATACGGACATTGGTAATATGTCAGATTTAAAATTCAGAATGACGATACTCAAGGTTCTAGCTGGGCTCGTAAAAGGCATGGAAGATATTAGAGAAACCCTCTCTGGAGAAATAAAAACCCTTTCTGGAGAAATAAAAGAACTAAAATCTAATGAAGTTGAAATCAAAAAAGCTATTAATGAGGTGCAATAAAAAATGGAGGCTCTTACTGTTAGGATAAATGAGGCAGACGAGAGAATTAGTGATATAGAAGACCAAATGACAGAGAATAAAGAAGATGAGCAAAAGAAAGACAAACAAATACTGGACCATGGGGGTAGAATTCAAGAGATAAGTGACACCATAAGATGAAACAGCATTAGAAAAATTGGGATTCCAGGGGCACCTGGGTGGCTCAGTGGGTTAAAGCCTCAGCCTTTGGCTTGGGTCATGATCCCAGAGTCCTGTGATTGAGCCCCGCATCAGGCTCTCTGCTTAGCAGGGAGCCTGCTTCCTCCTCTCTCTCTCTGTCTGCCTCTCTGCCTACGTGTGATCTCTGTCAAATAAATAAAATCTTAAAAAAAAGAAAGAAAGAAAAAGAAAAATTGGGATTCCAGAAGAAGAAGAAAGAGAGAGAGGAGCAGAAGGTATATTGGAGAGAATTATTGTAGAGAATTTCCCTGATATGGCAAAGGGAACAAGCATCAAAATCCAGGAGGTGCAGAGAACCCCCCTCAAAATCAACAAGAATAGGTCCACACCCCGTCACCTAATAATAAAATTTACAAGTCTTAGTGACAAAGAGAAAATCCTGAAAGCAGTCTGGGAAAAGAAGTCTGTAACATACAATGGTAAAAATATTAGATTGGCAGTAGACTTATCCACAGAGACCTGGCAGGCCAGAAAGAACTAGCATGATATATTCATAGCACTAAATGAGAAAAACATGCAGCCAAGAATACTATATCCAGCTAGGCTATCATTGAAAATAGAAGGAGAGATAAAAAGCTTCCAGGACAAACAAAAACTGAAAGAATTTGCAAACACCAAACCAGCTCTACAGGAAATATTGAAAGGGATCCTCTAAGCAAAGAGAGACCCTAAAAGTAGTAGATCAGAAAGGAACAGAGACAATATACAGTAACAATCAACTTACAGGCAATACAATGGCACTAAACTCATATCTCTCAATAGTTACCCTGAATGTAAATGGGCTAAATGCCCCAATCAAAAGACACAGGGTATCAGAATGGATAAAAAAGCAAAACCCATCAATATGCTGCCTACAAGAAACTCATTTTAGACCCGAAGACACCTCCAGATTTAAAGTGAGGGGGTGGAAAACAATGTACCATGCTAATGGACATCAGAAGAAAGCTGGGGTGGCAATCCTTATATCAGATCAATTAGATTTTAAGCCAAAGACTATAATAAGAGATGAGGAAGGACACTATATCATACTCAAAGGGTCTGTCCAACAAGAAGATCTAACAATTTTAAATATCTATGTCCCTAACATGGGAGCAGCCAACTATATAAACCAATTAATAACAAAATCAAAGAAACACATAGACAATAACACAATAATAGTAGGGAACTTTAACACTCCCCTCACTGAAATGGACAGATCATCTAAGCAAAAGATCAACAAGGAAATAAAGGCCTTGAATGACACACTGGACCAGATGGACATCACAGATATATTCAGAACATTCCATCCCAAAGCAGCAGAATACACATTCTTCTCTAGTGCACATGGAACATTCTCCAGAATAGATCACATACTGGGTCATAAATCAGATCTCAACCAGTATCAAAAGACTGGGATCATTCCCTGCATATTTTCAGACCACAATGCTCTGAAGCTAGAACTCAATCACAAGAGGAAATTTGGAAAGAACATAAATACATGGAGACTAAACAGCATCCTTCTAAAGAATGAATGGGTCAACCAGGAAATTAAAGAATTGAAAAAATTCATGGAAACAAATGATAATGAAAACACAACAGTTCAAAATCTGTTGGACACAGCAAAGGCAGTCCTGAGAGGAAAATATATAGCAATACAAGCCTTTCTCAAGAAACAAGAAAGGTCTCAAATACACAACCTAACCCTACACCTAAAGGTGCTGGAGAAAGAACAACAAAGAAAGCCTAAACCCAGCAGGAGAAGAGAAATAATAAAGATCAGAGCAGAAATCAATGAAATAGAAGCAAAAAAAGCAATAAAACAAATCAACGAAACTGGTTCTTTGAACAAATCAACAAGCTGGTTCTTTGAAAGAATTAATAAGATTGATAAACCCCTGGCCAGGCTTATCAAAAAGAAAAGAGAAAGGACCCAAATACATAAAATCATGAATGAAAGAGGAGAGATCACAACCAACACCAAAGAAATACAAACAATTATAAGAACATACTATGAGCAACTCTATGCCAACAAATTTGACAATCCAGAAGAAATGGATGCATTCCTAGAGACATATAAACTACCACAACAGAATCAGGAAGAAATAGAAAACCTGAACAGACCCATAACCAGTAAGGAGATTGAAACAGTCATCAAAAATCTCCAAACAAACAAAAGCCCAGGGCCAGATGGCTTCCCAGGGGAATTCTACCAAACATTTAAAGAAGAATTAATTCCTATTCTCCTGAAACTGTTCCAAAAAATAGAAATGGAAGGAAAACTTCCAAACTCATTCTATGAGGCCAGCTTCACCTTGATCCCAAAACCAGACAAGGATCCTATCAAAAATGAGAATTACACACAAATATCCTTGATGAACACAGATGCGAAAATTCTCACCAAAACACTAGCCAATAGGATCCAACAGTACAGTAAAAGGATTATTCACCACGACCAAGTGGGATTTATTCCAGGGCTGCAAGGTTGGTTCAAAATCTGCAAATCAATCAATGTGATACAATACATTAATAAAAGAAAGAACAAGAACCATATGATACTCTCAATAGATGCAGAAAAAGCATTTGACAAAGTACAGCATCCCTTCCTGATCAAAACTCTTCAAAGTGTAGGGGTAGAGGGCACATACCTCAATATTATCAAAGCCATCTATGAAAAACCCACTGCAAATATCATTCTCAATGGAGAAAGACTGAGAGCTTTTCTGCTAATGTCAGGAACACGGCAGGGATGTCCATTATCACCACTGCTATTCAACATAGTACTAGAAGTCCTAGCCTCAGCAATCAGACAACAAAAAGATATTAAAGGCATCCAAATCATCAAAGAAGAAGTCAAACTGTCACTCTTTGCAGATGATATGATACTATATGTGGAAAACCCAAAAGACTCCACTCCAAAACTGCTAGAACTTGTACAGGAATTCAGTAAAGTGTCAAGATATAAAATCAATGCACAGAAATCAGCTGCATTTCTTTACACCAACAATAAGACAGAAGAAAGAGAAATTAAGGAGTCAATCCCATTTACAATTGCACCCAAAACCATAAGATACCTAGGAATAAACCTAACCAAAGAGGCAAAGAATCTATACTCAGAAAACTATAAAGTACTCATGAAAGAAATGGAGGAAAACACAAAGAAATGGAAAAATGTTCCATGCTCCTGGATTGGAAGAACAAATATTGTGAAAATGTCTATGCTACCTAAAGCAATCTACACATTTAATGAATCCCTACCAAAATCCCATCCATTTTTTTCAAAGAAATGGAACAAATAATCCTAAAATTTATATGGAACCAGAAAAGACCTCGAATAGCCAAAGGAATATTGAAAAAGAAAGCCAAAATTGGTGGCATCACAATTCCAGACTTCAAGCTCTATTACAAAGCTGTCATCATCAAGACAGTATGGTACTGGCACAAAAACAGACACATAGATCAATGGAACAGAATAGAGAGCCCAGAAATAGACCCTCAACTCTATGGTCAACTAATCTTCGACAAAGCAGGAAAGAATGTCCAATGGAAAAAAGACAGCCTCTTCAACAAATGGTGTTGGGAAAATTGGACAGCCACATGCAGAAAAATACAACTGGACCATTTCCTTACACCACATATGAAAATAAACTCAAAATGGATGAAGGACATCAATGTGAGAAAGGAATCCATCAAAATCCTTGAGGAAAACACAGGCAGCAACCTCTTTGACCTCAGCTGCAGCAACTCCTTCCTAGGAACATCGCCAAAGGCAAAGGAAGCAAGGGCAAAAATGAACTATTGGGATTTCATCAAGATCAAAACCTTTTGCACAGCAAAGGAAACAGTTAACAAAACCAAAAGACAACTGACAGAATGGGAGAAGATATTTGCAAATGACATATCAAATAAAGGGCTAGTATCCAAAATCTATAAAGAGTTTAGCAAACTCAACACCCAAAGAACAAATAATCCAATCAGGAAATGGGGAGAAGACATGAACAGACATTTCTGCAAAGAAGACATCCAGATGGCCAACAGACACATGAAAAAGTGCTCCACATCACTCGGCATCAGGGAAATACAAATCAAAACCACAATGAGATACCACCTCACACCAGTCAGAATGGCTAAAATTAACAAGTCAGGAAATGACAGATGCTGACGAGGATGCGGAGAAAGGGGAACCCTCCTACACTGTTGGTGGGAATGCAAGCTGGTGCAACCACTCTGGAAAACAGCATGGAGGTTCCTCAGAAAGTTGACAATAGAGCTACCTCACAAGCCAACAATTGCACTACTGGGTATTTACCCTAAAGATACAAACATAGTGATCCGAAGGGGCACATGCACCCGAATGTTTATAGCAGCAATATCCAAATAGTCAAACTATGGAAAGAACCTAGATGTCTATCAACAGATGACTGGATAAAGAAGAAGTGGTATATATATATATATATATATATATATATATATATATACACAATGGAATACTATGCAGCCACCAAAAGAAATGAAATCTTGCCATTTGCTATGACGTGGATGGAACTAGAGGGCATTATGCTGAGCGAAATAAGTTAATCGGAGAAAGACAACTATCATATGATCTCCCTGATACGAGGAAGTGGAGATGCAATGTGGGGGGCTTGGAGGGTAGGAGAAGAATAAATGAAACAAGTGGGATCGGGAGGGAGACAAACCATAAGAGACTCTTAATCTCACAAAACAAACTGAGGGTTACTGGAGAAAGGGGGGTTGGGAGAGGGTGGTGGGGTTCTGGACATTGGGGAGGGTATGTGCTATGGTGAGTGCTGTGAAGTGTGTAAACCTGGCAATTCACAGACCTGTACCCCTGGGGCCAATAATACATTATATGTTTATTAAAAAATTAAAAAATTTTTAAAAAGAAGAAGAAGTTGGGTGTTTTGTTTGTTTCCTAGGAGACAAAGATGTTGTTAATCACTTTGATCCAATAGAGGATTGAGATGATTAAAATCCAAGACATCTTTGGAAATATCTGTATATAGCATTTGTGTCTCTCAAACACTGTGAAACTATCCTAAGTTAGTTTCCATTTTCTGCTTTGTTGCTTACATTCTCACCCTGTGCAATTTATCAAATACCCCAAAGAAAAATAATTGCAGAATAATGGACTCACTTCCTTGCAATTCCCTTTATTCCAAGGTCTTGACTTCTCAAGTCTTAGCTACCTTGGCCATATGGAACCCCAACTCCTGCCCACCCAACTTTGTGAGCATAATAAAAGTTTTAAGACTTCTCTTTCCATTTATCCTCTCATCTGTGCCACTTACCTATTAGAAAACGGCTTGAGAGGACCACCAGTAAAGAAGGTCATGTTTGCATCAATGCATTGCTCTTGTTTCCAGGATTTGATCCCACTAATCCTAATAGCCTTAGTTGTTCTCTGACACCTCCAAAAGCTGGGAGGGAGGAGTTTAAATTTTAATACATTTTTTTATTGTTCTTTTTAGGGGAAGGGAGTTAATCTGATATAAACTACTCTGCCATAGCTAGAAACTTCCTTACAAAATTTTTGCATTATTCTCTATATATTCTTACCAAATGTATTTTCACCCTGTTATTTTAACTTGTTATTTCAGTGAAAGAGATTTTACTATTATCATTTCTGTATAAAACTTAGTTTTTGAATTTCTTTCCATTGATAAAAACCTATATCATTTACACATTTTGTTTCTTTTCAGTCTGTAACTTTAATCTCATAATCCAAATTTTCTCTGTAAATTCTTTGTCTAAAATAGTATTCACTATAGTTCTCTTGATTAAAGGGCTTATTTCTAAAGTTACAAGAAAGGAACTGTGATTTTTAAAAAACTGGCCTGTATACCTTTTGTTCATGCCAGAATAAATTATTTTTCTTTTATCATTTGTTTTATTCTCAGAAGAATTTCAAACCCCCTTGCCTAGATATCCATCCTTATGTTTCACAGTTTTTGTAATACATTCTACTTAAATGGAATCTGAAATTCAAACTTCTCTGGGATGCCATAAATATTCTACTTGTATAAAATTTGTATTCAGAAGTTGTTTATTATGTCATTCATATAAGTAATAAGAGATGACAAACAAATAATTACATGGATGCTGACTTCATCCAAAGAATTAGAAGATCATGAGTTTTACTCATAATTTACTCTCTTTCATGCCAGTAACAAGTTCTCTAAAAAAAAACAAAAATTTTTAAAAATACGTAGTATTGTTCCAGATAAAATTATTGTAAGGTTTGAAATCCCCTTTTGTAGGGAAGAAAAATCTTATAAATGAATACTAGGGCTACCTGCAACACAGGAGTCTTAAAAAATAAGTTTGCAGCTGTGTTAGTACCCAAAATTTACCTTAACAGCATGAACTTTCCCATATCAACTGCCCCCAGTTGTTTCTGAAAGCACCACTGAGCTTTGTCATATATGCTCCACAACAGATCCTGCATGTGGTCTTTCTGGCCCAAACTCCTAGTCAAGACACTCTTTCCCTTTCCCTTCTCCTGATATGAGTTCTAAGATCTCCATCTGTAGGAGCAGCTTCACTGTGGAAAATGGCCATTGCTAACACCTAACCAGCCTAGGGGACAGACTTTTCCCTTAACTGAGGGATGCAGCTAAGTTCAAACTGCAGCAGATGATGAAAGGATACTGTAGTTTCTTTGATGTGTAGCACCCTCAGAAAAGCGTCTTACAAATGCTACAAATGCTACTAGAGTAAGCTACCCTCACAGTTTAGTCTCAACTTACTTTCAGGGTCCATATGGGTGCTCCCAGACAGAGTGAACATAGTATGGGTCAGGTTATTCTAACCCCAGGAATGCTCTGAATATAAGTGTACCTAAGAGTCCAGATCACTCAAGACAAGTTGAGAAGGAATTTTTTTTTTTATCCTTAAGTTCTGTTCCTCTTGATCAAAGATGACTGAAGAAGAAACATCTTCACAGGAAGGTCCTGCCCTTGACCATAGGAAGGACATTGCATAAAGACCCCATCAGAACAATGACACCAAACAGAATAGTACAGTATTAGTCATTCTGGATTTTTTTTTTCTTTTTAAGATTTATTTATTTGAGGAGGGGTGGTGGAGAGGCAGAGGGAGAGAGAATCTCAAGTAGGTGACCGGCTGAGCATGGAGCCAGAGGCGGGGTTCCAGGTGGGGGCTCCAGGCAGGGTCTCCCCACGGGGCTCCACCTCATCAACGAGCCCTGTGATGATGATGACCTGAGATGATGAACTGGGCCAAAACCAAGAGTTGGGTCCTCAACTGACTATGCCATGCAGGGCCCCTGAATGTTTGCTACTTTTTTAGAAGTTTCTCCAGCTTCTACTGATCAAGATTTAAAAAAAAAATTAAAGCCACATTGTCAACCAATGTCCTCAATGACACAAGACAGGGTGGTGGGCAGAAAGGTATAGGGCTGGCTAGCTCATCTAAAGACTGGAAAACTTGTGTTCTTACCTTAGCTCTAGATTAACTGTTATTTAAATAATTATTTCATTGGTTATTATATATTAGCATTTACTAAAAAATGCAGTAAGACCTGATGGGGTCTGGCAGTGAAGCAGAATGGCAGTTTATTTGCCAGTGCGATGATACTAAAATTTATCCAAAAAAAAATTTTTTTTAATAATTAAAATACTTCTTCATTGGGTAGCTAGCTACCAATTGGGAAGATGGCTCTGAAGGCTTCATAATTGGGAAGATGAATAGAATAGCAATACTTTAACTGCCAGAAATTTATATCTGATAGACTGAATGGTGGGAGTGGGAATTTGTTTTGGGGATAGATACCTTCTTTTTGGGGAGGTGTCACTTTAATGAGCATTTCAAAGTCAAGAATCTAGCCATTTCCCTTGAGATATCTCTGGGCATGACTGGAGGAACCCAGCTACAAATGCTTCATGCTAAGACACAAAGTATTCTGTTTAATAATGCTAAAGACTGTCCCATATCCCATGTCTAATGAAGGGTTTTTTTACTCCAAATTGATTGTCAGTTTCCCTGGTCTAAAAAGAAAAAAAGGTCGAGGGAGCACAGGGCCTGGGTAAGGAAGGCAAAGGGACGGCCCAAGTCAAGGATAAGAATGCTAAGGGTGTGCCTGCTCTCCCTTTGCCTGGACCCTCTGTGCTGGTCTTGGAATGGCTAATTCTTTCTGATCATTTGAATTTCAGCTCAAATATCACTTCACCAAGGAGGACTTCTCAAATCACCCTGTGCACAGCAGCCTCTAAGATGGCTTCTTATTGTCAGGATCTCCAAGGAAGGAAAGGAAATAACTTTTAAACGCATCACTAAAGAAAACAAAATTACCAGTTTATTTTTCCCCTCCTTTGTATGTAGAAGTATCATTGTTTATCAGTCATTCTATGGAATTTATAGCTCCAAGCTCTAAATTTAAAGCAAAATTTCAAGAAGAAATTCCCATATTGTTTGTTAGATGAGAATAAGATACTGAATTTTTTCTGCCATCTGATGCTGAGATAAAAGACACCATCTTTGTTCTCAAGAAACACAGTCCAGTGGGGTTCTAGGCAAAATAGATCACTGGAATGAAATTGGATGAAAGGCTACAATCATGGCTATTCTCCTAGGTAGATCTTACAGTTCCTACTTGACGCTAGTATTAACAAATTTTTTCGATCCTTTTAAGTTTTTCTCTGCTTAATTCTAAGTCTTCGGGGGATTAAAAGATGCATACATATTGAGAAAGATGATTCCATCTCTAATCAATAGAGATTATTTACTGTTAGAGACAAATAAAGGATCTGGATCCTTCTCAAGACCTGAGGATTAATGCAAAACTCTACTTAGAGTAACCATGTTCATAATTTCACAACTCTGAGAGAAGTGATCACCCAGCTCACTTTCCTGGATTTACATTATAAATAATTTCTAATTCTTCCATCTACCTTTAGAAATCTACAGATCTTGTCCAGGATGATCCATTTGATGTGCTTGGGATTCTTAAGCTTCGTAAATATCTCTTTGCCTCTAAAGATTTACAAATTGAAAATATCATAAAATATGTAGATGCTTTTTCCATTTAATTTTTTTCATAATCGAAATTTATGTTCCATGATCAGCCCATAGATGCTATGAAGCTACTTGTAAATAATTCTTAATATAAACACTGAAAGTTTAAAAATTCATGAGCTGTAATCCATAGCAATTTTTCCAGCAGCTTTCTATCTTAAAATTTGTAGGCAAATTGTTCTTAAATAGAGGATCTCAAATACTGATATTTTAAAATATTGATGAGCTGTTAGATCTAATTTCCCTCCAACTTGTATTTTAATGCATATACACAAAAATTTCTACTCTTTGACAGCACATGAAAAAAGTAATAAGGAAAACTAGAGCACCAGCATCAAAGATGTCACAGTTCGAATGGAAAAGCTAAGAACAGGGAGCAGGCATTGGGGGAAACAATTCTACTTTAAAAATGGATTTTTAAAAAGTAAGTCATTTGAAATACTTGTCATGCTGAATACATGATTATGACTTCAAATTGTTCTTTAGTTACACCGCATATTGTAGGCTATTCAAACTGCCCTTCTGCAGCCTATGGAGTGTTAAGTTGACACAAAAGACAATCATTCACTTTTTAAAGAAGATTTGCAGTGAAAGGGGGGAAAAAAAGGCACCTACCTAAATATGTAAAAAAAGGGGGGGGGCAAGTAGAATAAGGGGTGGGATTTTTTTCTCCTTTAAAATGTCTTCCTTGGGGCACATGGGTGGCTCAGTGGGTTAAAGCCTCTGCCTTCGGCTCCGGTCATGATCCCAGGGTCCTGGGATCGAGCCCCACATCGGGCTCTCTGCTCAGTGGGGAGCCTGCTTCCTCCTCTCTCTCTGCCTGCCTCTCTGCCTGCTTGTGATCTCTGTCTGTAAATAAATAAATAAAATCTTTAAATGAATAAATAAATAAATAAATAAATAAATAAATAAATAAAATGTCTTCCTTAAGAACACCTGGGTGGCTCATTTGGTTTAGCATCTGCCTTTGGCTCAGGTCATGATCCCAGCATCCTGAGATCCGGTCCCACGTGTGGCTCCCTGCTCAGTGGGGAGTCTGCTCTTCCTTCTCTGTCTGCCCCTCCCCCATGTTCATTTTTTTTCTCTCTCTCCCTGGTAAATACACAAAATCTACTTTAAAAATCTTTCTAGAGAGAAAGAAGATGTGGTATATATATACAATGGAATACTATGCAGTCACCGAAAGAAATGAAATCTTGCCATTTGCAATGACATGGATGGAACTAGAGGGTATTATGCTGAGCGAAATAAGTCAATCGGAGAAAGACAACTATCGTATGATCTCCCTGATATGAGGAAATGGAGATGCAACGTGGGTGGGTTTGGGGGGTAGGAGAAGAATAAACAAGATGGGATCGGGAGGAAGACAAACCATAAGAGACTGTTAATGTCACAAAACAAACTGAGGGTGACCAGGGCAGAGGGGGGTAGGGAGAGGGTGGTTGGGTTATGGACACTGGGGAGGGTATGTGCTATGGTGAGTGCTGTGAAGTGTGTAAACCTGGCGATTCACAGACCTGTACCCCTGAGGCTAATAACACATTATATGTTTATAAAAATTTTTAAAAATTAATTTAAAAAATGCCTTTCTAGAGCTACCAATAATTTGCATTTATAAAGAATTGGTACAAATACCTCTGGATTAGCAAGAAGAGACATCCAAGGACCATAGGTGAGAGCTGGTATATGACACCAAATGGACTTCACTTTTAGCTTATCTGGTTTCTGCAGGCAGTCTTCTGTAGTTTCTTAGTGAGCCACCTCAACCTTTTTGCTTTTGCTTGCATTTATTTTTGCCTGAAGATCTGTCCTATCCTGTTGTCTTTTGGGGTTTTATTTCAATGTGCGCGAGCAGGCTCAGCCGACAGCCTTGCTGTTGCCCCTTCAAATCTTCTCGTCCTGCTCCGTCTTTTTGAATTGACCTTCTTTTGCTCCCCGTGGTGGCATTTGCCTCTTCCATTTTCCTTTAAAGACATTTGTACAGGACACATTCTTTCCCATTTGTATCATTTAAAAAGTGATGAAAATGAATTTTGGAATTTGGCTATTGACTGACTTATAGTCACAAGTTATGGGGTCTTTCTACTGACATTCTTACCTTATGTCAGAAAATGCCATCGAACTGATACATTGAGGATCAGCTAATTTCTGTAATCTTTATAGGTACAATAAACAAGTCAATAATGCCGAGTGAAAAACAAGGCTTAGCGGTAATAAATTCTAGTCCCTTCATCTTCTTTCAAATACTTCATGTGATTTTTTTTCTTTTTGTTCATCATTAGGGAATCATGGTTTTTTAATAGATTAAATGTATATAAGTTGACTAGATGATTTGTTACAACTTTGGCTTTTTTAATGTCACAATTTTGCCTAGTGGTGGCTTCATTTAAGCAGGTTCCTGTCTTTCTAATATGACTTCATTTATTTTGAAAGATTTCTTGCTTTCTGGCAGAAGAGGATCCAAACTGTCCAAGCTATATGTCTACACCATGCATAGACAGATGTTTCTCCAAAGATCTTTAGTTTCTTTTAATGAAAAAGTAGAGACACCAAGAACTGAGTAATAGGGTACAACATGGGGTAACATTGTTCTTAGGTTATTTCAATATCAAAGTTACAGAAGTTTGTTGTTGTTTTTTTTTTTTTTTTGAAGATTTATTTATTTATTTTGGAGAGAGAGAGAGAAAGAGTGTGGAACCTGATGTGGAGCTTGATCCCAGGACCCTGAGATCATGACCTGAGCTGAAATCAAGAGTCAGACACGCAACCAACTAAGCCACCCGGGTGCCTCAAAAGTTTTCTTTTAAAGTTTATACTGGTATTTCTAATCCTGTTCTAAAATTACAATGTTCCTCCTTAATTTGATGAATTCTATAATCGTAGTACATTTTCTCTTACATAAGTAAGAATAACTTCTTTTCTTTATTTGACTAAGACTTCCAAAAGACACATCCCAGTATCAATATGAACAATAAAGTCTTGAATGAAGCTCAGCATTCTATATGTAGTCACTTCTATTTGAGAGCACGATCCCAGAAAAGATGTGCATTCCAGCTCCTTGGTTCTAAGTTCATTCTGGAGGTTTCCTTCTTCACAGCTGTGAGATGCTTGTTTGACAAATGGTTTAAGTTTCACTTGTCTCAACTGGTTTTGAGTCTGAGGTCTTGGCATCCTCACAGCTGCCAATTCTATGTCGGAGGAAGCAGAGGCTTTGGGTCACTACTTCTTTCTTGGTGCCAACATTCAGCTTTGGAAGAGAGCCCAAGAACTAGCCCAGTCCACTCTGAGAGGATGAGAAGAGTTTTGACCTCTGATCCACCAAGACTTTATGAGCAATTAGAAGTATAAATTCATTATCTAAGTGCATGCTGGGCAAATTGATCCTTCTTACTCCTCTTTAATTTCTAGTTATTTCTATTTCACATGTTTAATTAAATTTTAGCTCTCCTAAATTTTGCCTTTCCCGTGATACTCTTTAAATGTATCTTACCCTTTTTCCTGAGCCACAAGCACATCCTTATATATATTATGCACTATTTCCTCATTTCCTTAGCAAATTAACATATCATGGAGTGTTTCATTTGCATTTTTTGAACCCAACTAATCCTCCCAGTTCCACTTCCATTGAGGGCCAGGTCAGTTGAAAGTGTTTAATTTTCTGTAGGGAGATCAAGGAAAGACTTTGTGTGCAAATAACATGATGTGTAAACTTGGGCTTTTGAGGTTTAGACACAAAGTCTCTCCTTTAACCTATGATCAAAAATTCGTGTATTTTGAATATATCATCTGATAAATTTTCATATATCAAAAACACATGTCTTTAATTACAGGTGACATTGGTATAGAACTCGAGTTTCTCAGGGGCCTTTGAGTAAATAAAAGTACCCCAATTACTTAATATGTTATGAATACAAGCTTCCAAAAATGACTTTGAGGTATCAGAAGATAAGCAGAATGTAACAAAAATAAGGAAGTTCAATAGAAATACTATGTACATTTACCTAACATAATCGTATACTTTCACTTATTTTTATGCAGAAGTCTATACTTGTGTCATTTAACCTCACTGAAAAAAATACAAAATCACATTAAATTTTCCAGTCTCATTATACATTGTAGGTATGATTACACTTCAAAATTTAACAGATTTTTAATACAGAATTACCCAATTTGGGAATAAGTAGTATAGAAAACCCACCAGGTTATTTTGTTGTTGTTGCTGTTATTCAACCCTTATCTTTCTAGAGCTGGGGTTTTTGCTATGAGGACACATTTTAAACTGCCACTTTTTTCTCCTCTCAAAATTTGACTCAGGCCCACGCTTCCCATGTCTTCCTCGGCCTTAAGTTTTCTTATCGGCACAAAGTCAAATGTTTCTTTTTGAGCTTAGGTCTATGATACATTAAAAAAATTCATTTGAAGTAGCTTAATTCGTATAACATTTAACTTCATCTACATACATTTATGTTGCCATCCTATTTTTTAGCTAAATACATAAAACTCCATTCAAACAAAATATTCAAATACAAATTCTTCATACATTCTTTGACCAATAAGTCTTCATCATTTCAATTAAGTGTATGGTTTTTTTTTTAATTGTTGGCTTGTTGCGACACCTGGGTGACTCAGTTGGTTAAGCGGTTAAGCGTCTGCCTTCTGCTCAGGTCATGATCTCAGGGTCCTGGGATTGAGCCCTTTGTCCTAGGGCTCCCAGCTCAGCAAGGAGTCTGCCTGTCCCTCTCCCTCTGCCCTTCCTCCTGACTCATGCTCACCACTCTCTCTTGCAAACACTCTCTCTCTCTTTTTTTCTCTCTCTCTCCAATAAATGAATAAAATCTTTAAAAAAAAAAAAACTTTTGGCTTGTTGTTGCCTGCCCCCCACCCTGCAAAAGTTTTTCATTCTTCAGATTCTAAGATCTCTGGATTTTAAATTTTGAATTTTGAAAAGTTATATCAGTAGCTTGTTTTGTCTTGTGTTCAGGCAGTGTTTGGCCTGTGTTCAAGCACTGACTTCCGTGAACAGGTTTCTTCTGGTGAGGGCCCTCTGTCCCATTCAGTGTGGGACACTGCAGGACAGTACTTCTTTTAGTGAGGACCCAAACCCGTTAGTGTAACACTGTCCTCTTCTAATCTACAGGGAAGTAGTGATCATGCCACAGGAGCTTCTTCTTATTTCTAGACTAAAGGTAGAAGGCTTCCCGGCATCCCTAGAGGAGGGATATATGGTGGCTTGTGGGATGTCATAGGAAGGTAGATACAGCGCGAAGAACAACGGCAGAGATTGCAGAAGTTGACCTGGGCACTGACATCCTGAACAGCCAGGTATCACTACTTTTTAATAATAGTTGACATTTTCCCCTTTAAAGGGCTAAAAGATATTATCTTTTGCCCTCGGGGACGCTATGTAGATCCCCAAGATGATTCCCTTGAATTACCCTTTGTGTTTTTATTTTTTTGTTACTTTATCTATTTTTATCTTTATTTTTTTTAGTAGGCTCCACACCCATTGTGGGCTTGAATTCACAACCCTGAGATCAAGACCCAAGATCGAGAGTCAGACACTCAACTGCCTGAGCCAATGAGGCACACCCCATCATGTTTTTAATGCTTTAGCAAAACTCTCTCAGATACCTATGAGAAAGGCAAGTAGGAATTTGTCCTTTCCAGATACCATGATTCCATCTGGCCACAGTCCAGGTTGAACCTAGGGCCACCATGACATACAAAGCTGGGGAGACCCTTTAGTTTCTTTGATGACCCCTGGGGTTAAACAACAAGCCAGCTCTGACAGGATCCAACTACAGTTTGGCACCATTACTGATTAATTAAATTCTGAATGGATACAGAATGGGTTCCACTAAATGGTTTAAAGATGAATAGAAGAGGTGAGGTGCTTCCTCCCCACTCCTTGAAACTGAACTAAGGAGCACAAACGGTAAATGAATCTAGACTACGAAAACCAGTCACATAAAAGATTATTAAGAGCTGAAGAGGCTCTTAAAGATTAGATAGGCAGATAGACAAATTCAGTTAATGGTCTGTCTCCAAAACAATAAAGCCTAGGCATCCTATACAACAAAAGGGACGTAGGGAGGAGACATAATAAGGAGGACAGAAAAGTGTCAGTGGTCTAAGCATTTGCTCACTCAGTCCTATCCCACTGATCACCTCTGCCATTCTCAGGGTCTATGTTGATCTAGATCCCATCAAAACCACATCAAATTATTGTGGAGGAAAAGGCTACATACTTAGAATTTAAAAATAGGTCCAGACTCTCTAATAAGAACTACATTGAAAGAAGGAAGGAGAAGAGAACCCACCAGCTTGTAACTAGGTGACCACCACACCCCTATTTTTTAACACATCAAAATGACAGGCTTTTCTTAAACACAAGTTCAACCTTAAACTCTTTCTGAGAATTGCTCTGTGATCAGCAGGGGGAAAGGGGCCTTATGACACTCAGGTGGGGGAAAGAAGAACTCATGACCCTCACAGAGGAGAATCAAAAGAACCTTTGATACTAAACAGAGAAAAGAAAAATGAACCTTGTAGTCATTAGTTACCGAACCTCAAAAAAGGGTTTTTGAAAGACAAGCCTTTGTCAAACCATTGAAAGGAGGCACAATTGCTTGGGGTAAAACACCATGGATCTATCATTTTGGAAGACTTTATTCCTTTCTTTAACACTTGACAAGTAGTGCTGTCTTATTAGGAAGGGCTGAATTTTTTTTTTTTTCACCAAAATGTCATCTACCTAGCAGCAGGTCAGGTGGCTCTGGGAAAAAAACCCTGAATCCAAGGGAGATGGTAAGATGATCTTACCATCATAAGGGTAAGGTCCCTTCCCTTGCCAAGATTCTACAGAAGCCACAGAAGTCATCAAATCCCAGAACAAGAAGGAATGAGAAGAGAGGAAGTGTTGGGAGGGGGGATATACCTGACAGAGAGTCACAGCCCAAAACCACTGGTGGCTTGGCAACCTCAAAGATGGGATCATCAGCAATTGGTATTTTCAGTCTGCATCATTGCCTTCTTGTTGCCATTAATTTAGTGACTACAGTTCTTTCAAATGGGATGTATAGCCCAAGTTTTCTGTAGGGAACATGAGCCAGAGGAAGTGGGACACCAAAAGTTACGATGCCCCTGGAGTTCAGGAACATCTGTCCCCATAGTTATGTTATGAATATACGAATGTCAGCAGGATTTTCCTATTGGTGTGCAGCAATAAACAGACACTTACCTGAGGAACATCCTGGAACTCTGCCAGGCAAATCACTGATGACACATGTTTTAGACAGGACTAAGGAGAAAAATGTCTCCATGCTTCAAACACGTGTCCTTCAAGCAGGCACTCAGAGGCTGGAATGGTAAAGCCCATTTCAGGACAATGTCATTGCTGCAGCCCTTGGCAGCTATTAAAATTCAGTTTTACCCTCAGTGGACACAGTCTAAATGAACAAGACAACACAAAGTCCCGTGCTCCCAGATCTCTACTATATTCAGCAATTCGGTAAAGAGGGGGCTTTTCAAAGATGAGAGAGCTAAAATTATACATGTGACAGACTTCATTCTGACCTTCCTTGAACAAAATATTGACACAAGCCAAATCTCCGTTGTACAGTGCATGCAGCAAAATCTTGTTAATTCAGATTAAACAGAGAATCAGTGTAAAGAAGCTTACTCTAAAATGTACCTGCAGGGGCACCTGGGTGGCTCAGTGGGTTAAGCCTCTGCCTTCGGCTCAGGTCATGATCCCAGAGTCCTGGGATCGAGCCCCGCATCGGGCTCTCTGCTCAGCAGGGAGCCTGCTTCCCCTCCTTCTCTCTCTGCCTGCCTCTCTGCCTACTTGTGATCTCTGTCTGCCAAATAAATAAATAAAAATATTTAAAAAAAAAATAAATAAAAAAATAAAATGTACCTGCATTATTTATAAGAAGAAATTCATGATTAAATTATTATCATGAAAAAAAATTTAAGTGTAATCAAATAAGGCTTTTCAAGAAGTGGAGCTCTTTCGAAGCACAAGTGTAGCACCCAATATTTATGCAAATTTCAAATGATTTATTTTACTCATGAAAGCTAGTTCACACTGCCCTCTCTAGAGACAATCCTGTTTGGTTAATTCTTGTTTTGAAGTAATAAAACCAAAGTCTTTTCATAGGATGTAAATCATAATTTTCACTTCTGGACACCAACTGTACACAAGAAGTACAAATTAAAGACGCATCACCATAAGAATCGAACATTGTAATTTGCTGCATAGGTTTTTGTATTTAGACTGATAGGAAATTATTTCTGTTGACCACAATCCTGCATTTTCTCCTTTTCCAGAAACACAGAGGTATTGTTTGGTGAGTAGGAACAGAATGTACAAAGATTTGCTTCTCACCCCAAACCAGTCTAATCCAGGTCAAGTGTATACCATGACCAAGATATAATATATTGATTCTCACATTTAACCGTGCTTCTAGATAGCAACAATTTCAAAATGCTATTATTGTAGAAAATATTAATTTCCATTTCACAGGTTTCACTTCAACATGTCATTATTTGAATCAGTTTACATAGATTACATGTTCATTATATAGACCACAATTACTATGTTGGTCTCAAAACAGCCATATAAAATAGGTAGTCCCATTTTACAGAGAAGAAAATTGAAGCAGAAGAAGTTAAAATATAGTCTAAGGGGGCACCTGGCTGGCTTAGTCTAAAGAGCATGAAACTTTTTATCTCAGTGTTATAAATTCAAGCCCCATATTGGGCAAGGAGCCTACTTAAAATAAACAAATAAAATAAAATACAGTCTAACTAAAAGATAGATCTGGAATTCATATGCAAATGCCTGATTTTCACACTTATAATCTTAATTATTAAATGATTTCTACTTCCCTTAAATCCACAGTAAAGAACTACAGAATTAATAAATGCATATTTGATAAAGGTCTTAAGTGAGTCATTTCATCTAATTTTCCCGCACCCCATGCAGAAATTTTTTCTTTAGTATATTTAAAAGAAAGAAAAACCAAGGCTCTATGAGATATTTCTGGTACTGAAGCTTTTGATTTTGGCTGATAGTTCATTTCATCATTGGACCACTGTGATGGTTAAATAGATCTTCCTGACTCCAAGATGGCTTTATAAAAATCTTCCTGATCTCTTTTTCCTCTAAAATTCTATAGCAAACAAGAACAAGACATAAAAACTTATAACACCAATGAAACCAGAAAAATTGAATCTGTAAACCCCAAACCGTAATGAACGAGGACTAGAACAAAAGACAGAATGGTAAATAATCAAACAGAAAAAGGATGCTTGACAGAAATGGGTTATTGAGCTGAGGGAAAGACAGCAGGAGAGTTAGAAACAAATAATTTTCCTGGTAGACTTTGAAAAGACTAAAGAATTTGAGGTTAGTACTCAGCAAATAGAGGTACTATCAAAAATAGTAGTAGGGCTGGGTTGGTTTTTTGTCTGTTTGTTTGTTTGTTTGTTTGTTTTTAGTTGGATTTTACTCTTTGGTTTTTAATTAAAGGAATGAACAGTCAAACCCAAGGGTCCACAATCCCACCTCACAAAGTAAAGTAACTTCTCTCCACCTTTTCGGGATACATAAGGATTGTTCTCTGGGGAAGCTTAACCAGAAAGACTCTGTGTTCAGGGATATGAGGCCTGGAGGAAGAAGAAGGTGAGCAACAATGATAAAGGGAGAAAGAAGTTAAAGTTATTAGTCTCTAGATTTAAAAACCCATTAAGCATCCAATACAATAAATGAAAAAGATGCACATCAAATTTTATCATTGTGAAATTTCAGAATATAAGGGATAAAGAGACGATTCTAAAGGTTCCACAAAGGGGAAAAAAAGAAAAAAGGATCATACAAGAAATCCAGAATAAAAATTACTCCACTTTCAAGGAAAAAGAATTGGAAACTTAAAAAAACAAATGAGTCTTTAAAAATTCAATAAATATATTAAAAAAAGTTTTATTAAAAAAAGGGTTTTTTGGTTTTTGTTTTTGTTTTTTTTTTTACATTTTGTAAAAAGGTTTACATCCAGCCAAGCAATCAAGTAAGTATAATGGTAGCAAAAAAGGCATTTGAGACATACAAAGTCCCCCATAAATGCTTTCTCAGAAAGCCAGCGTACAATATGTTTCACTAGATGAGGAAGTATAACATGAAAGAGGAAGAATGGGAATCAGGAAACAAGAGAGAAATAAAGGGAATTCCCAGGCTGACGTCAGGGGAAGTGCTAGGACCACAGCTGTGCAGCAAGCCAAGACTGTGCACCAAACTAGACTATAGCAAGAAGTCAAGTCTCTGGGGTTGTTTGTATGTGGGGGTGATATCTCCAAGAAGATACTAGAATGTATAAATTGTCTGAGAGACTTTACCTTGGAGAAAATTGCTTAGCAAGGCATTTTACAGAACTTCTGTGCAGTTTGGGGAATACAGAGTACTCTCAATACTAAATAAATGAAAAGAAAAGGTAATCATTAACACGAGGAAAAACTATAAGTTACAAAAGAATGGAATTATATATAATCACACTGCTTTACCCAAGTTAGCAGTGAACATATTTCAACAATAAAAATATAGAATATTAATTTAAATGAGTTATATTTTATGAAGAAAATGAGGGAAAGGGGGTATAGTTAAAATCTTTATTATTATGGGAAGACAATAGGTAATGTCAAAAACTGACGAGTTGACAGGCAGCAATCTAGGTGTCTTATTTATAAATGAACAAGTAAACCACAAAAGAAATACCTGTATTGGTTTAATATTACTGGGGCGCCTAGGTGGCTCAGTGGGTTGAGTCTCTGCCTTTGGCTCAGGTCATGATCCCAGGGTGCTGGGATCAAGCCCCGCATCGGAATCTCTGCTGAGCGGAGAGCCTGCTTCCCTTCCTCTTTCTCTCTGCCTGCCTCTCTGCCTACTTGTGATCTCTGTCAAATAAATAAATAAAATCTTAAAAAAAAAACTACAAAAAATATATATATATTACTATCCCTGAGGAACATGACAAGGTTGAAGGAACAGGGTGGAGAGAGGGACAAGGGATTATTGTTTCTTGTGATAAACTTTTTGTATTGGTATTAGAAATTAGACTTTCTATTTTCTTATACCATTTTGCATAAAAATTAAAATGTTATTTTCCAAAAAAAATCCTTACAATAGCTCAAAGGAAAATCACTGAGTTCTGGGGTACCTGGGTGGCTCAGTCAGTGAAGTGTCAGACTCTTGATTTTTAGCTCAGGTTATGATCTCAGGATCATCAGATCAAGCCCTGTGTCAGGTTCTATGATCAGTAGGGAGGCGGCTTGAGATTCTCTCTCTCCCACTCCCCTCTCCTTCTGCCTCACCCACTTCACTCACAAAAATAAATAAATAAATCTTTAAATTTAAAAAAATACAATTATTATTAATTTATTAAGTAAGGCCCATAATAATAATACTACTATTATTAATTAATTAATTAAGGCCCAGTTCTTTGGGCCTCTACCAGGCTACAGATGTATTCTAGAGAGCTACAAGTTTGTGTGTTTGTATTCATTTCAATAATAATTGAAAATGTATAACTCTATCCTGGATCACCTGGATAACTGGCATTTGGTGCCATCACTATCACGTGTATATCTATCAACTTAGCTCGAAGTAGTGCTACTTTTTTTTAAGTTTTAATTTCAATTCCAGTTAGTTAATATATAGTGTAATATTAGTTTCAGGTGTATAATATTGTCAGTCAACACTTCCATACAACACCCTTGCTTACCACAAGCACACTCCTTAATTCCCATCACTTATTTAACCCATCCCCCCACCTCCTCTCTGGTAACCATCAGTTTGTTTTCTACCATTAGGAGTCTGTTTCTTGGTTTGCCTCTCTCTTTCTTTCTCTCCCCCCCCCCGCCGTTCATGTGTTTTGTTTCATAAATTCCACATATGAGTGAAATCATATGGTATTCGTCTTTCGCTGACTGACTTATTTCACTGAGCATCATACTTTCTAGCTCCATTCATGTCATTGCAAATAGTAAGATTTCATTTCTTTTTTATGGCTGAGTAATATTCTATTCTTTTTTATATTTTTTTTTCTCAGATCTAGGGTTAGGATTAGGGTTAGGGTTATGGCCAGGGTGAGAGTATTCAAGTAGCATTACTTTAATAATAGCAAGAAAGTAAGAAAGAGCTATAAATGATACATTCGTATCAAAGGAAGTCCAGTTGAAATGATAACAGGTAATGCGTATGAAAATTATGGAACCATGTGGATGGACCAAGTGTTGAAGAAATCAAGTCATTTCATAAGGTACATTCTAGAGGAGTGTCATAAACTCAAGAGGACCAGCAGGCAGTACCATATTCATGTTGCAAGTAGCAATTTGGGTTCAGCAAATATTATCTGTCACATAAAAATAAGGTTCATTTGAATGGTCCATATTTGTTTTATTGGGCTTTTAAAATAATATATATTTAAAATTTGTATCATATAATAACTATAAGCAGCAGAAGTTTATATCTATTTTTACATTAGTACATATTGATACAATGGATAATATAATAACTTATTTCAATCATGGTAAGTTCTCTTTTTTCCTTTATTAATTTCAACATTAAATTATTCTGTTAATCCATACATTACTTAAATTTGAGAAGAATGGACTTACTTTTTGTATTCACTGAGATATCTAACTATATCTGTTTAATGCACTCCAGTGTGCCACCCATTTGTGGCCCTCACCAAGGACACATTAATTTAGAAAGAAGTATTTTTTTCTCTCACCCATTTTAGTTTACCAAACCTATCATCAAATGATGCATATTGTTGGAAACAGTTTTCTATATATAACTTGTACCTCCCCTGAACTCAGAGAAAGGTATGAGAAAATGTTTGGGGATGGAATATTTTAGTTTTTCTTTACTACTTTAACAATTTACCATGAATCTAGCAGCTTTAAAACAACACAAATTTATTGTTTTACAGTTTTGGAGGTAAGAACTCCACAATGGGTTTCAATGAACTAGAGTCAGGTGTCAGCAGAATTGCACTCCTTCTGGAAGATCTAGAGAATAATCCACTTTTTTCCTTCTCCCAGCTTCTAGATATTTCCCAAATCCCTTTGTTTCTGGCCCCACATCACTCTGACCTCTTTTGGAGTCCTTTTCTGACTCTGACCCTCCAGCTTCCCTCTTTTATCTTTAAGGACCCTTGTGATTAAACAGGGCCCACCCAGATAATTATGGATAATCCCTCATCTCAAGATCCTTGGTTTAATCACATATGCATAGTCTCAATGTCTCTTTCATCTTGTAAAGGAACATATTACCAGTTCCTGGGATTAGGATGTGGACGTCTCTCTGGTGGCACTATTCTGCATACCACAATGGGTGTCCTTATGCGCAGCCTGTCCCAAGAGCATGAAGTCTGATGGAGGACCCATGTTCTCTAGAAACAGAAGGAAGAGGGCATGGACGTAAGGTAAGAGAAAGGGGCATTTTATGGTGAATGAAGAAAAGGTTTTTTTCCTGAGGAGGATTAAGGAGAAAATTAAAGACATAAGAGGGATGGAAAAACTTGGAAAAGCAGCTGGTGGAAAAGGCTCCAACTCGGGAAGAAAAAGTGACTACCTCCCCAAGGACTAATCTGCGATGTGAAGGCGGTAACATGCTTAAGGTGTGGGATGTGAGGCCAATTACACCAATTACCACGTCTCTGAAGATGCCACCAAACCCAGCCCCAAGACAGCCACCTCCACTAGCACTTCAAACTTTACAAACAAACCGAAGACATCAGAATTCAAGTAGTTCTCCCACCTCCTTTTTGTTATGCCATTGGATTCCCCCCAGCCAAGATTCCTATGAGAAATCTGATGCTAATTAGACTTGCATAAGAAGGGGGAAAAAAAAGAAGATGAATCATGGACCACACTGGAAATAAACTAAGCAATAAGAAAATATGATCTCTGCCCAAAAGAACAACAGTGAAAAATTATACTTACAGAGGAGCCTATAGTGAGAGTTTAAATTTTTTAAAGGACAAAACATGGAGAGTCTGATATGATCTACCAGCTGCTTCTCTTTCCTCAGATACTTGCCCAGGAGGCAGCTACTGAAAGTTGGGTGTATTTCTCTCTTGCTGTGTCATACACGGTTCCTTTCCTTCCCCACCCCCTCCCTGCTCTCCTGTCGCTTTGGTGCCTGTGAGTGTGTGTCGTTTCTCTCTCCTGTGTAAGAACACAGCTGTCTGCCTGTCTCCGGCTGGCTGTCGCAGCTTCTCTGACTAGCATTTTGCAGCCTCCTGCCTCTCCTTCTCTTTCTGCTTAGCTCCTTGTCTTCTGGTAAGTGCGACAAACACTCCTCCAAGCCCTATAAGAAGTTGCAGGTTGCGGTTTGTGGTGTTCGAAACTTGCAACTTTGAGATTGCCTGTGAACTGTGGAAGAACTTTCCATTGTTTTATTTATAATTGAAATGTGTTACTCAGGAAGGTATGTGGGTGATAATCTGCTGGATTCCCCATACAAGTGAAAAATTCTCAGAGAAGGAAAAAAAAAGCAATAAGGTGTATTAAGAAGATAAAATTTAGAAATAATTTCTTGCTGTTAATTAATTAATATGGTAAGGAACAATTTAAAAGTAGTGGAGTTCTTTGACTTTTTTTTTTTCATTTTTGTTGATTTATCTTGAGGCTACTTTTAGGAATTGAATTGTCTTTTGGTTTACAAAGATTCAGTTATTCTGTTTTAAAGTAAATGTGGGCTATGAGTTTAAAGGATATCCATGGAATTAATATTAAAAACACCGTTGGCTGTGGCCTCTGAGGAATGAAGAATAAATCAAATACAACCCAACTTTTGCAGTTAGACTAGCCATACTAAAACTCCTGTGGAAAGTCAGTTTTAAATTCATTGCTTTGAAGTTGGGGTTGACTTTAGATTTTATTCCATCCTCAGAAGCCTCCCTAACACTTTAAAACCCACATATGTATTTAAGCCAGTACATGTTTACTGCTTTTAGTTTTGATTTTAAAAGGATTCTCTTCCCTTGATTTGCAAAGAAGAAGGGCTAAATGCCATGGATCCTTTTAGAAGAGCTTAAAATAACTTCTGGCTGGACAGCAGGTGCCATGTATCTTTCTCCGATTTAGGGGAGGTGTAAGTTATATATAGATGAGTGTACCCAACAAGTAGGGGTCAGGATAAAGAAATGCCAGTGATGGAAACAATAAGGCTGTTTACTGCATCGTTTAATCATAAAGTTGGTGCATTCAAGTGGGCAAGAGAAAAAAGTACTTCCTTCAAAATGAATGAGTACTTAAGTGGGCGGCCTAGGACTGTAGGTTGAATTTTCCGTTCTTGTTGGAGTCCAAGCACTTGACAGCCCCTGCCCTGAGAACAAAAGAGGAAGCTGTGCAGTACAGGGAACAGTATGTTTTTGTTTTTCCTCTCAGGCCACCACAACAGCAAAACCTGTGCATTATGAGAACCCCATCATATTTTTATGCTGTTAATTAACAGCATGACCATTAGGCACCCTTTACAAATAAAATGCACCATCACTTAAAGGCCTAAGTCAACTCTATTGCAACCCAAGAAATGGAGATAGCCAGAAATCCTGGAATTCTTTGACTCAGCTTGGACTTCAGCCCCTATTTCCAAAGAGGCCATATTATATATGGATTATTTCTCAAGTTCATTCCCTCCCTATTCATTAAACATTGCTATTTCTTAAAAATTACAAAGTTATCCTAGAGCTTCTTGACTGAGAAAAAAAGAGTTGTAATCTTTTTCTTTTCCTAAAAGAAAGTCAGTTTTTATATTGGAACAAAAAAGTATTATAGAAATTCAATAAATTATTATCTTGACCATCACTATGGTTCCAAACTAGTTTGTTGGCTAATTTTTACCTTCCTCCATTCTCCATTTTATTCCAAAAATGAAGCTAGTTTGAACCTCGGAAAACATATTTTGTTGATGGATGATTATGGGTTGCTCATTTGAGAAAAGGAAAATACTTGAAAAACAAGAAAGTATTTCCTGTATATAGTATAATAATTCATTTATATCAATGTACTCATATTTATCAAATCTTCACTTATGAATTAGAATAGAGTTTAGGACTGCTGTTGTTATGAGTGCTTTCGTAAGTTCTGTGGCTCTTGTATTAAAAGTTTCAACTTTGAAAAAAAATAACACCACTTTAAACATTTTAAATATAGACATCTCTGTACTTACAATGACCATAAGTCTACATAGAATAATGTAAGAGAGGGGTAACACAAGTTGGCTTAAGCAATACGATAAATATAAAATGAAAAACAATATCTTGAATTATTCCATTAATGTCAGTGAAAGGAATTTCTACTGGAATTAAAGACCAAAACCAAAAATATGCTAATAGTGTGAATTGCTTTGGAAAAATGGCTTCCCACTGTTTCTACCTAACTAATTGCAACATCAATGGTTTGTGAAAGTACATTTCATTTTATGTTAGAAATTGTAATTAGTAGGTGGCCTTTTGGGAATATCCATACCTTTTACATATAACTGGGTTAACTATATAAAACTTGACTATGCTTACCACTAGATACTACTCCCAGTATGGAGGTGAATCACTCTGTACAGCTCTCAGGAGAACCCCAGTCAACACCTCCAGGGGACAGTTCATCATTACTGAGTCAAAATGGCCTGGAGAAGCAGGATGATAAGGATTCCTCAACCACACTCCAAACAACGGAGGATAAGGCAAGTGTGCAGTCTGAACAGGGAGTCCAAGATATCTCTGAGGAATTAAATCGACAACTGGAAGACATCATTAACACCTATGGGTCTGCTACTGAAAAAGAGGGTCCCGCCAAGGCAAAGGAGCCACCTGAGAACATAGAACCACTGGACAATGAGGATTTGGACGGTGATGAGGCCACTGAAGAGACTGAGAGAGAACCCTTGTCTTCTGGAGAACCAACCACAACCAAAGAGCCTGTCAGCAATAAAGAGCAAAAACTGGAAAAGAAAATCCTAAAAGGACTAGGCAAGTGGTTATGTTCTAATGCATGACTTTCCTTTGATGATTCCTTTATCAGGAAGGGGCACTTCCTCCAACCTTTACTAAAAGCCACATCTCATTTTTGGATTACCGTAACAGCTTCCTGTAGGGTCTCCCTACACACACTTCCTTTGCTATACTTGTGCTTAGCCGCTTCCTCTCAAAAGAGAAGAAGTGAACTTTTCAACATGTTACTCACCTACCCTGTTTCCCCAGTGGTTTCCCACTGCTCTTAGGACAAAGACTAAAATTCTTAACATGGTCTTTCAGGCCCTAATGGTCTAACCAAAATTAGTCTCTCTAGCTTTATCTCCCATCACTCTACACAGCATCTCCTTCCTGAATTCTCTGCCCCTATCACCACCACTACTACTACTGACTAATGGCTAATCATTCTGATCTTCTCTATCAGTGTTTTGAACTTAGCATGCTCTATCCACGAAGCCCACATATATCCTATTTTCTCTACCTAGAAATCCCTACATGTTCAGCCCTTTGGGCACTTAATTTAGCATTTAGCTCACAATTCGAGTGGCATTTTCTTAGCCCAACTCTAGATAAGGTCTTCTTGTTTTTTGTTTCTGTTGTATCTTGTATCTTTCCTTCTGAGCATTTAGCAGTATAGGAGAATGTTATGTTTACTTTTTGTGATTATTTGCTTAATGCATGTCTTCCCTTTCCCTAGCTGGTTTTAGCTCAAGAACAGGGACTGTGTGTATATTCAGACATCACTGGATGCCTAGTGTTTAAGATAGTGGATGACACATGCCAGGTGATCAGTAAATATTTGTTATAAGGACGAATGAACAAGTAAATGAAAGGGAAATTGCTTAAAGCAAAGCTAGTGGAATCTGGATTTAAACAAAATATAAATATAGAGATGGTTTATATGTAAAACAATTATCAGTTATATCACTGAGTTGTATGTTCTATTACTATATAAAACATTTTTTATTTCACAAAACTCTTTAAAAGGTATCAATTATAGAATGTCAAAAATTGCACAAAATATTTTTATTCTCATTAGTTTATTGATTCAGCAAGTATGTATTAATACCTCATCTTTATGACGTACTGTAGTAAGGACACAAAGATGAATAAGTCATCAAGACCCTTTGGTTAAGGAGCTCTAAGTATGGAGAGAAAAACCTTGTTTTTCTAATTGTAATTGTAATCTAATTGTTATATAGAATAGTGCTAAGAACAGGCATGAGAAAATTTTAGGTGACCATGTGGGATTTTACACCAAAAATGACTGTGAAAGAAGGATGAGTTAATTTATTAGCTACTAGTGAAAGCATGTTACTGTACATAGGAGAACCCCTCTGCCTGTCTTCCTTGGTAATTTCACTGTGACACTCTGTACAAATACCACCTTCTATATGGTACATTCCCAGACATGCTCAGTAAGGGTTAGCATCACCTCTCTTACTTCTCCATTAAATTTTCTGCATCAATCATTTGTTTATATACCTGCCTCCCAAGGGAGATAGAAAATCTATCAGGGGAGCTATAATGTCTTACTCATTTCTTGAAGATAATGTGGCAAAGTGAAGGGTCATGGGCGCTGGAGTCAGAACTGGGTTTAGATTCCAATAACCAGGTATCTATAAATCCCAAAATATGTCTGCTGGCGTGGGATATCACTATCTTACTTAAAACCCATTGCGGGCAATGCTTTCAAAAAGGGTTAAAAGACACACTTATTTTTTTTTAAAGTTTTTTTTTTAAGATTTATTCATTTATTTATTTGACAGACAGAAATTACAAGTAGGCAGAGAGGCAGGAAGAGAGAGAGTGGGAAGCAGTCTCCCCGCTGAGCAGAGAGCCAGATGCGGGGCTCGATCCCAGGACCCTGGGATCATGACCTGAGCCGAAGGCAGAGGCTTTAACCCACTGAGCCACCCAGGCGCCCCTAAAAGACACATTTAAATAGGACATTTGACTCACCCAACATAAAGAATAAAATAACCCAAATAATACTTTAAAAATATCTACCAAGTTGCAAAGTGCAAGACTGGAATCACTCAAGGGTTCTGGATCTTTGGGAAAGAGAATAAAGTTGCTCTATGTTCAAAAGCTGTTTTCCTTATCTAGCCTAGGCATTTCAGAAACGTCCCTTTGTATTAGCCATCATTAAACTTCCCATAAGACAATCACATCATGGAAGGTTATGATTTCAAGTGTTCCTAATGGAAAATTCTTTTGCTTTATCACTTTGTAACTATTTATACAGAGGAATATGTATATGTTGTATTGAGGGGATATGAAAAAAAGTAGGGGTAAAATTAAAGATGACCAACTGTGGTTTCTTTTCTGACTTCCATGAGTTATTTCAAAAATCTATAGTGATGATCTAATTACCTGATAATCAAAAGAACTGTAGAGAAAGAAAACATTCCACAACTCTAATTCTACCACTCTCTCCAAGTTACCAGATTTCAAATGAATGTTTGATCAGAACCAATGTTTGTGAAGCCAGTGCCCACTTGTGTCCACCCTAACTACATGTGTCTCTGAACACCATTGGCATATTCTTCTAAGCACTGTAATGTTTCAGCTACATTATGGCTTAAACATTTTAGGCTGATTAAAATATATAACCACCATTTTAAACATTATTTCAGCTGCCTGTAAGTAGCTTTAATGGGCTTCCTAGCTGTTGATCATCTAGACCAGTAGTTTTCAAACTTAAGTGTGCATTAGAACCAAATACAGAATTTATGAAAAATCTGTTCCTGAGCACAGAAATTCAGAATTGGGAGGATTTGAGTGGAACCAAAGCACCAGGGGCAATTTTGATATAGACTGCAGAAACAATGATTCTGCTGTTTCAGAAAGTTCTTCTTCCACCCTTTTGAAGAAAAAGTGAAGTGCTGACTGTGGTCTTCTTTAGAATCTATTTGTACCTTTTATAGAATTTTAGTAAATCATTTTACCAGCACCTGAAAATATATCCTTAGATTTTGCTTAGCTACTTGATAAAAGATGAGTCTTCCATTATTTCATGTTTATCCAATAATATCTGCTTTATTGGTATTTTTGAGATGATGAAACATTCTGGCTCTCTAGCCCAAAATTTTCCATTGTATATACTTTGGCATATTTGAGATTTCAGACGTTAAAGATTACTTCCTGCCAGAATTCTTTGACTTTTGCTATATACAATGAAAATCTCTGCTATAGATGGGCATAGTTTACAATATTTTCTGGACTAATTGGACCAAAGAGATCCTTCTTTCACAGAACACCTTTGATTATTTGGGAAATATCTCTACAACCCAAGTACCCAGGACTTGCTTTTTCCTGAGAGACTTCATATCCTCCCCATAGCCAACACACTATACACCAAAGCAGTTAGAGGAACGTTTTTAAATCTCTTTAGTGGATAGAGCCACTTTCCCCTTGGCATTTGAACTGAAAGAGACAAAAACAGAGTCCCCATTAGACAGCACTCTGACACGTCTTATGCATCTCCCTTACCTCTCCCACCCCATCCTCCAGACTCACAGTATCTTATTAATCACTTCTCTGCCAACAGTACGTGGGCCGCTCAAGCACCACATAGTAATAAGCACAGAACAATGATAAAATATAATATACTTTCTGATATTCCAGTTGATAACCGATTGAGTAAGAAATCAGAGGTTTGAAGCATAAGCCTGGGAAGAAAACAAAGCTGATCCGCAGGTCCAGTCTGAGTTCAGAATACATCTAGTCAACCCACTAATTTTATAGACAGGGAAATTGAAGCTTAGAGAGTTTAAGAGTCTACAAAAAAAGGTTACTCAACTAGCTGATGTGATTGTGAGATGAGTCATAAAGGAAGTAAGGGGGCAGAACTGAAGTCACTAATATTGCAAGATTGAAATACATACAAACTAATTGGTATATTGGTTAAGGAGCATTTGTCATAGCTCAGTTAATGGGTTTTGCCTTTAGTTACAGGTGACTTTCAGTTGTACCTTCTGAGGGGCTTGACTAAGATGGTGGATTCCAAAATGTCTTTAGAAAGCCATTTGCTTACTCTTCCTTAGAATGGGCACTTTCCCAGATGATTTGTTTCATCCATTTTTAGCTTGATTTTTAGTTTCACTGTGAAAGGGGAATAAACTGTTGCCTTAATACAACTGCTAAACTTGTGGAAGAGATAGGAGGAGACCAGAAGAATTCAGGGAAAAGAGGAATCAACAGAGATTGCAAGGTTCATGAGTAGATTCACAGGGAAGCTAGATTTTAGGCCAGGTCCTAAACAGAGAGAGAGGTTTAAAGAAATAGGTCAATTGGGACAGAAAAATATAACTTGAGCAAAGTAATTAGCACTCTCTTCTGATCAGAATTAGGAATAGATGTATTCACTTCTTACTGTTCTTCCTGGTATTTTTCTTTTTCATTATAAGGTTTTACTTTATTTTGTTTTCCCTGGAATAATCTCTTCATTTTTAGACTCTTAAAGGTTTTTTTTTTCCTTTTAAGAAAGTTTTCTTTATAGTTAGAGTCAAGAAATTACTAATAATTCAAACATATCATCAACTGACCTAATAAGAAGTCCAGGTCCACTCCCCAACTGGGTGAGAGTCAAAAGTTCCAAGTACATAAAACAAGGTGACTAAAACACAAAAGATATAAAATGTTGGCCAAGTAAAAACAGTGTAACTAGAAAATACAGGGTAGGCAGTATTTTCAAAACTGATAAGCCATTAAAACCAATCAAAACAAACAAAAACCAGACTATGAGAAGTAACAATGAGGGATAAGAGAATCCTGAAAAATTTTGGAAGTCTGTTGTTGTTTTTTTCCCCAAAACATTTTGGAAAGACAAATATACCATCCAAACATTGTTAATTTTATTGTTGTCTAAATCAAGCTAAAAATGATTAAATTTATTCTAGTCATGGAATCAACAAATCCTAAATGCTAAACTCAGAACCCATTTAGCCAACTTAATAATTTTATAGCGAGGAAAATTTAGGCCTAGGGAGTTGAAGAGTCTATAAAAAGAGTTACTGTGTCAACTAGTCAGTGACACAGTCTGTTCTAGAACCCAGAGTCTAGTCCTTATCCTTAGTCCAGTGTGAATTTAAATACACTGTTCTTATAATCAACAAACACAAATCTTATTTCTCTCAAAAGATATCTATAGACACTCAGAAATTATTTGTATCAGAGTCACTATTTTTAAATTGTGTTAGAAAACAAAATTAACATTGAAATTTGAATCTGGGTCTAACATTTGAAACAGAATATTCACGATCTTTTTTAGCTTTAAGATTCTGCCATAACACATAGAAAGCAGGGAGGGAGAAGAGAGACACACTTGCGTGTCCAAGACCAAATTTTAGCCCCAAATTTCTAGAAGATAATTTTGGTAGAGAAAAAGTCAGGGTTTGGACACTTATCAAATCTGCATAAACTTAGTATAAACAGTTATCACTATGCCAAAAGTTTAAGAAAAATTCCCATCCTCATTTATATAGCTGACTTCATTATCTCAATTTAAGTGTTTTAATTTCTTTGGTGTAAAAATCTTTCCTTTGTAGTATAATTACTCCCTCAGTCTACAACTGTGCTTTTGGCTACAGTCATGTGTGACACAGCCGTTCTTGTTGCTCATGTGGCCCTACCCCCTTGTAGACTTACTACTACTCAACTGAGTATTTTGTGGAGGAGGGCAATATGCCCTTCATGTGCCTTCCCCATTTTCAATGGGGACTTCAGGTCTGTCCCTCACTTTTTTTATGACTAATCTCACAATCACACTGCTTTGGAATGACACACTGGGGGAAAGACAGCACTCACTCCTAATAAAATGTCCCTGAAAAAAAAGTCAGTTTGCCTCTTGTGTCTGACACTATCACCAAATGACCTCATTTCTGTGGAATTGTAATTACAACCTCTAATAGAAGATGAGCAATCCCTTTCCTAGTTCTCTTCTCCATGATAATACCACACAGCATTCTAGTCTGGCAAACCAATGGAAGTCTAAAAATTAAGCTCCCTGATGTTCCAAATTTATTCACTCTGTGCATGCCTATCTCCAAGTTCCTGGATATTTGTGTTGTTTTTGTTGAAGGGCAAAATCATTTTTGAAGGATAAATTGATGCTTCTGAATGTTGACCTTTTAGGCAAAATAACAGGACATAAGAGCAGAAAGATACCTCCATGAGGGTGCCCAAAACAAAACCCTCTTCTCATGGTTAAGGAAAATAAAAAGTTAAGATACTTGGTATGGAGAGAAAAAGAGACTTACTGTACTCACTCAAATGTTTCTATCTCCCCCAGATGAGACACATAATGGTTTTATGTGACCATAATCATACTGAGAGGTTTCCTAAGCATATATTCAATGGCAGAGGTGAGAGTAAGATCTGTCATTCACAAAGTCAATCACAAAGTTGTCTTCAGGACAGTGTTCATTTAATTCACCTGCTACTAAGTGTGCACACGTTGGCTTTGCTTTGTTCCACTATTACCAACATTTACTGAGAACTTGCTGTGGACCAAACATGATCTCGGTTCTGGGCCAAATCAGATCCACAGCAATCTCTTTCCTCTAATAGATGGCACTCACTCAGGACACCAGTCTTCATGCGGTCCCTTTCCCAGACTGAAGACAAGGGGGAAGGGATGTCCTGACCAATGCACATCTCTCCTGGTTGCTTAAGAACTAACTCTGAGCACAGGCACAGGGGAGGTGGGGCAGCAGTGATGACCAGTTTAAACTTGGCTCCATATGTCACAGGCCATAATTGGAAAGCTGGTGGGGTGCCTCTCACACCCACCTTCTCCCTGTCTTAGGCCATGTCTCTAATCTGAACTGACTCACTGGGCAGAGATGGACAAAACCAGCTGTTAGCAATGAGGTCATGTTTTTTAAGAAAAAGTTTCCTTTTATTTCTCTGAGTTTCCTGGCATCCAAATTCCACATGGGAATGAAGTGATTTAGAGCAAGTAGACAAACCTTGGATTCAAGCCTTGACTCTGCCAGTGCTAATTATGTAACTTTGGACTTCGCTGGGCCTTAGATTTTTAATCTATAAAATTAACCATTTGTCTGAATCTTCTTTAAAGTCCTTCTAGACCTAAAATTCTTTGATGCCATTAAAGTTAGCAGATATAGCAAATAAAAATATAGGATGCCAAGGAGAATTTGAACTTCAGTAAACAATGCAAAATTTTTTTAGTATAATCATGTCCCATGTCCTGTATTTCATCTAGCAAGCTTAATTTCATGATTTATCTGCCTCCCCAGGATAAAAGCAAATATTCTAGCAAAAGGGAAATGCCTGTTCTTGGGGAAAGGCTGTCAAATATTCTCACATAGATTTACATCAGGAAACATGGCCTCTACTGTGTGGATTGACATTCCTATTCTAATTAGACAGACTGGCTGTCACTCTGTCCCACCTTGATCAGACACTTTGAAAAGACATCATCAGGGGTACATGCAGGCCCCAGGGTCCCTCTCCTCCCTGCCAACACTCAGCCCAATGGCTACTTTAAAACAAGATTTCCAGGTCCACCGAAAGGCAAATGGGGAGGCTGAGCTGAAGAAGACAAAAGGAAGAACAATGAGGAAAGAGAAGAGTCTGAGATTCACCATCAAATAATCATGAACAGATGATTCTTAAAATGTAGCATAAACTCCAAGTGGGATCAGAAAAGGAGACTGTCAACAAAGATTAAGTCTGGATGGGAGGAAGGAAGGGCCAGGAAGGCTGAACCCATTATCCCAAGAGACCCAAAAAGGCCTGTGGATAAGGCTCTCCAAGTCTTGGCTTGGTTTTCCTTCTATGTTGATTTAATTCTCTGCTAGGTAGGAAATATGAGCGGGACATTCTCATCCAAACCTCACAGAATGCATTCACACAGAAAAACAAGACAACTGGTTACCCCCCAAAAGAGAGAAAAAACTACTGAAAGCAAAAAACAAAACCCAAAAATGGCAGACAAAACTGTCAAGACTCTGTGCTTTGGACTGGAAGTCTAGAACCGCACGCATCAATGCAGGCAGTTTGGTGGGCGTCAGAAGTTTTGATTGGCTGCTCTGCCTCTTTTTTTTTTTTTTTTTTTTAATTAACCAATGGGGGAAAATAGGTCACATATAAGGTCAGCATTTTTTATTCTTTTGAGTATTTTCAAAACATTTTTCTAAATGTCTTGATGGGTTTTGTTTTCTTTAAAGGCAAAGAAGCCAACGTGCTAATGCAAAATCTGAACAAGCTGCAAACACCTGAAGAAAAACTGGATTTTTTATTCAAGAAGTATGCTGAATTGGTAAGATCTTGGATGAGCTCTTTGTGTCAGAGAGGTTCAGGCTCTGGTTGGAGCTGAGAAAAGGCCATTCGTTTTCCGGGGACCTCATGAGGGGCTATAGCTGGTCACCTCACACAAGCCAAAGCGAAAATCCATAAAAGCAGAATTTTTTTTTAAAGGAAAAAGAAAGAGAAAAACTGAGGAAAAACAGCACAACCAAGAAAGAGGATAGCGCTGGAGTCTACTGGAGTCTAGCCTTCAATTATATGTATAATTTGGGGAACAGAAGAGAGAATTAGAGATCATTGAAAATTGCAGATATTTTAAAGTTCTTTTTGGGTTTGTAAGAAAACAGAAATATACTCGACCTAAAGGCAAACTTTCATTCAGTTCTTGTGCCTAGGTATTTTGAGGAGGCCCCCTCAGGAAGGCAGAGGGATGAGTTTTTCCTACCCTCAGCTTGTGACCCCTTTTCATTTGGGCTTGAAAACTCTCTTCATTCAGTCAGTCAGTCATTCAACCATTCATTTTTTTCTCTTTGATCTACATTCTTCTCCCCATCCCCACTGGCAGTGTTTGATATGGGTTGCTTTGTGCCTAGTTCTAGGTCCTCCCCAGGCAGGGTCCCTCTGAATAAGGCCATTGGGAGGCAGGGAAGCCACTCAGAGACATCAGAGAATCCGTGAAGGGCACTGCCTCCCCGCCAGTACTCTTCCAATGGGTCAGTTGGGAAAAAGAGGAGGGTTCAGTGAAGCCAGCCTCTCTGCGAAAGGAGTGCCATTTGAGGTCTGGGCACTACTCCCCAGGGTGTGCAACTCTCCACAGGGATGTGACATCCTCTCACATGACGCTATCCAATGTGCTCCTCCTTCCTTTCAGCTTCCTTTTTTTGTTTTAAGATTTTATTTATTTATTGGTCAGAGAGAGAGAGAGCACAAGCAGGGGAAGGGGCAGAGGGAGAAGCAGGCTCCCCAAAGAGCAGGGAACCCAAGGCAGGGCTTGATGCCAGGACGCTGGGATCATGACCTGAGTCAAAGGCAGACACTTAACAGACTGAGCCAACCCGGCATACCCCTGGTTGTTTTCTTTAAAAAAATATTTTCACTCACTTGTGTCTTTTGGACAAGCAGTGACAGGAGAATGACGCTAAGTCCACAGAACAAAACACTTCCTCTAAGCTGCAGGCTGAAGGCAGATCTACCTTGCAGCTAATGAAGTTTGGTTCAGAGCCTCTCACTGGCATGGGCCCCTCTGAGGCTCTGGATGCAATTCTCTTTTCTCAATATTGGGGTTTTTTTCTGTGTGCTTTGTTTTTATTTTTTTTATTTTTTTGAAGATTTAATTTATTTATTTGACAGACAGAGATCACAAGTAGGCAGAGAGGCAGGCAGAGAGAGAGGGGGAAGCAGGCTCCCTGCTGAGCAGAGAGCCTGATGTGGGGCTTGATCCCAGGACCCTGAGATCATGACCTGAGCCGAAGGCAGAGGCTTTAACCCACTGAGCCACCCAGGCGCCCCTGTGCTTTGTTTTTAAAAGAGAGCCTCCAAAACTGAATGAACTTCAGGCACACAAACCCCTCATCTTCACCCTATTGATGGACTGGAGTTTAACAAGTTACTTGTTTTCTTTCTTTTTCTAACTCCCATCCTGTGGTCATGTTCCTCCCTTTCTTCTGTCACCTTGCCTCATCTTCTTGGGCTGAACAGTCCTGCAATAAGCCCAAAGGGACTCTGGAACCCTGAATCACTGGCTGGTTGTTTAACTATGCCAACACTTTTTAATTGTTTTTTAATCACGTAAACCCCATATCATGATGATATGAAAAATGCTGCAGACACAAGCAAATATATCACTAATCCCATAACCTAAAACACAAACTTTGATTTAACCGTCTTCATTCCCAATTCTGCTATAGAAGAAGATATAATTTTTATAACAATTACTATTATAAGGTAGATACATAATTTGGTATCCAGTTTTGATGACTCATACGACAGACAATTTCCCATGCAGTTTAGAGTCTTTATAATTATATTTTGTAATAGTTACATCATTTTCCATGGAGTGGCCATTATCTCCTGGTTCTCTGATTTGGGGACATTGGATTCCTTCTACTGTTTGCTTTACCAAATCCTGCTGTACTACACATCGTCATGCATTAGATCTGTTCCTTCTCATTGGTTTTATGATCCATGTTCCCAATCCAGAATTGAGATTGCGGAATCAAACTGCATGAATGTCTTTTGGTTTTTTAGGCATTTTTTAAATGGTCATAGTATTTTCCAAAAGAATGGCAAAAATTTATAAAGTGAGTATCAAGGGTCTCAACTTGTTTTTATTGCAGCTTGTTTAACATTAGCTATTAACCATCCATGAGCAGTTTCAATGCCATAAAATAAGTTAGGTTTCAAAAATATTTTTCCCAAAAATAAGGCCCCCATTCTGGGTCCATCCTTGGTCTCTTTGGTACTTTCCCACATCGTTTTCCCTTTACCCCTCCAATTTACCTCCTTTTACCAAAGCCATTCATATTTCTAGTGCCACGCTCCATACTTGACTGGACTGGGCAGCGTTCCAGCCTCATATGGGAAGCCATGGGAGGGGCTGCAGCCCTCAGCAGCACATCAGAGAAGCATCACTTGTCCCATCTGCCTGAGATTTTCTTCCTGAGCCACAGCTGTTCACCCTAGGAACTCCCTCCACCTACTCTCCTTCCCAGTCAGGAGTCACCCGATGGAGGTTATCTTTCCAGAGAGCCGACTCAACTCAAGCCTTACTTACTATACATTGGCATTTATATCATGTCCTATAATAAACTTTAAAATCCAAAAGGTCACTCTAGAAAAAATGAATAGGAGAAAATTGGCCAAAAACCCATTACATTTCCTTTTCAGAAAGGAAAAATTATGAATAATTTCAATCTTTCACTTGGAGACTAAAACCTATTTCATTGCTCACTGATTTGGATATTAATATAAAATGTGTCTGACATGTAAGTGTTAACATAGAATAAATCATCAAATTCAAAGCTGTGAATCAAACTGCCACTCTAGCTCACTCACCCTTCCAGATTCTGAATCCTATAATATCACCAATTATTGTTTTCATTAACAAATAAGGATACATTTATTTTAAAAAATACCACATGACCTGGAAGAAGTAGTTTTTCTAAGTGTCCTCAGTTTTAATGTAGTTACAACAAATCACTAATACTATTCTGATTTAGTAATTGGCATTAATTTATTTTTAACTTAATAATAAAAAAGGGAGAGCAAGAAAAATAGCAGATAAAAATCTAATATGCCTGTCACGATAGTATAGAAGTGCTGTGGTGTCTAATTGCATCATTAAATCACTAAGCCAGGAAGAAATCTGACTGAGTTGACTTGGTTGCAATATGTTCACTTTCATTCATTAAGAAACCATATATCAGGGCACCTGGGTAGCTCAGTGGGTTAAAGCCTCTGCCTTTGGCTCAGGTCATGATTCCAGGGTCCCGGGATCGAGCCCTACATGGGGCTCTCTGCTCAGCGGGGAGCCTGCTTCCTCCTCTCTCTCTGCCTGCCTCTCTGCCTACTTGTGATCTCTGTCTGTCAAATAAATAAATAAAATCTTTAAAAAAATATATATGTATTCACAAGCCTGAAGTATTTGAATAAAATTAGCCACAGGCTTTAAAAAATTTTCAGAAAGTTAAGGGTTTTTATTTAGAGCATTCAAGGTAGACATAGCTAAATGTCAAATATATGTAATTTTGCAGTAAAACTAGAACATTACCTGGTTGATAAGCAAGTGAAGTCATCTCTTCCAACTTACGAAACCCGTGTAGGGTATCCTCTTCCTGGTGCTCAGGTAAATCCATATGGATGTTACAATTGTAGGGGGTGCTATTGGCATCCAGTAGGCTGGGGACAAGGATGTGGCTGAAGAGCCTACAATGCCCAAGATAGCCCCCCACAACAAGAAATTATGTGGCCCAAAGTCTAAATCATAATGGCAATAACAATATGTAAATTTCAGAAAGAGATAATAGGTCATTCAAAATCCAAATATACTCTCTCTCTAAAAAAAATTTTTAATTAAAAAAATTGAAAAACAAAAGAGGGGAGGCGCCTAGGTGACTCAGTGGGTCAAGCATCCAACTCTTGATCTCTGCTCAGGTCATGATCTCAGGGTCATGAGATGGAACTGTGCCTGGGCCTCTGTGCCCAATGGGGAGTCTGCCTGAAATTCTCTCTCTCCCTCTTCCTCTGCCTGTTCCCCCACTTTTTCTCTCTAAAAAAAAAGAAAAAAGAAAAAAATCCAAATATAAGCACAAATATAACTATGGTCCAAAATGAAAAAACTCATCCTTCCTGTTAACAGGAGGTTAGCACGAGAAGCATATAATAAAATATCAATGATTGTCCAATTGAATTTCAAGAAGGAAATCAATTTCAATCAATGTTTATAACAATATGGGTTCAATTTTTCCTGATGCTATTCTCACTAATAAATAAAAATTGCCCATAAATGTGATCATAGAATACCATGTATGAATACCCCCAGCTTACTCCAGCAATGATCACTGTGTGGCAGGAGGAAGGGAGAAAGATAAGATTTGAACTGAAGAGAATGTGACAGTCTTGTTCGGCTAGTTCAGAAAGAACAAATACTTTTTTAAGACATGGAAACTGAGGCACACATGAGTGTTCATATCATGCGTGTCATCACTTGCATCAGGCTCTTTAGGGCACAAGGAACGCCTGGGGTCCAAAAGCCCCAATAGTCTCTCAAGGGCTTTTCCTCCCCTTGAGCCAATAAGGTCATAATCAGGACAAACACCCTCCTGGATTAAGCATCATTTGGGCACTCAGGAAACTGAGTCCAGCAAAGGAAAGGCTCTGGACGAAGAGCTGTCTTTGCAGACAGCCTCACTGACTGTCCACCTGAGATCAACATGCTTGGAGTGTGCTGTCTCTGGTGGCTTCTGTAGATTGATTCCCAAACTGCCCGCACTGGAACTAGAATTCCATTCTACATTGCCAAATTCAGCAGACGAAAATACAGGACACCCAGTTACATTTGTGTTTCAGATAAATAATTTTTTTCACTAAAAGTGTCCAATGCAATACTTTTGATGCACTTTTACTAAAATTTAATTTCTTAATTATTTGAAATTCAAATTTAACTGGATGTCGCACATTTTATCTTGCAACTCTATCCCAGAAGTATAGCACCCCAAGATGGAACATTCCATGGCACGTGGGCTTCATTTTCCATGCCATCCCTAATACTTTGTGGTAGCTGCTGGAGCAGTATGAGAAGAGACCCCAGCTATGGTTGACAAAAGCACGCATGTCATGATTTGTTGGTCATAAGCATGGACGGTGGAGGTAGGGTGGTCAGAGGGCAGGGCATGTTAAGAATACTTGCCATTCATGCTGTTGAACTGTGCGGCTTCTACTTCTGAAGTTCTGGGGGGAAATTGCCGATGCTGGGTAGTTGAGAGGTCCTTTCTCTTCTCCCCCTGTTTCACAAACCACAGATTTCATCTTCCATTTTACCAGGAAGCTGTTTTATGCTTTCCTATTAAAAAAAAAAAAAAGTTGCTCTAAGTTTGTTTTGAGAAAGAATTGTGAGACCAAATATACACCAAGCAGACACACTGTCGACCATCGCACCAACGCAAAGCATTATCATGAATTCTGAGAGCCTACGGATTCCAAGATGTGCCCTTCCCTATTGACCAGTGTCACTGGAGAGACTCAAGAGAAAGGAAATGATTTCTAGACCACCAAAAAGAAGATCAGAGTAAGAAGGGATTGTTATAATGATAAGGGAAAAGCTATAAATGATATGTTCTAAAGGCCATATCTAGAAGTATCGCAAAGTCCCATTTATGAGGTTCATTTGATTGCAGAGGGTTGGCCACGATAACAAAAAAAAAATGTTTCCAACCACCACAGAGTGGTCTTTAGGTATTTCCTCTTTTGCTGCTTTTCTGTCAACTCAAAAGCAATTCCTGCCATTTTCTTTTATGTTTGCACCCCTTGTGTCTAGCTGGATGAACACCGCACTGAGCAAAAGAAGTTAAAGCTCTTACAAAAGAAACAGGTACAAATCCAAAAGGAAAAGGACCAGTTACAAAGCGAGCACAGCAGAGCTATCCTTGCAAGAAGCAAACTGGAGAGTCTATGCCGGGAGTTGCAGAGACACAACAAGACACTGAAGGTATGTATCACCACTGCTCTGAATAACACACTTTTTGGCATGCTGCATAGACACAGGCTTCTCCCACTCGTGGAAAGAGCATGAGTTTCTGACCTTCAATAAGTTATTTTAACTCCCCAAGACTGTTTTCTCATCCCTAAAATGGGGATTATATTATATTACTGTGTGGCCAGGGAAAAATTAAATGAGGTCATATACATAGGGTGCTCTGTAGTACCTGACCCAGAGCAGGCTCCCAATAAAATGTGTGCCATCCCCCTTGCTTTTTTATTACTTCAAGTTTGTTTTGTTATTTAAGGTAAGACTCAGCTCTACTGTTTAAAACACAAATTTGTAAAAATAGAGCAGTTTTTGTATTATAATGAAATCTGCAGGACACGAGAAAAAGGGACACAAAGCTAACTGACATTAGACAGCAAGATTGAGAGGCAAAAAGTCAATAGTCAGCTGAAAAAGAAGCTACTTGGAAAACCACTGAAGCTCTTCAGACTTAATTATTCAATCTAAAGATAATGGACTGATCACTTCATTCAGTCTGCATGGATTTCATTAATTACAGCATAAGCCTGTAGCAGTGTGCCTAATTTGATTACACATAGACACTAGCTCTGTTCAATGAAGCAAGAATCAGGGCTCTCCAAGATAATACTGCAGGCGTCCACAATCCCCTTTCCAGTTGAAGATCTTAAAGGTTTTGACAAACAATAATTAATTAGACACCAACATTTCCATGAGATAGTTATTATTACATGTGTTTAAAAGGAGATCCTTTAAGAAGCGAGAGATTAAGATCACTGCTGAGTCTGCACAGGGTTGGGAAGAAAACTAGAAGAGAATCATGGCTCTTCATATTCCAGATTGGTTTCTGATATCTGGGAAATGGAAGGCCAGCCTGATGAACTACAACTCTTAGATCACAAGTTGTAGGAAAAGGGCTTCTGGCATCTATTCAGTCGTTGCTCTGGGGATAGTCAGTAGTCAGAAATGCAGGTTAAATGGGGGCCTGGGAATGAGAGCATTATTCTGTACTTGAGATACATATTCAAGTATATATTACTGTGTGTTTACATAAGTAGTGTTATATTGTAAGGAGAAAAAAGGAGAAAAAAATTAAATCAGACAGAGTAGAAAGGTTATCAACAAGGATATTTGAAGAATGGGATGGGGCGCCTAGGTGGATCCATTGGTTAACTCTTGACTTTGACTCAGGTGGTCACGAGATCCAGCCCCATGTTGAGCTACAGGCTGGACGGGGAGCCTACTTAAGATTTTCTCTCTCCTGCTGCCCCTCCCCCTTCTAAAAGTAATTAAATAATTACTTAATTAAAAAATGGGATCATGAGGCTTGGGCTCTTTGAGTAGCATTCAAAGACAGAATGATGGAAGTGATAAGAGACCCAATACGTATAGCCACACACCCTCACTAATGGCCTCCAGTTACTGGCAATGAAATTGAGTATCATTATTACACTAGAACATGTGCTAAGTGCCTTACATATGTTGTTTTATTTGATCTTCACAACAACCTTACAAGGGTTAATATTAATAACTCCATCTTGCCAACTGAGACTTGGCAATCAAAATCAGTTGTCCAAGGTCATGCATATATTAAGTATCAAAATCAGGCTTCAAATTCAAAATATTTTCCAAGTTCCTTCCTCAGTTTTTCTTTGACCCATGGATTATTTAGAAGTGTTGCTTAATTTTTATGGCCCATCATATATGATCTATCAGTGAACATACTATACACACTTGGAAAGAAGGTATGTTCTTCAAATGTCAGGTATAATTTTGCATAAACAACAATTAGCCTTAGGTCATTTAGGTTTTTATTGAATTTTTGTCCAGTTGTTCTATCAATTACTGAGGAAATCTCCTAATATAATTAAAAATCTCCTAGTATAATTGGGAAACTGTCTACTTCTCCTTTTAATTATGTAACTGTTTGCTTCATGTATTTTGAAGTATTAATTTGACATTTGTGATTGTTATGTCTCCTTGATAAATTGTTTAATCACTGTGAAATGTCCTTCAGTAATGATCTTTATCTTGATGTCTACATTAACTGATATCAGTAAAGCCCCTCCAGTTTTCTTACTCTTATTGTTTGCATGATATATCTCCTTCCATCCTTATTTCCAAACCTGGCCTTTATATATAAGGTGAACCTCTTATAGACAGTATATAGTTAGATCTTGTTTATTTTCATTCTTATGATATCTGTTAGAGTACTAGTCCATTAACATACAGTGTAATTATTAGTGTGGTTAGATAGGCTTCTACTATTTTATTATTTATTCACTATTTGCCCTCTCTGTTTTCTGGTCCTCTATTTTTTTCCCATCTTCCTTTGGATTATTTGAATATTTAAAAAATTCCATATTAATTTATCTCTTGGATTTCTAATTATACTTCTTTGTATTTTCAGTGGTTGGTCTGTGATTACTTAAACATTTGTAACTTCCCAGTCTAGCTAGAGGTAATATTGTCTCACTTTATATAATGTGTAGAAACACTGCAACCTAAATAGGTCCATTTACTGACCCCCCCCCTTCAAACTATTATTGTTATATGCTATATGTTATATGTTATATTGTTATATGTTATATGCTATATGTTATATGTTATATTGTTATATGCATTACATTTGCATATGTTTATAAAGGGATCATGACCTGAGCCACCCAGGCACCCCTGTTAGAACTTTTGCTATTGTCCCACAAGTCCTTCAGTCTCTTGTATGTTCTTCACCAATCTTCTTTCTTCTATCTTCAGATTAGGTCATTTATATTGGTCTACCATGACATTCACTGATTCTTTTCTCTGTCATCTCCATTCTCCTCTAAGTCCACCCAGTGATCTGAAAATTTCATATTTTACTGCTTTAACTCCAAAATTTCTATTTGGTTCTTTCTTACAGATTTTTTTTCCTCTCTTGAGATTTCCAATCTTTTCATTCATTAAGATAATATTTTCCTTTAAAGTCATTAAGCATACTTATAATACCTGTTTTTAAATTCTCATTTGCTAATTTCACATCTGGGTCATTATGAAATAGACTTCCTCTGATTATCTTTCCTTATGAGAATGGGTCACATTTTCTGAACTCTTCATACATCTAGTCACTGTAGGCTGTATCCTGGATGTTGCAGCTATTATGTTGTGGAGCACATAGATTCTACTATACTCCCTGAGAATGTTGTTGTCGTTCTTTTTAAGCGGGCATTTAACTTGATTAGAGTCAAATTACAAATTCCCTCTCTTGGGCAGCAGTTCAAACTCAGTCCATTTCTTTTTTTCTTATTAGGCTGCTTTGAGTCTGCCTTGCACATGTGTGTTTCAGGGTCAGCCAAAGATTTGAGCAGAATTTATTCACAGAATTTAGGGTTCTTTTTCTTTTTCTCTCTCTCTCTCTCACTCTCTTTTTTGGGACTCTCCTATCATCTTCTAGGAGCTATAGCTGCCCAGAGTGCTTCATTCTTCACATCAGAGAAATGGTAGGTAGGTTTTCTATGAGAGTTTTACCCATCCCATGCAGATGCTAATTTCAGTCTGCATTCAAGCTACAATCTAGAAAAAGAGAGAGAGAGAGAAACTTAGAGTATACCATTCTTTTTTTATAGGTGTCAGCTTCCCTCTAGCTTTTGCCTGACTCTATCTTTAGTTCTCCAGTGTTTTTAAATAGTTGTTTCTTGCATTTTGTCCACACTTTATACTTATTATCCATAGAAGGGTCAAAGCAGTATGAGCTTCCTTGGCCATACTAGTAAAACAACCTAAGTATATCTGCATCTAAAATCCATGTGTTAGGAACTTGGGAAGATAAAGAAAAAGAATGCATGCCAGACTTTTACACACACACACACACACACAAATAGTTACTATTACTATTCTTCATTAAAATTGATTCTTCAGTAAGTAAAAAAAAAAAAAAACACACAAAAGCTCACAATTTAGGATCATGTAAAAAAAGACAAATGAAGTTCTGAGACATGGGTTTATTTCAAAAAAATACTCATATATTTGAAGCAATAAATGTGAACTTCGAACTATACTGAAAAAGAACTGGCTAGTTAGAGATGGGTAAGTGTTTTGGGGAATATGATTTAAGTAAATAAGTAGGATTTGTTATCAGAGTATCACAGAATTTTAACATGGAAAGGACTATAAGACTCACCTAGTCCATGTTACTCGTGTCTGTATGTAAATTAACAATTTATTGATTCACTGAATAAGCATTTACTGGATATCTATGAATGGTGTGCCAGGCAGAGCACCAGTTCTAAGATGCACAGTGCTACTTGCACAGTCTGTTTTCTTAGTAATTTCAGATTTTGCCCTTCAATCATATTTGCATTATTAATTTCCATTTTGAATAATGTGCTTGATAAGGAAATTTTTTTCTCTGACATCATCCAAATGATTATAAATTCTTTCCCAAAAGAGCCAAATTTTATAAGATTTCACTAGATTTTTTTCTCCCAATGAGAAACAGTGTACTGCGAAATGCAAAATGCTAGTTTGTGGGTGAGGATTCAGCACTATAATGGTTTGACCTGTGTTTAAACCATCTTAACACCCACACCTTCTTTCTGTAGCCAGTTGCCAGTGACAAGCTCAAACTTGCTGATTATCCTGGGGTGTTTCTTTCATTTACTCATTCATTCATGGATGCAATAGTTATAAATGCAAATGGCATTCAGATCATGGTCTATAGTTCTACAGCTAGGAACCTGTTGACTTCTAAGCTAAGCTAAATCAGTAAGGAGACAATTACTATCATATAATATTCAATGACTCTTAGCAAATGGCTATAATCATGCTTAGTGAAATATATATAGTGAGTGTTGGCATACAAAGATCAGGGAAATAACATCTCAGTTAATACCTTCAGATTAGAAAGTGTGGATATTTCCTATAATACCCCTAAAAAATGTTTTTGTGACTTAATTATGATTCAGATATCAGGAGATTTATTGGAGTAGGAGAATATGTTAATACTGTAGAGGAAAGGGGATACCTAATGATAAGTTAATGTATTTTCAGAGCATAATTCTTAGCATCAGTTTTTATTTTGATCACATTATTCTACTATCATAATAAGGATTTGCACAATTACTTCTATTTAAATCACTTATTTCTTTTTTAAAATTCTGTTACATAATTTGATCACAGAAGGCAACTAAATGCAGTATAATTTTACTTGCCAACCATGAAGCAAGCTTTCATAATGACAATTAGTCAGAACTGAAAGGCATCCTAAAATGCCTATATCATTTTTCAGCAGTGTCTCTATCTTTGGTATGATATAGCAAGATTAAACCCTTTGATTCTAAAAGAATGAGAGGAATCATCACAAAGCAAATAATTCTCAATATAGATATGGGGAAAATTTGGGCACATTGTTGGTAGTTAGCAATGAAGGGAGGGTTTTGATTTAGGAGAAAAGAGAACAGAAATGATATAAAAGTTAATTTCCAATTCTTGAAGAGGGGGAAATTAGATGTTCCATTTGAGAGTTAAAGAAAATTTGGAACTTAAAATTGCTTTCAGATTCAAAATCTATATTGAACATTTCAATTACCCTATGTGACACATGGCCTGATTGTTCTTTCAGAAATAAAATATCCAGCAAATTTTCTAAGGTTTCTTTTTATATTCCTGAATTGCTAAAATTGATCTATAGCTATTTAGCTAAATTTGTTTTCTTTTCAAGCTTGCTGATGGAAGTTTTTCTTACTAAGAAAAAGTTTAATATTGTGATCACTTGTATTTACAAAACTTGGATAATACAATTATGTGTTTAACATGCGATAGTTTTTTTTTTTAATAAAGGAATATAAGATCTATTATTCTTCTTTCTATACCAAACCAAGGTAACACAGGATCTGTCTCAAGAATCAGTAAAGCTGAGTGGCCTTTTTTCCAGGCCACAGCCAAGAGATCAAAACCCACCTACTGCATGTTTGATAGAAATTGGTACAGTATAGGCACTCAGCACTCAATGGGAGACCCATCATCTTTAAAACAAGCCTATTCATCACTAACTATCAATTTCAAGACCCTCATTGCACCTTCTCTGGGCAACTGTGTATTTACAACTGAAACTTATCCTCATACATTTATTTTGGGCCTGAGCAAGTTTAGCTCCAGAGAACTGAGAAAAAATGTCCTGCTTAATCCTCCACACTGATCTCCTTTCACTTATCTAACCCTGAGTTCTATAAACCTGGACACACATAAGCCAGCATAACAAGAGACTTTGCTTTTTATCCACAGGAGGAAACCCTTCAGAGGGCACGAGAGGAAGAAGAGAAAAGGAAGGAGATCACAAGTCATTTCCAAACCACTCTGACGGATATCCAGGCCCAGATTGAACAGCAGAGTGAGAGAAATATGAAGCTGTGTCAGGAGAACACAGAGCTTGCAGAGAAACTGAAAAGCATCATTGATCAGTATGAGCTCAGAGAGGAGGTGAGAACCACATCAAACAACTTAGGGGCACTATATATAGATCCAGATCTGGGCTGTAAAGGTGGGGGACTTGGTTAATAAGAAAGTTATGGCCAGCCCTCTCAATTGGCTAATATTTAGGATTGGATTTCTTTTACTAGCCAAAATAAAAACAGGTGGTATTGCAAAATACCTGGCTGAAAGCCATATGGGATTTCTCTAAAACTGGAATCACTGCAAAGCAAAGGCAATAAATAGGAAGTAGTAGGCCACGAGCACAGTTACCTTTGAAAATAGTATTTCTCAGCTTTTTAAAAACACTTTCTACAGAGCCAGGAAATATCTCACAGACTCCTTCTTAAGAATCATCATGTCATCTAAATGTCATCTACACAGTGTGTGTTCTATACGCCCCACAAACCAATAGTAGGATTAATAATATAATAATTATAATATTAATGGTATTATTTCTTCAGCACTGAGTTTGTGCTAGGAAAGTTGTTGAGTACTATACTTTACATACAATATGTCATTTCATTGTTTCAACAATCTGATGCATTAGATAATACCTATCCACATTATATGGGTGGGAAGCAGAGATTGAGATTAAATCACTTACCCATAGTCACAAAAGCCAAAAGAGTTTTCTTCTCAGAATTTTACATTAGGGAGACTATGAGGATATTTTATTATTCCAAAATTGTATCTTAATATTTAATATATTTTTAAGACTCCAGAAGCCTTCTCAGGGTTTTTATATATCATATTATTTACCCCATCCCACCCAAATTTTAAAAGTCTGCCTTAAATGTCACAGAACATAATCAGAGTAGCTCTGTTGACAACATACTAAGATTTTATCAAGAGAAAAACTGAGCCAATAGCACATGGAAACAACAGTTAGGTAAATCAAGAAATCCCTCACAGTAAGCCAAAATGCCATGCTACCATTTTACCTTGTCACCAAGATCATTCCTACTCCAGAGTGGAGGTTCAGGCAAAAGCAAAAGGGAAGAAGCTTTAAAAAAAAAAAAAAATTTTTTTTTTTTCCATACTCCTCAGAGAGATTCCCAGATAAGAATGGCCTGGTAGACCAGTTGTACATTCTTGAGACTGGTTCTAGATAAGCCCCAAGGCTAGAATTCCATAGGTCCTCTTGTCAGTGGGACCTCCTAATGACCAAGAAATTTGCACTGAAGTAGAATTTGAAGCTTCTCTTCACTAAGCTAGGTGAAAGGTCAAAAGATGTATGGATACATCATGGATGATGTATCAATTCATCCATGACCCTTGGCTTTTGTCTTGCTCACCAGAGCAACAGAGTTGAAGTGGGGAGGGGTTCCCCCTCAGTCCCAGACCCTGGGCCACAGACTGGTCCCCCAGAGCTGCCTCACAACCCTTGAGACAAGAATGTGGAAGAGAATTCACTATGATAAATTATATAAATATGACTAAAACCAGTTTTAGAAATTGCCAAAATACTGAGTGATGGTGCTGTAGCTCTTGCAATATACATCAGTCTGCCCTCTAGCATAATAAGCAGCATCATACTTAGTAGTTGCTATATTTAGACAAAGTTGGGAGCTTCTGGAGCTAACATTACTGAACTCTGCACCTCGACCTTTTGTAGCCACTACTTTGCATAGCACTAAATGCAGGGGGTTTTACTAATTTACGATTTTATACAAAGCCATAAGTGATGCCAGTGCATTTATTCACCCCACCTCCCTTTTCTTTAAATCTCAAAACCTGTAAAACATGTGTGTTGATATTACTTTTTTATCTTACATTTCTCAGCACCAATAATAAGTCAAGCTTGATATGTGCCATTTCTTTTCTCTTAGCATCTGGACAAAATATTTAAACACAGAGAACTGCAGCAGAAGCTGGTGGATGCAAAACTGGAACAGGCCCAAGAAATGATGAAGGAAGCCGAGGAGCGACACAAACGCGAGAAGGAATATGTACTTATCAGTGTGCTTGTCTGGTGTACTTGGGGGTCAGAGAACTTCTGAGAAAGTTGTTTTTGACCACAGTCACAGAGCACTAGACTGATGGAGGGAGCTGAGCTTCCCTAGAGAACTACATTGGTCAGCCCACAGAAGGCACGGTACCTACACGGTTTTTGACATAAAATCATCGTGCATCCATTCAACAGGGCTTTTTCAAGCACCTGTCTTATACTAAGCATCATCCTAGGTGCTGGGGGATAGCAGTGAGCAAGACCGAGAAGGCCATATCCCAGCACGGAGACTAGAATCTAACTAAGACAGAACAGGCAATAAGCAAGCAAAAATGAAGGAAAATTTCAGATAATAATTGGTGCTATTAGGGAAATGGGGAACTGAAAAGGGGCAGAAGGAGGGAGCTACTCTAGATGGGGTGACCAGTGGTCAAGTTGTATAGCTTTTTAAGCTTGAAAAGTAGTTTGGATTTTACCCTAAACATACTGAGAAAGTCTAGGTAGTTTTAGCTAAGGAAATGACATGATCTGCCTTGCATCTGTTAACAGATGACCTTGGCTTCTGGGTGGAAAATGAATTGAAGAGGGACAAGGAGCTTACTCCAGCAATATGGAAGAAGCCTGATGGCGGCTTGTGTTGGGGACATGGCAACGTCCAGTTGGAGAGCTGGACATGGATAGAAGTTTTCAGTGCAAAACCAACAGTCAGTGCTCTGAACTGAAGATGGTGACAGTGAGGAAAGGGAACAGTCAGGGATGGCTTCTGAGGTTGGGGTTTAAGAAACTGAGTGGTGGCTTTTAATGACATCTCACTAATTCCAAAGATTCTGAAAACAGCTGTAGGGCCATTCTGCAGATGCAAGAACTGAGGCTCGTAGAAGATATGTGACTTGTTTAAGGTCACAGACTGCTAAGTGATCAAGATGTGTTGGTCACAATTCCAACACATCACATCTCCAGTGTGTCTGTCTCCAAAACCCAAGCTCTGTGATTGTACATCACACTCAGAAGTGTGTTTCAGAGGCATGCATCGAAGTGTGTGTCTGTCGCTGGGGAGAGAGATTTAAAATGCAATCAGTGGACCAGTCATTCAAATTTGGCTATTTAGCAACTGATTACAAACTCTGCGATTACCTAAAACCAGACTAGAATCACTTTAATTTGTTAGAAGAGTTATTTAATCATAACTTCTGTTTCCAAACATAGCAACAAAGGACGAATTTTAGAGAACATAACCTGATGAACACTGGATAATCTCAAATCAGAAGTCCATGGGCTCTTAATAAAAAAGGTTAAGTTGGGGCACCTGGGTGGTTCAGTCAGTTAAGTGTCTACCTTCAGTTCAGGTCATGATCCCAGCGTCGTGGGATCAGGTCCCACATCACACTCTCTGCTCAGCAGCGAGTCTGCTTCTCTCTCTCCCTCTGTGATCCCTCTTGTTCTCACTCTCTCTCAAATAAATAAAACCTTTAAAAAAAGTATGTTGTTAAATCCACCTGCAACTGGCTGTCAAAATAAGAAATAAAGCATCTAATTATTAGTCAGAATCCAAGAAAATTGATATGCCACCATTGGCACAATTAATCTCTTAGGCAAACTATGCTCCCTTCAGGATAGCAGTACCTCTGATATATAACATAAGACCTGACAGAAGAATAACGAGGCAGAGCTTCATTTGAAAGAGACTAGGGGAAGTTTTGAGGTGACCCAGCCTTAGTGAGAAACTAGCATGCTACCCTCTTTTCCTACCCTCATTTAGCAAAGCAGCAGATTTGAGGCCAAAAAAAGTAGCCCCCTCAGTTCTTCAGGTTCCAGCTGTGATGCTGCTTATTGAAAGCGGTGAAATATCAAGTCAGAGCTGGAGGGTTCTTTCATCCCAAGGGGAACAGGCAGCCACCTTCTTCCCTCTTGGTCAGGGAACCACCAGTCACCACTGGGCTCCTCAGCCTGCTCAGTGAAGCAGGGGATCAGATGGCCAGAGAGGAGCCTACAGGTCTTGGACTCCACATCTGCCCCAGCCCTCCATGGGATGGGTTGATTGCACTCCTATAACAATTAACCTTCATAGCTCGCTGAGAGGCATAGAGGAACAGATAGAATCCATTTTACAAATGGAGAGGTTGAGCCCAGAGAAAAAGACAAACTTGAATACTAAAAAAGATGCTTCCAAGTTTTTTAAAATGATGACTTTATTGTTTTTTGTTCTGATTGCAAAAAGTGGACATTTTTAAAAATAGGAGCAAAGAAAAAGAAAAAAAATAAATCAGCCTGTCTTCATATATACTAGAAACTTCATAAGCTGATGGCCACCTAATTGACTAGCCAGATTAATCCATGATGTCCATCATTCTCTCTGTAAACACACTAAAGATGCCCACAGCATGTTGAATCCTGTGCCTAGACAGCCACTTGAGTGTCTATACATGGGTTCCCAAGTTAAGTAAGATGGCAGTGACCAAGAATCAGCTCTTTGCTCCCAAACCTTTTCTTTCAGTTATTCTTGCTTTTGTAATATGAAAACCAACAGAACGACAAAGAAACTGATGAAATGTAAGTGTGAAAAGAAGGAGTTGTTTTATGAAAACTATGCTTAAGGCTTTGAAAGACGAAATGTAGACAAATAGCACAAAACATGTTATTTTTGGAGTGGGAGTAGCTATAAAAGACTGGGAGAAAGCTCTACAACTCCAGAGAATTACCCAAGCAAGCTTCTTCACAATACCTTTAGGTCTGTAGGTTCTAGTACTATTGTTTTAAAAAGTAAAAAAAAAAAAAAAAAATTATAAATTGTATGTGGCACATTATGGACATAATTTTTATAAAAACAAAACAAACAACAAAAAGCTTCTCTGAATTCCAATCAGAAGACCCATACCCAAAACAAAGACCGCAGCCCTCTATCAAAACCAATAAATAGGCATCTTAAGTTGAAATAACATGTTTTTTTTATTTTTATAAAAATAGGTTTCTTTCTTTCTTTCTTTCTTTTTTCTTTCTTTCTTTCTTACTTTCTTTGTTTCTTTCTTTCTTTCCTTATTGGAGTGAGAGAGCACAAGTGGGAGGAGGGCCAGAGGGAGAAGGAAGAACCGTACTCCCACTGAGTGCAGAGCCCAACGCAGGGCTCCATCTTACAACCCTGAAATCCTGACCTGAGCCAAAATCAAAAGTCAGGTACTTAACTGACTAAGCCGTCCAGGCACCCCAAAAATAACATGTCTTACATATGTGTGTGTGATTTTTATACCTAGAACAACATTTTCAATTCAACCCATCAGCTCCCAATTCAGACTATCTTTGATATGAGGGCCTTGGTTGTATTTGAAAGGCTGCCTCCTGGAAGAGGGATAAGACTTACTTAGTAAATCTTCTATAAGATTTGGCATAATAGGTCAAAATTCTAACCCAGTGTTTCTCAAAATGTAATCCATGGAACACCAACATCCAAACAGTCTTGGGGATTTGCTCTCACTGTAGACTGTAATCACACCCTGTACTTCCCAGTTGACATTGTTTGAGAGGGATCTGCTTTTTATCATGCTCCTTAGCAGATTCTGATGCATGCAGTGGTAGAAAACCATGGTCTAGGAGGACAATTTGAGTTTACTATAAAGAAACAGCTGCTCACCACAATGATCCAGGTGTTCTGGAAATGTTCAAGCAGAGGCTGGATGATGGTTGAACAGGATTGTGAGAGGAGGTTCCAGAATTTGGTGGGAGGTTAAATTTTGTGTGATTCGTGCTTGAGTTGTAGGTTATTTTTCTCTTTTTTATCCATTAGAACCACAGATTTTCAGTGGACAATCCAACTGTTTAGCTGCTTTCTTAGCTTTCCTAGATACTTTGCAAAGTTGCCAAAAAATTACTTAAGAGGGTTAGTTAGCAAGTCATTAAGTTTTAGACGCAAATTATCACCACATGGTGATGTAAAGGGTAATTTGACAGTCTTTCCATGCATTCTCTCTCCTCACAGTTGCTGAACCAGGCAGCAGAGTGGAAACTTCAGGCCAAAGTGCTGAAGGAACAAGAGACAGTCCTACAGGCTCAGGTAACGTGGGGACAACAATGCATGGGGTGTGAAGCAAAGCTAGTCTATACCAGGCCTTATGTGTAGCAGGGCCGGGAGGTACAGGAGTTAGAAATGAACCCTAACTTCATATTTATTATTTTAAAATAAAAAGGAAAGAACAATATTATCTCTAAGAAAAATAAACGCTCCACACAACATCCAGTCAGATGGTTTGCTGACACACAAGTGAGGGCCCTGAGATGGCCAATCAGAATGAGCTGGTGTTCAGGTTCCTGCCTACCTGTTCATAAAACATCCTCTCTCTCTCCTCCCTGTTACCCTACTAAAGCAAGAATAAAATGTAAACTGATCAAATGTACCATCTAGAATATCCTTGCTTGTTAGATATGATTTATAACAAAAGGAAATTAGAAAAATAAAGTCAGCACCAAAGTTTTGTGCCATCAGAAGTTGGACTTGTCAGTGGCTAATGACTACAAACAACAGACAAGTAGGGAGCAATTTTGAATTGGCTTTGTGATGTCATGTGTGTGTTCTGAGGAGACTGCAAGAATTCCTATTTCAGACTCAAGAATAAAGCCTCAGGCAACAGATGACTCTATCCATCTTTTCCATGCCCCCGGGGCTCTGCCCTTCTGGCAAATGTTCCCTGTCGCGTTCCAGATGAGGCATCCCAGGGCTGAGCTATAGAGTGGTGCTAGCTCCCCCTCTGGGAGTCCCAGTGCTACAAGGACTATAAGTCCCAGAGAGCAAATAAATCCACAATACGTGAGGAAATCACAAGCCTTCCAAGCTGGGCAGCATTAATTTCAAATTTGCGTAATTCACTTGTAAATGTTTATGTGCAGACTGCTATATCCTTATTCACTAAAAAAAAACAAAACCAAAAAACTTGTTCTTGCCTGAATGAACAAGTTCAATGGATACTTGTTCATTTTTAAAGAGGCAGATAAGAGGGGACCTGCATGGCTCAGTGGGTTAAAGCGTCTGTCTTCAGCTCAGGTCATGATCCCAGGATCCTGGGATCGAGCCCCACATTGGGCTCTTTGCTCAGTGGAGAGCCTGCTTCCCCCCCACCTCTCTGCCTGCCTCTCTGCCTGCCTCTCTGCCTACTTGTTATCTCTGTCTGCCAAATAAATAAATAAAATCTTTAAAAAAAGGCAAATAAAAATAAGAGAAAAAAATCACAAATCTTATCACTGCAGATAAAAACACAGATAGCATTTTCATATCTAAACTTCCTAAAGCAGACTTTTCCAATGTGTGAACCGAATGCAACAATAGTTTTTTTCCCTCAGTAATATAAAATAACCCATCAAAATCGTTTTTAAATACTGATTACATAGGAATTTGAAGCACGTTTCCTACAATCAAAAAAATCAAAGGATCCAGAGTTAAAAGACTCAACTCTAGAGTTACAACTCAAGCTCATCCTTTAGGTTAGTACAGAGCCACCACATCATGGTTGTGGGGTGAGTGGTAAGCAGTGGTCATTCTAACCAGAGGTGGGCAGGAGGAGAGGAGGCATGACCTCACAGTCTTGGAGACAGTCCAGAGAATCAGGGCAGGGCTCCTGGCCCTGTCTCTGCCCCATTCACAACACAGAGCCTTGAGGGGTACAACAGATGATATTTGAAGCTCTTCATTGTTCGTGACAAGCAATCTCTACTCTTCTATACTAAATGGTGATAATGAACCTGAGAAGGGTAGGTTAATACCACTAGACCCTGGGCTAGAGTCATGTTTTCAGCTGGCATCAGAATCTAGGCGTTTAAAGACCTGTAGAATAAAACATAAAGATGTGATCCAATATCCCACTAATACCCCCTCAAATTCGAAAAAACTTCTACCAGGGGTTTTAGATGTGCCCATGTTCCTCGCTTGTCCCTCAGTACTGGACTGAGTGACTGAGTCCAGGGACCAAGATCAGAGTCCTGGCTCTTCTGCTCAGAATTGTCTGACCTTGTGCAGTTCATCTGAACCTCTCTACACCTAAATTTCTTTGTCTATAAAACAAGAATACTGTAATACATTAGTGATCCCAAGCTGGAGTTCTCTGACCTCTGGGAGCCTCATCAATTTTCAGTATTTCCAAAACATAACAGCATACAAGGCATCAGCTACTATCTAACATATAGTTGTTTTTGACATTCTATCAGCACTCCCTCAGCAGCTATGGATGGCAATTATTCACGTGTTTGGTTAAGTTTATAAAAGGAAAATGAGTAAATGAATATGTAATATATGCAGTTTGTTTTCAAGTTATGCATGCAAAGCACTTAGCTCCATGCCTGGCCCATAAGAAGTATAATTAATTCAACCAGTATTGATGGAGTACCCACTCAGTACCCACTCAGTACCCACTCAGATGGAGTACCCACTCAGCTTGGCAAGATTCTAGGTATTGGAGATATACTAGTCAATAAGAGAATCAAAAATCCCTGCCTAATTAAATTTGCAATCTAGTGATAATGATAATTTTAATTAAAATGCTAACAATTAGTGTATGGGCTAATACAACTATTATTTCATAGGTAAGGATCTACATAGGGATGTATGAGACAAAAGGAGTCTGTAGGGGCAAAAAAAATTGAAGAACAGCTGGAAAAGATGATCTCCAGACCCTGTCCGGCTCTAGTTCTTGAAGGCAGAGAACTTCCAGGGTTGAAGCCATGTGGCCCCAAGCTAGGTTAACCTTGACTTATCCTCTGCTTTCCATCATGTGGGCTCTCTGCAAGGACCCTCCCTTGTATGTCTCTTGTCTTCAAGGCACTTTTCAAAACTCCAGTAAGAACTTAATCTTCAAGAAGAATATAGAGGTCCCCAAGCCCTATTTCGAATCATGTTTAAAGTTCTTCTTGAAAAGTAGCAACATTACATTTTTAAAACCTTTAAACCTTGAGAAACAAAATCTACCACAGGTCAGTGTGCTTAGCCTTTGAACACTTCCTTTGGTTTTACAGTTTCTTTGAAGGAGCAGGGTGATCAGAGACAAAGGTCTTAAGTCCATTGAGACCACTTCTATGGTCTGAGTAAGGGGAATAACAAGGACAGATTGTGTTTTACTAGACGAAGTCACTTTCAGCCATAAAACAACAGCTTGCCAGTTTGGGGCATGGTTTTCACTCAGGGAAGGGATGTCTGGCTCTCAATTATACAAACCAAGGCAACAGAGTAAATGTCAGAAATGATCAATGGGATGCAATTGTCACTACAAATAGAGTGTTCACTGGATCGATATGGATGAAGATGGTGGATGTGGAAAGTCAGCAGTACTAATGACGCAGCCACAAAAATACGGCCCAAGGGGGAAGATCACCGAGTAAATTGTTAAAGACAGTAATCATAGCCTTTAAACCCCGAAGTCCTCACCTTCCGTAGACAGGATGAGAGGAGATTACTCTGCAACTACTATAATAATTGGACTTGTTCCCAAACCAAATCTCACAGGTTTGCTAAGACGATTCCTAGACACGTTTCTGTTTCCTATATGTTATGAAAGTTTGTCATTAAAATTCGGTGCTCCATTAAAAGAAGGTGTGTGTCGTTCACTCACTTAAAAGTGAAAATGTTGGAGCAGTTGTTGTTATTACTGACCCTAAGATGGTTTGGTTCTATTTCTGCCTCTGGCAGAAGTACTGTAGATGACCTCTGAATGTCCCTTCCATGACTCTCTGAAGTACCAAAATAAGAGCAGGCATATGACACATGAAACCAAACATGCACCATGTCAGCATAGTAGTGAGAGGGGAGGTACTACCAAGCAAACTGGCATAAAGTAAACAGGAAGTGCCTCTTTTTAGTTAGTGTAAGTAAAGAGCCTCAGAGTTGGTTACCTGAGCAAAGTATAATCCACACAGCTTTTGCCACCTACAACAAAGAGGTCAAATAGGAAGAAAAGCTGAGTATGAAAAATAGTTCTAAGAAGGGAAACAAGGACTTTAACTGTTTCATGGGTGTTGAGTTTCAGTTTTGCAAGATGAAATAGTTCTGGAAATCGGTTACACAACAACGTGAATAGAAGTAACAATACTGAACTGTGCATTTAAAATAACTGAGATGGTAAATCTTATATTACATGTAATTAAAAAAGAAAGAAAGAAAGTTGGGGGAAAAAATGGTCCCTAGAAAAAAGCCAGGAGAAGGGGTAATGAAATGAGACACCACTTCCTGGCACTCGGGGTGTGTCTGCCTTCTCCATCCCACAAGAAAACAAGAGGAAGGGAAACAAAATCTGCCCAAAGTATACACCCAAAAGAGCGTTCTGCCCAAAGGAAGGGCAGAAGCTGACCAAGCTGGGTGCAGTTGTCCGGGCTGATACTGACAAGGTTGTGCCCAGGAGGTGGACGGCGCATGCGCCCACTCCCTCTCCTCCTGTGGGCGGCCTGCGACTCCAGGGCTGCAAGAGTGGGTTTGGGAGGACCTGCCCAGGAGACCGGAATATCTGCCACCCTCCTGTAACTCTGCAGGAATTACTGAGCAGTATGGAGAAGAAAGGAGAGAACGTCAGAAAAAGAAGCTTAACAGGAGATAGGACCAAGAATGCAAAGGAACAGATTTTGCAATAGAAGGTGAAGAAGATCATCCTGGAGTAGCTGTTTCCACCATAGACCACTAGATCATGAGCAGTGTAGGTAGCCAGTCCCATACAAGCTTATTCTCAGATTACGGGGCTTGACCTACTCGGGGCCCTGAAATCAACTCAGTGGATCCAATCCAGTACTTTGAAGAAAAAAAAAAAACAATTGAATAGAATAGGTCAAGAGTGCATTGCACATAATGAGTTAATGCGTAAGGATTGTCTTATGTGCTGTGTGTGTGTGTGTAAAACTGTGGTGTACCTTCCTGGCCATGAATTCCCTGATGCTCCTTTACTCAGGGTTCTTTAACCTGTGTGCCAAGGAATCATGAGAACCAAATTTTAGGCCACTAGAGTTGCCCTGTCACATATTCACAGAGCTAAGGTGTGATTTTAAGGTGATGGTCAGCCATTGTTTGACTTTGGAAAAATTTATCCTGTGGAGAGGTTTTATATTATTTCATTGTTCTTGTTTACTATGGTAAAAGCTCTGCTATTCTAAAACAATTGAGAATAAGCCATTCTAGATAAGCAGATTTTCTGGGTTCTAGGGTTTGAGTCCCATACTCTCTCTACCTCTCACCCCCAAGACTGAGAACTCTCCAATCTACTGGCTTCCAGTCATTCGTTTCTTTCTGCTTTTGAAATGACAGTGTCACAAGTACCACCAGCTAGTCATCTGGTGCCCATTTGAGGAGTTGGAGCAGCTCCAGGCATCCAACAGTACCAAATACTCATTTGAAAATGCAGGCTTTACTAACATGCACCATCTATATTAAATCTCCACTCACTCGAAGCATGTTAGTCTAAAATCATTTTCAAAAACAACATTTTATTATTGCATTACTGTCACTAGCAACACACTCTCCTTCCCTGCCCTGCTTTATTCCTACCCCAAATGCAAGCCTTGGAATAAGGATGTGGATAGAGGTACAAGGTACCACTCCCATGGTGAGCCACACACTTGCCAACCCTAATGCATATGATGTCTAGTATTGTATGCATATTAGAAAAGGCATTCCTTCCTCAAGACTCATTCTTTCCATCTGTAGAAAACTGGTATAAAAAACTGATTTTGATGAAAAGGGACATTTAACTGCTATTGGCTAGAACACTGTATTCATAAACATACAAACCAACTTGACTAAAATGTAAATGGTGGCTGCTCAGTGTGGACCAAACTGTATAATGGCAGCCACCCATGTCTGGTCCACCTTTTCTACCACTTCTTTTCATTCATATACATTCGCACTCTGGGTAAGTGTAAGGCTCGCCTTCTCCACAAAAACATGGCTCACATGATCACCAGCCATGTTCACTTCCTTCTCTGACTGGCACTATCCTTAATGGAGCTGGCACTTTGTATTCACTGTCCCACAGTCAAGCTGTCTTTGAGAATATCTTCCTATCAGGAGCACAAGACTCTCAAAAACAGTAGTCACGTGTTAAATGTTTTTGTACAGAGTCAATACGTATGTTCAGTGCTCAATAAAAGTTTGTCGGTAAAAGTTATGATATAATGAAATGGCGATGACACGTTATTTTTTCATTTTTCCTTAAAAATGTACTTCAGTCATACTCACTGACTTAGGTCATTCGCATAGTAAATAAAAGAACTGAACATACTACTAACATTGTATTGAGAATTCCCTTAAGTCATTTTTCTTCTCAAATAATGAACAATGACATGTTGTTTTGTTCTGGAAGCATTCTGAAAGCAATCCTAAAATAGATCCACTTTTTTCCCTATTTACAGCTTACCCTCTACTCTGGAAGATTTGAAGAGTTCCAGAACACACTAACAAAAAGCAATGAGGTGTTTGCCACTTTCAAACAGGAAATGGATAAAGTGAGTATTACTTATCCCTCACAAAATCCTGCCATTTTCTACTTTGACAGGCAATTCTCCTTTGGGTTTTTTTGGGTATTTGGGGGGGGGGGTATTTTTCTCTCATTAAGACACTTCAGTGCATTTCATAAAGTAATGAAACATTTATCCATGCAAATAAGATTTAGACTATATTTTTTATTGGTAAGTATTTTTCTGGTGAATTAATCTCAGAAAGAGTCCAAAAACACTAGGATACATTTTCACTCTGAGAAAGAATACTTTCCTTTTCTAGGCCATGGAGAGCTAAGGAGGGGGAAAAAAAGACAAGAGCTGGCAATTTAACATTACATTGTTTATACTAATTTAAAAAAAAAAAACCTTATTTTTAGAGATTGAAAAAACAACTTTCATAAAAATATGCAACAGGAGAATTTTAGAATAGAAAAACCATTTCATGCAATCCTTCTTAGAAGAGAATATATGTAGTATGTTATAATTGACAGTGCCTTGAATGAGAAGGAAGCCTGAATTCAAATTCTAGGTGTGTTGTCACTCCTCAAGTAGCACTAGACAATCCACTTAACTTCCTTCCAATTTTATTTTTCTTATCCATACATTAAGATACCATTTCCGTTTCCTATTTCACAAGATTATGAAGTTCAAATATAAATTAATGTGCCTTTAAAGGGTTTTAAACTTTCTTATAATCTTTTACAAAATATAAGGTGCTAAATATTATTATTAGACATAATGTTTAAATTTTATTCAATACAATATTTTCCCAAAATAAAATCAGTATCAGAACTGTGTTTCTTAACAGGCACTGGCATTAACTTTTTTCAAGTGCACAAAGCATCCTTTTAAAGACATTTTCTTGGGGCACCTGGGTGGCACAGTCAACTAAGCATCTGCCTTCAGCTCAGATCATAATCCCAGAATCCTGGGATCAAGGCTCACATCAGGTTCTCTGTTTCGCAGGTAGTCTGCTTCTCCCTTTCCCTCTGCTCATGCTCTCTCACTCGCTCACTCTCTCAAATAAATAAATAAAATTTAAATTTTTTTTCTTAAAATTATATGATAAATTTCACAATTCAGTGACCCAACATAAATAGGTGAATACTTGTTAAAATTATAACTTATTCACTCCAGGATGGCTCTATCTGTTTTTCAAAAATCTTTTTTCACTATGGAGTGTTAAGACTAGAATAAATATTAGAGTAGAAAAGTGTTTTTGCTTATTTCAAAATTATTTTTGAGATTGGAATAAATATTAAAACAGGAACTTTTAATCTGGAGTTTATTTATAGACTTTTAAAGTCAACTTGAGAATTAGCACGTGCACGTGCACACACACACACACACACACACACACACAGACTGATGTGCATATTGCATTTCTTTGAGTGTGGTTCCATAGATTTCATCAAATTCTTAAAGAGGTTGATGACTTTAAAAAGCATCTAAACTACTAACTTGTTAAGATGCTCAAAATTAAAAGCCATTCAAGGCTCTCCTGGCTTCTCTATAGAGCCCAGGGGCTAACATCCTGGGCCCAGTCCCTGGCCTCCATGCATACACAGCCTCAGACAGCATGGCACAGAGCACCAAGTGTCCAGGTGTGGTTCATCCAGAGAAATTGCACCTGATTACATGCCTGACCTTCACTTTGTCCAAGCAGAGCAGAGATCCAACAAAAAGTTTCAGGCTCAAAAAAGAGGGGCTGCATTTTATTAACTTCTGTATCTTCTATACCCAGCTCCTTACTGGTGACCAGCAGATACTCCACATATGTTGTATTAAATGGAATGAAATAACTCTAGTCCCACTCTTCTGCTAACTCATCTGAATATTCTTTCACCTCTTTGAGCCTCAGTTTCCCCAGTGACCAGTGGAGGTGAAAACAGAACCTTCCTTATGAGATTGTTTCAAGGATGAAGTTAATAATGCACACAACCATGTTATATGAACCCCACCACACTCTACAAATGCAAAGACAGGGATCAGGAAGATGGTAGTGGAGTAAGAGGATCCTAGGTTCATGTCATCCTACAAACACAACTAGATAGCTATCAAACCATCCTAAATACCCCAGAAATTGACCTGAAGACTGACAGAATGAACTCTACAACTAAAGGGAAAAGAGGGCCACATCAAAGAATGTAGGAAGTACGGAGTGAGCTGTGGTCATAGAGAAGGGTGAGAGAGTGACAGAGGGGAGCTCACAGGGGAATGCACAAGGAGAGCATTTCCCCAAGCCATGGGCTTGGAAAATGAGAGAGGCTAAATTTTGTGAGTTCTTGCAACCAGCACGTCTTAAAGCTTGGACTTTAAAGTCCAGCAGTTTTGGCTGGAGAGAAGCACGCAAAAAAACCAGGATAGACAAAAAAAAACAAAAAAACAAAAAAACCAGGGTAGACAATGTGGAAACAGCGATGTGAAGAGCACCTGGGGCACACGGTGAGGAAATTATTCACTCTCTCAGAGTGTGTCCCTGAGGGGCAGCGTTCACTGAAACACCTCTCCAAGAACAAAGGAGCTGGCCAGCACCATTTTCCTCCTCCGCCCCTCAGCATAAATGCAGAGCCACCTGCAGGAAGCAGCACAGCACAGACACCAGCCACCACAGCACACACTGGAGACCTTCCCTGAAGCACCAGGCTCTGGGCACTATATGACCTTTGCTTTATAAGGCCCTTACTTTCAGGAGCAAAAGACATAACTGGCCTTTATAACACTGAGAAGAAGACTTAGACAAAATGTAAAGATGGAGAAATTGATCCAAAATTGATCCAAAAAAGAATAAGATGAGACCACGGCCAGAGACCCAAGCAAAATAGATATAAGTAACATGCCTGATGGAGAACTTAAAGCAACAGTCATAAGAATACTCACTGACTTGAGAAAAGAAGAGAAGACACCAGTGATATCTTCTCATCAAACCACAGAGATGAAAGAGTTTGAAAAGAATCAGAGATAAAGAATGCAATAAATGAGATTGGAAACAGGCTTGTTGCAATGAACAGCAAGCTGGAAGAAGCAGAAGGACAAATTAGTGACCTGGAAAACAAAGTAATGGAAAGTAAAGAAGCTGAACAAAAGAGAGAAAGAAGACTCATGCAACATGAGACTCGACTTAGAGAAATCAATGACTCCATCAAATATAATAACATTTGTATTATAGGAGTCCCAGAAGAAGAAGAGAGAGAAAAGGGGACAGAAAATTTATCCGAGGAAATAATAGCTGAAAACCTCCCCAACTTGGGGAAGGAAGCAGATACCCAGATCCAAGAGACACAGAGAACTCTCATCAAAATAAACAAAAGCAGGCCAACACCAAAACATACTATAATTATATTTGCAAAATATAGTGATAAAGAAAAAAAAATCTTAAAAAGCAGCAAGACAAAGTCCTTAACTTACAAAGGAAAAGCCATAAGGCTAGCTGGAGATTTCTCAACAGAAACTTGGCAAGCCAGAAGGCAGTGGCATGATACATTCAAAGTGCTAAATGGGAAAAATCTGCTCCTAAGAATACTCAATCCAGGAAGGCTATCATTCAGAATGGAAAGAGAGAAAGAGTTTCCAAGACAAACAGAAACTAAAGGAGTTCATGACCCCTAAACCAGCTCTGCAAGAAATATTAAAGGTAACTCTTTGAGTCCAAAGATGAGACCTAAAGTGACAGTATAAAGGCAGGAAACACAAAAGCAGTAAAAATGAATATTTCCATAAAAATCAACTGATGTACTCTCACTAAAAATGTATAAAATATAATAAAATATATCTAAAATGTAGGAAGTACAGAAGAAAAGAATGAGTTCAATCCTGATTGACCATCATCTTAATATAGACAGCTATTTGCAGAAGAGGTTATATGTAAACCTAATGGTAATCATCGTATATCAAAAATTACTAATAAACATGCAAATAACAAAGAGAAAGAAATCCAAATATGTCACTAAAGAAAATCAGCAAAACATGAAAGAGAGAGACAACAAAGGATCAGAGAAAATCTCCAGAAACAACCACAAAGCAAGTAATGAAATGGCAATAAATACATATCTATCAATAATTTCTTTGAATGTAAGTGGACTAAATGCTCCAATCAAAAGACACAGGAGTCAGAATGGATTAAAAAAACAAGACCCATCTATCTTCTGCTTACAAGAGACTCATTTTAGACCTAAAACACCTACATATTGAAAGTGAGGGGGTGGAGAAATATTTATCATGCAAATGGATGTCAAAAGAAAGCCGGAGTAACAAAAGTTGTATCAGACCAACTAGACTTTAAAACAAAGACTCTAACAAGAAAAAAAAGGAAGGGCTCCATATTAATAATAAATGGGGCAATCCAACAAGAAGATATAATAATTGTAAATATTTATACACCCAACATAGAATCACACAAATACATAAAACAACTCATAACAAACATAAAGGAACTAATCAATACTAATACAAAAAAAGTAGGGGACTTTAAGTTACATCAATGCACAGATCATCTAAACAGAAAACATACAAAGAAACAGTAGCTTTGAAGGAAACACTACACCAGATGGACTTAACAGATATATTCAGAACATTCCATCCTAAAATAGCAGAATATATATTCTTTCCAAGTGCACGTGGAACATTCTCCAGAATAGAGCACATATTAGGTCATAAAATAGGCCTCAATAAACACAAAAAGATTGAAGTCATTCCATGCACCTTTTCTGACCACAATGCTATGAAGTCAAACACAAGAAAAAAATTGGAAAGACCCTAAGTACACAGACATTAAACAGCAGTCTACTAAACAATGAATGGGTCAACTCAGAAATCAAAGAAGAAATTTCAAAATACATGGAAACAAATGAAAATGAACCCAGAACCTTTGGCATGCGGTAAAAGTGGTCCTAACAGGGAAGTATACAGCAGTACAGGCCTATCTCAAGAAGCAAGTAAAATACCAGATAAACAACCTCATCTTACACCTAAAGGAGCTATAAAAAGAACAAAAAAGGCCTAACACCTACAGAAGGAATAAAATAATAAAGATTAGAGCAGAGGATGTGAGGGTGATCTGGCTTTAATATCTATCACCCCATCGATCACAAGGGTTGATTCAGTGGATCTGGCTGGGTATGTGGGTGTCACAATAGAAGAGGGACATTCTTTAGTCAGGGATGTACGAGTAGTTGCACTTCCCTGCTAGAACCTCAGACAAGCTCTCAAGGTCCATTTGTAGGCAAAGGTGGGATAGTCAAGCTTCCAAGACTCCAGACACATCCAAATGAGGTGCTGCATGTGGTAGTCTGCTTTTCTTTAAAAATAATAATTAATATAATTAATAATAAGAATAAATATTAGAGCACAAATAAATGATATAGAAACTTAAAAAACAATAGAATAGACTAATGAAAGCAGGAGCTGGTTCTTTGAAAAAATTAATAAAATTGATATACCTCTAACCAGACTTACCAAAAACAAGAGAGAAAGGACCCAAATAAGTAAAATCAAAGATGAAAGAGGAGAAATAACAACCAACACCACAGAAATATAAACAATTATAAGAAAACACTGAAAAACTATATGCCAACAAATTGGAAAACCAAGAGAAATGGAGAAATTCCTTGAAACATATGAATTATCAAAACTGAAACAAGAAGAAGCAGACTGATAACCACCAAAAAAATTGAATTAGTAACTAAAAAACTCCCAACAAACAAAAGTCTGGACCAGATGATTTCACAGCCAAATTCTACCAAACATTTAAAGAAAAGTTAATACCTATTCTTCTCAAACTATTCCAAAAAACAGAAGAGGAAGAAAAACTTCCAAACTCATTCAACAAAGCCTGGATTATTCCAATACCAAAACCAGATACAGACACTGTTAAAAAAAAAAAAAAAAAAAAAAAAAAAAAAAGGAACTAAAAGCCAATATTCCAATGAACACAGATAAAAAATTCTCAATAAAATATTAGCATACCAAATCCAACAATACACTAAAAAAAATCATTCACCATGATCAAGTGGGATTTATTCCTGTGTTGCAAGGGTGGTTCAATATTTCCAAAGCAATCAATGTGATATATCACATTAACAAAAGAAAGGACAAGAAACATGTATGATCATTTCAATAGATGCAGAAAAAGCACTTGGCAAAGTATAACATCCACTCAAGCTAAAAACCCTCAACAAAGCAGGTTCAGAAGGAACATACCTCAACATAATAAAGACCATATATGAAAACCCACAGCTAATATTACCCTAAGTGAGGAAAAACTGAAAGCTTTCCCTCTACAGTCAGCAACAAGACAGAGATGTCCACTCTCACCACTATTATTCAACATAGTACTGAAAGTCCTAGCTACAGCCATCAGACAGCAAAAGGATATAAAACGCATCCAAATCAGAAAGGGAGAAGTCAAGCTTTCACTATTTGCAGATGACATGACACTACGTATGGAAAACCCAAAAGACTCGACCAAAAAACTGCTAGAAATGATCAATGAATTCAGTAAAGTCATAGAATATAAACTCAACACACAGAATATGTTGCATTTCTCTACACCAATAATGAATCAACAGAAAGAGATATTAAAAAAAAAAAATCCCAATCAGTATTGGAGCAAGATGGCAGAGGAGGAGACATATATATCATCTGGTCCCAGGAGTTCAGCTAGATGGTTATCAAACCATACTGAACAGCTACAAACTCAACAGGAGATCGAAGAGAAGAGCAGCAATTCTAGGAACAGAAAATTGACCACTTTCTGGAAGGTAGGATGTGTGGACAAGTGAATCCAAGACAACATAGGAAAAGAAACTGCGGAGGGGAGGGGTCAGCTCCCAGAAAGCAGTAGAGAAGCATTGCACAAAATCGGAACTTTTAGGAATCTGCTCCACTGAGAGATGTCGTTCCAGAGGGTAAGCGGGGGTGGAGCCCTCATGGGGACAGTGTGGTCTCAGGACCCAGGGGATCACAAAAAGACCAGTGCTGTCTGAGTGCAGCAGAGCACCCAGGAATCAGAGCAGGGAAGCTGGCTGCAGAGAAGGAGCTGGGGGGGTGGGGGGCAGGGTTTCAGTTTGGGGTTACCTTAAACTGTGATCCGAGGCACAGTCAGGCCACTGCTCTTTGATCAGTGACTCCAAGAATGGCAAATCTGGAGAGACCCCCTCCTTTGTTCCTCTGGGAGGAGTGGCACGGGAACAAGTGGCAGGAATCTGCTGGTTTTGGAGACTCCAAATGGGCCTTGTGCACTAGAGATAGAAACACTCGGTCAGGGCGCCTGGGTGGGCTCAGGGGTTAAGCCTCTGACTTTGGCTCAGGTCATGATCTCAGGGTCCTGGGATGAAGCCCCACATCAGGCTCTGCTCAGTGGGGAGCCTGCTGACCCCTCTCTCTCTGCCTGCCTCTCTGCCTACTTGTGATATCTCTCTCTCTCTCTCTCTCTCTCTGTCAAATAAATAAATACATAAAATCTTTAAAAAAATAAATAAGAAAGAAAGAAACACTCAGTCACAGACCAGGTGAGCTCAGAGTGTGGCTGGAGATGAGGGAGATGGGAGGGATTGACTGCTTTTCTCTGAGGGTGCATTGAGGAGTGGGGCCCAGAGCTCTCAGCTCATAAGGGGCTGGAGATTGGGAGGCCGCCATTTTCATTCTTGTCCTCCAAAGCAGTACAGAAAGCATTCGGGGAACAAAAACTCCCGAGAGCAAAACCGAACAGATTGCTTAGCCTGGCCCCTAGCAAGGGCAGTCCAATTCCACCTTGGGCAAAGACATTTGAGAATCATGGCAACAGGCCCCTCCCCTAGAAGATCAGCAAGAACATCCAGCTAAGACCAAGTTCACCAATCAATAAGACCTGCAAAACTTCAGAGCTGTGGGAATACAGCACATAAAATTCATGGCTTCTTTCCCATGATTCTTTAGTCTTTCAAATTTAAATTTTTTAATTTTTTTCTTATTCTATTTTTTTTTATTTTTCCTCTTTCGTATTTTAACATTTTTATTTATTTTTTTAAAAGATTTTATTTATTTATTTATTTGACAGAGATCACAAGTAGGCAGAAAGGCAGGCAGAGAGACAGGAGGAAGCAGGTTCCCTGCTGAGCAGAGAGCCCGATGTGGGGCTCAATCCCAGAACCTTGAGATCATGACCTGAGCTGAAGGCAGAGGCTTTAACCCACTGAGCCACCCAGGCACCCCTATTTTAACGTTTTCAAACCATTTTATCTTATCAGTACCTTTTTAAAAATCTTCTTATGTTTACATTCTTATAGTCATATTCTATCCTTTCATTGTATTAACCTTATTTTTGTATATAGGATTTTATTTCTTTAAAATTTTGGGATACAGATAAAAATATACCCTAAATCTAGTGCATGGCTTTGTTCTAGTCTCCAGCCTGATCACATTTTTCCCTCTTTTCTTTTTTTCTTTTTTCAACCAACTTCTTATCTTATCAATTCCTTTTTTAGAATCTTTTTTTAATTTTCATCTTTACAGTCATATTCCATCCCATCATTATGTTTACCCTTATTTTTGTATACATATGTTTTTCTTTTTTCAAAATTTTGGGAGGCAGTTTCTTCTAACAGAGCAAAATACACCCAAATTCAAGTGTGTGGCCCTGTTCTATTCACCAGTTTAATATGTATGTATGTATGTATGTATGTGTGTGTATGTGTATATATATATTTTTTTCTCCTCCTTTCTTCATCCCTCGGTTTTAGGTCTCTTCCAATTTGGTTAGTGCATATTTTTCTGGAGTCATTGCTACCCTTTTAATATTTTGTTCTCTCACTCATCTATTCTTACCTGGATAAAATGACAAGGCAGAAAAATTCACCTCAGAAAAAAGAACAAGAGGCAGTACAAACAGCTAGGGACCTAATCAATATGGACATTAGTAAGATGTCAGATGATGATTATCAAGGTGATAGCTGGGCTTGAAATAAGCTTGGAATATAGTAAAAAAATCCTTTTCTGGAGAAATAAAAGAACTAAAATCTAACCAAGTTGAAATCAAAAAGCTCTTAATGACAGACAATAAAAAATGGAGGCTCTTACTGCTAGGATAAATGGAGCAGAAGAAATAATTAGTGATATAGAAGAACAAGTGATGGAAAATAAAGAAGCTGAGAAAAAGAGAGATAAACAACTATTGGACCACAAGGGGAGAATCTGAGAGATAAGTGATACCATAAGACGAAACAATATTAGAATAATTGGGACCCCAGAAGAAGAAGAAAAAGAGATAGGGGCAGAAGAAATATTGGAGCAAATTAGAGAATTTCCCTAATTTGGTGAAGGGAACAAGCATCAAACTCCAGGAGGCACAGAGAACCCCCCAAAATAAATGAAAAATAGGTCAACACCACATCACCTAATAGTAAAACTAACAAGTCTCAGTGACAAAAAGAAAAATCCTGAAAGAAGTTTGGGACAAGAGGTCTGTAACATACAATGGTAGAAATATTAGATTGGCAGCAGACCTATCCACAGAGACCTGGCAGGCCAGAAAGGACTGGCATGATATATTCAGAGCACTAAACAAGAAAAATATACAGCCAAGAATACTATATCCAGTTAGGCTGTCATTGAAAATAGAATGAGAGATTAAAAGCTTCCAGGACAAACAACAACTTAAAGAATTTGCAAACACCAAACCAGCCCTACAGGAAATATTGAAAGGGGTCCTTTCAATATTTCAATAAGGAAAGAGAGAGCATAAAAGTAACAGACCAGAAAGGAAAAGAGATGATATACAATAACTGTCATCTTACAGGCACTACAATGGCACTAAATTAATATCTCTCAATTGTTACCCTGAATGTAAATGGGCTAAATGCCCCAATCAAAAGACACAGGTATCAGAATGGATAAAAAAACAAGACCTATCGATATGTTGTCTGCAAGAAACTCATTTTAGACTCAAAGAAATTCAAGAAACTCATTTTAGACCCAAAGACACTTCCAGATTTAAAGTGAGGGGGTGGAAAACAATGTACCATGCTAATGGATGTCAAAAGAAAGCTGGGGTGGCAATCCTTATATCAGATGAATTAGATTTTAAGCCAAAGATGATAATAAGAGATGAGAAGGACACTCTATCATACTTAAATGGTCTTACAAGAAGATCTAACAATTTTAAATATCTATGCCCCTAACAAGGGAGCAACCAATTATATAAACCAATTAATAACAAAATCAAAGAAACATGGAGACAATAATACAATAATAGTAGGTGACTTTAACACCCCCTTCACTGAAATAGATCATCTAAGCAAAAGATCAACAAGGAAATCAAGGCTTTAAATGACACACTGGACCAGATGGATATCACAGATATATTCAGAATATTCAATCCCAAAGCAAGAGAATACATATTCTTCCCTAGTGCATATAGAACATTCTCCAGAATAGATCACACCCTGGATCACAAATCAGGTCTCAACCAGTACCAAAAGATTAGGATCATTCCCTGTATATTTTTGAGCCACAATGCTTTGAAACTAGAACTCAACCACAAGAGGAAAGTTGGAAAGAACTCAAATACATGTAGACTGAAGAGCATCCTACTAAAGAATGAATGGGTGAAGCAGGAAATTAGAGAAGAATTGAAAAAATTCATGGAAACAAATGAAAATGAAAGCACAATTGTTCAAAATCTTTGGAACACAGCAAAGGCAGTCCTGAGAGGAAAGTATATAGTGATACAAGCCTTTTTCAAGAAACAAAAAGGTCTCAAGTATACAACCTAACCCTACACCAAAAGGAGCTGGAGAAAGAACAGCAAAGAAAGCCTAAACCTAGCAGGAGAAGACAAATAATAAAGATCAGAGTAGAAATCAATGAAATAGAAACAAAAAGAACAGTAAAACAAATCAACGAAACTAGGAGTTGGTTCTTTATATGAATTAATCAGATTGATAAACACCTGGCCAGACTTATCAAAAAGAAAAGAAAAAGGACCAAAATTCATAAAATCATGAATGAAAGAGGAGAGATCACAACCAACAACAAAGAAATACAATTATAAGAACATATTATGAGCAACTATACACAAGGAAATTTGACAATCTGGAGGAAAATGGATGCATTCCTAGAGACATATAAACTACCGAAACTGAACCAGGAAGAAATAGAAAACCTGAATAGACCGATAACCAGTAAGGAGATTGAAGCAGTAATCAAAAATTTCTCAACAAGCAAGAGCCCAGTACCAGACAGCTTCCCAGGGGAATTCTACCAAACATTTAAAGAAGAATTAATACCTATTTTCCTGAAATTGTTCCAAAAAATAGAAATGGAAAGAAAACTCCCAAACTCATTTTATGAGGTCAGCATTACCTTTATCCCAAAACCAAAGACCCCATCAAAAAGGAGAATTACAGACCAATATCTTTGATGAAAATGGATGCAAAAATTCTCACCAAAATAGTAGCCAATAGGATCCAACAGTACATTAAAAGGATTACTCACCATGACCAAGTGGGATTTATCCCTGGGCTACAAGGTTGGTTCAACATCTGCAAATCAATGTGATATAATACATTAATGAAAGAAAGAACGAGAACTATATGACACTCTCAATAGATGCTAAAAGAGCATTTGACAAAGTATAGCATCCTTTCTTGATCAAAACTCTTCACAGTGTAGGCATAGATGATACATACCTCAATATCATAAAAGCCACCTATGAAAAACCCACAGAGAATATCATTCTCAATGGGGAAAACCCACAGTGAATATCATTCTCGATAGGGAAAAAACTGAGAGCTTTTCCCCTAAGGTCAGGAACATGGTAGGGCTGTCCACTATTACCACTGCTATTCAACATAGTACTAGAAGTCCTAGCCACAGTAATCAGACAACAAAAAGAAACAAAAGGCATCCAAATCAGCAAAGAAGTCAAACTCTCGCTCTTTGCAGATGATATGATACTTTATGTGGAAAACCCAAAAGAGTCCACTCCAAACTCCTACAACTCATAGAGGAATTCAGTAAAGTGTCAGGATATAAAATTAATGCACAGAAATCAGTTGCATTTCTATACACCAACAGCAAGACAGAAGAAAGAGAAATTAAGGAGTCAATCCCATTTACAATTGCATCCAAAACCACAGATACCTAGGAATAAACCTAACCAAAGAGGCAAAGAATTTGGACTCAGAAAACCATAAAGTACTCATGAAAGAAAGTGAGGAAGGCACAAAGAAATGGAAAAATGTTCCATGTTCATGGATTAGAAGAAAAAATACTGTGAAAATGTCTATGCTACCTAAAGCAATCTATACATTTAATGCAATCCCCAGCAAAATACCATCATTTTTTTTTCAAAGAAATGGAACAAATAATCCTAAAATTTGTGTGAAACCAAAAAAAACCCCAAAGAGCCAGACAAATGTTGAAAAAGAAAACCAAAGTTGGCAGCATCACAATTCCAGACTTCAAGCTCTATTACAAAGCTGTCATCATCAAGACAGTATGGTACTGGCACAAAAACAGACACATAAATCAATGGAACAGAATAGAAAGCCCAGAAATGGACTCTGAACTCTATGGTCACCTAATCTTAGACAAAGCAGGAAAGAATGTCCAATGGAAAAAAGATAGTCTCTTTAACAAATGGTGTTGGGAAAATTGGACAGCCACATGCAGAAAAATACAACTGGACCATTTCCTTACACCACACACAAAAATAGACTCAAATGAATGAGACAAGAATCCATCAAAATCCTTGAGAAGAACACAAGCAACAACCTCTTCGACCTCAGCCACAGCAACTTCTTCCTAAAAACATCACCAAAGGCAAAGGAAACTAGGGCAAATATGAACTATTAGGATTTCATCAAGATCAAAAACTTTTGCACAGCAAAGGAAACAGTCAACAAAACCAAAAGATGACCAACAGAATAGGAAAAGATATTTACAAATGACATATCACTAGTACCCAAAATCTATAAAGAACTTATCAAACTTAACACCCAAAGAACAAATAATCCAATCAAGAAATGGGCAGAAGACATGAACAGACATTTCTGCAAAGAAGACACCCAAATGGCCAACAGACATGAAAAAGTGTTCAACATCACTCAGCATCAGGGAAATACAAATCAAAACCACAGTGAGATACCACCTCACACCAGTCAGAATGGCTAAAATCAACAAGCCAGGAAAGGACAGATGTTGGCAAGGATGTGAAGAAAGGGGAACCCTCCTACACTGTTGGTGGGAATGTAAACTGGTGCAGCCAGTCTGGAAAACAGTATAGAAGTTCCTCAAAAAGTTGAAAATAGGGCTACCTTATGACCCAGCAATCACACTGCTGGGTATTTACCCTAAAGATACAAATGTAGTGATCTGAAGGGGCACGTGCACCCGAATGTTTATAGCAGCAATGTCCAAATAGCCAAACTATGGAAAGAACCTAGATGTCCATTCAACAGATGAATGGATAAAGAAGATGTGGTATATATATATAATGGAATACTATGCAGCCATCAAAAAATTTTGCTGTTTGCAATGATGTGGATGGAACTAGAGGGTATTATGCTAAGCAAAATAAGTCAATCAGAGAAAGACAATTATCATATGATCTCTCTGATATGAGGAATTTGAGAGGCAGGGTGGGGGGTCATGGTGGGTAGGGAGGGAAAAAATGAAACAAGATGGGACTGGGAGGGAAACAAACCATAAGAGACTCTTATGCTCACAAAACAAACTGAGGCTTCCTTAGGGTGGGAGGGTAGGGATGGGGTGGTTGGGTTATGGACATTGGGGAGGGTATGTGCTGTGGTGAGTGCTGTGAAATGTGTAAGACTGATGATTCACAGACCTGTACCCCTGAAGCAAATAATACATTATATGTTAATGAATGAAATAAAGAAATACAATGAAATAAAGAAAACAATTCCACTTACAAACACCAAAAACCATGCGATACCTAGGAATAAACCTAACTGAAGAGGTAAAAGACCTGTACTCTGAAACTATAAAACACTGATGGAGAAACGGAAGATGACAGGGGCATGATCCCAGGGTCCTAAGATCAAGCCCCACAGTTGGCTCCCTGCTCAATGGGGAGTCTGCTTCTCCCTCTCCCTCTGCTGCTCTCCCTGTTTGTGTTCTCTTGTGCTCTCTTGTGCTCTCTCCCTCTCTCTCTCGCAAATAAATAAATAAATTCTTTTTTAAAAAAGAATCTGAAGATGACACAAAGAAATGGAAAGACATTCCATGCTCATGGATCAGAAGAACAAATATTGTTAAAATGTCTAACCACCCAAAGCAAATCTACACATTTAATACAATCCTTATCAAAATACCAACAGCATTTTTCACAGAGCTAGAACAATCCTAAAATTTATATGGAACCACAAAAGACCCCAGATAGTCAAAGCAATCTTGAAAAAGAAAAACAAAGCTGGAGGCATAACAATTCCAGATTTCAAGTTATATTACAAAGCTGTAGTAATCAAAAGAGTATGGTACTGGCACAAAAACAGACAAATAGATCAATAGAATAGAATAGAAAACCCAGAAATAAACACACAATTTTATTGTCAATTAATCTTCGACAAAGCAGGAAAGAAAATCTAATGGGAAAAAGAATGTCTCTTCAACAAATGATTTTGGTAAAACTGGACAGCAACATGCAAAAGAATGAAACCAGACCATTTTCTTATACCATACACAAAAATAAATTCAAAATGGATTAAAGACCTAAATAGGAGACCTGAAACCATAACAATCCTAGAAGAGAACACAGGCAGTAACTTTTTTGACATTGGCTGGAGCAGCTTCTTAGATACACTTCCTAAGGCAAGGGCAACAAAAGCAAAAATAAACTATTGGGAATACACCAATACATCAAAATAAAAAGCTTCTACACAGTGAAGGAAATGGTCAACAAAACTAAAAGATAACCCATGGAATGGGAGAAGATATTTGCAAATGACATATCTGATTAAGGGTTTGTTTCCAAAATATATAAAGAACTTTTAAAACTCAACACCCCAAAAATGAATAACCTGATTAAAAATGGGCAGATGATATGAACAGACATTCTTGCAAAGAAGACATCCAGATGGCCAACAGACACATGAAACATGTGCAACATCACTCATCAGGGTAATGCAAATCAAAACTACAAAGAAATATCATCTCACACCAGTCAGCATGGCTAAAATTAACAACTCAGGAAACAACAGGTGTTGGCAAGGATGTGGAGAAAGGAGAATCCTCTGCACAGTGGGTGGGAATGCAAACTGGTGCAGCCTCTGTGGGAAACGGTATGGAGATGCCTCAGAAAGTTAAAAATAGAACAGTCTTATAATCCAGCAATTGCAGTACTAGGTATTTACCCAAAGAACAGAAAAATACTAATTCAAAGGGAAACAAGCACCTTAATGTTTATGGCAGCATTATCTACAATAGCTAAATTATGGAAACAGCCCAAGTGTCTATTGACTGATGAATGGATATAGAAGATGAGGTAAATTTATATATGCAATGGAATATTACTTGGACAGGAAAAAGAATGAACTCTTGACATTTGCAACAACATGGGTGGAGCTAAAGAGTATTATGCTAAATGAGGTAAGTCAGTCACAGACAAACACCATGTGATTTCACTCACACATGGAATTTAAGAAATAAAACAAACAAGCAAAGGGGGAAAAAGAGGGGGGCAGAAAAGGCAAACCAGGAAACAGACTCTTTTGTTTTTTTTTTAAGATTTTATTTATTTAACAGACAGAGATCACAAGTAGGCAGAGAGGCAAGCAGAGAGAGAGGAGGAAGCAGGCTCCCCGCTGAGCAGAGAGCCCGATGCGGGGCTCGATTCCAGGACCCTGGGATCATGACCTGAGCCGAAGGCAGAGGCTTTAACCCACTGAGCCACCCAGGCGCCCCTCAGACTCTTAACTAAAGAGAACAAACTGATAGTTACCAAAAGGGAGATGTGGGGGGGGATGGGTGAAATAGGTGATGGGAATACAGGAGGGTACTTGTTGTCAGGAGCACCAGGTAATGGATGGAAGTGTTGAACCACTATACTGTACACCTAAAACTAACATTACACTGTATGATAACTTACTAGTTTTTAACTAAGAACTTTTCTAAAAATGTAAAGACTGAGAAAATAGAGAGCTGTCTTTGCATAGCAACTGTTCAGATGTGCCCAGATAGTATCAGCATTTTAATGGTAAAGAGCCTGTTTAGCTTTCTCACTGACAGTCTCTTACTCAATAATAAAAAAAAAAAAAAATCTAAATTGCAAGCTTATTCCTGTGACTAAATAAAGCTACTTTTACTTTAAACTAAGGAAAATACAGTGACAAAACAAGGGCAGACTTAAGGAGCTTCCTTCTTCCTGAATGGGCTCTGGTCCAAATAAGTTTGTTCAACACTGACCTAGATGATTTATAAATATATATGACTCTCCCCACTCAATCTTCATTCCGCAACATCAGACCTGTTTGCTTCAGCAGCTAGAAACAAAAGGACTTTTCTTAGCATCACATATGGAACTAATAGCCTTTTTTGATATATTAAGTCTTTAGGATTAACATTAAAATATTCCAATTTCTGTAGACAACTAAGAAAATGAAGAAGTTAGAGAAGGACACAGCCATGTGGAAAGCCCGGTTTGAGAACTGCAACAAAGCTCTGCTGGACATGATTGAAGAGGTAAGAAGACTTCCCCCAACTTATTTTTCCCTATTCAGTCCAAATATTCATACTCAGAAGATTATTATGATTGAATAGTACCAATTATAATCTTTGAAAAAGAGCTGATTTTTTTCTGAGATGTGACATATGAAATTATAACAAAAATATTTAGAGCAAAATAGAATTGGGTCCAGATTCACAAAGAGCTGTGTGACCCTAAGTCACCTGCCTACTTGCCAAGTCCAAAGCTGTCCTCAGATCTGCTCCATGCCTGCCCAGCTGCATTCCTTAAAGACAGGACAAGTGTCTTACTTGTCTTTGAATTTCCCCAGTGCCTGGCAAATAGCAGGTGCAGAATATATTAGTGAGTTGATTTGAACCTATGAGGGAAGACACCAGCCTGAGCACTCAGGGTATGTACTACTTTACAGACAGATGTGGGGATGTATTGTTTAATTCTTCCAACAGCCATTTAATTACAGATAGTATGTCAAGCTCTGTAGATGTTGAGGCAAAGATACATGGTCCTGGATCTAAGAAGCGGAGCTTACAGGCAAAGGTCTCTCCGTATCAACAAGCAAAAAAAAAAAAAAAAAAAAAAGAAAAAAAAGTCTTAAAGGGTACCAAGTAGCACAAAGGTGGGGGCGAAGAGTAAGATGATTAGGAATGATTTCATGCACAAACACACCAACATTTTGTACAGAAAAAGAGGAGAACTGAACAGTTTGAGCAGACAGCATCATGAATTAGTGTGTGGGGAGTTTCTGTCGTTATAATTACTCTTCCAACAATTCATTCCAAATTGCAACCAATTCCAAAGAGATGAGCTTATTATTCACCAACATAAATCAAACAGTTGCTGGAATCGCATACAGCAGTTTATCTCTAGACTAGATGAGGCACTGCTGACAGCCACGTCCCCCTCCATCTCATTGTGCCACTGGAAGACGTCTCAGTCTTGCAAGCAGAAAATGCATATACTTTAAGATTTTGGAGGCCCTGGACTGGAGCAGAGAGAAGCTTTGCCCTCTTCCTCTCCCAAAGGAAAGGATACGGTGATTAAAACTCTATCAGAGTCTCACACACAATGGAGAAACAGTTGTGATGCCCCAACCAGGTGTCTGTCCAGCCACCTCTAGCGGTCAGGCCCCAGAGTCTGGTAGACAGATTCCTGGGCAAATGGTTTTGCTTGTCTCTGAGAGCATCCTGACAATTTTAGTTTGTTGTTTTATGCTTTTTTTTCTTTTTTCCCCCGCTTTCTACTATTTTCAAATCACAGAAAGCACTGAGAGCTAAAGAATACGAGTGTTTCGTCATGAAAATCGGGAGGCTGGAGAACCTCTGTCGAGCTTTACAAGAAGAGAGAAATGAACTGTACAAGAAAATTAGAGACGCAAAAATGCCTGAAACGGACGACCGAAGTCAGCACAGCTCCGACGAAGAGCCCGAGTCCGCCGTGTCTGGGGGCGTGGGGGTTGATACCAAGGAAGCCGAGAGCGTTCACAACGCTGTGAAAAACCTGGCCACAGCCTTCATGGTCATTCATCATCCAGAGCCAACCCCTGACCTGGCCAGAGAAAGCCAACCAGAACTCGGCAGTCCTCAAGGGGGTGCTGACTCGGCCCTGCGGGAGCCGGAACAGTACCCTCGGAGCCCTTTATGCCCTTCCCTGCCTCCCACAGCTCCTCAGGCGGAAGCCGAAGGAAGCCACGAGGCAGAACTGCCCCCCAGGCCCGGGAATCCCCCCGCGGGGTCGGGAGCACAGACCCAAGACCGGGGTCTCCCTGCAGCAGCCCAGGCTGACCAGCCGCCCCAGAAGCCGGAGGCAGAAGCTTCCAGTCAGGCCCCGCAGTCCCCCGTCGAGGCTCCCCTACCAGCGATGGAGGCAAGTGGTCGGGCTCCATCACCCAGGCCAGGTGAGCAGACTCCAGCTGGGGTGCTCGCATGTGGGCCCAGGAGGCCGCCGCCCCCACCCCCACCAGAAGCAGCAGCAGAGGGGCTGCCCCAAGGGGCCGACACCAACCTGGAAGGCGTAGACTAAGCCTCACTGTCCTTCCGAAGCTCTTCTTCCTGCCGCTACATCTTCATCATAACAGATTGTCTTCTGAAAAGGCATTAAGGGCTAGGGATGTCTAAGGGAAGAGACTTAATTAGAATCAAGACATTTTCAAATGTTGTGCAGAGCACTCTCAGCCTGTGCTATTTGTTCTCAATTTATAACCCATTTGCAGCTTTTCTGTTTAACACTGGTTGATAGTATAATTTTCCCAAATGGCAACAAAACATACAAATAGAAAATTCATATTAGTTCTCCATTGAGATGGTATTTATTTCAGTTTCTTAATCAACAATTAGATTTGGTGTTTCAACACTTCCACTACAATATATAAATATAGAAAATGTGATGTTGCATTTTATTTCCCTATATAGTTTTTTTTTTTAAAGATTTTATTTATTTATTTGACAGACAGAGATCACAAGTAGGCAGAGAGGCAGGCAGAGAGAGAGAGGAGGAAGCAGACTCCCTGCCGAGCAGAGAGCCCGATGCGGGGCTCGATCCCAGGACCCTGGAATCATGACCTGAGCCGAAGGCAGAGGCTTAACCCACTGAGCCACCCAGGCGCCCCTCCCTATATAGTTTTGATAGGTTCCATAGCAAGGAATGGATGTCCAGGTTCCATTTAAGTATATACATAATATATGCATAGATATGGATGTGCCTGAATGTATATACATATATGTGTATGTGTCTGAATATATACATATGTGTGTGAATATATACATATATGAGTTTATGCACCTATATATACATGTGTATATTTTATATTACATATACACATATATTTTTATATATATATACATATATATACATGCAAATATATACACATATACATATATACACATACACACACATATATATATTACACATACATTTCATCCCTTTTTGGAGTTCTGTCAGGTAAAATATTTAGATGGTAATCAAAAAAATCATCTCCTATTTACTTGGGGTGAGAGTAGACTAATGCTCTGTGAATCAGAAGTAGGTTCAGAATGCAAGTATTTAGGCCACATAATGTCGGGCAAAAACAAGTAACCGAATGGTAGATCAATAAATCCAACCAATTGACCAATTGATCAAATGTCCGAACAGCACTCTGCACACACTGCGAGTGTGCAGAACACATAGACATGAAGTTGTCACAAGAGGTTGTAAGCAGAAAAGGGAAGCAGTCACAGCTATAGACTGCTCACCTCTTCCAGATGCGTCTCAGACACAACTCAGCATATTACCTTGCTACCCCATGTAGTGAGGCAGGCACCCATGGCTACCTGCATGGAAAGGACTGGAAGTGGGTTGTGAGCCAGGGCATGGAGGCATTGAGGGTCCTCAGACTGACAGAAGACTATGCTCTTACTCCTGCCTCCTGTGCTAAAGGAGTCTTGAGAAAGAATGTTCACCTGCCCCTACCAGGTCCCTAGCTCCCTCACTGTCATCTATTGCTCTCTTTCCAGAGGGTTTCCCACCACTTCTTGCTGTCATGGCTTTAATGTATATTCTCAAAGCACCTGCACATTTTTTCCAACTTCTTCCCGCCCCAGACTTTGCAGGAAATTTTACCCAGGCTTCATCTCAATTATTGCTAACTAAAAGCTATTATTTTTCCAAAACAGAAGTCCACACAGGATCTCAATATGAGTGATGAGGTGAGGCATACAAACCAACACGTTACCTGCTTTTTGGAATTCTCTACAAAGAACAAATGGGTCCCTACTCAAAATGGTTTGAAAAATAGGTAAGGACTCAGAAGAAGGCAAAAGCTAGAGACACCTGGGGTTGTCTGCATAAGTATTACATTACCCTTGCTGGACAAGAACCTCTAATACGGCTGATGGCATAAGTTACTCAACCTAGGGTAGAGGGAGACTGGAATAATGAACCAGGAAGCAAGCAAGAACAGGAGGGCAAAGAAGAGAAGAAGGGGGAGAGGAGGGAGAAAATGAAAAAAAAATGTCTAACCCAGCCCTACCTTAAAAGTTGAATTCAAATAGAAAAATGGATGAAGGCAAGATTCTCTACTATTCCTCCGGAAAACCATTCTTCAGTGTCGCAGGGGGCTTTCTGCCAGGGGACACAAAGTGCTTGTAGGCAGCAACCATATGCTCCAAGAATTGTAAACTGCATATAATTTATTTGAAGTAGACAGTGAGGGTAAGAACAAAATGCTAATCAGGAAAAAAAAAAAGCATATCACTGTTTGAGAAACCACGTATTTTTATTTATTTTTTTCTATGGATTTTTAAAGGCTTGAAATATTATAACCACAGATGATCCAGCCAAATTCAACATTACTGGAAATCTTAGAGATTTAAACATTCATTTCATTCACAGCCAAATACTCACCATAACAATCCAGGAGGGTCTCCTTTCCCACTATTTACAGAAGCTAAACTTCCAAGAACAGAGTAAGATTAGATAATCATAGTAAAGTCTCAGTCTGAATGCTTTGCACAAGAAACAGGAGGAGAGGAGCCAAAATCCAGTAAATCAAATATTCTAATACCCGAAGTTCTTTTTTTTTTAATCCAAAAATCTTTCACAGCAACACATTACTTACTACTGTGTATATCTTGGGTCGAGTTTCAATGCAATACCTTGCCTAAAATTTGCAAAGCTTAATATAGGCTCTGGAAGGATTATTTTAATATTCAAAGACTGTTTTATTATAGTCCTTTGTATTAAAATTCGGCCTTACGAATTATAACAATAACTCATAAGATCTGAAAGAATAAGGAACTTCTATTCTTTATCAAGTTCATGTAACTACTTCTAGAAATGCCAAGTCTACTTTCTAGAAACACCAGTATTGTTTGTGTTTTCTAAATTTAAAAAATGTAATTTATGTATCTATTAAAGTTACTTCTCTTCCCAAATGCCTACTTTTGTTACTTCCATGGGTCAATAATACCTAAGAAAGAGTCTGGCTTTATTTTGTTGTTGGTGACATTTTTGGTCTGTGAGTAGAACGTACATATAATGAACACTTTGGTCATCTTGTGGACTGTGTGTGTCTGTGTGTGTGTGTGTGTGTGTGTGTGTGTGCATGCGTGAATGCGCAGTGAAAGAAAGAGAAAGAGGGAAAGAAGAGAGAAAGAACATGATTGCCCAGAACTAATGAGAGAGCAAAAGCCCAACTCCTCTGCCTGGCCCTCAGCTGCCGGCAGTGAGCACTTGGCCCATGTTCCTCTTCAGTGCCCGTCTCCAGTGAGACTGTTTCCAGGGGTTTCCCTGCCATGTGAGCTCTCAGAAACACTCTGAGGAGTAAGGGAGCAGGTGTGGAAAGTGTCAGCTCATTTTACCTCTACCTGGTCTTTTTTTTTTTTTTAAGATTTTATTTATCTATTATTTGAGAGAGAGAGAGAGCATGAGAAGAGAGAGGTCTGCCGGAGAAGACTCCCTGTCAAGCAGGGATCCCAATGTGAGACTCGATCCTGGGACTCCAGGATCATGACCTGAGCAGAAGGCAGTGGCTTAACCAACTGAGCCACCCAGGCACCCTCTACCCAGTCTTTCTAACTGCTCCAAGAGTTTCCCTAGTAAGACCCAAGAGACCTGACTATTCTGCCTTTTGCTTATTCTCTCTTCCCAGTCTATACTGATCCAGGAGGGGTTTCTTGAACAAAACATTTCCTAGTATGCTCAGAGAAGAGAAATGTTTAGCTAAAATGGGGGGGGGGGGGGGATTAAAGCTCCTTTTTGCCTGGGATAGATACACATTTTTAAAATGTGTATCTATCTAGATGTATCTAGAGCTATTATTAAAATAGCTCTTTCATTCTCTCTCTCTCTCTCTCTTTTTTTTTTTTGAGATAATGAAGTATTACGTATTTGCTCTAAAACAGAAGCTGCTTTTCAATAAGACTAAGATATCATTAGGGGAGAAATCATTTCAGGAAACTGTCCTCAGCTCCTTCTCCTCTAATCAGCAGTTTTATCCAGCAATTTGGAAAAATAAAAGTAATTTAAAATATAAAGAATTAGGGTGCCTGACTGGCTATGTCAGAAAAGCATGAGACTCCTGACCTCGGGATCGTGAGTTCAAGCCCCACCTTGCCTGTAGAGCTTACATAATATGTAAAGAATTCCCTAAAAGAAGATGGGAAATAAAAATGATGACTCTGGTGTCTAAAATTTGTTGCCTTCATAAACTGGCAAGTAAGATTTAGACTAGGCGAGTAGGATATATGGGTGAATTTTCACAAGGTTTAAACCATTCATATTTCTGTACTTCACAACCTAAAAGTTAAAGTTATCATTAGATCAACCACAAGGGCATTCCATTTGAATAGAAGCATTCATAAATGATGTTACTAAAGATTTTTCTGTCCTGTGAAGCTGTATCTTCCAAACTTGAGTTGAAGTCTCCTTGGTAGTAGCCCAAGAGAAGTTCTACAAATACCAGTTGCTGGGGCACCTGGGTGGCTCAGTGGGTTAAAGCCTCTGCCTTGGGCTTGGGTCATGATCTCAGGGTCCTGGGATCGAGCCCCGAGCCCCACATCGGGCTCTCTGCTCAGCAGGGAGCCTGCTTCTCTGCCTACTTGTGATCTCTTGTCTGTCAAATAAATAAATAAAATCTTTAAAAAAAAAAATACCAGTTGCTACTGTATGTGTGTGAATGTTCCCACAAACACATACACAGGTGCACATGCATGCATGCACATGCACACATAAACACATGGGTACAAAATTTGTCCTAGATTTGATGCTGTTCCTGCCGGTGAGTTTATACCTGTTTTTTCAAAGGATATTACTATTCCTTTCTTTACAAGGACAAACTATGAGAAGAAATCATTTCCTCTATAGATAAGGATATTTGATAGAAACACTTAATTAGCAAAATAAACCCACAAGTTCATTGACTCATGTCACAAAACTATCCACAGAAGCTGATTCACTCTACCAGGAGATAAGAAACGAGATCAATGTTTTACAAAGTGATATATCCTAACGTTCAATTACCTCATGTCATAATTAAAACCTACCGAGGTATAAAACTCCTTATTTCAGGGCTGACAGTCAGTATGACATTTTATGTCAAATAACACAAAACCATCACAGAAGCCAAGTAAGAAGACATTAGGGTAAGAGAGGGAAAGAAGAGAGAAAAAGAGACTTTCAATTTGAGAGCTCATACAAAAATGAAAAGTAAAAAGGGTAAAACTTTAAGAGCAATAAAAGGAAGAGACGCATGGGTGGATGGGCCCTTTTGTGAAAGCAAGACCCCCCCCAGGGAGCAAGAGCCATGACAGCATTAACACAGCTTCCTCCCAGGGGATTCTTACAGACATGCTTCTCAGTGCGGTTGCTTTAATGTTTTTCTTCTTGTTTGCCTTTGTTCTAAAATAATAAATGCATTCTTTTCTGTAAAAAAAAGTAATAAAATTACATCATAGGATGTGTAGAAAACAGAGAAAAGAGATGATTACCCCTCATTCCATCACCCTAACTTAACCAGGTCAGCATCCTCTCTATCATCATATAGTTTATATCCTCTCTCTTTTTTATTTAATATGATGTTCGTTTGTCTTTGGGGAAGGGGACAGTAGTTCAATTGAGAGTAACAGCTACTAATGGCTGCCAGATTTGAGTGTTTACACTATATATTCAACTCTTATACACTTTACCATATAAACATGGAAGTATATTATGTTATTTATAGAATAAACAAGACTATGCGAATACAAATGCGCAGCATTCTCAAACGTTGTTTGGAAAAGTCGTGCTATGCCTTGCACTTGGATGTTCCACCACATGTATACACGTTTCCAAGTAAATCTGGACATTGCTAGAGTAAACTTGACGCAGCTCAAAAAAGAAAGAAAGAACCAACTCTAGAGACATACAAATGCGGCAACTGAGAAAATAAGAGAAAGGGTCAAACTCAGGTTTATGAAGTGACAAGAAGCATTTAACGCCACAAATCATAGCCTTGGCTAAATAAAGGTCAATGTTCTAAAATAAGTTTACACTCTTTGACATTAACAAGACAGTTAGTGCTTTTGTTGCTCTAATGAAATGATGGTCACCAGCATTAGCTATAACATATCCATAAAATAGAGCCAGGCTAAAAACCAATGTGAACTTGAGATTGATCTAATATCTACCAGGCAGATGCAAGGAGCCATGGAGTAATCAGAGAACCCATATACTAAGAAGACTTGAAAGTCAGAGTTCAAATTTATAGGAATAGCACAACAAGGATGCCTTTCATCACACCCAAAGTCATGAGGCTAAACATATGTCGGATGTGATACCATAGGCCAGATTTATTAGAAGATAGCCAAGCTCTGCCCAACCCAGTATAATCCCTCACAGACTATTTTAATGCTTAGTGTAAAGGAATTCATGTTCAATCACTTGTTTTCTTAACATCCTTATCAAGGAGTTAAGTCTAAGCTTAAGTCTAAGCAAGGTGGAAAGTATGGGATAACACAAGTCCAGGAATCAGGCCATAGAATCCCTAGGTGACTGGGTGACTTTGGAAAAGTAACATCTCTGGGCTTCAGTTCATTCACCTTATAAAATGAGAGCCTTAGACTGGATGATGCCCGAGGGTTTTGGTATCTCTGATTAAATCCTCAAGAGACTTAAGAACTTCTATAGGGCTTTCCACAGCCCAGGGAGAGCTGTATTCTAAGAGATCTGTGCATCACCTTGGGCACTTCTATTAGAAATCAGCCAAGGGGGGAGAGACAAGATATTACCCAAATAAAAGAAGGACTTTTAATTTTAAAAATTAGAAGAAGTATTAAGGAAGAAATCACAAATTCTTGGAGTTCTTCAACAAATCCTAAAGACCGTCTATGTATAAGGGTCTATACCCGTATAACTTGACTCTTTTGGCTCAGGACCAGATGGCCTGGTTAAGCCTGAGGATTCCTGGGCACTCAGTACCAAGGGAAGGGGCTGCGAGAGATGCTGAGAGGCCCCATGCCCCCCTAAACGTTCTGCAACCAAAAAGAAGGACAGTGTCCTCCGGCAGCATTTTTAACCACAAACGGTACCCAGACCTCCAAGTGCAAAAGTTATGTTCCTGATCGGGAAGGAGGGTTTTATGGAAGGTGTGTATAGTTATTTGTGTGAATGTATATGAGTGCATACTTGTATGTGAGGGTACGTATGAGCCAATGTGTGTAATACGTGCCGGTATATGTGTATAGTTTTGTGTGTGTGCCATGTGCACATAGTTCTATGTGAAGGTTCACAAGTATATGTGACAGTATCTACCCATAAAAAAATCGACATGAGCCAATGTAAGTGTGTGTAGTTATGTGTGAGTTTATGACATGTGCATGAGAAGACTGGGAACTGAAAAGCTCAATGCCACAGATGTGATTCGAGGCGTGTGGCTAGCTTGGTTTTCACAGGATCGTGTCTTGTTGCAGACTTTTGTTCACATGACTAGTCCACTTTTGTTTACAGTGGCATAGGGCTCATTCTTTTTTGGCTGACAGTCTGCCTTCTAAGCAAACAGGCAGGTGGGTAAAGCTGCAGGTGTGGGGGCAGGTGCTCTTGAAATAATTGCACACACTACCAGCCCTGGGTGATAGCCCCGTTGATGCACAACTCTCAGCCTCAGGCAAGGCTATGGGTATGTCTGGAGAAATTCTCATAGACCAGCCACGGCTTGAGCAGGGAACACAGGAGGCAGTAGCAAACATAGATATATATGGCAGGCATATTATTTACATATATATATATATATCTCTTTACTAAACTATCAGCCAGCTGAAACTAAGCCACTGAATATTAAGACTGTTTCTCTGAATTAAAAACCAAAGAGAAAGTGTCCAATCCATTTATGTTTTAATCATAAATGAAGGTAGCAAACCAGACTTGATTGCAGATGCTACCAGCCAATCAGTCACTCATGCCCATGACTCATTCTTTGTGCAGAGAGATTTTTTGCTATTATACAATTCACCTCCCAAAATATCTAGTATTGACTAGTGGTGTTGTCATAGCTGGACCATCTGGCTTCTCCCTTGCCCGTTATTAGAAAACTGACCCAGAAATCCTCCAAATCAGTCTGGGAGAAATTTAAAGCAATACCCAAAGGAACGAGAGTGAAAGGTTTTTTTATAACAAATTAATTGCCTGCCATACAAGTTAACTGAGGATCTTCAAGAGTTAAAGGAAACAAAACAACTAAACATAAACAAAATTTGAGACAAGAACAGAACGGGGAAAAATAGTCACAACAAATAAAACAAAGCATTAATATTCAGGATACAAATAGAAATCACAGAAAGCAATACGAAAAGACAAAACAACCCGGAAGGAGGTGGGAGAGGCCAAGAGAGCAGCCTACGAGGCTGCAGGTGATGGGAGACAGGGGTAGTGTCTACGGAGAATGTAAAAACTGTAATGAAACCAACCACTAGTCAGTCTGCTTTTTCCCACCACCGTGCACAGCAATCCTGAATAACACCAGTGGAAAGTTGTCCTCACTTCCAGGGACGATCACTCCCACTATGTAGCCCACATTTGCATACCACTGGCATGAAATATGATGGGCAGTTCATAGAAGAAGAAATGTAAATGACCAAAACACAAGAGGCCAGTAAGAGAAGGGAGACATTCTATCACTTTTGCCCATTAGACTGACAAAAATGTAAATATTCATAATATTCTATTTTAGCAAGGATGAGAGCAAATGGATACACTCAAAAACTGTTGGTACAGGGGCGCCTGGTTGGCTCATTCGGTTAAGCATCTGACTTTGGCTCATGTCATGACCCAGGGTCCTAGGACTGAGCCCCAAGTTGTGCTGCCCCCTCAGTGGGGAATCTCTTTCTCTCTCCCCCGTCTCCCTGCTCATGTTCTCTCTCTATCTCTCAAAGATAAATAAATTCTTTAAAAAGAATTGTTGGTACAATATTGGGCCATCTTTTTCTTGTCCATTTGTAGGAGCTCTTTGAAAGGGCAATTTGGCAGCTTGTACTCAGTTTTTCTAATGTGCAAAACAAACATTATTTGGCAAAGAACAGACATATGGCTCTTGTCTACTTGCATCTTTTCCCTGGAGGAAGCACTTTGTCCCAGATACATATAATCTGGTTGGGGCCATCAATCACAGAGTCCTAGTCCTCCAGGCCAGGCCTGGCCTCAGGGCTGGGCCTAGAGCTGGAGAGCACTTGCTGCAGGATTTGGTTCAGCCAGTGGTAGCTCCAGGATTTCCACAGAGGAGCTTCTGGAACAATAAACAATCTGCTTGGAAGAGGGGCAGGAGGTTATTTGACTTGTCTTGAAGCTGGAGTGGCTGCGTGGCAGCCACACTGTTTTGGCTCAGATGTTATCTCAGGGTTTGTGGGCACAGAAACCCCACCAACCCAACATGCCTAAATTCACCACGAAGGGTCCAGTCTAATTGAATGGTTGGTTCTTTCTGCCGCCCACATGGAGATGGCCTGGGGGGCAGGATAAAGTCCAGGGGGAATGAGTGGAGTTGAAAAATGAGGAGAAACAGAAACCTGGTAACCCTATTTGGGCCCTAGATCCAGTCGGTCTTTTCAGATCAAATAGTTTCCCTTTTTGTGAAGAGGATGTGAGTCAGGTTGCTGTCATTCACAATCAAAGAGCTCTGAGTCACAAAGACGAGGAGAAGTTCAAATAGGTGAAGTGTGGCACACCAAGAAAAGAGCTTAAAATTGTAATAACTGTATGTATATCAAAATGTTTTAAAAATCTAATTTCTCACTTTAATTTTTCAGCTTCTCTTTAGAAGCCTCTTATCACAAAAATGATGAAATAGTACAACATACATTTTTCCATGTAACCCACCACCCAGAACACCACTCAGCATTTTAGAAGTTCCCCCTTCCCTTCTCGATCACTACCCCCCACCCTGTTCCCCAGAGGAAACCACTGCCCTGATGAATAACAACATGGATTTGTTTCTGCCTCTGTGTGTGTGTGTGTGCGTGTGTGTGTGTGTGTGTGTGTTGTTTTGTCTTGTTTTTTACTTTGTTAAAGTATTATTTTGTGTCTGCCTCGTTTTTTGCTGAACTGTGTCCATGTGTCCAAGCGTTGTTATGCTTGTAGGAGTAGTTCATTCATTTCCCTTGTCCTATAGTAATAAATTGTAGGACTCTACTGCAATTTATCTATCCATTCTGATGTTGACTGACATTCAAATTGTTTCCAAAGATTGGCTACTACAAATCAGGTTGCTGTGTGATTTCTCAGGTGTATACTTCCAGAAATTGTGGGGCTATATGGCATATACCAAATAGTTTTCCGAAGAGATTGTACCAATTGTTTCAACAACCAGGGCATGAGAGTTCCCGTTGCTCCTTGTCCTCCTCCTGGGATCATCAGCCATTTTAACCTTAGCCAGTTGGATGTATGCAGTATCTCACTGTAGCTTTAATTTGCCTCTCCTGGATAACTAATGAGGTTGAACCATCTTTTCTTACAGTCATTGGCCAAGTGGGGAGATCCTCTTTTGTGAAAAGCACATTCGTGATTCCCCCCCTCTTTTTTTCATATTAAGTCTTCTGGGTTTTTTTCTTGTTCATTCGTAGAGTTCTTTGTACTTCTAGAAAGACTTTACTAATTAATGTAATAATAAATTCTTCTACTCTGTGGCTCTGTGGCTTTAATTCTCATAATGATATATTTTGATAAGCAGAATTTGTCAATTTAATGATGTCTAATTTATCAGTCTTTACCTTTTTGACAAATACATTTATTTGTTGTTTAAGAAATCTTTGTCAACCTCAAAATTAAGAAGCTGTTCTTTCATGTTATCTTCTAGAAGCTCTATTCTTTTACCTTTTACATTTAGATCCACAACCTACCCAAAATGAATTTTTGAAGAGAAAGTGATGTAGAGACTCAGATTAATTTTTTTCTGCATGAATACTCCATTCATCAAGCACCACTTATTTAAGCAAAACATTTTCCTCCACTGCATTTTTAATGATCTTAGTTGTAAACTGAACATCCATTTGTGGGTAGGTCTTTTTCTAGACTTCCTGTTCTGTTCCACTGATTAATTTATCCTTGCACCAATACATTGTTGTAATGACTGCAACTCTTTTTTAATTTAAGTTCAGTTAATTAACATATAGTGTATTATTAGTTTCAGAGGTAAGTACTGTAACTTTATAATAAGCCTTTATAGGCAATAATCCAGGTCTTCTACTTTGTTGTTCTTCAAGATAATGTTGGCTATTCTTAAATTTTATTTCCATGTGTAATTTAGACCAATTTATCAATCTACATACATACACACACACACATGCTGGGATTTTCATGAGGATTGTATTTAAATGATAAATCCATTTGGGAAGAATTGATATTTTTATGATATTGAGTTTTCCAATCCATTAACGTGGTAAAGATCTCCACTTATTTATGTCTCTTTGATTATTTTCAGTAATATTTTATCATTTTCTGGTGTGTTTGCTCATTTTTCATTACATTTAATTTGGTGTTTTGTGATGACATTTAAAATACATTTATTTAAAGTGTTGCATTAACTTTGGAATAAACTCAACGTGGTCATGAATTAATATCCTTTTCACATTATTAATTTGGTTTGCTTATATTTTGTTTAGGATTTTTGCATCTATGTTCATGAAAGAGATTAATTTTAATTAATCTTAATTCTCTTATAATGTCCTTGTCATTATGAGTTGGGAAGTTTCCTTACTTTCCTCTTCTTTGGGAGACTAAATATGGTAAATGTTCTTTCCTTAAACATTTAAAAGAATTCTTCGGTTAAGCTATCTGGAATTTAAGAGATTTAATTTTCTTTCATAGATTTGCCCATTTTTTAAAATCAGTTATTGGGGGCTGTATTTTTCAAGATATTAATCCTTTGCATCTAAATTTTCAATTTTATTGGCACAACTTGTTCATGATATCTTTTTAAATTTTTTAAAAATTCTTCAGTATCTATAGTATTTGTTATTCCTGATAGTGGGAATTTATGTCTTCTGTATCTTTTATTAGTCTTACCCAAGTGTTCTTAATTATAGTATAGTGTTCACAAAACCAACTATTGGCTTTCGGTTTTATCTATTTTATTTTCTCTGTTGTACATTTTGTTTTCTGTTTCATTAATTTGTGCCAATTTCTAGATGTTTAATTGGCTGTTCTTTCTCTAACCCCTTGAGATAGATGTTTAGATCACCAATTTTCTTCCTTTCCTCTTTTCTAACATACGTATTTAAAACTATCTACAAATGGTCTTTCCCTGCATCCCACAAGTTTTGATCTATTTTATTTGTTACCATTCAACATATTTTCTAATGTCATTTTTTCTCTGACATTTTTTTTAAAGATTTTATTTATTTACTTGAGAGAGGGAGAGAATGAGAGGGGAGAAGGTCAGAGGGAGAAGCAGACTCCCTGTGGAGCTGGGAGCCCAAAGAGAGACTTGATCCCAGGACTCCTGGATCATGACCTGAGCCAAAGGCAGTCGCCTAACCAGCTGAGCCACCCAGGTACACACTCTCCGACATATGTTTAAAAGTATATTCTTTTCTAAACAGAAAATTTTCTATTTATCTTTACTTTTCAATTAGCAGCTTAATTCTGCTATGATCATAATCCATATTCTATGTGTATTTATTTATTTGAAATTTGTTGGAACTTCATAGCCCAGCATATGGTCAATTTTGGCAAGGGTTCTATGTGCAGTTGTTGAGGGCAATGTTCTATCTCGACCAAATAGGTCAGTTTTATAGGTTGTGTTCAAATCTTCATCCTGTTTGATTGATTAACTTATTGATTTTTAGATCACTAGTTCTATTAGTTACTGAGAGAAGTGTGTTAAAATATCCTACTATAATTGCATGTTATTTTTTAAGTTTTTATTTAATATAACTACGTATTTTTATATTTCTCCAGTTTGTTCTTCAAATATTGCCTTGTATCTTACTAGGTATGTGATTATGATACCCTTACATTGAAATGACCATTTCCTTATTATGAAATTTGTTCTTATCTTTAAAATGTTTGCTACTTTAAAGTCTACTTTGTCTGATATATAAGTAACTGAGCTTTCACTTGGTTAATATATACATGCTATATCTTTTTCCATTCTTTTATTTTCAACTTTCCTGAAATCTTATAATTTGCACCATGCACGTGTATGCAACACTGATTTGAGTTTTGTTTTGGTTTGGTTTTTGGCTTATTTATTGTATTTTGTCCAATCTGACAGTTTGTCTTTTAAAGAGAATTTTTTATACCTTTACATATAATGTTATAACTGTTATATATAAATTTAAACTCACTGTCTTGCTATTTGTTTTAAATTTATTCCATCTGCTTTGTGTTTCTCCCCCCCCCCCCACTTTCTTTTCATATCTACTTTTGGACTTTGTTTATTATTTTTATTACCCCCTTTCCCCCCTTGATTAACTATTTTTAATTATATAATCTTTCATTATGCTTTTAGTGGTTACCATGGAGATTTCAACATTGACCTTTAACTTAGTCAAGTCTAATGAATAGTATTACATTCACCATTTCCTGCCCAAAGCAAAATCTTAGTACATTTAACTCCATCCAGTCCCTTTCTACATCCTCTGATTGACCTTCCAGTTTATGATCTCTCTTTTCAACTATATCTAAGCCATGTTAAACTACTCTATTGAGTTCTTAATCACAGATAGAAGATATGAATGTTCAAATTTAGATATTGCATTTGATTTGTTATAGTTTCCTGTGCAATTCTCTATCTCATCATTTAAATTCTTGAACATACTAATCATAATTATTTTAATGTCCTTGCCTGATCATTGCAATATCTGGATCACTTCAGGGTTTCCACCCCTTGGTTTTCAATAATTTTGCCTTGATTTATACTGAATGATTTCTATTTGGATACAGGACATTTTCTATTAAAAATTTTTTGAAAACTAAAGTTCTGGATAGGGTAATCTTCCTGAAGGGAGCTTATTTTTGCTTCTAAGAGGCAGTTATGGTGGAGCAGATTACCTCATCCAGCCATAAATTGAAGTGACTTGAAGTTGGACTTCTGCCTTTTTAAAGAGTCATCTGTTTCTTATGGCTTATGGTATAGTCATTTAAGGGTCCCAACCAAAAGCCTACAGTGTTTGCCAGGACCCTAAATCATTGGCTCACGCTAAACTCTAATTTTTGTTTCTGATACTTCATAAAACTGCAGGAAGCTTTACTTAGCCTCTCAGCCTCTCAGCTACAGTTTGGATATTTGCAAGTGCCTGAGGGGAAAACAAGTCTCATCGTCACTTCATTTCTCTGGGGGGTTTGTTTGGTGGTTATTGTAGTTCTTCTTCTTCTTCTTCTTTTCCTTTTCTTGAGGACCTGTCACCTCAAAATTTTGCTCCCCAGGTAGTTTTCCAATGCCTTCAAACAGATGTTGTATGTATTTTCTCCAGAGTTTCTAGTTGTTCTTGGAGGGAAATTCACCCTGCAACAAGTGATTCCGTCTTTACCAGAAGTAGAATTCCCACCCAGCTTGTCTTCTGAGCAACAACTTTATTTTTTTGAGATTCTGGAGATTCATCGTATTTCCTGTGAGCTCTAAAATTAAATGATTTCCAATGATTTTGTCTCCTTCGAGTTTCTGTTTCTTGTAAGAAGCAATCATGAGGGATCTGTATTGTTGTTTTAGCTAATATTTTGACCTTTATTATTATATAATAAAAATATGAAATATCAACCATGGTTTGAAGTGAGAAAAATAAGTTTTAGTCCATGTGCCAAAGAGTCGGAGGCCACAGCTGATCCAGCAGGAAAGTGTGCCTTAAGAAACTAAAGATACCCCTCCCCCCCAATTGGTGGTAGCAGTGTATGTGCTAGGCAATTGTCAGATAATCCCAACTTGTGCATCCATCCTCTGAGAAGTTGCTTTGTATCCACTTAAATTTTCAAGCGATTCAGCTAGTACCTCTCTCTTACAGTGGGTAAGGATTTGCTAACGTGAAAGATACTCCTCCCATAAACTAAGAGACTAGCAACAACCAAACCCTAATGACTCGTGGGTTCCCATTACTTTGTATAAGAATTTAACAGGTTTTAATTAGAGAGAAGGGGATGGGGAGCACATTGTTGGTAGTCTTAGTCCATTCAGGCTGCTATAAAAATTGTCATAGACTGAGTGGCTTGTAGACAACAGAAATTTATTTCTCATACTTCTGGGAAGTCTACGAGCAAGGTGCTGACAGATTGTGTCCTGTGAGAGCCTGCTTCCTGGTGCATAGGTGACCATCTTCCCACTGTGTCTTCATGTGGCAGAAGGGCAAGAAAGCTCTCCTGAGTGTCTTTTGTAAGAGCAAGAATTTACATTCATGAGGGCTCCACCCCATGACCTAATCACCTCCCAAAGGCCCCACCTCTTAATGCCAGCTCACTGAGGGTTAGACTCTCACACATGAATTTTCCGGGAACACAGTCCATAACTTGGTTGAAACTCAGCTGTCAGAAAACGGAGGTTAATTATGGTGGCAATATTTTCTAACCCCCAAGTAGAAGCACTATCTGACAAGGGCCAATACTCTTCTCTACCAGCAATAAGACAGAACGTTAGAAATCAAGACTGACTGGGAGAAGCCAGCACAAAGGGATGAAAAGTGCAATTCTGTCAGTGGTTCAAGATATTCTTGATTTTCACTAACTGGGTTCCAAGATGAGGCTTTAGAGAGTTGGCCATTTTGATGAGATTTTCCAGAGCTGGGCGGGGAGGGAAGGGTCTGGGAAGGGGCGGCGGGTGGGGTTGGCCTCAGCTTCCAAGCTGCTCCCTGACCCAACTATCTGCCGGGAAGCAGATAACTGAATCCTGACCCGCTTATTTTAGCCAGCGGCTTTGCTCCTGGTCTTCAGTCTCCCAGTCAGCTTCCAGAGGCCTTTACTCTGAAACTGCCTGGGAGCGGGGACAGACGGCAGCAGCTGCCCCCACACTGATAACGGGCTCGAACCGCTGCCTGCCCACCAGAGCTGCTTTGAGTTGACGATTTGCGTTCCGGCCTGCCCAAATCCGCAGCCTCCTCGCCCGCCAGCTTCGGCACAGAGGGACGGGAGCGCCACCTACTGGAGCACAAGGGGTGTAGCCAGCCACGCGGCCAGCCCAGGCCTGCTTGTCACCCAGCAACGGCGCTGAAAACCACCTTTGTACAGGGATTAAGTAGGCCTCGTCTTCTGCCAACTTCAGTGACTGCTGACCACAGTTAGGCTGGAAAAGTCTCAAGGAAGTTTATTCTGCTCTGAACAAACGAAACCAAACTGCAGTTGGGATCCAGGCTGCATTCCACTTAAGTGAGAAGTGGGCGAGCCAGCAAATGCAGAGTTTAACACAGAAGAGTCATTAGGTCCTTAACTGGGTACTGGGACCCGGTGAGGCACCAGGACAGAAGGATGAATGGCCTCCCCTCGACAAACAAGGGAAGGATGAGGAACCTATGTCTGAATTCCACGACTGACAGCACACACTCAAGAAACCCAGCCAGGACTGATTCCACAGAGTCTCTCTAAGTATGCAATTTGGGGGATTTGAATTTTCCGTTTTTCCCTGAGTTCTAGGGACACTGTCACAAAGCTTAGAGGAAGAAGTCATGATGACTTCTTTATTATTGGGCTTTTTGAGTCACCAATTAACACATGATATATTTGGAATTTTGTTCTCAAAATAGCTGCTTTGCAGATGCTGTAAGCATCCTCTGGGTCTGCTCTCATAAAATCTTGCCATGACAACTCTCAGAGGCTAAATCCTTGTCCTGGGTTCACAAACTCTTCTCCATGTGTTAATAGCACATTTCTGACCGATCAAATACATTTGTCGATATTTTTAATGTCTAATGACATCAGAAAAATCTTACTTGAAATACATGCGTACATATTTACGTAAGTTAGTAAGTAAACACCCTAGTAAGTCCAGAACCCAATCTGGTGACTCGTTCACACATGCACAGCTGGGCAGCCAAACTGAACACCCCGAGGGGGCCCTCCCCCGCTGAGAGACTCTGGGATTAATAAAATAAAATAATCATAGATGCCAATATGGGCAGGAACCTCAAAACGTCGATTCAATCTCTGACCTCACTCTGAGCTCCGGGGCCCTCTAGACTCCCTGCCAAAAGGTCATCAACACTTTAAAACACTTTAGTGATAGGAACTTCCTCCAAAGCAGCTCGCTTGTTGTTTAGATGATTCTTCCTTATATCAGCCAGAATATGATGTAATAACAGCCTACATTTGTTAGACACTGTTTTGTATGTATAATAGCTTATTCTCCTTGATCATGCTGTGAGGAAGATACGGATATTACCCTGCTCTGCACATGAGGAACCGAGGCTTAGGGAGGTTCAGAGGCTACCCAGGGTCATCCAACAAGCAGGAGATGACTCAAGATTTGAACACAGGTAGTCTGACTCTGGAAGCTCTCTGAATTACGGGTTCTGCATAGTGTAATGATTCCCACCTCCTCTAACTTCTGCTCATAGTCCTCGGTCTACCCCCTTAGGCCACAGGAGCATCTAATTTCTCTTCCACGTGACAGCTTTGGTGCTTAGCCTAGAGGAGGTGCTGGCTTTTCTCCCAGCTAATCAGCCAGGCCTTTCAACACATCTCATACAACATGGTTCTTATCCATCTCCTTCCCCAGGCCCTCTATTTTGACATGCCCCATTTGGTCTATGCCCCTCTGAATGTGTTCCCCAGATCCTAACATTACCATATCCTTGATGTGGTTTGACAAGTGCCATGTTGAATGCATGACCACAGCGAGCATTCTAGACCAGCGCCGTCCAACACAACTCTCTGTGATGACAGAAATGTTGATAGTTGCCCTGTCCTACTCAGGAGCCACTAGCCACTCTTGGCTGTTTAGTGTTTGGAATGCGTTTACTAAAACCGAGGAACTAAATTTTTATTTTGTTTCATTTAACTAATATTATTTTTAGTGGGTACATAGTAGAGAATGTAGTTTGAGATTCTGTATTTCTAAATCACATCCTGGCCCTTGTTGACCTGAATGTTCTCAATAAATATGCCATCCCTGGGGCACCCGGGTGACTCAGTCGGTTAAGCGTTGGACTCTTGGTTTTGACTCAGGTCATGATCACAGCGTTGTGGGATCAAGACCAGCGTCAGGCTCCATCTCAGCCTGGAGTCTGTTTAAGATTCTCTCCCTGCCCCCTATGCTCTCTCTCTTTCTCTCACTCTGTCTCTCAAGTAAATAAGTCTTTTTTAAAAAAGGGGGGGGGGTATGCTATCCCCATCCTATCTCAGTTGGCTTTTGGGACCTCCAAGTATATTTTATATTAATCTTCGACAGATGTCACTTCATGATCATTCCAGTTTTTAAAATCATCCCCAATCTGATTTTGTCATTCAGAGTATTTAGAGTCTCTCGTGCTCCATGTCACCTGCAAGTTGGCTAAACACACTGGCTACATCTTTACAAAACACAGCTAATGACGTGTGAGTAACACATGTAGCTAACATTTACTGAGGGCTTTCTCAGTGCCAAGAGCTGTGCTGTGCCCTCCAGCAGTCTGTCTACAGATCCTCATCCATACCCAGGAATGACTTGATCCACCGCCCACACTCACCTGACTAAACTGCCTTCCGTAACAAGGAAACACATTCATATACGTGGGCATGCATGCACACACACACAGAACAACACTAGAAAGACTCTTTCACAGAGATGTCAGTTATGAATCTACATGCTGCACGCTGTCACTCAATCACAATTGTCCTTGCTTCCAAGACTATGTTTTTATCATGTTCACAAGAATTCCATGAGAGTTCTTGTCAAATCTCTTGTTGAAACACGTATTCACAATATTTGTAAATGCTGCCCCGAACTACCTAACAACCTATTAAGAAATATGAGATCTATCTTCCCTATTTTTTTCTTGAACTCATCCTGACTCTGGGAACTATCTAATGGTCATTCCTCACTTAGTGATTCACTCAGTCAAGGACACATTCCCCTGTCCATCAAGAATAATTCAAAAACTGAGACACTAATGAAAATTTTGTTTCAGCAAACTGCCTAGCTTGTCAAACAGCAGTAGAGATGCATTTAAAGTTTAGAGAAAAGAACAGTTGGGATTGAAAAGCAAGACTTCAAGGAGAACATTTTTTTCTTAAGATTTATTCATTTTTTTTGAGGTGGGGGAGAGGGAGAAAGAAAATCCTCAAGCAGACTCCCCACTGAGCACAGAAGCCAATGTGGGGCTCAAACCCAGGATCTTGAGATCATGACCTGAGCCAAAACCAAGAGTAGGACACTCAACTGACTGAGCCACTCAGGCGCCCCCAAAGAGAACAGTTTTTAAATGATCACATGTCTAATAGGACATTAAATGAGATTTTTTTTTAGTTTTTATTTATTTATTTATTTATTTGACAGACAGAGATCACAAGTAGGCAGAGAGGCAGGCAGAGAGAGAGGGGGGAAGCAGGCTCCCCGCCAGCAGAGAGCCCGATGCAGGGCTCGATCCCAGGACCCTGGGATCATGACCTGATCTGAAGGCAGAGGCTTTAACCCACTGAGTCACCCAGGCGCCCCAAGAATTTTTTTTGCCTGTTGCCCCAATTTCAACTAAAACCCCAGGATGGAGTACAAATGATAAAGCATCCCCCAGTCTTGAATCTGGACTGTCTTTGCAGAACTTTCTTAAGAGGTAGCCTCAAACCCCCAGCAATGGTCAGCTATCTGCAGTCCTTAGATGAGAAAATTAGAATGATAAAGAAAGGACAGTTGGTGGGTGAGGATGTCTTGGCAGAGTTATCAGACTGCTCTGCCATCTCTTTCTCCTCTCTACCACAGATGGTAGTAGGAGAAGATGGTAGAGGTGGGTAGAGAATGTCTGTGAGGCCTCGGAAGAGGTAGAAAGAAAATCAGGAGAGTGCGTTGTCATGGAAACCAAGGGAAGGAACTGTTTCAGGGAGAAAGGGAGTGCGGCAGCTACTGAGTGGCATTGAGAGGTTAGGCTAAGGAGCAAAGGCATGGCTTGTATTTAACAATAATGGGACACTGGCTTCCTTGATCAGAGCAGTTTCCTCCAAGCAGTTAAGAGTGGAAGTAAGATCGTAGTAAGTCAAGTGCTAACGACAGAAAATCCAGACAATTCTTTGAATTGGGCTGTGAAAGGGGAGAGAGAGAAAGACTGGTCAGTGAAGGTAAATGTAAATTCCAGGGAAGAATGTTTAAGATTTTCAATGATCAGTATAAAGCCTTCCAGAGAAATCAACCTGCAATCTCACATGCATTCCAGGAGATCCCATCCTGTGGTGTAAGGAAGAGGATGAGCCTTGAAGAGAGCTGTATGTATACACACCTAAATGGGGTTTTTTTTTAAGATTTTGTTTATGTATTTGAGAGAGAGAGAGAAAGTGAGCATGAACAGGGGGCGGGGGCAGAGGGAGAGGGAGAAACAGGCCCACCCCCACTGAGCAGGAAGCCCAGTGCAGAACTCCATCTCAGGACCTTGGGATCATAGCCTGAGCTGAAAGCAGCCCCTTAACTGACTGAGCCACCCAGGTGCCCCACCTGAATAATTTAACAATCTTTAAAAGAAAGATCAAAGTTCATTTAAGTCCTGTTGCATTAATGAAAATAAAAATAAAATAGTAGAGGAACCAGAGGATCATTCAAAGTTTGAAATTCCTGAAATGTCCAATTTATGCAACTGTGGAAGACTTTATCAAGGTTTCTGAGAAGCTGGGGATAGTTTCAGCTAAACCAGAGGCACAATTTGCACCTGTGAAACAGCCCCAGGTGAGCCCAATAAGATAAAATGTGCAACCGCATACACGTGGATATGATCGTTGCCAATTAGGTTATTCATAAAGTCAGTCTCAAGTTTCTAAACTGACCTGTGTAACTAGATAGGACTGAGAAACTTTCAGATGGAAATCTTCTATACTGTCATTTCAATCCAAAGAAAACAACAAAATTAAAAATACATATCACTGGGGGGCACCTAGCTGGCTCTGTCTGTGAGTATGCATCTCTTGATCTCAGGGTTGTGAGTTCAAGCCCCACGTTGGATGTAGAGATGACTTAAAAATAAAACAGAAAAAAAAAAAAATAAAGGAATACATATCACTGTTGGGAGAGGAAGCAGTGTGTTATGGTGTGGTTCCTGTGGGAGGTGAGGGGCCAGAGCACACATGAAAGGTTAATTCTCACTAAGTAGGAAGCATTTGATTTTCTCTGGTGCTTTAAGCTCTGAAGCTGGTCTCAGGCCCCTCTCCAGGCTGGCTGTCCAGTGTTTATCCCAAAACGTTTCAGTCAGCCAGTTTGAGAAGGGGGTCGTGCTTTCCGGTTTCGAGTCCTTCTTTCACAGGGCCAAACAAATAAATCAACCAAACCTTGAGGAGTCAACAGACAGGGAGATGTGGAAGAAGCAGGTTGGAGAATCTCTGAGGCAGAGGAAGAAAACAGGGAACAGATACTAACATTAGAAAGAAAAAGAGCCAACCATTTAAAAATAAGAAAGAAGGAATAAAGTTACAGATGCTGTGAAGTTTGGGAACTTGGTGGCAAGAAGTTGAAGGATTTTTCATTTGTTGCCTTGAATTTCAATGTGGAGTCAAAGGCAAGGTCATCCCCTGTGAACGGGGAGTGGGAGTGGTGGTGGGAGGTGGTTAAAGAGAATAAAGAGATTTTTTTTAAAAAATAAAACCTGCCATGAAGTGCATGGCAGGGAGACTAATGAAAAGAGAACAAAATGGTAGCACCTTTGAGACCTAGACAGAGACCAGGAAGGTGAAGTATCCCCAAATGCATGGGTTTGGGGGCCTCTCCAGCAGCGTCCCAGGCTGTGTGAGGCCCCGAGGAGGTGCTCCAGGATACAAATGCCAGCCAGGATAGAGGAGTAAGCAGGATAATGTTAGCAAGACAGGAAGTGAAGCACTGGGCCATGAGGTCCAGGCTGGACTGGAGAACCTATCACTTAGTAAATCCTTGTTAACAAAGAAAGAAGAAAACTGAAAACCCAATAGTTATCCTTTCTCCCACCAAACATAATAATCACCACACCGTACTGACTTTATGTTGCAAATACCCCTCTCCACTCTCTCCACTTCTAGGATCTCACCATGGGGTCGGCAGCATCCCAGCATTTCCCACATCCACCATTACTCACAGCAATGAGAACTTTTCTTAAACACTTAAACATGCCTTCTCAACTCACTATCTTCCAGGAAGAGACCAAAATGACCAACTCAAAGGGGAAGAGCAGAGGCCCCACTGATTGTTCTCTGGCCCTTTTAGAAAACATGAAGTTGTTCCTTTGGCCACATACATGTGAGTCTACAAGAAAGGGGATATGGCGGACATCAAGGGAATGGGTACGCAAGGCCCCACAGTTGTTAGCACGGCCAAACGAAAGTCTACAGTGTTACCCAGCATGCTGTTGGCATCGTTGTAAACAGCAAGTTAAGGGTAAAACTCTGGCCAAGAGAATTAATGTGCATGGTGAGCACACAGAGCCCTCTAAGAGCCAAGGTAGCTTCGAGACATGTATGATGAGAAATGATCGGAAAAAGAAAGAAGCCTAAAGGAAAGCTACTTGGGTTCATTGGCAGCACCAACCTACTCCACCCAGAGAACCACACTTTATGAGAACCAATAGAAAGGAACCCATTAGCTATAAATTCAGGGCATAATGTGTGTTCAAAACAAAACAAACAAAACTCTGAACTGTTAAAAACAGAAACAAAACCCTACACTTACCTTGCTTTTTCCTGCTCAGAGTCCCTCCATGGTGTGTGAGAAGGATCCTAGCTGAAGATCAAGGTACTTCAGCCACACAGTGGACGAGATGGTTTTCTATTTCTCCTATACACCCTCTCATTTGACATGGCCCAGTTAGTTAATGTCCCTCTCAGAGGAGCTGCCCAGATCCTAGATGAGATGGGATTGAACATGCAAGGGTGTTTTCAGTGGAAATGCCTGTGAGAGAAAATTAGGGAGACAGAGGAGGCTATGGGAGCTGGGGGACCAGAATGCAGACAGATGCCCAGGGAAGAACAGAGGGGAGCCAAGTGGGGGGAGCACCTGGCCTTGCATGCAGTCTCAGGAAGGTAGGGCAGGCTCCAGTTGAGTCTGAGAGCTGAAGATGGCCTTTCAGCCACCCAGAGTCTCCCAGGAAAGGCCCCGCCTTGATCACCGCGCTGTACTCAGCCACTGGCTGGGAGCCACCAGTGCGAGCATGGCTCAGAGCCAACACGGTGAGGAATTTCAACTCACGGCAGCTGGACCCTTGGTTTCTCTCCCGGTCACTGGAGGTCTGTGAAGCACATTCTTAGGACCACCTTGAGCTAGTCTCAAATCCTTAATAAAGTGTCACAGGTGTTATAAATTCTGACCTTCACCCACAACACCACCCTTACCCAACATTGCTCCAACTATATCAGTTTTCTCTCAAGTCCAGAACATACCATGCTACTCTTTATCAAGCCTTTGTATGTTCTGCATCTGCTACGGAGAAAGCTCATCCTGATCCCACCCCCACCTTGGCTTAGCTATCTTCCTTACTCAGCCTTTACTCTTGTCTTCCCTCAAACATCATCTCCTCAACTCCCCTGCCCATATCCCTCAGACTGGATTACGTGTCCCGTGACGTGCTCCCGTGAGGATCATCTCTCCTATATATACTAGGTCAGATAAGTAAGCATCTGTCTAGCGTTTGGCTTTGTGGCCAGTTGAAGTAGCTGCATGACAGGTGGAACCATCTGTCTCATTCGCCACTGGACCCCCGGGCCCAACCCATGGCCAATGCTCAAGAGATGCAACAAACCATCTTGACTGCCTGCCCAGTAAAAGGAGATCAGGTAGAAGGTGGCTGCCCGCAAGACATCAGGCCAATCACAGTCCTAGAATGCCAGCTAAGGTCGAGGTTTAGGGGAAAAATTTAGTGAGTGACCTAAAGCAGGAGGATTAGAATAGAAAGTTAAGTAAAATGGTATATTTTGTAAAGAAAAGTTAAGGCAAAGATCAGACTAACAATGTGACCGTTTTTGCTGAATTGAGTGTGAATCTAGGCTATAACAATAGATATTTATCAAACAACATGGCACCTGAAGGCTCAATCAGTCAGGATTAAATTCAGCTGTGGATAGCAGGAGGCATGAAACATGAAGCTCTACACATCAGGGATCCTTGCATAAAACAGATGGCACATTCAAAGGGGTTTAACCAGAACAAAATTTAAGGAAGACACCATTACAGAGGTGTGGCCAGATTAAGAAAACCAATGAGTGAGTGAGTGGGTGGTGAAGCTCCATGGGGTTAGCAAGAGCAGGAGGCCATTACCACCTCTAGACCAAAGGGACAATGGAGGAATGGTGTTACTGGAGCCCATCAAAGCTGGAGCCAGAGAAAGGGGGCCACTGGGCAAGATCTTAGGCCACAGAGGAACAGAGCCTCCACTAGAACAGAAACAATGTAAGCAGGGTGGGAACAGAAAAAAATCATCGTTTTCTTTTCCCCATTGATCTGCCAAGGGCCTCAGTGGGCCAAACCCAACCAGAAGTCAAAGGGCAAGGGAGACTCCTAGAGTACAGATCATGGAAGACAGAGTGGAGAATGGATGTGGGAGAGAGGGCTGCAAAAGGAAAATAACCAGCACAGCAGCTTATTAATCTCACATTATAGCAGATCCTGATGTAGGTGCCCCAGGACTCAGATGCCAGCCCCATGGTCTTCAGGCACCCAGGTTCCTTCTCAATTTTTGATTCATCGTCTTTAACAGTTGGCTTCCTTCCTTACATTCACATCATGGTAAAGATGGTTTCTGGTGCTTCTGATAACCATTCTTATTCCAGGAAGGAAGAAGGAGAAAAGGGAGAAGGCCCAAAGGGACCTTCCAGCTGGGCGGGGCCTCCCTGAAGGAGTTTACTAGTAGCCAACCCAAGACTTCCAGAGATGGCTCATTAGCTACCCACAGATGCAAGGGATCCTGAAAAAAAAAAGTATCCAATACTCTGGCTCCCTCAAGAAAATCATGGGCTTTTAGAAAAGAAAGGGTAGGATGAATATTAAGTAGGCCCTTCTTGGAACAATGATTGCAGAAACATTGCCAGAGATGGACTTACTAAGAGACAGTATGAATTTCCAGAAGAAAAACTTTTTTGCCTCATGTAACAACTTTACCACCTAATATCTATTTAGGTTTCCACAGTTTCCTGTGATTCATAATCTTCCTAAACCACAGAGACCATTTGCTTTACATCTTCTTACTGACATAATTCTCAAGGAATATTTGTCAGTTAGTGATTGGCTGATTTCCTTAGTTGATTGTAATGAATCATACTTCCAGCTGGTGAAAATGAAAACTCTTCATTCATTCTCTCAATAGACATCTATTGTCTGCTTACTATATGCCAGGTACCATTCCAGACGCTGACATACAGCAGTGAACAAAAGGGGAAAAAAAAAATCTCTGTCTTCATGGAGCTTACATGTTAGTGGGGAAAACAGACATTCAGTATGATACATAAATGCATGTTAGTTCCTTCTAAGTGCCTTGAAGGAAAATAAAGCTGGAAAGGAAAAAGGAATGTTAGATAGGATTTGCAATTTTCTGCAATCAGAAAAAACCTGAGAAGACAACATAGGAGTATAACCCTATGAGAGGGCATGATTTGCAAGTAAGTGAAAGGAGAGTAGCTCAGGCAGAGAATAGCAACAGGTAGAAGTAGTTCCCGGGGTGCCTGGGTGGCTCAGTCAGTTAAGCTTCTGCCTTCAGGTTGAGGCTGTGATCACACAGTCCTGGGATCAAGTCCCGAATTGGGCTCCCTGCTCAGTGTGGCGTCTGCATCTCCCTCTCCCTCTGCCTCTCCCTCCTGCTGTTCTCACTCTCGCCCTCCCCACGACTCCCGCTCTCTCAAATAAATAATTAAATCTTTAAAAAAGAAGAAGAAGAAGAAGAAGCAGCTCTGTGAGGAGGTGAGGGGGTAGTGTGGCTAAGATAATAGCTCCCCCAAAGATATCCAAGTCTTAATCCCCAGAACCTGTGATAATGTTATATGGCAAAGTTGCTAATTAGCTGACTTTAAAATAGGGAGAGTGCTCTGGATTCTTGGATGAGCCTGATGTACTCACAAAGGTCCTTAAAAGAGAAGAGGGAGGTATAAAATGATATCAGAGGGATACAATGTGAGGAAGGCTCAGCCCACCATTGCTGACTTCGAAAACGGAGGAAGAGGGCCACAAGCTGAGGGAAATAGACAGCCTCCAGAAGCTGGAAGGGCAGGGAAACAGAGTCTCCTCCAGAACCCCCAGAAAGGGATGCAGCTCAGCCAGCACCTTGAGTTTAGCTCCACAAGACCTGTGTCAGACTTCAGACCTACAGAATTCTAAGATACTAAATTTGTGTTGTCTAAAGCCACTGTTTGTAGTGACATCTTATAGCAGAGAAAACTAATATACATGGGAACACATCAGTATGTTAGAGGAATAGCAAGGAGACATCACTGAAACAGAGTGGTAAGGGAAGGAGTGGACTACTTGGCATTTAGAGAAATAATTGGGAGCCAGATCATGTCATTTCTCATTGGCCATTTTAAGGATGTTGACGTTTACTCTGAGGACGAAAAAGGAAACATGACACAGTTTCCAGCAGAACTGTTATGTTGAAAATACACTGAGAAGGCAGGGCAGGCACAGTAAGACGGGCTAGAAAGCTATCCCAATAAGCTGAGCAAGACAACGGTGAGGAAGGACTTGTACCACACGGTAGCACTGGGCTGTGTGAAGTGATTGGATTCTAGACATGTTTTGATGACTGAGTTGACAAGATTTTCGAAAACACTGAATATAGAATATGAGGGGGGGAAAAAAAGAGTCTGGCATGATTCCAAGCATTCTGGTCTAAGCAACTGGAGTTGCCAGTAATTGAAATGGGCAGGAATGCAAGAAGGGAATGTTGTGGAGGGAAGATCAGGAACTCTGTATTGGACATGTTTTTTTTTTTTTTTCTTGGTTTTTTTTTTTTTAAGATTTTATTTATTTACTTGACAGACAGAGATCACAAGTAGGCAAAGCAGCATCAGAGAGAGAGGGAGGAGGAAGCAGGCCCCCTGCTGAGCAGAGAGCCCGATGCGGGGCTCGATCCCAGCACCCTGGGATCATGACCCGAGCCGAAGGCAGAGGCTTTAACCCACTGAGCCATCCAGGCACCCCTGTATTGGACATGTTAAACTTAAAATGTATAATACACATCCTGCTGGGTTATGTTATTGTTCAAAATAATTCACTTCTCCAGTTGATAGAGTACACTTCCTTGTCACACTGACTTCGGTCTTGGCCACATGACTTTGGCCAATAGAATGTGAGTAGATGTGATATTCGCCATATTTAGAGGCATCAATTTCCACCTGCCCTCTTGTTCCTGCTCTGCTATGAGACTAGTTCAGACCAGATAGAGGTGATACCTTCAGCTGGTCTGAGGGATCTGAGAATGAGAAGACAAGGAGTGATGAGCCATCTATGGAACAAAGAAAATCTGAACCCAACCCATAGCATGGAGCTGAGATGCAGCTGAACTGTGAATCCATGAACAAGAAATAAATGTTTGTCAGTATAAGCCACTGAAATTTGGGGGTTACGCTTTTTTAAACTAATACAGTCTAGAGTTTAGGGGAGAAGTCTCGGCTAATATATCTATAAAGCCATGAGACAGGATGAGATCACCAAGGCAATGAGCATAGATGGAACAAAGAAGCCTGCATACTGAGGCACTGGTTGTTAAGAGATCAGGGAGATAAAGAAGAACCCGCTAAGGAGGGATTGAGAAGAAGCTAGCCAGTAAGGTAGGAGCAAAAATTAAAATGGACACTAATGCAGTGTCCTGGAAGAGGGAGTGATCACTATATTAAATGCTATTCACAATTTAAGTATGATGAGAACTGAGAGATGACCACTGGTTTTAACAGATGGAAGTCAATGTGAACTTCTCAATAGTTGTAATGGAAGGATCAAATGGAAACATCACTCCTCGTGATCATATTCACTTACTCAATAACTATTTCTTGAGCATCTAGTATGTGATAAGCACTGTTCTAGATATCTGGTATATACCAGTGAAACAGACACTTGCCCTCCTCCCCATTTCTCCCTCCTTAAAAAAAAAAAAAAAGAAAGAAAGAAAGAAAAGGAAAAAACAAAAAAAACCCTGTGCCCTCAAGAGGCTTAGATTTTAGTGGAGAGAGACACATTAAAAAACAAGCATAATAAATGAGTCAGAAGGTTATAAATGCTATTAAAAAGTAGTTCAGGAAAAGGGAAACCAGGAACGCCTGAGGAGTTGCAATTTAAATAAAGTGGTCAGGGTAGGCTTCATAAAGAAGGGGACACTTGATTTATGGCTTTTAAGAGCTGATTCTCTGATCCAAGACTTTCTCCAGGATTTTACTTCCCTCGATGCTGTTTACAGCCCTCAGCTGGCATTAAGTAATCAAGTGAATCTACAACACCTGTGACTCTAAAGGCTATCTGAAACGTTAATTAGTTGAATAAATAAACCAAGAGTAAAAACCAAGATCATCTCCACTTACTTCGCCCCTTTACCGTTAGAATGATCCAATTAGTATCGTGATCTATCAGAAACACAAAAGAAAAATTATTTCCTATTAGGTGTGATAAAAGGTTCATAAAGCATTACCAAGTCAAAAAAAATCCATCAGTATTAGATTATTTAAAACTAAATTAAGTATATGTTTAGTGGCTCATAGAAGAAACTAAACTGAGCAGGAATGTTAAGAATGCCAGCTTCAGAAGTTACCTGACACAGACCTGAAATTAACCTGGGTGTTTCCCTTGAGGCAGACAAGGGCCAAATAAGGCCTTTTCTGTTCCTTCTCAGGGACATGGTTCTGGGGCTGCTCACTTCAGGCTGTTAACATCTAATGAACCCTCCCTGAGCTCTGGATACACCTCCCTCCTAGGATAACCAAAATGAACAATAAGTAGCGGCACCTGGGTGGCTCAGTGGGTTAAGCCTCTGCCTTTGGCTCCGGTCATGATCTCAGAGTCTTGGGATCGAGGCCCGCAGTGGGCTCTCAGGGAGCCTGCTTCCCCCTTCTCTCTAACTGTTTCTCTGCCTACTTGTGATCTCTCTCTCTGTCAAATAAAATAAATAAAATCTTTTTTTAAAAAAATGAACAATAAGTAACAAAATCCCTTCACACATTGTTTCCAGTTTTAAATCATTTATTGAAATATATGATAGATTGAAGGGCCCATCACCAGACACCCATTCACTAAGTGGAGAAGAAAGAGCTTTGGTGAAAAAGTCTAGTCCAGCACAATCTGATAGAACTTTCTCCAGTGATGGAAATGTTTTATAATGGGTGCTATCCAGGATGGTGGCCACTAGCCACATGTGGCTATTGAGAACTTGAGATATGGCCAGTGCAACTTAGGAAGTGAACTTTTTTTTTTTTAAGAATTTATTGATTTGACAGAGAGTGAGAGAAGGAGAAAGAGCACAAGCAGGGGGAGTAGCAGAGGGAGAGGAGGAAGCAGGCTCCCTGCTCAGCAGGGAACCCGATGCCAGACTCGATCCCAGGACCCTGAGATCATGACCTGAGCCGAAGGCAGAGACTTAACCCACTGAGCCACCCAGGTGCCCCAGGAAGTGAACTTTTAACTTAAAAATTTGTTAATTTAATTTGAATGACCTCACGTGGCTAGTGGTTACTGTACTGAGTGGCCCAGTTCAAGAGTCCTTGATTCGACAATCCTTGTGCTGTTTCCCTTTCCAGAAAGGACTTTTAAGGCACCTTCTATTTCTGACATTCCTAATTTTTTTTAATATTAACTACCTAAATAATCTTAAACATGATCACTTCTATCCTAAAGGTGTAAAAGATGAAGTGATTTTTACCAGTGGCCCAGAACACAGGTCAGTCCTTATGACCCAGATATTTTCTTTACTTTTAATATTTTGATATTTGATTTTCCGAAAGGAATCCCCAAAGGAGCAGGCATCAAAAATGCAAAACACATATAATGAAGAGTATACTAGGTGAAAAGAAAAAAATTGTCTGAATTTCCCCACAGCTGCTCATTTATGCCTCTGACATGGAGAATTTCCAGTATGTTCACTTAACATGTAACAGATGGGTAAGGCCCTGTACTAGACACTATGAATACACAATGTTGAAAACATAGTCCCTGCCCTTGAGGAGAGCATAATCAATGACATCTACATGGAGTGCCATTACATAGCTTCCAAAACACAACAGCCTAGCAAGTTCTCCGTGCCCCACATCTGAGCAACTTTATGCCAACAAATCATCTTTGCTAAATGCTAACATTGCAATTAGTCAGAGCTCTGTTTCCACCTGGCTCTGCCCTCCCCACCACACATCTGCACCTCCCCACCACAACCACACCCCACCACCGGCTGCAAAGACAGTATTGCCTTTGAAGAGTTGAAAGCTTTCTTGACCCATGTTAGAAATGTGACCTGGAAGCACATATATTCAAAAATGAGCACATCTCCATAAGCCAAGAACTCCATTTACTTCAAGACCTTTCTGGTTTCCTTTCTTTTGGGTGTAATAATAGATATTGAAATCTTCAGAGTCATATTTAGTATCTTGTTAACTGAAATTATGTGTAAACCAAGAAAACTAAAATTGCCTAAGTACTTGCTCCAACCTCAAAATAGAGGCCATTCTAATAACAAAAACTTCAACTTGACCATTTAAACATTATTCTTCTTAGATAAAATAGTCTCTTTTGAATTTTAAAACTTAGCAATTTTGAAAAAGCTTTCTCATGTAGCTTAGATAGTTTGCTAGAGATATTTTCTTAAAACTTTCAGTAATGCAAATCTAAATATGCACATCAACTTTACAAAAAATCATAAAGCTTTTAGCAATAGAAACAGAATTTGCCTATCACCACTTCTGCAATGTTTTTACCCCCAAAACTATAATAAAACACTAGTGCTTCTTACCCTAGGCATCATATAAATGCTTAATGTTAAAAAAAAAAAAAGAATCCCAATTCCAAAAGAATAAGAACAACAGCCCATATCCTACCTATAGAGACATGAGATTATAGGTATCTGGAAAATGACTGAGATTCCAATACAATTCTTTAAAAAACTTGTTTCTCTGCACACAACGTGCTACATATGCACTAATAAACCTGACAAAATGTAAATGAAAGATATGCCAGGAATGAAATTTCTTTCAGACTTCTTTCAGTCTAATAAAAATCTTCTTAACCTAAAAATGCAAACCTTATAAGTCAAATGCTTCGTTAGAATTTCAATTAGTTCTTTTAAAAAGGATCTACATTTAAACTTTCATTTCAGTGTTAGGGTAGATCACCAATGAACACAGTAATTCTCAGCAAGAACTATTTTAGGTGTACATAGCCTCAAGGAGCTTGTCACCTCTCATGGAATGATGACACTTCAAAAGTAGAATTCAGTAAGTTTTTAAAAGATTTTCACTGCTATTGAAGAAGATCAGCCTTCTGAACAAATTGTCATAATTTTGTTTACCAAAAAGTATGCGCACATAGTATGTGTTCAATAAACAGTATATCTCAATACAAGCTGAACTGGCTAGAATTTAGCATGTCAAGGTTGACATGTGAAAGACTAATTCTAGTGACACAGTCACAGCTATTTAACACCCAGGATCAAAGGCATCCAGGATAAATGCTACTTTTTTTTTTTTTAAGATTTCATTTATTTATTCATGACAGACAGAGAGAGAGAGGCAGAGGGAGAAGCAGGCTCCCCACTGAGCAGGGAGCCCGAGGTGGGACTCGATCTCAGGACCCTGGGCTCATGACCCAAGCCAAAGGCAGACACCCAGCCATCCAAACCATCCAGGTACCCAATGGTACTCTTTTTAAAGTAGAATTGGGGTGCCTGGGTGGCTCAGTAGGTTAAGCATCCGACTCTTGATTTCAGCTTGGCTCATGATCTCAGGATCATGAGATCGAGCTCCCCATCGGGTTCTGCACGCTAAGTGTGGAATCTGCTTATCCCTCTCCCTCTGCTCTTCCTCCCTCCTCCCACCCGCACTCATACTCTTGCTCGTGTGCTCTCTCTCAACTAAATAAAAATATTTAAAGTAGAATTAAATGGAATATCACTGACTTGCTCCTTTTAATAACATCTCATGTTTATGTCTCACTGAAGAGCTTATAAATTCATTTACCCTATTAATTCATTAAATCTCACTCTAAAAATATTAGATAGTTGGTATTTATATTTTCATGCTATAACAGAAAGCAGGATCCAAAAGATGGAGTGGTTTGCCTGAGTGTACGAGGCACAGTTCAAACCCAGGCCTCCTGCTTCTCAGACCGGAATCAGTGCTGGCAGACACCGGCCCTGCTCTGCGGAGCAAACTCAGATGCCTGTCAGGGGTTAATGAGCCTGCAGCATTTCGGCAGGCGCATCTTGCAACCTAGATCCCCCATGCCAGATGGGACCAGTAGAAGCAAACCCCCAACACTGAAGGCGTTATCCTGACGAGCACAGAACAACCATGATCTGTTCTACTGCTCCAAGCAAAGCTGACCACTTGCAAGTGGCATTCACTGCACTTAGTCAGGAGTGTGGATGCCATCCTTCGTGGGCACGCTTCAAAGGAAGAAGCGATCGCTGTAACAAAACCTACAGCCAGTTGTTCCTTTTCACCAGCCAGGGAGAGAAATGAATTATTTTCCAGCCGAGGAAACGTAGGTTTTGGAAGCATAGGTCTCAGTGTGAAGCCAGACCTAAGTGGGGAAAACCAAACACAGCTTTCACAAAATTTCTAATCCACCTCCATAAGTCAGATTTCCTGTTTATTCATCCCACAACCTTCTCAGCTGCCTTCTTACCTTGCTGCCTTGCTTCACACACTCACTGATTTTAAAATGTTCACAGCTTTTGAAAATGACCAGCCTTCTGAACGAGGAAGGCTGCTCTCAGAAGCTCTGTTAGGGGTCTGATAAGGTCTGCAATTCCTCCACCTGATCAGAGAGCTTGCTCCCTAGGTTTCCAGGAGCCCTTTAGGGAGAAGCCCCCAGGGAGCCTCCTTAGGATTACCCACTTTTGGTGACATACAAGGCTTGCAGTCCTGTATGCTGATGTGTTGAACCATTTTCCTCACCTGTAAAATACACAGTGTGAGCCAATCTCGGAGGTCTTTCCTGTCCTACCATTGTAAGAATACTTACAATGAAATAACACACGTGACCATAAGAAGACACGTTGTCAGCACTTAAGACATGCCAGGGACTGCAGAGAGCCCTTTATTTACACTGCTTCACCTAACCCTTCATAACACCCCGGGCCCCTGGTGGGGACTCTTCATCATTACAGAAGAGGAAAGGAAGCACTGAGAGCTTGAGCGGTAGACTCCTTCTCAAAGGACATTTGCTTAGCTAATCCGACAAATGCACAGACTCTAGCTCATGTCATAAAGCTGCACCGTGATGAACGCCTGTGGCTCCTGGCATCCCTGCACACAGTTCCCACACACCCCTACCCCACACCCCGGACAGTTGTGTGCTAACCAAAACTTAGCCCATGTTTATTCCCAAACTTGTTTGTGCCCGTTCTATTTGTCCCTGCAATAATGTAATTTAATAAAAACAGTACATGCACCAATCACATATAATTATAAAAAGAAAATACCATTTCGATAACTCAGTAGGATGTTTGGAAATAAGGCAATTCTCTCTCTCTCTCTCTCACACACACACACACACAGACACAGTTGAATTAAATGTTGGAATAAAACAGTAAAAGAATATGGGACAGAAATCCAAAAAGGGTAAAGGGTTACTCACGCGTCTTGAAGTTCTTGTTCCATTTTATTTATTTATTTATTTTAAAGATTTTATCTATTTATTTGACACAGAGAGACACAGCGAGAGAAGGAACACAAGCAGGGGGAGTGGGAGAGGGAGAAGCAGGCTCCCCGCCAAGCAGGGGAATCCCAGGACCCTGGGATCATGACCTGAGCTGAAGGCAGAGGCTTAAGCTTAACCTGTCGCGCCACTCGGGCACCCCTCTTGTTCCATTTTAAAGAAAGCCCTGGGTAAGCATTCTTAGAGAACGCCTCACAAAAGATTTTGCAGCAAAGGCAGCGTGGTGCCATACTTGCAGGAATCACACATGAAAGCAAACAGAATCTGTCATGAATGTGTACTTGTTATTTTAATTTAAATAAAATGTTATGGCATAGGTCATCCCTTGGGGAGGATATTTCTTCTGCTTTATGAAGGTATAATTAACATACAATAACTCACACATTTAAGATATATGATAAGTTTCAACAGATGTATACACCTGTGAAATCGTCATCACAATCAAGGTGATGTACACATCAATTGCCCAAAGTTTCCTCCCACCCCTTTGTCATCATTTTCTCTCTCCCCTCCCCATTTATACCCCTCAGCCTGGCCCCAGGCAACTACTGAGAACACACTATAGATTTGCTTGCATTTTCTCAAATTTTATATAAATGGAATCATAAGGTATATATTCTCTTTTCCTCTGGTTTCTTCCACTGCAGTGTGATTACTTTGAGATTGACTCACGTTGTTGCATGTTATCCATACTTGGCTCCTTTTTATGGCTGAGTGATGCTCTCCTGTATACATATCCCACATTCTGTTCATCCATTCTCCGGCCGATGGACATTTGGGTTGTTTCTGTTCTGTGGCTGTGACAAATAAAGCTGCTATGAACATTCGTGAACAAGTCTGTGTGTGGACATGCTTTCATTTCTCTTGGGTAAATACAGAGTGGAACGGCTGGAACATAGCACAGGCACGCTTAGCTTTTTAGGAAACTGCCAGACTGTTTGCCATCAGCCGTGAATGAGAGTTCGCTTCAGGACCCGGCAACTTTGCCAGCAATTTGTATTCCCTCTATAATCGGAGTCCTTCCAATGGGTATGTAGTGGTGTTTTGTTGTGGTTTTAATTGGAATGCCCCTAATGACTATTATGTTGAATGTTTTATCGTGTATTCATTCATCATTCTTTTTTTTTTTTTTGGCAAAGTGCCTTTTCCAATATTTTGACCTTTTCTAAATTGTGTCTTTTTGTTGTTGTTTTTACATTTGGGGAATTCTTCATAGATTCTGGATGACAAGTCCTTTTCTTCCAGTCTGTAGTTCATCTTCATTCTCTTAATATCTTTGAGAAGTTCTTAATTTTAATAAAATCCAACTCATCCATCTTCAGATTTTACATCGTTTTTGGTGGGAGATTTTCTTTTTCATCATAACTGTATTCTTTAATCCCCATCACCCATTCCGCTTGTCCCCCCACCCACTGCCTCTCTGAACCATCAGTTTGTTCTCTACAGTTAAAAGTCTGTTTCTTGATCTCTTTTTTTCTTCATTTTGCTCGTTTGGTTTTTCTTAAATTCCACATGTGAGTGATCAGTTTGCCATTCTCTGACTTATTTCGCTTAGCCTTCATTATACTCTTGGCTTTATCCATGTTGATGCCAATGGCAAGATTTCATTCTACTTTTATGGCTGAATAATATGATAGTGTGTGTGTACACACATCTTCTTTATCTACTCATCTATCAATGGACACTTGGGCTGCCTCCAAAGTCTGGCTATTATAAATAATGCTGCAGTAGACATAGGGGTGCATGTATCCCTTTGAATTAGTTTTTGGATTTTGGGGGGCAAATACCCAGTAGTACAATTACTGGATCATAGGGTAGTCCTTCTTTTAATTTTCTGAGGAACCTTCATACTGTCTTCCACAGTGGCTGCACTTGTTCGTTTTTCTCCCTTTTTCTCCACATCCTTACAGGCACTTTTTGTTTCTCCTGTTGTTGATTTTAACCATTTTGACAGGTATGAAGTGATAATTCATTGTAGTTTCCATTCTCATTTCCCTGATAATGAGTGATGCTGAACATTTTTGTGTATGCTGGCCATCTCTAAGTCTCTTTTAGAGAAATGTCTGTTCATGTCTTCTGCCCATTTTTTAATTGCATTATTCGGTCTTTGGGTGTTGAGTAGTATCAGTTCTTTAAATGTATGGGATACTAGGGACACCTGGGTGGCTCAGTTGGTTGAGCCGCTGCCTTCGGCTCAGGTCATGATCCCAGGGTCCTGGGATCGAGTCCCGCATCCAGCTCCTTGCTCGGCGGGGAGACAGCTTCTCTTGCTGCCTCTGCCTGCCTCTCTGCCTGCTGTGTATACTCTCTCTCTCTCTCTCTGGCAAATAAATAAAATATTTAAAATAAATAAATAAATGTTTTGGATACTAATCCTTTATCAGATATGTCATTTGTGAATACCTTCTCCCATTCAGTAGGTTGCCTTTTAGTCTTATTGTTTCCTTTGCTGTGCAGAATCTTTTTATAGATTTTACACTTAGATCTATTACCCACTTTGAATTTTTTTTAATATGGTATGAGTATAAACCCAGGTTTAGTTTTTGGGTTTTTTGCATATGGATATCAAATTATTCCAGCACTGCCATTTCTTCGCTGAATTCTCTTTACACCTTTGTCAAAAAACAATTGGCCGCATATGTAAATATAGGTCTACTTGATTCCTCTAGTGATCAACTAACTTGTCTGTATCAATGGCAATTGTAGGAATCTATATTTTTAACTAACTTTTTAAATGTATTGACCAAGTCATGTCTGGGTTTATCAGGAGGCTTTTACCATTATTCCAATGGTTAAGAACCTTGATACAATAGGATAGTCAGGAGAAAGGGCAAGGCAGGAAAGAGATGGGCAGGTATGAGAAAATAAGGCAAAAGTATCACAATAGGTAAAAGGAAAAGGGTTATAAAAAGTAGACACTTCTAAAAAATGGCATTATCCCAACTCTGCCTCCACCAAAGACCACCCTCACCTAACTTGACCCTATCCTATTCTGAAAGGTTATGTCTATAAAATGAACAGCATTTATTGGGTAATAGTTCATTTGTATTCTCATATATTATTCATCAGAGACATATGCTACTGCCAGCATTTGTTGAGATAACCAGGATTGCTGTAACTCCTGACAAAAATAAATCGACCTTTTAGGTATCCTGTGCAGTCTCATTACATCCCCGTTAAGCTTTTTGAAATATTCACAATAGCCCTCAGGACTGCCATTTTGGTCCCTGCCCAAACCACTCTCTTTTTAGAGCCATGGGGGTCTGAAGCCTCAGACAAACTTTAGCCTAGGGGCTTCACCTTAGCTTTACTTTTTCATCAACCACATGCTATGTCAACAGAGCTTCAGAAAAATATGTGATTTGTTAACATGATGAAAACAAGTATAAGGCACTGATTGCCAACTCATGGTTTTGCAATAATTTGGAGTACCGCTACATATTAGCTCAAAAGATAGCCCCTAGACCATAAAAAATCTTAAGTCACTAAAAGAAACATGTAATCAGCATTTTCCCCCTAAGGCTGTGTGGAATACAAATAAACAGTGCTCAAGGTTAGCAACTCAAAAAAACCTCAGAGGGGCACCTGGGTGGCTCAGTGGGTTAAGCATCTGCCTTTGGCTTGGATCATGATCTCAGGGTCCTGAAATCAAGACCCACATCAGGCTCCCTGCTCAGCTTCTCCCTCTCCCTCTGCCTGCTGCTCCCCTTGCTTGTGCTCTATTTCTCTCTGTCAAATAAATAAAACCTTAAAAAAAAAAAAAGTCTGAGATACCAGAGCTTCAGACAAAATAGTGAGAAACCAAAAATGAAACACACCAAGAGAAACTGTTTGAAAGGTTAGTCAAAAAGGAAAACCCTGCCCAAATTGCAGAGACCAATGCTATCAAATCTGACAGCTGGACATGTTGGAATCAAACAACTCAAAGTCAGATCCCAAAGTGAATAAAATGGTGAATTCTTAGTGCAGACTGTTAAAATGTCACCTTATACCCTCAAGCAATGCTCAAATAAAAGGGAAAACATGTCAAGAAATTAATGCACAAAAAATGAGGCAAAAGACACAATTATTGATTTCAAATATTATTTTTCCCTTTTATAAAAATGTTCCTCTTTGGTTTTTTCTTCTAAAAAGAAGGGATGCTTTCAAAAGTACGTGTCATCCTTATACAATGGCTCAGGGAAAACGCTCAGAATTACTGCCATTTTAGCACCTGTCTGGCTAAGACGAGGGCTATACCTTTTACATCTACTGTCTTGTGAAAATAAACCCAAAGTTATCTCTCACCTCTAAGCAAAGTACCCATCCATTGATATTATTTGGAGGGCTAGGAGAAGAAACCCAGACTTAATATTCTCAGCCATTAACTACGTGAACTTATTATATAGATTTAAATTCTCTAAGCCTCCATTTCTCTCTAAAATAAGTACAATAGTGATGCAATTTAATAAACATATACTATTGTGAATACAACTGAAAACATAACCCTTGTGCTAAATCCTGGCATCTCTAAATTCTAGACTTTTATGGCTATGGGTTTTTACTCTTATGTTTATGAGGCATGTAACTAGATAGCTCTAAACCTGATTTTAAGATATGATCTAAATTTTTGATCTTGTGTATCAGAACCACTTGGCATAGTATCCCTCACCAGAAAATGATGAAATGATGTAATGGCGGCGGATTCCATTTGCTGAACACCAACAAATGAAAACAGTGTCGTCCGACTGAACTCCATCAAAGTACTTTGTTAATTTTTATTTTGCCACCCCTGAGGCATAGCAATACTAGATGGAGCTTGTATGAAGTCACTACCACAGTGCTAAAGGCTGCCATTACAGGAAAAAATATTCCTTGAAAAAAATTATTTAAAATAGTAACTACCTTCAAAGGTATTTCATATTCATTAAATAAGGTTTATCCCAACTATGGCCAGCTAACAAAACATGGAAAGAACACTAACTCAAGGCAAGCTTTTTTTTCTCCCAAAATTTACCTCTCCACTCAAGAAAACAGCCTGCATAATTAGGAATCTAATTGCTGCTAAATTTAAGTGAAAACAATAAAAGCCGGATTTAAAGAAATGGAAACCACTACAAACAAACAAGATTCTTCTCCCATTAAACTTAATTCTATCAATCACTGCTTAACTTCCTTTCCTCTTTCTGCTCTGCCACAGTTAAGAACTGTATTTTTCTTACAACTGCAAAGGAATTTTGTTGAGTAAATTACACTAGCAGAAACCATAAGATCCCGAGTCCTTATGGCTTCAAAGAAAATAAAATTTATGCCTGAGATGTCTGTAGTAAGTGGGAAGACAAGCCTTTGAATCCACTGGCAGACTGGAGACACGTCCCTTACCCATATTTCCACCTCTTCTCCTGTGTTCCGGTGTTTTTGTGGATTTCAATCCACTAGCTGAGAATGACAGTGGAAATGAAAGGGACAATGAGATTTAAAAGCTAAAACATACCGGACCACAGTGCATAAAGTCGCAAGAGGTTTAATCACAACTCAGTTTTCATTTTCTTAAAATGAAGCAGTGTATGATCAAGTCTTCTCGTTATAAAAATTGTTACAGGCATGGGAACCCAAGAAAAATCTGTAGACCAGGACTGTCTACCTATTCAATAGAGCTCCCTATAGCCAGAACAATTAACTTTGGACTACCTACATGGAAGTAACTGTTCTATAGAAGGCTTATTTTATTGTGAAGGTAGGCTGCATGCGACCCGCCGCCATCGAACAGCATAAAGAGGCTGCGGTTCTCATGACTGGCAGCAGTGACCGAGAATGGACTGTGCTCAAACCCCGGAAAGGCTTCCCCACTATCTATTCTGATCAAATAGGCCCAAGCTCCAAAACCCTGAAGCCCAGACAAAAAAATAAAGTGACACACCGAAAAGAGAGTACAACGTTAGCTTCTGAGATTTTATTATTTTTAATACATACATTTCACAAACAGAAACCTTCAAACACCACACACAATTCCATAACCAAATGTTTCAGTTTTATCCACATTCTTTAACTATTTACACTGTCTTCCCTCAACAAAAGTGCAATCCAAGACATCTTGACAAGAAATCTTTAGGACAAGAATATATTTTTGAGCTGGCTTTAACGATGCCCATCCGTTATGTTTTCTTTCAATTACCTGGAGTAATAATGAAGTCAAAGGACATAGAGATGAGCTGGGTTAGGCGGCATCCTATTAAAGGAACCAAAACACTGAACAGGAGCGCTTTCTCCTCAAGTCCTCCCAAACAACCAACTGAAACTGCTCAAGAGCTGCAACCAGGAGACCAAAGAGGAGAAGCCACGCGGAGGTCCCGACCCAGGCGCAGGAGAACCAACTGTAGGTGAGACGTTGGTCTTAGGGGACAAAACACAAAATTTCAGCAAATTAGTCTTCATGGTCTACTAAGTTATGCATCAGCCTGTTAGTTTTAGTATTTAAACACTTAATAATATTCCTTCCTGATGAGTTAATTTCCCCCCAAAAGCAATGAAAATATTTTTACTCTGAAAATAAACTTCTGCAAAACCTGGAAATTAAAGACTGGGGAGAGCTCTGGCTTAGTTTGAATGGAATAATTCATCCCACCGCCCAATTTCACGGTCAATTGTCTATCTTTTAATCAAGCAGTTGATAAACTCGGTATTATCACTTGCTTCATGTACAACCATAAGAGAATGGAGAACTGAGTCAGCCTAAAGAGAAACAATAAAGCCATCAGAAATGGTTTCTCACTGAACTGAAGCAGGTAAAATTTTTTGTTCCAGGTACAGAACTCTTAAAGAAATAAATGCTTTTTTAAAAAAAGTTAGAACAGGTGAAAAAAATCACTTTGAAATTATTAATCACTTATGAGTGGTTCATTTTATTGAACACTGTCTTTCAGAAAAACAGAAAAATGGGTCTCTTGGGTGACTAATATCCTTTAATATCCAAACCACAACAAAATAGTCATCTTTTTTGACAGACTCCAATTTCCACCGATGTATTCAGAGCAAAGTACTTTGAGAAAATCTGGTGAAAATACTAAGGATAGCAGATTTCCAAAATAAGATTTATTCTCCATATTGTTGCATACTCATTATATTTCATTCTCAAATAAACCAGATTTTCTACTTTAGAAGAGAATGTGATGCCTTAAAAGCAAACAATATTCTCCTATAGGGAAGAATCATCCTATAGGGATTATACCTATCCCTCTCCTTTTTCAGAACTGCAGCATCCACAGAATCCTAACTTTGTGGTCCAAATAAAGGCCAAAAGCAAATTTTATCCAATTACAGGGAAAACTCCTCCTACTTATTTTTCGGAGAGTACAAACTAATAGAAGAGGAAAATACTGAACGCATCAGACACCACATTCACAGCAGTTTTAGACTAAGGGGCTTGCGAACATGATTTATACATAAACTTTAAGATCCAGAACAATAATAATAAGCAGGTTTCTCTATAAAATTTTAGGTGCATTAAAAAACAGCATTACAAATATTTTATTATCCGTTTGAAATTCAGAACTGAAACTCAAATATTACCTCAAGAGACGAGAAACCTACGAATTTTTATACTTGGGTACATGAGAGAATCAGTGGGGCACCAGTTAACTCACAAATACAGCTCTGTGTATTAAGGACATATCTGCAAGGGCTCTGTCCTATAGGCCTTTTTCAGGCCAATATCGACTTGCTGCTTCGTAGAGGCACTGAGCATTTCCCCCCACTGCGAAATATTTTTCAGACCATCAAACACCAAATGAGAGGCAGTAAACCAAATTACAATAATCCAAACTGAAAGATAAGAATATTAGCTGATATATTGGTTCTTCAATGCTCTGTTGTTTGAAAAAAAAAAAATCAAACATTTCATACAGTAGAACTGAAACTTGCTTGCAGTAATACCTAAAAACTTCTCAGAGGAAAAACAGCTGTTCTTCTGAGAAAAAAAAATGGTATAAACCACATGAGTAATACAAACTGTTCACATCACCCCAAATTTGGCTACCCATAAAACAGATGTATTTTCAGCTTTCTATTAGCATATATGTGTACAATACTTGAAATTACCAAATCCATTTTTGAGAAATCATATTCCAATTCCAACTCTATGATGGTATAGAGTGTCAGTCTATTTAAATCATCAAGCTCTAATTACAAAAGGCTGTATTTTGGAAAGCCCAAAGCTCTGACTAATCAAGTTATACAAATTATCATCTTGTTTCACTAATGGTGAAGTATCACGGAGAGCTTCAGAATGATCTATTTTCAAAATACTGTTACACATTACAATCCGTGGTTTTGAGAAATGAAAACATACTTTAAAAAGAAATATTAAAATTATTATTCCTTTCCTCATATCCTCACAAAGCAATTTTTTCCTTTCCTTCTTAGAGTCAAACCTATGATTTGGGAAGCTCAGCATTAAATGGGTAAAATGTGGCCATAACAATTTTGTGGAAAAAAAAACATAGTAATGATAGTTCTGAATTTCACCAGTTAGGGTCTATGGCTGTGAGATTTACCTGTGAGAAGAATCTGACATCAAATGGCACTTGGACAGTGCAACCTACATAAATCACTACCACCCAAATCATGTCATTCATGGGTTCTCCTTAAGAGCTCATCTGACCAACTTCAAAGACACAATTCCAAAGACTGGGTTCCGCCTGATCTTGCCCCCTGGAGTCCATGTGCATCACTTCCAAATTCATTTAGTATGTTCTCTCTGTTACAGGTCAGTTTACCTAAAAACATTTGCAACACCACTAGTTTTCCTATGTCTTATAATTTGGATATAATTTTCAGTGAGAAAACTGCCTGCCTAATCACAGAGGTGACAGAAACACCACTCGTGTCTGCTTTCCAGTCATCTGCAGGTCAGTGTGCTGGCACAACACTGAGCCAAGACAGACTAGTACACTCCCAGCACTCCAGGCACAGACTTACAGTCACTGTCCCACGTTCTTCCCATCTAAAAGTGGGTCTTTAGACAGTTAACATTTTAATAAGAGTTTCTTTCCAACTCCCACCAGGCTTTTAGTTGATAATCCCATAATCCCTTTAACTAAATCAATCCTATCCTCCCCACCACCTTAAAAGCTGTCCGAGAGACTCTTAGTGATAGTGAACCTCTACCCCAGACTCACAGGATTATCCATTTGGGCTCCGGTCAGGACCACAGATCTAACACTCAGGAGTCAAGAGAGGGCAAGGGGCTAACCCCATTTTAGTGGCACACATACACAAAGGAACTCTCCTTTAAATTAGAAAAGAAAGTCATGTCACAGAATGTTTCCCTATAAAAGATATGTAATAAAGAAATAAAGTCAATAAAATAGCTATTCCTAAAGCAAAGCTTTCATCAATAAGCTTCGAGAACTTTGAAGGAAGAAAACGGCTTCACGAAATGGTAGTCCAGGTTCCCACAGTGCGGACACTGCTGGACGTTGCTGTACTCGGAGAAGTACTGCATCCCGATCCGCACGTCGATCACGGGCTTCCCACAGTGCTTACAGTTCAGGCGGGCCTGCGGGTGAAACAAAGACGTGTCAGCCACCGCGCCCTTCCCTCCGCCATGCCACGCCACGCTGTCACGGTCACCCACGCCAAAACACAACACCATGAGGTCTGAGGAACTGCGCCGGAGTTTAGCTGGGCGTCTGTCTCTCTTGTTAGCAAATGCAGGGGAGGCAGAGCGGAAGATACACATTCACGCATTCATCATCCGTCTGACAGACTGACCCCTCATTTCTCTCTGACCTGCGGCACCCTGAGCACTTTCACCTACTGGTAGGAGGAAAATTCCCAACCCGCAGGGTCTGAACTGCTCCACGGAGGCTCCCCTAAAAACAGGACACCCCTCCCCCTGGACTGTAAGAAGAGGCTGAAGCTGACTCCCCTCATTCAAAGCCTCATGAAACTTCATGGACTGGGCTGATTTTATTTTAAAAATTCATACACATTTTCGCATTCTGCTCCTTACTACACTTGTTTCTTTTGATGTAAAAATAAAATTTCCCGAAAATACTCCAGCAAAATTAACAATCCAGGAAGAAGTGCTCTGTGGATCCTGAGGCTTCGGGAAACCACTGCACACTAGATCTTCCTTTGTGCCTGGGTCTCTAACAGCACAAGACTAGAATCTTTTAACACAAGGTCCAAGAACTTAAACGAATAACCAGAAACGATAGATACAACAGTCTCTCAATTTAGATTCATTCCAAAAATGTAAGAAAAAGTATAATCTCATTTTGTCCTCAACACACTCATGGGAGGTACGTGATCTGTGAATTTAGATGAAGACACAGGCACAGACTGATAGCATCATGCCCAAGGCTACATAGTTAGGAAGCAGAAAGGCTGAGGACTGGACCAAAGAAGCTTATTCCAGAGCCCACATTCTTAGTTATGACACGGACGACCTTTCTGTGGCTAAGATAAATTGCCTTTTAGCTGACTAATCGCTCTGAACAACAAAAGTGAAATTCTGGGCAAACCTCTCTCTTTAATCATTCTCTTTAATCTGTTATTCCTTTCAAATAATTAACCATTAAGCTTCTTTTTGGCTCAAAGTCTTAGTAGAAGACCTTCCTGGATTCCTTAATAGCGTCTAACATTTACACCTTCCCAGTGAATACACAGTTGCCCGTGAACAACATGGGTTGAACTGCACAGGTCCACTTATGAGCAGCTTTTTAAAAATAAATACAGTACAGGACTATAAATGTATTTTCTTTTCCTTATTATTTTCTTTATAATGTTTTCTTTCCTTTGCTTTATTGTAAGAATACAGTATAAAATATTTATACAAAATACGTGTCAATCAACCATTCATGTTATCAGTAAGGCTTCTGGTCAACAGTAGGCTGTTCATATTTAAGTGTTTGGGGAGTTAAAAGTTACAGGCAGGGCGCCTGGGTGGCTCAGTGGGTTAAGCCTCTGCCTTCAGCTCAGGTCATGATCTCAGGGTCCTGGGATCGAGTCCCGCATCGGGCTCTCTGTTAGGCAGGGAGCCTGCTTCCTCCTCTCTTTCTCTCTGCCTGCCTCTCTGCCTACTTGTGTTCTCTCTCTGTCAAATAAATAAATAAAACCTTTAAAAAAAAAAAAAGTTACAGGCAGATTTTCGACCGCACATGGGGTCAGTACCCCTACCCCCCATGGTGTTCAAGAGTGAACTGTAGTTAACTGACATTTTTTTTAAAAAGCCAAAGAGTAATCAAACATTGTTTTCCACTTTTAGTTCAAGGCCAGAAAATAAAGGTCTGGGCTCACATTGTTTTAAGGAAGAAATACATAGTAAATACCAACAGGCTGGCTATGGCAGGATGCCATTCTGCTCTCCTCCCTAAAGATAAGGAAATAATCCCACTGCCTCTCAGTGGTATAGCAGAAAGAGGAGCAGACAGGGAGTCAGAGGTTTTAGCATGGCTGTGCCACATTTGTAAAGACCCCCACTGCGTGTGGAAAACAAGGAGGCTAACCTAGCTCTCCCACATCCTTCCTAGCACCAATGAATGGCCCCAAACTCTTTTCCTTCCTTACTTCTTTAAAAGAGAACCCTCTCTTGTATGTGTCAACGAGAGGAGCCACTTCCTTCTGTTTCTCTCATCCAAGAGCTGGTGCTGTAGCACAGTTGAGTATTACAAAATGCTACAGGGTGCAGCTAAAAAGACTTTGAGATCTCATTTCCAAGGCTAATGGAATTTTAAAATGGAAATGTGGTCAATATATTAGAATAGCATACGAGAAGTCAGCCCTATCTGGAATCAAACGACAGGCTATGGATAGCCATTTAGGTCTCTCGTGACCATAGCTCTCTTTTGAGAACACTAGTATAGACAAAGTATGGCTGAAACACCCACTCGGCCAACCTTTTCCTTCAACCTGCACAGCTTATCACAGGATATTCTTTTTTTAAAAATCACCATAGTGCTAAAGATACAAAGCTATGTAGTAACTAATGAAGTGTTTAATAGTTATTTGTATTAGAAGCTGGGCTTGGAGACTAAAGAGCAAAGTAAAATTCTCTCCTACCCATGAAAATGAAGGAACTCTAAAACAAGGCTCTCTTTTCCTCCAAGCACTTGGAAATGAACCAGATACTTTCAAGGGTTTTGTTTTGCCTCCTGTGTTTCCATGAACTTATTTAACGTTGTTTTCCCGGACTACTACCTCCCTTTCCTCTGGTGACAGCTAAACTTCGGAAAATGCTTCCTCTCAGCAATGCTTCTAAGGATTACAAACATTTCACGATAGTCTCCAACACAGTAGAGGAAGGCAGTTCCTGTGTAACTGTGCTAACCCACAGAAAGGAAGCAAAAAGAAAATGCTGTCCACCAAAGAAAGTAAAAGTTTCTTCTTCCTTTTAAATGACTTCTTCTTGGGGCATCTGGGTGGCCAACTGGGTTAAAGCCTCTGCCTTCGGCTCAGGTCATGATCCCAGGGTCCTGGGATCCAGTCCAGCGTCCGGCTCCCTGCTGAGCAGGGAGCCTGCTTCCCCCTCTCTCTCCGCCTGCCTCTCTGCCTACTTGTGATCTCTGTCTGACAAATAAATAAAATCGTAATAAATAAATAAATAAATAAATGACTTTTTCTTATTAGAACCTAAGTATATGTTAGTCACACAAAATAAGAAAATACAAGCAACAGGAACCACTTAGCATCCCAGCATGCAGACACACCTCAGGTTTATAGGTTAGCAGATCCCTTTCTGTAGTCACTTTCTACAAATAGAAGCATACTGTTATACCATTTTATAAACTACCTTTTTTACTTAATACCCTAAAAATATTTCCCATTAATTATATATTATTCTACAATACCCCCTATTCTACACTACCCACCCCCCACAATGGCTGGTATCCCAGCAATAGCTTTGACACACCATGGTAAACTAGCCATCATTCCTGGACTTGGGGATGGGGTGGTAGAGCCACCCGCTATCTTCCTCGCCCTCTCCTGAATGAACGATGGTGTGGCTCTATCTCCTCTGCGTTCACCAGGGGACAGAAGCCAAAGTTCACACTCAGCTCGCTCTGGGGGGTCAATACCAACCTGACAGCACGGAGAGGCAGCCAAGATGTCGTAGGTGTACATGGTGCCCAGCTGGTGCCAGCTGCCGTCCCACCGAGACTTACACTTGATGCAGATGATCTTGTGAACCCCTTCCAGGCAGTCCACGCACACCGCATACAGGTGCATGAGCCTCCCTGTGCACAGAAGACACAGTGCTGAGAATGGCCATCATCGGGTCTAAAACACTGGCTGATCTATCAATTATAAGCAAACATGTTACCATTCAGATAAAATAAGTAGCAAAATAGGTCATATTCAGCCTATATCCCCAAGTTGTCCTTTTAGAATAATGATGAATTACTACTGTCAATGGGACAATACTTCAAAGTTGTATCTTTATTAAATAGTGCTTCAATTCACTTTTCTAAAAAGTACTGCCAGGTTTACAATATGGACATCCAAATTCAAATGACCAAGCCACAAATCCTACAAACCAACCAGTGGTCATGCAGGACTCTCAGCTCAGAAGCCTGTGTGTGGCACAGAGCCTGAACCAACAATGCCGGTCTGTAGCCACGGGCTTTCATCCACTGACAAGTCCCACCATAGGAAAGTCAACAGTCTGTCTTGGTACTGGTGGCCCAGAATTATCCCATAGCCACAATTATGGTGTTAACTGTCTCTGTCTCCAAAACTGCTCAGCCTTGCCATATTTAATTTAGGAACCAGGATCATATCTAACTTGTAAGTGGTTATTTATATGGAGTACAATGTCTTATTATCTACTGATACGTAGGCATCAGAGAGCGCCACAGTGCTGAACACTACACTCAGAACATGTACTCCTTCAGAATGTGCTGCTCCTTGCCAGGAGCCAAACCATGGCTCTTCACCTTTCAATAGTTAGGACCAGCCTGCTCCTTACTCTCTGGAAAGAGGTAAATAGTACTTACAGGGTAACTTTCCATTCCGTTTGCTTACAAGGCTCTCTCTTCCTCCTCAACAGTGCTTGAGGAGGAAGTGGTTCCCATGTTCTCTCTCTCTCTCTCTCTCTCTCACACACACACACTCTTATTTCTCAGGTCTATCTAATCTTCACCTTTCTCCAACCATTCTCTGAAAGGTACCCTTCACACGTGGTCCTGGGCTCTGTTGCACACTCTTCCTTTTCTTTCTCTTTTCTCCCTATTCAAGAGTTGCTCCAATCTTAAGATCTGAACCACCCCTGTTATAAAATAAGCTCCCCAGTTTTCACCCCAGATGCTTATTTCTAACAGTGCTTGCTAGATAGACATCTCCACCCAAAGTCTCAACACCCCTTCAAGCCCAACACACACCAATGCCTTCATCTTCCTTCCCCTAAAACAGGTCTCCTTCCCAATGTTCTCCAATCCCGTCCATGACAGCATCCTTTATCTGCTCTAGAGCCAAAGTGAGCCAACCAGGATGCAGCTTCATCCTCTACAGGCAAGTTATCCCCAAAGACACAATTTTTTCTTTAAAACCACCTCTTGCGGATATTCCTACCTTTCAGTTCCCACTGTCAGCACCCAGCAATCTCTCATCTCCTGCCATCTAGGTAGGAGATTTAAGTCCCACCTCTCTGGAGACAGGTTCCCCCCCATCCTTTCAAACAACTTCCCTGCCCCCAAGTGATCATCCGCTCTAAAGAAAAAAAAAAAATTAGACTCTTCAAGTTCTTAAGGAACATGACAAAGCCCTTACTGTGGCTTGAAAGGACACCCACAATCCGTTCTCCCTATCTTCCCCACTCATTTTCCACTGGAAATGGAATCACCAATCTCTTCTCCCCAGTTCTGTTTCAACTTTTTTTTTTTTTTAAACCACCATTCCCTTGCTCAGATTGCCTCTGTCCTATCAACAAAGGCCTTACACAGCCAGACCCTCTTGTTATCAAAATCCCATCCACCTTCTGATATCTGCCTTCACATTGCCTCCTTTAACTACCCAGGCCAAAGTGGCCCCTTCCTCCTTGGAAATTACAGGATGCTTAAAGTACATCATATCCAGGTGTTACTCATTCTATAGATGGTGGTAAAGTTAGGCCTGGTGAAGGTAGTTCCATTTTTGTAAGAGCATCTTACATCCTCAGATTATAAACCGATGGAAGGCAAGGACTGATAGCACCCAGCCCAGGCATGGAATACATAAATTCGAATTCACTGATGTAAGTGAAAAGAATCCGACATCACAGATAAAATAAGAACAGTCCTCTCGTTTATGCTGAACCCCTGTACTCTCCTTTCATCTTCACAGAGAATATTTCCAGTCTTAAAGTGAAAGTAGTTTTCACCTACTTCCCTCGAAGTTAACCCCTACCAATATGAAGAACAAGAAACAAAACACAAGCTCCATCTTCTGGGAAACTGTGAGATACCTGCAAACCTGAACCAAAACAGGAGGTCACAAAATCGGATGAAGAAATTTTAAATGACTTAGCTCTGAAACTGGATGCAAGCAGTGGAATGAGGCACCAAAAGGGAAACAGTGGAGTAGACAAGTAACCAAACATCCTATGCAACTTCTTCCATCAAGAAGTAGTCTATTTAATAATCATCTCCTAAATCTGGGCTAGCCTTACAACTTATTTTGAAAACCACAATGTGATGGAAGTGATGATACTCGGTTCCAAGCTTATGCCTCTTGAGAGAGCAGGCCCTACCTTCTCACCCCCTGAATGCAGGAAAAAGCCCAGTCTAGGCCACTGGAAGATAAAAGACCACACCAAACCGGGATGAGCCATTCATTCCAGCAGAGGGCCCCTGCCAGGCCAGCCAGTCGGCCAACTGCCAGACACGTGTCAAAGGTCATCTGAACCAACCAACCCACAGAACTGTGAGAAATCATAAATCATCACCAGTTTCAAACACTAAGTTCTGGATCAGTTTGATTTTAACAAAGGCTAAAGGACTAAAAGGTTGGGTGAAATTTTAGAAAAGGAATGAGACCACTCCCCTCAACCTCACTTCTTATTTCCTGTTGAGGAAACAGTTAAAATAGGAACCTGCATCCATGAAACAAGAACAAGATGCTACTAAAAAGTGCTCTTGGAAATTATAATTTCTGTATTTATAGAACATAAAATCTTGAATTCAGTAAAAATCCTGGCATATAAAGCCAAAGAAATCTTCCAAAAGGCAGGATAAAGAGAAAGATAAGCGGGGCGGCTTAGTGGGTGGCTCAGTGGGTTAAAGTGGGTTAAAGCCTCTGCCTTCAGCTCAGGTCATGGTCTCAGGGTCGTGGGATCGAGCCCCACATCGGGCTCTCTGCTCAGCAGGGAGCCTGCTTCCTCCTCTCTCTCTGCCTGCTTCTCTGCCTACTTGCAATCTCTGTCTGTCAAATAAATAAATAAAATCTTTAAAAAAAAAAGAGAGAGAAAGATAAGCAATAGGATGTGTAAGGTCTCCCTCTATCTTAAAAAAAAAAAAAAAAAAAAGGATTAAACTTAAGAGGTCCAATATCTGACTAACAGTTCCACAGTTGTATTTGAAAATGAAAGAGGAAATGATCAGAGAAAGAAATCAAAAGAAAATCTCCCCAAACTGAAGACCATGAGTTTACACAGCCAAAAATCCAAGAAAGGACAATGCACAATGAATGGGGGTGGAGAGGAAGACCCATGTCATGGTGAAACTTCAGAACACTAGGGATAAAGAGAAAATCTTAAAACCTCAGGGGATCGGAGGAGAGAGCAAAGGGAGAGCAGTAAAATACTGACTTCTCAACACTGACACCGGAAGACCACATATAGTGAAGAAATAAATGCCTTCAAAGTCCTAAGGGGAAAATATTTGTAACTTGGAAGACTCTACCCAACCAAATAGCAAGCAAGTGTGAAGACAGAATCAAGACATTATCAGATTTTCAAAGTCTGAAAATACCTATTCCCATGCTTCCTTTCTCAGAAACCTCCTGGGAGTGTTTCTTAACAAACTGAGGAAATAAACCAAGAAAAAAGAAAACATGATATCTAGGAAACAGAAGATAAAGAACAGAAAAGTAAGTAAAGAATTCCTACAAAGGCAGCCATGCAGTATAGCAGCTAATGAGTACAGCCGGACAGACAGGAGCAGGAAGATGGAAGGTTCCATGAAGGGAATTTAATTTCTACAAAAAGAAGTTCATTAAATGGAGGACAGGTATGTGCAAATGATTTGAAAGCTTTGTGGAAGCTGTTGGAGAGTGAGAAGAACCAGCCAATGTTTCCAAAAAGACTAAGCAAATGAAATTGTGAAACAATTATTAACTGTAATAACAAAAGACATCCTAGAATATACTATATGATAGGAAATACACCTACACTTTGTGCTCAACACTAGATATTTACATAATCAAAGCAGTAAAAACATTAAGGATTTCACCAGGAATTGTGATACATTATCCTGAGAGAAATGGGAAGATTTAAGAAAGCACAGTCATCTACCTTAAGTCAACAGACAATATCTAAAACTGGATATGAAGACGGCAGTTTTAAAATTACAATAGTGGGATGCCTGGGTGGTTCAATCAGTTAAGCATCTGCCTTCTGCTCAGGTCATGATCTCTGGGTCCTGGGATCAAGTCCCACAGCCGGCTCTCCCTCTGTCTGCAGCTTCCCTTGCTTGTTCTCTCTCTCTCTCACTCTCTCTCTCTCTCTGACAAATAAATAAACTCTTTAAAAAAAAATAAAAATAAAAACCTAAGAATCAGTTATAATTGAAAAATGCTATCTCTGAGAACTGAAGCAACAGGGGGTGTGGGACAAAGACAGGTAGGGATATATCGTTTCTACCATGGGGTTTTTTAGCACACTTTTGAAGTTATAAACATGTTACACTTCATGTATCTCACCTTTATATAAACTCAGTAATTTCACACAAATGGACCAATTGCTCACTTATCCTGACCGACCCCCATCGTTCAAGTCTGGCTGAAATATCCCTGCGCCCTTGAATGTCATCCACAGCACTAAGCTCTCTGCCTTCGCCAGAAGGGTGATGCCTCAGCTTCCAATAATCTTCCACTTTCCTTTTGCTGTTATCAAGAAAGCCTGATTTTCCATAAACCTCAAGATTAATTCAGCTCATCTAAAAAACACACTGGCCCTCCCTGACCCCCTTCCGTTACTCCCTTACGTTTACAAGGATCAAAGAGAATCCACAGCGTGCTGGGCACATTAACACGGGTTTCAAAGGCAACTGTTTTACACCAAGTGACATAGTTATGCAATTCCTACTCAATTCCCTCCCAATAAAGGAAAACTGTACATGAGGAATCCTCCCTTCAAATGACAGCAGAACAAAAACATAAAACGGCCCACCAGGACAACTGTATTTGGTACAGTGACATCAAGAGTAAAGAAAAAAAGCCCAACACCCCCTCCACCACCTCAAGGGGCAAAGCCGAAACACCCCAACAGTGCCGGGCACCCAACTAGAACAAGAGGCACCCGCTGTTACACTGAAGCCAGAAGAGAGCAAGCCCATCCTGCTTCTCGACTTTTAACAAACAGAAAGCAGGCAAGATGGATGAACGCCTGTACCTTGAAGATGACACGGGACGTCATACTCGATCTCATCGTGTCTCGACGGGCTTAAGAACAGAGTTCCGTCCACCAAAGGGAACTGTTCGAACACCGGGAGTGCCCGGTGGCACAGAGCGCAGTTTACAACATTCCTGTGGCTGGCACTGAGGGCCGCAAGGATGAATTTCCGCAGATCCTCGCCCTGGCCCATCTGGGCATCGTCTTCCATCCGCACGTGGAAAGTGTTCAACTTATGCCTGGGGATGTGCGTGAGCAGCTCGGACAGGTCCAGGCGCCGCAGGAACTGCACGGGCGCATCAAAGTGGCCCCCCCGGTGCACCGATAACCCAGCCGGACTGTAGTCAAAGTGGGCATTTCGGAACACATGGCCCCCGGCCATGGCCTTTTTGTGAGGCTCCAGATGAATGGCATTCTTTAGGAATTCCCCGAGGTATCTCGAGGAGCGGGGGCCGCTGAAGTGGGCAGGGGAGAGGATGGAGTAGCCGGTGGGCGGGGACTGGCCCGGGGAGGCGCAGGGGGAGCGCGCCCCGTAGGCCGCTGCCCCGACCGCCTTCTCCTGGGAGTTCTGCCGGTCCATGGAGTGCCGCCGGGGGAGGTCGTGGCTCAGGCCTTTCTGGGGCTTGTTGGGTGGCCGGCACTTTTTGGCCTCCTCCCCTGCTTCGCCGGGGGGCCTCCCTGTATTCTTCTCTGACCCAGACTTCTTCTTTTTCTCATCCTGCATCCGCTTCACCTGATACCAGTCCGTGTCCTTTTTTAGGTGGCCCTGTCCACAGCGGCAGGAACAGAAGCGGAAGGCCAGGTCGTAGCCCTTCTTTGTCCACATGTTCTGGCGGCACTGCTTCTCATTCCAGCTGCGCGCGCGGCCGATGCAGTTAAACTGGACCAGGATGCTGCTCTCCCACTCGTAGAAACACTGCAGGTGCATCCAGCTGCTGTAGGGGCAATGCTCGTTGTTGCACACCACCTTCTGGTAGTCGTCCTTGTCCAGGTCCACCGGCCGTCCGAAGCTGCAGATCAGGGGCGTGGCACACAGGGCTTCTGGGGAGAAACACGGAGAGAGAGAGGTTCAGCACGCGGGAGCTGGGATTCCAACAGGCACCACGCCAGAGAGCAAAGTTACCATCCCTACATGAGCCCATTCGTGCCAACAGTACAATTTTTATGGTGTCACGATTTCCACCGCTGGAGTAACACCAGACAGGATTAAAAAACACTGACTACTTTCTTCTAGTATTATGTTGTGCCAGGGGAATTTATTTTCAGGTATTTGTTATCTGCTGAAAAACACACCAGTAAGCTTCAAAAAGTCCAAATCCTTCACAGTGCAATTAGTTGTATGTCAGTACTTCCAACGTTGCAGTGTAGTATGAGGTTTTCCTAAGATGTGGGTGTAATGACAGGCAGTTCCAAGGTTCTTAGAAAGGAATCACTCCAGTGAACTAGGAAATAATATGATGAAGCCACTTAACCTACCAGTTCCAAAAGGACCCTGAAAGTCCTTTATCACAAGTGTTAGGTTATACTGAATACCACAGAAAAATTAGAAAACAGAATTCCCTCATCCCCAATTCCCTTCTAGAATGGTCTGATACCTAATGGCAGGAATATCTGGTCAACCTAATTGTTGGTCTACACAGAATTGCACTGCCAGGACATGAAGGAAAAAAACAGAATTCTCCTAAAGCTATCAGGACAGAAACTAGGAACACCAAGATATTTCTACCCTATTTAATCACATGCCCCACAGGCCATCTAAAAGGCCAGTTTCCAGGGCGCCTAGGTGGCTCAGTGGATTGGGCCTCTGCCTTCGGCTCTGGTCATGATCCCAGGGTCCTGGGATTGAGCCCCACATTGGGCTCTCTGCTCTGCAGGGCGCCTGCTCCCCACCCCCCACTCTCTGCCTGCCTCTCTGCCTACTTGTGATCTCTCTCTCTGTGGAATAAATAAATAAAATCTTTTTATAAATAAATAAATAAGGAGGGAAAACTTGGTGACACAAAGTAGAACCCATCTCTTAAGAAGTAAATAGGATTTATGGAGATTCCAGTGGATTCCAGTTACTCCAACACCCATAACATTTTCAAAAGGGCTTTCTGGAGAGCAGTAATACTCCTAGTTGGGAACCAAAGGGTTTGGTCTAGAAGGTTGCACATGCCAAGCTCACCTCAGACTTTATCTGTTATAGCGGAGAACCCTCAGAGTTCTGTTCTGGAAAGCTCCCCCTGGTGGCAGTGTGGGACATGAGGCTGCAGAGTTGAGGGGGGCAGAGAGGCAGTAATCCAGGTGAGACATGTGTGCGTGCCTGAGCAACAGCAGCAGCAGAGTAAAATGGCGCTCACTGTTGGAGGGGAGCAAACGCTGACGGACGGCAAACATGGGAGAGGCAGGTTTGGACAAATGGACAAAGACAACTTTGGGATGGCCTTATTTTAGACCTGCTGAATTGAAAATACCTGTGTACCAATGAGGTGGAGAAAGACACGACTGGAGTCCAAAGACCTGGAGCCTGCAAACAGGTGATGGGAAGCCACACAGCCAGAGATGGATGTTAAATCCCTGGACTGAGGAGCTCATCCAAGAGGCATATGAGGAGAGGAAAAGAATCCTAAGAAGCAACATAAAAAGGCTGAAGAAGAGTCTGTAGAGTCCTCTACAGAAGACGGTAAGGAATGAACTGAGGATTCACTGTAAGACAAGCCAGGAGAGAATTCTATCAAGGCAGTTGGAAAGTTTTAAGAACAGAGGGCTGACTCAGAACAACTGTGACACCCAAAAATGTCTCTATACATTGCCAGCTATCCAAGGGATATCCAAGGGAGAAGAGACGAAGCAAAACTGCCCCTGGTCAGAAGCTACTGGGCAAGTCAAAGACGGAAAAGTCCTCACCAGAATGATCAGTCAGCCAGTCAGTGACTCCTTAGTAGTAACAGTTCCAGTGGGATGACATAGGATATGTCGGAGGTAATGATGAAGACTGGATGATGAGGTAAAGAAGTAGAAGCGGTTCAGATGATCTTCTAGAACACTCTTCCCAGAAACAAGGAAGGGAAGGAAAAACAATGGCAAGAGGCCAGCAAGGGCTGAGACCTACATGTTCACCTACTCAGGGAATGAATGCCAAAAATTCAGGCCAGTCTGAAGAGCAGAAGGCAAGAAGCTCTGCAACTCCAGGACTCAAAGACCTTCACAACTTCCCCACTGGCCACTGTGTTACAAATACAACGCTGCACCAGCACAGGAACCCATAAAGCCTAGAACAATGGGACGTTACAATCATCCCCTTCAATGTGGGACCCCAGGGCATCAATCACAAGGCCCTAACCAACTGGTCTGCCTCGGCTCCTTCAATCACTGTGGCTGCCCCATCTACTGCCTGGGAGTCCATAGCCCTTAATCTTCATTGGTCCAAATCCCACTCGCCTCGTGCAGTGACTCACAGCATGGACTCTCAGCCAGATTGCGTGAGCTAGAATCCCAGCAGTACCACTGTTGAGCTGTGGGTCCTTGGACAAGTTCCTTCTTTTTCATCTAAATTTCCTGTACAGAATGCAGATAACAACTGAATGTACTTTATATGGTTGTTTTAAGGAGAAATTCTACTCAGGTGGCACCCAGAGCAGGGCCTGGCACCTGATAAACCTTCACCCCTTCCTCCCATCCTTCGAGACCCACCTCTACATACTGATTTCACCAGAACCACCCCTTCTCCAGAGCGGTCTGGCATGAACCTTATTTGAGTCCCCACTGTGATCCCACCAGGTTGAGGACTCCAAAGAGGAGGCCCCTTACTCATCCTTGTGTTCCTGACATCACCGGGCCTAGGCCTGACACACATGCCAGGCCGAATAAAGTCACCTTAAAACAGGCACACAAAACCCAACGTGACCAGCAGAGCAGAAGGAAGAAAGCAAGCTGAAATCCTAGACAGAAAGACCTACATGTACTTAAGCACAAGACTTAGAAGACTGGTCTGTAAACTGAGTAAATTAACTGCAGTCACCTGGGCTGTGACCTTTAGTGTCCTTTAAAATGTTAATAAGTCAATTAAACAAAGTTCAGTTGCTTTTATCTTCAATCCTTCAGAGAAACAGCCTTAGAGGGAATGTCTGAAATGTGAGGACAGCGGCCAAAACGCTCTCTAACCCAGGCCTCCTGAAATCAAACTGAAGGATGGCTTACTTCTACCTCTGCATTTACAACACCCAAAATGTAAAATTTTAAATGCTGAGGTTGGCTTGATAATTCCTTTTATTCTCGCATTAAAAAAGATAGATCAAGAGAAGGAAAGTCCTATTTCTATCTTCCTCAAAAAGCTGCAAATGTATCATTTAAACAATATTGAGCGTTCCATACGTCCTGGGTCTTTCGAGCTGGGAGAATCAACAAATGGTGCTAAGAGCTCCCACAGAAATCTCGATGGGAATCACAGAGGAGGCAGTGCGGCTCCACGTCCCTGTCTCTCTAACACTGCCCATCCTCACCACAGCCGGCCTTACCTGCCTTCTGCCCTCCAGGGCTTGGCAGTGAAGCGCTCCCACGCCAACCTGCCAGCCTGCTTGTTTACATCTCGGCCACTCTGATGCGGTCTTTGTGGCTAGGCCTCAAAAACAAAGACAAGGGCTTGAGACCAAATACGATGTGCAACAGACACCTCACCCTGTTACACACCTCCAGCCCGAGGGCAAGGCTCCAAGGAACAGGGTAACAGGGGGGGCCGTGGGTAGCACACCGGCTTCTGACTGGCTTTTATAGCTCACACAGCCTCCTGATGAGGCCTCGGGCTGGCCTCCACACTTCAAGGCTTAGTTCAAACTTGCCCTCACTCTCCCACTGTCCACACTGGAAAGGCAGCTGGGAAGAGTGTGAGCAGGGTCTGGATGACCAGCTGTTTGACATGAAGCAGTTTCCTCCTTCCTCATCTGTAAAGTGAGGACAAAAATGCTTGCCTTCTTTCACCGCAAATAAACGTGGAAGCACTCTGTGAGGTTCCCTGACAGCTCTCCTGCGCCATCCACCTCTCCTCTAACTGGATCCTAGATGCTCCATGACTAAAAGCAAACTGCTGCAAGAGACCTCCTACATTTTCTATCTAATGTTTGGACCCACAAAAGGGGTTCAGAAAGTAACGAATGAGGCCATGCCTCTTTTTCAATTTCCTATATCTTACAGTTAACTAAAACATACAGGAAAAGATTTGACAACTCTAAGAAAGAGCATGAGCGCCCTTCAGATCATACCTGTAACAAGTGAGCAGTCTTTTCTTTTTTTTTTTTTTTTTAAGATTTTACTTATTTATTTGAGAGAGAGAGAGAGACAGGGCACAAGCAGCAGGGAGGAGGCAAAGGGAGAGGGAGAAGCAAACACCCCTGAGCAGGAAGCACAACAACAGGCTCGATCCCAGGACCCTGAGATCATGACCTAAGCCGAAGGGAGATGCTTAACTGACGGAGCCACCCAGGCTACCCCACAAATGAGCGGTCTTATAGAAATGCATCTGATTGCTTCCTGAACGTGGTCTCCACATTTATAAAATTCCTAGCTCTTAAGAATTGCAGTCCCACAAAGGTAAAGGTCTAAACAGAATATAGACTGATCTGATACAACAAAACCATTCATGAGAGGGGGGAGAAGGGAATGGCACAGTCAGTGAGGGCCTGTGTCACATACACCCCTTAGGACACTCATCAAAGCTGTGACAGCCTGACAAGCAATACGAGAAGATGCTCCTTTGTGCAGTCAGCACTGCTTGCACGGAAGTCTATAAACTGTCCAGTGCGTCTTTACAGCTCCATCGTCAGGTGTTCAGGACCCAGCTTCTACCTCTCCCTGCCCAAGTGAAAACAATTAGGGATCACCTCATTCAGGACAGAAGTCTCTCACAGTTTCAAGTCTGGACAAGAAGATAGCTAGGCTGACATCACTTGGGCAAGGTCTGTCACTCTTCCCAGTCTTCTCATCCCGTATCCTGCCTCCCACACCTATTAAAAGGGAAGGATCTGAGAGCAGTCATTTACATGGCCGCCCAACAAACCCAAACCCTTTGACACACCCATTCACACTAACAGGAGGCCCAAACACCAGACAGACATGGCCACTGTCAGCTTTTTAACTGCAAAATTAAATGTTTTCACCCCTCTTTAAATAGTTGCAAGCATCACAAGCAGGTGGGGAGTTCAGCGGTGGTGAAGCGGGGGGGGGCGGGGGGGATCTGAAGTCAAGTAAGGCTTCCTAGGTGAAATCTAAGGTGGGCACTTGGTCACATTCAGCCTCATCCCCCGGTTTTCAGAGCAAATTCTCCTCAGGGTATGAAGTTTATGCCTAGAGGATCCTCAACTCCAGCTTCTTGAAAGGCCACCGAGATTGGTCAATGAGGACAGAGACTCTGGAGCAAACCAGCCCGGATTTGACTCTCAGCTCTGCAACTTTGTAGTTTTAGCATCTTCGGCAAGTCACTTGACTTCCCTGTGCTTCTGTCTTCTTAACGTATAGAATGGCAGAAATAACAATACCTATCTCAAAGGGCTGCCATACAGATTAAAGGAGTTATTAAAGCACATCACACAGAGCCTGGCACAGAACAGCCACCATTTAAACATAAGCAATTGTTATGAAAAACCCTATCACTTTATATTACTTGATGTAAAAACCAAAGAACTTTGAAATCATTTAGTGCAAACCTACAAGCAAGAAGTGACCATCCACCTTCCCCCATACATAAATAAGTGCCAGAAATGCACTTCTTCCCCACAACAGAGCAGGGTGGCATGCAAAAAAAATTCACTAAGTATTTACCGACAAGTTTTAAAGGAATAGATGCAAAATTTTCTTCTTCGAAGCCCTTAAAGATGTTCTACTGCACATCAAACGAATAAGTACCTCGCTATTTTTTCAACCTAAGCAATCTTTTCCAAGCCTGGGTAACAGGGTTTCATAAAGCATGGCTGCATTTGATTCATAGGACGTATCCCTGAAGAACTCACATAATTCAGAACTGATTATCCCACAGTCTGGAGGAAGGGTGTGGGGAATGCATTCTCAGAACACATAAATCTACAGTCACTGTGTTATATTTTTCTTTACTGTTGCTTTTTAATATCACAATTATCTCTAGCATTTCTCAGTTGTAGCTCATAAATTGATAGCATGACATATCATACTGTGTTTTATCACATTTCTGTTCAAAAATTACTGATTTGCAAGATTTCTTCAGCACCAGTACTAGTACACCTGGATATTTTAGAAGATAAAGACTTAAATTGTAATACCTAATTTTAAAATAATAATGCAAATGTCACCAAAATCCTTAAAGAAGTTCTATAAACAACAAAGAGTTCAAATAATATTGCCAAGGGTTAGTAGGTATTTCTCTTTACAAGAAAAGGTGATGCCAGTGGGTATCAAAGCATTTTTACAATCCAGTTGACTTGTTAGCTTTGAAAATATGACATAGCTTGATGCACAATTTGGGGGAATGTATCCACTGAAATGCTGCACATCCTGTGAAGCTTTTATTAATAGTATTTGTGTCATTACTTGAAATTTGCATAATTTAATTTGCATATAATGGGATCACACTGTATTAGGAAATAAATTAGCAGGCTGCTTTTTCTTTTGCTTGGAGATTTTTTTGATCCTGAGGGTGCTGGATCACAGAGAACCACACAGCACCCTAGCATTACATGTATTGCCTGCACTGACCCTGAAGAACAGGTAGGTTCCAGAGCTCTCAGAACCAAATCACAGTATCATAAACTGGGAACACAACTCCAGATTAAGTATGTGTGCATTTGCATGAGTCGATGTGTATTTGTATGTAACTGCAGAGAAACTACCCAATTGTTAAACTATTCCATTTCTTTTAGTATTGAGGTATAACTGACATGCAATGTTTTTATTAGTTTCAAGTGCACAACGTAGTGATTCAACAATTCTATACATTAGTTGGCACTCACCAGGTAAGTGCAGTCACCATCTATCACCATACAAACTTACCACAGCATTACAGACTATGCTGTATTTTTCATCTCCATGACCTATTTTAGAACTGGAAGTTTGTACTTCTTTTTTTTTTTTTTTTAAGATTTTATTTATTTATTTGACAGAGAGAAAGATCACAAGTAGGCAGAGAGGCAGCCAGAGAAAGAGGGGGAAGCAGGCTCCCTGCTGAGCAGAGAGCCCGACGTGGGGCTCGATCCCAGGACCCTGAGATCATGACCTGAGCCGAAGGCAGAGGCTTTAACCCACTGAGCCACCCAGGCGCCCCTGGAAGTTTGTACTTCTTAATCCCCTTTACCTATTATGCCATCCTTCACCCACATCCCATTTTAACCAGTCTGTTCTCCATATTTCAGAGTCTGTTTGTTTATTCATTTTTTAGGTTCCACATATAACTGAAATCAAATGGTATTTGTCTTTCTCTGACTTATTTCACTTAGCATAATACACTATAGATCCATCCATGTTGCTGCAAATGGGAAGATCTCACCTTTTTTTAGGACTAATATTCCATTATATATATTAGCCACATCTTCTTTATCCATTCCTCTATGAACGGACACTTGGGTTGCTTCCATATCTTGGCTATTGTAGATAATGCTTCAATAAACATAGGGGTGCATATAACTTTTTGAACTGGTATTTTTGTTTTCTTTAGGTAAATAACCAATAGAGGAATGAATAGATCATATGGTCATTCTGTTTTTAATTTTTTGAGGGACCCCCATACTGTTTTGCACAGTGGCTCTATCAATTTACATTCCCACCTTTTCTCCATGTCCTTGCCAACAGTTGTTGTTCCTTGTCTTTCTGATCTAGCCATTCTAACAGGTGTGCAGTGATATTCCCATTGTGGTTCTGGTTTGCATTTCTCTGATGATTAGTGATGCTGAACATCTTTTCATGTGTCTGTTGGCCACCTGTATGTCTTCTTCGAAAAATATCTATTCAGGTCCTCTGTGCATTTTTTCATTAGATTGTTTGTTTTTTTGGTGCTGAGTTGTGTATGTTCTTTATCTATATATTGGATATCAACACTTTGTCAGATATATCATCTGCAGATATCTTCTCCCATTGAGACGATTGTCTTTTTCAACAGTCCCATTTTTAAAGACTCCAGAAAAGACCTCGGGTCATCCTTCAGTACTATATCCAATTTTAAAGAACTTAGAACTTGATTATCTTTGTCAATGTCCTACCCTACACCAGCATAAATGTTCAAAAGGTGGCCATAACCAAAACTCTTACATTTTTTTGTATATGTGATACCCATTTCCCATCTAAGTTCTAGCACAACATTTCCAAAATGATGGCCCACCTCTTCTCTCTTGGTGGACCCAAAAGGGTACCTGGAGACCAAAGAGTGGCACTGGCTATCTCCCCTTACCTCTAGATTCTAATGTGGTTCAAGGGAGGCCACCCCATAATGTGCCACTTTGGCATGCAAATTATTTTGAGCTTAAGATAACCAAGGCACAATAGACTCAAGAAGAGCTTTTTACCTCCCCTACTTATCTAAAAAAAAAAAAAAGAAAGAAAATTAAAAACGGAGTCTGTACCAGGAGGAGAGCTACTACCAAAGATAACTTTTTTCCTTTTTTTACATAAGAAAGACCTCTCTGGGGGCGCCTGGGTGGCTCAGTGGGTTAAAGCCTCTGCCTTAGGCTCAGGTCATGATCCCAGGGTCCTGGGATGGAGCCCCGCATCTGGCTCTCTGCTCCGCAGGGATCCTGCTTCCTCCTCTCTCTCTCTCTCTTTCTGCCTACTTGTGATCTCTCTCTGTCAAATAAAAAAAAATAAAAATTAAAAAAAAAAAGAAAGACCTCTCTGCAGGGTAAACATTCATTTACCAAATATTTGCTCTTCTCATCTTCTTAAATTGTTTTCCTCCCCTCTGAAGTCCCAGACTCCTATACCTACCTCTCTTTAGCTTGGGGTGGCATATAAACATCGATTGCCTGACTGCAAGAGAGCCTCTCCTGTCTTTGTGGGGCTCCCAAACATATGTAATTAAACTTGTTTTTCTCCTGTTAATCTGTCTTATGTCAAATTAGTTATTAGGCCAGCCAAAGAACCTGGAAGGGAAGAAGGGAAAAGTTTTCCTCCCCTATAATTTCCAGTGGCCTCAGCCGAAAAGACAAATGGCTTTACCTCCTCCCTAGTCTGTCCAATAGGTAAAAACATACGGCTGCATGATTAACTGGAAACATAGGTCATCTACAGACTAGACAACTGTCACAGAATACAACCCGTAACTCATTGCTGTTCAGTACTTTCCAAAAGCTTAACTGAGAGAAACAATTTTTAAGAAGGATTTCATAGGTGATGTCCACACACTCTAGATCAGAGTTCCTGTGGGGTATTTTGGCCTGTGGTATGACTTTTTAAACCCACACAGGGCTTTTTGTAATAGAAGATAAACCCAAATGCCTGTTAAGTGCATCTCGTCCTCTCCAGGTCATCCAGGCGTCCACTCCAGCCCCATTCACACTTATTCACTCCAGGACTCTGGAGGCGTCTACGTATGTGACTCCTGTGTGAAAGAAAAGCTGTCCATCAGCTAAGCTAGGTGTCACAGAGTTGGTTACCTAGATGACATTATTTCATTCTCTGGACAGACTGCCTTTTTTTTTTTTTTTTTTGGAGAGACTGCTTTTAATGACACAAGCAAGCCTAATAAATGTATTTTATTTATAAAAGGACACTGTCGTGGATATTGCTTAGTATTATTTGACAATGCCTCATAAACAGCTAAGTGAATGTTTTTGTTTTTGTTTTTGTTTTTTTTAAGATTTTATTTATTTATTTGACAGACAGAGATCACAAGTAGGCAGAGAGGCAGGCAGAGAGAGAGGGGGAAGCAGGCTCCCCGCTGAGCAGAGTGCCCGATGCGGGGCTCGATCCCAGGACCCTGAGATCATGACCCGAGCCGACCCACTGAGCCACCCAGACGCCCCTGAGTGTTTTTGTTTTTTTAACCTGATGGACACTATAAAGTACAGTACTGCTTCTGTTTGCTTCTTCCCTCTGTGTGTTGGCAATATGAAAGCTCTATTTGTGACCTACCTCTTGCAATGACTCAGGATATCTATTATTTTCCTAATAATAGTGCTCCTAGTATGAATATTCTCATTTATGATCTATCTCATAGTATTACATGTATTTTTGAAAAACACTGTATTTTACAGTGAACAAGAGTATAAATGATGACAAAGAAAAAACCCATTTGCCATCTCTCTCCTAACTTTCCAATCAGTTTTCCTAGTAGATATTAAAATCTGTACTTGATGGGTGCCAAGGCACTCCCTCCCCTCCTCACTTTTCAAAGGCAACCAGAGAAAGGTGTGAAGGGAGAGGGAAGGCCAGATGACCCAGGGGTCCCACAAACATAGCACCTTTCAGGAGGGCCACCCTCTCTCCCATGCCCCGGGCTCTACTCCTCAGAGAAGCACCTTGCAGACAAGCCAAGTGCTCTCCATCCTTGAACTACTCACCTCATCCACTGCTCACCCCTCCACTTCCTCCCCTTGGCTCCGCTCCCTCACCCTCAGACTTTCCTATTCATACCCAGGTCTCCACGTATTTTTCTCTCACCTGGTTTCTCTGTCAGCATTTCTCTTCTCTCACACACACACAGCCTGGGCTGCTCCTTTCACTCTATTCTGACAGCCAACCCAGCCCTCGGTCCACCTGGTCCATGCAGGTGCGTCTCCCCCTACCCCCCCCTACCTACTCCCAGCCTCACTGGTGAAACTGAGACAATAGTGAAACGGGCTCAGATTGCTCCCAACTCTACCCTGCCTTGTCTTCTGTCAAAGGTCCTCTCTTTGGCTCTAACCCACAAAGGCCAGACTTCTCAGGGTGCTATCGTCCTCATGTGGGACCAGTCTTGTCTCCACTTAGCTCTTCTCAAGGCCATTACCTTCACCTATTCTCCTCCCTCACCTATCAAACCCAGGAATTCATGTCCTACAAATATGAAAAGGAGAATCTCATATTTACCTCAGAGACTAGATCTATGAGGAAAGGCAGACAAAGAACAATGAACTGAGAAATGACACGTGATAAAGAAGTGGCCACATAATCTGAATCTACACCTGGATCACATCACCAATGACAATGACAGGAGTCCAGCAAATTCCATCATCTTAGGTTGACTACTTAAGAAATGTCAATGTAGGGAATGCCTGGATTGCTCAGTCAGCTGAGTGTCCCACTCTTGATTTCAGCTCAGGCTGTGGTCTTGGGGTGGTGGGATTGAGGCTGCACCCTCAGTGGGGAGTCTGCTTCTCTCCTTCTCCCTCTCCCTACGCTCCCCCTACACTCACTCTCTCTATATATAAAATAAAGAAAGATTATTGAAGCTATCTAGTCTTCATCAGGGGCATTAGCAATTATAATGGCAACTTGCATTAATAAGAAAAAATTATATTCACTGGTAAACTAATGACAGATACATGTACTCGTATATAAAACTATAAATTTATAACAGATGTTCACTGAAATAAGGCACACACATTCACATATGTGCATGAGTTTATCTATGAAGAACTATAGACACAACTTTCTCTTTGTAAGTTTATACACATGTACATGTGTCCATGTGCACACATCTATCTACATGCTATTTCCACAATGAAAAACAAACAAAAAAAAAAGCCCTTGAGTTTTACTTTCACTTGCTCTAGCTGCAGAATACCCAAAATGCTCTTTAAAGGAAAACTGCTTATGTTCTTATACATTTAAAACAGAAAACTGTGAAACAACTAGAAAGACAAGGGCCTTCAACCTATTATAAACCCAAACTAGTACTTGAAAGGAAAGATGGTTTTGCTAACCAGGTTCCTTAACAATTAAGTTTTAACTTCCTAATCCACTGTGAACCCCAGTCATTTTTGGTCTTGTTCACAATTGCCACTAAACAACTGTTTACTTTATGGGTTCTCTTTCAGGTGTCACTCTTTGAAGGTTGGCCAGCTCAGCATTAGCCTCTGCAGCACTCTGTCATCACCGTTCAGAATTCTGACCACATTCTCAAAGACCCTCGTTAACCCCTGTCTCCCTGGCTGGCATCAATGCCACAGTGGTGCACATCTTCTCCCAGCAGGGACACAGAAGTCTGAAACTTGCCAGTCTAGCAGGTTTACTTCATCTTTTTTCAGATGCTGGAGTAAAAGAAAATGATGAAAAATACACACAAATGAGTATCTGGAAATGGGAAATATTGATAACACTCTGTGCACAGATGTGATGACATCAGTATTTCCAGTTTCCTTTTTCCTGCTCCTAGAATGAACCAGGGAACATCAATACAGTAAATGACAACCCTGAATATCTTCAACATCACAATTGATCATGAAAATAGTAAAAGTCTGTCATCTGCAAATATTATGGATTTGAAGCCAGATTTTTTAAATCAGCATGTGCTGATAGTCTTAATTCACTAGGTCTGACACACCAAAATCCTCTAAATCATTAAATAAAGACATCAAATACAATACAATGTGAGTATTCAACTGTAGGTCACTAGATATCTGGATGTCTGCAAAAAAAAAAAAAAAAGTATAATAGTTTTATTCCTAAAATGCTTTAAAAACTCAAACTATAAAAATAAATTTCACATAGGAGACATCTCAAAATGATCTGGTTTCTGAATAAGTCAGGTTTTCTTAGCAGGTTTACTGTACATAATTGCCTAAAGAAAGAGTCTTCAAATTTTCCAGGATACTAAATCAACACACATTTGGGCAAATGTATGGTGTCATTTAACAAGGACCCTGTTCTAGGAGATGTGATCAAAATACCAGGGTTTGTCTTAGGGTTAAACACTTATAACAGAAGAAAGAAAATACTAGCAGCTCTCAAGATCACCTAAGTATTACTACCCTGCTAATCACTGCACATCAATTCAAATAATGTTTCTGAACACCTGTTATGAGGCCAGTGCAGAGTTTAGCACAAGAGATGCCAAGTGGTGAACAAGATCATAAGCCATACTTCAATATTTTTCCGAGTATTTTATTTTTGTTGAAAACTGAACACTTTAAAAAATATAAGGTGGAGGGGCGCCTGAGTGGCTCAGCGGGTTAAAGCCTCTGCATTCGGCTCAGGTCATGATCTCAGGGTCCTGGGATCGGAGCCCCGATTGGGCTCTCTGCTCAGCAGGGAGCCTGCTTCCCCCCCACCCCACCCCACCACCTGCCTCTCTGCCTGCTTGTGATCTCTCTCTCTCTCTCCCTCTGTCAAAATAGATGAATAAAAACTAAAAAAAAAAAAATATATATATATATATATATATCTATATATATATATATATATATATAGTGGAAACTCTGAAAACCAGATTCTCTCTCCTCACAGGACATGCTGTTATTACTATCGCTGTTTGTTTGTTTAGTGATTTTCTTGGACTAATTCTGTGAAGTCTGGTTTTTTTTTGTTGGGGGGGGGGGTTTGGTCACGTGCAGCCACTGAAGTCTCTGCTCAGTTATTTTAGTGTTAACTGAGGTAATAACTGAGTCTGCCATCCTTCACCAAGGGGCTGTGTGTGTGCTGGGACATGCCTTCAATGCTTCAACAGTTCACAACCATCTCAGCCATTACTTGCTGCTAGTACTGAGCCCCAAGGCCAGAGGTGAGAACTGAAGCCCACTTCCAGTATTTCCTGGGCCTGCGTGCACCCCTGCCCATGGGCACAGTCTTCTAGAGCACTGGAATATATGAATATATCAGCGCTTTTCGTGAGCCCCCATGGACAACTCATTCCCAAGATTTTCTTTTTAAGGGCAACCTGCTGTTTGCCCCAACTGATATCACTGACACAGGCAGTTGTGATGTTAAACAGTTGCTGCTGATTGTTTTCAATAGATACCCTAAGAAGAGGACTTTACCACTGGGCAATCTTTGAACCAGGTCAAATAAAGACAAGCCCTATAAATGAGCCTTTACTGGGGAGCTTCCAGACAAGTAAATAGTGACAATTGTCTGGAGCTCGGACTTTTGGGGAAGTTCCAAACCTGTTCTTACCCCTCCAATGACTACTAGGCTACTTGTTTAAAGCTACCACGGAGCCAGGGAGAGGGAGTGGGAATAGAGCAAGTTAAAACACAAAATTCACCGTTCTGACTCTGATTCAGTCCTTTTCCTTGAATATACACTCCAAGGATTACTACAAGCCTATGGTTAACACCCAGAGTTCTGAAAAAGTTGGGTTTAATCATTTTTGCCTTTGTTCTCATTGCTTTTATGGAGAAGCAGATTTCTCGAGGTCCTTACCCTACCATTACATGAGTGCTTCTTAATATAAACTTAAGTTTATACACATACTTTGTTATAGAAAAATACGACAGAATAATCAATAAAAGACAATACTTGGTTAGAATCAAATTCCGGGTAAGAATTGAACAGAAATCAAGAAAAGTTGTAAAATTTCTGACTACCATTTTTTAATAGCTGGTAAATGGTTACAAGTTACTATGATACTGGAATTCTCTTTAAATACATTTAGGTGATGTTTACAATATATTTGGAAATGGTATCCTTTGCATTTATTCAAACCTTTAAAAAACTGGGTGTAACGACATTAAATGTGCAAGAGGAACTGTGTTTTCAAATTTTTTTAGGGGTCACACAAGCAAAAATGTCTGACTACCACTCTGAAAAATCACACTATGATTATATCATACACACATTCAGGCAACTCAGAAACTCCCAGACTGAAGCCCCAACTCCTCTGAGTGTGGTCAAGGAGTTCCACGATTAGGCCCTAGTCTGGCCTTCCCATCTGATCACCCAACAGGCCCAAAAGCGAAGACTCTGCTTCAGCCATGGTCTCTCACTGTGGCTGCAGCACAGAAAGCAGATTAGAAGGGAATGAGTGGACACAGACCGAGGAAAGCTAACTGCAGCCCCCACTGCCCCACACCACACCTCAAATTCACTACGTGTTTGCTTATCATTTCTTGATTAACTAAGTATTTTTTAAGTGAAAACTAAAAAGTTTTCTTTCTTAAGTATTTTGAGACCCTTTTCTCTACTACATAAAAAAGACACTAAGTCTTATATATAAAGGGAAGTTAATACAAAAATATTTTGTCAACTTGTTTTAATTAGTATAGCAGCTACAAATAAGCTCACTTAAGCACATCTGTCTTAACCTCCGATTTAGTTTACCCTTCCTTATCTTATTTTAGTAGCTGAGACTGCTCCAAAGTGGGTAGCAAATTGAGTACACCGTGGTTACATTCAATTAAACATGTTTTTATGTTTTGAATAGGGTTTAAACACATGTTTTTACTCAGACAATCCACTCCACACAAATAAACATGGAAGTTTTACATTTAAAAAAAAAAAAGAGCTCTTCAACTATATTTAACAACTTGGGTTTCTAACATTCTCTCAATACATTGTTTATTCTCTTAGACCTACTCTTTCCTTACTTTCAATTAAAATCCACAGCCTACCTAGCCTCAAGCTCACACTAAATTGAAAGCTACAGGCTTCTACTGTACCTATTTTTTTATTTCTATTCTGGCTTTCACATTCTGTTATTGGTAAAAAAATTTGTATTGATAATGACTTTAAAGCAGTAAATTCGCTTTTCCTTTTCTAACAGGGGCCATGTCAAGATCCCAAAGGACAGAGAAATAAATATGCCTGGTTTAGGCTATCGGAATAAAGATAATGGTTCCATAGTTTTCCAGAATGCTTCTTAAAAATACCCAAGTTCCACAGAATAGAAATAAGGCAATCTCTTCATCCATATTCTATAAATATTTCCTGAGCCTACATGGGATCCTTTAATGATATGCCCAGGGTCATCCAGCTAGTACGTGGCCTTCCCTGTTCCATACTTACCCACACTGCACACAGATCAATAAAGTGCATAAAGCCACCTTATAAGAAGAGGCAGTGACCAATAAGCTTTGTGTAACCAGATCATAAGTAGTTCCATAATTTGGAACAGTGTCTTATTCAAAATTATAGCACTACTTACTGTGATCTGATGACCCAAAAACTTATTCAAAATGTTCAATACTCATATTAACACTCGGACTTACCTTAAAACTAGGTATAAGGAAATCCAAATTGAAGAAGCAAGTGCTTAAACCCAATTATGATATAAAGATTTCCTGACCCCATCTTCACAATTCTTAAAAACAAAGATAGAGAGGGGTGCCAGGGTGGCTCGGTTGAGCATCTTGACTCTTGATTTCAGCTCAGGTCACAATCTCAGGGTCCTGGGATCAAGCCCCGGATCAGGCTCTGTGCTTGGCAAGGAGTCTACTTAAGGAGTCTCTCCATCTCCCTTTGCCCCCGACCCCACTCATACAGGCTCTAAGATTTAAAAAAAAAAAAAAAAAAAAAAAAGACAATGTGATAAATCTACTCTAACAGAATTGCTAAACTCAAAAAAAAAAAAAAAAGTCATGAGCAAAGGCTTACATTGTCATTAATGAGAATAAAGCAATTTTCCTTGGAAAAAATGTAAAGAAACACACCATTCTATCCATTCTATCCATATGGAGACTACTGCAGAAAAAGCATGTGGACGTTGAGAAAGAGAAGCTCAGCCTGTCTTGCTTGATCTCTGTTTGGTTCAACAGACTGGGTCAACATACCAACTCTTGAGATTATTTAAGACTAGTATATTTAAATCATAAAATCACAGCACACAGTAACAAAATTCATTTCCCTGCCCTACCCAAACCTGAACTAAACTAAATCCATATACTCCTTTGTTTTCCACATGCCTTTTCTGCCCTGGTGAGCTCCCTGAAAAATACACTTTCTGCTCCCTTGTCTCCCCTTCAAAATAAACCTGGGAAATGCTTTACAGAGATCCCTTCCAGCCCGGCAATCACTCTGCTGGGATCCAAGGAGAAAGACAAAGCCTTTGCCTGGGGGCCACACTAGTCTATTTCTGAAATGCTGCATCAGCAACCAACAAGCAAGTTACAAAATCTGTTGCAACAAGGAAAGACTTGTCAAAGGAGAGAGCATGTCTAAGTTTTATATATACCTCAGTAAAAATAAAAACTAGAGTCAAGAATCAGTCATGTCTATGTCCTGGTCCAGCAGTTTATCACATATTCACACTCAACACAACCTGCTGTAATATGACTTATTTTCAGGATGGTATTTCAAAAGATTTTCTACTGCTAAGCAAACTCAAAGTTATAGACCCCCACTGAGATATTAAGCCAGTGATATCATTCTAACTAGACATTCACTCCTTTTCCAATTACTTCCGTGGAACAAAGATTAATTTTATAGTATGGCCACTCTCAAAGACTCAAAACTATTTATTTCTAAACTAGAGGGAAAAATATATATATACCATTTATAAAGTTACCAAAAATATCTGGAAATTTCTTTTTGCTATTAGAGGATCTGTCAGAGTAAATATAATTCTACTGAAATATATATAAATATATATAAATGTATATGAATATATACTAAATGAATTTTAAATAGTATTTCCAATCTGTCAAGAGAAAAAAATTAATTCCTTAAAAATTTTTCCAAGTCATCACATATCTCATCGAAGATTAAAAAGTTATGATGAAAAGGGATTTAGTCAAAAGTTTCAATCTGATTATCTCAAGGACGAAGTTTACAAAGTGTTTTTAAACCAACCTAATCTCAAGAAAAACAATCATTCAATATAAACATACTGATACATTTGCATGCATACATTAATACTTATACATACCAACCATTATACGCCTATATAACTTGTTTTGATAAAATCCATAGTATAGTTTGATATATCCAAAATTCTTCAATGTAATTTAAAATGTAAAATCTAGGGATACCTGGGTGGCTCAGTCACTTAAGCATCTGCCTTCCGCTCAGGTCATGATCTCGCGGTCCCGGGATCAAGTCCCACATTGGGCCCGGTGCTAACCCTGCTTCTCCCTATGCCTGCTGTTCTCCCTGCTTGTGCTCATTCTCTCTCTCTCTCTCTCTCTCTCTCTGACAAATAAAATCTTTTAAATAAAATAAAATAAAAATGCAAAATCTAAAAGGGAGGTAAGGAAACAAACAAAAGCCACATGTAAGCATTTCAAATGCTTTTACAGCAACACTTAAACTCCCACTCCATAGGACCCTAGAGGCAGGTAAAGAGCAAAAAGCAGAAAGGCCTGAGTGAATCAAGGTACAAACTAATTACAGGCGCACACATGTAAATCATGCAGCACAATAGCCAAAAGCAAATCTTTACTAACAAAATGGTTAAAATCATAGTGGAATTTGCTGTTATGATGAAGCCGGGGGACAAGATGATTCACAGATCCCAACAGAACAATCCCCAAGTCAGCTATCCTCACTCTGGTGAAAAGAACCCCGCCCAAGTTTTCACCACAGTCCTTCCTCATCGTGGGGTCAGAAAGCCCTTGCATAAGGTCTGAAGAGCTCCTCCCTCAAGGAGCTGGACTTGGGCTGAGAACAACAGGCAAGCACTAAAGATTCTCCTGGAAAATCTACACAGCAGATCTCCTAGACCTGAATGTGGAAAGAAACTAAAGGCTCCCGGAATAAGGATTTTGGAAGAATAACATTAGCTGCCAACTCAAGGAGGGGAAAGCTAAGGCCTGCCCTGGGTTCTTCAATAGATCTGAGTGTGCATTCAACACAGTGGGAAGCGGCCACTCAACCACAAAGGTAACTAAGAACCAAAAATTCACCCAGAAAACACTACGACCCCCAAATCATAACCCAACAATTCACTTTTTCAAATAGCTCTATACTTCGTTTGCAAAGAGTCACAAACAATATTTCATCTCATCTTTATTTTCTACAGATAAGAGCATTTGGGCTGAGGGGCACCTGGGTGGCTCTGACTCTTGATTTCGGCTCAAGTCATGATCTTGGGGTCTTGAGATCACTCTCTCTCGCAAATAAATAAACAGATAAATAAATAAAATCTTTAAAAACAGAACATTTGCACTGAGAAAAGTTCACTGGTCTTGCAAAATGCCAGATCTCAAGTTATGACCTACGTCTGTCAAATTTCACACTCTCTGGAACAAGTAGTGAGTTTGGGAACCTCTCTCAAATCACAGCCATTTGAGAAGCACGAGGGCTGACAAGATGAGCATGATGCATGGGGGTGCAAATAAATTTTGGTGTGACTCAAAGCTGTATCTTCATCTTATTAACATACAAACGTAATTTCAATCCAAGTGCCACAATGAGAAAAATTAGAACTTTCTTGTGACTTGGCATTTAAATGTGTTATCACAAAGAACTTATGGGCAATTTAGCCTTAAGAGGACTGAGTTTGCAGCTTTATTCTTAAGAAGAGGTGATAAGTAACTAATGGATAGATAACCTTTATCTACAAGTTTCAAAGTCCTAAGCAGCTAGAATAAAAACTGCAAGGGATTTTAGAAATGTGCAAGACATGACAGGTGTTGAGCACTGCAGCCCAGCTGTCAACCGGACAACAGCGGTCAGGGAAGTGAAGGGTCAGGGAAGGCAGCAGGAACTGCAACCAATTCTGTGAAAACAGACCCTCAAAAATTAAATACAAAAAGGAAACAGAACCTCACTACCATAAGAGCACTGCTGTGCACTGATATCCAAGTCTACTCAGTCATTAACCTTATGCCAGGCCCACACTGCTTTTCCTCCGAGTACCATCAAAACAGGCTCCTTCCCTCAAGCTCCCTACCTTTCTCTCGAGTTCTCTCTCTATGTGGATGTTCTGTGATCATACAAAACCGTAACATTTCTAACCAGCAAGGACACCTGAAATAAGACAAAAGATAAACAATAAACCCAGGAAAATGTACATCAAAAAAGTATTCTGAATATATAAAAACTTGGTGCAAATCAGTAAAAACATAAATATCCCCTAGTAAAATGAACAAAAACCACAAAGGGGAAAACACCACAAATGAGTAGTATACATATAAAGGCACTCACTCAGTGACAATCCACCAAATGCAAATAAAAATAACAATGAGATGTAATTTTTCACCTATCTGATGGGTGGAGATGAAAATGATCATCAAAACCCAAAACCCATGCTGAGGACTGTGAAGAAAGGCGCACCGCAGGGGTCGCACAAACAGGTAACCCTTTCTAGAGGGCAGTTTGGCACTTTGTCTCGAAGCCTTAAAAACCACATGCCTTGGGCTCCTGGGTGGCTCAGTTGGTCATGATCCCAGGGTCCCAGGATGGAGTCCCACATTGGGCTCCCTATTCAGCAGGGAGTCTGCTTCTCACTCTCCCTCTGCCTGCAGCTCCTCTTGTGTGTGCTCCCCGCTCCCCCACTCTCAAATAAATAAATAAAATCTTTTTTTAAAAAAATGCCTCATGACCAGTGATCCCACATCTAGGACTTTAGCCTACAGAAGATAATCACACCCCAGTCATTAACTACAGTCCATTAAAGACAGTGTCAGTTCAAATGTTCACAAGCCCCACAATTCCAAGACCAGGAAATCCTTCCATCATAAAGAGAAGGAATCAGACAAACATGAATGGAAAATTCATGAATGAGTGCTTCCTTGGTCAAGTGTTTTGTTTCCCAAATTTAATTTCAGTTCAAGTACCCAAATGATAAGCATAAGGCCTTTAAAAATAATTTAAACAGCCCTCTTGCTTCTTTGATGTTTTTATACTGCATTTAACTCCTCTACTCAAAAGTGTGTTTATACACATGCACGGGTGTCCATCAAGATGGGCCCGATACCACACAGGATCAAACTGTAGCATCTGGGTCAGGCACGTCTCTGTAACCCAAACATGCCTCTTCTGCAAAAAAGGAAAGAGGCCATATCTGGAGCTTAGTGTCCTCTTCCTCAAGTGCAGACTGCCCACTGCCGGGGGCTTAGCTGGCTCCTAGAGAGCACTAAATAAAGGGCAGTTGTGGCATCACCACTGTTCCAACTGCTGGAAGCAGCTGCTTCTCCTTTCTGTGGATTCTATGGGTTCTGCAGTCCCAACACAACTTGCACCCAGGAATTTTACCCAATTTGCTCTGGAAGCAAGACATTATCTGCAGACCTAACACTAAAGGCCTCATATAGTGGCACCACACCTTCACAAGGCCATCAGCAGTGCAACATGTGAGCAACCCACGAAGAACCAGGTCTGAGGGGCTGGAAACCACCTGGAGTCGTTCTTGGAGTGGCCCCTGATGTTAGACGTTCACATTTCTATTTCTCAAGGCCAGGCTCTCTCTGCGGCTTCTGGCAGCACTGAGTGTGTTCAGTAACAACCATTACCAACCAACCCCAGCTCAGCCTCTCAGATTACAAACTGCACATGCTGCCAATCAGAAACAGCCAGAACCTGATTCTATATATTCCCCAGTTTCCATTTCTGCCCAGACACTGAGCTTCGTCAGGCACTGAAACACAACAAGTAATGTGTCACTTTAAGAAGTTGTATTAGAGTTCTGGGGCACCTGGGTGGCTCAGTGGGTTAAGTGAGTTAAAGCCTCTGCCTTCGGCTCAGGTCATGATCCCAGGGTCCTGGGGTAGAGCCCTCCCCCCAAATCAGGCTCTCTGCTCAGCAGGGAGCCTGCTTCCCTTCCTCTCTCTCTGCCTACTTGTGATCTCTATCAAATAAATAAATAAAATCTTAAAAAAAAAGTTGTATTAGAGTTCTACTAAATATTATACCAAAATAACCATATTCCAGAGTGCTCATTTAGAAATCTTAAAGAGTTTGTGATTCGGTTTCAACATCAGTGTCAAAAGACTCTCCTGAGATGCTTTTATAACTTGAAAGGACATGATCTGAAGTATCATCAAACTTATGCTTATCCCTAGGGAAAAATCTACATTTTAAATCTGGCAAATAGCTTCCTTACCTATATAAGCAATTTGATACCTGTTAACTTTTGCCTAAACTTACCCTTTTTCTCAGTTTTTTAAAGGCATATGCTTTAAGACCATCTATTTCTAATAAATTTCCAACAAATAAAAATTAGAAATCCTGAATTATGACACTGTCTTTTGCAACCCAACTACCTGTAATTGTTATTAGGGGGGTAATGTGATCTGAACTGCAAAATATTTTGAAGAGATCAAGAATGTGCCACTGTAGCCTAAAAACTATTTTCAGCTGAAGGCACTTGAGTTCCTGAAATCTCTTATCTGCCTAAATGCAGAGCCTCTCAAAAGAACTGCTTTAAGGGGCGCCTGGGTGGCTCAGTGGGTTAAGGCCTCTGCCTTCGGCTCAGGTCACAATCCCAGAGTCTTGGGATCAAGCCCCGCATCGGGCTCTCTGCTCCGTAGGGAGCCTGCTTCCTCCTCTCTCTCTGCCTGCCTCTCTGCCTACTTGTGATCTCTGTCAAATAAATAAATAAATCTTTAAAAAAAAAAAAAAAAGAACTGATTTAAGTCTCCTCCTAGGAGCAATCAAGGAAGACTGACTCCTACCAGAGAAAAGTCTCCACACACACCTAAGCAGACATTGTCACAAAACTATCATCTCTCTATATTTTCTAAGGGCCCATTTATCTTTCCAGAAAGCTATTTCTTTTCCTATAGGTGCCCATCTTCCTTTCCCTTTCTCTTATTAAGAAGTCATGTGTTTTCCCCTGTCTTTTCCCCTCCCCTTCTCCTGTGAAGGTGGTATATAAGCCACATATTCTAACCACCCCCCAACTTTGAGTTGAATTATTTTCCTGTGATTAAATCCATCTTTTCTCTTATTAATTTATCTTTTTTTGGCTTAATTTGCAGACCCCAATCATTACACCTAAGAGAATGGAGGAAAATCTTTTCCTCCTGACAATTTAAATCTACTGATTACATACGAGTGTTTACGAAAATCATGCTAACCTTATTAATTGCAGTCAAAGCAATTATATGATTAACATTTTACACTTCCTCTTTAAGTCTTCCTCTTTTCTTTAAACTTCCTCTGAATCTGTTTCTAACCCTTAGATTGTTTTCAGGTATTATCTTTATAACTTAGCAGAAAGAATTTGTTTCCCTTTTCTACTTCTAATAAATCAGGACATATAATAATTAAGCATTAGAAACACTACCCTTTGCCATTTTATAAAAATACTCTAGTACAATCGAACTGAAACATCTGTTGATTAAATAAAGCAAATTGCTATTTCACCAACCACTGAGAACTGGAAGCTTTCTCAAATATACAGAATTAAGAGACACACACATATATACAAAGTTACTTTGTACAAAACAATGAGAGCCAAACCCAGAGTTTTAAAACTGATCCAATGATGATAAAAATAGAATGACAAACCAAGAAAATTAATCCAACCTGGCACAGAGATATATATATACACTTTCTACAGCGGTATGAAAAATAAACCATAGAGACAACTCTCCCTCCAGAGAAAGCCCTTTCTGCTCAGATGGCCCCAACCACTCCATTGGCAGTTGGTTCTCTTAAGTTAACCTCAAGCTCCTAACCTCCCATGGCTGAGAAAGTACAGGGATGCTGGTGCCCACAATGAAGACAGACTCTCCACACAGCAGCCTTGGGTACTGTGCCCACTGCTTTACTGAAAAACCAAAATCAAGGCTCCATGGCAGGTTGGGCCAATAATCCTTGACTAGTTGTATCAAAAGAAAAATTGCTAAAATACCACTCTATTGAAATTACAACTTTATCAGCTTGCCAGCAACCTATGGTGGCAAACCAAATAAATGAACATGTGTCCTTTTGCAGGTACAGTTGACCATGTATGTGTCTGCTTACAAACTTCCAAGATAGTCCTTTCCTGGCTACAAAACATCCAGATTTGACTGTCAGGCCCCATTCCCTTTCCAGCCTCCTGTCCTACCACTGCACCTAAGACCAATCACAAACTCCTGGCAACAACAAGAACTTAAGTCTCTTTCTTTGCTTTCAGAGCTAACTGCTTCTCTTCCTGCAGGACTCAGCTCAAACATCCTCTCCTCCAGGAAACATCATTTTCTCCACTGGGCATCCATAGCACATTATCATACCTCATGGTGCTCACATGTCTCTGTGACACATGTCACATGTCACTACGAGCCTATAGGAATGTAGATTCTGATGCGTTCAACCACAATTCAACATTAAACTTCCAATTATAGAAGAGACAATAGGCACATAATAAATGTTTAGAAAAATGGGTGTACACAGATGAACAAACAAAACAAGGAATAAGCAAACAAATAAACACTTGAACTGATGAACTTTCTAGCTGAGGACTGGAGAGAGGGGATATTAAAACTATTATGTTAGTAATATTAAGCACTGACTGATCCCCAAAGAATACCCTGAGCTCCCTACCTCCTTTCAGCTACTCTTCAACTCCACATGTTTATTTCACTTCCCCATATCATAGTAATACAATCTCATCTCTCTTTTTTTTTTTTTTTTAAGATTTATTTATTTGTGGGGTTAGGGAGAGAGAGGGAGAGAGAATCTCCAGCAGACTCCTCGCTGAGCACAGAGTCTGACATGGGACTCAATCTCATGACCCATGAGATCGCAATCTGAGCTGAAACCAAGAGTCAGAGTTAACTGGCTAGCCACCCAGGGGCCCACAATTCCCATCTTTAATCCAAATTTTTATCACCTCAGAAGCTCCGGCTCTTTATTTCTAAGCTACCCATGTGTAGTATACATGTAATAACCTATTTGTACCGGTTTCTATAAAGGCTCCCAAGTAGACCATAAGCCCCTTGGGGCCACTTCTTTTGTCCTTGTAATCCCAGAGCCCAACACAGTGCCTGACAAATAGCAGGCACTCAATATATGAGATGAATAAATAAGTGAAGAAAGGAGGACAATTGTCACATTTTGCTTTGTACTTTTTTCTTTTCTATTAAATCATCTGATTTTTCCAGATAAACTATAATCAGAGAGAGATGATGAGGGAAGAACAGATCACTTGTAATCAAATCAGGGCTTCAATAACAACCTGTATGAAATCAGTCTTTTCTTTTCTTTTTTTTTTTTTAAAGATTTTATTTATTTATTTGACAGATCACAAGTAGGCAGAGAGGCAGGCAGAGAGAGAGGGGGAAGCAGGCTCCCCGCTGAGCAGAGAGCCCCATGCGGGGCTCGATCCCAGGATCCTGGGATCATGACCCAAGACGAAGGGAGAGGCTTAACCCACTGAGCCACCCAGGCGCCCCTGAAATCAGTCTTTTCTTATATTAATGTTCAAAGACCCTTCACCACCTTATTGTCTCCTGGTGTCTTTTCTCAACATAGAATCATTTTAAAAGTCTTGTAATTGAATAAAGTTGAACCAATCACAAAACTTACAAAGCTATTACGGATAGTGCCATATCTGCCAGGCTCTGAGCCAAGATCTTTAATACAGTTTTTCTCCATCTTCAGAAACACTCTAAAGGATTGTGTTTAGAAAAGGAAGTCTGAGAAAGGTTACATAACTTGCCCCAAGTCACTTTGCTAATAAACTGCGGCACCTAGGTTTGCACCCACGCCTGTTCAGACCACACGCTTACTAAAACTTTAAAAATGTTAGGCCTTATTTCTTAAGATTAGAATAATGGTGCAGACAGAATTTCAAAAGCCTATGTTTTCACCTTCACTATTACCAACTGCTAAAATACCACTCACCACTATTGGATATCTTATTGAATCCTTGTTAGCCACCAAATCACTAAAGAGCACAGAAGTCCCCAAAACAAATAAATGCAGCTTTGGAAAGTCCCCTCAAGTGTGGTAGCATCCTCTCCTGGCTCTTGATCCTACTGGGGCCCTCTTACTGCTGAGATGGTCAGGGATACCAGCAATTCTCCAGCATGCCTTTAAAGCAACGTCCCTAGAGACTAGTGAGGCTATGGGGAAAGGACACGCTGACCACAGTGGGATCAAACTGCTATAAGTTTTCTATGAGACAATCTGTCACCATGTATTAAGTAATTTTTTTAAAAATGCCTATCCTTTGACACAGCAAGTCCACAGGTAATTGAGTAATGCCTACAGATGTATAAATAAGAAACTAAAGGTCAGATAATAGTAGAATGATCAAATTATCCAAGATGCAAACATATGATGGCATGTTACGTAGTCATTAAAATGGTGATGCACCTGTGTATTTACTACTCTGCTAAAATGTCTACAAAATACTACATATGTAAAACACAGATTATAAAATATATAATCCTTTTTGAAAACTGTATACATATTTTTGAAAATTCTGTAAGAGAAAAAATTAAAAGTGTCCAAGAATATGCATCCAAATGTTAACAATGGAGATCTAAGTGGTAGGAGGATGTGCTTGACTAGAAGGGCAAAGAGAACTTCACCAATCTTCTTCATTTTTTTAGTGGCCATTTTATTACTGTTAAATAATGAAATAACAAAACACTTTTAGTTAAATCAATCCCTTAAAAATGCCAAAGACCTCACAAAATCAGTTAGAACAGGTTTTTTTTTTCCTCCTAAAATTTTCCTTTTGATGACTTCAAGTTTTTTCAATTGTTCATAGCTAAGCCTAGGGTAAATTCATAGGAGGATTAAGCTTCAAGAGTCTTCCCAGTTTTATCTCCTATTTTCAATTCTCTATGGAATGATATATATTCTTGGACTTGCAGGAAAGCTGACATTGAAGGTTTAGTTTCTAGAATTTAAACTCAGGTCCTCTAACAAGAAGGAAAGAGTAAGGACTATGCGCAAAACTCCATTAGCAGAACACAGAATAGTTCTTAAAAGTGCACAAGATGAATCTTTGATGGATGAGGCAATATTTTCTACCAATCCCCCATTACAAAGGTGGATTTTAAAAGGCAAGGTCCAAAAGTAGAAAATATTTTTAAAGAACTGACAAAAGGAACTTCTAAATAAGGCAAGAAAATGTCTTCCAAGATGACAACTGCACTCAACATATCTTAGACCTGCAATTAATACTCCTTGATTTGAAAATAAACAGCAAACATTCATTTTTCTTCTGAAAAATATTATTTATTTTTTGTGTGAATTTTTTTAAAAGATTTTATTTATTTGACACAGAGAAAGACACAGCGAGAGAGGAAACACAAGCAGGAGGAGTAGGAGAGGGAGAAGCAGGCTTCCTGCAGAGCAGGGAGCCTGATGCAGGGCTCGATCCCAGGATCCTGGGATCAGGACCTGGACGGAAGGCAGACGCTTAACAACTGCTAGGTAATTTAAATGTAGTAAGAATTCAAGTAAGCACCTAAAAAAAGAAACTATTTGAAATATACTACAAACCTGGGGTTATACTAAACATGTTTACTGGCCTAAGTATGCAGAAAAGCACAAATCTTGTTTATAGGGTTCCAAAAACCTACTTGTAAAGATGTACGGAATTAGGAACACGTTTCCCATCAAAACAATGTCAGACTGGTAGTGAACTCCCAACCTGATCCATAAATGGGAGTGAGAACTACTCCACACCTGTGTCTTAGGTGAACGGCACTAGTGTTCTAAGTGAAGAAACAGATAATGCTAGGGCAATTAAAAGAGCTTCCCTCGGAGCAGAAAGCTCTCAGCTGAGTACCTCTCCAGAGGCTCTCCAGCTAAGAGATGCCACTTCCCAGGTCATATACCTTCTTTCTGGGGGCAGCCCATGTCCAAATGACCAGTCAAGGGGGGATGGTGAGTTTAAAGATCCTGCCTCCATGTCTCAAGGAAAGATAACTCTGCAGGACCATCCCAGCTCCAGAAGTCTCAGCTGCAACTGCAGAGCAGTTCAATTCCTCCCTCTGTTCAATCCTGCTTCCCTCACTGCCCAGCTAGCGCATTTCCAGTAAAATTCCTACACATAAAATCTCTGTTTCAAAGACTATTTCCAGAATCTGCCAAATTAACACTTAGTAAGCTCATATTATAAGTCAAACACCATATATGTGTATGTAAGTAATATGTCTGGAATATATGTGATAGGTCTTACTGTATATGTATGGGTAGGTACTGTAATTCCATTTTAAATATGCAGAAACTGAATCTCAAAGAAGTCAAATGACTTGCCTGAGATCATATGGCAAATAATTTGAGGAACCAGGACAGGAATCTATGCCTACCAAATGCACAACCAATCACTATATAAACTAGCTCCATTTACTAGAAAGTGTTGTTGAATGGATTAAAGACAGATTCAGCTACCCAGGGGTTCTGGTGGCAGTTAAGAGTAAGTGGCGTGATGAACCATCGTCATCCATAAAACAGGAATTACTAAAAGGATCTGGGATCCAGGCCCACTGAAAACTAGATACTGTGATCAAGGGTTCATATTTTTTTAGGCCTTAAGTGAAAAAGCAGTGGCCTAATGGAACCAGAATTCCAGAATGAAACTGCATAGTTATAACTGACTGCATGATTACTAGATCCTAAAAATAATGATTGGCAAATCTTGTCCACCTACAATCAAAATGCTACAGTATGTGCACAGATGTTTACTATGTAGGAATAGGATGGCACTTCATCTTTTACTCCAATTCCTACAAAAAGCTTCATAAACCAGGATCTAAAAATGTACTAAGAAACTTATTAGGAGTACAAAGTCCTTACAATTAATATTCATCTTATTCAAGATGCACAACTGCAACCAGTTCAACTTCTTCACCTACAATCCTACCATAGCTTCCCCAGCTTTCCCTAACTAGCAGTCCTCTTTTATCGAATAAGCAGCTATTTATACCTACTGACAGGCAGTGAACAACTAAGAACTAATAGTACCCTTCCCTGGTGGCCATAATGCCCAAGAACTACATGACATAAAACAATTCTATAAGCTCCAAACAAGTACAAGCTACAACTACTATTAACTTCATGAAATTGGCATGCTTGCATATGCAGATCACAACTAAGTCGCACAGTGAGAACAAACCCTTTAAAATTTTAACAGAATTCAGATTACATCCTTAGAATTATTTGATTTGCAATATTCATAACTGCAAAATCTAATGTCACAGTTAAAAAAAAAATTGAATATACTTAGAAATACTATACTGGGGTATACTTAAGTCACTTAAGCAGTCAAGCGTCTGCCTTCCGCCCAGGTCATGATCTTGCCATCTGGGATCGAACTGTCTGGGAGTGAATCCCATGTTGTCAGGCTCCCTGCTCAGTGGAAAGTCTGCTTCTTCCTCTCCCTCTGACCCTTCTCAACCCCACACCGCTCATGCGTGTTCTCTCTCTCTCTCTCTCTCAAGTAAATAATCTTTAAAAAAAAAAAAAAAACCAAAAAAAAAAAAAAAACAACAACAACAAAAACTGGGGTCCCTGTGTGGCTCAGTCAGTTAAGTGTCTGCCTTCAGCTCAAGTCCATGATCCCGGAGCCCTAGGATCGAGCCTGAGCCCCCCATTGGGCACACCGCTCATGCGTGTTCTCTCTCTCTCTCTCTCTCAAGTAAATAATCTTTAAAAAAAAAAAAACAAACCAAAAAAAAAAAAAAAACAACAACAACAAAAACTGGGGTCCCTGTGTGGCTCAGTCAGTTAAGTGTCTGCCTTCAGCTCAAGTCCATGATCCCGGAGCCCTAGGATCGAGCCTGAGCCCCCCATTGGGCTCCCTGCTCTAATGGCAGCCTGCTGTCCATCTGCCTCTGCTCTTCTTGCTTGAACTCTCGCTCTGTCAAATAAATAAATAAATAAAATCTTAAAAAAAAAAAAAAAAGATTGGACTCCCTGCTCAGCAGGGTGTCTGTTTCTCCCTCTCCCTCTGCTGTTCTCCCTGCTTATTCTCTCTCACTCTCTCTCTCAATAAATAAATCTTTAAAAAAAAAAAGAAATACTATACTAGTCCAACTGATGTCATTCCAAAACTCAAAAATAATTGGGCTTATTGGTTGATTCTTGAGAATCTGCATATCTATTGCCCCTTCCTTTAAAATTCACCCATACCACCTCTCCCACCCCAATATTATAAAGTACAGCGTCACATGGCAAAAAAAAAAAAAAAAGCATTTATAATTTCCTTACTTTACTTATCAGTTTTGCACACAGGAGGCCTTAGCATCCATGTTCAGGTATCAACTGTGGTGAAAAGTTCTTCAAATTAAGGTGGATCATTCACTGAGACATGATACGATGTTAGAACCAAATGTGGCATCATAAAATACAGCTCAGGGACCAAAGTCTGTACCTTCTCTAACCCTAACCAGGGCAATGTTTGGCCCATTTCCTCCCTTTTCCCCCACTCATTTCATAAAACAAGCTCCAAATCAGAAACACACAGCTTCACACAGACATATTCAGAACTGCTAAATATACCTGACTTTGCCATTTCCAAGGAAATAATCAGATCATAACCAGCTTGAAGTTTACAAAGGAGGAGATATCACCAGCCTAAGAAAAAAATTTCTTCACACCACCTTAAAGTTGTCTAATCTTTTTTCTAAAGAATTATTTTTTTATTTAATTAACATGGAGTGTATTATTAGCTTCAGAGATAGAGTTCTGCGAAAGTAGTCTAATCTTTTGGAGAATAAGGAAACAGAGAACTTGAAGCTTCCATACAGACAAAAAAAAAGGGGGGGGGTAAGCCACACTGCCACCAGACCTGGAATGCAAGCTCCTTGAGGACCAGGATATCCTCTCTTGATTACCACTGTACCTTTTAATACTTAGCACAGTAGTGGTAACACTGTAAGTGTCTAATAGTTTTTGAAGGAGTGAATGACAGCTATCATTCATTGATCACTTTCCCTGAGGAACTTTAGTAAGCACATTAGAAACATAACAAGACTTTAAACAAGAACAGCAAACTGGGCAAGAAAGTGACACTCCAAGCCTCACCATAACCCTATGAGGGAGCCAATGTAATAATATATATAATATTTTTTCAATTTTAAAGTTGAGGAAATCAAGTCTGAGAAAGACCAATGTTCCCAAGAAGGCAGAGCTCTAAAGGGCTAAGCCCCAAGTCTGTCTTCCTTTCCCTCTGCCACATCAATACCAAAACGAAGTGTAGAGCTTGGAAAAAAGAACATGGAGAAGACAGCCTGGCCAAAAACTGCATTATCACACATTCAAAACCAGGATGTCTGTTCCTAGAAAAAAGAAAAACCTTCTTATTTCAATATTGCAGACACACAGCCAATGGGGCCTATGGTTCTGTTCTTAACAGGCAACACTTCAATCTCCTATGTTCAGAGCACTGTAGGGTTCTTCTCAGTGCAGGTGGCCGTTTAAAAAGTGACTGATCTGCATAAAGAATGGCTTCAAAGGCTGAAAAACTACAAGTTAAAAGCCAGATACAAAGATCCTAATCTCCCTTCATTAAAGTATACCTCTATTCCCTTCCCTGAAAAACGGCCTGAACAGAGGAATTCCAAGACCTGTCCAAGAAAGAAGTGTTCGCCGGGCACCGTGTAACGAAAGCCATGCCTGTGCAGTGACAACGGCAATCCTGTCCACTCTTCACTACGTGCCCCTCCAAAGGTGCATTCAGGCACTGCCTAAGATTAGTTGGCTTCCTTCTAAAACTGTGAAAGAGAATCATACAGAGGTTCATTTTTTTTTTTTAACTCGGGTCTGAGAACGGAAGTCAAGTTCAGATTCTCTTCCTTCCTCAAGCGAGCAAGAGAATTAAAGAGCGCGCGCGCGCCAGCACACACACACACACACACACGCACACACACACACACACACACGCCCTATAGTAAAAATGTCTCGGGGCCTCTTCACCTGTGGCAGTTGCCGCAGCAAGCCCGGATCTGCTGGGATTTAAGGCTCTTCCTCATTCGGAAGGAAAGACGGGGAGCTGAGGGGGACACCGGCAAGAATGAACTGGTGTCTAAGTTTCCAATCGGATCCTTCTTCTCAACTTGGGCAGCTTTCTCCTTTCCCCGCCCTTCCCCCACGGCCCGGGGCACACACTTGGTCCCGCCAGGACCCGCAGGGCCCGAGGGGAGCACGGCCGCCGCCAAGCACCCGGGCGCCCCTCGGAGTAGGAGTCGGAGTCGGAGGCGCAGCCGACCCCGGGCGCGCGACCCGGGAGCGCGACCCAGAAAGGGGCCGCGGAATCGTTGTCGCCGCCGCCGCCAGGCGTGGGGACCGGGAAGGGGCAGCCGCCGCGGGGCGGAGAGGCGGGGTGAGCACTTCCTGACTCTCGCATTGTCCACGCACCGCCCGCGCCCCGCCACCGCGCCGTCCCCGTCGGGGAGGAAGTTGGCGCTCGCCCCGCCAGCCCTGTCTTACCGTTCTTGGCGTCGCCCGCGGCTGCAGCCCCCGCGGCGACCGCGGCGTTGGCGGCGCCAGTCCCCGCGCCTCCGGTGCCCGCCGCGCCCCCGGTGCCCGGCGCTCCCGCCGCCGCCGCTCCGCAGCCGGCCGCCGCCGCCAGGCCCCCCCCGGCCGCCGCGCCCGCCGCGCCCGCCGCTGCCAGGGCCCCGGCTCCATTTTCCTGCTCGTCCCCGCTGCTGTTGGCGCGCTTGTTTTTGCGGCCGCCTTTGCTGTTTTTGGGGTTGGGCATCTCGCGAGCGTCCAGGTGCCCGGCGTCAGCGAACGCGGCTCCCCGCCGCACGGCCGCTCCCGGGCCGCGCGGAGCGGGCTCCGGGAGGCAGAGAATGGAGGGCGCGGGCCGGCGGCTCCTCCGGCGCCCGTCTAGCCGCGCGGCCCGCGCCGCGCCATCCCGGCCGCCGCGCCCTCTCCGGCTTCCTGGAGCCGGCGCGCGGCCACCCGAGGCTCGCAGCCGCGCGAGCGCCGCGGGCTCGGGACGCGAGCAAGACGCTCCCGAGCCGGAGGGAAAAGGCGGGTCTCCGGCTTGTTTTGATTCGGCTCCGCTGACACGCTCTGGCCCCGCCCCCGCCCGTGACGACACTGGGGATTCGGCCTGGCCGCGCCCACCAGGTGACCTCACGGCGGAGTGGCCCACCCGCGTGACGTCACGCTCGCGCTGAGCCGGCCACTTTCGAGTGACGTCATCCTGACGCCCTCACCGCAGGCTTGCGGAGCTGCTGGGCATCTGCTAAGCGAGCTACGTGAAGTCGCCCCCTAAACCAATCCGGGAGCTTCTCAAGTAGTTATTTTGTCGCCTCCTGACCTTCATGTGATCAAGTCTTAGAACAATATGGTCCGGAAAAATAGGTGGGTAACTAGAACAAGAAGTGAAAACAAAGGATTTCGGATTAGTAATCCATCACAACACCTTCCCCTTCAACATCAGTTCTAGGTTCGGTAATTATAGATGCAAGATTGAATTCCCAGACAACGGAAATGAACAGCAGAGTCCCTGAATGAGAACCCGGCACAGTGTGGTGGTGAAAGTAGTTCATACAATCAGGGCCCACCATCCAGGGATAAAACTAAACGTTGTCTGTGATCACCAAGCGGGTGAGGGGAAAACCCAACCCCCATGGATAGGGCTGAGCTGTCCTGAAAAAGAGAAGGCTGCGTTGTGAGCAGGCTAAGGTTAGAACGTGACACCTGTGAAGAGAGGCAAAGACATGAGGGCAGGAGAAAGACCCGTGGGGAGAGTTTTACATGGGCTCGCATTTCTGCAACTTTATTGTCTTTTCACAGACCAGCTTCTTCCCAAACCTCAGGTCCCAAATCAAGCGCACTTCCTTCAGGATGTTATAACAGAAACACCTTCCGGAAGGAGCTATCAGAAGTATCACTGTTTATTTGTCTCATCCATCTCTCATTAAGTTGTCAATGTACATGTTTACTTATTTCCTATCCATCTCCTTCTTACTCACATGAAGCTCCACAGGTAGTAGATTTTATCAGTCTTGGGCACCTCAGGGAACAACAGCTAGCTTGTATTTGTTGAGTGTATAAATTAGATTCTTTTTTCATGAACTATAAAGGAAAAAGTATTTTGGCTGACAATTTACAGTTTTCCCCTCCTATATATAGTGTAATCTTTTTTAATTAACCCAGCTCTCCAGTAAAGGCTTGGTGGCTGTGTTGGAAGGCACAAAGAGACAGGCAGAGGAGCACAAGGAAGAGAACCCTCCCCGTGCTTCTCACCTAATGAAGGGATTCTGACTGGGAACAGAGCCCATAGCAGAGCTTGGAGCTACAAGGAGGAATGCTGTATACTTAGGAGCAATTGCTGGTTAGACTTTTCAGCAGGAAAATGATGAACCATTTAATTCCCTAGTATATATTGATGGTTACATTAGATAGATACTTCGTTCCTATATTTTTACATCTATTTCTACCCTAACCTGACTTCCTCTATGCACTAGAAGAGCAGGGATTGAGTCTATCTTTCTACCTAACTCTTCAGAGTCTAACAGAAAGCCTGACCCACAGAAAGCAGTCAGTACAAATCTGTTGAATGGAGGATGCCTACATTCTTCTGGCTACATTTTTCTGAACCTTGAAGTCTCAACTAAATCATCAATTATCGAGGAAGTCTCCTCTGATAGCCCAAGGCTAGATTTGCCTCTTGTGCTCCCGGTATCTTCCCCACCAAAACAGCCTGCACAGAAAGGTATTGAAAATGGCTGTTCACTCATCTGTCTGGGCCTCCACTGTACTACCAGCCCTATGATGGCAGAAATTGTGTCTATCTTAGTGATCACTGTATCCTTGGTACTTAACACGGTGCACAGTATTTATTACACAGTAAGTATTTATTAAATGCATGACAAGTACATGAATAAATGAATGGACAAATGCATTGAAGGTATATGCAGCAGGATTTGATCACCACCTGGACCTGTGAAGTCAAAAAATTCTGAAAACTGGAGGAAATGCTGCAGGTGGTTGATTAAATAGAGACTTCAGGAGGGAGGATGGAGGAGCTGGGGACAGAGATAATGAGTTAATGTGGCCAGTTCGGACGTAGGTTAATGTCATTGCTAGGGTCCTTCACTGAAGGCAGCTGAGCGATCTCACAGTATTTTGGTGACCTTGGCTTTGGCCTTTCTTTTTTTTTTTTTTTTTCTTTATTTCTTTTTTTCTTTTTTTTTTCTTTATTTCTTTTTTTCTTTTTTTTTTTTTTGAGTGGTGAGAATGAAGAAGTTTTATGTTAGAATACAAGAAAATTGAGATAACTATTTTCTTGAATAAGTACATTGCTGTCATGCCATATTGGATCAGAATAAGTATACATGTACCCTGCAGACAGATATTCACACCAGCTGCCTCCCACCTCTACATAACTGAGACTTAAGAACTGGAAGCTTTCCCACAAAAATATCATAATTGGCTCAAAGCACACAGTCATCCAGCCAGTTGTTGTTCTTGTTCATTGTGTAAGCCACCTCCTTCTCATTCAAACTAAAACAAAATCAAAAGGAGGAAGGAGATGCTGGGCCACTTCTTCCACGCTTAACCTTGCTCATCTATTTTTAGCCTTAGTCAAATTTGATGCAGAGGCAACAGTTGCAATTTTATTCTGAAAAAAGTACTAAAATGAAGATATTAGGAACAAAATTTTTAAATAAATTTAGGGACTCCATTTCCTACTTCCATACAACATGTGGAATTTCCTTGGAATCCTAGCCCTTTTATCTTTCTCTTTTCACACCATTTCTGATGGAGAGAGAAAAGGAGAAAGCCTATCTAAAGAGCAAAAAATGGATGGTGACACCAAGCCCTCCCCTCAGATGCTTCTAGAAGGAAATATGAAGAACTCTAGGAAACCATGGGAGCCCCTATGCTCTGTACATCCACACCTGGCTTCCCTTTTTTAATTTCTCTGATCAACCCACGCACATTGAAATAAATTTTTTTAAGATTTTATTTTATTTATTTGACAGAGAGAGAGATAGAATCACAAGTAGGCAGAGCAGCAGGCAGAGAGGGAGAAGCAGGCTCCCCGCTGAGCAGAGAGCCCGATGCGGGGCTCGATCCCAAGACCCTGAGATCACGACCTGAGCTGAAGGCAGAGGCTTAACCCACTGAGCCACCCAGGCGCCCCTGAAATAAATTTTTTAAAAAAGTATACCTATACCCAATGTTTCCTTCCCCCAAAGTTCATCACCCACTCCATACCCAGGTCTTCGCAAAACTGAGTAAAACACAGCAACAATCCAGGTCACCAAGGGTAAACAATTTATACCCCTGAGAAAAGAGACAAGCCAATCTTCAGATTGTATCAGAATAAGTGGTCATTATTTCAGTGTTCTTGTTCCGTTTGCATTTTTGCTTGACATGTGTACCTGTCTTCTAAACTCTTGGCGTCAACTAAGTCCTTTGGGCTAGAATTAGACTGATCTGCTAAAGTCACTTCAAGTAAACATACCTTGAACAATGCCTATTATCTGTATGCACCAGTTTCTTCTTCTAGAAATAGTCTTTCCTATGCCTAGAGGTTTACTTCGAGTAATGGTAATAATTCCGATTATAAATAATTTTTACAAAAGGGAATACTAATGCAAATAATGGTATGAATTATTAAATGCCATAGATCTGCTCTCCTATTAAACTACTCCCAATTATCAATAGTAACATTTTTCTCAAATATGTATCCTCATAATCTGTTTTTAGGCCTTTAGTTTGACTTTTATATTATTTCCATAATCTACAAAAGCAGTCATATAGAAGACCAGAATTCTGTTCTTCAAATCCCTGAACTTGCATCTTACTCTAATCTCTGTGCCTTCTTTGCTCATACTATTGTGCCAACTGAGCATCAACACTGTTGTGGATCCCAATAATTTGAATAGGACACTCCTTTCAAGAGATATATCAATTATCTTTTCCAGGACAACATCCCTGAACTCATACCATTCAATAATCTTTTACTTTACACCTCTGTGTGCTCACCACCTTGCTATATCAATGTTTTCCGAAATGGGGGTCATATTCTCTTAGCAGGTTGTGAGATCAGTTCAGAAGGTTTCCACCAGGACTTTTTGAAAACTGGAACAGAAGAGGAAACATCAGAATGTATTCCATTTAGAAATTAAGTATTGTTCTGTAAAACATATTATTTTTGTAAAATTCCATTTATATGCACACATGCAAATATGTATATACATAGGGAGTCATGTTGTATAGTCCATTTCTCATTGTGGTTGCAACCCAAAAATATTTGGAAGCCACTTGCCATATCGTACCATGAAGTATTTGATTTATATGAGCTGTCTTTCCATGGTTTTCTCACCTAAGGAAGAGCATTTTCTCTCTCCAATTATATATTAAATTCTGCAAAGACTGACAGCGTATCTTTTATCTTTCATATTTCTTCTAATGAAGCTACGATCAAGATTGTTTTGCTTGCATATTCCATACATACTTGTATATTGAGTTTTAGTGTAAAAACTCACCAAACTCAAAAACCTGAAATTCTATTGGTGAAGAGGAGGGATGTACAACAAAACAACAAACACAAAAGATGGGCACCAGGGTGGCTCAGTTGGTTGAGCTTCTGCCTTCAGCTCAGGTCATGATCTCGGGGTCCTGGGATTGAGCTCCACATTGGGTTCCCTGCTCAGCAGGAAGTCTGCTTCCCCCTCTGCCCTTCCCCACTGTTCATGCACTCTCTTTCTCTATCTCTCTCTCTCTCTCAAAAATAAATAAATAAAATCTTTAAAACACACACACAAACACACACAAAGGAAAAAGTAAAAATCAACTATCAACCTGAAACAAAGAAAACAAAAAAGATGGGTAAGTTGTGTTTTGTTTTGTTTTGGTACCTTTTATTTTAGAGGGGTAATGGTCTCCTCAGATCCCCAGAAGACAGAGGGGTTAATAGAGGCAAAATTTTTATCAAAGAAGTCTTCATGGGGAAGCCATGAAAATCAGTCTTTTAAAAGGGCATGAGAGCAGGGCCACCTGGCTGGTTTAGTTGGAAGAGTATGTGACTCTTGATCTCAGGGATTGTGAGTTTGAGCCACACATTGGGTGTAGAGACTACTAAAAAATAAATAAATAAACTTTAAAAATAAATTAATAATAAAAGGACATGAAAGCAAGAATGAGTATAGCACTTACAGAGGGAAGAGAGGAAGCCATAGAGACCCTGGCTTGAGTACAGTTGGAAAGCAGATCAGAGTGGACACAGTGCAGCAATGGACATATAGCTGGTTATATAGTCCAGACCATGATAACTGGTACAGAAGCTAGAACTCACCCTCCTTCTCTCTCTCCCTTCCTTCTTTTTCCTGATACTACCTAATTACATTTATTTGCTTTGTTACTTTCTGTCTTTCCTCACTAGTATGGAAGTTTCGAGAGAGTGAGGATTTTTCCATGGAATCCTCAGTGCAGGAGCCCCTGGCTGGCTCAGTTGGTGGAGTGTGAGACTCTTGATCTCATGGTTGTGAGTTCGAGGCCTATGCTGGATGTGGGGATTACTTAAAAATAAAATCTTAAAAATAAAATAAAATAAGAATCCTTAGTGCCTAAATCAGCACCTAGCCCATAGTGTTTGAGTCACACCTGTGGAATTCAAGAACACATAGAAAGACACCCAAAAGAAATAATCCAAACCAGACCTCAAGAAAAATGAGGGGAGGGAGGAAGCCTTCTAAACGAACATTACTATGCTCTGGGCAGACATAACATCCTTCCCCAGTAGCTAAAATATTTAAACCAAAACGGGTGGCTGTGTTTGAGGCAAGCTTTTATAGCAAGGGACCCTATCATGGCAATAGCTTCTTCAGCAATCACAGTGGCCAGGCAATTATCAATTTCTACACCTTGTATTTCTTTTCTTTTCTTTTTTTTAAATGATTTTGTTTATTTATTTGACAGACAGAGATCACAAGTAGGCAGAGAGGCAGGCAGAGAGAGTGAGAGGAGGAAGCAGGCTCCCTGCTAAGCCGAGAGCCCGATGTGGGGCTCGATCCCAGGACCCTGGGATCATGACTCGAGCTGAAGGCAGAGGCTTTAACCCACTGAGCCACCCAGGCGCCCCTAACACCTTGTATTTCTGATATCTTCCCTGGAAGTAGCACTGAAAATTCAGATTTGTATCACCTAGATTTCATCTTCAGGATCCACCAGGTTCTTTCCCAATTAAATCAGTATGTTTCTATGCTGTCATTCAAAAGCACAATTTAACCACAGCGCTCTAGTCCTTCTTTTGGCTATCTGCAAGGTTTGACTTAGATAATACAACACTGGCCCTCTCTAAGTGCCTCTTCTAGGGTGCCTGGGTGGCTCAGTTGGTTAAGCCACTGCCTTCGGCTCAGGTCATGATCCTGGACTGCCAGGACTGAGACCCACATTGGGCTCCCTGCTGGGCAGGGAGTTGGCTTCTCCCTCAGCCTGCCCCTTCCCCTTCTCGTGCTCTCTCTCTCTCTCTCTCTCAAATAAATAAAACCTTTTAAAAAGTACCTCTTTTAATTCTGTACTAATTATCTTTTGCTGCCTAACAAATTACCCTACAACATAGCAGCTCAGAACAACACACATGTATTATCTCACAATTTCTGTGTCAGGAATCTAGGCATGGTTTAGCTGGGTCCTCAGGCTCAGATCTCTCATAAGACTGCAGTTATGTCGAAACTCAGCTGAGGGAGAATCCATTTCCAGACTCACTCCTGAGGTTGTTGGCTGGATTTACTTCCTCAGGGTAGCTGTCCAGAGGCCTCCCTTAGTTCCTTATCATATGAGCCTCTGCAGAGAGCAGCTGGCTTCATACAAGTGAGCAAGAGAAGAATAAGCAAGACAGAAGACAGTCTCTTCTGTAACCTAATATGAGAAGCAAGAAGCAAGAAGCTAGTCACCAGGTTCAGCGCATGCTCAGAGGGAGGGGGTTTTACAAGGGCATAAATACCAGGGGACGGGGATCAGTGAAAACCATCCTAGAAGCTGCCTACCACAGCTAAGTTAATGTATTGCTTGCAATCCAAATTCTAATTCCTAAGGGTTTCATATTTATAAGATGAGGGGGGGATTGTGGTAATCATTTCACAGTATATACATATGTCAAAACATTGGTCTTTGTACATTGTAAATATATACAATTGTTATTTGCTAATAAGACAAGAAGAGAGAAAAGCTCTGCACTTATTCTGGTTCTTCCTTTCTAAATTGCTGTTTCAACTAATTAATCTTTGGTGATCTTGGATGAGTCAATTTCATGCATCTAAAATAACTTCTGCAAAATAATCTTTATTTAAACCATTTCAGTCCTCTGTATTCAAAACTCTATTGATGCATGGAACAAACCCAACAGTGTAGTACATTATTGGACAGAGGGCCGGCTTCACAGACACCTATTTTTTAAGTGCTAAGGCTATGCTCTGTTTGTTGAGTTAATTTTGATTGAGCTTGAATAGAATTCTTTCAAGATTCCTCCTCCTCCTTTATTTCTACTTAGAACAAGTTCTACCAAGAGTGCCCTGAAGAACACTAGTTATGTAAGACATGCCTCTATTTCTATGGCTAAGTAAGTCTAGGAAACCCTGTATACTTTAATACTCATAATATACATGACCGTAGTGAAGACCCTAAAAAATCCAGCAATAAAGAAACCGGCCTACTTCTTAATTTAGAATTTCCCAAGCTTATACAACCCATAGATCCTTTTGCATGCAATACCCATTAACATCCTGTGAAACTAGAGTTCTGCTAAATACTTTTTTTGGGAAAGAGTGCCTTAGAGCAAAAAATACCTACTTCTCTCTTTAGCATTCAGGTGAGTTGATGCACTGGCAAAAAATTCAAGTGAAAAGATAGGCACTGATCCTTCTCATAAACAACCAGGTCTTTAGAAAATGTCTTGAGAAATATCTTTAAAACTCTGCAATCTCCAACATTTATAGTGATATAAATGCATTGAATACTAATGTAAAATAGTTGAACACTCACAATACTGCTTCCATTTTCAGAAACATCAGTAATGTTATCATTGTTCCATCAAAGAACAAAAATTTATGTCAACAACCTAGTAAGGACTACTTTTTTTTTTCTAGTGGAAAGACATCATTACCAATATTCTAACCAGAGAAGCAAATTCCAACTTTTGTTACAAATCTTTGATGTAACAGAACTATAGAATCTAAAAATATATTGCTTTGTGCTCTCTGTATATGATGGGGTTCTCTTCTTTAGCATCACATGGATAATCATTCGGTCTAGGGAAGGGCTGTTATGTCTGTTTTTGGAGTTCATTTTGATTGATATTCAATAGAATTCTGTCTCAAAATTTCCCTTCCTTCTGCAGAATATTCATACTGAATCCTTGAATGCAAATATGGTACTGCACGGATTAGAGATGGCCACGAGTTGGTTACTCCTCTCTCCAACACGTGGAGTCTATTTCCCATCCCTTGAATCTGATCTGGCCTTGGGACTTGCTTTGATCAACAAGAAATACAGGATGGTTCCCATCCCTTTAGCTTTTGCTCGTATTCTCTTAAAGCCATCCATCACGCTGTGGAATGATGACAGGCCAAACGGAGGAGGTGACAAAGACTCTCTCTCTTTTTTTTTTAAAGATTTTATTTATTTATTTGACAGAGAGATCACAAGTAGGCAGAGAGGCAGGCAGAGAGAGAGGAGGAAGCAGGCTCCCCACTGAGCAGAGAGCCCGATGTGGGGCTCGATCCCAGAACCCTGGGATTATGACCTGAGCTGAAGACAGAGGCTTTAACCCACTGAGCCACCCAGGCGCCCAACAAAGACTCTCTCCTTGACCCAAACTTGCATCAGGCTCCTCCGGGTCCTCTTTTTGAAGAAGTCCTAACCCTGGGCTCTGTCCTTGGTCTGCTCACTCCGTTTTAGCAAAAATCTTGCTGAGTTAGTCTATTGAAAATACCTCCCTCTTAATACCTGATCACCCTCAGTCTCTTATCACTCTGGCTGCCTTCAACAAGAATCCTGTCAAGCCAGTTTAGCCAGGGTCCTCCAACCCTGTTATTTCCTCTTGGTGATTTTTCCATCCACAGACCCCACAACCCTGCTTCTTGGCTTTAAATTCCCACTTTTCCTTGTTGTATTCAAAGCTGAGCCTAATCTCACTCCCTTACTACAAACTCCATTGTAGTGGTCCCCCTAGATAAACACTGGGTTAACATCTTTAACAAGTATCGTGAATAAATATCTTGGGTTAACATCTTTAACAAGTATCGTGAACAAATATCTTTTTAACAAAGGATCCCAGACACCTGGAAGATGAGAAGTGTCAACCTAAGGAACCAATAATTAAGCCAGAGCATTTATATGGGATCAAAGATTTGCAGTTCAGGGTATACAGATTTGGGTAGCAAACTAAATAGTGTCCCACTCAGGAGTAAAAGTCAGGAGCTTTTAAAGCAAAAAGGGAATGCTTGTATACATCATTTACAAAGAATTTTTGATTGGTGTTGGCAGCAGAAAGCTAACCTTGACTGAACATAATTGGTTGCTAAGGCTATCACTAAGCAAAATCTCTTACCGTAGCAAGTTGCAGGTGTTCTGACTGAGTCCTTGGAATATTTGTGGTTTGGCCCAGTTCAAAAGTTCAGGCTTCCACCAGTGAGGACATGCATAAGGCCCACCCCCCTTAATAGCCTCCTAACTCCATCTTAAAACCCCTTGACATAAGCAACCCCATTCAATTTTACCATTCCCGGGAGCCATCTTTGAGGTTTCAGCCTCCACCAAGCTTCTGGCTCAGTAGTTCTCAGCCTGGGCTCTTCTGCTCCTAGGGACATTTCTGACTGTCGACTATTAGCATCCAATAGGTCGAGGCCAAGGATGCTGCTAAAATCCTACAGTGCACAGGGCAGCCTCCACAACAAATAATTCCCCAGCCCCAAATGTAGTGAGAGGGTTGAGAAATCCTCTTCCAGCGGAAAGCGGCCGTATGAGTCACCATAGCTTCACCATGCGGAACAGATTGCCCAGATGAGCCCAGTCAATCCACGGAACTGTGAGAAATAATACAGAGCTGCTGTTTTAAGCAACTATTGGGGTAGTTTCAATGGAGTGCTATTGTTAAACCACTGAGGGGGGCGGAAGGAGGGAGCCTGTGGTCTGAATACTCCTACCATGGCCAATTTTAGGCTACCAATGATGAGTCCCTGCCCTCAAGGCTGGGAAGAAGTGTGCATAGTCAGCTCTGGGAGCCAGCGGGGCTTGTCCACACTGCAACAGAAAACTGAGGCAACATCCTGTGTACAAAGTGGTTTGTTTGGTTTTTTTTTCTGTCTGAATTCTAATCATGGGCATTTCCTGTGTTGGGTGGACTGCCTGGTCAGGGCTCTATACTTGTATATTACGGTCACATTTCTATTGGAAGCATCTCCTTGAAATGCCGACATATCGATTCTGCAGTCTTTCTGGCTTGCACCATTTTTTGCATCGTTAAAATGAACTGACTGGGTTTGGCCCAGAGGCTGCCACAGAGGATCATAGCGTGGACCGCACTCCGAAGTAATCCCCCAACACCTTCAAAATTGTGGTGACTGAGGTCAGCAGTTCGATATGGAATAAAAGGTTGTCCTCCCTAAACAGTGGGTTTTCTTGGTGAAAAGAAACGTCTGGACAACAGGTGAAGGAGCTAGGCCAAAAGAAACCAGGAGAACAAGAGGATCACCCGTGCCAGGTTTGGGCTCATGCTAGAGCACACTTTTATTCAGAAATAATCTTTTCCTTCCAGACAGAGGCAATTTCTTCTTGCATATGAGCCCAAAACATGCTTTGTTATTTCCTAGAGCAGCCATTTCTTGGGTTTTTAGGGTGGACACTGGCTTTCGGTTCTATTAAAAGTTATTTTAGTTTTGTAGTTAGGAGACTATCCAGGAAGCCAAACTTCCTGGGTTTCAGTCTTGGCTTACTAGTTGCATGACCTTGGGGAACACATTTGTGAAATACAGATAATAATAGTATCTATTTCACAGTTAAGATAGACAATGGGTGGTGCCTAGCACATAGTAAGCTCTCAGTAAATCATAGCTATTATATTAGCAGGAGCATTTAAAGTTTGTATTCACAGTTGCTGTTTACTTTCTTCATTCTTTTTTTTTTTTAAGATTTTATTTATTTACTTATTTGACAGACAGAGATCACAGGTAGGCTGAGAGGCAGGCAGAGAGAGAGGAAGGGAAGCAGGCTCCCTGCTGAGCAGAGAGCCCGGTGTGGGGCTCGATCCCAGGACCCTGGGATCATGACCTGAGCCGAAAGCAGAGGCTTAACCCACTGAGCCACCCAGGCACCACCTACTTTCTTCCTTCTAACTATAAATGCTACTTAACATTCTGCGTTTTAACTGTAAACAAGATTTTTTTCTAAAAGCAGTGCCGGTTCTAGGTCAAGGATAAGCTGCTTTTGGCCCTCAACTTTTGTCTCATTCAAGAACAAACCACACCCTACTTCCTGTTGCGTGCAACTATGGGTACCTTAAAGGGGCAGTCAAGACAGGGGACCCAGACAGGATGCTAAGATTGCCACAGAGCGCACTCTGGTGTACACAGCTGGAAGGCAGACGTTGTGCTTTACCCAAGAATTTGATGTTGATTTGTGTGGACAGAAATTATTGCAATGAGGGGTGCCTGGGTGGCTCAGGCAGGTAAGTGTCTGCCTTTGGCTCAGATCCTGATCTCAGGGTCCTGGAATGGAGCCCTGCTCTGGGCTTCCTGCTCAGTGGAGAGTCGGCTTCTCCCTCTGACCCCCACTTCCCCATCCCCTCCACCCCCCCCCCCCCGCCGCTGCCTAGAGCTCTCCCTCAAATAAATAAATAAAATCTTTTAAAAAATGATATGTTGAAAACAGTATTTTTAGAAGAATAGTCTAACAGTAACATTCAGGATTGATCTGATAGAAAAAAGTAGTGACAGGGAAGCCAGCTGAAAAATCTATTGTATCATTGCTGGGATGAGATCTTGAAAGTTTGGGACTGGATGGTTTAACAGGCGAATGAGGAGGAAAGGATGTACATGGCAGACATTCTTAGGAATGCATCTGTAGAACTTAAAGACAAAAATCTTTGATTTTAAAGAAAGGCAACCTCATCATCACCTTGTTCTGTTGGGATGGATACCATGGATTTCAAGTCACAAATAAGTTGTGAGCGTCTTCTATTCTAAGGAATCCCAGAAGGGTAAAAGAGAACCCAATATTTAGTATGTTGGTTTGTTTGCTTTTAAAGGACAAAATTAATTTCCTATTCATCAATACTTGAAAGTTCTAGGTAAAACTGGACATTTTACCATTAAAGACATTATCCCAAGATCTAGATGTCTTTTATACCAACTCTGAATTAGGTCGACAATTCTGACTTCAGTGGTTTCCTAAGACATTTTTAGGTTCCTGTTTGAGACAAAATAAGGGCCAGACATTTCCTGCCAAGGATTCTAGATACTCTGTTTCCCCACCTAACATCCAGAGAAGTAGATTTAACTCAACATGTATTTATCTAGTACCAGTTTTGCATGATGCTGTGCACCAGACAGACAGCAAACACCTTTGCTTTCCCCTAGTTTATAGGCCACACAAGTCTCGGGACCACAGCAACAACAGGTTAAAAAGAAGGAACTTTTTATTTAGTACATCTTTTTATCCCTGACTCACATAAGGAACATCTTCCAACTTTTTGTCTATAAGTGACAGTTTGATTCACAGCATTTTCCCTTTGTTTTACCATGAAAAAGAAAACTATCATTGTTCAAATGACCAGATTGATGTGGGAAACAGAGGCAGAAGAAAGTTATTAAATTTCCTTACCTATTGACAAGCCCTTGAAACAGGCAGAGTGACCCTCCTCTAGGGACTCAACTACCCTCACCTTGAGGCTTTGCTAAGGGCAAAGGACAATCCTAGCCTGACTAGCCCCAACCAGGATCCTGTAAGTCTACTTTAACAATTCCTTTAGGAAACTTTATCTCTAAACCTCCAAGATAGTGTCGACAAGCATTCCCAAGCATATGGCCCACTGATAGATATCTAAGGGGTCTCACAAGAAGGTTTTTATTACTGGTAATGAATGAATAACCTTTTCCCCCAGACAATAGCTTGCCCCTCAAGGTCCTAGAAACCTTGCTTCCAAAATTCCTTAGAGACTTACGCCATCCCTAACCCCCTCCCAACTTACAAGTATATAATAGACCACTCCTCACATCCCCGGGGCAGCAGCTCTTCCTGCCCATGGGTCCTGTCTCCATGCTTTAATAAACCACCATTTTGCACCAAAGATGTCTCAAGAATTCTTTCTTGGTCATCAGCTCTGGACCTCACCCCACCGAACCTCACCTATGTTCCAGAACTTCATCAAGATGAGTCTTTTCTATTCCATAATGGCAACTTCATTTGCCATTATCTTCAAAAACATTCACTAGGCCTACAATGAAGTTCTGTGCCAGTTCCAAACACAAAGTGATGGAAAAACAATCCAGTCCACTCAAGGAGCCCACAGCCTGGTGAGAGAAAGACGAAGATGTATGTTTATTTTCATGCTTTTCTTCAAAAGGTCTTACAGAGAACAAAGAGATGCACAACTTAAGAAAATAAAGTATATTAGAAGCAAGTAAGAAAGATGAGGCAAAAAGGAACTCAACAGAGGTAAGCTAAACACACAAAATAAATACAATGAAGGCCTACCTGTATTTGCTGAGGATCCACCAGGAAATTGGCTCTCAGCTTTTCAGCATTCTCTTTAAAAGGAGAAACATGATCAGTTATACAATCTACAGGTTCCACCAGATAACAGCCGACCAGTTGCTCAGGAAAAACATAACTAGTCCTGCTCTAAGGCCCAAACAAACCCTCAAGTATCCTGCAAATACAATGCTATGTAATATACTGACAATATCCTCAGTAATATCCTTACACCAAACAGAGTGGAGCTATTTCTTATAGCACATCAAAGTATGGACTGATGGCTTATCATCAAAGTCTTTAAAAGCAGTTCAGTAAAAGCAATTTTATAGGAATTCACTTAAGCAGAAAGTTCCATTATAACATGATAGATACAGTAATAGAAATATGCATAAAGAGCTGTGGGAGAACAGAGAGGGCCCAGGCGCAATTTCATTATTCAAGGTTGGAGCAGACATCACCGCCAAGGAGAGACTCTGGCAGCCTCTATTCAATTTCCAAGAGAAATACAGGTTTTGTTGTAAACATCTAACTTTCTTAGAATTCCAATATTTATTATGGATGGAATGCTGTTTTAGAAGGGCTTCCTCATCACAGCAAAATTCACATTAAAAAAAAATCAAAACACACCTTCAGGGCACGTGGCTGGCTCAGTTGGTGGAGCATGCAACCTTTGATCTCGAGGTTGTGAGTTTGAGCCCCACATTGGGTGTAGAGATTACCTAAAAATGAAATCTTAAAAAAAAACCAACCCACCTTTCTTATTTTCAGATTCTTATTTTCTTTGTGGTTTACGTATCTTGGTTCACCCTTGTTATTAAATACAATGAATGATAAATTGAGAAAATAGAGTTTACCTACCTGGAGGGTGGGTGCTCACAGAATCAGTGAGGGTTTACGGTTATATCAAGTTTAAAGTAGGCTCCCCAGGAAATCCAAGACTACAGAACTAAAGGAATTCTTTGGGGATTAGTTCTGGTTCCCTGTTAAACTACATTTTTAAAAATGATATGGTCAAGAATTATATTTCTACCAAATAACAGAAAAAGAAAGAGCAAACAGAAAAAGAAGTTCTCAACATTAAAAAAATAAAATAAAATTTTTGACATCAAAGAGAAAGTCTTGAATTTCTAATCTATTCAATAAAAGGAGGTGACAAGATGTGTATTGAAGGAAAGGAAAGGCAGGAAGAATGCAAAATGCTTCTGTGTTTGGTTTTATGAAGATCGTATTTTTCTTCAGTGTTCAGACAAGTATGAAAGGGAAGTAGCATCTTCTGGCTCCTCTTATACTGTGACTAACTTCCTCATTGACAGGTATAGAGTGGCCTCCATGGACCATGGAGGTGAGTGGCAGAAAGAGTCACCTCCATAACACTGAGATTGGGGCTAACACCAAATAACGGAGGGTAATGTTAAACCTCTACAAATAAAAATGCACAAAATGAGAAGGCTTGGCACAGATGCAAAATTAGGGGAGATCCTACTTGACAACCACCAGTCAGGGAGCACCCGGAAACATTTGCATCGACTTCTCTATCTCCTAGGACATGTGATTGGTTGCTGAGATTACAAAAGGATGTTTAAAATCTTCACCTGGCAGGGCTTTAGATACCAAGCTTGACAACATTTTTGTGTGTGACAGAAATAAAATCCGGGTGTTTAAAATCCATCTGCCGTCCCGTAAAGGGGATGGATCTTTCAGTTTAAGGATCTTGTTTGCTGAGTACGAATGAAGTCATCTTCAGAATTACAGACACCTGCAGACTGTATGAGGCGATGGGTGAGGAGGGGTTGAGGTGAGGTGCATTTCTGTGCATCAGACAGTGGAGAGTAAGTGCAGCAGGAACCAAGAAAGGGAGAAGGCTGGAGGTTTTATCCATGGGATGGAGGAGGAAAGACAGGGAGGAGGAGACCATGAACTAGGGCGATGCAGGGAGCGCAGAGTGATATTTGAAGAAGATATTTGGGGGGGGCGAGGAGACCCACCTCCTATAATGAACTGTTTTGTAACCGCCTTCCACCTGCCCAGTCTATACACACACACACACACACACACACACACCCCACTCCCCCAGCCCCATGGATGGGACCAGCCTCTGAATGCTGGCTTATGAAGTGGGTTTTCTGTGGTGGAATCAATAGTCGCGTTCAATCCTACTTCCCAGCTGGAGAGGACCAAGAACAGAGGCTGCCGTGAGAGGACCAATACATTCATCTGCTGTGTTTTCCTGAACTCCGTGAGGAAGCAGTACAAGTAACTAAAAGGCTGAAGGCATCTTTGTCTCCACCTCATTTTGTTTACTTTCTCCATTGAGTTTCCAAATCCTACGGATTCTGCCTCCACAGTCTCTCAAAAGTAGACACCCCTCCATTCTATTTCCACAGCCATTTTACCTGCACGACATTCCCTGCTTGCTGGCAGAACCCAAACTCTCCCACCCCTCAATGCCCTTTACACTTTTCTGTACTTCACTTATCCAGTGGAGCCCACCCTAACTTAATTTACTTAGATTGGGTATCCTAGTTGAACCTCCGAACAACTTAAGCTACATGGCATTTGCACATATTCCAATACCAATATTAGCCCCGTATTTTTATGCTACTCAAATACCTCTTCTATTTTATTTTTCTCTACAGTCAATGTTCTTTATCTTTATGATAATGGGAAAGCGGACTAAGTAGTTTGGAGATGATTCAAAATAGTTTTATTTTACTGTGTGCTTCATTTACCCTTCCTTAGTATCTTAAGTATTTCACGGAGGCTAGTATACTATGTATTTTTAAATAATTTTTTTTCTCATTTCTGTGGCTCCAAAAAATCTGACAAGACCCTGTGCAGCTGCACTGGTTCTAGGCTTTGACCGCGATCCCCCGGCCAGGTGCAAGGACAATGGCTGTTTATTAATATCCCCCGCGCCAGCTGTTATCCCAGCATATGCCATGCCCAGGCACTGGGGAGGAGGACTCTATTTTATCTGCAGCCTCCTCTTTTTGGGTAAGGAATAAACTTGGAGATCAGCTTTAAAAGAGCTCACAAAGAGTTAAGGAGATAAATTATGTTTTATGCAATGTACTTCTCATGCAAAGCACCAATGATAGATCCTTTGTGTCTCTCCTAATGTCTGAAGTAGATACAGAGCACAGGACTCCGGGCTGCAAAGGTTATTGGTGAATGGATGTATGCAATTTCACTGGAGTCTCCCATGAAAATCAATCCACCATGAAAGTACCTTGTAATTGGGTATAATGGATCTAATGAATAGGTAAGACACGAAACAGAACACACTGGCAAAGTACGACAGAAGAGGGACCAGGGAATACACGGGAAAGGAATCTGAGACAATAAAGCTGAGTGACATTTCAGTTTTTAAAAGTATCACACAGTCGTCTAAGGAATCTGTTAAAAAGAAAACCACAGGCCCCAAATGGCGTCACTTAGGCCCAGCCACCAAATCAAAGCTTAATACCTCACCTAATTGCATTTTTAACCCCCTCACCCAGATGTAGTCTTACCTAGTCAGTCAGGAATCTTCTGATCAGCACCAATAAGATAACCTGTCACATGGGCCCTCTCCATCACCCAAAGGAAGATGAGGTAAGCCACCTTGGCCTCTCCCTTAAGGTAGCCTTGCCTGGACTTTTCGCCTGGAAGTTTTGTTTTGTTTTGTTTCTTTTCACTTTTGCCAATGACTTCTTGCTTCACTCTCCTTCCTATAAAAAATCTTCTGTCTTGTACAACTCCTCAAATCTCCTGCTGCTGCTTGCTATATAGGATATTGCCAGAATCATCCATCACTTAATAAAGCCAGTTAGATCTTCAAATTTACTCAGTTGAATTTTTGTTCTTTAACAAACCCCCAGTAGAGCTTGAGAGGGCTCAGCTTACAAATAGACCATACTCTTCATTATCTCGCATTTAAATTAGTGTCTTTATTCATAAGTACTTGGATGGCTTTCATTATCATCTAAAATCAGAAAGGCGGCAGAAACCACTCCCAAAACCAATATTGTACTGTATGTTCTAAATAGAATTTAAACAAAAATTTGGGTGAAAAAAAAAAAAGGTGGCAGAAACCAAAGTTTTCTGTCAAATTTACTTCAAAGTCATATAACATTATATTGGTCAGAGACCTTGCAGTCTACCTCCTCCAGAGCCCCAAAATTCCTTCCACAACTTCATGAGCAGATGATCATTTAGGCTTAGCTTCCATACTTCCCGTGACAGTGAGCTAAGCACTCTGGAAGGCAGCCTACTACATTGCTGTGCATTTTTAGTTACCAGAGAGTTCTCAGGTGAATACTTCACCTACATAATTTCTATCCATGGGTCACGGTTTTGCTATCTGGAGGCTGCTATGTTATAATCTGTAGAGAAGCCCTCAGGTAGACAGAGTGACAATCTGAGCTATCTAAGGTCCAAAGAGTAGGGAATTTAAAAAGGTAAAATAAAATACTGTTTAAAACTAAATTCATCTGACAAGTAGAGGGGAGCTCAGGAGGTGTTGTACAAAATGGAAAGTTTTTATATGAAGGAGGGGGGCAAGAAGTTATTAACAAAAGAAAAGAAAGGATTACAGGCAAGGTCACCTTCCCTTAGAGGAAGTGGTAGGGTGTCTTATCATGCAGATGACCTCATTTTCCCTTGTTCCCTTGCAGGGAGAGGGCTCCTGTGATAGATTACTCTTTGGTGTTGACCAAAAAAAAAAAAAAAAAAAAAAAAAAATTCCAGATTGATTGAGTTAAAACTTCCACTCCTTGAAGAGGTTGAAATTGAAATTAAGTCTTGGTTTTCTGTCCCGGGAGCACGTGACTCCACCTTGGATCTGTCATTTTCTTTTTAATAATACATAGTTTTATAAGCAACAACATCTTCTGGATCAAGGTAAATAGCATAAATCATTTTTCCAATTTACATGCAAGGGACTTGCATACGAAGACTTAGTATATGTAGTCAAGATTTAAGGGTATGTCACCGCTAGGTACAATGTGATACTTTTTCTAACTTGACTCAACTGTCATCATTCAGTTTCTCATGTTCTGATTTTGGTAATCTCCCCAGCCTAAGATCAAGCAGGTTAAAGGCTTTAAGAGTAAGAGACATAGGGAAATAATTTCCCCAAGAATCTTTTCCCTGAAAATATTAGGGGATGGCATTTCTTTCTGTTTTATTTTTAGCCCAATAAACTTGATGTTGAAATTGTCACTTATTATCAAAGGCCTTGGGAGACATCTGCATTGCTCCAGGCTTGAGCAGAACTTCAGCCTTCGCAAACAACACTCTGACAAGCTACCACTTCCTCTTGGTTCTGAGGTTAAAAGCAAATGCTTGCCCTAGATACTCTAGCTAAGATCTTATCTTCTCTTGTTTTTTTTTCTCTGATAGGCTGCCCTGGTACTTCTCCTGGACAAAATAGAAAAGTGTTTTGATATTTGCTCTCCTTGAGGCTCAAACTGAAAGAAGCCCATCAGGAACCTGCAGTCACAACAGCCAATGCTTTACAGTCGCCCTTGGGACGGGGAGCCCCACTGCTGCTGGGTTTTCAACTCTCCTTCCTCATGTGTGATGGGTAAAGCACCATGTCCTCTACCTGCTTTGGGTTTTGGTAACAATAAATTCATAAAAAAGATTTATTCACATCAAGTAATTAATTCTTCTTTTTTTCTTTCTCTAAAAAAATTTTTAGAAGGATGTATTTTAAACATAGATTAGTTCTCCCATAGGTTACTAACATACTAAATGCCTTTAGGGAACAGCAATGGAGTTTACATTTCTTTCACAGGCTTCAAAGAATAGAGCAGAATTGAGGACAGCAATGAACTCTAGGAAGCACTCCAGATACATTTTTTTAATCCAACTGGCAAAATTAAGCGAGATTATGCTGGGAATCTGAGATATTTAAAGAACTGAAAGAAGAAAGAAGTACCTATTCAAATGCAAAATAACTAATTCTTTTCACTTTCTCTTTTAAGGTCAGTGAAAGAAAGTTCTGGCAATTTTTACAACTATTAAAAGAAATCAAACTATATATCACCCACTTTTATAAATATTTATCCAATTTCATCCCCAAAACAAGCCCAGGGGCATTATCCTCCACATTTTTTAAAAATAAGGAAGTGGTTTAAATGGCAAGAACTGAGATTTGCCCAACATCCCAAGGGCCAAACTTGAAAGAGTCTCCTGCCATCAGAGCCCAGGTATGCCCACTATCGCACAGCCACTCCGGGGACATGTGGGCATCTCCGGGCTGCTGTTCCACATAAAGTTTGCTTTTTTATATAATTATCTCCGAACATCTTCATCTTACAAAGTCTTCAAATTTTTCAAATTATCTTCCATGTATGGGTGAGTAAGCTGGATCCTTTGCAGGAGATTTCTAAAAATGAATATTTAGAAATGCCCTCTGAGGTATGTTTTAATTTTAAAACTCTTGAGTCTATGAAATTTACAATTGCAAAGGCAGAGAAAAACAAGAGGCTGAAATACAGACATATCCGGGTTCATAGAGTCCTGATTTGTGTAAGACAGAGTCTTGTTAAAGAGAAAACTACAAGCTCGAGAAATGGTGGGACTTGGCCCTGAATTAGGCCTTAATACCTAACCTAACTGCAGTTTCAACCAACCCCAGAAATTTAGTCTTAACTGGTCAGTCTGGAATTTTCTGATCAATGCCAAGGGAGTAATCTGCCTCAGGGGCCCTCTCCAACCCCCAAAACTGGATGAGGTAACCTGCATGACAAGATCCCTTGTTCTTTCCCCTCTCCCCCAAGGGTAAGCAGACAATCCTTTTCTTTTGCTAATAGTTTCCTTGCCCCACCCTCCTTCCATAAAAACTTTCCATGTTCTGACACCTGGGAGCACATCTCTGCTTCCTATATACCATATTTATGAATTGCTTAATAAAGCCAAATAAAGCTTCAAATGTACCTTGTTGAGTTGTTTGTTTTTTTTTTTAATAGTCTCTTCCTTGGGCAAATATTAAAAAGACCTAGAAATTAAGGGCATGGAGAGGGGAGAAAAAAAATTAAATGACTTAGAAATTTAAAAAGACAAAAATAAAAAATTCATTGAGAGTCTCACCCTCAGAGATGATGGTTTAGTTAGCCTGGCAAAGAGCTCCCAAATTAAATGTTTTTCTTAAACTTCCTACAAAGAACTTTAAAGTTCCCCACATTAATTCTAATGTGCAGCCAGGACTGAGAGCCACTGATTTGGGGTGCATTGTGGGTGTCTGGGAGGAGTCTGGAGAATACAAGTTGGGCAGAAGACTGTCCCTTCTTGGGAATCTACATTTCAGATTCTTAAAAAGAGAAAATCTTAAATCTTAAAAAAAAAGAGAGAGAGAGAGAGAGAGAGAAAGAGTCTATATTTCTGCTTGTATTACAGGAATTGTGTGAATAAAACATCGCAATAGGCATCTGTTGGTATTAGACTGGAAAAGCTTTTAAAGGAGATGAAGCCTAAGCAGAGTTTCAAAAGAGAACAGAGTATAATTTTATTATAAGAATAGAGGAGCCAAGTTAGGTCAGGGACTTAGCAGAGTGAATTATGTCCAGAGCTGGAACAGAGCTTTTAACTGAGAACTATCAAGGAATACCAAGAAACCCATGATCAAAACTTTGTTTCCTCAAGGCACTCAATAAATACTAATTAAATTTCATTGTAATTGAATTGAAATAATCTTAATGGAAAATCATTAAATGGCTTGAATTAAGTTTTGTACTTATCACTGTATCCATTTAAGCCTGGATCTGCTCTCAAAGGTTTAGAAATATTGAGCTCAAAGATCACTGTTCTCTCTTTCTTCCCACTGCATATTATCTTTCCAGGAGCACAATGAATGGAAACTCATACCCTTAGCACCTTCCACTCCTTATTTTCAGCAGCCCAAATGTTACCCTGACCCCATTCAGTGAAAAATAACTTCAAGATCTTATAAAGTTTCCCCATATCCACCAACACAGTGGATAGCTCTTAAATGTCCTATGATGATGGTCCCATGACCATAGGGAAAAAGATACTTTAATAAGACATTTTCACTGAAATTTAGAATCTAATAATATTTTAAGAGTTATACTAGTTTCTTTTTAACAATTGTAAAACATTTCTTATTCTCTTTTAAATATTTTCTCTTTTTTTTTAAGATTTTTTTTTTTTTTTTTTTGAGAGAGAGAGAAGGAGAGCATGAGTAGAGAGGGGGCAGAGGGAGAGGGAGAAGCAGACTCCCCACTGAGCAGGGAGCCTGACAAAGGGCTCGATTCCAGGACCCTGAGATCATGACCTGAGCCGAAGGCAGAGGCTTACCCGACTGAACCACCAGGCACCTCTAAGTATTTTCTTTTCGAGAGAGAATGGAGTCAAACATGGATAGTTTGTGAGATATATAAAGAAACTGCTGGTTAATTAATTGACAGTGAAATTTTAAGGAGATGTGCTTGAAAATCAAACATGACCTTCCCGAAACATCCTTCCTTGGGGATTGTCCAATCAACACTTAAAGATCAGCAGCTATAGCTCCAGCAGGAGATACGTTTTTGTCACCAGCCAGACCCCAAAACTACTCACTGGCTTGTACCCACCAGCCTTTGTTCCATATTTTTCCTTAAGCTCATCTTTCTGGTTTATCTCTTAACTAAGGCAAAAACCCGAGGAGCATAGTGTCCTGTGTTGGAGCCCCCAGAGCTCTCCATCCAGGGAGTTTTTATTGCTTGACGGGTAGTTCTGGTTACCAACACAGGGAGAAAAAGCAGATTTTTATGGAGTCTGTCTCTTTCCCTGTCTTAGTACACCTTTTTTTAGAAAAAGGTTTTATTTATTTATTTATTTGAGACACAGAGAGAGAGAGCACGAGCGCATGTGAGCAAGAGTGTGGAGAAGGGGCAGAGGGAGAGGGAGAATGAGACTCCTCCCTGAGCAGGGAGCCCAACGCAGGGCTAGATCCCAGGACCCAGGGATCATGACCTGAGCAGAAGGCAGACAGACCTAACAGACTGAGCCACCCAGGTGCCCCTTCAGTACACATTTTAAGCTTTGAAGTTCTCAACCTTATAAACCCTTTCTACTTTTAATAAACATAAAAAGCTTATATACTCTGTTTTGGGTTGAATTGTGTCCTTTCTGCCCCCCTTTTATTGAAGTCCTAATCCTTAGTATCTGTGGATGTAACCTTGTTTAGAAATGTAGTCTTTGCAAATGATCAAGTTAAGATGAGGTCGGTAAGGAGGACCTTAATCCCACGTGACTCTATCCTTATAAAAAGGGGAAATTTGGACAGAGATATGTCACACAGGAACTATGAAGATGACATTTGAAGAAGAAGGCAGAGGTCAGAGTGATGCGTCTACAAGTCCAGAATGCCAAAGATGGTCAGCAAACCACCAGAAACTAGGTGAGAGGCCTAGAACAAGTTCTCCCTCCAAAGTAACCAAAGCTGTTGATACCTCAGTCTTGGACTTCGAGCTCCCAGGACCATAAGGCAATGGATTTTGTTGTTTTAAGCCACCCAGTTTGCGGTTCTTGGTTCTGGCAGCCTAGCATACTAATGTACCCTCTTACAGATCTATTCAAAATTTCAGAATAAATGGAAAAGTAACTTCCTGTGACTCCATAATTATTTCATAAAATAAAAAGATAAAAAATGGAAAATCATGACTAAAAGCAATAAAATAATGAAGCTGTTTTTTTTAAAAAAATTTTGTAGTCCATCCATTCCCAGAGATTCTGATATTAATCATGATAAGAGGGTATCCCACCTTCACACTGCGCAGTTGAGAATCACTATTCTACCTTCTCTGAGTTATATAGGAGTGGGCTTGGGTGCTGCCCTCCTCCAAGACCCAGAGGAGACTTCCATCAAGATATGATATTGGGGGAAAGTAGTAAAATTCTATATAATGCCCTCTCTGAAACCTCTACCTCATGATGTCTATAAAATACTTCAATAGCAGACTGGACAACTATGTCTACCATTGGGCATGGGTATCTGGAAGACCACTAATGTAACAGAGGAATGGGAACCAGGAATATCTTTATGCCATCTTGGCCCCATCCAAGCTTGTCATAGGGTGGGGGGAATTTAGCCTTGGAACTAAAGTTTAGATACAGTATTAGTTTCCTAGGGAAGCTATAACCAAGAACCATAAACTAGGTGGCTTAAAATAGTGCAAATAATACAAATGTATTTCCTTAAAGTTCTAGAGGCTGGAAATCAGGGTGTTGGCAGAGTTGGCCCTTTCTGAGGGCTCTGAAAGAGAGTCTTCTACCCTCTGGTAGTCTGAAGCTTGTAGATACTCTTTTCACTTGGTGTTCTCCCGGTGTGACTGTGTTTATGTCCAAATATCTCCTGTGTAATAAGAACACCAATCACATAGTATTAGGGCCAACCCTAATAACCTCATCTTAACTTGATCATCTGCAAAGAACCTATTTCTAAATAAGGTCATATTGACAGATATTGGGGTTTAGGACTTAAGCATATTTTGACCAGGGGGACGTAATTCAACTCATAATAGGTACCAGTTTGACATTCTATACTGTGAGAGACTAAAACAGTTAAATTCTTAGATAGGGACCTGATCTAGCAGTTTGACTACTCAACCATTGGAAAGAAGCTGCCATGAGGATACTGTCCATGGGCCCCCCCTGCTGGAAGAGTCGATGATGTAGTTAAACCTCTCTCATCTAGTGACATTTATATCTGTGTCTCCTGGTACAATTACCTAATAATTCTCCTTTTTTGTTCAGTTCTTGAAATCAAGGTTACATTATTCTCATAAAATGAGCTAGGGGATTGTTTCTATTTCACTGCTCTCTGGAGTATTATATATAAGATGGAAATTCTGTTTTGGTGCTTGAAAATTCAGTAGAAGTTGCTTATAAAATCATTTTGGCTTCATGTGCTTAGTTTTTGTTTATAGGTAGATTTTTTTAACTATTATTTGATATTCTCTCTCTCTTTTTCTTTCCCTCCTTCCCTGTGTGGATCTATCTCTCATTTCAGTGAATTTAATTTTTTAGATTTCCTTTTATTTTCCAACTCTTTTGGAGGTCTAACCTTATATTCCTCCTCCTCCTCCTACTACTACTACTTTACTTCACCCTTTCTTAAACTTTACCATGCTGTGGTAGGTTATGGGCAAGCTTGCCATACCTAACTGCTCTTGAAATTTGAAATCCCAATGACTGTCTGCAGGTTACCACAGCCTAAACATCATGACACAACTTCTGTGCCCAGAACTATTTGATGACACAACTATATAAAGGCGGCATGAAACCATGAAAACTAATTATGTTGAAGTTGAGAAACTGAGGTACTAAGAGACTTGGTAAACATTGCTTTACTTTCAACAGGCAGAATATTATTGCCTAATACAAGCATGTCTGTGAAGCACTGACGGAGACATGAGAAGTTCACTGAATTTCTGTCTGTCTGATGTTCTATTATGTTTAGAGTTCATGACAGTAAAACATAACTAGTATACAGTTTATTAGGCAAAGTCTTCATTTTCATCAAGATCTAGAATCAGGGGGCACCTGGGTGGCTAAGTGGGTTAAAGCCTCTGCCTTCGGCTCGGGTCATGATCCCAGGGTCCTGGGATTGAGCCCCACATAGGGCTCTCTGCTCAGTGGGGATCCTGCTTCCTCCTCTCTCTCTGTCTGCCTTTCTGCCTACTTGTGATTGTCTGTCTGTCAAATAAATAAATAAAATCTAAAAAAAAAAAGATTAAAAAAAAAAAGATCTAGAATCAGTCCTCTGCAGAACTACTTTACCTGTAGATACTTTATAAAATCTAAATTAATTACTATCTTAGATTTCATATTTGACAGTAAAAATGCTTGAAATACTGACACTCTAATAACTACCCCCCATCTTACATAGAACTCTTTCTAGTATACCTTGTTTTTAACTCCACAAATAGACATTACTATTTGTTTTTCAGACTGAATTAATTATACTCTTTTTCATATTTTATTTCATTTTTCATCTTGCATTTCAAATTCCTGGGGGCATGAATCTTCTTATTTGTTGTACCCCCTGGCTCTTCCCCATGGTAGCTTGTTTCCCTGTTTGTTTTACAACTTTCTGTGTATGCCAGTGAATTTGTTTTAACAGGTTTTATTCTGTTGGAATCCCATTCAGCCTAGATGAAAGGACAGTGCCTCCAAGGGAGTTTTGTGTTTTTCTCTTCTCTGATTTGAGATCAATTCTTATGTTATTTTCTAGTTTAGGAGGTTCATGTACCACACAGCAAGCAAAGAAGCAAGTTATGGCAGACATAAGAACTTACTATGTGATAAAGAAAGTCTTATAAATTAGATGAAAAGAAAAGATTTTTTTTTTTTCAGTAAGTCTGGAAACAAAAAGAGTGCAAAAAAAAAAAAAAAGTCTATGCAAATGTAATCAAAACTATCTTGGGGGGAGAGTGTCCCAGGATAGAATGCAGAATATGACAAAACAATTTAACTACATTGCAAATATATGAAACAACCTCACTGAAAGAGGTTATGGAGTGCTGACCTCAAACTTTGGAAATGAATAGAATTTGTAAAATTAAGGCAAAGGAAACTATCTATAGTTCTGTACTCTGGTTGATAAAGTTGTTTCCCACAGGGTTTGATTTAACAATTCTGCTATTGCTATACAGATATACTGGGTTTGAACATTTAACTAAATGGATGGTGAGCAGTGGGGGCCTGATTTCTGACTGTTGGAGTGAGAGGTAAGCAAGGGGAAGTAGGTGCCTGGAAGATCCATGTGGTAATGGATTATTATTGGAGATCTCAGTATGCATTCTTTTTATGTTTAGCTTCATACAGATACAGATGATTAGAAATATGCCTAGATATGTATATATATGCAGATTAGCATATACACATATATGGCCTCACACTCCACTGAGAGGTCCCAGAAGCAACATTATCCTAGTAGCACCCAGATCTTGGTTTCTAATATTATTCTCCAACAAAACGGAAAAGGGCTCCTTGGTGAAGTGACCGATTCTAAGACTAGAGCAGAAAATATAAAAGATGGGCCTGGAACATTCAGTAAAACCATAAAGAAAAGAAGTGCTAACACACACATACTTGAACAGAGTGATGAAGGTATGGCAAAAAAACACAGCAGCCAACAAAGAGCTCCCAGTGGCCAATAATTTGTGCCAAAAAAATAAAGCAGTATTAGATTATAAATCAAAGTATAAAATAAATATTCGTGATTTCATATTAATATATGTAAATGATTTAATACATAAATAAGAGGGGGGAGGAAGAAAATAGTCCATGCAGATAATTCCAATTTATAAAGACACTCCACCCTCAAGGTAGGGGCATATGTGTCCCCACTCCTTACATGTGGACTTTGCATAGTGACTCCCTTCTAAAGAACACAGCATGGAAAGGGGAGCAAAAATAACTTTACAGTAGAGAAACATGATAAACACTACCTCAGCCAGGTGACCAGGTCAGCATCAACAATGATGAGTCAAGTTAATAATATGTATTACTGATAAAATGTGATGGAAGTGGCACCTTACCTTGGTAACTTTCCTCCCTAAAACCCATAACCCCAAGGGGAGACAAGATGGCGGGGAAGTAGGAGGAGGCGCCATTTCAACCTGTACCCTAAAGTGAGCTGATTACCTACCAAAGAACTCCTATCACCCAAGAAATCAGCCCGAGATCAGAATTATACACGTCTGGATCTCTATGGGGGCAGAAGACACCAGTGGGCAGAAGCGTTCCAGGGTGCACCTTGACTGCACCACGGTCGATACATCCAGCTACATCTGTTCAGCCATCTCTCACCAAAATGACTAGGAGGAGGAATGCCCAACAGAAGAAAAATTCAGAGGATGGGCCTTCTGCAACAGAGCTAATGACTATCGACATAGACAATATGTCGGAAAAGGAATTCAGTCTAACAATTATCCAGGCAATAGCTAGGTTGGAGAAAGCCATGGATGACCAAACAGAATTGATTAGGGCAGAACTGAAAGCCACTAGGGATGATGCTCACAATGTTAGGGCAGAACTGAAAGCCACCAGGGATGATGTTCACAATGCTCTCAATCAGTTCCAATCTAATTTAAATTCTCTAAAATCTCGGGTAACTGAGACAGAAGATAGAATTAGTGATCTGCAGGACAAACAGATAGAAAGGATGAAGAGGAAGCCTGGAACAAACAGCTTAGAAGCCACGAAAACAGAATCAGGGAAATAAATGATGCCATGAAACATCCCAACATCAGAATTATTAGAATCCCTGAAGGGGAGGAGAAAGAAAGAAGTCTAGAAGATATAGTGGAACAAGTTCTCCATGAAAATTTTCCCCATGTCACGAATGGAACCAGCGTTCATGTACTTGAGGCAGAATGGTCTCCCCCCAAGATTATAGATTCTTGAAAGTCCTTGAGACACCTAATGGTAAGAATGAAGAATTATAATTGTAGGCAGGCCCTCTTGAAGGCAGCTAGGACAAAGAAGCTACTTACGTACAGAGGAAAGCCCATCAGAATAACGTCAGACTTGTCCACAGAAACCTGGCAAGCCAGAAAGGGTGGGTAAGATATATTCAGGGCACTAAATGAGAAGAACATGCAGCCAAGAATACTTTATCCAGCAAGACTGACATTCAAAATAGATGGAGAGATAAAGAGTTTCCAAGACCGGCAAGGCTTAAAAGAGTATGCGACCACCAAGCCAACACTGCAGGAAATATTAAGGGGGGGGGTCTATAAAAGAGGAAAAATCCTAAGAATATCATTGAACAGAAATATTGAGACAATCTACAGAAAGAAAGACTTCAAAGGTAACACGATGTCAATAAAAACGTATCTACCAATAATCATTCTCAATGTGAATGGCCTAAATGAGCCCATAAAATGACACAGGGTTGCAGATTGGATAAAACGACAGGATCCATCCATATGTTGTCTACAAGAGACCCATTTTGAACCTAAGGATACACCCAGACTGAAAGTGAAGGGATGGACAAGCATCTTTCATGCCAATGGGCCTCAAAAGAAGGCCGGGGTAGTGATTCTCATATCAGATAAATTAGATTTTAAACTAAAGACTGTAGTCAGAGATACAGAAGGACACTACATAATTCTTAAAGGGACTATCCACCGAGATGATTTAACAATTTTAAATATCTATGCCCCCATAATGGAGCAGCCAATTACATAAGAAAACTATTAATCAAAATAAAGAGTCATATTGATATGAATACATTAATAGTAGGAGATCTTAACACGCCTCTCTCAGTAATAGGCAGATCATCCAAGCAGAAAATCAATAAAGAAACAAGAGCATTGAATGACACATTGGACCAGATGGACCTCATAGATATATACAGAACATTCCACCCTAAAACAACAGAATACTCATTCTTCTCAAGTGCACATGGAACCTTCTCCAGAACAGACCACATATTGGGTCACAAATCAGGACTCAACTGATACCAAAAGACTGAGATTATTCCCTGCATATTCTCAGATCTCACTGCTTTGAAACTGGAGCTCAATCACAAGGAAAAGTTTGGAAGGAACTCAAACACCTGGGAGCTAAAGACCACCTTGCTTAAGAATGCTTGGATCAACCAGGAGATCAAAGAAGAACTTAAACAATTCATGGAAACCAATGAGAATGAAGACACTTCGGTCCAAAACCTATGGGATACAGCAAAGGCGGTCCTAAGGGGGAAATACATAGCCACCCAAGCCTCCCTCAAAAAAAATTGAAAAATCCAGAATACACCAGCTGTCTCTACACCTTAAAGAACTGGAGAATCAACAACAAGTTAAACCAACTCCACACATAAGAAGGGAAATAATCAAGATTAGAGCAGAGATGAATGAGGTAGAAACTAGAGATACAGTAGAACATATCAATGAAGCTAGAAGCTGGTTTTTTGAAAGAATCAATAAGATCGATAAACCATTGGCCACACTAATCCAAAAGAAAAGAGAGAAAGCTCAAATTAATAAAATTATGAATGAAAAGGGAGAGATCACAACTAACACCAAGGAAGTAGAAACAATCATCAGAAATTATTATCAACAGTTATATGCCAATAAGCTAAGCAACCTAGATGAAATGGATGCATTCCTGGAAAACTATAAACTCCCAAAATTGAACCAGGAAGAAATTGACAACCTGAATAGATCTATATCTAGTAACGAGATTGAAGCAGTGATCAAAAACCTCCCAAAAAACAAGAGCCCAGGACCTGACGGGTTCCCTGGGGAATTCTACCAAACTTTCAAAGAAGAAATAACACCTATTCTCCTGAAGTGTTTCAAAAAACTGAAGCAGATGGGGTGCCTGGGTGGCTCAGTGGGTTAAAGCCTCTGCCTTCAGCTCAGGTCATGATCTTGGGGTCCTGGGATCGAGCCCCACATTGGGCTCTCTCCTGGGCAGGGAGACTGCCTCTCCCCCAATCTCTGCCTGCCTCTCTGTCTACTTGTGATCTCTCTCTGTCAAATAAATAAAATCTTAAAAAAAAAAAAAAATTGAAGCAGAAGGAAAACTTCCAGACTCTTTTTATGAAGCCAGCATTACCCTGATCCCCAAACCAGGCAAAGACCCTACCAAAAAGGAGAATTTCAGACCGATATCACTGATGAATATGGATGCTAAGATTCTCAACAAGATCCTAGCAAACAGGATCCAACAGCACATTAAAAAAATTATCCACCATGACCAGGTGGGATTCATCCCTGGGTTACAAGGATGGTTCAACATTTGCAAATCAATCAATGTGATAGAACAAATCAATAAGAGAAGAGAGAAGAACCACATGGTCCTCTCAATTGATGCACAAAAAGCATTTGACAAAATTCAGCACCCGTTCCTGATTAAAACGCTTCAAAGTATAGGGATAGAGGCAACATTCCTGAACTTCATAAAATCCATCTATGAAAGACCCACAGCAAATATCATCCTCAATGGGAAAAAGCTTGCAGCCTTCCCGTTGAGATCAGGAACACGACAGGATGCCCACTCTCACCACTCTTGTTCAATATAGTATTAGAAGTCCTAGCAACAGCAATCAGATAACAAAGAGAAATAAAAGGTATCCAAATTGGCAATGAAGAAGTCAAACTCTCTCTCTTCGCAGATGACATGATTCTTTATATGGAAAACCCAAAAGACTCCTCCCCCAAACTACTAGAACTCATACAGCAATTCAGTAACATGGCAGGATACAAAGTCAATGTACAGAAATCAGTGGCTTTCTTATACACTAACAATGAAAATACAGAAAGGGAAATTAGAGAATCAATTCCATTTACTATAGCACCAAGAACCTTAAGATACCTGGGAATAAACCTAACCACAGAGGTAAATGATCTGTACTCGACGAACTACAGACCACTCATGAAAGAAATTGAAGAAGACATAAAAAGATGAAAGATCATTCCATGCTCTTGGATCGGAAGAATAAACATTGTTAAAATGTCTATACTGCCTAGAGCAATCTATACTTTTAATGCCATTCCGATCAAAATTCCACTGGTATTTTTCAAAGAGCTGGAGCAAATAATCCTAAAATTTGTATGGAATTAGAAGAGCCCCCGAATTGCTAAGGAAATGTTGAAAAACAAAAATAAAACTGGCGGCATCACGTTACCTGATTTCAAGCTTTACTACAAAGCTGTGATTACCAAGACAGCATGGTACTGGCATAAAAACAGACACATAGACCAGTGGAAAAGAGTAGAGAGCCCAGATATGGACCCTCAACTCTATGGTCAAATACTCTTCGACAAAGCAGGAAAAAGTATACAGTGGAAAAAAGACAGTCTCTTCAATAAATGGTGCTGGGAAAATTGGACAGCTATACATAGAAGAATGAAACTTGACCATTCTCTTACACCGTACACAAAGATAAACTCAAAATGGATAAAAGACCTCAACGTGAGACAGGAATCCATCAGAATCCTAGAGGAGAACATAGGCAGTAACCTCTTCGATATCACCCACAGCAACTTCTTTCAAGATATGTCTCCAAAGGCAGAGGAAACAAAAGCGAAAATGAACTTTTGGGACTTCATCAAGATCAAAAGCTTCTCCAAAGCAAAGGAAACAGTCAACAAAACAAAGAGGCAACCCACGGAATGGGAGAAGATATTTGCAAATGACAGCACAGACAAAAGGTTGATATCCAGGATCTATAAAGAACTTCTCAAACTCAACACACACAAAACAGATAATCATATCAAAAAATGGGCAGAAGATACGAACAGACACTTCTCCAATGAAGACATACAAATGGCTATCAGACACATGAAAAAATGTTCATCATCACTAGCCATCAGGGAGATTCAAATTAAAACCACATTGAGATACCACCTTACACCAGTTAGAATGGCCAAAATTATCAAGACAGGAAACAACGTGTGTTGGAGAGGATGTGGAGAAAGGGGAACCCTCTTACACTGTTGGTGGGAATGCAAGTTGGTGCAGCCACTTTGGAGAACAGTGTGGAGATTCCTCAAGAAAATATAAATAGAGATTCCCTATGACCCTGCAATTGCACTACTGGGTATTTACCCCAAAGATACAGATGTAGTGAAAAGAAGGGCCATCTGTACCCCAATGTGCATAACAACAATGGCCACAGTCACCAAACTGTGGAAAGAACCAAGATGCCCTTCAGCGGACGAATGGATAAGGAAGATGTGGTCCATATACTCTATGGAGAATTATGCCTCCATCAGAAAGGATGAATACCCAACTTTTGTAGCAACATGGATGGGACTAGAAGAGATTATGCTGAGTGAAATAAGTCAAGCAGAGAGAGTCAATTATCCTATGGTTTCACTTATTTGTGGAGCATAACAAATAACATGGAGAACATGGGGAGATGGAGAGGAGAAGGGAGTTGAGGGAAATTGGAAGGGAAGGAGAACCATGAGAGACTATGGACTCTGAAAAACAACCTGAGGGTTTTGAAGGGGCGGGGGGTGGGAGGTTGGGGGAGCCAGGTGGTGGGTGTTAAGGAGGGCATGTATTACATGGAGCACTGGGTGTGGTGCAAAAACAATGAATTCTGTTACGCTGAGAAGAAAAAAAAAAAAAAAAACCAACCCCATAACCCCAGTCTAATCATGAGAATAGTACCAGATAAATTCCACTAGAGGGACATTCTACAAAATACCTGACCAGTTCTCAAATCTGTCAATATCATCAAAAACAAGGAAACTCAAAGAGACTATAACAGCCAACCAGAATATAAGGAGACATAATGACTAAATGTAATATGGATTCCTGGATGGAATCCTAGAACAGAAAAAGGATGTTAAGTAAAAACTAAGGAAATCTGATTAAAGTAGGCTTTCATTAGTAATAATGTATCAGGATTGGTTCATTAGTTTTGATGAGTGTACTATATTAATGTAAAATGGCGATAATAGGGGAAACTGGATATATATGAGTGTTATGAGAACTCTCTGTACTATTTTTGCAACTTTTCTGTAAATCAAAACTTGTTCCAAAATATATAGTCTATTTTTCATAAAAGTAATGCTGTAGTAAACTTCCTTTACCAAAAAAATGCAGGAAAATCTTAAAATCTAAAAAAATTATCTATATATTTGCCTTCCTGAAATATTATTCCAAAATAAAGGTAATGTTAACATTTTTAGCACTGGGGCGCCTGGGTGGTACAGTCAGTTAAGCATCTGCCTTTGGCTCAGATCATGATCCAGGTTCCTGGGATCAAACCCCCATTGTGCTCCCTGCTCTTGAAGAGCCTGCTTCTTCCACTCCTCCCCACTTGTGCTCTCTCTCACTATCTCTCTCTCTGAAATAAATAAGTAAAATCTTTTTTAAAAAATTGTTTTAGCACTTAAAAATATGATGGAAATTTTATTAAAAACTGTTTTTCAATATTTTTATTATTTATTTATTTGAGAAAGAGAGAGAGAGCACAAGCAGGGGGAGCAGCAGAGGGATAGGGAGAAGCAGACTCCCCATTGAGCAGGGAGATTGTTGCAGGACTCAATCCCAGGACCCTGGAATCATGACCTGAATTGAAAGCAGATGTTAATCTGACTGAGCCACCCAGGCACCCCTATTTAAAAATTTTTAACTTGGGGCAACTGAGTGGCTTATTTGGTTAAGTGGCTGCCTTAGGCTCAAGTCATGATCTCGGGATCCTGGAATAGAACCCCATGTCTCCCTGCTTAGTGGGGAGCCGCTTCTCCCTCTCCCTCTGCCTCCCTCATCCTGCTCACACTCTGTCTCTGTCTCTGTCTCTCTCTCTCTCTCAAATAAATAAAGGAAATCTTAAAAAAAAGTTTTTTAATTCACAGAAAGTCCACACCTCATACCATTTACCAAGCTAAAATTTAAAATTCAGTATGACAAAATAGACAATCAAAAGGAAAATATGTGATAGAACTATTTTACAATGATTATGACAAAAAAGAAATAGCCTTAATTTCTAAGCTCATAAATTTTCAAAAGAAAAACACCAAAATCCCAAAAGACAAATAGAAGAATTAAACAGATACTTCACAAGGAAAGAAATATAATAGCTATTATATGCTTAATGAAACATTTTATCTTCATCACTGAAATAATCAGTAATTGTCAAAGCTGGATCATGAGCCCTAAGGATTCTTTGTACAATTCTCTTCACTTTTGTATGTGTTTACAATTTTTTCATGGCATAAAGTTAGGCTAAAATTTTCACCTTACTAAAAATGATGGCATATTGTAAATGTAGATACTGTATCTATGAAATGGCATAGAGTTTTATGTGTTTATTTCATAAAATCCAGTTATGGAGATGCTATACTAAAATGTTACATTGATTCTCAGCTAATGGAAATGTACATTTGTAAAACCTTCATGGAAAGCAGTTTCATCATATATTTTTATATGTGTGTGTGTCATATATATGTCATATATGAGACATATATGTATGTATAATACATATATTTAAGTTTTTATCTTAACTCTAGTTAGTCAACGTACAATGTCTTTTTAGTTTCAGGTGTACAACACAGTGATTCAACAATTCCATACATCACCTGGTGCTCAAGTCTATATTGTGCCCTCCCTAATCCCCATCACCTAATTCACCCATCCCCTACCTACCTCCCCTCTGGTAACCACCAGTTTGTTCTCTACAGTTAAGAGTTTGTTTCTTGGGGGGGGGGGGGAGAGTCTGTTTCTTGGTTTCTCTCTCTCTTTTTCCCCTTTTGCTAATTTGTTTCTTAAATTCCACATTGAGTGAGATCACATGGTATTTGTCTTTGACTGACTTATTTTGCTTAGTATTGTACTCTCTAGCTCCATCTATGTTGCCACCAATGGCAAGATTTCTTTTTTTTTTATGGCTGAGTAATATTCTATCTTCTTTACCTACTCATCTGTCAATGGGCACTTGGGCTGCTTCTGTATCTTGGGTATTGTAAATAATGATGCTATAAACATAGGGGTGTATGTATCCCTTTGAATTAGTTTTTTTTTTTTTTTTATTCTTTGGGTAAATACCCAGTAGTGTGACTGCTGGATAGTAGGATAGTTCTATTTTTAATTTTGGGGGGATCCTCTAGACTGTTTTCAAGTGGCTGCACCCCTTTGCATTCCCACCAACAGTGCAAGAGGGTTCCTTTTTCTCCACATCCTCACCAACACTTGTTAGTTCTTGTGTTTTGATTTTAGCCATTCTGACAGGTGTGAGGTGATGATATCTCAGTGTGGTTTTGATTTGCATTTCCCTGATGGTGTGTGATGTATCTTTTTTTTTTTTAAGATTTTATTTATTTATTTGAGAGCACAAGCACAGAGGAAGAGGGAGCAACAGAACCCCTGCTGAGCAGAGAGCCTCATGCTGGGCTCAACCCTAGGACACTGAGATCATGACCTGAGCTGAAGGCAGATGTTTAGTTGGCTGAGCCACCCAGATGTCACGTTATTTACCTTTTTAAAATAAATGTATTTATTATATATATCCATGCACACACACAAACTTAAAAAGTTCTTCTAGGTTAAGATGACAGACTGAGCACATGTTTATCACCATTTCGTCCCAAGTTTCGTTGAATTCTATAAAAGATCTATGGAGGAGAATACATGAAAGAGTACTATTAGCTATCCAGAAATTTTGAAGAATTTCTGGAAGACAGAGAGCAAATAAGATCAAGTTGACAAAGAAACTACAATAAAGACATGTAACTCAAAACAAAAATTAGATCAGAGGAGGCCACCTCTCTCGAAGTCCTTAGTGGAAAACTAATAGAACTCCAAGTTTGTGATGAGCACTGGCTGTTATATGCAACTAATGAATTGTTGAACACTACATCAAAAATTAATGATGTGCTATATATTGGCTAACTATACATAATAAAAAAGTTTTTTTTTAAATTAAATATTAAAAAAAAAAGAACTCCAAGCTTGGAGTGAGATAAGGTAGTGAGCTGGAATAAATCTTGGGGTTCTCATCATGGTAATTAATTAAAAACTTGGAACATCTAAGCCAGCCTCCTAAACATGTATCTCTCTTCCTTTCTTGCACTTGTAATGGAATTTGGAGTAGGATCTTAAAATGATTTTGATTTTTAGCTAGAGAAAAAAAAATGAGTGAGATTAACTTTTTTTTAAAGATTTTGTATATTTATTTGACACAGAGATAGTGAGAGAGCACAAGCAGGCAGAGTGGCAAGCAGAGGGAGAGAGAGAAGGCTCTCCACTGAGCAAGGAGCCCAATGCGGGACTTGATCTCTGGACCCTGGGATCATGACCTGAGTCAAAGGCAGCCACTTAACAGACTGAGCCACCCAGGTGTCCTGAGATTAACTTTTTTTTTGAGATTTACTTTTTTTTTTTGAGATTAACTTTTTAAAAATAAAAATCAATGGTAATATGAAGCCACTAGACTTTCCAGCTATTAAAATATCTCTAATGAGACTTGGCTTGGTATAAGAATAAACAGATCCCAGTAGCAATGTCCACAATAGCCAAACTATGGAAAGAACCTAGATGTCCATCAACAAATGAATGGATAAGGAAGATGCGGTATATATACAATGGAATACTATGCAGCCATCAAAAGAAATGAAATCTTGCCATTTGCAGCAATGTGGATGGAACTAGAGGGTATTATGCTGAGCGAAGTAAGTCAATCAGAGAAAGACAGTTATCATATGATCTCCCTGATATGAGGAAGTTGAGAGGCAAAGTGGGGGGTTTGGGGGGAAGGGAAGGAAAAAATGAAACAAGATGGGACCGGGAGGGAGATAAACCATAAGAGACTCTTAATCTCACAAAACAAACTGAGGGTGGCCGGTGGGTAGGGTGGGTAGGGAGAGGGTGGTTGGGTTATGGACATTGGGGAAGGTATGTGCTATGGTGAGTGCTGTGATATGTTAATAAAAAATTAAAAATCTAAAAAAAGAAAAGAAAGAAAGCTCCCTTGGCCCTTTCCCCCCTGTGAGGACACAACAATAGGCACTATTTATGAATCAGAAAGTAGGCCTTCACAAGTCACCAAATCTGCTGGTGTCTTGATCTTGAACCTGCCAGCTTCTGGAATGGTGAAAAATAAATTTCTGTTGTTTATAAGCTTAAAAAAAAAAAGAAGAAGAAGTAGATCCCGGGAGACCACTGTCAAAATAGCTTGTCAAGAATGTATCTGGTCATTATAAAGACATTAAAATTCAAGTTCTTAATCTGATATGGAATCTGAGCATACCTTAATCTAGGCTGTGACAAATTTCACTTGTGCTTTTACTTACTTTTAGTCTTTGCCATTTAGGAATTTCTCATTCTTCCTTGTGAACTCAAGAAAGCATTAAAAAATTTATCTGAGGAGCACCTGGCTGGCTCAGTTGGTAGAGCGCTTGACTCTTGATCTCAGGTCCTGTGTTCGGGCCTTACAATGGGCATTGGAGTCTACTTTAAAAATGAAATAATAAATAAATATTGAAAATTTATTTACCTGAATCCATTCTAACAGGTGAAAAATGAGTTTATAACTCCTTCCCCCGGGAGAGAAACCAAACAGCCAACTGAAGCTTGAATCTCCTAATCCAATTCTTAGCTTTCTCAGGGAATGGAGTTCATATCCTGATTTGGGCCAGAGCTTCACCTCTGACACAATCAACTGTAGCTTGAGTGACAAAGTCACGTATGGGAACATGGCTGCTCCCACTGTGACCTTATGAATCGAGTAGGAAAGAAGAGACATTCCCAGAAAAGCAAGAAGTAAAAAACAGTAGGTGCAAAGCTATTTGTACAACTTAGAGTTAAGTTGAAATGATTGTTGATAGGGTGATTTCAAGGTTCAATATAATTAGTAAGAAAAATAGAAGCATAATAATGACTATCAGGGAATAAAAGTCTAGATAATTTCAGTAAGAGATGGTTTATTTGTTTGGAAGGGAGGTTATATATTAATTACTTTTTAAGAGAAAGTTTAAGCTAAATCTCCTGTATTTCATGACTGCTTTACAATAAACAATTATTACATTTGCAACTTTCAAAGATAATGAGGACAAAAATGCTCAAATTCTATGATGTACTTATTTTGCTATTAAGAATCTATCTTAAGAAATAATTTGAAATGTCAACAGACATATGCACAAAAGATTATTATAGTTGTTATTTATATATAAGCATAAAAATTGAAAATAGATTAAATGCCCAGCTATGGAGAAATTATTTTAAATAACTCTTGACATATTCACAGAATGTATCCTATTAAACCATTAAAAATGATGTTTACAAACATTGTTACTAATGAAAAAATTCTTAGGTTTAAGTAAGAAAAACTAAATATGAAATTGTATAAGCTCAAAGAAGTAAAAAAAAAAAAAGTATTTCATAATGAAAAAAAAAAAAACCACAACAAAATTCTAATTAGAGAGGCCCTCAGGGGAATAAAGAATATCAGCAATTCTTGGGGCTTGTTGGGTTGTTGTTGTTTTTCTTTTTAAGATTTATTTATTTATTTATTTGACAGACAGAGATCACAAGTAGGCAGAGGCAGGCAGAGAGAGAGGGGGAAGCAGGCTCCCCGATGAGCAGAGAGCCCGATTCGGGGCTCGATCCTAGGACCCTGGGATCATGACCTGAGCTGAAGGCAGAGGCTTTAAGGGCTTGTTGGGGTTTTTATCCAAAGGAAGAAATAGGTGAGAAGTCAGCCTGTACAAAATGACCCATGCATGCACAAAACAGAGCCGAGAATATCTTTGGCTTTATGAAGACTTTAAAAGTCAGAATCTTAAATCTATACTGAATCCTACAATACCTCTTCTATTCAGGCCTGTCATCATTTTAACTTGTACATTTTCTACTCTTGGGTTAACTTTACCAAAGTGACCTATATAAGAGGTAGGAGGATGTGAAGGCTTTCAATATTTTCCTGACATTTGTCCCTACTTGGTCCTGGCTTTCTCTGACTGGATGCGGCTCTACGCCATCAGAAGGGATGCTCCCAACACGAGATGAGGGCTATGGTGCCATCAGAAGACAGAGGCAGTGGCATCATCTTCCCATTGCTTTTTTTTCAATGACTTCACCTTGTAGAGCCAAGGCAACTGCCCAGTACATGCATTAAAACTGGTGTCAAAGCACAGGTGTGTGACTTGATGGGTTTGGTAGCACAAAAGAGAACACTTAGACCACTAGTCCAGCGACCTTGCTCAAGAGGGGTTCTATGAGAAAATGAAGCCCTACAGAATCTGATGAGAGTGACTTTTCTCAATTATCCCCCCAATGAGACAGGACTAGTGCCACTGCAGACACAGAGATGTTCATTGGGTGTAGACACTGAATGCTTTAAAGCTCGATCTTCTCATGAAGTCATAGTTGAGAGGGGCTGGGGAGAATAGCTAAAATAGACTGCACTTCTCTCAAGCAGAATGAGCTGCTCTCACTGAGCAATTCGATCTTTCAATCCACTAAGTCCTGGGCAGCCAAAATTACAGGACAAATAACCTCTTTTATTATCTGGGTTATGACTTCAGGAAATCTTGCGGCCTAAAAACTTTAATGGCCCAGGTTTGTATTAGTTTGCTCGCGAGGCCATAAAAAAGGACCACAAATTGGGTGGTTTAAACAACAGAAGTTTATGGTCTCATGGTTTTGGATGCTAGACGTCTGAAGGCAGGTGTTGGCAGGGATGGTTCTTTCTGAGAGCGGGGAGGGAGCGAGCTGTTCCAGGCCTCTCTCCTTGGCTTGTAGATGGCCATCCATCTTCAGGTTCCCATGACATTCTCTCTGTATGGTTATGTGTGTCCAAATTTCACCTCCTTATAATGACACAAGTCGTGTTGGATTAGGGCCTACCCCAGGGACCTCCTTTGAATTTGATTATCTCTGTAAAAACTCTACCTCAAACTGAGGTCACATTCTGAGAGCTTCAGGGGGTAGGACTTCATATGAATCTAAGGGGGACACAATTCAACTCGTAATAAGGTTGTATAAGCAACTATATGATCTACCTGCTTAGTATCCATTGCTTTCTTCCTGAACTGAAATCATGACAGTAATCCCCACTAGCTGTAGGGCAAGGGTAGCCTATAATTCAGCCTGAACAATCAGAAAAAGCACAACTCTCTGGCATTATGCTTGGTTCAGGGATGGGCACGTAACTCAAATCGAGTCCCAGTGAGAACTCACTGGGACTTTGACTGTATCAACCAGGAAAGATGGCAGCTGCCGAGGATCGTGTAAGCCTTGCTGCTGGTGGCCCTCGTTGGTGGCACGTGGAAAGACAGTGCCTGGGAAGAAAGTCAACCAACTGGGTGCATGGCACTCTGCCCAGATCATTGCTTTAGAACTGGAACATTTATTTCCCTAGTTGCTTGGAATCTTGGCAAATGATGGCTTTCCATGGCATACCCTCAGTCAAATAGCCACCTGGCCCAATGACTGCATAATGCAGACAGTGGCGGGGGCAGTTTATAAAGGCCCAGACCCCTTCCCTCCAAGCGAAGCAGCCCTAAGTAGTTATCCAGAGCTACCTACAGAATCAGCTGCCTCCCTCTGCTCAGTCCTGCTTTCTTCATTCTACTTGCACATGTTGATGCCAAGAACATTCCCCGATAAACTTCCTGCACACAAATCTTTCTTTTTTAAGATTTTATTTATTTATTTGACAGAGAGAGATCACAAGTGGGCAGAGAGGCAGGCAGAGAGAGAGGAAGGGGAGCAGGCTCCCTGCTGAGCAGAGAGCCCTAAGTAGGGCTCGATCCCAGGACCCTGGGATCATGACCTGAGCCGATGGCAGGGGCTTTAACCCACTGAGCCACCCAGGTGCCCCTGCACACAAATCTTTATCTCAAACCTATGATACCAAACACAACAGAAAGCAGTGCTACAGGGTCCTGATTACCTTGTTTGAGGCTACAGACTCAACCTTCAGACCTCTTGGTTATAGGAGCTAATAAATTTCCTCTTTCGATGAAGCCATTGTGTTTTGGTTTCCTGTTATTTTCACCCAAAAGAGACTTGATGAATTATAACACCTTGGATACAAGTGTGATCAGAAGAGGAATGCATATAAATTCATTCAGCAAGAATTCTTGACCGTCTATACATCCACGTTGTGCCAGGTTCTGCTCTAGGCTCTGGGGACACAGAAGTAGGTAATTCAACATCTCTGCTCTCAGAAGTCTTACATTTCAGTGGGGAGAAGAGAAAATAAGCAACTAAGAAATAAACATTGAGTGGGACTTTAAGTAAAGGCTACCCATCAAGAGTTGGCCATGAGGGACTAGAGTGCTAAGAGATTGGCTCTAGCAGAAGGGAGAGCATTATATTGGAGTAGAAGAGGCCATTCCCAGGTTCTGACCTATGCCACACTGTCTCTCTCAAAGGCTTCTATGGCCTGCTTAGAATCATCCACAGGGACTACTAGTAGGGGGCATGACAATCAGTGTGCTACCCACCAGTGCTGCCCTTGACCAAGGCCTAACTAGGCAATTTGGGAGACTGCTGTAACAGATCTTAACCTTCTGAGGACTCTTTCTCAATCAACTTCACCCCAGTTCTGCCTTTCTCAGATCATCCTAAGTGCTTTAGGCAAAGATTTAATTTAAGTCTCAAAACCACTTTGTGAGCTATTACTACCTTCACTGATATAGAAGAAATTCAACTCACAGAGAGGATAAGTAATTTGTCCAATGTCAAACCTCTACTGAGTGGATCTGAGCCCAGACAACCTGATTCTGGAAACCTCAGCAGCCCCTTGGAAAGCCTTATGACTTGGCAATTCATGGCCCGGGGTCATCCCCATCAGGCTGCCCATCAGACCTGCTTCTGGGTCTGCATTTCTCAGAAAGGTCAAAAATCACGAGGAAAGGATTAACATTTACTGGGCACCGACACTGTTCCAAATACTTGACATGTATAAGGTTATTTAATCTTAAAAAACAAACAACCTTACAAGGTTGTCATCACTATCCTTATATAATAATGCCAGCATACATTAAAAATGTGCCCACCTCTCCAACTAGTGCTAGAGATGGGTCTCAGGCCTGGATCTGGCTGATTCCAAAATATGTGCTCTCTTATGACTACAATGGCACATACTACTTCTCCAAACAGATTATCTTCTGGATACATTGAGGGGTAGTTGTTTACTTTCATCTAGTTTCCTCTGTATGAAACTGATGCTATTGAAACATCTGAACAGGATTCCTTCTTTTGGAAACTGAAAATGTAAAGAAATCAACTGATAGGAATCCAGCCTACACTATGGATTTGCCCAGCTTTTAATTCAGACATATATTGGTTTTGATAAAGAGTAGTATACAGGAGTGACTTGCCCACAGTCCCCACAGACTTTCATACTCATTTCCAGCCACAGGTCAGTGGGGACACAGCCTCAGTCCCAGTCATTGTCCTCGGCCTTCTCCTCTCCTAGATTGTAGGCTTGATCTGGCCAGATTACTCTGTCTCTTATGGTAGTCATGACCTTGTAAGATTCTCCCCAAATTCCCTTGGGCTTTTTGGCTTTCCTCAGATGACCATGCTTTCTTCAATGCTTTTATACTTCCTCTTACTGCTGGTGTTCAAGTCCGTTCATCCATAATACTAAACCCTCCACTGAGTGCACTGATCTCTCAGTGAAATCCCAAAGGTAGGATTCCTGGTTTCCTCTGTGATTCTTTGCCCATCATTCCACCTTCTCAAAACTACGATTTCCCTCTGTGCAGTGGGCCCCAGAGACAATCTTCCAAGGGAAAACACCTTGGCTCCAGGACCACAGCCTCTTTCTGGCCTTCTTCAGCCTCTGGTGCGTTCCTACCATCCGGGGGTTCCTTACCATTAGGGGTTCCTGTTGTCCTCTAGAATCTTGGGTCCCTGCTCACATCTTTCTGGAAAGAGCTATTTCTACCATCCCCGTGGTTTCTGGAGGGGAGGATTAAGTCCCTTAGGAATATTTGACTCCTTTCTCTATAGTTGCTTCCTGGATCCCTTTTGAAAAGGTCTCTCTTCTTCCACAGCTTCAGGGCAAGAAACAAAAAGATTTTTACTTAATATGCAGACCTTGCAACCAGTTCCCTAACTGCTATTCCTGCAGAAGCCCCTTTTCAATACTTAAAAAATTCTGTTACTTTTCATGCTGTGCCCCTTTGCATGTGGGTTACACATTCGTCACAATATGATAAACTATTTAATGTATCTTCCAATATATTTAATGTAATGCCACTATACAAAAGAGCTGATGCTGCTCTTTAAGCGTCTAAGTTAACTACAAAATATAGACTTAAACTTTGGGGCTGATAGTAAACACCATTTTCTCATTATTTTATCATTAGATATTTATAACTGCCCCGGTAGCAACAGATTGGGGTATTCTGACTCTTAATGCTGTTTCCTCCCAAAACCAACCCTTTAAAATTTTAAACACAATTCCAGTCCATTAAAATGACACACTGTAGTTTGTAATCATTCTGTGAGAATAAAAGAAATAGCTTATGTTTAATGAGAATGTACTATGTGCCATGTTCCTCACCAAGCACCTTATAGACTCATTTACTCGCTCAACACCTCGAGCACCTCATTTACTCCCTCAACAACTCTAAGAAGCTGGTATGATGATAATAATCTCCAATAAGCTAGTTGAAGTTCAGAGCAGTTAAATAACTATCAGAGTCCCAGAATGAGGCCACAGTGGGGCTTGCCTCCAAAGTCCAAACCTAAGCTATCAAGGGAGTTCGCCTCCCAAAACTAGGTAAAGAAAAAATATGTGTATGCATGTGTGTGTGTTAAGAGAGAGACACTGACACACACAGGGAAATACATACAGTAAGAAGTCCTTCATCTTCCTAACCTTCGACTGCAATCAGACTTCCCTAGGTAGAGCCTCTACTGTGAATAGCAATGTAACTATTGTTAACACTCATTAACTATTGTTAACTATTGTTAACACTCATTAACATTCCATTTATTCGATCATAGAAGGGACACATCTTTTTTCTCTTTTGAGACCACTGGCGAGAACTTGCCTTTAGTTCTCTTGTGAAATAACCTTCTCAAGTCTTCCTTTACTCATGACCCGTATTTGCCCACAAAGGTACTCAGATTCAGATCTGTGGACAGTGATCAACCTACGAAAAGTGTGCATGATCTTCTGTGGTGCTCTTTTGTTTGTTCTGAGGTTGCAGGCTTAAAAATAGGCTGGCATTTTGTTACATGCAGCCATTCGTGTAATTTTATAAGGTTACAAGAAAATTTCTTGAGACGCAGTCAAACAATTAGGTCTGTTGTGATTATTTAACTGTGGTCCATGGGAAACAAAACAGTGAATGAGCCAGATAACCCCTTAAGACCACACTGTGTTCAGGGTAAGGTGCCCAGGAAGTTGAATTAAGTTTTTCCATCTCCCAGCCTACAAAATCACCATTTGGTACATTGCAACAGGCAACCACTTCACCCAGATTTCATTGTGGAGAGGGTTGCGGTGTTAATAATAGCATTGGTAGTGAGTCATCCTGGCTGTGGCGGCAGCACAGCAATCTTGCTACTATATTTATGACATGGAGATGCTGTTATTAAGGCTACAAAACCAGACGTGGCACATTCATCTCATCCTCCCGCCATTTATCTGGAAAGAAGTAAATGACACCTGTTCTGTGCCAGAGTAGGTCCGGAAAACCCAAATTTGCCCCTAGACTGATGATAAATGATAAGGCCTCTTTAGTCTCTTTCCCCTGTTGCTCCTCCAGGGCTGGTTCTTTATAATTGTGTGAGCTCAGTCTGAATTGCCTGCCCTTGCCTATTGCTGCACCCTGACATTCACAAAATTTCCATTCGAGTGCATAAGGGGGTTCTGGAATTTTCCAGGGCCCAAGTCCACAGCTCCCACCTAGCAAGAATTCATCATTCCCATTGACCAATGACCACCAGGTGCTTCCTGTCCTTCTCTTTTCCAAATGAAAATATTAATTGAAGTTACCCTGTGTCTTCTACTCCATTGCGTTTTGGGGGTAAGTGGAGGGAAGAACACTTGCCTATCCATTTGTGGCCAACAAGCCAAAAGATCTACCTGTAGCCTGGCTGGAGAGGACTGCACATGACCCAGAGCTCTTAGATTTTGAACCAGTTGTAGTTACTGGAAAGGAATTTGAACTGTCCCCTTTAGGGAGGGAGTAAATGTGTTCAGTAAGTGGGAAGAAGAATATGCATACAGAGAAGGCAAGTGGGGAGAACCGTGGCCAAGACTAACTGTCCACCAAATCCATTTCTCCCTTTAATGATAGAATTCCCAAGTGCCAGGAGCATACAACTGCCAAGCTATAAAATATATCTCTCAACAGACTGCACAGTTGGTGTCATCATATTACTAAATTTGGGGCAATAGAATGTGGACAGAAGAAATTTATGCCTCTTTAGAATGGTATCCCCCCAAAAGAAGCCATATGCTCTCCTGCCCTCCCCCCCCCCTTCCTGCTGTTTGGGAGATGAGGAGCTCTGGGAAGGAGAAGACACGTATTGGGTATGGCAGAGCCTCCCACTGGCCCTGATCTGATTAATTCTGAACTGTTACATGACAATGTCATACTGTTGTCTTATTCAGCCACCGTATATTTAAGTTGCTTTGTTACAAAAGTTTATCTTGTATTCTATTTGTGATTTACTATACTAATGTAGAAGCAAATACAAAAGTTAATGACTAGCAGAACTGATGGCAAAATTTGACTAAACTGGAAATAAAAATTAAAAAAAAAATAAAAATTATAACCACTTGTAATAATTGTCATCCTTACTACTCATTGTCGTGGTACCAATAATGGCATATTTTTAACAATAATTGTGGTTGTTACTACTAAAACCCCTGAGGTCTTGCATTTCTGTACATCTGTGGTCATCCCTATGGCATCTTTATTTCCCTCTCTTCCCTCTACTCATGATCTTTCCATTGACACCTTCTCTGAACACATTAGTATAAATGAAGACTAGAAGACAACTCATATATTGTGTATTTTCTCTGTGCCTAACATTGCACATGATGTGAAATAGACAGTATTATCATCATTATCTCTCAGATGAAAAAGGTGAAATTCAGAGATATTTATTAACTTCTCTTAAAGTAACTGTTAGGACCTGGCTGAAAATCAGTCTCTCTCACTTTAAAACTTAAAGGTGTACAGTTATACACCTTAGTGTATAACTTAGTGTACACTCTATTAGTGTAGTTTCAGGTGTCTCTGAAAATTGGGTTTCCTATTTGTGCTCTGAGTGGAGCCACTGAATCCTGGCAAAGAAATATTCACACACTTCTGAATTAATACTTTAACTCCTTTGGGGTTTTTTAATTAATGTATTAGTAATACAAAACATAATGCAAGTGACTATGGTGGCTTTTTCTTGCATTAATGATTAAACACTCTTGGTATTCTCCAATACATTATGTATTCTCTTTCCTTTAGGAGTAGCTAGTCCAGTGCTTTCCATCCTGAAGATTTATTGAAGAAAACATGACATCCTAATGAAATCAATATCATCATAGCCCAGTCTTAACAGAAACTTAAACAAAACATAACAGAGTATACCACAAAATAAAATATCACACTATATTGCTTACAATATAGGTGAGCATTATTTTGTGAAAATACTGTATATTTGTATATGTTATGTACATATATATTATATATTTTATGTATTTTATATATTTTATATTTTTAAACATTATATATTTTATTTATTTTTATATATTTTATTTGTTTATCTATGTTTATATATTTTATTATTTTTTTATATTTATTTATTTATTTGACAGAGAGAGAGAACATAAGCAGGAGGAGCGGCTGGCAGAGGGAGAGGGAGAAGCAGGCTCCCTGCTGAGCAGAGAGTCCGACGTGGGGCTCCATCTCAGGACCATGGGATTAGGAGTTGAGCTGAAGGTGGGTGTTTAACCAATTGAGCCATCCAGGTGCCCCAGGAGAGAGATAACACAGCACCACAAACTGGGTGGTATTGGCACAACCATGTTCCTTCCCTCTGAAGGCTCTAGAGAAGAATCCTTCATTGCCTCTTCCTAGCTTCTGGTGGTTGCTGGCAACCCTTGGTTGTTCTTGACTTATAGCTGTATAGCTCCAATCTCTGTCCCTGTCTTCACATGACCTTCTTTCCTGGGCTCATGTTTGTCTTTGTATCTCTTCTGTTTCTATAATGACATCGGTCGTATAGATGAAGGGTCTAGCCTAATCCAACATGACCTCATCTTAACTTAGTACATCGGTAACAGCCTACTTCCAAACCAGGTCACATTCTAAATTCCAGGTGAACATGAATTCAGAGGGGACACCATTCATCCCAGTAGAATGTGTGTGTGTGTGCGTGTGTACTGGGCCAATTTTATAAAAAAAAAATTTGTCTCTTCCTGTGGCTTATGATCACAAATATGAAATCCTCTGATTCTAGTTGGAGGGAGTATGGCACCTGCTTATCACAATGCTGGCAAATACATGTCAAACACCTAAGTCCTAATGGGATGCAAAGTGAAGGAGATAAGTGAGGTGTGTGCAGCCCAGGAAAGAACTTAAGACAACACCCACTCTCACTCTTATTCGACAACAGATGTGCGGTTGTCTGGACTCGTGAGTGGAGCTCATCACAAAACTCTGGACTCAGACGATGTTTTAAATTACTTTAATGGTGGTCTTTACTATGTGTTGGTGAACATCATGAATAGTAATTATTTTGCAGACTTGCGAGTCATCATATTAACCTGGGTTTGAGCTAGTCACCTGGAAACGAGTTTCTTGAGCATACTGATAATACTTCATGGACTTCAAGGATCAACTTAGCCATAGTGTGAAAATGAGAGACTCCAACTGTATATTTTTATGAAACCCACACAACTAAGGACTAGAAATTCACTGTAAAACATAAGTTTCAGGCGCTCAATGAGCAACCCACATATTTCTTTTTTTAAAATCTATCTCACATATCAAGTTCTCCTAAGCTAAAAAAACTTCCAATATATTGCTGGTAGAGTTAGAAATTAATTGGGAAAGAGCTAGAGGAACTATAACAAAATGATAACATTACATTTTGGCAAATCAATCGGAGACTCTCCTCATAATATCCTCTACATTTTCTTGTAGTTAAAAGCATCTCTTTCTTACTCTTTTGAAGTAATCAGTTGTGCCAAACAGCGTTATTGTGTTTATTCAGACCTGGAAGACTCAAGGGATGGCTGCAGGGTTCCATTTTCAGAGCCCCTGACTCCCTTCCATGGACATCTGGACAAGCTCTTCCTGATGTGTTCTCTTTCTCTTGAATGGCACACACAGTCTTCAATTTCACGAGAAGACTTGGGCCTTGAGTCTCTGTTGTTGGATGGCTTCCAGGCTAATCCTGGATTGTCTTCTCCAGCCATCCTTCAGTCACTCTGGTTATGTCTCATGATCTCAGAATGTCTTCGGAACTAGCTTTTTGACGAGCCAGACCCTAAAAGGGCTCTTCACAATAACACCGCCTTCTAGAAAAAGTGTGGGGCCTGGGGGCTAACTCAGCTCTGTGAAAGGGGCAGGGCATAGGAACCAGGAATGTGTTGTATGTAGCCCACCCATGTGGGGCCTGGAGCCCTGGATAGTCTGTCTGAGGGACCAGCTCTCCTGAATGACAGTGGTCTTCAAACTACATTTTGCTCCACACCCTAAAAATTTCATGTGTTTACACAAAGATTTTCTAAAACTATGTATCCCTTCACATATTTTAAAGCTGATTCCAGGAGTGTTTGTTATTGTAAGGTTTAATAGCTGCATGGAATATAGTTTCCAGTTTGCATTAAATATTGATACATTTGTTAAAACTTTTAGGTCACTCTGTTTAAAGTAGCCAAAGGAATCTAAATATCCTAGCCATTTGATACCCACAAGTATCTGTTTTTAAAACATCTGAACAAGAAGTTCCTTTTAGCAGTCAGAAATTTTAGTTTGTTCCTGGCTAACTCTTTTCTCCCTCCTCCGCATAAATTTATCCAAATGCAATATCATTCTAAGCTTGAAACTCTTTTATAGATCACCATATTATCTTATCTGCAACATAAATGTGTATATAAATTGAACATTTTTTATTGTATGTGCACATAATGCTCTAAATGTTAAAATTTTCCATTATTATAATTACTAGTACACAGCTGATCAAAACAACATTGATATGCTGACACTTTCAATAGATAATTATTAAACATAAAATAATTTTTTTCTTGGAAATGTATCTCTTAATAAGACGAATGAGGCTGCATTTTAAAAATTAGTTCATATAGTCACCTGTGAATATTATTACGGCTGGTATGAGAAAGATTTGGTATATTTCTTGTCCTAGTTTTCATTTTTGTAAATGTAGGGACTAAGCAACCTTTAATTTTTTATTTTTTCAGTGTTCCAAGATTCATTGTTTATGCACTACACTCAGTGCTCCATGCAATACGTGCCCTCCTTAATAACCACACCGAGGCTCACCCAACCCCCCGACCCCCCCCCAATACCTCAGTTTGTTTTTCAGAGTCCACATTCTCTCATGGTTCATCTCCCCCTCCAATTTACCCCTATTCATTTTTCCTTTCCTTCAAGGACTAAGAAATCTTGTTTAGAAAGATGTAGAAAAGATTTTGCTGAAACAAAGTCACTTAATTCTTTGAATTCTAAGTTTTATGTCAAAAATCACCTAGTGATTTGTCATTAAATTATTTTTCATGTTCTATCAAATGACAGCTTGATTATGCTTGCCTTCAATTTTGTTATAAGAAAAGAATTGGAAACCACTTGGTTTGCCACCACATTTTTATCCAGATATTAGCTCTTTCACCAAGAAAGCTTTGCCAAGACTTATCAAGTGGCTATTAATTATATATATATATGTTACTATTGACTTAGAGGAATTTTCTAAAATAAGATATATTCAGAAGAATTTGGAACATAAAACTTCTTTAACAGTATATCTTTGCGTAGTCATAATTAATAATAAAAGCATTCTTATCTTATCATATGTTTAAAATATATTTTTATCTAAGTTTTGATGAGCTGAAACAACAGATTTAGCTTACTAAATTTGGGGGAAATAGTCACCATCTAACCAACTGGAAAAATCAGCCATATCATATCCAACCTCTTCAAAAACCTGACTTCAGCTATCAATTCAAGTAAATATTTTAATCTGGAATTTAAGGAATATCATGAAAATTCTTTTTTTGTCAAGAAAATTCTTGAGAAATAAATGATGAAGTGTGTCTTACAAAATAGATTGTTAAAAGGTAGTTAAGTCGAGAATACAAACACGTAATGGTAATAAAATTAATTATTCATTTTTACAATGAATTATAAAACAAGTGACACATTTCTCATGACAAATCTGTAGTCAAGTGATAAAATATGACGTTCTAGCTCAGTAGAAGTATGTCTTTCTCTTTAAAGTGGGAGAAGGATTTCTGGGAAAGGAGAGGCCAGAAGGAAGAACCTTGGTAAACATGCCAGCCAGTTCTCAGGAAGATCAATTTCAAATAAGAGTATGCTTGGAAGTGAGAACCTGGACATTGATTCCCTGAAAATTGTCTGTGCTTAGATGCCCCTTGGAAAGTCTTCTCCACCCCGGAGCACCCCAGTGTGAAGACAACCGCTAAAAAGAACCAAATAACCAATCTGATTTAACATCAGAAGGAACCAGGCATGTAATCAGTGAGAGTTAGGATGATGAGAAAGGCCAGCCGCTATGTATAGGACAAGGACTCCCAAAATTATCATCAGTCATGCTTTTTCATGATTTTGAGATGTGAGCTGAATAGCACAGCTGGGTGACTCCCAGTTTACCTCAAACAGCACATCCCTAACTGAACTCACATGTCTCCACTCAATCCTGCTACTCATCCTGCATGGCCTTTCTCGTGCATGAAACCAACATCCACCTACCTGACTACCCATGGAGGGGCACCTGGGTGGCTCAGTCTGTTAAGCGTCTGCCTTTGACTCAGTTCATGGTCCCAGGAAAACCCTGCATCTGGCTCCCTGCTCAGCAGGGAGTCTGCTTCTCCCTCTCCCCCTGTTTGTGCTCGCTCTCTCTCTCTCTCTCTCTCTGTCAAATAAATAAAATATTTTAAGGGGAAAAAAAAATCCCCCGTGGAAAACACCTCTGTTGTTCACTCAGTCCCCATTTTTCACTAATGGAACCACTGTTTCGTTCAGAAAGGAAATATACCCAGTTTAAAATTCCCTTACAACTAAGGGTAGCTATCCAAAGGAGTTCTGACTAATGCGTATCATAAACACAGGGATGGGGTTGCAGGAAAGCTCGTTACATGGGGCAGATTCAGCCTTTTTTTTTTTTTTTTAAGATTTATTTATTTATTTATTTGACAGGGATCACAAGTGGGCAGAGAGGCAGGCAGAGAGAGGGGACGGGGGAAGCAGGCTCCCTGCTGAGCAGAGAGCCCAATGCAGGACTCGATTCCAGGACCCTGAGATCATGACCAAGCCGAAGGCGGAGGCTTAACCCACTGAGCCACCCAGGCGCCCCCAGATTCAGCCTTTTGTCCTTCACCCTTCTTCATCCAACCCGGTGCATCCGGTGCGATTTGCGGAGTAGCTCATGCTTCCCGCAGTAACAGCACTAGGGCACCATGAGGACGGGGGCCCATGTGAAAGCAGGCGGAGGAGAAAGCTAGGCGGAGCCTTCACCCCAGCCGCGTCACAGCCGCAGAACAGCAGTAGACCACACCTCCGTGCTCTTAGCGAAACAGCAGCCTTGACATCTGAACCAACCCAGAAACCTGGATCATTTTCCAGTGCTCCCCTCACCCCCTGGGTGTGTGATGATTTTATCTCCCTCGCATCTCTATCGTTCCCATTTTCTCTGTCCCTGCCACCACTGCCTCATTCAAGTCCTTGCCTTTTGGTTGTCCGTTTCCCTGAGGCACTATTTTCTTGTTAGAGTCTCAGCTTGCTTGCCACCAAAGGTTTAAATGGCGTCTGCTGGCGGCAGAATGAAGCACCAACTCCTTCAAATGAAACCCTAGGTCCTAGGATATGCTCTGCCTCTGGCTTGCCCTGACTTTGTCTCTTCCACTCTTCACTCCAGACAAACTGAGCTACGCTAAGTTGTCCATTGTTTTCAGACCTTTTCTCTCTGCCCACTTACTTTTAAAATAACCTTCATCCCTCATGAAGACATCATGGCAGACATCTATTCTTCTTTTAAGCCTCAGTTCACATCCCACTTGAAGGTTTTCCTGATTTCACCCCTCCCTTGCTAGAACATGTAAAGAAAGGACTTAATAAAATTTGATTTAATAATCATTTTATTCTTTTCTGAGAAACGGGAATTTAAAATGCTACAATCTCTACAAGAATGTAGAAAAATTGCTTTTTATATGGGTTATGTATTTTATATAAGTATATAATAAATATTTACCATATAATATATAATACATATTTTAATATGTTTTATATTTATAACATGTAATAGATATATTTTTTGAAATCTTTATATATTTAACCCAAACTATACCCTAAATCAATCCTGTTACAGCTAACATAATTGTTTACAGATTTCATAGCTTTGTTGAAGTTAGTATCTCCACAAAAGCTAGTGGTAAAATGGAATTATCCCAGAACTTTCTAAAAATGCCATGCCTAGCAGTGTCATTACTTTGTATGTCATGTTAACATCATGGTTTTTTTGGAATAGTGAAAGGTGCTTGGGTAGTTACCTGTCTCATTAATTTGGTTTATGTAGGGTCTAATCACAGCTCCATCAATATGTCAGCATTTAATAAACATTTGGGGATGATAATTGAATACTAATTATGTGAATTGTTCATTTAATCATCTTAATACAGGCACCATCATGCCTTATGTGTTGATTATCTACTCAGACTTGAGAAGAAATAATCATGTGCAGATTTATGTTTGACTATATTAAAATTAGCCCCGAGTCTGAAACATCTGGCCATTCTTTGTTTCCCTATAATATGCAGTGATTAGCAACTATTTTTAAAGGTCCTCTGTACAATGCTAGAAACCCTGGTGTGATAGACACGTCAAGAAAGAGGACTGGACTTGAAAAAACTATTTCCTTAATTTCACTGAGCATTTATTTTTAATTATCATATGATTAACTTAATTGAAAAAAGTAGCAGGGCACAAAGCCCCAGGAATGTAGTGCCCAATACCTACAGTGAAAGCATCTCTCTGTACCCGTTGGGACACAGTGTGAAACTGAGTCCAGGGTTGTCGCTTCAGAAAAGGCTTGCCCTTACCCTTTTACACAGAAGCACCCTTCCCACCTTCCTGCCCCAGTTCAGTGTGTCCCCATTCTCATTCTCCCCCCACCAAGCATAGCCCCCTGCTTTTAATTCAGGTCAAGTGTTTCCCAGGGGGAGAGACAGGCAGGATTGTCCATGATTCCTCGCACAGAGCAGGAACTGGACAGAAGTGGATAGAGGTAAGGAGGAGGGGGTCAGGAAGGAGTTAAAAGAGAGACTTCTCTTCTTGCTAAATTCCTCCTCCGCATTCACCTTCTTTAAAAAGAGAAGTGACACTCAAAGAGAAGGGGCTAGAAAAGGAAGGAAAACTGCGCTTGGCTCACCTCCTCCACCCTTGGCCTTCGGGTCTGCCTCCCAAGGCTCCTGTCGACACGATCTTGGAGCCCCTGCCCCAGCCGGGCTCAGCCGTACTGCTGGGACTCTCTGAGCCACCCCAGGCCCAGGCATGGGAACCCTCACCAGAAGGATGGAGGCAGGGGAGATGTGCTTTCACAAGTTGTTGGTGAGAAAACTTGCTGCCAGGATGACAGTGAGGTGAGATCCAGACAGATGGCGGAAGGAAACAAAGAAAAAGGAAGGAAGGAAGGAAGAAGAGAAGGAGGAAGAGAGGGCAGATGGGTTGAAGAAAGAAAGAGAGAAGAGATGGAGACAAGGAGAGGCAAGCAGAGGGGCAAGGAAGGGGAGGAAGGATGGTGACCTCCCTCCCTGCCCCTCATGGGGAATTCTTCCCACAGCCATGACGGGAGAGGATCTGAAACTGCAGGGAGGGAGGGGGCAGGGGCCATAGCATCATGGAGGCTCTATCTTCTTAGCTGAGGGAAGAGACAAATAAAGGGCCAACTGACAGGTGCCTGGTTTGTTCTGGAGTCCCCAGAAGGAGTCACAGAGGATCTCTCTGAGGGGCCCCCACTGGTAACACCTCAGGGAAGCCAGCTGAGGAGTGGTTCTGGCACCTGGGGAGCACAAGCCAGGGGCTCCCATTGTTTGCTCTTACCAGTTCCATTTGTATGAAGTTGAAAAACAGGCAAAACTCATTTATGGTGACCAACGTCAGAAGTGTGGTTCCTTGAGGGAGTAACAGTCCCTGAGAAGGGGCCTGAGAGAATCTTCCTGGGCCAGCAATGTTTTATATCTTGATATGTGTGTGTATACGTGTGTAAAAATTCATGGGACTGTACACATGAGACATGTGCTTTATCAGATATTCTAGAAAACTCAAAAGCAAAATAAATCACTGTATTTTCATTTTTAAAGCTAATCTGTTTCATCAAAATTTCTAAGGTAAGAGCAATTCCAAAGTTTCCTGGATATTGTAAGAACCAGGAAGGTGGGACTCATCTCATGAAAGATACTTGAGGAACCCAGAAGTCTATAACATAAGCAATGCCTGGGGAAGGGAAGAGAGAGTGCTGTTTCTCAAAGCACCGTCTGGGGCCAGCAGGAAGCACATCACCTGGGAGCGTCTCAGACGTGCAGTGTATTGGGTCCCACTCCAGACTCTGCTGAAACACAACTTGCCTTTTAACAAGACTTCCAGGTGATTCTTATGCTCCAAATGGAAAGTAGAAGCACTGATAGAGACAACAATAAGATTCACACTTTTTTTTTTCTTTTTAAGATTATTTATCTATTTATTTGACAGAAAGAAAGAAAGCAAGCGCAAGCAGGGGCAGCGGCGGAGGGAGAGGGAGAAGCAGGCTCCCCATGGAACTGGGAACCCAACAATGTGGGGCTCGAGCCCAGGATGCTGGGATCATGACCCAAGCCGAAGGCATGACGCCTAACCAGCTGAGCCACCCAGGCGCCCCTGTTTCACACACTCGTACTTTAACTTCCTAATTGGAAACTTCTTGAGGACAGTGTGGAAGAGTGATGGAGAGCTACTTCCTAGCTGAATCCCTTTGGGAAGTTATTAGATTCCCCTAAACCTCAGAATATAAAGTGAGAAGAAAGATATTATTAGTAGTAGTACCTATTTTGTGGGTGTTGTGAAGATTAAATAAAATAATGTATGTAAAGTGCTTAGTATATTGCTAAATATAAAAGAATAAGAAATGTTAGTTGTTACCATCACCTTCATCCATGGTGCATGAGGTGAAGGACATTCATTCATTTATTCAACAAATGTTTATTGTGTGCCTATTAAATGCCAGGTACTATTTAAAGCACTAAGTAAGGATGCACCTCTGAACTAAATAGACCAAACCAAACCAAACGAAACAAAACAAATCCTTCTTTACAAAAAATTTTTTAATCCTTGCCTTGTGGAGGTTTCTACTTTAGCATGAAAGGGGGTGATAGTGTAGCCGATGAGAATGTAAACAGAAGGAAATGGGCCACTCTCGGGAGATCTCCTAATTGAGTCCTACGGTGTCAGGGATTGCCATGCACTGATTTTTCCTCCCAGATGGGCTGTGACCACTGTTAGTAAAAGAGGTATGCCACAATATTTTCACACCTGCCCTGGAGACAGCCTACACCAGTGAAAGAGAAAATGTAGCACCTGCAAATCTCTGGCTTAAAACTCTTTTTAAGAAATTCTTGTTCTTTTGATATTTGTGCTTCTATAAATAAATTGGGAAGAAACATCTCCTTTTGCATTTCGAACAAAGGAAAATTATGACAAGATGTCCTATGGGTCCATGATTTCTCCTCCAGGGGAGGTGATAGCAGAGATCATAATCCTCCTCTCTTTGCTGGAACAGGTACCCAGGTGGACACAATGACCTTGTGATCATCCTCTGTCTAAATGAGCACCTGCCCTGGGGTTCTAGCCTCTCAAAGCCCTCCACTTTCAGCTGAGGGCTGATAGCAATGCAAATAGTACTTGAACATTGAGCATTTGATGTGAGAATAAAAGAGGACAAACCCTCTCACAGCTCACTGTTTTTTGGTGTTCTTCAGTTTTTGTCCTATTGTACTTTAAAAAAACAACAACAACAACAAAAAAAAAACCCAGAGTTTATCCCAAAATAGAGTCATGTTGGATTTTGGAAGATCCTAAAAGAGAAACTAGTGAGTTGCTTTGGGGAGATCTATATTTTTGTTTGTGGTTTTTTTGGGGGGGAGGAGTATTTTTCCTGTTCTTTCCCTTTCTTCCTCTTCTACTACATGAGTCCATGCATAAAAAGTCACTGAAAACACCTGAACCTGTTCAGAAAATTATTCTGAGCCTCAGACCTTCATTGTCAGCCTTCTTGTCCTCCCTTCTCTCATTGTCCCATTCATTGTTGGGTTGAATTGAGCCTTGGTGACCCTCTTAACACAGCAGAGAGTAGTCAGGCTTGGAATGTAAGTAATCCAGATGCATCCATGCTTTTGCCTAGTTGGAGAGCTAAGATTGTGGGCTTGAATTCAGGATTCAAGTAGCTCCCAGGGTCAGCATCTCTGAAGTATAGGGATTGATACCCTCAACCCAACCCACATACCCTGATACTATGATCTCTTCTTAGAAACCCAGTTCTGTACACATGAAAAAATGCTCCACATCACTCGGCATCAGGGAAATGAAAATCAAAACCACAATGAGATACCACCTCACACCAGTCAGAATGGCTAAAATTAACAAGTCAAGAAATGACAGATGCTGGCGAGGATGAGGAGAGAGGGGAACTCTCCTACACTGTTGGTGGGAATGCAAACTGGTGCAACCACTCTGGAAAACAGTGTGGAGGTTCCTCAAAAAACTGAAAATAGAGCTACCCTATGACCCAGTGATTGCACTACTGGGTATATATCCTAATGATAAAAACGTGGTGCTCCGAAGGGGCACGTGCACCTGAATGTTTATAGCAGCAATGTCCAAATAGCCAAACTATGGAAAGAACCTAGATGTCCATCAACAGATGAATGGATAAAGAAGACGTGGTATATATATACAATGGAATACTATGCAGCCATCAAAAGAAATGAAATCTTGCCATTTGCGACGACGTGGATGGAACTAGAGGGTATTATGCTTAGCGAAATAAGTCAGTCGGAGAAAGACAACTATCATATGATCTCCCTGATATGAGGAAGTGGAGATGCAACATGGGGGGTTTGGAGGGTAGGAAAAGAATAAATGAAACAAGATGGGATCAGGAGGGAGACAAACCATTAGTGACTCTTAATCTCACAAAACAGACTGAGGGTTGCTGGGGGGAGGGGGGGTCGGGAGGGGGGGTGGGGTTATGGACATTGGGGAGGGTGTGTGCTATGGTGAGTGCTGTGAAGTGTGTAAACCTGGTGATTCACAGACCCGTACCCCTGGGGATAAAAATACATTATATGTTTATACAAAAATAAAAAAATAAATTTTTAATTAAAAAAAAAAGAAAAAAGAAACCCAGTTCTGTAGATGTGTTTGCTTCCTTAGCCCCAAGCTGACCCACTCTTTTTTCTTGCTCCTCTTTCTGTCTGCCTGATGCTGCTCCATCATGCTTTGCAATCCTGTCTTGCTGAATCATGAAACCTAGTACTTCCTAGTATTTGATAACAGAAGTGAAATTAAGACTCTTGTCATAACATAATAGTTTTCATAGGAATTTTTGCTTTTAGGACATTTTCCTTAATGTCACCAACATACAACAAGTAGCTGCCCTTTGTTAAAAGTTTATCAAGCTATATGTTTACACATTGTAGCTCAAACTTTTTGAACCACAGTACATTTAAGTAAGAGTAATGCCCCCAAGCGCCACCAAACAGTCTCATTTTCCTGGAAGAGAAAAAAAAAGTGATAAAATATCGCCTTACAAGCACATATTGTAGTTTTTATATACACATCTTCTCTAGTATCAGATTGTTTGTATGTCAAAGCCCAGTTTTAGAAAAAATTGTTAGCTACAAATACCATTGCCTCAAATATGTGTCACTATTTGCAAGTGTTCTGATTGTCAAAAGTTCATAAATAACAGAAATAAAAAAATAACTCACCAAAGTACCAATTAGTAAAAGTTTACTGTGTATCCACCAAAGAGACAGTTTGCAAACAGGAAGGATGCCAACCAAACCATGGAATGAGACTCAGGAATATATTGCTACGAGATTGTTGATAAGAAAGCAATGATTGTTCATTCTTCACAGTGATTGATTATTATATTAGAATTAGAATTAAAATAAGACGAGGATTTTCTTAAATAATAGGGAATGGGCTAGTGGTTACCTCATATCAATTTTGAAAAACAGGGTTTTTTGTTTGTGATTTCCAGAAGCATAAGCAAGAAACGACCCAGGTCAAGCTGGTCTTACAACATAAGCTAAATTGAGCTTTGTTCATATGACCAAACTGGTTTTCATCTGCTCAGGGAATTTTCAAGGCTGGTCTCAGTTTATTTTTTTTTAAAGATTTTATTTATTTATTTGACAGAGAGAGATCACAAGTAGGCAGAGAGAGAGAGAGAGGGAAGCAGGCTCCCACTGAGCAGAGAGCCCGATGCGGAACTCGATCCTAGGACCCCGAGATCATGACCCGAGCCGAAGGCAGCGACTCAACCCACTGAGCCACCCAGGCACCCCTCAGTTTATTTTTTATTTTAACATAATAAAACAGAATACGAATCCAACAAAATGTTTTAACATAAAAAACAAACAAATTTATAATAATGAAGCTAAATTCACATTTTTTCGTTAAGTAGCCAGAATGGGAGCAATTGAAAATCCTGAGCAATGCAATAAAACACTGATGATACACCATTAAACAAAATGTCCCTTCAAACAAGCGTGGGAATTCCGACCATCATTCCACGCGGGCAATTCGAGCTCTACAGCCCATGCACCTCCCAGTGCCAACCAGACTCATCAGTAGCCTACTGAATTAGCTGCTTTGTCAATTCTAGTATGTATTACATTTCGCTTACAATTAACTATGTTTGGCAACCATTGGTTTTTAGCAGGTTACTATGCTAGTAAGCATCTCTTAGCCCTACATAAAATGAAACTCACTTGTCCTTAAGCATAAAGAAATACCTGGCAGATTTAGACCAGTTTGAAGCTGCTCAAGAGGACCCTGCAATGGACCCCATTTTGAAAATTATTGAAAAAAAATTTTTATGGTAAAAACCTAGAACATGCGAACAATTGTTCCTTTAGGGCACACGCTGCCCGTTGGTCTTGGTTCTATTGGTATCTCTGCCCTACATCCCCTGCATCCTCCTCTCTTTCTTATTCTACTGTCTACTTGACCTTTGTCATTTCTTCTCTCTCCCCCAGAAGTTGGGGTCCCCCCAGACTTCCAAGCTTATTCTTATTCCAGAATAAAAGTTGTCCAAACTCTTATCCAAATCTACCATTCCTTACTCTTGTTCTTTAATCATCTTGTTGTTGTTTACTCAACAACAGCCTCTTCAGCCAGGCACATTTATGGTGGAAACTTCTATAGGGCTCAGCTCTCTGGGAAAATTGTGACCATCCTGTCCCCAGCACTCCCACCTCCCCCAACATCACAAGCTCCTGTGTATCTAGGGCTCTGGTCCCCAAATATGCACAAGCCAAAGACTAGATTATTCTGGATTCATTCCAAAACTTTTCAATTTTGGCTTAGCCTTGCAAACTCATTTTTATTTCTGTAATTATGAAACATATTCTAAAAATCTAGCAATGAAATAAAGGGTTTGTTATTTCATAAAATGCAGGAGCCATGTGTTACCTTTCTGTGAGAAAGTACTCATTTATCATCCAAACACTGTATAATAAAAGCTGACAAAATGCTGATTAAAAAAACAAAAACAAGGGGCACCTGGGTGCCTCAGTGGGTTAAAGCCTCTGCCTTCAGCTCAGGTCATGATCCCAGGGTCCTGGGATCGAGCCCCGCATTGGCTCTCTGCTCAGCGGGGAGCCTGCTTCCCTCTCTCTCTCTCTCTCTCTCTGCCTGCCTCTGCCTGCTTGTGATCTCTGTCAAATAAATAAATAAAATCTTTAAAAAAAAAACAAAAACAAAACCAAACTACAGCACACAGCCAAATCAAAGAAGTGTAGCTGCCAACCCATATTCTTTCTTATTAAGCTGTAAGTGACCATGGAACATGAGCATTCTCCTGATACCCAGAACAACAACCAAGTTCTTCCGCTAAATTCATCATTCAGCCAACCTTTCACTATCCATCCATTCAACAACTATTTATGAAGCCAGCACTGTTCTAGGTACTGCTGAGTCATCAGTGAACAGAAAGACAAAGTCGGCATAGGATGGACAAAGGTATGATGTGTGATGGGAGGTGGAGATTTGGCCTTCAAGCAAGAATCCACCAAAAGAAAAACTACCATTTGTAAATTTGTCTCTGGGGTTAGGCCTCTGACTTTAAGCAAGACTTGTTTCCTCCCCTTGAAGGCTGATGCTATGAGACCTTGACCTTGACCCCTTCCCCTGTTTGCATTGTTGTCCTTGATGCTCAGGTTATTTTCACTACAGCATGGAAACAAATAATGGTAACAATTACAACTCTAATAACAATGTCCCTGCCAAGACAAATAGTGGGGCGCCTAGGTGGCTCAGTTAAGTGTCTGCCTTCAGTTCAGGTCATGATCCTGGGGCCCTGGGATGGAGCCCTGCACTGGGCTCTCTGCTCAGGGAGTCTGCTTCTCCCTCTCCTTCTGACCCTTCCCCTGCCTTTGTGCACTCTCTCTCTCAAGTAAATAAATAAAAACTTAAAAAAAAAAAAAAGACAAATAATAGCACCAACATTCATTGAGCAATTACTATATTTTAGACATTGAATTTTCACAACAATCCTAAGAGTTAGGTGTTGTTGTTGTTGTTGTTGTTGTTGTTATTAATTTCTCCAACCTTATAGATGAGAAGAGATGAAGGCATGGATTTGCCCACCACTCCAAGGCAAGGATCAAGTTCTTTGATTTGCTGAATGCCTCCTGACTGCAATGGTAGAGTCCTGAACTCTGTGTTTGACTCCAGCTCCAAAAATTCCTCTCCTTTCTCTTGGGTTCTTGGCACTCATACCCTTTGCCTTTCTGTAGCCAGCTTTCAGCAAGCTCCTTCTCTGCTGATTACAACATCAACAAAGAGTAAATATTGAATGTATGTGTCGACTTCTGACTATTCTAATCAAATAGTACATTCCACAAAGTTAATCTGGCTCCTATTAATGAGACACATAATTGTTATTGAATTGCTTGACAATTAGGTAAAGTTGTTCCAATAAATTCTGTAATCAGTCCCTAAATAATTATCTTATGTGTTCTACTCTCGTTTTCTAATTTTGCAAGACCTACCATTTCTTGATATGATTTGCTATTCTTCTTTTCTTTTTACACTTCCACTTCTGTTTCTTCAGAACATACTCACATGAAATAAAACATGATAAGCCTAGATTGTATTCCCAGTGTCCTAAATCCCACATTTTTCATGGATGAGCTCTTCCTGGTCTTCTCCTGCTACCCCACTCCTCCTTTCCCAATCATCTCTGCCTGGATGATCTGGAAGCTGAAGGATTTAGACACAGCAAGAATCAGGCAAAGCTTGCCTTGAGAAGGCTGCAGATGTATTATATGCTGGAAAATTGGCATGACAGTGACCCCCAACCCAGCTGATGACAAAGTAGAGCTAAAAATGAACTCTGGGTTTCCTACATTTTAGATCTGAGAGTCTCAGAGCAAAAAAGATTAGAGAAAACAGTTTAGGAATGAGAAAAAGGGAGAGATTTTCCAGCTAAATATAGTAAATTGATCAATTTTTAAATATTCTCTTACTCTCCTTAACTGCAACAAATAAGTGGAAAAAGCCACAAATTCACAAGGACAAAGAGAATGTGAGAGGATATGATAGCTGATGAGCAACACTAATAATCTTTGGAGGTTGGAAACCAGATGGAAGAATGATACTAGATTTGAGAAAGGTGCCACCTAAGCACCTATGGATAGGGATACCAGGAGAAATTGAGCCAAGCCACCTCCTGAGAGCCCTGGAAAGGCTCTGAACATGGTTCTTCCTGGGAACCCTCAAGGTGGAAATGAAATATATAATTGAAATTAGGGAGAGCAATGGATCATCCATACAGTGAGCAGGTAGACCTTTTCCATAAACCCAGAAAACTATCCATCCTCCCCAATATATAGAGACCAAGGTCTCTGAGAAAATGGAGAGGAAGTATGTCCATACCAGAGAACCCCAGATATGGCAGAGAGCAGAACTGAAAACAGAAGAATCAATAAAATTTGCTGATTGAAGAGCAGGACCATCAGCCTATTCCCTTACTCTTTTTCCAGAATGCTGGTGTCTATAAGGCACATCCAGGCAGAAAATAGGTGAATTCTTCTCAGGAGAAGATGGCTTCAGGTGTGTGTGTGGGGGGGGGTACATTACAACGTTGATATTTGGGATTTTTACAGTGAAAACTTACCTGACATATGATTACCATATAGCAAATCTCACTAGTATAAGTTGGTAAAAACTGCCCATTGTTTCAAAGCCTCCTGGAATATTAATAGAGAGCCAAAGAATTTTAAGCTGTTTGAGGTAATATTCCAGGAAAAATACACAAAACTAGAGATACAAACAAACTGAAAAAGGACCTCAGTTGAAAGAGACAATACAGAAAGGAGAAGAAAACATCAATGAAACCACAATTAATATCCTTAGAGACATGGAACAGGAGCAGTATGCTATCCTACAAAAAAATAATTGGAGAGGTGCCTGGGTGGCTCAGTCTGTTGAAAATCCAACTTTTGATTTCTGCTCAGATCATGATTTCAGGGTTGTGAGATTGAGCCCTTCCCCCAGACCTCTACCTCCACAGGGCTTGGAGCTCAGCAGAGAGTTTGCCTGAGTTTCTCTCCCTCTGCCCCTCTCCCCATTGGAGCATGCATGCCCATGGGCATGTGCTCTCTCTCTCTCTCTTTCTCTCTCTCAGATAAATAAATAGAGGTGCCTGGGTGGCACAGTTAAGCTTCTTTCTTGGTTTCAGCTCAGGTCATGACCTCAGGGATGTGGGATCAAGACCAGCATTGAGCTCCATGCTCAGCATGGAGTCTGCTTGGGACTCTATCTCCCACCCTCCCCCCTCAAATAAATAAATAAATCTTTTTAAAAATAAAAAATATTGGAGATTAAATATAAAAAACCAATTTTAACTATTAATTTTAAACAATAAAGCAAAGTAAATCTTGAAAAGAGACAAAAGGTAGGAAGAAATCATTGGAAAATCAGATTATCAATTCAGAAGTACCCAACACTCAGGGGACCTGGGTGGCTCAGTTGGTTAAGTGTCTAACTCTCAATTTGGGCTCAGGTCATTATCTCGGGGTTATGGGATCAAGCCCCACATTAGGCTCCATGCTCAGTGGGGAGTCTGCTTGAGATTCTCTCCTTCTGCCCCTCTATCCCATTCACTTGCTCCCACTCTCTCTCTAAAATAAATAAATGTCTTTTTTTTAAAAAGTGCCTAGCATTCAACCAAAAAGAGTTCCAGAAAGAAACAAAATAGAAGAAATTAAGGGAAAAAAATACCCAAGAAATAACACAAGAAAACTTCCTCAAATTAAAAAATATCTAAGTTTCCAGATTGAAAGTGTAAGTCCAATGCCCAAAGTAAAAGGTAAAAAAAATCATCCATACCAAGGTACAACACAGGAAAACTTAAAATACTAGAAATAAAAAGACCATAGGGGAGGAGTCAAGATGGAGGAGAAGTAGCAGGCTGAGACGGCATCAGGTAGCAGGAGATCAGCTAGATAGCTTATCTAACCATTGTGAACACCTACAAATCCAACAGGAAATCGAAGAGAAGAAGAGCAACAATTCTAGAAACAGAAAATCGTTCACTTTCTGAAAGGTAGGACCAGCGGAGAAGTGAATCCAAAGCAACCAGAAGATAGACGGCGGGGGAAGGGGCCAGCTCCCAGCAAGCGGCAGAGCAACAGAGCACAAAATCAGACTTTTAAAAGTCTGCTCCACTGAGGGACATCACTCCAGAGGCTAAACCGATGTCCAGAGGACATCGCTCCAGAGGCTAAAAGCGGGGTCACCATAACACCAGGTCCCACAGGGTCACAGAAGGACCAGGGGTGTCTGAGTGTCACAGGGCTTGTAGGTATTAGAGCAGGGAAGCCAGCTGCAGCGACAAAGCCGAGGAGTGAGCTCTCAGCTCGGGGTTACCTTGAACTGGGCACAGGCTGGGTGAGCTCGGAGCATGGCCAGAGTCACAGCGTGACTGAGCACTTTTCTCCAACCACATGGCTGGAGGCCGGGGAGATGGAAGCGACCGAGCGCTTTTCTCAAAGCGTGACCAGAGGCCAGGGAGATGGGAGCGATTGGGTGCTTTTCTCTGAGGGCACACTGAGGAGCAGGACCCAAAGCTCTCGGCTCCTCCGGGCCGGAGATTGGGAAGCCGCCATTATCATTCCCATCCTCCAGAACTCTACAGAAAGCATTCCGGGGACAAAAGCTCCAGAAAGCAAACCCGAGCGGATTACTTAGCCCGGCCCCTGGTAAGGGCGGGGCAATTCCACCTGGGGCAAAGACACTTGAGAATCACTACAACAGGCCCCTCCCCCAGAAGATGAACAGAAACCCAGCCAAGACCAACTTCACTCACCAAGGAGAACAGCAGAATTCCAGAGGAGGAGAAAGCAAATCTTATCTGGACAAAATGTCAAGGCGGAAAAACTCACCACAAAAGGAACAAGAGGCAGTACTGAAGGCTGGGGACCTAATCAATACGGACATTGGTAATATGACAGATCTAGAGTTCAGAATGACAATTCTCAAGGTTCTAGCCGGGCTCGAAAAAGGAATGGAAGATATTAGAGAAACCCTCTCCGGAGAGATAAAAGCCCTTTCTGGGGAAATAAAAGAACTAAAATCTAACGAAGTTGAAATCAAAAAAGCTATTAATGAGGTGCAATTAGAAATGGAAGCTCTTACTACTAGGATAAATGAGGCAGAAGAAAGAATTAGTGACATAGAAGACCAAATGACAGATAATAAAGAAGCTGAGCAAAAGAGAGGCAAACAAATACTGGACCACGAGGAGAGAATTCGAGAGATAAGTGACACCATAAGACGACACAACATTAGAATAATTGGGATTCCAGAAGAAGAAGAAAGAGAGAGGGGAGCAGAAGGTATATTGGAGAGAATTATTGTAGAGAATTTCCCTAATATGGCAAAGGGAAAAAACATCAAAATCCAGGAGATGCAAAGAACACCCCTCAAAATCATTAAAAATAGGTCCACACCCTGTCACCTGATAGTAAAATTTACAAGTCTTAGCAACAAAGAGAAAATCCTGAAAGCAGCCCGGGAAAAGAAGTCTGTAACATACAAAGGTAAAAACATTAGATTGACAGTGGACTTATCCACAGAGACCTGGAAGGCCAGAAAGAACTGGCATGATATATTCAGAGCACTAAATGAGAAAAACATGCAGCCAAGAAAACTTTATCCAGCTAGGTTATCATTGAAAATAGAAGGAGAGATAAAAAGCTTCCAGGACAAACAAAAACTGAAGAATTTGCAAACACCAAACCAGCTCTACAGGAAATATTGAAATGGGTCCTCTTAAGCAAAGAGAGACCCTAAAAGTAGTAGATCAGAAAGAAACAGAGATAATATACAGTAACAGTCACCCTACAGGCAATACAATGGCACTAAATTCATATCTTTTGATAGTTACCCTGAAAGTTAATGGGCTAAATGCCCCAATCAAAAGACACAGGGTATCAGAATGGATAAAAAAACAAAACCCATCAATATGCTGCCTACAAGAAACTCATTTTAGACCTGAAGACATCTCCAGTTTTAAAGTGAGGGGGTGGAAAACAATGTACTATGTTAATGGACATCAGAAGAAAGCTGGGGTGGCAATCCTTATATCAGATCAATTAGATTTTAAGCCAAAGACTATAATAAGAGATGAGGAAGGACACTATATCATACTTAAAGGGTCTGTCCAACAAGAAGACCTAACAATTTTAAATATCTATGCCCCTAACATGGGAGCAGCCAACTATAAATCAATTAATAACAAAATCAAAGAAATACATTGACAATAATACAATAATAGTAGGGGACTTTAACACTCCCCTCACTGAAATGGTCAGATCATCTAAGCAAAAGGTCAACAAGGAAATAAAGGCCTTAAATGACACACTGGAGCAGGTGGACATCACAGATGTATTCAGAACATTCCATCCCAAAGCAACAGACTACACATTCTTCTCTAGTGCACATGGAACATTCTCTAGAATAGACCACATCCTGGGTCATAAATCAGGTCTCAACAAGTATCAAAAGGTTGGGATCATTCCCTGCACATTTTTCAGACCACAATGCTCTGAAGCTAGAACTCAATCACAAGAGGAAATTTGGAAAGAACACAAATACATGGAGACTAAACAGCATCCTTCTAAAAAATGAATGGGTTAACCAGGAAATTAAAGAAGAATTGAAAAAAATTCATGAAAACAAATGATAATGAAAACACAACAGTTCAAAATCTGTGGGACACAACAAAGGCAGTCCTGAGAGGAAAATATAGTGGTACAAGCCTTTCTCAAGAAACAAGAAAGGTCTCAAATACGCAACCTAACCCTACACCTAAAGGAGCTGGAGAAAGAACAACAAAGAAAGCCTAAACCCAGCAGGAGAAGAGAAATCATAAAGATCAGAGCAGAAATCAATGAAATAGAAACCAAAAAACAATAGAACAAATCAACGAAACTAGGAACTGGTTCTTTGAAAGAATTAATAAGATTGACAAACCCCTGGCCAGACTTATCAAAAAGAAAAGAGAAAGGACCCAAATACATAAAATCATGAATGAAAGAGGAGAGATCAGAACCAACACCAAAGAAATACAGACAATTATAAGAATATACTACGAGCAACTCTACACCCACAAATTTGACAATCTGGAAGAAATGGATACATTTCTAGAGACATATAAACTACCACAACTGAACCAGGAAGAAATAGAAAAGCTGAACAGACCCATAACCAGTAAGGAGATTGAAACAGTCATCAAAAATCTCCGAACAAACAAAAGTCCAGGGCCAGACGGCTTCCCAGGGGAATTCTACCAAACATTTAAAGAAGAATTAATTCCTATTCTCCTGAAACTGTTTCAAAAAATAGAAATGGAAGGAAAACTTCCAAACTCATTTTATGAGGCCAGCATCACCTTGATCCCAAAACCAGACAAGGATCCCATCAAAAAAGAGAATTATAGATCAATATCCTTGTTGAACACAGATGCAAAAATTCTCACCAAAATACTGGCCAATAGGATCCAACAGTATATTAAAAGGATTATCCACCACGACCAAGTGGGATTTATTCCAGGGCTGCAAGGTTGGTTCAACATCCATAAATCCATCAATGTGATACAATACATTAATAAAAGAAAGAACAAGAACCATATGATACTCTCAGTAGATGCTGAAAAAGCATTTGACAAAGTGTAACATCCCTTCCTGATCAAAACTCTTCAAAGTGTAGGGATAGAGGGCACATACCTCAATATTATCAAAGCCATCTATGAAAAACCCACTGCAAATATCATTCTCAATGGAGAAAAACTGAAAGCTTTTCCGCTAAGGTCAGGAGCACGGCAGGGATGTCCATTATCACCACTGTTATTCAACATAGTACTAGAAGTCCTAGCCTCAGCAATCAGACAACAAAAAGATATTAAAGGCATCCAAATCATCAAAGAAGAAGTCAAACTGTCACTCTTTGCAGATGATATGATACTATGTGTGGAAAACCCAAAAGGCTCCACTCCAAAACTGCTAGAACTTACACAGGAATTCAGTAAAGTGTCAGGATATAAAATCAATGCACAGAAATCAGTTGCATTTCTTTACACCAACAACAAGACAGAAGAAAGAGAAATTAAGGAGTCAATCCCATTTACAACTGCACCCAAAACCATAAGATACCTAGGAATAAACCTAACCAAAGGGGCAAAAAATCTATACTCAGAAAACTATAAAGTACTCATGAAAGAAATTGAGGAAGACACAAAGAAATGGAAAAATGTTCCATGCTCCTGGATTGGAAGAATAAATATTGTGAAAATGTGTATTCTACCTAAAGCAATCTACACATTTAATGTAATCCCTATCAAAATCCCATCCATTTTTTTCAAAGAAATAGAACAAATAATCCTAAAATTTATATGGAACCAGAAAAGACCTTGAATAGCCAAAGGAATATTGAAAAAGAAAGCCAAAGTTGGTGGCATCACAATTCCAGACTTCAAGCTCTATTACAAAGCTGTCATCATCAAGACAGTATGGTACTGGCACAAAAACAGACACATAGATCAATGGAACAGAATAGAGAGCCCAGAAATAGACCCTCAACTCTATGGTCAACTAATCTTCGACAAAGCAGGAAGGAATGTTCAATGGAAAAAAGACAGCCTCTTCAACAAATGGTGCTGGGAAAATTGGACAGCCACATAGAGAAAAATGAAATTGGACCATTTCCTTACACCACACATGGAAATAGACCAAAATGGATGAAGGACCTCAATGTGAGAAAGGAATCCATCAAAATCCTTGAGGAGAATGCAGGCAGCAACCTCTTTGACCTCAACCGCAGCAACTTCTTCCTAGGAACATCGCCAAAGGCAACAGAAGCAAGGGCAAAAATGAAGTATTGGGATTTCATCAAGATCAAAAGCTTTTGCACAGCAAAGGAAACCGTTAACAAAATCAAAAGACAACTGACAGAATGGGAGAAGATATTTGCAAACGACATATCAGATAAAGGGCTAGTATCCAAAATCTATAAAGAGCTTAGCAAACTCAACACCCAAAGAACAAATAATCCAATCAAGAAATGGGCAGAGGACATGAACAGACATTTCTGCAAAGAAGACATCCAGATGGCCAACAGACACATGAAAAAATGCTCCATATCACTTGGCATCAGGGAAATACAAATCAAAACCACAATGAGATACCACCTCACACCAGTCAGAATGGCTAAAATTAACAAGTCAAATGACAGATGCTGGCGAGGATGCGGAGAGAGGGGAACCCTCCTACACTGTTGGTGGGAATGCAAACTGGTGCAACCACTCTGGAAAACAATGTGGGGGTTCCTCAAAAAACTGAAAATAGAGCTACCCGATGACCCAGCGATTGCACTACTGGGTATATATCCTAATGATAAAAACGTGGTGCTCCGAAGGGGCACGTGCACCCGAATGTTTATAGCAGCAATGTCCAAATAGCCAAACTATGGAAAGAACCTAGATGTCCATCAACAGATGAATGGATAAAGAAGATGTGGTATATATATATATATATATATATATATATATATATACACAATGGAATACTATGCAGCCATCAAAAGAAATGAAATCTTGCCATTTGCGACGACATGGATGGAACTAGAGGGTATTATGCTTAGCGAAATAAGTCAATCAGAGAAAGACAACTATCATATGATCTCCCTGATATGAGGAAGTGGAGATGCAATGTGGAGGGTTTGTGCGGTAGGAAAAGAAAAAAATGAAAGAAGATGGGATCAGGAGGGAGACAAACCATAAAAGACTCAATCTCAAAAAACAGACTGAAGGTTGCTGGTGGGGGGAGGGGATGGGAGAGGGTGGTGGGGATATGGACATTGGGGAGGGTATGTGCTATGATGAGTGCTGTGAAATGTGTAAACCAGGCGATTCACAGACCTGTACCCCTGGGGATAAAAATAAATTATATGTTTATTAAAAAATTTAAAAATTAAATTAAAAAAATTTGGAAAAAAAAAAAGGAAATAAGAAGACCATAAAAGGGGGCGCCTGGGTGGCTCAGTGGGTTAAAGCCTCGGCCTTCGGCTCAGGTCATGATCCCGGGGTCCTGGGATCGAGCCCCGCGTCGGGCTCTCTGCTCAGCAAGGAGCCTGCTTCTACCTCTCTTTCTGCCTGCCTCTCTGCCTACTTGTGATCTCTGCCTGTTAAATGAATAAATAAAATCTTTAAAAAAAAAAAAAAAAAAAAAAGAAGACCATAAAAGTTTCCACAATAAGGAAAGTCAAATGAAAATGATGAGGAATTAGGATGTCACCTGATTTAACAACCCTGGAAACTACAATCTACTGATGCTACTTTTTCAACTTGAAGCTCCATTCTCTCTCTTCTCTCTCTCTCTCTCCCTCCAAAGGGCCATGTCACCCCAGGATTTATTGGCAGGGTTTTTTTTGACCAGGAGGAAAGGTGTAGAATGAAATCAATAAAACTGATATCACAGAAGGCAGAATGGAGAAACAGAAAGAAATAAAACAAAACGGGATCTCGGGGACATCACTGATTTGCTTGATCAAGCTATCCCTGAAGCCCTGCCTCCCTGTGAATACTGCATTGTATGTGCTCTTTGGCCATCTATGACCAACCCCCAGGTATCACTGGCGTTACTTCCACTGCATTCTACTTGTTGAAATAGTCACAAGTCTGCCAAGGTTCAAGAGGAGGAAATGTAGAACCACCACTGACTCTGAGAAATGAAGTTAGTGAGTGGTGAACCCTGAGGCTCAAATGCAAGCTTTCCTGATATAATGCTATTGTACCACAAAATCATTCCTAACCTGTGAGCAGAACACCCATAAGAAACCACAGAGCTAGTTCAAGGGGTCCAGGAAACCATACCAGCACCAAGCATTTTCTGTAGATAAATGATAGGCCTTATATACATAATAAATGTACTATTATCTTTAAAGTGTAAGCATTACTCTTATGATTAATAACATACAAACTCTTAAAACTTTGGCTGAAGTCATAGTAGTTTTTTGTATTTTGTGTGTTTTGTATTAAGTATTTTCTTTCTTTCTTTCTTTTTCTTAAATTTCATTCATTTATTTGAGAGAAAGAGAGAGAGTACATGAGCATACATGAGCTGGGTGAGGGGCAGAAGGAGAAGCAGGCTCTCCACTGAGCAGGGAGCCTGATTCGGGGCTTGACCTCAGGACTCTGGGATCATGACCTGAGTCAAAGCAGACCTTCAACTGACTGAGCCAGACAGACACCCCTGTATTATGTATGTTCTTAATCATGGACTCTAGGAGTACAACTAATGTGTGTAGGAAATATTTTTATGCCTAAAAGGGGTGGCCATATCCTCCAAATTGAAAAGTACTGTCTTCACAGTCTATCATAAATCACAGAGAATCTCTGAAGAAATTGTTAGAACGGGATCACATTGCCTCCCAGATCCCCAGGCACATCTCAGGAAGCTCGATGCCCAGATGTTGTTATAAGCAGCAGCTCTGAACTATATGCCTGCCCACCCTTGCCCCCTATTGACCTAGTCATAACTGATTGGCCCAGGCAAGTGCAGCTGACCAAATCAATTGAGTTGGCCAATGATCTATGGGGTAGACTGGCACAGAAATTTCTGACAGCTGAGGGCAAACTGAGCTAGTCAGACTCATCCTATTAAGCATTTTAATTTACACAACCAGACACACAGCACGTGAGACAGCTAGCGGCAAGAACAGACACTAGTAAATCAAAGTAATGAGGGAGCAAAGTAAAAGTTCAGTAGAAGCTATGAATTAGAGAAAAGACAGAGGATGAGGAAGCTAATTGGAAGCAGGAGGAGAAGCAAATGGAAAGTGGCTCTGTGAACACAGCTGAGTGGTATTAACAAGGGAGCTGGAAGGCAGCCCAGGAGGGATTCTTCCTGAGAGCTGCCCATCGGAATCCATCTGGGAGATGCTTCCTCATGGAAATGTTTGGGCCCATCCAGATCTACGGAATCAAAATCTCTGGAGCACTGAGATGCTGAAAAACTACAGAAGCTATTCTGGCTTAGGAGTCCCTCATCTCCAGAAACCCCCACCATGGCCCATTTCACTGTCTTGGATTTCAGTGAGTAACTTTATCATCCTAATTGCCCAGTATAAATCCTGATAGTGAATCCCTATTAACTAGCTAAGTTTGTCCCATTACTTCTCACCAAAAAAAAAAAATGTCTCACTAAAACACTCACTAAATTCTCCCTGATTCTCACTAAAAAGAGACCTATGCGGGGGGGGGGGGGATTTTTTTTTTTTTTTTTAGAGAAACCTTTTTTTTGAGGCTGTAGAGATAAACAAAAACCACAAGAAAGGGGTTGTCATATGGAGTCATCTTCAGGAAAAATATGGTCATTTTTGATATCTCATCAAAAAAGGCTTCTGAGGAGTGAGTTTTCTTTGAAGAGTTATTTATATCTTTTGTTAAGAAAGAGGAAACTCTAAGACTCTTTGATTATAAATAAATCAAAGATACATGTCTCTCTCTTGACTTTTTCTAGATATATGAGGCAATAAATTAATGAGTCCAATACCACATGCCACACAATAAAGTGGGCTTGTTTCTTTCCCATCACATATGTTTGTATTTTGTCTGTCAGTCCATAGGCTTTTCTCTTCTTATTGTCTGGACCCAGAGGAAGTAGCTCAGACCCCAGGGAGATCTGGGATGTTGCCGTTCAATTACGACAAATTCCTCAAGCCAACCATTCTGTGACTTATTTTCAAACCATCTCTCCAGGACACAAGGGGTGCTTGGATTTCTTACGATGGGAAATTAAGGAAATTTGAGTATGCAAAAGTGGTCACTTTCATCACTTCTTCACTTAACAGTCACTCTCTGTAAAGATGATAAACTATAATTATAGATTGTCTTCTACAATCACGATATACAAAATAACACTCTTAGGGAACTTACAAGTTAAAGTCACTTCATAATTAGTTAAAGTCACATTATTTTATATAAGATTTTTTTAGAGTTCTTTATAATTCACCATTTTTAAGACATACACTTAGAATTGTTTCTTCTGTCTTGAGTTCAGAATAATGCCCCAACCTTCTTTTCCAGCCTTCCTCACAATATTCCTTTCCTTCCTTACCTTAAGCTACTTGCTTTTCTTTCCCTTTGTAACCACTCCACCAGGAAAGACCTTCTCAATCATTCTGCTTTAAGAAAAACTTCACTTCATCCCAGTCTCCCCCTGGAACAATTCATCATTAGTATACTTGTCTCCTATAATCATCTACCCAAAGCCGCTTCTATATTTTATCTATATTGTGCAAATCGTTTGTTTCTCTTTGAAGACTAGAATCAAAGTTTACTTATTCTTATTTTGCTTTGCTTTAATAATCCCTAATGCCTAGCATAGTGACTTGGAAAAAAGTAGATGCTATACATTTTTGTTGCATGAAGAAACGCTTGTATACAGCTATTCATAATTTCTAACCCCCACCCACCTATAGCCAATGACACCCATTACTGAGACAACTGGAATGTAGTTTGTGGTCAAGAAAGATTATTTTCACTGTGAAGCTGGCTTAAAGAAATCAAATTAATGGTTTTTAATTTTTAAGGCCATGATCCAAATAAGAGAGAACTATCCAAATATGAAATCATTACAAAGGAATTGACCATCTCAAATCTAAAGGAAAATATGTAAAACTATCATGGATCTCAAGATAAGCAGATAAGATCTCAAGCAGCAGATAAGAATGCTATGGTGTCAATATTCTCAAAATGACTAAACAATCATACAGATATATCTTTTCTGGGAAATGTACCAAATTCTCCATCATTATGGTTTGCAACTTTGAAACTTCATTTGATGTAGACCAAGAAGATGCTAAACAAAAGGACAGATCGAGTGACTAGCTCAATCACTTCTGCAGATTTTTTTTTAAAAGATTTTATTTATTTATTTGACAGATCACAAGTAGGCAGAGAGGCAGGCAGAGAGAGAGGAGAAAGCAGGCTCCCTGCGGAGCAGAGAGCCCGATCCGGGGCTTGATCCCAGGACCCTGGGATCATGACCCGAGCTGAGGGCAGAGGCTTTAACCCACTGAGCCACCCAGGCGCCCCTTCTGCAGATTTTTTAAGCAAGTCTTTGATTCTATGAGGGCAGCCTCCTCTCCACAAACCTCTGTTGGGCCGGAGTTTCCCCAATTGCTTTCCTCTGAAGCTTGCTTCAGTTTCTTACCCTAGGCTCTTACAAATCCTGTAGATTATAGGTCTTTTCCGTTTTCCAAGTGCCTGATAATAAAAATGTCAAGTTAATGATCATCATAAAGGCAGAATTATGGTTATCTGCACATACCAAAATTGAGATGAAATCAATCTTGAACCATAATTCTCAAGCCTGTTTATTTTTTTAACTTTTTAAAAAAGATTTTATTTGTCAGAGAGAGTGCAAGCAGGGGGACGGCAGGCAGAGCAGGCAGAGGGGAAAGCAAGCTCCCTGCTGAGCAAGGAGATGGATGCGGGTCTCGATCCCAGGACCTTGGGATCATGACCCGAGCCAAAGGCAGATGCTCAACCCCCTGAGCCACCCAGGCACCCCTCTGAAGCCTGTTTATACTCCTGAACCTCCCCCAAGTTCCAGAACCAAATCCTCACTTGCTTACTATATACATTTCCACACTACCCACTTCAAGTTAACCAAGCCCAAATGAAACTCTAAGACCTGTTCCATCCGATTTCTGTCTCTGGTAACAAATTATTCTCAGTCACTGATCCCTCATCTGGTGTGACTTTTAACCAAATCTTCTCCTTTATCTTTTATTTTCTGCCATGCAGTTCAAGAATTCATCCTTCAAAAGGTCACTTGCATTTGTAGTGAACTTATGTTGCTCCTGTATACCCAGCATCCATTTTTTTTTTAAGGGAACTACCCCTCTCCTACTTGAGGTGAGGCTGTAAAGCATAGCACCTACCACGTCCTCACTTGAAAACAAGCTTGTGACCTAGGCCCGTCAAGTCATCCATCGTACCTTATTCCTATGGCAAATGTTATTGGTCAAAGGGGTAGGTTTATGCTGCAGGTGGGGCCAGAGCTCCTCTTCCAGAATTCATAATTAGGTATAACAAATTATCTTTCCACTAGGGTTGCTAATCTAGAAGTATGTGAATTTGCAACTACAAGCAGGCATCCTCCTGGCTATATGCAGAAGCCTATTTAAAGTAGAAATGGGGGCACCTGGGTGGCTCTGATGGTTAAGCATCTGCCTTCGGCTCAGGTCATGATCCCAGGGTCCTGGGATAGAGCCCCACATCAGGCTCCCTGCTCAGCAGGGAGTCTGCTTCTTCCTTTCCTTCTGCTACTCCCCCTGCTTGTGGTCTCTCTCTCTCTCTCTGTCAAATAAATAGATAAAATCTTTAAAAAGAATTAATAAAGTAGAAAGAGAATGAGACTGAACCGAAGAAGGCATCAGTACCTATATAAAAAGCCAGAGAGTTTGAAATTGTTTGAAACCCTAGGGCCAGCCATGCCTGAAGTCCATCCCATCCTGGTACTTGCCAGTTAGATGATTCTGACTTGCCCATTTCCAGCTAGGTGAACTTGGGCAAGCTATTTAACGTCTCTATGTAACTCTTGCCTCATCTATAGAATGGGAGATAATATTAATACCTACCTCACAGGGTTGTATGAGGATCAGCACAGCAAATGCTCAATAAATATTTTTTTAAAGATTTTATTTATTTATCTGACAGACAGAGATCACAAGTAGGCAGAGAGGCAGGCAGAGAGAGAAAGAGGGAAGCAGGCTCCCTGCTGAGCAGAGAGCCAGATGTGGGACTCGATCCCAGGACCCTGGGATCATGACCTGAGCCGAAGGCAGAGGCTTAACCCACTGAGCCACCCAGGTGCCCCAAATGCTCAATAAATATTAACAATGACTATGAGGTGCCGGTGAATACTACTGTTGTTTAATCTAGTTGGAACTGGGGTCTTGTCACAATTGAAAGTGCCTTGATGAGAGTTTCAGCTTCTTTAAAAAGGCACTTGGAGTCCATCCTCCCTCTGCTTTTCCATGATCCCCACCCCCATGGATTCTTGAGCAGTGTTTTAGCTGGCTTGTCTGACAGCATCTTTGCTCTCCAAAATCTTCCCTAGTCACCAGGGCCAGAGTCACCTTCATGAAACATCACTTTCATCAAGCAGCTTCCCTGCTCCAATTTCTGTTCACACTCTTCTCCACGGTTTCCCAGGTTCCACCTTACTTATCCAACCTGAATCACCTCTCTCCCTGACATTCCAATCAATCTGCCATCTGACCTTTCACAAGAGCAAGACTTGCTAATCCACGTTCCCTTGCTTTACCTTGCCGGAGTCTTCACCTTCGTCCATCCCATCTTTCTTGTCGATAAATAATCAACTGCAATCATGCAGATTCTAACTCTTCTAGGATACCTTTTCCAAATCTAATGGTTTTCACAGATTTTACCCTCCTTGAGATTCTGTATCATTTTCGATTCTGTACCAGAAGCTTCAACAGGCTTTTGTAGACATTTCTGTATTGTTTCAGGTGGACCCAACTAATCTCATTAGAGAGTAAAATTTTTAGGTTTTGTTGCTTTTGGCATGTCCCCTAACTCAGTGGTAAGCACATAACAGACACCAAATAATTTGTTACAGGGCCCAATCAACACATCCCTACTTTTAAAATTCTGTAGTTTTAAGGAAATTTTTCTTCAAATTATGATAACTTTTATTGCAATTATCTAAACTCGACACAAAAACTTCTAAGAGGCTCATAAATCTTAAGTGACCAAATAAGGCAATCAGACAATTTTAACATAGTTACATGTTTTTATTACATAAACATTACAATATTCCTTGTGACAGCTGGTCTTCAGTTTTGCCTCTTGCTTTTATGGAGTGTCAAATGTCTGTAGAAATTGTCTAAGAAGGATTTATGAAACACCCTTGTACCCTCACCAAAAAAAGCCTCAATGCCAACATTTTTCCAATCAGAGTCCTGAGAAAAAATAATGGGTTTTGTTTATTTTACAGTGTAATGCATACATTTTCTTTCAGGGTATAAAAAAGAACAGACCTTTAAAATAAGAGTCTCCTTTTGTTTACAAAGTCCTATAAAAATACATTAAGTATGCTCATGTTTGTCCTTTGACTTAATATTCCAGTTTACCGGAAACAAAAAATAACAATAAGCAAAGATATGCAAAACCACATTAATCCTGTAGCAATATAATGTCTACATCATCATGAACACCTTGCAAAAGTAGCTCTCCTGGGTACGTAACAATCTTTCTTCGTTTTGCAGCTTTGAGAGTTCCCACCAGTGCTTCGAAGAGGTTGGCACATTTGTCGTCTCGGAAGAGGACCCCAAATTTCACACTTAACTTCCCATCAGCATCTAATTTGAGCAAATACAATGTTAGCCAATGCAAAGTCTTGCCCCCATATATGGCAGATTTACTTAATCAAAAAACATCTAACTATGTGTTAACCAAGATGACAATTTTACAGTTTACACTCATAAATTCAATGTCATCTCTTGCCAGATGCAAAAGTGATTAAATAAATACAACGTGTTGCACACCTCCTAGCCTTAGGATCATCTGGACAAAGACTAGAAGTGAACCAAAACTGACTTACAAAAAGTGAATGTGTTACAGTGTTACTACTGTGGACCAATTTCCCTCTGTTTACATTTTAATTTTAAAAAAGAAAAGATTTACTTATTTATTGGAGTGAGAGATTGTGTGTGTCCATGTGCTATGCACATGCGAGCGCATGAGTTAGGGGAGAGGGAGAGAGAGACCCCTTCAGCAGGCTTCCCACTGAGTGCAGAGCCCAAAGAAGTGGGCCTTGATCCCAGGACCCTGAGATCATGACCTGAGCTGAAACCAAGAGTCAGACACTTAACTGACTGAGCCACCCAGGTGCCCCGACATGTTGATTTTTTAATTGTGGTGTTGCTGAATCAATAAAAAAAAAAAAAAAAAAAAAAAAACAAGAGAAAGTTTGGGTCAGGAGCAGCGTTTCTCTAAATGTATTCTAAACACACTCAGAGCCCCAGGGTAGGACCGGTGACCTTAAAAATGAAGACATCTGTATTTACCAGATCTCTAGATTATCCAGTTTGGAGACCAGTTTTTAATATAGATGTTAAAAATTGAAGTAAACCCTAAAAAGAAATGAACCATCAAGCCATGAAAAGATATGGTGGAACCTTAAATATGTATTACTAAGAGAAAGAAGGCAATCTGAAAGGTTATATGCTGTATGAGTCCAACTATAGGACATTCTGGGAAAAGCAAAACTATGAAAAAAGACAAAACTAAATAAAAAGATCAGCGGATTTCAGGGGTTGGGGTAGGGGAGAGATGAACAGGCAGAGCACAGAGGATTTTTAGATCAGTGAGTATACTCTATATACTATAATGATGGATACATGTCATTAAACATTTATCCAAACCCATAGAACATACAACACTAAGAGTGAACCATAAACTATGAACTGTGGTTGATGATGTATCCATGTAGATGATCAATTATAACCAATGTACAATTCTGCTGGGGAGTGTTGATAATGGGGGAGGCTATGCATGTGTGGGAACAGCAGGTATACAGCAAATCTCCGTACTTTCCTCTCAATCTTATTGTATTCTGAAACTGCTCTAAAAAAGTCTTTTTTTAAAAAAATGAGATAAATGAAAGGTGGATCTTTGATTAAAAATCAATCAACTGGAAACCTGTACATAAAATACTATGAAGCACCTCCCCACTGTTGGTTGATTCCCTTGATCTACCTGGCTAAACTTCTGACTCCCTTCCTTCAGCACCACTCCACATTCTCCCCTCCAATAGCTGTGCCCGCTCTCAAGGACACGGCCATCAGAGTGAGTGGGACTGTCCTTGGCCAGGGCTTCTTGAGTTCCCATGATCCCCTGCTAGAACTTCTAACCTGAGACTTAGTGTGTTCCTACTGTGCTGGGCAATGGAGGCAAGTAGAGGAAGTATAGAATCACTTTCTAGTTCTCAAAGAAATGGCTTCAGTTCCCACGGGGAAATAAGAAATACACACATAATAAGTAAAGAAACAGGACAAAGGAGTATGTGACTGGATGTCCAGTAAGTAGCCAACACAAGACATCCTGCAGTTTGGAGAAGGGCAGGATGACTCTGGGCTAGAACGGGAAGGGAAGATTTCCCGAAGGAGGCAGCACCGGTGCTGGCTTTGAAAGGGAGTGTAACATGGAGCTTTTCATTTTTTAAAAAAGATTTATTTTAATTTGAGAGAGAGAGAGTGGGGGGGGGCGCATAGGGAGAGAATCTTCAAGCAGACTCCCTGCTGAGTGTGGAGGTGGAAATGGGGCTTGATCCCACGAGCCATGAGATCATGACCTGAGCGGAAACCAAGAGCTGGATGCTCAAGAGACTGACTCACCCAGACACCCCCAGGTTACATTTTTTAAAGGCACAAAAGGCAGAAACCTGGATATAATCTTGGGAGCTCTGCCCACTCGCTCCTCAATCTCATAAGTGATTCCATTTCCTTTGTATCTTCTGTTGCTCTAGCCTCTTCTCCATGGACAATTAATTTCTTGGTTCAGGCCGGACTTGATTCTCATGCAGATAACTGCAAGACTTCCTCTCCAGTCTCCCTTTCTGCATTTTTGTCCCCAATACATCCTCCATATTGGTGCAGAATAAAATCTGTGAAAGAAACCTTTAAGATGCAAATCTGTTTGATGCTCTTTTTTTTTTTTTTTTTTTTTTTAATAAACTCTACCCCCACAGTGGGGCTTGAACTCAAGAGTCACACGCTCCACAGACTAAGCCAGCCAGGTACCTCTGATGGATACTCTCCTACTCTAATCTTTCAGGGGCTCCCTACCACCTTCAAACAGTGATGTCATTGGCGTTCCAGATAAGACCCTTCATCCTTGGCCCTTGCACTCTCTCTTGCCTGGTCTCCTGCCGTATCGCTCTATGCACCTCTTGATCCAGTCAAAATCGATGACTTGCTGGTACCCAAGGTGACATGACAGATCCTGCCCTGGCAGTTTTGCCCATGTGGAGCCCTCTGCCCAGCATCCCAGAGCCCTTTCTCCAGCTAGTTCTTTTTCTTCAAGAATGGGCTCAAATGTCACTTTTTCTGAGGAGTACTCTGTGATTCCCTCAGTCAAGTTAGTAACTTCTTATATGACTAAATATATATCAAAGCACTCACCAGCAATTATAGTAATAAGAGCTAATATGTATTGAGTCCTTGCTCTGCTCCTAGAACTGGTCAATGCATTTTATAGTAATTAAAACTCCCTTACTCCTTATTTCATGGAAGGCAAGGCACAATCCATTGCAGGAAGCACCATTATTTCAAGTTCCACTTAAACTGCCAATTTAACTACAGCGCATCATGGATTATAAGATGCATTCCTATTTTAGAGATGTTAAAGTCTGGGGTAAAAAGTGTCTTTGAATCATTGAACTAGAATATTATTTGCCAAATAAGGAAACCAAGGCATAAAAATGGTTACTGACGTGCCCAAGGTCACACGGTAAGTGGTAGGGGAGCTGGGATTTATTCCCAGAGAATCAGACTCCAGAGCCCATGCTCCTAACCAGTTCCCCATACGTGCTTCCAGCTCATTTGTCTGTCTTCCCACTACCTAAAGAGGCCCACAGGGGCTGAGATGGAATTTTGTTTATTTTCACATGGCCAGCACTTGAGCACAAAGACAGCACTCAAGAAATATTTGTTGAATGAAAGAATTTAAATCTCCAAATAATCTTTATCCACTTAACGTTTTTCCACTGGATGAAAAATGAAAGACTTTAAAGAATTTCATTTTAAAAGAAATAGATAAATAGGTTAACTAACTAGAATTTAAGTAAAAATCTGGAGAAAATGAAAAAGAAATAGATAAAAACGAATTTGTCCATTTCCAGCTTCACCTAATACATTCTATTTAGATTAGTCTAAAAATGATTCTCCTAAAGGCTAATTTAGTCAAAATTATCCCAGACACAACTTATGTAATTAACCATAACCTGTCCAGAGATAACTTATCTCCATAGATGCTTTTCAGCTCAAGAAGTCATTTATTTCCAGGAACAGGTAAATCAGGGAGGCTTAGGGAAGCTGCAAAGTTCAAAACGTTTCATCCTTACAGAAATGTGATAATTACCGTGTGGTCTTCGAGTTTGTAAAGATGCTAATTTTAAATGCAGGTGCAGTCTGCCCTAGTAGAATAATAACTGTTTCAGGGTAAATGTCAGAATTTTAAATGCAATTGAATCTGACCAATAAACACTTGGCTAACATGGAGACAGATCTAGGAGAGAAGAAAATCCTATAAATCATTCAAAAATATATCCATAATATCTTTAATAATCTAAACACCAGTACTACTCCCAAGAGCAACACGACCTCACAAAGGTAGAAAGGTGGAAAAGTGGAAATGAGGAACACAGGTTTCTTTCACTGTTGAAAATAAGATTCACGGGGCACTTGATTGACCTAGTTGGTAGGGTGTCTGCCTCTGGCTCAGGTCATGATCCCAGGGTCTAGGGATCGAGTCCCGCATCAGGCTCTCTGCTCAGTGGGGAGTCTGCTTCTCCCTTTCCCTCTCCTTCTTCTTCTGCCTCTCCCTGCTGTGCTCGTGCTCTCTCTCTTTCTCTCTTTCTCTCTCAAATACATAAAATCTTAAAAAAAAAAAAGAAAAAGGAAAGAAGATCCGCAACAACAATGGAGAATTAGTACAGAGGACATTTGATACAAATTGTTCAATGGAATTTTCCAAGTAGGTCTTATTTCAAGTGATCTGTGATTCAAAAGCAGACTGAGTTATAAGTGAGAAAATTCACAAGCTATAATGAAAAAACAACTCTTACGAGGTACTTTTTAAAGCTGTTATCACTTAACATGATATAATTTTATTTAATTTTTTATATGATGTAATTTTAAAACTTTGAGTTCCATTATCTTAGTTGTTGCTGAATATGTCTATTGCTCTTACAATTTTCAGAATTTTCCTGCACTCCAGTATATCTTATCTGATATGTACAAATACCTAAAGCTACAAACTTAATAGTTACTTTAATTACAACTTGGAAAAGGACACTAATACTACCAATTTCACATGGCACTAATTTCAAGGTAGCTGCTTCTATGTTGCTGAAGAAAAAGCTGATTAAAAAAAAATGTAGAATGAAACTGGACCAGTTTCTTACAACATGCCTAAAATAAATTCAAAATGGATGAAAGACCTAAATATGAGACAGGAAACCATCAAAATCCTAGAGGAGAACACAGGCAGTAAACTTCTTGACTTTGGCCATGCAAGTTCTTACTGTGTGCCTGTCAGTTGAGTATCTGACTCTTGATTTTGGTGCAGGTCATGATCTCAGGGTCATGGGTCAAGTCCTGAATCCAGCTCTGTGCTCAGTGGGGAGTCTGCTTGAGATTCTCTCCCTCTTCTTCTTCCTCTGCCCCGCCCCCAGATTATAAGCACACCATGCGCATTCTCTCTCTCTCCCCCCTCTCTAAAATAAATCAGGGACACCTGGGTGGCTCAGTCGGTTAAGCACCTGCCTTTAGCTCAGGTCATGATCCCAGGGTCCTGGAATTGAGCAGAGAGCCTGCTTCTCCCTCTCCCTCTGCCTGCTGCTCTGCCTACTTGTGCACGCTTGCACTCTTTCTCTCTCTTTCTCTCTCTGTCAAATAAATAAATAAAGTCTTTAAAAAAAAAACAACAAATCTTTTAAAAAAAACTATGTAAAGGGTTCTTTTAGTTACATGTACATAAATACCTGGTTATACAAAACTCAAGAATTTGAAGAAAATAAAGACAATTTAGTATAATTTGTATCTGAGTTCCTAGTCATTTGAAAGTTTGTAAGATAGTGGCAAGATAAAGCAGAAAATAAACATCTGCCTTTGGTGCAGGTCATGATTCCAAGGTCCTGGGGTCAAGCCCTATGTAGGGCTCCCTGCTCAGCAGAGAGCCTGCTTCTTCCTCTCCCTCTGCCTGCCATTCTGTCTACTTGTGCTTTTTCTCCATCTCTCTTTCAAATAAAGAAACAAATAATCTTAAAAAAAAGAAAATAAAAAAAGATAGAGCAGAAAAAATGAATTTTAATAGTGTGACATAAAAATTTGAACACAATTCAATCGCCAGATTTCAATGTAGCCAGACTAAAGAAGCATAGCAATTTTCTTTTTCCATTCAAAGGTTGATGGAACATCTCAACCATTCCTTGCATCAGAATCACAATATCCCCAAAGGCTTTGTCTCCAGAAATCACTCCCCGGCTGAGGGCAGAGCCACCGTAACTATGTGATGAGGTCCTGGGTGACCCCTTCATAGGCTTCTACCAAAATATCTGTTCCTACCTGCTCTGAGATAAACTCAGAATACCGTGGCTGTGTTAGAATACTTACTTTTTGAACCCAGACGATGAATTTCCTCCACTAAGAGGTTAATTTCGTGATCCACATTCATTGCGGCCTGAGGGAGAAAAAAATGCTATATTATTACCATTTCTATATCCCATTAACACATCTTGCTAAATTCAAGGGCCATTTCTTTCTTTCTTTTTTCTTTTTCTTAAGATTTTATTTATTTATTTGACAGAGAGACAGAGTGAGAGAGCACAAGCAGGGGGAAAGGCAGAGGGAGAGGGAGAAGCAGGCTCCCCACTGAGCAGGGAGCCTGACACAGGGCTCGATCCCAGGACTCTGAAATCATGACCTGAGCCAAAGGCAGCCACTTAACCAACTGAGCCACCCACGTGCCCCTCCTTTCTCCCCCCATGTTGCATTTGTCATTGTTAATTTACCACGTCCCTCTTCCTAAAAATACTTGTGTGATGTACAGGACACCAGAACACCTCCATTTCCCTTCTGTCTTTATAACTGCCCCTTTGTGCTGACCCCACTCTTATTCTACACAGGATACTGAGGAGAAGGCAGCACCCACTACTAACCTCTGAGCCCATCCTCGGGATGCTCTGCTCTGCACCCAAAACTCACTGTCCAGAAGCAGAGAAAGACTGAGAATGAATAATGGCAATGTGACAGCATTCTCTGAGTGGTGGGTCCAAGGCATTATGGGAGCATAAAGGAAGAAGCCACTGAAGATTTTGTAGAGGTCACTGGAGACAAGTGGACCAGGTAGACAGTTGGCAAAGGGTGCTCTATGAGCAGGGAAGAGTGCGTGCAAAAGCACAAAAGCAAAGGAGAAAAATCACAGCACATCTGAAGCAACTAGCTAGAAGCTGGAGTACCAAGAGAAAGGAACACACTTCCAACCTTCCCGGAGCCTGCGGTCTGGTAGGGAAAGAAGATTAATACAGGGCAACCTGAATACTGTCAGGTTAGCGCCATGATGCCCATGGGTCACACGCAGGGCAGTGCGTCCTTCCCTGGGCCGTGCCCAATACAGCCTGACTGCAGTGGGGAGAGCTAGTGGTAAGGACCAGTCATGTCCGATGAGGAAGAGCCCAGGACTAACAGGAGCTGTGAGACCTACCTTGGTTCACTAGGTCTTCTCCAGCCTGGGTTCCACGCACTGTTGTAGCTTCCTCCACCCCACCCCCTTGAACTCAGGGCTGCAGCTTCATGGCTTCTTTTTGTTCCTCAAACACCCCTGGTTCTCCCACCTCCAACCTTCACACATCCTGAGTTTCTGACCCAGGCTAGTGCTATTCCTCTTTCTTGCAGCTAACTCCCACACATTCAGTTCCAACTTAGATGCAACTTCCTCCAGGGAGCCTGCCCTGAAACCCTGCGGGAGGATTCCTCCCCCATACCACTGTGCACCCTCTCCATTGCACTTGGCTGGAACTACCAGTTTCTCGGCTTTCACCATGAGATGGTAAAGACCTTCGATGCAGGAATCTGACTATAATGTTCACTGCTGGGTGACATCTGGCACCAAGAGCACAGGCTCAATAAATACTGGTTTCAGGGACACCTGGGTGGCTCAGTGGATTAAAGCCTCTGCCTTCAGCTCAGGTCATGATCTCAGGGTCCTGGGATCGAGCCCCACATCGGGCTCTCTGCTCAGCAGGTAGCCTGCTTCTCTCGCCCCCCCACCCCCCCCACCTCTGCCTGCCTCTTTGCCTACTTGTGATCTGTCTGTCAAATAAATAAATAAAATCTTAAAAAAAAAAATACTGGTTTCAAGCTGAAAGGACAAGAGCATGGAGGGGGATGAAACTTTGCCTGTGGAAACTGTCACTACAGAGTTGTTGATTTGGAGCAAGAGTGTTCAGAGACAGAAAAGGGAGGTAAAGGGGGCATGGCAAACACCTACAGAAAGGAAGGGGGAGCAAGAAACAGGGAAAGAGCAGGTGGATGTGGAGGAGAGAACGCCAACCATGCAGGGTCAAAGAAGTAAAGGCAGTAGAGAGTTTCCTTATGAAGGCAGTAACTCAGGGAAAATGGAACAGGAGAGTCAGAAAGTCTGAGTGACTGGCAGAAGAATATGCATCAATTCAGGTCTGTTTCCCAAACAAATAAGGGACTAAAAAAGTGGGGTTGTATGAATTGTTTACTTTGGAGTGATGATTCGGAAGAAACAATTGTATCCGGACAGATTGTAACTAATTCCCAGTAACCTTGAAAAAGAAGAATGAAATCCAAGTTTAAGTGATACTGACTGGTACCCCAGGCTTTCCATCAGCTCCTAATTGAAAGCACCCTTACTATCTGCTACGTTATTTGTGCAAATATTATAATTTAAGAAGTGTTTATTGTGGCAGCAGCTCCTTCTGCCCATGGGTCCTATTTCTGCACTTTAATAAAACTACCTTTTCCACAAAAAAAAAAAGTGTTTATTACAATAAGATCCAAAATCTTGGTTCAATGCATCTACATAAAATTCAGTATCAAAAATTAGTTTCCAAATATTGAGAGCTTTGTGTTGGTCAAATTACATCTATAACACTATATTCAATTCGAGATAATTTGAAAGATGCTAAAAAGTTAAAATATAATCAGAAGGCACAACAGAAAGATAAGCCATGAAAATAATAGTAGAAAAAAACCCATATAGATGTTAGTGTGACAGACAGGTGACATTTTTACTTACCTGGCTCCCGCTCCCCACTCCAGCTCTAATTTTTGTTTGGGTCCAGTCTTTTCCTTCCTGTTCTAAACCAATGGATTTCAGTAGAGCCTCACCCTAAATTCCAGGAGTAGGTCAGAGCCAGAATAATTGATTTGGGGCATAAGGTCCGTGATCCCATCCTAAACAATGAGGTTCAGCCCATGGACTTTGCCAGATCAGTAAAACAACACTTTCCTATTAGGTTCTAAGATGTCAGTTTAGAGCCCCTAATGTAAACTATGACCATGTGAAAAGAGCCTTTCAGGAATGAAGTTAACACTAAGAAAAGCCCAGCCATGTTACGATGACTGAGTCTGTATAGGACCCTGGCCTTCCCAGTTGCATGAACCATCAGTCTTTTCTGGCTTTGCTTGTGCTAGTTTGATTGAGTTTCTGTTACCCATACTCTTAAGGAATCTTGAGCCATAAAGTCAGTCAAGACAGGACCTGCAACCATTTTCTTTAAAGTAAATCTTCTTTTATGTATTTATGTGGTAGCATTGTTTCATGCTGCTGTATCGGGTAGGATAGATAGATATAATGGACAGATTTGGGAGCCATATAAGAAAGGAATTTCCTAACAATTAAAACTGTCTAGGAATGAATAAAGTTTGTACCTGTTACTGACAACACTCATGCAAGTAGTATAGATCTGTGAGGGTTAGTGAGGAAATTAGCCTAAACAGAAGGGAGAATGAAATGTCCAAGGGGATTATGGTCCTCTCCAATTCTCAGGTTTTCTGTTTTCCTCCAACTCTGAACATTTATCTCTTTAAAACTGGCTCCCCAAAATCAGCAGCACACTTCAGACCTAGCTCTCCTTTAATAATGACACTCAAAGACGAAACGCCACTACTAAGTAGTGTGAAAACCTGCATAATATTAAGCAGATATAGGCAGATCCAATTTAAAGAAAGGAAGGCAACCAGCATCTTTATAATTAATTACACACAAGACTCCTTATCTATGTTAATTCATGTAATCCTAAGAAACCTTGCAAAGTATGCATTATTTAAACACATTTTACAGGGGGGGCGCTGGGTGGCTCAGTTGGTTAAGCGTCTGCCTTCAGCTCAGGTCATGATCCGGAGATCCTAGGATTGAGTCCCACATTGGGCTCCCTGCTCAGCAGGGAGTCTGCTTCTCCCACAGCTCCTCTACCTCTGCGCCGGTACCCACTCCTGCCTGCACTCTCTCAAATGTATAAATAAAAATCTTAAAAAGGGGGGGGGGTCACCTGGGTGCCTCAGTCGGTTAAGCATCTGCCCTCAGCTCAGGTCATGATCCCAGGGTCCTGGCATCAAGCCCCTGGCATCTTCTCCCTCTCCCTCTGCTGCTCCCCTCGCTTATGCTCTCTCTCTCTCTGCCAAATAAATAAATAAAATATTTAAAATAAAATATTTTAAAACACCCATTTTATGGATGATGAAACTGGGTCAGAGGGACTCCCCACAATTAAATGCTGTTTCTACATCATTCTATTTTTTTCTTTTCCTCTTCCTCATCTTCTTCCCAGTCATTATGCAAAGTGTGCTAAATATAATAGTGAGTTGCGTTTGTATGGAACATTACATGCTGAGTACACACAGAAGGCAGAAGAGTTACAAAGCAAGAAAGGCTCCCAGCCCAGACCCCTACAAGTAGGAAAACACCAGGCTTAGGAATTATTGCAAGCACACATAATTTGGCATGATTTATTTATGCATTTTATTATTTAGCGGGGACAAAGCGGGGCAATACTCATTGTTGTTACACAATCTTTAAGGCCCATGACATTGTATAAAATACAGAAGGCTGGGACCGGAATAAGCAGCAAGATGAAGAACAATGAAGAGAGGCCATCCGCAGAGCAAGTCTAAGGGGGAAGAAAGATTTTCAGTGGGAGCTCAAGGCAAGGTGGTGGCAAATGCTGATCGGGTCCTCTAACTGTGTCAGAATCTAATTAGGCATTGTGCGTGGGAATCACAAAGAAAGCGGAATGTCAGGGAATTGGGCCATATCCCGAAATGCTCCACCATCAATACACACTTAAGAATATATTTAAGGACCTTTTTATAGTTTTTGTTTTGTTTTGTTTAAGTTCAGAGGCGATACATGGAGATTTTCGAATGTTCGAGGAATAAAGCCTGCTGGAGTGGGGACGCCGGGGAATCAGCAGCCTGCGCCGCACCCACGCCCTGGGGCTGGCCACGTTTCTCAGCTGTCCTTGCAATCTCTGACTAGCAGCTGGTGTGGGTCAAGGGATGACTTGGGTTCCTTCCTGCCTGCCCGCTGGCGCGCACACGCTCCATATTTGGTCATCCCTGCGCGAAGTTTGGGAGCTGGCCCGGAAGGGGTCCCAAGCTCCTGCCCCTTGCAGGCCACCACATGGTCACCACCCGCACCAGTGCAGGGTTAGGGAGCGCAGGACTCGGGGGGCCGGGGCCGCATGGCGGGCTCCGGGGCTGCCCCCGAAGGAAGGGCCGCGTCCCGGAAGCCTTTGTCTCTGCGGGTCCCGCGCCAGCGCCGCCCGCCCGCGCTCCGCGGTGGCCGGTGCGCCCTGGCGCGCCGCGAAAGCCAGCGCCCCAACCGGGAGACGGAAACGGACTGATCCCGGGGCGCCCCGAGCCCCTAGAGTCTCTCACCACCCCCACCCCCCACCCCCACGATCTGGAGCGTAGGGTGCCGCACCCCACCGCCCGCGCCGCAGACTCCCCAGCGCGGGGGACACCGCAGTCTCCCGGGGAAGCCTCGCCCCTCGCGCCGAGCCCTTCCCCGCCGGGCTGTGCAGAACGCGCCCCCGCGCCCCCTGCAAGTGCAAAGCCGCCGAGCCGCACCGCAGAGGAAACCTTCGCCTTGAGGCCGGCTTCCCGGTCGCCCCGGGCCGGCACAATGTCACGTGAGCCGATGCGGAAGTCGGCGGGAGACGCGGGGGCGTGGGGGCGCGCCCACCCGGCCCCCAGCGCGGGGTCTCAGCCCAATTCCGGTACAATCTCCACTCGCCTCGGCCCCTCCCGGCCCCATCTACCCACACGCAGCCCCCGATCGCCCGTCCGCCTGCCTCCACCGGACTCCTCCGTCCGTCCTTTACACCTGCCTGTCACCTTCCCGAGAGACCCACTCACCTATCCGCCTCTTTTTCTTTTCCTCGGAGAAGCTGGGGCCGCGTCGGTCCGGACCCGGTTATCTTCTTCAACACACCGAGGAGGAAGAGGCTGAGGAAGGAAGTGACTGAGGCAGAAAAAGAAAGGCTGGTGTGGAGGAGGGGGGTGGGAGGTAAGCGTTTAAGCGCTCGAGGAAGGGGCCGCCCACACTCCCAGGGACAAGCCTATGAGGAGGAAACTCAGCGGAGGAGACGCTCGGGAAGCGGGCCGACTCCAGGCAGGTGGCAGGACGCCCGAGGCTTCTAGGAACAGGACTCGAACTTCGATTACTGCCACCTTTCCCCTGCGCCACTCGGTGCCGATGATCCCCAACCCCCGCCTCTGATCCTGGCCATAGATTTCCCGCCAGGATCTCCTAACGTAAGAAATAAAGCGCCCCCAATGTGATGACTGCTGGGGTCTAGAAGGAACGTGACATTGGTTCTGTATGCCAGGAGCAGGGGTCTCCATAAAACTACGAAATGGCACAGTCTGATTTGGGGGGATGGAGAAGCGTTCTTAAAAACAACTTGTTCTATTGCAAAGAAATTTGACTTGGACAATGCTAGTTCTTGATCCTGAGTGAACATAACTTTCTTCTCTTTTTCATTCATTATTTCCTACATTTAACTGCATAGTTCAATCGAGCTATTTATACTTCCTTTGTTTTAGTCACTGTTATTTTACTCAGTGTGTTTTACTCGCGCGCCAAAGAGAGAAAGAAGAGAGATGCTTGCTATACCCAGAATCCCTTAAAAAAGGAAACTGAGGGGCGCCTGGGTGGCTCAGTGGGTTAAAGCCTCTGCCTTCTGCTCAGATCATGATCCCAGGGTCCTGGGATCGAGCCCCCCATCGGGCTCTCTGCTCAGCAGAGAGCCTGCTTCCTCCTATCTTTCTGCCTGCCTCTCCGCCTACTTGTGATATCTCTCTCTCTCTGTCAAATAAATAAATAAAATCTTTAAAAAAAAAAAAAAAGGAAACTGAGGCTCTGCTGAAGTGACCCAAACTATTCCTAAGGTGAATGTTGCACAAATAACCCCAAAAAGCACCATACATCCCTCGATAGCTGATTAGATTAAGGGTGATCATGTGACCCAAGGGCACACAATCCATAAACTGGCCATCATCCTAGAAGGTGACCTGGAACAAGCAATTCATACCAAACAGGGATGCTGATAATTAAGTAAGCCAATAGGATTCTGCCTTGGAAATTGAAAGAGGAGAGCACAGAATGGGCTATGCCATAGAAAGGCTGAAGCTGAGAGAGCTTGAGGCTGGAGTAGAGAAAATGGGCCTCCAGAAAGCAAAACACTGGAGTAAGCAGAAACCCCCTGGGATGAAGTGGGGGGGGGGGGCAGAAATGGTAGAAGCAAACTCTAAGTGAAGCTGAGACCCGGGGATGGAAATGAGAGCAACAAACCCCTGTTCCCCAGGGGGATATTAGTACCCAGGCCCCTAAGGCCACACTGGATCCATCCACTTTCCAAACTGTATTCTAGTTACCCTTTCATAGTAAGCACCTACCACTCTGGGCATCACTTTGAATGGGTCTCTGTTCCCTACCACCAAAAGATTCTGATTCAGCTTATGTTTCCCATATCAGATGAAGTATACGGTGACTCTGAGATCCTTTGGGGCCTATCTTTTTCCCACTAAAAAACAAAGTTCAAAAGTCACACTTTAATATCTTTCAAAGTCAACATAATGCAAAATTATAATTCAAGAAATTAACCTGTTTAGCAGTTCTCCAAGCAGGACCTGGCCCTTCGGCCTGTGGCAGTGGTCATAGTTCTTCATCTGGATAATATCCAGTGAAATGAATAATCAGTCTGTAGGGTGCTACCCATTACAATTAAGTAATTACTGTTTTACAGGACTCTAACAGTGGGAAAAAAGGAAATGTTTCACCTAAACAAGGAAAAGTCCCTATTCATATAAAAATGGATAGTCTTTATACGTATGCTTTATACGTAACATAAACTTCATGTGCATTTATAAGGAATTACAATTCAAGAAAGTTGTTTTTGATGAAAAATTTTAAAAATGTTTGCCAATTCATATTTTCAATTCATACCCATTTTCAATTCATACCCCTTTCCGATTATTTCCGTTTCTATACAGACATTTGCCATTTTTTCTTCTCTTAGGAATGTTATCATCACGTAGCTAAATGATGTGGAAATATAACTTAAAAAAACAAAACAAAAATTTTAACTTAAAAAGCAAAAAGTAAGTTTATTAAACAGTTAAGAAGTATTTATTAAATATCGAGGATATGCCAACAACAGTGTGTCAGTATTGGAGTGTACAAAGTAGCCTACAGCATGATTTTTCAAGAACTTTCAGGGCACCTAGGTGTCTCAGTGGGTCAAGTCTTTGGCTCAGTCATGATCTCATGGTCCTGGGATCAAGGCCTACATGGGGCTCTCTGCTCAGCGGGGAGCCTGCTTCCCCACCTGCCTGCCACTCTGCTGAATTGTGATCTCTCTTTCTGTCAAATAAATAAGTAAATAAAATCTTTTAAAAAAGAAGAAGAAAAAGAAGAACTTTCAGTAAGATACATATGAAATATTAAGACGGGGACACCTGGGTGGCTTTGTTGGTTGGGCATCTGCCTTCAGCTCAGGTCATGGTCCCAGGGTCCTGTGATGGAGCCCCACGTTGGGCTCCCTGCTCAGTGGGGTGCCTGCTTCTTCCTCTCCCACTTCCCCTGCTTGTGCTCTCTCTCTCTCTCTCTCCATCTCTCAAATCAATCAATAAATAAGAAATATTAAGGCAATCTTTATCCATTTATTTAATTGCAAAATATAGACCAGCACTGTCCAATAGAAATATACTTGTGAGCCACATATGTATTTAAAATTTTGTATTAGCTACATTAAAAAATGTGAAATTAACTTTAATAATATATGCAAAATACTGCCATTACCACCTATAAAACTTATTAATGAGATACTATACATTCTTTTCTTTGTATTAAGCCTTTGAAGTCTACAGTGTATTTTATTCTTATAGCACATTTCAGAGGCTCAGTAGCCTTATATGGCTGGTGGCTATTGTTTTAGTCAGTGCAGCTATAGACAATTCCAGAATAAAGCATGACATATATGCTAATAATTTCACTTAAGAAATTACATGGTCTTGGAATGAGAAAAATTATAATTATATTTAAAGTTCATGACAAATTGAGGTATTCATTTTAAAAACACAATTTTCTCCATTGTAATGAATAGAAAGCACTATTTGTAAGAAATCTTGAGGATAGCAATTCTAACCCGAGTATATGCCCGAGAGAAAAGGCACAAAAATTCATCAAAGGATATGACAGAAATAGTTACAATAGCACTATTCATAATATTTCTAAACTAAAGCTACCTAAATGCTCAATAACATTGGGATGGTTAATAAATTGTGGCATATTTTAAGCTGGAAAATAATTCACCAAGGAAAAGACACGACCAGTAACTACATGCAACAATATAGATGAACCTCATAGACATGATATTGAGTGAAATGATCCTGACTAATCTTCTTTTTACATAAAGTTTTAAAAGCAAGCAAAACTAATCAGTGGTATTAAAAGTTAGGGTAGTGGTTATCTCTGCTGGGTGGTGGGGTCACTAAAATAGGGCATGACAGGGGCCTTCAGGGTGGTGATGATGTTCTGCTTCTTGATCTACTCACTGGTTAAACAGATGTTTTGTTTTGCGAAGTCACTAAGCTGGACACTTAATTTTTTTCTCTTGTGACTATGTTCTTTCTTAATAAAACGTTAAAAATAAAACATTAAACATTAAAAAAATTAAAAATATATAAAGAATAGAAGATCTTGACCAATCAAGGCCTATTCCAGGAATGTATGTATTATTCAACAACATCCAAAAATTTAAAAGTTCCCTATGGCTAAGAGTCTTTAAGTTTTATCCTGTTCTGTAAGTGAGATTTTTCAGTTGGACCATCATTCTAGTTCAAATTGTCATCACATTGTGCTCATGTTAGTTTTAAAGATGATAGTATTATTAATGATGATTGTGTGTCTTGGGCATTAATTTGGGATCCAATTGTGGTACTATTTGAGCGATTTGGGTGACACAAAAAAGTAAAAGTAAAGTAAAAGTAAAAATTTGTGCCCTGAAGAAGTAATGGAAAAGGATTATGTATCATAAACAAGGGGGATTTATTCTAGGAATGCAAAATTGGCTCAACAAATAGAAAATAATCAATGGGCTGCAATATATTAATAGAATAGAAGGGGAAATCCATATAATCAACTCAGTAGATGGGAAAAAAGCATTTGATAAAATGCAGTACTCTTCTGCAATAGAAACCCTCAACAAACTAGGAAAAGAAGAGAATTTTCTTAACCTAATAGTAATAAGGGCAACCACAAAAACTCATAGCTAACATCATACTTAATTGTGAAAAGCTGAAAGCATGTTTCCTAAGATCAGGAACAAGACAAGAATATCTGCTAAAGAATACACCAAAAAAGCTATTAGGGACAATAAACCAGTTCAGCAGGGTTACAGGGTATATCAATGTAAAAACCAGTTGTATTTCTTTTTTTAAAGACATTTTTCTTTTTCCTTTTTTAACAATATTTTATTTACTTATTTGAGGTAGAGAGAGAGAGAGAGAGCATGAGCAAGAGGGAGAGGAAGAGGGACAAGCAGATTCCCCACTGAGCAGGGAGCCCTAGGACGCAGAGCTCGATCCCAGGACCCTGAGATCATGAGCTGAGCCTAAGGCAGATACTTAATCAACTGAGCCACCAAGACACCCCATTTGGTTGTGTTTCTATATACTAGCAATGAATAATCTGAAAATGAAACTAAGAAATAAATTCTGTTTATAGTAAGGTGAAAAGAATAAAAAACTTAGGAATAAGTTTAAAGAAGCACAAGACTTGTACACTTGTACAAAATATTGTTGAGAGAAAAAATTTTAAAGATCTAAGTAAACAGAAAACTACCCTGTATTCATAGACTGGAAGGTTTAATATTGTGAAGATGGCAATATTTCCCCAAATGATCTACAGATTGAAGGCAATCTCTATCAAAATTCTAACATTTTTTTTTGACAAGCTGATCGAGCCGAAAGAATCTTGAAAAAGAAGATAAAAATTTGGAGGACTCACGTACCCTGATTTGAAAGCTTGCTACAAACCTATAGTAAGTAATGTAAAACTTACTACAAAGGTACAATAAGTGGTACTAAGATATATAGAAAATGGAATAGAATTTACAGTCCAGAAATAAACTCATCCATTTATGGTCAATTGATTCTTTTTGTAAGGGTGCCAAGACCATTCAATGGGGAGAGAATGGTATTTTCAACAAGTGGTGCTGGACCACTGGAAATCCATAAGGAAAATAATTAATTGGATCCCTATTTCATATAATATGCAAAACTTAAAATCGATCAAAGACATAAATGTAGGAGTGGAAACTAAATCTCTTAGAACACATAGGTGTAAATTGTCATGACCTGGATCAGGCAACATTTTCTTACATATAACACCTAAAGCACAAGCAAACAAAGGACAAATAGATAACCTGAATTTCATAAAAATGAGAAATGTCTATGCATCAAAGAACAGCATCAAAAGTAAAATCTGGGACAGCCCTGGTTAATTTAGGACAACTGATCACCCTATCCATAGTTCACCCTTCTCTTGTAGATTTGTTTCATTTGGTTTTCAGTTCTTCCACTTTCTTTTTCCTGAGTCTTTGTTGCAGCTCCAGGAAGAGAGAGACTACATTACCCTTTATTGAGCCTGGGCCAAATGGTCTGTGTTGCCAGCTGAGAGTTAAAATTTCAAGATCATTGAAATTAGTCACAAAAGGTTAAATGCTATGTGCCAAGAGCACCCAGACAAGCAGCTGAAGTGATCACGGTGATGTCAGGTGGCAAGGTGGGCACTGAGAAATGTGATTTCTAGACCAAACGTCCAAGGTGTTGTCTGAGGGTTACAAAGGCCTGGAGTGAAAGAGGTTAATGCCACAGAGCATGACAGTGGTAGTTAACTACACATTAGAATCACTTACCAGCCTTTAAGAAGTAGTGCCCAGGACCTACTTAGACTAATTAAATCATAATCTCTGTGACATCTATGTTTGAAGGTCTCAAAGTGATTCTGATGAGCAGTCAAGGTTGAGAACCACTGGTCTGGTCAAGCCTGGGAAACCAGTAGCCGCAGAAATCTTGCAGCAGCAGTTGCTCCAAGGAGTTCCAAGGAACTTTTGTTTTTCAGTTGTTACAGCTACTACTGTCTTTTTAGTTGATCCCACAGAATGTAAAGGGTCTGTTTAGTCTCTGCCCAGGCTTTGTCATTCATGTTGACTGTGGTAGGGGCATTTTCCTAGGATGATCAGAGGAAAATCTGATACTGAGGCAGGGTAGGGACTCACCAACATTGTAAGACTTGGAAGGTGCTCAGGAAGGTCTCTTTTTCCCAAAGTGTCTCATTTATCACCATAATTTATGCCTGAAATTCCAATCAGTATAGGTTGCTTTAGTACAGAAGTCGCAAATTCAAATGCCTCTAGAGACAGGCAAATGAATGCAGCCTTTAAGTATTTCAGTTTCAGGTTCTTGAAAAAGTATTTAACTACCCAGTTTAGATTGATAATTATTGATTAATACCTCCAGTTAAATCTGGTGTGTCCAATTATTATGACTATTGATTCCAAAACCTGTAAATGAGATTATTTCTCTACCGAGGAGCTATGGGAGAGGAATCACCCCCAAAATATGTCTACCATAGACAATAGCAACTCTATAGATCTGCCTTGTACAATAATTAGCTACTAGCCCCATATGGATATTTTCATTTACATTTAAATTAATTGAAATGAAATAACATTAAAATTCAGATCTTTGGTCACAGTAGCGTTATCTCAAGTGTTCAACTGCCACAAGTAGTTAACAGCTACTATCTTGTATGGCACAGAACATTTCTGTTTTCCCAGAAAGTTCTATTGGACAGAGCTCTTACAGATGACCCCCCAAAAAATCAACAAACTTTTCTCCCACTCCTAAGCCCACAACCAAAAAAAATTTTTTTGCAAATTACTTTTGTTCTAGGCCTCCTACTTTTCTGACAAGAAACCTAAGCTCTCACCTCAAAATGATTAATCCTCTAGTTTATTCACAATTCTCCCCACGATCCTCTACCCTGCTGCTTGCTTGGGCTTTTGTTTCCTTTTCTTCTCAACAAATTTCTTCAAGGAACACTTTCAACTTGCCACTGCAGTACCGCACCATCCAAAATTTATTTTACTACTTGTAATCTGGCTTTTGCCTTCACTCTTTTACTAAAGCTACTCTCTCTAGTCTAAGGACACTAACGACTGCCAACTGGCAAACACAATGACCTGCTCCCGGTTCTCACTGCCATGCAGCTCCCTGTAGCACTTGGCATTGTCACCAATCCCCTTGGGTGTGATCGTTATCATTACCCAGTAAGGGAGAGTAAATGGCTCAGGTGTACCATCTGCTTGAAGTCTAGGCTGCTGGAAATCAGGAAGAAGTGGACCCTCAGACTGGATGCCAGGGAGCAAGCAGGAGGCGGAGGGGATGAAGGAAACAGGATCAACTAACGTCTCCTGGGAAGGAAGTGATATTCTAAGGCTGAGTGCAAAGGAAGCGCAACTAAAGTGGTTTGGAGTTGGAAGTTCCGGTCCAGAGGTTGCAACCAGAAGAGAAGATGACACATGGCTGTGTGCCCAGCACACCAAACACTAAATAAACATTAACAGAGCAGAACTAGCTCTCCCTCCACCCCCATCCCCTCACTGTACACTGGACCAGATGCAGGAACAGAAGCAGATCTTGCCACTAGGTCCAGGACTGGTGATTGGGGTAAAAGAAACAGAACAGGAAGGTCAGAGCCCCAGGGAAGGAAATCAGGGGTCAGGTCCCCAGTCTGCCCACGCAAAAGCTCTCAGCAGGATGTCGGCAAATAGTGCCAAGCTGATGGGCACTCTCCCTTTCTGAGGGGACTCTGGGGAAGGCTGGAGTAGACAGCCTCAACTTCCTTTAATTAGTGGCAGGAGAGAAGTGGGACCAACAGCAACCACTACCACGCAAGTAAGCACAGAAAGGCTGGGGAAGTAGGAACAGCTCACCAGCTCAGACGCTTGGCCAGCATCAAGGGTTGGTCAAAGAGCTATCTCAGTGCTCCTCCTGTTGTCATTTCTTTCTTCTCTAACTCCTTCACTGACCCCCTTTTACTACCTGGGACTCTAAAAAAAAAAGAAGTCCTCACAGACAAGTCTACACTTCTCTTCTTGTTCCCCCATTCCCAGCCTAGAACACAGTCTTCTGGTATACCTCTGTATGGAGGTCTCAGATCCCCCAGCCCAACCAGCCTCTCTGTGTCGGAATCTCTAAGGGAGAGAGCTTCTTAGACATACAGAATCTCAGACTTGCTGAAACTGCATTGGCATTACACTCAAGTCTGGGATGCCCTGCTCTGGTCCATCCTTCATCTTCCTGCCAGGTTAACTCTCTGAAAGTACAGCTTTAATCTGTTACTTTAACCCTTCAGAGTTTCCTGACGGTCTAGTGAATTGAGTATACACTTCTCACCGTACCCTTTAAAACCGTCCACAACTTCTACTACCTTCCAGATTCCTGACGACCCAAAACCGTCTGTGAAAACCATGAATCAGTCAAATTGAATTCCACCCTTTTCCTGCACCTGGTCCAGAGTCTAGGGTGGGGATGAGATGTAGATTAGTTTTGTTCCGTAAATGTGTATTTGGCACTTCCTGTGTGCTTTGGCATACAAACTTGTACTTCTCTTCCTGGCCTGAAACCACCAAATCCCCACTTTCTTGCCTTTGCTCAGATCATTCCCTTTGCCTAATGAGTCTCCCCTCCTGGTCCCCCATGATATCTTTGTCTACTGAACTCCAAGATCAAACTTGGATGCTTGCTCTTGAATAAAATTCCACATGTGGCATAAAGCAGAGGTGACCCAGTCATCATCCTGGCTCCAGTCCTGACTGTGGGCATCCTTGGGAATGGAGCTATGTTCTAGGTGCCTCAGTTTCCCAATCTAAAAATTAGTGAGACCAAAACCAACTTGCTGGATTGCTGTAATGATTAAATAAAATATTGTCTCTTTTAAGCATCCCTGTTCATTGCAAAAGGATTTGACAGGAAGTGAACTAATATAGAAAACATGCCCAGCCCTGTTCTCTTCCTTCATTCCACTCCTCCTGCCCCGAATGTGTCCTATCCCCCTTTGAGAGCCCTCCCGCACTTTGCACATCTTTTAGGACCGTTATCTCATGCCACGTTCTGAAATGCAAATATTCCATAGTCTTTTGAAATTCAAGAAAATCAATTCAGGTTCACTACTCCAATCCAGTGCTCTGACTTATATTTTTGCATATTCTCAGGATGTACGTTCTCCGCTTTCTGCTGGTTCTGAGTTCTCTAATCCTAATTACATCTCACAATTTCATGGATGTTAAAAAAAAAAAAAAAAAGACATGGAAGAGCTCCATCCCTTTAACTCACCACAAACACACCCCAATTCTTTCCCACCTCCCTAACCGACATTTGGCATTAGGTGAAGAATGTCAGGGCAGCTATAATTTACAACATGATGTGAAAAAAGGTTTTTTTGAGATTTTATTTATTTATTTGACAGAGAGAGAGCATAGCATGGAGAATGACAGCCAGAGGGAGTAAGCTCCCCTATGAGGAAGGAGCCAATGCAGGGCTCAGATCCCAGGTCCCTGGGATCCTGACCTGAGCTCAAGGCAGACACCTAACAAATGAGCCACCCAGGCATGCCTGATGTGAATTTTTTAAAAATCCATACAAAGTTTATTAAAAATAGATTGCACAAATGAAATACAGTTGGAATGGAGTTTTGATGTTTTTTTCATAGTGATACACAGTTGTGAGCAGCACTTTTACCTGGTTGTCCAAGGATGGCCAAATCCATGTGTTTATGGGTTTTACAACCCCACATACAAATTCCCCTGCATGTAGATATTTACATGTATTTGCATATGCTTATGTGTATTTGTTGTTCTCTGTATAATAACATCTTGTCCTTTAAAGAGTGTGTTGGTGTGCCTGGCTGGCTCGGTTGGGAGAACATGGGACTCTTGACCTCAGAGTCTTGAGTTGAAGCCCCACATGGGGCATGGAGCCTACTTAAAAAAAAAAGAAAAAAAAGTGTGGGTTTAGGCCCCATGAAGCTGCCAGTATCTTCAAGATAAAGTTTAAGGATAGAAGCAATTTATATTAAAGGAAAGCAGGCAATTTGTAATGGAATATGAGATATCGTGTTGAAAAGTCCTTTCACTGCCCTACCTCTGGAATTGCTCACTGGCCCCTTTCCCTGCAGTTCCAGGCTCCTACCTGCTGCCAGGCGCTGTCCTCACACCGCCCCGTCAGTGGGCCAAGGTCTTGCTTCTCAGGCTCCAGAACCTCCAGTTCCCTTCTTTATTATGCAGAGCAGGTTCGCTTTCTTGTCCAAACTTCAAAGTCTTCTAAATGTGCTCTGCTGAAAAAAGCACCTTCTTTGACCCTTGAGCAGCTTGTAAGACCTGAAAGAGGCTTTAGAACTCGCCTGTTGTTCTTTCTTCTTCCTTTTTCTTCTTCACTCCCTCCCTTCCTTCTTTTCTTTTCTTTTTTTTTCTTTCCTTCCTTCCTTCCTTCGTTCCTTCCTTCCTTCCTTCCTTTCTCTCTCTCTCTCTCTCCCCCCACCATGAATCTCTATCCATGAAACTAAGCTCACAGCAATTTCTTCTCTGTGATGTGAATTATGACAAAACCCTCTAAAGAAGACAAAAAATGCTACAGTCTATTGTTTTAAAAAGCACATTTATTCAAATTTGTATTGGAGCTTGTACCATAGTGATTCCCCTTTGGTAGACTTTAAAGTTCTTGAGGGTGGACGGTTTCTTATTCATTTTGTATCCTCTGCAATGCTTGGCATCGCGCCTGGCAAGGAGTGGTCGCTCAACAATTGCTTAGTTGAATGAACTGGAGGGTTGACTATCTAACCTCATGAGTCCTCTCAGAGCTATTTAAAATGAAAGATTAGTTGTATAAACCAGTCATCTTAGCCATTGTAGTCTAGACCTTTTTCAATTTCACCAAAATTTAAACAAGTTTCTAGGGAAGAGGTAATTTTAAAAATTGAGTATGTATTGAGCACCTATAATTATCAGCATATATGTGTGTGTGAGTGTGTGTGTATATATATATATATATATATATATATATATATATATTTCTTTTTTTTAAAGATTTTATTTATTTCTTTGACGGAGAAACACAGCGAGAGAGGGAACACAAGAAGGGGGAGTCGGAAAGGGAGAAGCAGGCTTCCTGCTGAGTAGGGAGCCAAATGCGGGACTTGATTCCACAACCCTGGGATCATGACGTGAGCCAAAGGTAGATGCTTAAAGACTAAGCCACCCAGGCCCCCCCCCCTTTTTTTAAGTAGGCTCCACACCCAATATGGGGCTTGAACTCACAACCTTGAGATCAAGAGTCAGATCCTCTATGGGCTGAACCAGCCAGACACCCTCAGCATTTATATTTTTTATTTCCACTGTCCTTCTATTGTGAAATTCATGTCCAGTTTCTACCTTCAGGATCAATGACTCTGGATCCTGCTCAATTGAAATAAGCTAGTAAAATAATGTAAACATTAGTTGAGTACATTTTTAATGGGACAAAGGCAGTTTCATTGGTATTGTAGTTTACAGTATCATGTGAATTTTAAATGTTATTAATTACATGGGAAAATTCTTCATAATATCTATCTTTTTGCTGTCAATTACTAGTATCTGCCACACACATTTATTAAATCCTCCTGAGAAAAATTTCAGAAAAATGTGATTTGATGTTTTGTCAATATAAATTTAGAAGATCTATGTGTAAATTTTAAATCATTTTGGTGGTTGTTCCATGTATTTATTTAAGGGATGAAACAACAAAAATGTGTGCAAGAAGGCACCTACACTACCCTTGCTCCTTTCTTGTCCTAGCAGTGTTGATCAAACTGTGATGTTCTAAATAAAAGAATTATTCGGTAAATAGAGATACCTTTCTAGGACTAATTCTAGTCTCTTCATTTCTTAGGAACTCAGGATGTGGTTTTTATTGTCACAAATTTCCTTAAAATAGCTAATCACTTCCTTGTACTTATAAAGTCTAATGGATTTTGACAGGTTATGTCACTCAAGCCTTTAGATTTTGATTTAAAAATGCAAACATCCAGATGTTTCTAGATAGGCTTCTCTTCTGAGTAGTTAAGCAGCTTCGGGGTGGTCCTCCAAGTTTGATACATACCAGGAAGACTGACTCATGTTAACCAACTGATGTGTATAGAAGATTATCTTTGAAATATCAATATTATTATGTTGTAGGAACTGTAACTATAAGAAAGTTAGATTAGTTACCCATGTAGAGGCATCTACAATTTGCAGATTACTGTACTTGCAAAATCAGATTGCTTTTTACCAAGTGACTTTTATAAGGACAGAAATAAAGGCAAAACAATATGGATTTTCCTAGAGGTTGTCAAGTTCCTGAAACAGTAATAGGAATTCAAAGCTTGTGAGACAAAAGAAAGCAAGGTATGTTACAGTAATGAAAGACTTTAATACTAATATTTTGTCAGTTCGGTTATATTTGCCACTGGTAATTTTATCCATTAAACAAACATTTATTGAGTACCTACTATGAACTAGATTGGTCACTCTTATCTCCAACAGGGATTTTCGGTCTGCTCTCTGGGACTATCCACTCTGTTGAAGAAATATCTACTAGATAATGCTTGAGCTGAGATAATAGAAGTCTCTTATCAAACTCTCCCTTTTCAGTTTTCTATAACGGTCTTCAGAAGCTTCAGTCTGTAGTTGTTAAACTATTGTTCTGTTCCCTATGAATAGAGAGCCTCTGACAGTTAGCTAAACCCAGGCTTATTTTCAAACCAATTAAGGGCAGAGAGGCCCTCTGTACACACAGCGAAGCAGGCATCAGCATGCCAAGATTGGAGATCAGATACTAAGAACACTGGTTGCCAATACTTGTCAAAGCACATATTTGCATTTCTACCAGGAAAGGGTCGGAAGGTGGCCATATCAGGAAGGTCACTTTGTTATCAGTGAAGCATTGATATTATCTTGTGATAAGTCATGTTTACAGTTAATGTTATTCTGCTTTTTAATGATCGTAAAGTTAAGTATCGTTGCTTTTTAATGATCGTAAATGTTAAGTATGTGTATGATTAATTAGAAATGACTCTAATTAAGTATGTCACTATTAATTTAGTGTGTATCATTATATATTTACATCGATTTAATTTCGGGCTCCATAATTTTCTAAACCTTTCCTAAATGACACATACTTTTGAAAATACCTCAAATTTGCTGTACGGTAACGTTCACTTAACTAGATGCTCCCAATCATCTCTACTGTTTATGCTAGGCAGTCTCTGGTGTGGACAGAGAGAGGGGCTGTTTGGTCCCTGAGCCTAGACAAGGGGCCTCTCCAATGAAATTAGGGCTTCTGAGACTCATGATTATTGTGACCTTAAACACTGTCCCTCTTGGTAGTCCTTTTCGTTGGCTCACCCTGCTTTTCTGAACAATGGCCCAAAGTCTTCTAGACTGCTTCCTTAGGATCAACTCCCAGGCTCCTAAGGAGTCCTCCGATGAGCTCCTTTCACTGGAAAATCCGTCCTCCCCCACTCCCTGTTTCCCTCCGGAGCATTGTCTTCTTTCACGTCACCGTCTTCTCCTGTGGCATTTTCACAATAGACTTGATCATGTAGAAATGAATATGTTAATTAAAAACAGAAAATGTAGCTCTCCTTGAGAGCAAGGAAAGCTTAACTTCAAATCTTCGGTGGAGAAGAGGTGAAATATTTGCATTTCATCTCTCCAGGGCAGACAAGGAGGGGAAAACAAGGCTTTCATAGTAAGCAGCCTAAAAGTTCACACACTACTGCAAAATGTTCACATCAAAGGGGATCAAAGGCCATTAAAGGAGAACCAGACATCCTCAAACTGGGAACACAGCCAACTTGAGACTGAGAGGTGGAATGTGGGGGTAGGGAGGGGCACCGACAGAAAGTTCAACGCAGGGAACAGGAAAATTTTAAGAAGTGTGTATTTGTCTCCTCCACCAGACTATAAATTTCTCAGTGGCAACATTCTGTACTCAGTATCTAGTACAGTTGTTAACAGATAGAAGATGCTCAATAAATGTTGGCTCGAAGTGAACTGAACTTACCAAACTGTTTTCACGACAGGAATTTATAGGTATGTGCAATGCCTCCAAGTTGTCTTAAAAACCCTACAACTCTTGAACCTTTAGAGGGTTAGAGACATATTGAAACCTTAAATAAACGCATGTCAGAAGAGAATGGAAAAGTATAGAAAGGCTAAGATAAAGGAGTTGGGTGAGAGGCAGAGGGAACTCAGCGCATAACAACTATAATTTGAAGAGCAGCTACAAAAAGAAAAATTAGCAAACAAATGTATGAGCATGGGATGAAGAGATCTTTGAAGACTGCTATTTTGTTAGTTAACATCGTACAGTTTTAATAGTGAAAACTGTACTGGAGCGCTGGGTGTGGTGCATAAATAATGAATCTTGGAACACTGAAAAAATAAAATTAAATTAAAACAAAACAAAACAAAGTAAGCAGCTTCAAATTGACTTTACTAATCTTAAAATTGGACCCCAAGTACCATACATATGCAGATCTGATATAAAACCTGAACTTGAACTGTACCCTTAAAATTACTTATGTTTAACATTGAAGTATTTGCATTAAATATGCTTTCACAGTAGAGTCTGAATGACTACTGTCTCATCTATTTGTGAATAAAAGCTACCTTTCTATTCACTTTCTATTCTACCTACACATTTTTTCCTATGAAAAAATTTACTTATTTTTAAGTAATCTCCATACCCCACGTGGGGCTTAAATTCATGACCCCGAGATCAAAGTCACATGCTTTTCACACAGAGCCAGCCGGATGCCCCTTGAATTAAAACTGAGTAGGAAAAAAAAGGGGGAATATATGTCAACGAAGGTCCTAATAAAACAGAAAGAAAGACAAATGTAAAGGAAACAGGCAAGAAAATACCTGGGTGTAAAAAATAAAGTAAGTGGTGATTCTCTTTTCCAAAGCTAGTCACAACAAACAACTCCCTTAATTTAGCTCTAGTGGTCTAATTGGAGCCTTGTAGAAAGATCAGGTACTAGTCTAATTTTCAAAACCCCCCAACTTTTTCTTAAAATGATGAAGGCAATGGAGTAGGAATTATAAAAAGGAAAACATCAGGTAGATTCTGGAATCAGTCTGGTATGAAGAAGTAGACACCACTCTCAGTTCAGCCTGGTCAACACAAAGATTGGTGGCAATATTGTTGTTGTTTCAAAGTTATTTTAAAGAGTTCTACATGCTTGAAATTTTAAGTGCATAATATTGTGTTGTTTGGTGCAAACATATGTTGTACAGCAGATTGCTAGAACTAGTTTATCCTGTGTAACTCTCTCCCACCCTTCTCTTCCTTTTTCTCACTTTCACTTACTTGCCTTCAGCATCATTTCCAGTTCCAGCCTCCATTGTCCCATCTCAGGGGACATAATTTGAAATGTCATCACTTTAAAAAAAATAATTTATCCATTTATTATTCCAGAGAGAGAGAGAGAGCGAGCGAGCCTGAGGTGTGGGTGAGAGGCAGAGGGAGAGGGAGAGAAAGAGAATCTCAAGCAGGCTCCCCACTGAGCATGAAGCTCAACTCAGGGCTCGATCCCCAAGATCACGAACAGAGCTGAAACCAAGAGTCAGAGGCTTATATGACTGAGCCACCAGGTGCCCTGAAATGTCATCCCTTTTATCTTAATTCTCACTTGTCCTGTTCTATCTGTCACAGAATTGATAATCACCCCACAGTTCCTCCTAAAGGAGAGGCCCATAGCATCTAAGACTAACTTGAACTTACTTTTCACCACTCCAGGTCTGTATAGGGCAAATTTCTGAATAGCCTAAGAGAATTCTATTTCTATCTCCTAGACCATCCACTACATTGTATTATTTACTCCTAGTGAATGTCAACCTCACTAAGCTTCCTACCTCTTTCAAGGCAAGAAACATTTCCCTCAAACCCTCAAACTTAGCATGCTGCCTGACAGAGTAAATATTGAATAATTGATGAATGATAGGGAGGGAGGAGGGAGAAAAAGGAAGAAAAGAGAAAAGGGAAGGAAAGAGGAAGAAAGAAGTTAGTTAATTAGTTGGTAGAATTCTGTTCATAAAAGAGGAGCCTGTAATACTGAATTTGTGGAAACTAATTATTCATAGACATGCTGACAACAAAATTACTGCCACTGCTCGTCAGCCGTGTCCCTTGAAATGAGTTGGCTAGTTAGGGAACACATCTTGAATGAGGTAGGAGGACCCAACTTTCCCACAGGCTAGGTATGTTCTAGTCTGTACGGTAACGTAGAAAATTAAAGCAACCGTACTTTAAAGGGTCCCAAATTTTACAAATACAATCATCAACAATAAACACTAAACCCAACTAAGCAAATAAACAACAGACTTCATTTTGGTGATCAGGCAATTTCAGGGAAACATTTGGTTTTGACTCCTTTCCTGCATTTCTCTGCTTTGGCTTATTTCTCTTTGTACATACAATAGTTATTCTAGTGACTGCCTTCCTCATAAATAATCCTTTGAAAATTATTGTCTTTGAGTGAATGAACTGGTTTATTGGGTTACTTTGGTAAAATAGTTTTCTGTCTTTAAATGCAAGTATTGTTCTAGAAAACATGGGTGTTGTGAGTCCTGGCACCCGAGACTGAACCTTAGTGTGCTTATCGACTTCTTGTTGTAGTGACCTTTAATGGGTTTCTTTAGCATACACCACAGAAAGCATACAGTTAATTTTATAGCTCTTAGCTGAAATAAACTTATCTTGGTTAAATCAGCTTTGCTATTGACCAAGTAGTAGTACATTTCATGATGAAATTTTTAAAAAGTTTTTTTTAAGACACCATAAATCTATTTTTAAATTACCCAAGAAACGAGTTAAACTTATCTTTTATCCTGAAACATAATTATGTTCTGCCTTTAAAATACTCACAAAAGACACATGAAAAAGATTGATGTCAATTTTAAAAATCTCAACGCAATGGATACATTTCTGAGAAAAAAGATTTACTTAATAAGAAAAAGAAGATCTCAATGGGCCAATAATCCAGGAAGAAACTGATAAATTGGCAAAGAAACACCATGCAAAAATGTCAGATGATTCCATAGGTGATCATTCCCATGGTAATGAGAAAGACTGTCCAGTTAATTTGGAGACAAATACAATCTTGATAGGGAAGTGACAATATAGGATAGTGCCAACAACAGAAAGATGGGAGATTGAGTGAAGGAGAGAAACCCAATCTGAAGTAAATCTGCTGTTTAGTTGTGTTCATTTTTTGTCAGTTATAGTACATATGGTATTCAAAGACAAATCATTTTACATGGCTTATTCATTATAATGGAAAACATTGGGCCCTTCCATCAAGAAGCGGGATATAATTCTCTTATTAAATCAGGGCTGGCCTTCATGACCTACCTATGATCAATAGAATGCACTGAAATGATGCTGAATGATTTCTGCCTTGATCTCTTGGGGCACTTGCTCTTTAGATGCTCTCTTAAAACCCAGCCATCATGCTGTAAGAAGCCAAGTAAATGGAGTGGCCATAAGATGCTCCAGGAGACACTCCTTGATGGGCTCCCAGACAACAGGCATTATTAACTACTACCCATATGAGTGAGTCACCTTGGACAGTTAGCCCAATCAAGCCTTCAGATGACTACACACAGATCGCAAAAGCTAACTGCCTGTCAGCCCCTCCCTAAATCCTTGACTCACAAGGTCATGTTTCGTGACATTCAGTTTGGGGGTAATATGTAATGCAAGAATAGATAATCATGCCATCTGCCTAAGATCTAAGTTTCAGTTCTAAGAAACAATCTACCCCCCCCCCTGCCATCATGCCCCCACCAAGATTCTATATGGACAAGTGGAACTGTCAGTGGGAGGACTGGTGAATGACAGAGGCCACTGATACAGGGACTTAAGGATTAGAGTTAAAGGCTACAAGGGATTTTGTGATACCCGCCTGATGCCTTAAAAGTTCAGACTGGACCAGCTAACTCTGAGGATACCTCAACATAGACTTGGGGACCAGATCACACCAGTCACCTTGCAGGGGAACCAGAGGATAACACAGGGACTCCAGCTTGCAGATATAAGGCCCCTTCTCTCTTACAATCAAGAAATCATGTGAGCTGTCTTCATCTCCTCCCCTCATATGCCTCCCCCATGACATCTGGGAGGAGAGCAGGGAAAAGAGGAAGAAATGTGAAGGGCTGAGCATTTAAGTGAAATACTGAACTACTTAAATGATTACACTTTAACGGAAAGATCCTGAGATATGATAATTGTAAAATTAAGTTAAACTCCATGCAGCTACGGAGGAAGATTATATTCATTAGAGGAAATTAAAAGCCACTTGTGGTGTTTAAAATGTTTGATCCCACTATACTTATGTGCCTGTATAGAAATAATTATTTTGTAAAAAAAAGATAAGTAGATTTTAAGCATTAAATGCTTACTAGTTGTAACACTCGTTAAACGTACGAGATCACTAGATACAGATCGGGTTCTATTTATCTAGAGGCTTTACAGGATAGTAACAACATAAACACTAGGAGGAAATGTATATGATAGTTAATAATTATGTTTTAAATAATTATTTATATCTTAATAAAAGAGATGCCCCCCGGGTGTTTGAATTGTTTAAACAAAGAGCAAGAACAAAATTTGAAACAATCCAGATTTTTTTTTTAAGATTTTATACATTTATTTGAGAGAAAGCAAGAGAGAGAGAGAGAGAGAGAGCATGAGTGGGAGCAGCAGAGGGTGAGGGAGAAGCAGAGTCTCTGCTGAGCACGGAACCCAAGGTGGGGCTCAATCCCAGGACCCTGAGATCATGACCTGAGCCAAACAAAGGCAGATGCTTAATGGACTGAGCCACCCAAGTGGCCAAAAAAACAATCCAGATTTTAACTGATCATGTTTGTCATTGATAATGGCTAGTAGTTGTTAAGCACCAGCTGGATAACAACCTTTTATAGTCATTCTTTCTTATCCTTACACTGGCCAACTAACTCATCCCATTTTACAGAGGAAGACTGTGAGGCTGATTACCAGGCTAATAATTGCCGGAATCAGGTTTCAAACCCAGATGCATTTGGCCTCCAACGAGGACCATTGTGTTTTTATTACACCTTGATACCTTCCTATTTCTACAGCCATTAAGATTTGTGCTCATTTTACACATTTTTAGTTTTTAAGATTGCACAGAGATGACCTCTAAGCATCCTCAGAGAATGAAATATTGACAACAGCAAAGCATGACATAGGGTTTAAATGGGAAAAGATATCACAAACCAGAAACACTGTAGCTCTTAAGCACCACGGACAGTTATGGAATGCATGACACTAAAGTATTTCCAGGGCAGGGTGATGGAAGTTAACAGAAATTAATAAAAGCTGTGGAAATAAAAGGTGGATTATCTTGTTTTACTTTTGTTTAGTCAATAGTTTAAGAAGTTGACGTGTTAGAGATGACTCCACCGAAGGGCAGAATTTTCACTTTAGAAAACGCTACGAGTTGGGGCGCCTGGGTGGCTCAGTCGGTTAAGGTCTAACACTTGATTTCCTCTCTGGTAATAATCTTAAGGTCTTTGGATCCAGTGTCATTCCGGCTCTGTGCTCAGCACAGAGTCTGCTTAAGACTCTTTCTCTCCCTCTGCTTTTCCCTCTGCTTAGCTCTCTCTCTCTCCCTCAGATAAATAAATAAATCTTAAAAAAAGAAAAGAAAAGGAAAGGAAATGTTGCTAGCGGCAAGGAACATGTGTTTGGTATTTTTCACAACTACTTCTACATGCTTTAGTATTACAAAGAATAGGTAAAACCATTTTGATCTTTTCTATGTTAAAAATTCATAATATTGAGAAAACACTAAATTGAGAATGTTTATAAAAGAAATTTAGAGGGGAAAACTGCCCTCCATAGAAAAAGTAATAAATACTTGTTGGGTTGATTTTTATTTAGAGAAAAGTGCTTTTTCATTTTTGGCTAATCTCTTCCAAGAATTCTATTTATATAAAAAATTGATTTACTTTTGCTTTGCCAACAATTTTGTATAGATTTCTCTGCCTTTGCTCCTGATGAACCTCATGGTAATATGAAATCTTAAATTTATTTGGCATTTTCTATCTCATTATGGAAACACTGATTTACAACTACAACATCCAAAAAAATAATTATTTTATGATTCCCTTCTAGTTAGGTAATTAAAATAGATCCCATTGGTAATAAAGTACAAGATTGCCTTAAGTGGTTTCTGGAGGATACAGTTGTGTTTTTCCAATCTGTTAATCTGATTATATCATTTATATTGCTGCCTCCAAAAAAGGAAAAGAAATAAGATTCAAATTAAGTTAAGAGAAAAGGACAACTCTTTTTATAAATATAATCTTGAGTGAAAAAGACCTGCTACAAAGGATTATTAAGAAATAGGCATACAATGGCAGATAAAGGAATGAATTATACATATATACACATATATAATATTACATACACATTATGTAGTAATGCACCCATTCAATTGATATATTTGAGTATATAGTAAGTAGTAATGTGTACGTATAATGTACACATGTACATTATATATATATAATGGATGTGTATATATACATACACACATATAATCCATCCTTTTATTTGATATTGTATGCTTGCATGCTTATCATTTTGTGTGTATTTTATTTTCTTTTTTTAAAAGATTTATTTATTTATTTTAGAGGGAGAGAGAGCATGAGTGGGAGGGCCAGAGGGAGAGGGAGAGAATCTCAAGCAGACTCCATGCTGGGCTCGGAGCCATGATCACGATGATCTGCAAACATGACCCTGCATTCACCACCTGAGCTGAAACCAAGGGTCATCTTAACCAACTGTGCCACCCAGGTGCCCCCATTTTGTGTCTATTTTAAACAAAATGATGTTAGGAATATTTACCCAAATGTTAATAGAGGTTGCCGGCAGATAGCAGGATTCCAGGTAATTTCTATTTTTTTTCTTCATTCGGTCCTGAATTATTTTTTCACAATAAGTGTGTATATTTTTACAAAACCAGTAAGAGATTTTTCAAAAACAAAAAACCAGAAGTTTTGATTACAGATAGGAAACTACCCTCCACTCCAGATTCTACACAATCAAACAAGAAGTACACACTGAATCAGCTGTGTGCCCAGCACATAGGGTACCATGTTTGCTTCCAGCCCCTGGTCTTTCTTCATGAGTTCCACAGCCAATTCAACAGCAACATTTATTAGCAACTTACTGTCCTCATGCCATCCCAAAACATCATTTTTGGTTTTTATAGGAACAAAAACCAATGCGCCTGCGTGGCTCAGTCGGTTAAGAGTCTGCCTTTGGCTCAGGTCCTGATCCTGGAGTCCACAGATGGAGCCCCACATCAGGCTCTGTGCTCAGCAGGTAGAGAGTCTGCTCCTCCCTCTCCATCTGCCCCTCTCTCTTGCCCCCCACCCCGTGAGCGCGTGCGTGCGCCCGCGCTCGCACACACTCTCTCTCTCTCAAATAAATAAAATCTTTGGAAACAAACAAACAAACACCATCTCCCTGTTTTCTGAATTAATTTGCTTACATAACATTTAATCCAATGATAACAATTACAACAATAAGTACAACAGGGGGGTAAGCACTAAGTAACTCAACTTAATAAGAGCAGAAGTGTGTGGGTGGCTTAAGTTGGTTTCCCCAGGAAACACACTGAAATGAAGATTTGGGTACAGGAAGTTCATTGATAATTGTTGTCAGAACAGCACACATACAGAAATGAAGTGGAAAAAGCCCATAATTGGCCAGAGGGAGATCCGTGATGAGGAAACAGCGGAGGCGTTAACTAATTCCTGGAGCAGCTCTGGGGCTGAGATGGCTCTTAAGTTGTCTCAAAACAACGCAGGGACCTGGGCGCCTAGGTGGCTCAGACAGTTAAGCGTCTGCTTTCTACTCAGGTCTAGTCCTGTACCCGGCTCCTTGCTCAAGGGGAAACCTGCTTCTCCCTCTCTCTCTGCCTGCCTCTCTCCCTGCTTATGCTCTTCTCTTGCTCTCTCGCTCTCTCTCAAATAAATAAATAAATAAAATCTTTTAAAAAAAAAATGCAAGGACCTTTAGTCTCCTATACCCACTGGCTAATCTGCTGGTCCCAGGACACCTTAGGTGAGGGAACTTCTTTCTCCCCAGGGCAATTCCTGGAGAGGGATTCAGCTGTGAGCCCCTGGCCCCCCAACATTCCTAACAGCTAAAAGACCAGTATCTCAGTCCTGAGGGGCCGTAAATCTGGGTAGCATGCCCCAGCAACTACCACAGTCCATACTGACAGCACTCAGATCCGTTTGCTTCACACGATGTAATCACCCATAGGGGAACAGTTTCCCCCGGGGTTCTTACGGGTGTTGTTTCCCGGCAATTTTTGCAAGAGGAAAGTTAGTGGAGCAAACTGTATCTGCCACCATTGCAGCTCATTTCAAGGCCACATCCGATATTCATTGTCTCCTCCCTACTTCTCCTTCCAGATACCTCTTGACTTCTGCTAACACCTCCACAGCTCCAAGTGACTTGCCTTGTAAGGTGACACAGACCATTCCTAAGTGGTCTGAGTCCCTTGTCACCATACTCTTCCCAGACTGTGCCAGTTACACTTGTCCATTTATCATTTAAACTGAACAGAGGACTACCAGGATATGCCCCCGTGGTCTTCTGGGTGTGAAACATATTCTTTCCTACTTAAGTTGTGTAAAATACACACTGCACTGTTTTCTCCTGATTAGTAGGTTCAATTAACCTCTGGTATGTTGATTCTTTTCTTTTGTACTAATCTATTATCAGGAGGTGCCCTAAGTGACCGGACACCATTTGTAGCTTCAGATTTGGTGGGGCTCATCATAAGCCTCCTAGTGGAGGCACTCCCCTTTGAGAGCCAGGACCTCCAGATGCACAAAACCTAGAATTGAAAGGATGGGAAGTTCAAACTCCCCTAAGTAGGTTGCTGAGGGCAAAGGCAAATGGGGCCAGCTTGAATTCTACCTGTTGATTTCATATCCCATCTGGTCAGGCTACCTACTGGAGATGGGGCAATATAGCAGGCCGCTAATTTAGTGTGCATATTGTGTCCTGGAGTATAGGGTTCCATATTTGTGGAGTATCATCTCCAAGCTGACACAGCAACTGCATTTCAAAAGGCCATTCCATACTCTCTGACATCAGCAGCTTCTGGATGATGTGATATGTAAGCAGCCCCGTGGGTCCTACGGTAATGCACTTGTATTACCAGAAAGGGAATATCTCAGTCTGAAATGATGTTACATAGATTCTAGGTTGGTGATAAAAATGCTTAGACCCTCAGCTAGCATTGCCAGCTGAGGCTCTGCACACAGAAATCCAAATTTATGTCTAGAATATGCTTAATTCTGGTACAGATTAATCAACTTGTCACCAAGTACCCGACTGGTCTCCCCTGAGGGTTGATGCTGCATCAGAAGCTCAACTTGGTGTTGAGCTGACACCAAGCTGAGCTGAGCTACACTCAGTTCTTGCTGGCAGGTGGACATTTGAACTTGGTAAGTGGAAACCCATCATGTGGGGCCCACACATGCCTTCCATTGTTGCTATTCGGTTCCCGAGCCAGTGCGCCAACACCGGGGTGGCTGTTTGCAGAGGCCACCTGCCGTCAGCTAGCCAGGCCATTTTGTCTCCTGGGTTGTCATGAATTCAAAGATATTCAAAGATAGTCACACTTCACACCACTTTCCATAGGTTCAACCACATGCTTTTCCATTAGGCCACCTCCTTCCTGATCCCAAACTGCTTTCGTTCATGCCCCTGCCCTATCAGCCCAACCACTTGCCACTCTTCTTACGGATTTAATGTATATTCTTATCTTGGGAAATCTTCTGATACAAAGTTAATGACCAGACGCACTAAAACGAAACTCTCTCCCATGGATTTCCCTTCACTAATGTCTTTTAGAATCACCCCTGAGCTGGACTAACAATCCAATTCTGCAAAAAAAAAAAAAAAAGAAGAAGAAGAAGAAGGCGGCAAGCCACAGAGTGTAGAAAATACTGGCAAATCGTGCATCTGACAAAGGCTTGTATCAAAAATGTACAAAGAATTTTCAAAACTCAACCATAAGGAAACAAATAACCCAATAAAACACAGGAAAAGTCTTGAATAGACACTTCATCAGAGAAGATATTCAGATGGCAAACAAGCACGTGAAAAGGTGCTCCATGTCATCTGTCACTGGGGAAATGCAACTTAAAATCACATCGAGAAAGTGCTGCTCATTAGAAGGACGTTAGAATGGTGGGTGAGGATATAGAGAAACTAAAATTATGTACCTTGTTTGGGGGAAGGCAAGCTGGCATAACCATTTTGGAAAAGAGTTTGGCATTTTTTAAAGTTAAACATATACTTAACATATGACCCAACCATCCCACTCCCAGATATTTACCCAAGAAGAAAATGAAGACTTAAGTTTGCACAAAAAACCTTACATACATGTTTATAGCATCTTTATTAGTAATCACTGAAAATTTGAAACACCCAAATGTCCTTCACCTGGTGAATAGATGAACAAGCTACATTCATTCATACAATAGATTACTATGTAGCAACTTTAAAAAATGAACCATTAAAGAAGTAAGAACGTGGAAGAATCTTAAATACATTATGTTATGTGAAAAAATCCAAATTCAAAAGGCTACCCACCACAGAATTCCATACAGGACATTCTGGAAGAGGCAAAAGTGTAGAAGCAGAAAACAAATCAGTGGTTGTCAGGGGCTGAGGGTAGAGGCAGAGGCAAGGGGCACCACAGAGGAATTTGGGGGGGATCACAGAGAGGCCCTGGATCTTGATGTTGGTAGTGGGTGCATGACTATATGCATTTGTCAAAGTTCACAGAACTGTATACCAGAAACAATGGATTTTACTGTATACAGTTTATTTTAAAAGCCTAGAGATTTCCAGTTAAATAATAGTTGATGCATTTGCTGGCAGTAATCAACTATTTGATCGTTCCCTGAAAACCAGCATCTTTAAATTTGTAACTATATAATATGGACCATCTGTTTTAAAATAGCTTTCTCATGATGTCACTTTTTAAAATTGATATGTCTAGAAATGTACACTAGGAAAAAAAATTAGACTTGACCTCAAAGAGCATGTGTTAAATTGTATTTTTTCCCCTTTCATACCTGGAAATACACATTTAAGAGACAGATAGAGAGAAAAAATCTCTTCCATTTGTGAAACTGTCAAACTCTCCAGTACCAAACCCACCCAGAATACAGCAGGGGGATGAGAAGATAGACTCGCCTAGAGCAGGGCTCCCCCTGTGTTCATGAGCGCCTGACTCTGTGGGGAATATGTGTTTGTTTGGAAGGACTCTCACACAACCACTGTGCTCTTCACAAGATGAGTGATGTTCAGGACTCTTTCACGAGCCTGGGGAGTGGGTCTAGGGCTGAGGCAGTGGTTGCTGGCAATAGGGCCCATTTCAATGCTTCTAAGTAAACACTTCCAGTGGGGGTTCATGTGGTATGGGCAACTTTTTGTTCTCTGCTTGGTCTTACTCATCAACAGGAAAATTCCCGCTCTATCCTATTACATCAGGAAGGCCTCACAGAACATCGGGACCACAGAAAGAGTCCTCCACAATGTCCAGTAACTCACATGTTGTAGCCAGTTCAAGTTTAGCATCTGGCAAGGGGTAGTGGGGAAGGACAATGCATGAGGGAATCCAGGGTGCAAGCCCGGTGTCCTTGACATGTCATGACTAGGAGGTCCCTAGAAGGATGATCTCAAGGACAAGATCGTGCAGTTTTGTACTGGTCCAAAGTGCTCAATGTACCCTTGAATGCATGAAATATGTGTTGGGATTGGGAGATAAGAACCTGCAGGTTAGAAGGACCAGGTTTATTCAAGGGAATTGAGAGTAAAAGGATAGCACCTTATGGACTGAGAAGGAAATCTCAGAATTCCAGAACTTGGAAGGGAAACAATCCTGCAAGTACTTCACGTTGCTAAAGAGGAGTAGGGTTGGAGGTTGCTGGAATTAAGGGAGCCAAATTAGGAGATTAGGGTACTGATTGGCTCATCACATCATTAGTTCATTTGCTCATTCATTCATACAACAAATAACTCTTGGTGAGCATTATGTGCCAGATATTAGGTGTTCGAGCCACAGCAATGAGCAAGTATTATCTGGTAAATACAGGGATGGTAGTTGGGGAGACTTAATAAGCAAGTAAGAAAAGCTCTATAAAACAGCGATTTCAGAGTTGAGATTTCCTGGGGTTTTAAATCCCAGATCCAGGCACTTAATAACAATGTGACTTGTAAGTTATTTAACACATTTGTAGCTCAGTTTCCTTATATGTCCAATAAAAATACTAAGTGGCTACTTCATAGGATTGTTTTGATTAATGTGGTAATTAGCATAAAGTTTTAGAACAGTGCCTGAAACATAGTAAGCACTCAATAACTATTAAAAGTGTAAACAGATGTATACTTTAATGTCAGGTAGTGAAAAGGACTATAAAGAAAAAAAATTCAGAGTTGGGGGGATAGAGCATGGTGGTAGGGCTGTTTTGCATCAGTTCTCTCTGGGGTAAGTGACATATGAACAAGGACCTGAATGGTGTGAGAGAAGAAGTCATGCAAAGGTCTGTGGGAAGAGTATTTCAGGTAGCAGGAACAAAGGCCCTGGGGCAGGAAAGACAGTCAAGGCCTAAGAAAGGTGGTGGAGAAAAAGATGCAGAAAAAGACTATTTTATTTTATTTTATTTTATTTGAAAGAGAGAGAGAGAGAGCATGAGAGGGACAAAGGGAGAGGGAGAAGCAGACTCCACGATAAGCCGGAGGCGAGGCTCAATCCCCTGAGCCAAATGTAGCTGCTTAACCCACTGAACTACCCAGGCTCCCCGCTGAAGACAACTGTGTTCCAATCCTTAACCCACTGTGCTTCTCCTATCTACGCTTTTGGAAGACAAGCCCTCTGTGGGGTCTGGTTACCTACAGCAGAGATGAGGCAACTTGAGCTTAAATACCTTCTAACTTGATCAGTAGCATTTTTGGGATAGAAAAGATATATATATATATATACAGTTCCATAGTCCTGTATGTGTATCTATCTATATTTTAAGAAAGGTAAAAAATTATTTAAAATAAAATATCTTGGGCGCCTGGGTGTCTCAGTCGTTAAGTGTCTGCCTTTGGCTCAGGTCATGATCCCAGAGCCCTTTATTGGAGCCCCACGTCAGGCTCCCTGCTCAGCAGGAGGCCTGTTTCTCCCCATCCCACTCCCACTGCTTGTGTTCCCTCTCTCACCATCTCTCTCTGTCAAATAAATAAATAAAATCTTTAAAAATGTATATATCTTAAAAAGGTAATTAAAGCCCGTAACTATGTACTAACACCCCATTAAGGTCTGGAGTAAAATGAATAAAGATTGACTGTACATGGCACAAATAAGACTATAAATAGCTTCATGTGAATTAAGATTTTTGTCTCCAAATGAAACAGGGCAGGTTTTGCTGCCAAAGTGCTGCAAAAAGACTTTTGGATTTTCAGTGCTTTTTGATTCTGGAATTACAGGTAAAGGATTGGGAACCTGTAATGATTTCCTCCCATGGGCCGTTTATAAGATCAGAACTCTAGGGAGCAGCACGCAGAAGATAAAATAAAAACCAAAATGGAAAAATCTGTGCAACAAACAACCTTAGCCACTGTTTTTGAAATAATTCCTACTTGCTAAGTATAAACTCTTCTACTTGAGCTATCTTAACGACTCTCCCCTCTCAGGTGGGTGCCGATCAGAACAGTGCATGATTTTTGAAAAGGAAGAAACTGAGTGGCGGGAGCCCCTGAGGTCAGCCCAGGGCCCACACCGGGTTACAAAGTTGATGGTATATATTTATGGCTCTAAGCTCCCGGTGGCCAGGACGACCTTGTACATAGAAGAAAACTTTGCCAGTTTTTCTCTCTATTCAGCAAATTTTGTTTCTCAGGTAAACATGTTTTGGAACAAGAGTGGGAGTTAAGCCTTAATGTTAGTGTCAGTATGAGAGATCCCAGATAGACTGAATCTTCATAGCTCTTTGGAGCACATAGAACTATTGCATTTATCCTCAGTAACATCTGACATCTAGAAGGTACAAACAGATACAATAGTAATAACGTGAACAATGTTCCTCTTTCCATGAATGTTTATTAAACCTTTAGTGTCAGAAGCTTCGAAACAATCTAAACAGCAACGGGTATGTAAGTTGCCTTGGTGTTAAGGAGCTGCTGCTGTGGGCCCCTAGTCCTCGCGTCCCCGGGGTCCCAGCTCCTCCTCTCCCTCCGCCCCACACCCCCCAGGGCTCGGGGGCCGCCCGGCCTTCTGCCGCGGGGCTCCGGCCACCAGGGGGCGCTGCGGCCCCCTCTCCCGGGAGCGGCCGAGCCAGCCCGGTGGGTGTTTCTCTCCCTCTCGCGCTCTCTCCTCCCGGCCTCACATCCGGGTCTGGAGCGCGGCCGCCGCTGTCAGTGTTGGTGCGGGCGCGTCGGGGGCCGGGCCGGGGCGCAGTAAATGGCGGCGGAGGGAGGCGGAGCGGCGGCCACGCTCAGCTCAGAGCCCCCGAAACTTTAGACTCGCAGCCCCACAACTTTCCGGGAAGTGCCGCCGCTCCGGGGGCGTGGACGGAAGGGGAAGCCGAGGCGGGAAGTCTTGTGGGGTGGGGGACGCAGCGGGGAGCCGGGGAGACTCGAACCCCCGGCGGGGGCGGTGGCGGAGTCCGCCCGTGCCTCGCGCCGCCGCGGTCCCCGCCTCCTTCCCCGCGCCCTCCCCTCGGCCTCAGAGCCGGAGCCCGAGCCGCGCGCCGAGCCGAGCCCGGGACTGCGCGGGGCCTCGCAGGCGGCGGCGCGCCGAGCCCCGCCGGGCCCCCTCCTCGCGACCTCCGGGCCCTGTTGCTTGGGCGCCCCCCGCGCGCGTGAGGCCGGGATTGGGGTTCCCCGCGGCTTCGCGGGGCCAGGAGGAAGCCGGGCCGCGCGCAGCCCCCTCTGTCCCGGGGTCGTGGGGCCGGGTCCCGGGTCTTGCATGCGGGGCGGGGCGGCCGTGAGCCGGAGGCGAAGATGGAAGGCTTAACGCTGAGCGATGCGGAGCAGAAATACTACTCGGATCTCTTCTCCTACTGCGACATCGAGAGCACCAAGAAGGTGGCGGCCAACGGGCGGGTGCTGGAGCTATTCCGGGCCGCGCAGCTGCCCAACGACGTGGTTCTCCAGGTAACGCCGCCGCCCTCGCCTCCTGGGCTCTGCCGGACGCCGACCGGTGGCTTCCCGGCGGCTCCGGCCTCGGGCCGTCCGCCAGCGGGGGTGGGAGGGGGGTGGGCGCCGTTTCCAGCAGCGCGGGCTGTGGGCTTGTGCCCCCAGGCTGGGGCCGCAGGTGCTCGGGCTGCCCAGACTCGCGCCGCGGTCGAGGGGGAGGGGTCGCTGTTAGAGGACAAAAGTCATGCAGGGATATGGTGGGGGTTGGGGGGGGCGGACGTCTGTGTATTAAATCTGAAGAGCCCAAGTCCATTATCTCTCGGCTGCCCCTCAGAATGTGTTTTTCAGCATTGGAAGAGCAACTTCAGATGAAGGATCTTGGATTGTGACCATGTCTTTGAATCCTAGATCCTGGTGTGTATAATATGACTCTTCGGTTCCTGCAGAGTAGTAAAGTTATCGGTATAGGTAATTTTTTTTTTTTTTTAATTCTTGAATTAGCCAGCAGACGCCACAAAGTGGGTTGTGTAGGACTCAAAGAAGCAGTTTTCTTAAGGAAGCTGAATTCTTGGGGAGATCAAAAATTTGAATTTGTACCTAGTAGTTTGCAAGTAGATATGTATGGAAAGAACTTGTAGTTAGTGTGGCTGATGTAAACTGGACAGTTTTCGATTGCCATTCGGTAACATTCGGTGGAACTTGTGGATTCGGGTTGGGAGATAAGATTGAGCAGCTGGAGTCAAACGTGCATATTTGCCTAAATCTGATCTGTAGCACTAGAGGACCAAGCAGAGTAAATTTTAAGCTTTGTCTATCACATCTGTTTTTTCAAAAGGAGGTTTCCTAGAAATTCTTATCTAGTGTATGTAGTGAACCTTATTGTTACTCTGTTTAATGATTCATGGTTGCTAGTCTATCTAAACAGCATATTAGGAACAGGTTTTAAGCTTTCATCTTTATGATGATCCAAGCCACTTACCCACATCTCCAAAACTTAGAGCCGTATGCATGGGTATAATGTAGTATACTGCAGAGAGCACTGAATTAGGAGTTTTGAGGCCCGGATCTTTGACCCCATTTTCTTGTTCACTAGCAGTGGGACTTTGGGCCAGGCACTTCCACTCTTAAAGTGCAAATGTGGTCATTTAAAGAATGAGAGTCAGGCAGGTTCCTTCTAACAAAAATTCTGGAAGTATAAAAAGTCCGCAAAAGTCTCTCTGTTTTAGAACTTGCCTGTGCATTAGCTATGACTTAGTTAAATGAGTTCTGCCCTTTTGCATAATCTTGTATGTTTTACATTGCTTTTTTAAAAATCTTGGGAGGAGAAGTTGGGTGTCTTAGATACTAACCTGTGGGAGAGTCAAAATTTTGTGTTATTGTAAAGGGACAGAGATTAAATGTTTTAGACTTCGCTGGCTACAGTGTCTCTCCAGTATTCTTTGTTTTTGTTTTTGCAACCCTTTAAAAATGTAAAAACCATTCTTACCTCAAGGGCGCTTGAAACCGGGCCTGTAGTTTGCTGACCCCAGCTAAGAATGGTGGTGACTGCATAGGGTCCTTTGCTCACCTCATATGGCTTTGGAGTTAGACTTTTAGAGGTCTGGTCAGAACATGCTCATTAATGCTATTGCCCTTTTTCCGAGCAGTTGAAAAACATACTTTCAAGTCATTTAGGAACTAAAATTAAGGCGAAACTTTTCAAGTTCTAGTTCGTTTATGTTTTTGGGGTGGGGAGGAGCTGAAATAAACTGACTTTTTATTACTTTTTTTTTAATGGTGCCAGAAGATTTTTGGAATTTTAGCATGTTATTTAGCATAGACAAATCAGTATTCATTAACCTTTGCTTGACGTATGTTTAATCAAGTTATTTTTACATTTTGCTCACTTTTGTTAACATTTGAAAATAAATTCCGGTTGCCTTTCAATATAAAGAAAGCGCTTAAATAGCATAAATATTCAGAATTCAGTTACGAGTTAGAAGCTTTAGTACCTCCCTGAAACAGAACTCTTAGAGTAGTATATACTAAATAGTATTTTAGGTATCTTGAAGGCAGTTTACTTAAAAATCTGCCTAAGACATAAAATGTGAGACAAAAGGGGACTATGGATTTAGTTCTCTTAAGCGTGTTTGGGGTTGTCTGACCGCCTGTTGCTTTCTAAGTGAGGAACATTTGGGTCAACTCGAGTGTCTTGAGTCAGCTTCTTAACTGGTCTAGGCGTTTGCAGGGCATGGAAAGAGGAGTGAGAATCTCTCAAGGACCTTGTAAACTACCCGGATACACACGTGTAACATAAAATACCATGTGAATGTGTAGGAGAGGTACGAAGAAGGTATGATCAGGAAAGTCTCTTTGACTTTATGGAGATGGGACTTTAAATTAGTGTGCAGGGAGGGCAGTGGGATGGAGGACTTCCGACAGAAAACATGACGAAAGGTAGAAAGTGTAGGAGCCTTTTCAAGAAGTCGCAGATAGTTTTTGCTGAAGCTGGAGTGTGTCTTAGGGATAATGGAACATAGAATTAGAAAGAGACCATATTATATTAAGAAAGACCCTAAAGAACACGCAGAAGATTTCATATTTCAGTAGGCAGTGGAAACTTGTTGGTTTTTGACCTAGAGTGAGGAAAGGTAGAGTCAGCGGAAGGAGGCTCGTGCAGTGGTCTCCAACGATTGCAGGGTAATGGGCATCCAGACCCAGGTGACAGCTGTAGAATAGGAAACAGATCTGGATGAACAGGTCTGAGTTACTGAAGGGCTGCTGGGTAGACACTCTGTGAGGTGCTTTGTTGGATAGTGTTTAATTGAGGCCGGATTATCAAGGCTGGGTGGAGAGCCTTGAACTAATTGTAAAGGTAACAGGGAGGTGTAGTTTAAGAGAAGTGACTCATAAAAGCTGTGCTTTACAAGACCTTCAGGAGATCAGTGCAACTGAAGTTAGAGGGAAGAAGCTGGAGATGAATTTGGGGATCCATTCTCTGTTGCATTTATGAAGTGGTGAGGAACTGGGTCATGGTGCTCAAATGCAGGAGTGGGGGACATTGTGGGGAGGATGATTTTGTCTCCCCGGGGGCATTTGGCACTGTCTGGAGACCTTTTTGGTTGTCATAACTTGCAGGGAGGGAGCAGTTCTACTGGCTTCTAGGGGAGAGAGGCCAGTGATGCTGCTAGGCATCCTACAGTGCAAGGAGAGCCCCCACAACAAAGATGTATCTGGGCCCAGATGTCAGTCAGTGGTCCTGAGATTGAGAAATCCTCACCTGGACTCTGGTGGTAACAGTGGGACCAAAAATGAGGCTAGAAATTATGAAGGTAGGCTTGATGGCCTGGGTGATGCTTAGAGGGAAGAATAGAGCAAGGATTGGACTCTGTTGGACACCACTCACCACTTAGAAAAGGGGCAGAAAGAGAGCCTGATTTTAAAAAAGATTCTGGCAACTTTGATTTCCCGCATTTTGAGGTGGTGGTGGAAGTCTCTAGGAGATAGTTGGAAACTCATGGACATTTGTCCACACCGAGTACTTGTTCTTACAGTGAAATTCAGGTATTTGGGCTTCTTCCTCTGCCTTTCTCACCCAGGTATCTCAGGGTTAGGGGACGGACAGCTGCTTACACTGTGAGCATGCATGTACACATCAGGGCTTTGATTAATGTAGTAATTTTCAGCATTTGTTAATAAAAATCATGAGAAGGCTGAGTCATCTGGGGGAATGAGGATAGAGAACAAAGAACAGAGGGCTGAGGACTGAAGGAAGAAGGAGTTGGCATTTATTGAGTGCGTGTTATGTGCCTTTTACTGGGCAAGTCACTTTCATGCAAGAACTCATTTGATCCTTACAAGAACCAGTGAAGTGGATATTATTTTTATTTATTAACAGGAATGTGGTAGGCAGAGAAGTTAAATAATTTGTTAGTGAATAAAGCATCTCTCCTTTACCATTATTCCTTGCTACCTTTCAGCTTTTTCCTTTCACTGTTCATGTGATTGGTTTGCCCATAGTTCTTCTGAAGAGCAGAGATTTAAGATTGTTTGATTTTGAGTTATGTATGGATTTCCTCTTTGCATAGTGAATAGTTTTATGTATGATGCTGTCTTGAGACACAGCCACTTAAGAGAAATAGGAAGAAGATCTTGTAGTTGGTATCCTGTGCATACAGAGATACAATTTACATTACAACTGTCAGACAGACATTTTGACATTACACTGGTTTTGGAATAGTAGAGTAAGACTGGCGCTGACTGTGAAGGTTTGTTTTTGGAGACAAAAAGCTTTATAGAATTGTGCTCCACAGCAGAGAGGAACAGGACTGGGCGGAGAAAAATTTGGTTCATAGAATTTAATCATAAGGAATTTTGCCCTTTGCTGAGCAAAGAATAAATATTTATTGACTTAGAAGTAATTTATTTTTTTAAGATTATGGAAGGTATGCTACTACATTAATGAGTATGTTTTCTTAGCTTTTACCTAAAGCCTCCATTTGGGGAAATATTTTAAAACTTCATATAGACTTCGAGTGCATAATAGCTTGATAAAAGGTTCTAGTACTAACAGTTCTTTCGTTGAAGGTTATAACCAATGTACCCCTATTCATGAAGCTCAAGAAATCTTTAAGGTCATTTGTGTTGAACAACACCTTGGTAGCATATTTGAATAACACATTAATTTAATGGGTGAAAAATGACAACAGTGCAATAGAAACCATTTTGTCCTTCTAATTTTGTTCAATTATAAGATCTACTCATTAGTGATAATATTAAAATAGGGAAGCAGAGCTTCATTTGTTCATTGAAAGTTATAAAGGTAATACAAGTAAATTGTATTTGGTTTGTTATTTTGGAGTAGTGATTTCTTATTTGTAATTTCTGAATCACTAAAATAATTATAACAAACTACAAAAATAATCTTGCCTTTAATCACTTTCTGTACATGATTGAAAAACAGCATACTGTTTGTGAGAGAAGTCCTACTTAATGGCTTTTGTAGTGTCATATTTACTTTTTAAATTTCTTTTTCCTATATCATATCATGCTAGTTTTAGTCTTTTAAATTAATAGCCCAGAGTTAGAGTCTCAGTATTTGGGGAACTCATGCTCAGGATTTTGATGGAGCTGTAAGAGAGAGGCTGGTAATAAGGAGCACTAAACATGGGAGGCAAATTCTGGTCCTGTCTTTAGCTAGCCTTGTGACCCTGAACAGATGACTTAATGTCTTGGATTTTTCTTGGATTGGGTTTTTCAAAGGTGTTATAGTGTCAAAATGGCCCTTGTGTTGTAGTGTCAAAATGGCCCTTCTAGCCAGCCACACCTTTAAGAACAGAACACAGTCTTGAAATTAGTTGCTCCACGGTTTTAACACATTGATTTGTTAAATTCTTTTGAAGAGAATCTCAGTCTGGAATGCTGAAATGACTATATGTGCATATATACATGTGTGTATATACACAAGTACGCACACACACACGAGCAGGAACTAATTAAAGGGTTGTAAGGTCCATGGTTCCTAATTCTTCAGCTGTTTGGCCAGTGAAAATTTGAAATGGGTGATAAGACTTGACATTTCTCCTTTTTCTTCATATATGTTTCATTTTCTATAGCCTTTCCTGTGATAGATGTATCTTCATTCATCTTTTCCCTCCTTTACTTCTATATAAAGAATCCATGTCTGGTGGGTTGTATATATAGGCATGACATAAAAATCAGGACATAATAACTTTGGCTCAAAAATCTTTTTTTAAGTTTATACCATACCCTAAGTTTCATTGAGATTTAGTAAATTATAGGACTTAGGTCTTAAAAAATACTACATATATTTTAAGATTTTATTTATTTATTTGAGAGGACAAGACAGAGAACACAAGGTGGGGTTGGGGGGACAGAAGGAAAGGCAGAAATAGACTCCCCACTGCACAGGGAGCCCTAGGTGGGGTCCAGTCCTTGGACTCCAGGATCATGATCTGAGCCGAAGGCACACATTTAACTGACTGAGCCACCCAGGCATCCCCCCAAAATATTGTGTCTTTATTTCAAGAGCTGACTTCTTGTTGAATTTGAGTCTACCTTGTTAAATGATGAAGCCATTTATTAGATTATGTATCTTCTAACGTTTTTGGATTGCAGTTTCCTTTGAATTTCTGGTGCACATACTAGACATCTGCTTAGAAAACACAGTTCACAAAATTGTGCCTATAATTGGAGGTTGCTAGCCTTCCTCCAGTTTAGTCAAGCACATCCCATGAACCTCTATATTAAAGTTTTGAAGAAGAGCGGACCTGTGAAGTGCTAAATGGAACATCTTTCTTAAGTCAGTTTTGTATATTTTCATGACTACTTCTTGATGGCCACTATTTAATATACACCTGTATGTGTGTGTATATGTGTGTGTGTGTGTGTGTGTGTGTGTATTTATATTTAGGGGTGTGTGTCTATAGCAGTGGTAAAAACTCTGAAATCTTTCCTGCCTTCATGGATTATGTTAATGTTAACATTAATGTTAATGTTAAAAGAGCTGTGTATGGTTAATATAAAATCATTGCACACTCCAGGGACCTACTTAGTTGTAAGGGAAGGTTCCTCTGAGGAGACATGGACAGAGATAGGGGGGAGAGAGAATGAGATGTTTCACAGAGAGGGAAAGCATGTGAAGGGCCTGCAGCTTGAAGGGCTTAATGTGCCTGGGAAATGAAAAGCTGGAGCACCTTGATGGGGGTGCATGGACATGGTAGGGACCACATACCGCAGGGCCTTGTACACAGCAATAAGGAGTTTGGATATGAAATTATGAAGAGTTTTTAGTAAGAGAGTAGCATCATCTGAATTACGTTTTTTTAAAGATTACCCTGCTGTGTAGAGAAGAGAATACAGGACAAACAGATTGGCAGTGGATATGTAGTAACTCAGATAGAAGATGATGATGTCTTAGATTAGTGAAGTGGCAATGGGATTGAGAGGAGTGGACATATTTGAGATTTTTTGAGGCAGCAAAACTAGGAGGACATGATAATGGATTGGGTATGGAGCATAAGGGAGAAGGGAGAACTCAAAGAGATACTGCTGGAAGTCACCATTATCGGATGGCTAGAAGAGAGGTTTTTTTGTTTTGTTTTGTTTTGTTTTGTTTTTTGGTGGAGAGGTAATGGTAAATTCAGAAGTTTTTTTGTTTGTTTCTTTGGTCAGTCATAGGTTCTCAGAATCCTGTAAGATTGTCAGGTAGGCCTCTACCAGAGAGGATCAAAGATACTTGGCTTGGAGATATCAGTTTCAAGATTACCAATGTATTATTAGTGATACTTAAAAGCCATGAAAATAGAGGAAATCAGGGAGGACAAGAAGCAAGAGACTATAGAGAGGAAAGAAGGATTGACTAGAAATAGAACCCTGAGGAGTGCAGCACATTTATAAGTTGGGGAAACTGGAAGGCCTCTAGGAAGGAGGCTAAGAAGGACAGAGTGGTTGTAGGGAAATTAGGGATGTATATTGGATTATGTCATGGATCCTAAGTAATGTGAGTATTTCAAGAAAAGAATAGTTAACTGTATTGAGTTTGGCCCAGAGGTTGAGAAGATGTGGGCAGAAATATGGCTGTTGGTTTGGCAGTCTAAAGGTCATCAGTAACTTTGATGAGCCAGTTTCATGGACTGGTAGAGGTGGAAGCCAGATTAGAGTGACTTGAGGAAAACCGGGTGGCCCAGGAATTAGGTATAGGGTGTGTAGATAGCTTTTTAAAGAAGTTTGCAGATGGAAGAAAATAGACAAGGGGTAGAAGCTGGAGGTATATGAGGATATAAAGGAATTCTCTTTTTGTTACTTTTTTGAGTATTAAAAATACCGCAGCATGATTTCAGTTGTTAAGATTTAACAAGGGAAGAAAGGAAGATGAGGAGAGAGAGTATTGAAAAAGCAAGATTGGGGGCGCCTGGGTGGTTCAGTGGGTTAAAGCCTCTGCCTTCAGCTCAGGTCCCGCATCGGGCTCTCTGCTCAGCAGCGAGCCTGCTTCCCTTCCTCTCTCTCTGCCTGCCTCTCTGCCTGCCTATGATCTCTGTCAAATTAAATAAAATCTTAAAAAAAAAAAAAAAGAAAAAGCAAGATTGTTCAGAATCCTGACTATACAGGATGGTCTTAACAGAAGAGGGATCCCTTCCTCAATTTTGAAAGGGGAAAAGGAAGAAGAACATGGATATAGAACCAAGTAAGGACATAGGTTCAGTAAAGGAACAGTCTAGCCTCACAGTTTCTACTTTTTTTTTTTTTTTTTTTACAAACTCAGGCAAGATTAGTAGTGGGAACAGTCTGAATATGAAAGTAACAAAAAATCTTTACAGTAGCATCAAAAAGAATAAATATTTAGGAGCAAATGTAAGAAAATATGAGGCACCTGGATGGCTCAGTTGGTAGAGCATGCAACTCTTGATCTCGGGGTTGTAAGTTCGAGCCCCACAATGAATATAGAGATTACTTAAAAATAAAATCTCTTTAAAAAAAGCACCAAAATTTTTACACTACAGACATTACTAGGAGATACTGAAGATTTAAATAAATAAGAAGGGGTTCCTGGATGGCACTGTTGGTTAAGTGTCCAGCTTATGGTTTCAGCACAGTTCCCAATCTCAGGCCTGGGAGATGAAGCCCCACGTTGTGCTTGATGCTGATTGCGGAGTGTGTTTGAGAGTATCTCTCCCTCTCCCTCTGCCCTCCTGCTCTTGCTTTCTCTCTCTCAAGTAAATAAATAAATCTGTAAATAAATAAATGGGGACACAGTCTGTGTTCATAGGTTGGAAGACTGATGTCGTTAAGATGGCAGTTGTCCCCAAACTTAACTGTAGATACAGTAGAATCCCTATTAAAATCCTACTAGGTATTTTTGTAGAAGTTGTAAAGCAGAACCTAAAATTTATAAGGAAATACAAAGGACCCAGAGTAGCCGAAACAATTTTGAAAACAAATAAAATAGGAGATTTCCCCTACCTAATTTTAAAATTTACTATAATCTATGGTAATCAAGACAGTGTGGTTGGAATAAGACTAATAAGCATGAGGGACACCTGGGTGGCTAGGTCAATTAAGTGTCTGCCTTTGGCTCCGGTCATGATCCCAGGGTCCTGGGATCCAGTCCTACATCTGGCTCCTTGTTCAGTGGGGAGCCAGCCTCTCCCTCTCCCTGCCTCTTTCTCTCCCTCTGTCTGAAAAAGAAATAAAAATATTTTTTAAAAATGAAATTATTGCCCATCAGAAAAAAATTTTTGAAAAAAGACTAAGCACGAAAATTAATAGAACAGAAATGAGAGTCCAGAAATGAACCCTCATTTATGATTACCTGGTTATTTAAAAAGTGCCAGGACAGTTTAATGAGGGAAGTATAGTCTTTTCAACAAATGGCGCTCGGACAATTAGATATCTTTATGTTTAAAAAAAAAATGGTCTTGGACATATTGTTGTATATAATTCACACAATACACAAAAATTATCTCAAAATAGATCATAGACTTTATTAACTGTAAATTCTAGGAGACATTAGAGAAAATCTTTATGACCTTGTGTTAGGCAGAGTTCTTAGATGACACCAAAAGCATGAATCATAAAGGAAAATACTGACAAATTAGACTTCATTAAAATGTTTAAAAACTTTAGCACCTCAGAGGTTACTTAAGAAAGTAAAAAGACAAGCCACAGATTGGCAGAAAGTAGTTGCATATTACAAACACTGTAAAGGTCTTTAATCTAGAATATATATATAAAGAAATTTTACAACCTGTAATAAAGGGAAAAAACCAATAAAAATGAGCAAAAGATTTTAATGGATATTTCACCAAAGGAGACAGTGTAAATGGCCAATAAGCATATGAAAAGTTGTTCAACATCATTAGTCATTAAGGAAATTCAGATTAAACCATAATGATGCTATCACACCCACCGGCATGACTATAATTAAAAAGACTGACATTACATGGTATTGTGGAGAAACTGGAACCCTTCTGCACTGCTCTTGGAAATGTAAAAGGTATAGCCATTTTGGAAAACAGTTTGGCTGTTTCTTAAAAAGTTACACGTAAGCTTATCATATGAATTAGCAGTTCCACTCAAAGGGATCTACCCAAAAGAAATGAAAATGTCTACAAATGAAGAATTGTAAATGTCTATTAGCAGCCTTATTCACAGCAGTCAAAAATTGGAAAGCAGTCTAGCTGCCCATCAGATGATGAATGGGTAAACAAAACATGGTATATCTATACAGTGAAACATGATTCTGTAAAAAAAAGTAACAAATTACAAAAAACTACAGCAAAGATTGATGTCAAAAACATGGTAAGTGATAGAAGCCAGATACAAAAGAGTATGTGCCTATACAGAATAGTGGTTACCTAAGGCCAGGGTAGGAGTGGAAGCACTGGAGGAAAATGTTTGGGGTGATGGTAAAGTTCTGACATTGGATTGTGATGATGATGCACGACTCCACGAATTTTCTTAAAATTCAGTGAATCATGCACTTACCCATGGTTAGATTTTATGGTATATAAAGTATACCTCAAAACTGTAAATTTTTTCGAAAATAGTTTTGCAGGATGAGGGAAATGTATGAAGTAGTCACCTTGGAGGATGTGAAGGTAGGATGAGAATAAAGGACCGTCTACTGTCTGTAAAATACAGTTCTAATTCCAAAACCTCAGTATCAGCACCAGTACTGGAATAATAATTCTGGCTTACATTTATTCACTGTTTTCTGTGTGCTGGCTCTGCCTGCCTTATACGTACTGGATTTTTTACTTTGTACAATATTTAATAGATTTAGAAGAGGCTGAAAAAGTTGTGACTTAGAATGAATTAAGACCAGTTTCACGTGATGTGATGAGCACTGGGTGTTAAATGCAACTGATGAATTATTGAACACTACATCTGAAACTAATGATATACTATATTTTGGCTAATTGAATTTAAGTTAAAAATAGTTTCTGTTGACTGTGAGTGGTATGCTGAACTTATAGACAGTTAATTCAGATACCCTAATTTTTTGGAAAATCATAGAAACATAATGCTCAAAAATAATCTGAGTTTGAGATAATCGTGCTTGATAAGTCGTAATTTAATCAAATAGTAGTTTTAATCTACAGGAAGCACTACTTCCGGTTGTCTTCTATTAAAATAATCACTGTTGGGACTCTTGGTCTCCACTCAGGCCATAATCTCAGTGTCCTGGGATGGAGTCCTGGCTCGGTCTGGAGCTCAGTGCTGACTCTGGTTAAGATTTTCTCCTTTTCCCACTGCCCCTCACAGCCCCCTCCCTGCACGTGTGCACATGCACGTTCTCTTCCTGTTTCTCTCTCTTTCTTTTTAAGATTTTATTTATTTCAGAGAGAGAGAGTGAGCAAGAGCACAAGCCAGGGGAGAGACAGAGGGAGAAGCAGACTCCCTGCTGAGCAGGGGGCTCCATCCCAGGACTCTGGGGTCATGACCCAAGCCAAATGCAGATGCACAACCAACTGAGCCACCCAGGCGTCCCTCTCTCGCTTGCTCGCTCTCAAATAAATCAATCTTAAAAAAATAATAATAAAGAAATAATCATTGTCAGTGTCATGAAACTTTTTGTAGGCTAAAAGCCTCTTTTTTTTTTTTTTTTAAAGACTTTATTTATTTGTCAGAGAGAGAGAGCACCAGTGAGAGCACAGGCAGGGGGAACGGTTGGCAGAGGGAGAAGCAGGCACCCCCCTGAGCAAGGAGCCTGATGCGAAACTCAGTCCAGCACCCTGGGATCATGACCTGAGCAGATGCTTAAGGGACTGAGCACCCAGGTGTTCCATTGGCTAAAAGCTTTTAATGTTACTTTGAAGCGCTGAATTGGTGTCTTTGTGTTTCTGACTTTTTGTATCCAGGCTGAGTTTGCATAAGTAGATATGAGACCCAATCCTCACAATCATATGATATACTGTGTTGGATGAAAAATAGCTAAAAGTACTGTTCTCAGAGTGATTATTGCTTCTTGTCCATGGATAATTAGGTCACATGTTGTATGTGGAAATAGAGATCTCTGTATCCTTGAAAAGAGAAATTGTCGGCCAGAAACTAAGTATTATTGATTTTTCTTCATGTCTCATTTATGACTAGAAGAATCAGAGGTTTGTTTAAACTCAAGTGTTAATTGATACTGTATTTTTTAATAGTTGATTTTAGAAGAGTTCAGATTTGGAGCACCTGGGTGGCTCAGTTGGTTAAGCGTCTGGTTCTTGATTTCGGCTCAGGTCATGATCTCAGGCTTGTAGGATAGAGCCTCCCTTCAGGCTCTGCTGGGCTTGGATCCTGCTTAAGATTCTCCCTCTCCTTCTGTCTGCCCCCACTTCTTCTCTCTCTCCCTGTCTTAAAAAAAAAAAGAATTTGTATTTTTTAGGGCACTCAATTGTATTTCATAGAAAAATATTTAATTGTAACACCCTTACAATATTCTATGTCAACAAGTACTGAGTACAGTATAGTCAAAATAGGAATGTGACAATTCTAGATTTGAATCTCTACTTGGTACTTATTAACTCTCTTACCCTGAACAAGTAACTTAACCTCTCTTGAAGACTCCCATTTCCTCATTTGTAGACTGAGGATAATATCAGATAATATCAGAAGTTTTCATAATACCAAAGTGAAGTGCAAAACATGCAGCAAAGTACCTGGTTCTAAGAGGGTGATCAAATAAGTCTCATTCAGACAAGCTCTGCTTATATGAGAAAACTCAAAATTTATAGGATCTTGGCTTTAATAGCAAAAATCTCTCCATATTTCTTCTAAGCCTAAATTTATATCTTTTATTATTTTTGTTGCATGAAGTTAATAATAACTGCCTCCAATCCTTTGATCCTATCAGTAATGCCATTTGTTTCACCCTTTTACTATGGAATTAGAGGATTTGTCCTCCTGAAATGCAGTGTACCACCAAAAGACGATAATAAAGGATGATTTTAAGGCTTATGTAGCTTACAGAATGGTGATAACCATTAACAGAAATAAAGAAGTGAGGAGGATTCTATAGTTTTGTGGGGAGACATTGTGCTGAATTTTGGATGTGCTCAGTGAGATGCCATGCTCAGTCCATCTGTGTTAGCAAGATTCTGTGGGGATTTCAAAGCTTGAGAGTAAGTAGCAGCTGGGTAGCCTTAAAGCTTGTGCAGACTTGATGGTGGCTTCTGAATGAGGCCATTCACTAACAATGAAGATTGCAGACTTCATTATATTTGAAATGTTCTTTCACGGTCAATGGTAAATTGCAGTGTTGTCATAGAGATTTAGGTATTTTCATTTAAGACCTCAGAGTTTTTTTGAAATATTCTTGAGACCATTAGCAAGGCAAGGTGGATGTGGAAGTATAACATTTCCCTGAAATTAGTATAGCCTCCAAAAAGTTGAATCTTGGATGTTAAACCCAGAAGCATTTGCATGTTTAATTTAAGGGGTTTGCTAGCTATCTGCAGGCAGTCCCCACAGTCATCCATACATAGTGTGATTGCATCTTAGCTGAGGAGTGACTCCTGGAGCTAGAATAGTCAAGCCTACCAGTTGCCATCAACATCTCATTGCAGCTTTGTGGTTCTTGTTTAACACAAGATCTCATTTAATCCTTACAATAAGCCTGCCTGGTATTGTTATTCCCATTTCATTAATAAGAAAATGTATGATTTTATGATACTCTAGAATTAACGAATTCTTAAAGATTTGTGAACAAATTCCTTGAAGGTCAGTAACCCTATAGCTGTAGCATTGCTATACTATTTTATTTAGGGGATGGTACTATTGAATCCTGCTCACTGTATATTCAAAATATATTTTTTTCCTATTTAATATTCTATAATAACATTATTCATTAATTCAGGAATCACTGTTAAACACCAGTGTATGTATCCAGGGCACTGAGTGTTAAGAGCTGAGTGAAAGAGACCTGGCTCCTGTCCTTCTGGTAAACTTAAATCTTTTCTCCGAAGCTGCAACACTCCAGCAGGGCAACTGTTCCTGTTGAGTTCATGATCGTATCCCAGACACATTTTTGGGTAAATATTTGTTGAATGAATATTTATTGAATGAGCGAGCATAAATTTATCTTTTTTTAGAAGTATTTTTGCTTATCACTAACTTTAATACTGTAATAATAATAAAATAATAACAATATAACACATACTGTTGTATAGTGCCGACTATATGCCAGCTACTGTTTCGCCCCCTTTACTAGTATTAATTCATTTAATTCTCAATGTGGGTACAGTTTATAATCCCTGTTTTTAAAATGAAGACATGGAAAGGGTAAGTAACTTCTCCAATATCACACAGCTAGTAAATGGTAGAGTTAAGATTTAAGTAGTCCTGTTTATAAGCACTGTGTTCTACTTTCTAAGTACTATATGATTAATACTTATTATCCCACTTCCATGTTCATGTCTTTGACTTCTAACATATCTAAAATACTCTAAATCCCCACATTTCTTCTTTGAAATTATTTGACTTTTATAGACCACGTTGAGAGGCTCATACGTGCTTCCAGTCTGCCCCTAGTAGTGTAAGTCCATTCAGAATCTAACAGCTGCAAGTCCTCTTTACCTATGTCTTTCAGGCAGATGTCTTCAAACATTTTGTAAATAAAACTTAAAAATAGGTTCTTATGCTATATTTATTTAGATAACTGATTATTTTTAGTAGTCTGCTAAGTTTATTAATAATTTTATTAAAATAAAGGGACACGGGATGCCTGGGTGACTCAGTCAGTTAAGAGTCTGTCTTCGGCTCAGGTCAGATCCTAGGTCCTGGGATCTAGTTCCGCATCGGGTTCCTTGATCATCGGGAAGCCTGCTTCTCCTTCTGCCTGCCTGCTATTCCCTCTGCCTGTGCTTTCTCTCTGTCTCAAATAAATAAAAATTTTTTAAAAAATAAAGGGATACAATTCAAAACGATTTTTATGTAAAACATTTATATAAAAACAAAGAACATCGTAATAGATTGTTTTACTTGCTAAAGCAAAGTTAGTCAAGATCTCCTCTAGGAAATCTGGGTAACATTCATTCATCCGACTTTTTTGAGGTCCTGCTTATTAGCTCCAGAGGACTGAAACTTGGGAGAAAGTTCATGAAAACATGGTTTGGATCTCCTTAAAACAGAGGCAGTGACTTATGCCATAGATATGAAAAAGATCAGCCAGGATGACTTTGTAGAGTACAAGAAAGGTAATGAGGAAGCCTGAGGTAGTTGCTTAGGGTTTTGGAGGGAAATGAGCACAGAAGCAAGGAAATAAAAGAGTGTGTCATGGAAAAGAGTAGTCTGTCACATGCTACAAAACTCAGTATTGGGTTTCACGGAGGTCTAAGAGTAGGAGTCAGATTACTTGCTGACAAGTTTGTATATTACTTTCAAAAATATTTTTTGATTTAGACTTTTGGTGTAACTCTGACTGGATTTTTCTTGTACATTCTCCACGTTGTTACTGAGATTTTATTCATTCTTCCTTGGTATCCAGAACAAATCCTTCTTATGATGAGTTCATTTCTATATTGAGATAATATGCAAACTAACTAAAAAAGATGTATTTGTTTATTTACTTATTTGACAGAAAGATAGAGAGCACAAGTAGGCAGAGCAGCAGGCAGAGGGAGCAGGCTCTCTGTGGAGCAGGGAGCCTGATGCAGGACCCGATCCCAGGACTCTGGGAGCATGACTTGAGCCGAAGGCAGCCGCTTAACCGACTAAGCCACCCAGATGCCCCAAACTAACTCATCTTTTAAAGTCCTTTGGTTTCCTTTATAATCTTTATCCCAAACATAATATAATACTTATCTAAATAATCTGAGTCATCAAGAACATCTCTGTAATGCTCTATTGTCTTCCATGAAACTAGAGACGTATTTGCAATAATAATTCAGAAACTTTATAATATACCACTGCTGCTTTGTTTTGTTTTGCTTTAATTTGATATCCTGCTTCTTAATTTTCCCTAATCATCCCAACAAGATAATCCTCCTTCTATAGTTTTCCCACACTGTTCTGTGTGTTTGCATTTGCATACGCCTTGTATACAGCCTCCTGTTCATGTGTATATCTTTTCCTTGATAAGTGGCAAGCAACTTGAGAGCAAATATTAATTTATCCTTATTTGTTTCCCTAACATCCCTGTTCATGATAGGCATCTGAAACCTCCTGCACTAGTTAATTGGCACTTCAGGCCTTCATTTGTCATCAGTATATCGATGGGTCCTAGCCTAATGTCATCATTTTATCATACTACTTTAAAAATTTCGAACAACAAGGACGCCTGGGTCGCTCAGTTCTTTCAATTACACTGAGTATGCTAGTTAATACTTTTGAAGTTGTTCAGGTGAGTGGAATCAGATAAAGTGAGCATGCATACTAATAAGTTTTCTTTAAGGCACTGTACCTCAACTCAAGGCATTTCTCTTAATTTGTAAAGATGATCATGGTTCACTTTAGTAGTAAACTCACAAGTTTCTCTGTCCTTCAGAGGTAAAATTTCTAATTTTTGAATTTGACAATAAACAGGAAGTGGTAGACAATCTAAATAAGGAAATAGGTCAGTAGTTTCTAATTTAATTTAGTTGACACTTTGGGAGGTAAAGCATAGCATTCTCATGAAATGCCTGGCCCGGCAACAGACCGATCAAATCTGTGTATTCCTGTCTACCAGCCTTCAAGTTACCTACCAACTCACCCCCACATTTCGCAGTCTTGTTTCTGATTATTCTCTTAACATGGACTGTGTGTTCCCACCCAACAAATCTGTTTTCTGTTTCTCAGTTACTTGTTCTGTATCAGCATCTTCTCATCGTGCTACTTTCTTTATCTGCAGTACCCTCCCCTAACTTCCATCCTCCCTCTTTTTCAGAACATGAATTAGCTTTTGTAGATTTGGAAATCTAATTTGAACAACCTCACCCTCAATCTGAGACTTGAATTTGTCTCCTACCCACACTTTTGTATGTGTTTCGAACTAGGTTGCTCTTTGCTCATTTATGTCATTGTTTAGCTGCTTTTCCAGTAGATTTGCATCTCGACAGTATTGTAAGCAAACTGAATAAAATTCAGGTTTCTTATATTTAGTGACCTCATGATGTCTAGAGCAGCAAAAGCACATAGTAGATGTTTAGAAAACATAGCCAGCTTTTTTGGGTAAGGCAGTTGCTTTGCCCTGCTTATTGCTGTGCTTTCATAGACGTGATTGGGATGATGAATTAAGGCAAGTCTGGACTCCTCACTCAGGGAAGTAAAAAGTGGGGGTGGTGAAGCTTGAAGCCTTGGATGTTCCTCTGCCAGCACTATGGGTACTCTCTGCCCACCCCAGTCAACATTCTGGGCATGAGAAGAGAAGAGGAGGAGGTGGCAAGAACAGGAACAAATAGCACAGAATTCTCTGAGCTCTGACTTTGGTGCTTTGCTGACCAACATTGCCAGTTCCCTTCATCCCTTTCACAACCTTCCCCTCCCTCCCCCCATTTCTTTTTTTTATAGCAGAGCGACTATAAGAAGTTTACCGAGAAACATAACTAGGAATCGGTGGGCAGGTAAAGAAATTATGGTAGAATCTGGATATCTTGGCACTACAGCATATACTTGCTTTTATAAAATGGAATAAAGCACAACTTCAGTCAAGTTCAGTGTACCTGGCTGAAGGTGGAGCCCACCTAAAGATGAGGGCTCGAGGCACACACGGTATCACACACTGATAGCACATTCCCTAGCACAGGCCACTGAGACTTGTGCCACATCAGAATGACAGGTTACACTGTTTGCCATGGTCTGTATAAATCTCACAGGAATAAGAGAAATTGCTCATGGGAAACCTTTGAAACATCAGGGCCTACTGTTTTCTCTGCCTCTCTGCAAAAAGCTAAGGATTTAATAGCCAGAGGAAGGGAATTTGTGGTCAGCTCTTCTGTTACTACCCATGGTTTTGAACCTTGGAGAAAGAAACCTCATACTTTCCTCATCACTTCCCTGCAGATTCCCCCTAAGACTTGATTCTAGAGTGAATCCAAATGTCATGTGTCTCATTTACATGTAACAAATGGCCAGAGTGGTATTGTCATAGTTACTAATTGTATCAAGGCTATTTTCTACGTAGTGCTCTTTTTTTTTGCTTCCTCTATTCATTTGATCCTGCACACCCATGGAGCTGCCTTCCCCATTTTTCTTCCTTTTACTGCCAAATAACAAATGACCCAGAGTCTTCTCTACCGCCTGTATACTCTTCTTAACCACTAGTAATCTAACTTTCATATTACCCCTGCTCTCCCTTCCTTTTAAAAAAGGATATTCTTTTTTTGCTTTTAAGAGAGGGTTCTTACTCTGTTTTACCATTTCCCTTGCAATTGACACTGAATTACTTCTTGGTGGGTATTCTCTTTTTTTTCCCCGCTCACCATGATCCTGAATTATTCTGTTATTATATGTCTTTAGCATCCTCTCTTCATACCGTGTCTCTTTCTCTTGTTCAGAATTAGGTTTGACTCCTTTTCCTTATGTCCAACCTGTGAGATCCTTCAGATTTTCTTTGAAAGATGTCAGCTGATCATTTTTTTCTATCTTTTGCATTACCCATCTGAGCTCTTACCAGCTTATTGCTCAACTACTGCAGTAGACTCCTGAATCTCAACTAGCTTTTCTGTAATTGTTAAAGAGTACATAAGTGAATTTCTAAAACATTATATGACACTCTTCAAAATGCTCAGTAAAAATTAGTCACATTCAGAGCCCTCACTGTTGAGTTCTGTCCAGTTTGCTGCCTAGCCACCACTGTAATCTCTGCTTTGACCTGTTGTTGCACTGCCCCCACCCCGCCCCGGCCCCCTGAAATTAGAATGCCCACCTTGTTTAGACTTAGCAAAAACCTATGCATTCTTTAAGGTCCAGATCAGGCTTCTTCCCCCCCCCCCCAATAATACTATTTTCAACCAGTAGTAATCCCTCTGTAATTCTTACAGTATCAAGTCCTAATTATGTAGCATCCATTATGAGCCAGATGTTGAGCTTTTTGGCGTATGATTAATTTTAAACTTAGAGGACAGATGTTATTTCTGTTTTATAGCTGAGAAACCTGGGGCTTCAGAGGTTATGTGCTCAATAGGAACTGGGATTCAAATCCAGTTCCATTTGATTACAAAACTTTGTATTCAAGACACCAGCCATTCTGAGGTATAAAATTACAGCCTTATATCATGGCTTATCTTTTTCAATCGTGTGTTGTGTTTATAACTAGGTCAGAAGTTCCTTTGTCCGCGAGTTGGGGGGGTGGGGTGGAATGTGTGTTAGAACTTTGTGTGCTTCCCAGGGCCCACTATGTACTTTGAACACTGTATGGAGTACTTCAGAGAACATTTTGATGAGGTATTCCTATAGTGCTACTAATTATAATAACCAGTCTGCCTTCTTTTTGTGTTAGAGCATTCTCTAAAATGTGAGTATAAGAAAGACTGCAGGCATGGGTGCATACTTGGTTTAAGGGAGGCAGTAGAAAACATTTGTTTCCTAAAATGTCGGATATACACCCACCAAGATGTGAAAGCACACAGTAAGAAAGCTGTTCCCTTTTCAGTTGTTTTCCAGGTCTGGTGAAGGAGAAATTTCAGTTTGCTACTAATATTTTTTAACACCTTCCTAACACATTACTCTCTTACAGGCAGACCTTGATGGATCCACAAGCATGTTTTGCAGATAGTGTTATTTAGCTAAAATTAAGTAACAGTTTTGTTTTCCTTGAACTTGTTATTGTTTCTGTTATCTTCTGTTTATTTCAAGTGATACTTATTTTTTATTTATATTGTGGTACAAGTTCCTTTTAAATTAGGGTTTTAAGGGGCACCTGTGGCTCAGTTGGTTAAGTGCCTGACTCTTGGTTTGGGCTCAGGTCATGATCTGAGGGTCCTGGGCTCAGGTTATTATCTCAGGGTTTTGGGATCAAACCCTGAGTCGGGCTCTGTGTTCAGCATGGAGTGCTTAAGGATTCTCTCCCTCTCCCTTTGCCCCTCCCCCACTAGCACTCTCTTTAAAATAAATAAATCTTTTTAAAAATGTATTAACTTTTCTTAAGTTCCAATGCAACAAAGAAATACTAAGAACTTAACAGAACAAGTAGCCCATGAATGGGCAGAATCTGTGAAGGTGATATGAGGATGCCTCAAGTTTGGGAGTTTCTCAAAGCTAGATTCAGAGACCCCTGGGTGGCTCAGTCCGTTAAGTGGCTGCCTTCTGCTCAGGTCACAGTCCCAGGGTCATGGGATTGAGTCCCGCACCAGGCTCTTTGCTCGGGCGGCAGTCTGCCTCTCTCCTCTGCCTGGCACTCTGCCTGCTTGTGCTCGAGCACGCGCTCTCTCTCTTTCTGTCAAATAAAATCTTAAAAAAAAAAAAAAAAGCTAGATTCATATTTTAGCCCAGCTGATTTTTAGTCTGTGATCTTGGGCAAGAACTTTCTTTGCCTATTTTGATTTGTAAAATGAATATAACAATACCTACTTTTTAGGGTTGTTTGAGGAGGTTTGATATCTTTATCAATTTTGTTATTTTCTTTAGTATTTATTTCCTCATTTAGTCAACTAAAAATCTTTGATAGGATTTTAAAGACATAGTTTAATTCTTATGATTTCTTACTCTCAAGCAATTACTTAACTACTGTGGGCCTTAGTTTCCCTGGACGTTAGTTTTTTTCTTCTGCACGTTGGGAATAATACAGCACTTGCCTCATAGGATTGTTTTGAGGACTAAATTAATTCATAAAATACTCAGAATTGTTCTTGGTACTTGGAGTGGTTCTAGATAGCCACTAAATACTGTTGTTTTTATTTCCTTTGAAAGGTTGTAGCATCTTGGAAGATCCCAAGAACTTTTTTCTTTGCTATCATCATTCTGACTAGGGGAAGGAAGGTGTTTTGTGATATTTGTATATATTTTTATATATACAAATATATTTATATATTTTATATATATTATATATTATATATATATTTTTGTATATATATGTATACTCAACACCTGTTGAGTATAAAGCATTGTTGCACTGGGACCATGGTACACTGGCAAGGGATAATAAGGAGGTCTTTAGCAAGACTGCTCTGAGCTTTCTATACCCTAAAGTGATTGCAGTGTGCAGTTAAACTCAAAAAAAAGATTTAACCCCAAAGAACTGAAGGGATGAATGTTCAATCACTGTGAGTTTCTATATGTTACTGTACTTTCTAATTGAGTAAAATGCTGCAGAACATTTGAGATATATATGTATATATATCACTGTTTCTTTAAGGTGGTGTCATGGGTTCATATTAATTTCATGATAACATTTGCCACTATTTTTTTTTAATTTTTATCTATTTTATAAAACATACCTGGTTTTAGGACAGGTAGTGTTTTTAAATTCTGCAGGTTAGTTCCTAGGATGTTGGTTGTAAAAACAGATGTGGTAAGCCAAATCATTTCCCTATTTTTTCCTTCTCCCCCACCCCATTTTTCTTGAGTAATTCAATTGGTACTGTATTGATAGAGGGGAAGATTGATCCTAAGGCATAACAGAACGAGTGCAGAAAGTTTTCGGTATCAAATATTTAATCCAAAAATATGATAAAACACTCATTTACAAAATAAAAATACTGATGCTTGATTTATACCAGATATTGTTCCTTTGGAGCTAGAGTGCAGGACCAGTTTTAGCAAGTAACTTAATTATTTCCACTTAAATAATATATTTCCACCCCCCATTCAAGGGGTGAATTTAACTCCTTTTATTTGTGCTCATCATAACAACTCACATTTAAATATACATCTGTGTCATTTTTTAAAGGTGGCACATAGCTAGAAATCTTTGGTACTTTGGCAGAAATAGATTTTTGAAAATTAGATGTTTTCAAAGAGTAGTTTGCGTTGTAATTATGGACTTGATATGAAACTTGTATTCAGAGAAATAGTGTTTGCACTAGAAGGGATCTTAGAGCTAGAATCTAGACCATTCTTTTGTTTTGGAGAGAGGTTGTGATATATTATGTAACTTACTTATATTCACATAACAAGCAGTTATCAACACTTGAGCTGTGGTCTACCCACCAAAAAACCAGAAACTCTTTGTTTTATGATGTAACATAGTAAAGCTCTGGTGTGATTTACCTTTTTATGTGAATTTACCACTGGCAAACGTTATCCTTTATAAAATAATGTAGTGGTTAAGAGCATGGGTTTCCATCTGTGTTCTGTCAGGTTACTGTGTGTCCTTCAGCAGGCTTTCCTGGGTGTCAGTTTTCTCATCTGTAAAACTGTACCTGCTTCAGAGTTGTGAGGATGATTGTATTGGTTAACATGTTACTGAGCGTGGATGGGTACCTGACATATATATATGCACATATGCTATTAATATTAGCTTATTATAATCATCATTGTTGTCATTTATCCTGTAACAACCTGCAGTAGCCTGTGGCACAGGGTAGAGCATTATCCTGAGTGGAATGAATGGTTTCTGTTTATCACAAGTAACAGCAAGTTCCCAGGTCTATGTTTGCTGATGCCTGACCAGTGGTGCAGAAGAGTATGTATCAGAGTTACATCACAGGTGCTTAACCATGTCCACTCAGACTCTGCTCACAGACTGCAGACACTTCTGAGCTCCCCTCTGTTCTGTGTGTTAATGAACAATAATGGGCCCCCAGTCCTCCCAGTAACTGCAGTAGTAGTAACAGAGTGTTGTGGGTAGGGACACAGTGTGGAATCCTCAGCTTCCCACACTTAATTCAGCTTCTCTGTGCTTTCATTTCCTTACCAGGGTGGCTCGGTGGGTTGGGCGTCTGCCTTTAGCTCCCGTCTGATCCCAGGGTCCTGGGATCGAGTCCTGCATCGGGCTCCTTGCTCAGCAGGGAGCCTGTTTCTCCTTCTGCCTGCTGCTCCCCTTGCTTGTCTCCTCTCTCTCTCTCTCTCTCTCTGAGACAAATGGATGGAATCTTTGAAAAAAATAAAAAAATAAAAATAAATAAAATAGGGTAAAAGGCTCTGTCTTTCAGAAATGAAAGTTCCCTTTGTGGAGACCGAATAAGCTAATTTGTAAAGTTCTTAGAATGATACCTGGCCCACAGTATTTAAATGTTTACCTTTTATTATTATTATTTTTTAATTTGATAAATCAGGAGTTGCTGTGGCTTTAGAATAGTCCATTAGGCCTCCATGTAAGAAAACAATGACAGGGGTTTGATTACTAGTAACAGTTCCTGAAAAACATTACTCCTTAATCAAAAATTAATATTTAATACAGCATATCATTAAGAAGTGTTTGCTTTTCCTGTCACCTTATGCATCTTACTGGTTAAACGGGATCATTTATCATTTAGAGTGTTTTAGAAGGGGAGTTACAAGTCTCGGTTTGCTTGAGACAGTCTAGCTCATACCTCTTGTCTAGGTATAAATAGTACCCCCTTTCACTCTTGCAGATGTCCCAGGTTGGATGTACATTTTATAGTCACTCTTAGTATAGTTTGCTGGCTGGATTTATTTTACGAGACTATTCCCATGCCCCAATAATATTTTCTAAAGGCATGCACTACTGTTTTAAGCTTAAGTTTTAGATGGTTTATGGTATTTTTCAAAATTACTTTTGCGGTTTTGTTGTTTTTCTCCTTGCCTTTAGTCTGTGTTTTAGTTCCTTTTTTTAAGTTTTTTGTTGTTGATGTGGAAAATACAAAAAAAATTTTTTAATTGGGAATTTGGGACTTGAACTACCAATGAACTTTATAGGCATACTGTTTTTCATATCAGACTTCTTATGTTTAGAGGCTATCAGAAGTGTTTTGTTTAGATAACTAATGACTGTGATACTAATTATAAGCTGTAAAATATTTATTGGTCTATAGGTACTATCCTTATCATAGTAGGACTGTTAACGGGAGTGTATATGGCCCAAAGCAAGTAAAATCTATGGTCATATATTGCTGAAAGGAATCTCTTTAATTATCTATACCATCCAGAAGTTCAAATTAAGAACTCCATAAAATTTAAAAATCTGGTGTGCTTGGGTGGCTCAATCAGTTAAGTGTTTTGGTGTTTTTTTTTTAAGATTTTATTTATTTATTTGACAGAGAAATAGCACAAGTAAGCAGAGCAGCAGGCAGAGGGAAAGAGAGAAGCAGGCTCTCTGCTGAGCAGGGAGCCTGATGTGGGAATCGATCCCAAGACCCTGGAATCATGACCTGAGCTGAAGGCAGCAGCAGCTTAACCAGCTGAGCAACCTAGGTGCCCCAAGTGTTTGACTCTTGATTTCAGCTCAGGTCGTGATGTTAGGGTTGTGAAATGGAACCAGGTGCGTGAAGCCTGCTTAAGATTCTCTTCCTCTTCCTCTGCCCCTCCACCCCTCCACCCCGTCTCTCCCTCTTTAAAAAAAGATTTTTTTTTTTTAATCTATTTCAGCCTTCTTTCCTTCCTGCTTCCATCCTTCCAAGATTTTATTTATTTATTTGAGAGAGAGGGAGCATGAGCGGGGTGAGGTGTAGAGGGAGAAACAGACTCCCTGCCAAGCAGGGGGCCCAATCACATGAGACTTGATCCTGGGACTCTGGTATCATGACCTGAGCCGAAGGCATGGGCTTAACCAACTGAGCCACCCAGGCACCCCTCACTCTTCTTTTCTGTTTACTGTTTAACTCAACACATTCTTTATGGTTCCTTGCTTTAGCAAGTAGAATAAAATCTGCCTTCTAAATACTAATAAGCTTCTAGTTCCTATAGCAGTAATCTGTTATAGTGTGTTCTTTTGATAAATTTCTGTGATAATATCAGTAGGTTAAGAAAGCATATAATATATTTAAACTCTATTGAAAAGTTATAGGAGACTTTCGTAGTTTTTCTTTGTATTGAAAAGTATACCTTTTACAAATGTAGAAAGGGAATTAATATTTATCCATTACTTATCTGATATTTCAGTGCCTAATATATAATAAGGGCTCAAGAAAAGACTGATCTACTTCTTATTTTTGAGGTGCTTTATAAAATACTGTGTGTCATTGTCAACAAAACAATGTGTAGACAATTTTTATTTTGTCTAAGGACATACTATTGGGGAAAGACTTGGAGAACTCATACTTAAGAGGATAGAAGAGAGGCTGAAATATGAAATGGAAGTTATGCATGAAGGTACAAGTGACAGAAAAGAATCAAGAGAATGTCTTTTTATTTACAGAATAAGGTAAAATCGTAGGCGAAAGCAAAGAAGCAATGTGGTCTTGAACCTTAGGTTTTAAATGAAAGAGCATTTGAGTTGTGTAAGCAGAGCAATAAGCACTAATGGTTTGGGGTAAGAAAGAACTGTAGCAAAAGTGAGATGGGGTATTTGCTCTGCTACAACTTCGAAGTATCTCGGAAAGCTTGGTAAGATTGCGTTCACTTTAGATTTGAGTTTACTAGGGAATTGGCAGTGGAGCTGGTCACAAAGTGTTAGCTAAAGTCATTTAGGAATGCAAACGTGCTTCATGAGGGCAGTAGTAGATAGGACTTACTCACTTGTTAGTTGGACGGGTTGTGCATTTAAATTGCTTTTATAACAAAGGAAAATACTACATATTGGTGTGTCCACATAGTTTGTAAACAAACTTAAGCATGCTCTGTGTGGACAGCAGTGTTTGAAAGGAAGTGAAGTCATAATGGAAGGGCTGGGCTTTGATGTATGCCCCTATCTTCTTTGCCATTGCTTTTTTTTTTTTTTTTTGCCTTTTCTGCTTGCCACAGTGTACTCTAGCGGTGAAGGGGATGTGCAAATGTGCATGGATCATGTGTAATCCAAATTACTTTGCACAAAGCAAACTTTTAGAAAATATTTAACTTTTAAAGAAATGGTAAAAATGATCTTTCCAATCAGAAAGATTTAATTCTCTCTCTCTCTCTCTCTCTGTCTCACACACACACACACACACACAAGATTTAATTTAGATGAAGACTAATAGGATGAATTTGGCACATCAGGAGGGTTTGGGCACCATGAGGGAGCAGTTCCTTCAGCACTAAGTGCACAGTACAATGCCAGATCTTGCCTTGGTTCCAGTATGATTAAGTCATACTCTCTGGCCCCAAGGATCTTAGTAGAGAGAGGGGGTATCAGAAGTGTGTGGTTGGCTAACAATTACACAGATAATTCAAGGAATTCAGGTGGTAGAGTACAAGTCCAAAGAAAAAGTCATTCACTTACGGAGTAGTAGGAAGGATGAACAATGTTAGAGGAAGGAGGAGGCTCTTAACGGTGTTTGTGAAGGAAGGGGTATAAATTTAATAGTCAGACATAAGTGATCTGGTGAGAGAAAAGCAAAAGCATGAAAATAGGGTAATCCAGTCTAGATTGGCCAAAGTAAGACTTAGAATTTTGGGGCTATAATTTGGAGAGTCGTGGAAGCTGGACTTAGAAGTTTGTTCTTTTGGGACACCTGGGTGGCTCAGTTGGTTAAGCAGCTGCCTTCGGCTCAGGTCATGATCCCAGCGTCCTGGGATCGAGTCCCACATCGGGCTCCTTGCCCCGCAGGGAGCCTGCTTCTCCCTCTGCCACTCTGTCTGCCTATGCTCACTCGCGCGCGCTCTCTCTCTGACAAGAAGTTTGTTCTTTTGAAAATAATAAACATTATTTGGAGCTCTATATTAGGATTCTCAATCTGGTAGCCTTGTGTATGGGAGTGGACAGAGATTGCAGCAAAGTTGAGTAAAAAATAATTCTTTCATTTATTCTCCCAGCCAACAAACATATTGATACTTGTACATCAGGGGTTGTTCTAGGTGCAGGGAATGTAAGAGGTCTTCCTTATTCTCTGGAGTCTCATTCTTCTGGGAGATGTTGACAATAAATAAACAGTAGGGTGCTCTAGAAAGGTCTCTGAGATTAAGACACTTGAGCTGAGACCTGACTGGCAGAAGCCAGCCAAGCAAAAATCTGAGTGGTAAACATACAGAGGGTACAGCAAGTGCAAAGTCCCTGAAGCAGGAAGCCAGAACAGTCTTTTTTTTTTTTTTTTTTTTAAGATTTTATCTATTTATTTGACAGAGAGGGCACAAGCAGGAGGAGCAGCAGGCAGAGGGAGAAGCAGGCTCCCCACTGAGCAGGGAGCCTGATGTGCTGATGGGCTGTGAGGCTCCATCCCAAGACTTAGGATCATGAGCTGAGCAGAAAGCAGACACTTAACCATTTGAGCCACCTAGGTGCCCAAGGAGCAGTCTTGATTTACTGAAAGAAAAGAGGAAGAGGTGTTTCAGAATTCCTGTATTATTTAAACTGTGGGAACGAGTATTAAGAACTGTACCTGACAGACCAGTGAAGGATGAGGTAACACATTATCTTAGAATTAATTTCCCCTGGTTACTCTTCAGTTTTCTCAGTACCTTGAGTCACTTTGCCAGATAACATGATCTTATATAAAACCATTATATAATGATTTATTAATGGCCTGAGAATAATATTTTTCTCTGCATTCAGAATCTTAGCTTGAAGCACTCCAGGACCATTATATAAACAGGACAGGTTAATATATAATAATGCCTGTGTGTGTGGTTATTGTTCATGAAATTTGGTTTCACTTTTTTTACTCTGCTTGCTAGGGGACCTGAAGGGACATTATTGAAGGTTTGCTGTTTATTTTATGCCATTTTTGTAGTGTTAACTATAGAATACCCTTTGGGGACAGAACATGTAAATAGGTGGTCCACATATTTAGTTCGTCAGCATATGCTTTAAAAATTATTTTGATTCCACATTGACTTCTAAAAATGAGAACATATCAGAAAATTCCAGATTTCCAGCTTCAGAAATCTGAAGATGGCTTCATTTGGCAGATAATCTTCTATAATAGCTGTTAGCTAGAGCTTAAAAGCAGTTTCCTTCACATCTGCTCTCCTTAGGTTTACTATGTCCCCCCACCTAGCCAATTTCACTAATTTATGCTACGTGTTTGCACCTGTAGACATTGTGTTTCCAGTGGCTGTTCTGGAGCCAGGGGCAGATAGCATTGCTGACGAAGGAAGAGGTCCTCTTATCACTGTTCTCTGTTTTTACTCTGTAGAAGAAGAGGGTATGCTCTATAATACCATTTCTCAAAGTTTGGTCTGCAGACCCCTGGTGGGTGAGGTCAGAATTATTAAGCTGGTTTTTTTTGCCTTTTTTTCCGTGTTGACATTTGCATTGGTAGTGCAAAGTAGTGGCAGATAAAACTGGTGTTTCCTTAGCATAGATGAGTGCATTTACCAGATTTACTAGTATTGTGTTCTTTACTGCTGTGCAGTGAAGAAGCCAGTTTCAATTAAGAATGTTCTGTGTATAGACCTGTACCCCTGGGGCTAATAATACATTATATGTTTATTAAAAAGAAAAAAAGAATGTTCTGTGTATAAAACAAACTGAGGGTTGCCGGGGGGGAGGAGGGTAGGGAGAGGGTGGTTGGGTTATGGACATTGGGGAAGGTATGTGCTATGGTGAGTGCTGTGAAGTGTAAATCTGGCGATTCACAGACCTATACCCCTGGGGCTAATAATACATTATATGTTAATAAAAAAATTTTTTAAAAAAGAATGTTCTGTGTATAGAAAATAGTTTTATTAAGGCTTAATCCTTGAGCATATTTCATTTTAGTATTTTGTGTGAGGAAATATAAGTGTGCATAAAGCACTTCTCCTGCATGCTAAAGTATGATGATTGTCTTGAGGGAAAGTACTTCTTTTATTTGAGTTGTGAGCTGAGTGTGTTTGGTTTTTTTTTGGTGTTTTTTTTTTTTCATGAAACACCGTTTTTCTTGAAGGAATGGCTAGCTTGAATAATGGACAGCTATTTTCCTGCAAGTGAAGAAAGTTGTGCGTGTCACTTAAAACAACTATTGCTTTTTATTACTAATGGTGAAATTCAAGCTTTCTGACAAAAATTAGGATTTTTGAAAAACTTTCGTCTGCAACCAAGTGCTTGACTGTTTCTCAATATTTAATGACTTTTCTGATGAAATTGATGGTGATATATTAACAATGTTGTTTTTAAAATATTTTATAAATGAAATGTGTCTACTTTTAAAGAGCTCCATAGCTCAATGAACTAGTAGTTTACTAAAGACCAGTGAAGGGTGCAGTGCACCTGGTACACGAATGCATTTTAATGTAAGCTATGCAAAAGGTATGATATGGCTTTGGATTCCATATTGCAACTAAACTTTCAGCAATTACTGTTTGTTGAGTTTTGTGTAGTATCAAAACACAAAATGAGAATTATCTGACAAGGCTATATAAATCATCTGTTTTCAGTACATATCCCTATGAAGTGAGAGTGTTTTCTTATATTTAAAACAACAGCGTTTTGGGATGAATCAAATGTGAGGCAGGTATGAGAATCTTTACCTAAACTGGATATTAAGGAAAATTTGCATATATATATATATATATAAATAAATAAAACAAATATTCTTTTCATTGTTTGTTTGTTTGTTTTAAAGATTTTATTTATTTTTGAGGGAGAGAGCACGTGAGTGGTGGGAAGGGCAGAGGGAGAAGCAGACTCCTAGCTGAGGAGGGAGCCCAATATGGGATTAGATCCCAGGGTGCCGGGATCATGACCCAACTGAAGGCAGACACTTACCAACTGAGCCTTCTAGGTGCCCTTTGTTTTTGTGTTTAATCTCAGTGCCCAACATGGGGCTCGAACTCCTGATTCCAGGATTGTGAGTCATATGCTCTACCTACTGAGCCAGCCAGGCACCCCTTCACTCAGTTTTTTAGTTTTGGAAAATAGTTATTTTCATAAAATTTTATGTTAAATGTAATCAGATTCTTATTTTTAAGTGAATTTATACATACATATTCTTAAATTTCCCAATTCAAATTCTAATGTGGCAAATACCAATAAATATAACCTACAAAAACAAAAGCTTTGGGGGAATTCTCAGTACTTTCTATTTATTTAAAAATATTTTTTCTCAGTAACTTTTTAAACATGTATAAGTGATCCTAAGACTAAAAAGATGTGAAAATCACTGCTCTAGGGCCTACAGCATTGATTCCCAAAGTGTTTTATTCCAAGCATCTGATCTGTGAACCACTAGTTATCAAGCATTTTAATAGAATCTGAACCAAAAAGGGGTTTATTTCTAGGCTGTAGAGTTGTTTTTTTTTTAGTGCCTCTTATGGTCTAAAACTGCATTGTGTAGTCTCCACAGGGGCTGCAATATCTCTCAACTTACTCAGCTCCTGAATCTTTAACTTGACTGCTGTTCTTTGGAATACATTTTTCGAACTACTGCTCCATAAGCATGCCAATGTTAAAGAGTTCTGTTTAGCTATGCCTTGGAGACAATTGGGAACAGAGAGCTTTGGGCTTAGACTAATAAGGCTTTGAATCCTGGCTCTGCCACTTATTAGCCTCAGTTTCCTTTCCTATTAACTGAGGATAATGGTATCCAACATTAGAGAATTGTTCTGATCATTAAGTATGATAACAAGTAAACAGCCTTCCTAATCATAGGTACTATGAGTATAATTGTTCCCTACTTTTCCTACTTTAATTTCTCTAGTAAATGTGAATCTTCATTATAGATATTCCCATGTTAGTAAAGCTAATGAGTCATAGAGGTGTAGGGACTAGTCTAACAAGTTACTGGAACAAGACAATGACACTGATTGGTAGCCAGTGTAGTGCATACATGTAGACCAAGCTCCCTGGGCTCTCAGGCCAGCAAAAATATAGTCAGCTTTGCCACTGATTCAGTCCCATTTAACCTTTCATTTTAAAAATGAAAGCAATAGAGTCACCTCATTTTTAACCTGATAATGACTATAGAGGGAGGATCTTTTTTTTTTTCTTGAAAATTTCAGTTATGTATTTGAGAGCTCGTGAAAGAGAGAGCAAAAGCAGGGGGAGGGGTAGAAGGAGAAGCTGGCTATTGCTGAGCAGGGAGCCCCAGGCGGGGCTTGATCCCAAGACCCTGGGATCATGCCCTGAGTCGAGGCAGTCGTCTAATGGACTGAACCACCCAGGTGCTCTAAAGGGAGAATCTTATTTTCTATTCTGTTTTATTGTACAGTTGATCTTTGAACAATATGGGTTTGAATTGAGCGGGTTCACTTATACATTTTTTTTTATTAACACAGGCACAGTATTATAAATGTTTTTCTCTTATGGTTTTCTTAATAACATTTTCCTTTCTCTAGCTTACTTTATTGCAAAAATGCAAAGTATAAACATTTAACATACAAAATATGTGTTGTCAACTTCATGTTATTGATGAGCCTTCTGGTCCACAGTAGATTTTTAGTTAAGTTTTTGGGAAGTCAGAAGTTTAAGTGTATTTTTGACTATGGGGGATTTTGGCTCTCCTAATCCCTGTGTTGTTCAAGAGTCAACTGTATTAAGCATGCATAAAATTTCATCTTGGGGAGAATATAGGAAGCTTTCTAGGATGCTTCTCCATATTATCTAGTTTCAATATAATTCTCATTCTGTTTTTCTGAGTTTTTATATTTTGTAATTCAGCTCATGGATTCAAGCAATTTGGCATCTACTTTGATCTTTTTTCGTTTCAAATAAGAAATAACTTCTATATACCTTTATTGTTGCTAGCATTCCCGTACCTCCTGTTCTGAGCCTAGGATGGAAGAGCCTCTCTTACACATTTACACTGCTTTTTTGTTGTTACTATGTTCTAGGCACTCTGGGCTATAAGACATGCTTTAGCAGCTAGTGAGGGTGCTTGCCCTGAGGAAGCCAACATTATCCTGGGAAAAGGACAATGTACAGCATGTCTTGGTGGAAGATTAAAGGCATAACTTTGAATTATAGCTCTGCCGTTTAGGCCCTCTGGCCTTTGTTACTTGGCCAGTCTGATTCTTTCTTCCTCTGTAAAATGATAATAATACCAATTCTGCCACATTATTTTTAGGATTAGATGGGGAACACTTTGAGTAATTAGGACTGTGGTTAGCATTATGTGTTCTCAATAAATGTTAATGCCCCTCCCCTACCAACAAATGTACCACCACCACTGTATTTGTATATCTGGAAGTAAAAAAATACTCGTGTTCTTTGCTCTTTGGTGAGCTCTTTGAGTTATTATTAAAGAGCTATTTATCCTTGTTTTTATACAGTTTTAAAAGGTTGGTTCTATTTCTAAGCCATGGCGTGCAAGGCAGAAGGCCAGCAACTAGAAAGCCTGCTGATAGAGTAAAAGAAAGAGCTTGGCAACAGGGAAAAAGTCACAAATCATTAAAAGGATTGAATAAAACAAAAACTCTGTGAATAGTGTTAGTCCATTAGGTGAAGAAAAACATTCCACTTTTTCTTAGAGGCTTTGAGTATATAACTGCAATATAGTATAATATACTGATTTGTTTATAAAATCTGTATTGCTAAAAATATGAGTCTGCTTATTAGATCCTTCAAAAATATATTTTTGTTTTCATCAAAATAATATCTGCATAGGATTAAAAAAAACCAGGGATTATAAGGGCTTTATGAAAAGTGCAGCAATTTCCTCTCCTTCCCCTTTCCTATATTTCATCTTGGGCTTCAAGGAAGTTGATGCTGATGGGTTTTGCCTCCAGTAAGTTGTAATTCTCTGTATTTGCCTTGTGTTGATCTCCAGTTTCAGGGGCAGCAGTTTGCTCTGTGACTTGACTTTTCTTACAGATCTAAGAAGAGTTCTTGGTTGTTCAGTCTGTTTAGCTTTTTGCTTGTTAGGATGGAGTGTTGACTTCTAAGCTTCTTATGTACTAGACCAAAACCCAGAAGTCCATGCCTTTTTCCCTTCTGCTTTCTTATCCTTCTCTCTGAACTTGTTAGCTATACTTTTACATATTTAGTACTGAGAACATTTGCACCTTGTTCTAAAATCATAATTCTTAATTTAATATGTTCTGACTTTAGATTGAATCTAAAAGTTGAAAACCAAAGTGTGTCTACATTATGAAGACATAAATATTTTTAGTGCAGATCCGGTACTATAGTACTATGATTTTTTTTTTTTTTTTAGAATTTTATTTATTTGACAGCACACAAGCAAGGGGAGGGGCAGGCAGAGGGAGAGGGAGAAGCAGGCTTCCTGCTTTGGATGCGGGGCTCCGTCACAGGACCCTGGGTCATGTCTCTCCCCACCCCCAAACTCTGTTTGCCTTTGTATCCATTCCCTCCCCTTTATTTTTCCTGAAATCTTCTTGGAGCTTTCTGTCATTCTGCTTTAACTTGGACTGGTTGTTCTCCAGGTCATTTGTATAGCTGTCATCCTGCAGCCTTATTTCCCTGTTTTCTTGGTGCTTATCTGCTTTTTTCTGGAGGCTCTGTCTCTAAATTTTGCTGAAAAACATCCTCAAATGTTTTCTCTAGAAAGAGTTCATAGGAGATAAACTTTATTTAGATCTGCATTCACGAAAGTGTTCTTTCCATCATCTTCATGCTAGTTTGGATACAGAATTCTAGGTTGAAAATAATTTTTTCAGGGCACCTGGGTGGCTCAGTGGGTTAAAACCTCTGCCTTCGGCTCAGGTCATGATCCCAGGGTCCTGGGATCGAGCTCCGCATCGGGCTCTTTGCTCAGCGGGGAGCCTGCTTCCCCTTCTCTCTCTGCCTGCCTCTCTGCCTACTTGTGATCTCTATCTGTCAAATAAATAAATAAAATCGTAAAAAAAAAGAAAAGAAAATTTTTTCTTAGAAACGTGAGGGTGTTGCTTTATTGTTTTCTGCTTCAGTGTTACTGATGAGAAGTCTGATTCCAGTCCAGTTAGTATTTCTTCTTGGTGATCAGTACCTCTCCCCCTTCTCCACTTCATTTACACATATTCTGGATGCTCTGAGGATCTTCGTTTTATCCTTGCTGTTCTGAAGCTCCACAGTAATGTGTTTAGGAATTCCTTAACCCATTGTGTTGAGCCCTCAGTAGACTCTCAATCTGAAAGCTTGTGTCTTTAGATTTGTGGAAAATCTCTTGTTCTATAATTATGAGTCTTCTATTTTCTCTGCATTTTTTGTAGACCTCATTTAATAAAAAATGTAAGCCTTCCAAATTAATGCTGTTTTTCTCTCATTTTCTAATTCACCTTGCCCCTTCCTACTTCTGGAGAAATTTTTCTCTATCTTCTAGTATTTCCATTGAACTCTGTGTATTTCTAGACATCTTATTCTTTGGTTGTTCCTTTTTCATAGTATCCTGTTCTTGTTTTATGGATACGTTACTGTGTTAAGTCTGTCAGAGGATACTCACTAGAGTATTTTTAAGTGCTCTTTCTTTCTTGAATTCTTTCTCTCAGTTTTTTCTTCTTTTTAAATTTGACAGTTTTCTTCCATTATGTAGATTTTCCTTGGTTGCTTGTTGATCTCTGGTAACCTGTTTATATTTAATGCAACAATAGAATAACTGAGTTCTTTGTTCTTGCATTTAGTTCCTTAAAAGACTGTCTTCCTTTGGAAGGAGTGGGCCAGGGACTCCTGGGTGGCTCAGTTGTTAAGTGTCTGGCTTCAGCTCAGGTCATGATCCCAGGGTCCTAAAATTGAGCCTCGCCATCAGGGCTCCCTGCACAATGTAGCCTGCTTCTCCTTCTCCCACTCCCCCTGCTTGTGTTCCCTCTCTCGCTGTCTCTCTCTCTCTCTGTCAAATAAATAAATAAAATCTTTAAAATTAAAAAAAAAAAAAAAGGAAGGAGTGGGCCAGATGCTGACTCGTAATTACTGGATTACTAAATGCTAGAAATAGGAGCTTTTCTCTGGGACAACAACCCTTGTCCATATCAGCTGACCTAGTACTTCCCTACATTTCTTTAGATATATAACTTCCAGTTTTTTGTTTATTTATATTTGGAGGGTAAAGTCTGGTTGCTAATATTCTGTGAGCAGCTGCAGAGATAGGGATCTTGATCTCTCTTCCAATCTCACCCTTAGTCATACCTGGTCTCACTCTAGGCATACCCCTGCATACCATTTTTAGGTGAGTCCCTGGATTTTATGGGGCAAATTCTTCTCTGTAGGTATTGTTGGCACTGATTTTTTTCCACCTACTGTATGAGGCGTGACTCCATCTGCTTTCTAATTGCTAACATTTGTTGAGATTTCCTGCCTGTTCATTGTTTCCCCTTCTCTCTTACTAATTTTTGTGGATTTATTCCCTTACTCTCGTTTTAATAAGATTCCTGAAGGGAGAGGAGGTAATTTCCTGTGCTCAGTGTATTGTCTTAAACAAGAACTTCAAAATACTTATGAAGGCTTGAAAGCCTCCTATATTTTAGAAGACTCTCCGTCAAAAATTATAATAAAACCCACTTTGGGGCTTAAAGGCATTAACTCTTAGCTCTCAGGAAAATGTGGTTTTCAATAATGACTTAGTCTCTGAAGTCTCTGAATAAAGTGCATTATGATCAGGGTAGTAAATAAAAAGTAATAATTATATTGTGGACCAGACACTTTAGTGTTTTATTAAATACAGCCTCATTGAATGCTCACAGCAATCAGAAGAGGTAGTATATTATTTCCCCCAGTTAACATAGAAGGAAATTCAGACACAGTAAAGTAATAAAACTTGCTCAAGTACTACAGAATGATACAGAATGATTCCCTAACCATGTTGATCTCTATAGGTATTAAAATGAACTATAATCTAGTTTACTTTTTCTTCCTGGAAGTTAGTGGCTTTTGATAAGTATTATGGAACAGAGTGTTCAGGGAAAAAAGTCAATACTGACTTATTTAGGATTGATATCCTTGTGAAGCCAATAAAATTAATGAAAACTTTCAGCCCTTCTCTCTTCTGTCTCAGACCACATAGCTAACTAAGTTCTTTGCTGGTCAGTAAGATGGTACAGTCATTCAGAGTTTTTTTTGGAGTACTTGACTATGTTACATTTTAAAGTGTATTCTGTTTCTAGAAATTTGTCCTGCAGTTCTACAAGTGCACTAGCATACATGCGTGGGAATGTTTACAGCATTATTTGTAATAGAAAGCTAGAAAAACCTAAGTGTCCATCAGTAGGGGATTGGTTAATTTGTAATAGGTATGTCCATGCATGGAATGCTATGTAAAAAATATGAAAAAGACCTATGCTGATATAAAAAGATCTTCAAGTAATATTGTATGAAAAGAGTCATTTACAGTATGACCCTATACGTGTAAAAAGTATATGTTAAGTATGTGCACTCATTTATTTGAATACATGTGGAAAAGATGGGAAGAACATATGAAAAGAGTTGTTATTCTTATGGAGATTGTAGGAATTTTCAAGTCCATATCCTTAAATACCATTTATTTATTTTACCATGAACATGTACATTTTCCAATGTTGTGAAAATAAAGCTTAATGGTTTTCAGTAGCTATTGGTAGTATACCAACAACACTAGCTGGTCCTGGGTTTCCTAGGTAAGTTACAATCTAATTGGGGAGGTCTGGGAATCCATATCCTAACAAGGGCTTTAAGTGATTCTCAACATTAGGCAGCTGTGCACGCATGCTCATAAATATACATAATTGAGACTAAGAGCAAGTTACCATAGAAAGACAATTAAAAAAGTGAGACTACCTTGAATAATGCTGAATTAATAATAAATTTCAAAATTTGGAGGTGACAAATGATTTCTAGGAAATTATCAAACATTTTAAAGATAGACTAACTTAGTTTATTCCACCTGACCTGGAAGAAAGTGAAACACACATCAGAGATACTGCTCAGCCCATGTCATAGGTGAATTCTTCTGAATCTTTATGGAACATATAGTTCTAAATCTATTTAAAGTATTTCAGAGCAGAGAGGAGAAGAGTAAAACTTGTTTGTTCTGTTTACAAAGCCAGCAGAGCACCGTTTCCAAACCTTTCAGGTATAGATAGGGGTTTTGGGGTTCTTGTTTTCTTGTGTTTTGGGGGGCCTAATCATTTTAAGATTGTGGTTAAAATTTTATAAATATTATTTGAAACAGTAATATACACCATGACTAAATGAAATTCATTTTAGGAATCAAAAGATGGTTTGATGTTGGGAATTCTGTTAATAGAATTATGAATATTAATAGACCAAGGAGAAAAATTATGACCTTTGAGTTTTCTGCCCCAAAGTACACACAATAAAATTATTATGTTTGTGGTTTTTGAAAACACAAAACCCCAAACAAAGCTCTTAGACCAGTGGAAGTAACTGAATAGTTTTCTTCCTTTTTAAAAATATTTCATTCATTCATTCATTCATTGAGAGAGAGAGAGCATACTATGCACAGAGGTTGGGGGTAGGGGCAGAGGGAGAGGGACGTGGAACTAGCTGAATAGTTTTTCTTTTTAAAAATATTTCATTCAATCATTCATTCATTCATTTATTGAGAGAGAGAGAGGGAGCACATGCTTGTGCACACTCAGGGTAGGGGCAGAGAGAGGGAGAGAGAATCTTAAGTAGGGTCCACACCCAGTACAAAACCCCACCTGAGGCTCCATCTCTTGACCTTAGCTGAAATCAAGAGTTGGATGCTTAACTGACTGAGCCACCCAGACTCCCCATAGCTGAATAGTTTCTTAACATAACAAAGGTGTTGCAGAGTGTTAGCCAGTATCAGGCTTAATGGTAGAACACTGGAGGTGATCTTGTTAAAGTTAGGATATATTGTCATTCCAATTAAAATCTGTTTATTTTGATAAATGATTTTAAAGAGTATTTGGAGGAATAAGTAATATGAGAATACTCCAGTAAATTCTAGACAAGAAAAAAAACATTGAGGGCTAGGCTAATAAATCCATCAGATATTTATTGATTCTGTTATTTATTTTAAAAAGATTTTATTTATTTGTTAGCGAGAAAGAGAACAAGAGAGAGCGTGTTGGTGGGTGAGGGGTGGGGAGCAGAGGGAGAGGGAGAAGCAGGCTCCTTGCCTAGCAGGGAGCCTGGTTCAGGCAGCTCCCAGGACCCTGATATAATGACCTGAGCCCGAGGCAGGTGCTTAATCAGATGAGCCCCCCAGGTACCCCTATATCATATATTTGAATATTATAAAAACTAAAGTAAGGAATAGCTATATGAAACTTTGTAATACATGTAGTCAAAAAACTACATGTATGTGTGTGAGTAGTCTTTTCAGGTTACTGGAGAAAATATGAAAAAAACACTCATATTAATAGTGGGAGAAAAAAATTTTAATAACCTTTTTGAAAGGCATTTGGCAATAGTGAATGCATTTTTAAGTATATGTATACTTTGGTCCAGTGCTCTGCTTCTAGGAGTTATTCCACATATTTTTTAAGAGACAAATTTTGTCTAATTCACAAGGTTGCGATGATAAATCAGACCTCCTGATACTGTTTCATCAGGGATCTTTTTTGTAAGTTTGTATGTTACAGCTCCTTTCCGCCTCTGCTGTTTCAAGAGCTAGTGGCCTCTCTAATTGGCATAGCTCGGAAAGATAGATATCAGTGACACATATGCCTGACTTGGGCTACAAAGTGAGTTCTGTAGATGATGTAGCCAGGATTAGTTATAGAGAAATAACTGCAAATATTTTGCCTTTGAGCCCTTTTATCTCCCTTTTCAAAATCTCATTCCCCTTTCCTGACAGGGCAACTTAGAATTTTGTTACATCTGATACCATAGAAAGATAGTATCCCTTCTTGCTTTTCTGCCTGTGCCCCCAACCCCCCACCCCCCAAGCCCCTTAGAAAGAGCTTTGGGTTTGGAATCAAAGGACCTGGCTTCTTGAGCCAGTTCTTCCACTGGCTAGCTCTGAGACTTAGGAGAATCAAGATTACTCTTCTAAACTTACTTTCTCTGAGAGCCAAGCATGCTAACCTGTCTTTCTCCACTTATAGTCCTCATGTTTATTCCTTAATCCATTGCAAATGAGATTTTACCCTACTACATCTGTACTAGTGCTTAAGCGGCAAAGACCTCCTAATTATAAAATTGAATGTGTTTTCTTTCCTTTTTTATTTGGCCCCACTAATTCTTTTGTTTGGAAATTATTAGTTTTCTGACTAAATAATATAAAATATTTTTGGTAGTAGATACAGAATCATATAAAGAAAACCTAGAAAAATCCCTTAATCTCAGTACCCAGAAATAATCACTGGCATATTCTCTACCATTTATATGTACATATCTTAATAAAACTGGGATTATACTTTTATATGCCTGCTTTGTATCTTGCCTTTTGTTTTCATAACATTAATACTGTAAGCAGTGAGTTTTAACTGTTGTATAGTTATCGCATTATATGGTTGTTTAATAATCAACTGTATCTATTTTGTTCTTGTGTTAAGTTTAGGTTGCTTCTTCCTGTGAACACCTTTGTACATGAATTTGTATGTGCAATAATGATTTTCCTTAAGGTTTGTTCCCACCTTCCAAAACCTCTTTCCACCCTTGATTTCCTCCTTATGCTGGTACTTTTTCCCACTGCTTCTTTTATAGGCTCCTTTTTATACCTATCCTTAGGTTTTGGTGTTCTCCACAGTTCCCTTTCCCTGCTCTGGGCTTGCAGGCAGTCTCATTTACTCCCTTAGCTTTAGTCATCACCTGGGTTGTCTGGTTCAGTTGTGGAGCACATCTCCACAACATGCTCCCTTCTTCTGAACTCCCCCCTCTGCATTTCTTGTTCCTTGGGCATCTCCTTCTGACTGATACCTGAAACGCGTATAACTAGGATAAACAAAGCAATTACCTGTGATTTCCTTTGAGGTCTTCCCTTTATCAAACGTAGATACAGGGCATATTTTAGATGTTTTAGATTTATTTTATAAGCAAAAGTACCTAAGATGTGTAATGATCCTTTACAGGGTGCCAAGTGGGCAGAAAAGAATTGTGGAAAGGGACAGTAATCATAACAAAATGCCTGTGTATCTTTCAAGGCTATGTGGCCTTCTTAACTCTTACCCTCATTTTCCTCCTAGTTCCCTAGTGTGAACCTGGCCTTTTATCCTCATTGCCCTTTTAAATTTACACTGAAGTGATGCCCCTTAGTGGCAGAATCAGGAACTTCCTCCATTGCTGATCAATCACATAAAAATGTCTTCTCTTGTGGTTATTGTGATTTTGACACATTGCTTAACTGTTGGTGGGTGCTTTTTTTGCAATTCTAGTAAATACTTGTGAATTGTTACCAAACATCTAGGTACCCTAATCTTTGAGTGTTTCAGGAAAAAGAAAAGAGACAAATACGCTCCCTTTCTACAGGAATTTGTATCTTTTGAGAAGGTGAGACAAGGACACTTAGTGTTTATTTTGAGATTATAATGTCTGTACAGTAGACATTATTCCAACTTTTGCAGTTGTCATTTAATCTCATAACCGAAGCTGCTTTTTTCTAGTCTGTTACGTACTTGTCATAGCCAGTCTAGAGATACTTGTCAAATGGCTGGAATGAGGGTGTAGATCCTCGAAGACCTTCGTGCTTTAAAAATGCAAAGCAAAAATTATTTTAAGGGAAGGTAGTATAGCCACATTAAATACAATCTGGGAAATAAGAGGAAAAACCCTACTCTTAATCTCTCCTAATAAAATTGCTGATAGATTTGTGTATCTCTGGTTTTTTTCAGATTTGTGTTTATGTGGTTAAAATTATGTATCCTACTTTTTTCCACGTACTGTGTCATTTTATGACTATTACTTAAAATGGCTGCATAATAATCTATTAGTTGCAGGAACTTTTGGCCCTGTTGCATGCACAGTATTTATGAAAAGTAGATGATACATTGTTTCTGAAAAGTAGAACTCTTAAGAGAAAATAGTCATTCTAATAAAATAAAATTGCTTTATCATATGGATTTTACCAAGTAGGAGAACCATAACCTTCTTATTATAAGGTCAGTGCCTTTTAATTTTCAGACTCATAAACCTGAAACCTGAGGAAGCTGGTCGTCATTTGAGTGTAATATACCATGTGTCGGCTATGTATTTTGGAGAAATTATAAACAGAAGTTAAATACCTGCTTATTTGAAGAATTAGTATCATAAAACTTAATATTAACATTGTGTTCTTTTATAGATTATGGAGCTTTGTGGTGCAACGAGGCTTGGTTATTTTGGAAGAAGTCAGTTCTATATCGCTTTGAAACTTGTAGCTGTTGCCCAGTCTGGTTTCCCTTTAAGAGTGGAAAGTATAAATACAGGTAAATATGGAATACATTAGTAGCTGAAATGAAAATAGACTTATGCTCACAAACGAAGTAAAGTCAGTAGAATTGTTGAGTCTTCCTGACATTTTAGTATTCTCTCTAGCTTCATTCATTGGTTCATTGGTGAATACTAGAAAAATATCTCTGTCTTAAACCTGTTATGGTGTGTATGTACTTAATACATATTTGATGGTCATATAAAAATTGTTAATAGTGGTGATTTTTCAGAATTCACTAAAAGTTGCTTAGAAAGATTTTGGGTGAATAATTTTATCAAAGTAAATGATGGATTGTAGTGACTGACCGCCTTCTTATGTGCCTTCCTTATTTTCTTCTTTTCTAATACGTATAAAACTACATAATGCTTTGTGATTTTTTGTTTGGGAAGACTTCATTTGAAATTAGAAAGTTAACCAAAACTTTCTGATTTGGATAGAGACAAAGTTAAAATATTGGCAGACTAAATCCTACACACAGACATTTGACTACCTTAGAAGTGTCACCTAGGATAATTAGTTTTTCTGTGATTGGGAGGCTTATTGATGCCGAAGTCAGTGGAAATTCTATAAAGGTAGCATTTAAATCCAGAGTTCTGTGGTTGTCATAGGGAAAAGAGGAAAGAGAAAACTTGAGGCTTTCTGTAATGTTGGAATTTTTATAAATAGTTTTAAGCACCAGGTTCAATTTATTGGTCAATGTGAGGTTTTCATTTTGGACCTCTTTTTTGCCTCACATCATTCTTCTAGAATTGAGAATTCATATTCTTTTCAAATAATTTTGAATTCTTTTACATAAATACTGAATAAGCTTAGTATTTCCAACTCCTTAGTATGGAGATTCAAGAGAGATGAAGATAGTCATGGTGAAGGGAAGTATAATTCCTGCTAAAAATTCTGCTCCTGTGTGTGTTTTCCAGTCTAAAGGTGTGAGCTATGACTGATCTGCAAAGTTGTTCTTGGTTTTCTTTCTTCTCTGTTTATTTGAATGTAGGATATCTGCCCATAGAAATGTCACAAGCCAGATTAAAGTGGATAGCTATCATGCCTTATACCATGGTGTTGGTAGGGGAACAGTAAAATATTTTCAGGAATTTTTGCTGTGAAGGGTCTAGATTAATCTAGTCTCAATCTAGTGCTGTATTCTCTCCTTTACTTAACAGCTCAGCTCTAACATCTAAAGAGAATCCGTATATGAGCAGAAAAGAAATCGTCTAGACCTTCAGGTCAGACTGTCCTGGGTTCAGACTCTTGTCAGTTACTGTCAGTGACCTTGGCACCTTGTTGCCTCAGTTGCAAGCACAGAGCCAGATAGGATATTTATTATAGCTATTGTTATTGCCTTTAGAAGGACAGTTTCATGTTCTACTACTTTCTAGGTTAGAGTTTCCCTAAACAGTGAAAGGGAGTGGTGAACATATGTGTCTGTATCCATTTTTTAAAAAATTCTTTCTAATATCTAATTCATATTTCAGTTTTAATGTGTGCTCTTTTTCATTTTAAAGTAATAATTATTTCTGTGGTTAACAGTAAAGGACCTTCCTCTGCCAAGATTTGTTGCTTCAAAGAATGAACAGGAATCTCGCCATGCAGCCTCATATTCTTCAGATTCTGAAAATCAAGGGTCTTACTCTGGTGTAATTCCTCCACCACCTGGAAGAGGACAAGTGAAAAAGGGATCTGTAAGCCATGATACTGTCCAGCCTCGTACATCTACAGATCAGCAGGTATTCATGTGCCTGAACGTGTTACCAGTTGATGGCCTGTATAGATGTTTACATTAAAGTATTTAATGATACCTTATTAATGAAAATGTCACCTTAAAAAAATTTAAGTCTTAATAATATTCTCTCCAGGAACCTGCATCCCCAGTAGTTTCACCCCAGCAGTCCCCACCAACTTCTCCACACACATGGAGGAAGCACAGCCGTCACCCCAGTGGGGGAAATAACGAGAGGCCTCTTGCAGGACCTGGGCCATTTTGGTCTCCCTTTGGGGAAGCACAATCAGGTATTTTGAAATTCTTTAGAAGTGACGGTTATTTATTAAGGGTGGTAAATTGAAGGAAACTTGATACTATTCCTTTAAGAGTTGCCTCCACGGCAATTTTTAATTTAAATTAAGCACCTTAATTAGAAGCAAAAGTCAACTATGAAAGTTTGTAAGCAGATGCATCACTTTGAACAATGGTAATTGCATTTACTTATTCATGTGATGCTTAGACAAAAGTTTATAGACACCAGAATCTCTGAAGATGAAACAAATAAATAATGATTTCCCAGAATATAAGGTATATATTATATTAGTTCCAGTATTGACAAGGAAAGCACAGGAACAATTTAAAAGATTTAAATGAGGTATAATTTTAAGTTGACAGAAGACATTCACTTTGGAAATCATTAACATTTCTTCAAAGTTAGAGTTGGAAAGAAAACATTTATAATATGTGTATGAGGAGTTATAGTACAAACCTGGTAACTGTTTTTTTCTCTAGAAGTGAGCCAGCGTGTGTACCGTTCTCTTTCCAGGTTCTGCTGCTGCTGATGCAGTATGGTCGGGGCACTCTCCACCTCCACTTCCACCACAAGAAACTTGGGTCAGTTTTGCAGATACTCCACCAACCAGTACTCTTTTAACCATGCATCCTGCTTCTGTCCAGGTGTGACATTTTATTGGTATTGCATTTTTATTTGCTTCATTCAGAGTATTGCTGCAGTCATTTTTTTTTATATGTATTTTGCTATTGCAAATTTTGTAAATGCAAGTTCACTCTTTATAGAACATGGAACTCTGTGTCTTAAAGTCTGTTATCAGTGGAATGTTTCAATAAAAGTTTTGGCTGATTTTCTTTCTAACTATTCAACGAAGTTTTGAAAGTTTTCTGCGCCTAGGAATATATTTGCTTGGCTTTCTTAGCACATTTTTCATAACTTTCTGTTGCTTACACACTGCTATCATTTTACGCACTTATATAATCATTGTGCAGAAACATTCAGTAACCTGATTATAACAAATATGTGGTTTGGTGATGACTTTGTGAAGACTTCTTATATTTTAAACATCCACAAAAAGTAAGTTTTAATTTCAAAGATAAATAACCTAGCAATCTTGGTCCGTATAATTATATAGATAGATACTGTACTGAGGAAATAAATGTTTCATTACAGGACCAGACAACAGTACGAACTGTAGCATCAGCTACAACTGCCAATGAAATTCGTAGGCAATCCAGTAGTTATGATGATCCCTGGAAAATAACAGATGAACAAAGACAGTATTATGTAAATCAGTTTAAAACCATTCAGCCTGATCTAAACGGATTTATTCCAGGTGAGTTGTTAAAAACAAATTCTTCTGGATGGGACAGGACAGAGTCTCAATTTCATAATTTCAAAGGCATGATTTTATTGGTCAGAGATTATAAATGATAATTCTCAAATTGTTTAAAGAATTTATAATCACTGGAGAAGAAAACATGACATACACACATGTTAAGGTTCCTACCTTTTGCCACAATGATAAAAGTCTTAAGACTCTTAACCTCACATTTTATTCTTGGGTCTGTAAGTTCAGCATAACATTAAAAAACGCTGTTTTAATATTTCAGGATCTGCAGCTAAAGAGTTTTTTACAAAATCAAAACTTCCTATTCTTGAACTTTCTCACATTTGGTAAGTGTGGTATTTCACATCAGTTGTGTAATACGGGTTGTTTCAGAGGAGCTTCCAGCAAGTAGATTCTCAAACCTTAAAAAATAAACTATTAGAGTAACCTTTTCAAGAATGTTCTCAAAGAACTCAGTAATGATCAGCTTTTGTCTCACTCTCTGGAAAAGAAATAAGTGATGCCAGTACAGTGGTTCGTTAAAAAGTGCTAAAATTCTTTAAGCTGTATCTGCTGTTTCTTATTGGTAGCATAATGCTTGGAATAAAAGCTAGTTGGTTCATCCATGGTTATATGTAGCCCATCTGGTTTTTAACAAGCTTATACCTATTATGTATTACCCATACCATTAGCTATACCTATACCTATCCTAAGTCATGAGCTTAAGAACAGTGCTTAGCTCCCACTTAAATCCAAACTAAGTCTTTGGATAGCTGCTATGTAGTTGGAATTAGTCAGTCTAAACAAATTATAATCACAAATTACTTTTTAAAAACAATTCTCAGATAAACATAAATGTTATTTCTACTTTAAATTATTTCATTAGTAGGGTTTTTAGTAGCATAGAGTGTTATAGTAAAAAAAAGATGGATAATGCCTAAACTGAAAAATCAAGAACTAGCAATGTATACATGCTATTTCTAGTGTTACGTGTTGAATACAAAAGTGGTTGCTTCTGCATCTAGAAAGTGGAAGAATGGGGGGGCTGTTTTTGTTTTTTTTTTTTTAGTATCAAGCCTTGTAATTCTTTTGAATGCTTTAAAGTGGATACATGTACCTTTGATAACAATAAAAATGAAGGTTTTTAAATTTTCAGTGACTTATTAAATAGGCCTGCCTTTAAACTAAATCCTGTTACTTAAAAATGCATATGGATTAAAGTTCATTTTTTGGTAGTTTTACTTATTTAAGCTGATTTTTAGCATTTTATTATAAGAATTTCAAGTATTCAGAAAACTTTAAGGAATTGTGCCTTGAACATCCATATGCCCACTGCCTATATTTTGCAGTCAGTTTTCTGTATTCACTTTTTTATACTTCTTCCCATCTATGGGATTTTTAAAATTTTTTTATGTACTTTTTCTGGAAAAGGGTTTCTTTTGCTTCTTTTTGAGACATAAAGGGATCCAAAGCAGATGATTATATTTATAGTAAGTTTGTCTTCTAGGGAACTTTCAGACTTTGATAAAGATGGAGCATTGACACTGGATGAGTTTTGTGCTGCTTTTCATCTGGTAGTTGCTAGGAAGAATGGCTATGACTTACCAGAAAAACTCCCTGAAAGCCTAATGCCCAAACTGATTGATTTGGAGGACTCAGCAGGTAAGATCGGGAGCTGAAGGGACCTGGTTACAGGCCTTGATAAACATAGCATTTGATATTTTTTTTCCTTTTTTAAGATTTTATTTATTTATTTATTTGCAAGACAGAGAGGGTGAGAGAGAGTGAGTGTGCGAGTAGGGGGAGGGGGAGAATCTCAAGCAGATTCTGTGCTGACCACAAAGCCCATTTTGGGCCAGTCCCATGACCCCAAGATCATGACCTGAACCAAAACCAGGAGTCAGATGTTCAACCAACTGAGCTATCCAGACGCCTCAACACAATTCCTAAAGCAAAATCAAGATAGTTGTTAAAACGTAAGAACACAGGGGTGCCTGGGTGGCTCAGTCGTTAAGCATCTGCCTTCAGTTCAGGTCATGATCCCAGGGTCTTGGGATCGAGCCCCAAGTCGGGCTCCCTGCTTGGCGGGAAGCCTGCTTCTCCCTCTCTCACTCCCCCTGCTTGTGTTCCCTCTCTCGCTGTGTCTCTATCAAATAAAATCTTAAAACGAAAAAAAAAACAACTTAAGAACATAGACATTTCATTAAGAATAAGTAGGTTTGCCCTCCGAATGTGCTGTATAGGCTGAACTTGGATTAATGGTTTGTTTTATTTAGTCAGTTTTAATAGGTTTTATTTATTTATTTTTTAAAAGATGTTATTTATTTGTCAGAGAGAGAGAGAGAGCACAAGCAAGGGAAGTGGCAGGCAGAGGGCAAAGCAGGCTCTTGGCTGAGTAGGGAGCCTGATGCAGGACTCAGTTCCAGAATCTGGGACCATGACCTGAGTGGAAGACAGATGCTTAACTGACTGAGCCACTCAGGCATCCCTGTTTAGGCAGTTTTAAAGAGACAAATAATATATGCCACTATTTCGGTTTAATTTTTGACTTCCTGAGATTTGGAGAGCATTTCACAGTATCTGGTTGTTTGCCACCCTAAAATTGCCTTATATATTGTCTGGGGTGGGCGAGGTAGCCTGTCCACATATCCACATTTTTCCATTGAATGCATCTTAATTCATTGAAGGACTATGCCTGGTTTATCATAAGACCAATGCAATGTGCAAGCATTTTCCTTTCAAAAGCCCAACTATTTTCTTCTGACTAAAGAAATCTGGAAATTTTGTGTTTGATTATAGATAGTGCTATTTTTGTTACCATGTTTACAAGAATGGTTTTGTAAATGCCCATATTAACTGGTAACTTTCTTTAAAAGGAAGCAGAATTTTTAAAGGGTAAAGAAATGAGTAGAATTCACAATGAATAAAGGAAATCTTAACGTTAAATTCTTAATGAGCCTAATTAAAAATTACCGTTTTCAGTTTTCTTATGTCAGTTTTCTTTTGGATGTTATGATGGAAGGAATTTTATACTTTTAAAAGAAAAATTAAAACAGAATTTGGCTCTCAAAAGGGCCTTCATGTATTAGGCAGTGTCTGTTTAACCCAGAAAGATACATGATCTGACCTTATTGCCTAAATCATACAGAAGGAATCATATGCATGTTATGAATGTCACAAAGAGAAAAGTATCCTTGGTGTTAGGAATCTGAGTCTGCTTCTAGTTTTGCAGATTATTCCTGTGACCTTGGGCAAGTTCTGACCACTTACTCTGTTTTTTCCTTCTGTTTCTCCACCTGAAATGTGGATTTGATGCCATTCATGTTTCAGGACCTGAATTGTACCCTGACCTTTTATCAACGAATAAACTGATCACAAACTTTAGCATTGATTTTATGTTTTTTAGAACATTATCTTATAAGAATCCTAGGATTTTCCCAATCATTTCAGGTAGTTATTAGGTATCCTCTAACTTGAGCTGAGAGCTATTTTTGTTGGTAATTTTGCTTCACAGTACTTTGATTTACCCAATTAAGAAATAAATGAAAAGAATTGTGTCTAGCTTATTTGGTAGTAGCCAAAGGGGGAAGAAATTTAGTAGCTTCGTACTTGGTATATCGTTTTAAAAATTGGGCCTTGTATTTGGAATTTTTCTGTGACGTTAATTCTTTGAAAACTGATAGCATGCTAATACAAGAAAATAAGTCAAGTTTATTCTGTTACGTTATTCTCTAGAGACTTGTCTGAACCTGTTATCTGTTGCATTCAGATTGGTAAATCTGGCTATTGCATGTAGTCAGTGGAATTTGTTTTGTTTTGTTTTTAAAGATTTTATTTATTTGAGAAAGAGAATGAAAGAGCATGAGTTGGGGAGGGAGGAGCAGAGCGAGAGGCAGAAGCAGACTCCCTGCTGAACAGGGAGCTGGAGGCCTGGGCTCCTGGGGTCTGTCCCAGATCCCTAACTAAGATCATGACCTGAGCCAAAGTAGACACTTTTTAACTGACTGAGCCACCTAGGCACCCCATTGTTTTTTGTTTTTAATTTAAATAAATTCTGGGTCTTCGTAAACTTGGTCTACGGACTGAATTTTAGGGCTCATGATTGAAGAATTTCTTTTTTGGGAATTCTTTTTTTTTTTTTTTTTACATCTGTTAAATCTGTTTAGCCAAGAGACACGGTTTTTTTTGCCTGCATTTATCTGTACATTGTTGCTCTAATTTTAACTTTTTAAAGGTTTCCAAAGATCAAATAATTTCCAACATTCCAACATAATATTATGTGGTTTTCTGATCGAGTTTATTATAAACATTTGACTACACAATATTAAATTCAGATCTGCTTTGCCTACTTACAAATGATAAATTTAGAGTTCTGTTAATTTTGCGGTGGGAGAAACTGATTAATCTTTTTTTACCTACCTCTGATAAGCCTGAGGTTCACAGTCCACAAAGTCCTTTGAATATAGAAATTATTGCGTGACACTGTGGATCCATCAGTATCCACAAAAGTAATTTAAAATAGCTGTGTTTTTAGAAGTTCACTTTAGAAGTTTAGACACTTAAAGGGAAATACCCAAACTGTTTCTTTTGGCTGATCTGAGAATTTATTATAGGTATTCCCCCTTTGGAGGCTTTCTGACTGACAGGCAAATGTTACCTTCTGTTTTCTCTGATCTCTTGCAACATCACTTACATGCTGCTTATTATGGCACACACCACACTGAATCTTGTTCTTTTTTTCATCTTTCTACTACCTCACTGAGCTCCTTAAAAAAACAGGAAATGCATCATACTCATTGTAGTATCCTAAGGACATAACACTTTGCCAGGGGTGTACTTAATTGGTCAGCAAATAAATTATTGAGTGAATTAATGTTAAGTGTGCCACTTTTAAAGTAGGATATTTTTAACACATTTCTATCTTTGGAATATAATTGTTACTATAAGTTTGTGATGTTGGGACATACTAAAATATTAGCTCTGCAGGTATTCTGTATTGGCAATTTAAATAACTTATCAAAAAATAAATGAGTAGTGGTGACTAGTGGTGACTTGGGTGACTTGAGTGACTTGAATTACAGCCACTTGAAGTAACCAGACTAGGCTTTCTGTAGGCATGCAAACATGGCTTGGGGACATTAATAATTTTTCCAGAATTATTTGACCAGGTTCATAGGATTAAATAGCAGATAAAACAGAACAACTAATGATCATAGGTAGAGTGCTTATTTGGGCCTACATTGAAATATTTAGTATTTAAGATCAGCACTGAATTGGCAGCTAGAGTAAATACAAAGGGAGACTTTGTTTTTATTGTCTTACCAAAAAAAAAAAAAAAAAGCATACCAAAATTCATCTAAGGAAACACCTCTCTGAAGCTGTTATTCAAGAAAGAATGTTCATCTTCTAGAATGGTTATCTACTTAAAAACACAGAGTGACCTGCTAATCTACCACAACACATTATATCTTAAAAGGACAAAAACCAAACATACTTAGATGCTGTATACTTCAACTCAATTCACAGAGATTCTGCTTTGGAGCACAGTTGCTATTTGACACACAGCTTTTGTGATTATTTGGTAAATCTCTTTCTCTCAAACTAGCCTGGAGGATCCAAGTCTGTAGTAACTGAATCAGTCTTGTTCGTTATGTTTCAGCACCTAGCAGGGTGCAAACTGAATATTTAGGTAGGCGTTCACATTTTTGAAATGACTAAATAGCCGAGCCATTTGTTTTTAAAACTCTTTCCTGTCTTTATAACACAGTACTCACGAGCAATTCAGTAATATCTGCTTGAGATGCTCAGAACGGGAGAGGAATTGTTCCCTATTCTGTCTCTTCCTCCGTCATCACTTCTTCACATAGTAAATTGGAGCATGTTTCATTATTGCTGATACGGTATATAATGTGGGTCCCAAAACTCTTTGCAGGACTTCTGATAGGAATACTGTTAAAAGCCACAGACTTTTTATGAATAATTTACCAAAAATCCATACTTGAGACTAACCTGTGCTAAAATCACTGTTGAGTTTTCTGTTCATCCAGAAACTTCTAGCATAGAAAAGCCAACACAAATTACACATGGAGATTACTGTTTTCACCAAGTACAATCACACTGTACATCCTTGATTTTTTTTTAATAGTGCTGAACATCTTTATACTTTGTCACATACAGGGATGTCACTCACATTCCTTATCATACCATGTATTCCATAATATAGATGCACCTTAATTTAACCCGTGTTAAAGTAGCCTTGCTGCCTACTTGTGATCTCTGTCTGTCAAATAAATAAACAAATCTTTTAAAAAAAAAATGTAGTGTCTTAATGATGGATTTTTGGGTAGTTTCTTGACTTTACCTTTAAAACTGCTGTTTTTTTTAAAAAAAGTACATATATCTTTATTTTAAATAAACAATTCTAAGTCTTTATTTTTGAAAATTCACTCTCCCAAGTACCTTTAGTTGCAGAGGAAAAATCATGAAAATATGCACTGCACATATTCATCATCAACTTTACACTTAAGGAATTGCTTCAAGCACCCCCTCCCATGCACCGCCCCTACACACATTCTTAATGCTGGTGTCATTTCTTTCCAGATGATGTAGCTGACAAATCAGGACAGTTACAGATACTGGCAAAAATGTACCATTTAATGAAACTGGTCAAAATAATTAGAACTCCTCAAATTCCTGGTGAAGACATTAATAAGACTAGATAATATTTGAAGGAGAAAATGTCTACAAGGATGACCCAATAGGGGCTTTAAAAGATTATGGTTTACCTATCAGGGGATTCATAATAGTCCTTGGGAATAATTACTGATACTTTTAATTATTTTTTTTAAAAGGACAAATTTTGTATTTTTTCTTTACAATTGTGCTGCAAAACTCAAAAGCGAAGTGAAGGACATCTGTCTTCCTCTGTTAGAAAGAGGACTCCATGGAAATAAATGGGAGCTTTGTCATCTTGCTCAATACTGTATCTTTATTTACTGTGCTTATGTACAGGCCCTCCATAAATGATTACTGACTGAATTCATGTTTTTATTAATTGTGCCATTAGATTACACCCCAGAATTGTAACATCTTTAATTCTTTGGTCTTTATACTCATTTTTACAATGTTCTCTGTAAGTTTTGAAAACAATAACTAATTGAGTTATTTTTCATCATGAAATTCTAATTATCTTAAGTGGATTAACATTAAGTGGGCTTCTTCATTTTTAGCTGTATTTGGATAATGAGAGCCTCCTAGCTGTAGGTAATAATCTTTAAAGTATAGTAACTGAGTCAAATAGTAGCTCCTATAAAATGCTGACCAGTTCTGCCAAAAAAAAAAAAAAAAATCAGTAGGCTACAATTTAATTGGGGTTTTGGGTGAATGTTTTGTTTCTTTCAAACCTTGTTACACACATTTTTACCTTCACTTTAAAAAAAAAAATCCTTGGGGAAAAAACTGAGAAACATCTACATAGACTATATCAAGTTCTGCTTACTGAATAAGTTTCCATTTTGTGGACTGTTGAAAATTAAAATTAATTTTGCAGACAGAATGTAGTTTTTTTATGGATATGATACCATTCAAAACAAAGCATATCTTAAATTCTTTAATTTCTTCTGCATTTTCATTGCTTATCCCCATTTTTTTTTTTAATGATTTATTTGAGAGAGAAACACAAAGAGCAAGTGCATGAGAAAGAGCAAGTGAGAGAGAGAGCAAGCAGGAGGGTGGAGGGCAGAGGGAAAGGTAGTGCTTGACTCCCCACTAAACAGGGAGCCCGACCCAGGGCTCAATCTCGGGACCCTGAGATCACTGAGCCCCTGAGCCAAAGGCAGATGCTTAACCAACTGAGCCCCCCAATGTTTTAATGGGGGGCTCAGTCCCTATGTTTCAAATGTGAATGAAAAAGTTACCATTAGTAGTTTTCCTTGAAGACTTAAAATTTATCCAAATCTGTTTATTTTTTATTTTAAGAACTTTTTTAGATAAGCATAGTATTCACATTTCAAATAAAACATGTAGTTGCGGGCGTCTGGGTGGCTCAGTGGGTGAGGGCCTCTGCCTTCAGTTCGGGTCATGATCCCGGGGTCCTGGGATCAAGACCCACAACAGGCTCTCTGCTCAGCAAGGAGACTGCTTCCACCTCTTTCTCTGCTTGCCTCACTACCTACTTGTGATATCTGTCTGTCAAATAAATAAACAAATCTTTTTTTTTTTTTTAATGTAGTTGCTTTTGCTTTTATAAAGCTATTAAATGAGTTTGCAACTTTACTTGAGGCTTTGTGATTGAATTCTTCCTAGATTTATTTGGCTACTTGAAAGCAAAATAAGTTTTAAACCGTAAGACTTTAGGGAGTGTATATATTTCTATAAGATTAGTAATAGCTGGCAGTCATTTTCTTTCTTTTAAAAAGATTTTCTTTATTTATTTGAGAGAATGAGAGGGGAGAAGGTCAGAGGGAGAAGCAGACTCCGTGTGGAGCTGGGAGCTTAATGAGGGACTCGATCCTGAGACTCTGGGATCAGATCTGAGCTGAAGGCAGTTGTTTAACCAACTGAGCCACCCAGGCGCCCAGCCTGCAGTCATTTTTGAAACAGTGCTAGCATGTTAAGTGTATTACTGAGAAAATAAACCTAGAATAGAACTGATGCTCTTTAAGAAAGAGGTGGTTCAGCTGGTACACTGTACTAAACTGAATCTGGCAACTTCAGAATGTTTGGAGGCTAGAAGGATGAAAATCACTGACGGTGTTTTTATTTTATAGTGTGATCTTAAAAATGCAGTTTGCGCTCTTTTAATATTATCATTTCTAACTTTATTAGTTTTTTTAAAGAAAGTTTTTTTTTTTAAAGATTTATTTATTTATTTATTTATTTATTTATTTATTTGACAGAGAGAGAGAGCGCACAAGTAGGCAGAGAGAGAGAAGCAGGTTCTCCACTGAGCAGGGAGCCTGATGGCAGGGCTCGATCCCAGGACCCTGGGATCATAAACCTGAGCCAAAGGCGGCCGCTTAACTGACTGAGCAACCCAGGTGCCCACATTTCTAACTTTAAATGTAGATTGACAGTATGTCAGTGTGATCACACTGGGTTGTATCTTCCAGACACACTTTCATACATGGAGGTACTTTTTGCATAAAAGCCCTTTCGGGGTTTGCCTTAACAAATAATTTAGGCTCATGCTCTTCTTTTTCAGCCCTGATGCTCTGATGATGTCAGGGGCAGAGCAGAACCATCAGGAGGGAGGCAGGGTTGACACAGTGTTCCAGCAGGAGGCTAGGTTGGAACACTGCATCAGGTAAGAGTAAAACTACACCCCTGCCTCCGTAAGGATACAGTCTCAAAGAATAACTTCTGTGGGTGGGCAGGAAGCTCTTTGTTGGAGTTTATAGGGAGCCAAGTTGAAGGAGGTGCAAGTTTATTTACGCACCTGATTCTTCTCCTCGGACTCATGAGTATTGGGATATTACCTGTCTAGAACATAGATAATTTGCTCTTTTTCTACGACCATTTGTTGTTCTGTATATGAAGCAGGAAAGAAGCAATGTGTAATTTTGTGAATTTATTCCAGAAATAATTTTTGGATTTTCTAGGACAGTGAATTTTCGAACTTTTAGTCTTAGGACCTTTTTACATTCTTAAAAATTATCGTGTACCAGGAAGAGCCTCTGTTTACATGGATTAGCTCTATCAATAATTACCCTATATAAAAAAATACTGTATTAGAAATTAAAACTGATAAATTTCATCCTTTATTTTAAAGTAATAATAGTAAGCCTTTTATGTATTGACAGATATTTTTAGGAAAATAACTGTATTCTCCAAAATTTAAAAAAAATCATTATAAAAAGGGTGACATTGTTTTATATCTTTGCAATTCTCTTTAATATCTCACTTAATAGAAGACAGCTAGATTCTCATACTTGTTTCTGCATTCAGTCTGTTAGATGCGTTTTTTTGTTTGACATGTATCAGGAATTGGCAAACTATGTGCTGAGGACCAAATTCAGTCCCCTTTGTAGCCCACAAACGGAGTAGTGGTAGTGTGTTGTTTTTAATCACTGGGGGAAAAACAATATTTTATGGCACATGAAAATTCTATGAAATTCAAATTTTAGTTTCTGTAGATGAAATTTTACTGGAACACAAACCAGGCTCATTCCTTCCCGAATTATCGATGACTGCTTTTGCACTGCAGCAATTGAATAGTTGCAACAGAGACCATGTTCGTAGCCTGCAAAGCCTAAAATATTTACTGTCTGGCCCTCTGTAGAAAAAGGTTGCCATTTTCTGGTACGTGAAGGAAATGTGGCCTCCATGGTAAAAGGGAGGACTGTTTTCAGATAATTACAGATATTCTTTGGTATTACCCCCAAACTCAGCAGATGATAATTTCTTAAAGGTTTTGCATTGCGAAAGCTGAAATCACATTAATAAATTGTTTGTACTGTTACATTAAAATCCATAGGTCTGTCTTACACTTTGAATACACTTTGAATGAATCTTTTACCCCATTGCATGATTTTGTAACAAGTGCATTGATTGTAAAATATCAGTTCATTGAATTATACAAATCTTTGAAACGTTGGGATGTTTTATTATATCAAAAAAGCATATTTGTTAATTTAACCGATCTTCTCAAAGAAGGATTAGGAAGCTCTTGAGAGTATGGACATGGACACACATTTTCCAAAATTCTTATTTTTGCTGAAAGCTCAAACTTTGTCATTTATAAAAAGTACTGAAGACAGTTGGTTTCCTTGAAATGTCAAGCTCACTAAATTCATTTTTGAGAAAATGCCTGCCTAATACTCAAATCTGAATAATTATAGTTTATCAGCTGTTCTTTCAAGAAAAATGGTGTTCCATGAAAAAAGTAGCCTGTTCAGCTGACAGCTGAATCACACAAGTACCTTTCCTTGAGATGACTGTAATCCTTGATGCAAAAGCAGAGTGCTTTATATGTATTTCCCCTTTTGCCATACAAAGTACTAAGAGGATGTGTTTTCAGAGTTGAGCTTTAATAAAAATAATTTTTACTGTGATAGTTGTGAGCATTCTTTAGTGAAGTTGTCATGCATGTTTGTTTATTTTAACTAGAATGTGTGGGAGTAAAGAATATAATGACTAATATTTTGGTGCCACCGCCTTGATTCTTGCTGATGAGCCAGCAGTTTTACCTGCCATTGCTTTTGCATCCTCATTGTAGGTGCCAACACAGAAAAAAAGCATTATTATCATTACAAAAACCACTCTGACTTTTCAGACCCCCCCTAAAAGAGTCTTAGGGACACCCAGGAGTCCGTGGACCACAGTTTGAGCACTGCTGCTCTAGGAAAATAACTCTTAGAATAACGATGATGTGTAATTATTTGGGTGAGTAGTATTTTACTTCTCACCCTCATGAGGCTGGACCCACTGCAACTTTGTACCCAGTGAATCAAAGAGATTTCCACAATCTACCCCAAATTGTAACTGCCATGAGGTGGGGAATGGGGTACAGTCCGTTCCTAGATTTGTAAGTGGAAGACTGACAGGAGAAAGGTCTGGAATCCAAACTGCAGCCCCAGTTTGCCCTAAGGTGACATTTAAAGCTTAATTGATATAGTCTGACTTTAAGTAGGTTCTTTTGAAAATTAATCTTTCTGTGTAGGTAATACTATTTTAATTCTATTTTTCTTCATATGAATACCTGCTTTGGGGGCTCTCTTACAGACATTTCTTCATGTACCACCTTCATTTCACTTTCAGTTAACATAGTCAAATTTATAGCCATTATCTTCCTTTTCTTAACTTCCTTTCCACTGGTTATCATAGAAAAAAAAATCCATAATTGTCATTTACACTGAAAACCACAAGCTGCTCCAACTAGGGATTTTCTGCTGCTATATATCATAAATAATTTTTTCATTAGTCTTTCTCTAAGAGCTTTGAGTCTTCCTTGACTGTTATCGGAAGTGTTGGTTCCATACCACTCTGACACATTTATTGAGAAAGGAATAGAATTAAGAAAAAAAGAGCAACTATTCTTGATCTTAGAAAACAAAAATTTATCAAGATATGATGCTGTTCTGTAAATTAGAACTGTCAGTTTGATAGGAAAACAAATTTTTCAAGATATGATGCTGTTCTGCAAATTAGAACTCTCAGTTTGATGGGACTATAAAGAAGTCATTTAGGATAAGTAGATGGGGGAAGTATTTTGAAATAGACATGTAACACAAATAGGGCAAAGAAATTTTGAGAACTTTTTCAAACAATAGGTAATTTTTGTTTTAGGAAAATAACAGTAAAGGAGAATGAATTTAAAATGAAAGAGAACCTGAAAGGAACTCAGATAAATACTTGAGTGCATAGTATGTATTAGGTCCTAGTATGTGTTAAGTACTAAAATGTAAAGAATTTACTAATGAATAGATTGAAAGGTAAAAACCTTTACACTGCTAAATTATTATATGGCTCTCTGTTTAGGAATTTAAAGTACAGTGCTAACATTTAATGGCCAATGTCTTTCTTTCTGATGGAGAAACTCAGCTGCTGTTTTATTCAACTTGCTCATGGTCAAACAGTGGGATAGTGACAGATTTTAGAACCTTATTTTTGATACAAGTTCTCAGCAGATTAGGTATTCACCATTAATTTGGCAATTTATGTGATTTCCAGACTGGGATTGTAAAATTTGGGAAGATTGGATTCAGAATTCAGTTGCCATTGAAATTCCTTCTGTTTGTACATTGTAATGTAATTGTAGTGATAAAAGTTGGCTCATTCACTTTGCTCTTTGCCCACACCTGGGACTCTTTCTTTCCTTTTGCTGTCTGCCTTGCCAATAGATGCTGCTTTTTGGTAACAGGAGATTTGTAGAGAAAATGTGAGTGAATTAGTTATAAATCAGCAGTTCCCAAATTATATTCCAAGGGAATATGGAGGGATTTCATTTGATAAAAAATGTCTGTTTAGGAAAAAACTGATTTAAATAAAATTTATTTATTCGCTGTAGGACATTACAAGTCTTTGATATACAGATATGCATGGGGGGCAGGTCCATCAGGAAATTGGAATATCCCCACATTTATTTGAACAGAAAGCCTAATTTTTTAAAGCACCTTAATGATTAATATTCCTTGAAATACACTTTGGGAACTGTTATAAGATTATTAGAAAGTGATTCAAAGAATGTGCCCTATTGCATTATTGTTATGTATAACACTTTTTTTTTTTCTGTTTATGCCTAACTGTATTTTATTTTCATGGAAAGCTATGGTTTCAAGTAGAGAATAAGTATTACATGATTGTTTGATTGTTAAAATGTTTATTTGGGGAACATAAGGAAAGGGAAGTTAGACTATAAATTACTACTTGTGAAAATCTTCTGTTAGGTTTTCTTTTATAAGTACATATTCCTAAACTAAAACATATTGTTTATAGATAATTTCTCTGTTTTTCAATTGCAGATGTTGGCGATCAGCCAGGTGAGGTAGGTTATTCAGGCTCTCCTGCAGAAGCACCTCCAAGCAAGTCTCCATCAATGCCGTCACTAAACCAGACTTGGCCTGAGTTGAATCAGAGCAGTGAGGTTAGCAGAGCTTCCCTTTTCTTTTACTAACTTAAACTGTTTTAAGGTAAGAAGTTCCAGACAGAGTAATTTCAGCATATAGCTCTTTTGGTATGCATGCACAATTGAGAGAACATACCCAGTTATGACTGTGATAAATGTTTATAATTACATGACTGAGGTTTTCAAAGTACTTTTTCATAATAAATACTATCGTTTGGTTTCCACCACTCATTACTGCTAAAACCTTGTGAGTTAGATGGGGCAGGCACATGAAGTCAACAAAGGGGTGGATATCTTGGCCAAAATATCTCATAGCCAGGGAGGGACTAGAGCTAAGATTTAAACACAGATCCTTTGACATTCAGTCAGCTGTGGCGCCCACCGTAACTCTGCCTTCTCATTCCTGTAGCAAAGTATGTGATAATTAATATATTTGGAATCTTAGCTTTGGAAGTGGTATGTGAGAAGTTGCTAATCCAGCTTTCCACGTGAAAAATGCACTTTCTACAACCCAGGCTATTTACAATAATTCAGTTCTATGTAGTACAAAATGGAAATAATTTCACTGTTAAATGCAGTGGTTAAAGAAAAGTCGTGTAAGACCAGGCACAGCATACAAAATGGAATTGCTCCCTTATCACTTTGGAATTCCTTTATAGAAAACAATAGAAGTAGGGCCCCTCTGATTAGAAAGAGATTGTCTGAGGCCCCCAGGCTGTTAAACCTTAGTGCTCTGTAGAGCTCCTATCGAAAACCACTGTTACTGGCTGTTAGGGCAGTTTTCTTTGTGAACAAGTTCATGTTTTCCTTATAGTTTTTAATATCACCTTCATAGTACTACAAATCTAAAAGTTTGTTGACTTTCAAGAAAAAGAGTCTAAGCTTTCTATACTTTCCATGTATTTTAAAGGCTGAAAAGCACTGGATTAAAGTGACACTAGTTAATTTTGGGCAGATGAAAAGCAGAGAAGTAACTGGCCAGTTTAAAATACTTAACTGCTGCTTTAGGACATGATCACAGATACCGGTGTCTGAGACATTATAACACATGTATCATAAAACAGCTGTTTAAGTATTTTTTTTTTTTAGAGGGAGGAGTTAAGCCTTGGAAGAATTTACTAGTACTGAGGCTTTATAGAGAGTAGGATCAATTTTCTTGAAATCACTAATTTTTGCTGCATTTCTTCATTTGTCATTTTTTAAAAGTACTATCAGATTAAAATTGTTTATGTTCCCTTGGTACCAGTTCATAAATAAAAGCAACTCTCTAAGAAGCAACTCAATTCTAAAGCCCATCTTCATTCTAGGTAAAATTGTGATGTGATCGTTCAAGCCTAGGAATGGAGTCCCTTCCAAATTCTGATTCCAGTAGTTGCATTTTCCCTTAAATATTCATAGCAAGTTTCATGTTGTAGTACTTGCTAAAAAGATCATGAATGTCATAATTTTTTTTACTATACCAGAATGTTACTAAAACTAACATTAATTTTGAGTCCTTCCAACAATAATACTTATAAAAGATACCTACTTAGAATATGGAATTTAAATTATCTATTTTAACTTTCTACCACAAAGCACTAATACTCTCTCAGCAAATACTTACTCAGCACCTGTGAATCTGGAGGAGGCACTGGGTAACACTAATAATCATCCCTAACATCTATGGAGCACTTCTGATGTGCCAACTCTGCTCAGAAAGCTCTCTACATGTATTAACTCCTTACATCCGCACAACAGTCTATGATCTAGGCATTATTAGTCTCATGTTACAGATGGTGAAACTGACACACAGGTTAAATAACTTGCCTAAGGTCATACAGCATAACTAGGATTCCAGTAGTCTGGTTGTAGAGCCTGTGTTCTGAGCCATTATACTAAAGTTACAAAGCTCAGGGTGTCTGTGCTCTCCAGGAAACTTACATACGGTCTTACAAAACCAAGTGACGCTTCGTGTTACCAAGTAGGATAGGTAGTGCCTTTTCTTGGGCAAAAATCTTCTACATCTAAATTTTTATCCACAATTAGATAATTAGGATTTTTAAAATTCCTTCACTACCCCTGCAACAATAATTACTGAGGAAACTACACTAACATCACGATAAAAGTGAATTATTGTGGGCTTTCTTTAAGAATCACTTTGAATGCATCAGGATTAGGTTGTTGAAAATTTTATTATCTATTTTTGTAAATAATTTTCAGCAACACATTTGCTAATATTTAATTTCTACATGTCTTCTCAAATTGAATATCACTATTTTAAATAGTAAGTCGAACTTTGAAGCATAAAAATGTATACTTTTCCATACTGAATTATAGAAAGGATTTTGGTTACTAGAGTAGGTGTGTCTGTGTGTAAACATTTGTATGTATATATTGTATATGTGTAGATGTTTTTCCTTCTTCAGAGGATAACTGATAATTCTTAAGCAAATTTTAATGATAATTTTAATGCAGTCTCAATATAAAAATCTTATGCTATTTTATTACTGAGATCTTCAAAACAAATGGAACTTACTAAAATTAATACTGACTTATCACTCCACCTGTTTTAAGAGGTATGCTATTTGTGTGTGTACCTCTTTTAGAGGGGTAATATTTCATATCAAAATCCATCTTTTCTATGTAACACGTACTCCGATGCTTGATTTGCTCTCATTGTGGCCGCATTCTGATTTTTCTGGCATGGGGTGGGGATGGTGCCCAACTGGCAGCTCTGTCTTGTGGTCCAGCATGGCCCTGTGCGCAGTGCTTATGGCAGGGGCTGACTTGCTGCAGGTTGGCATAAGCTCAAACATAGATTAATTCCAAAAATCATTTTATCTCAATTATATTTTATTAAATATCTAGACACATGTATAAAATATGTGCACGTCCATAATAGAATCATCTTTCAGGGGTCGCACTGGCAAGTCACACTGACTTGCTTTGTTTTGACCAAAACTTTGGTACGCAGGATTCATCAGCATCGCCAAATTGATCCATTAACATTAGAACTTTGAAAGAAGGATTTGATGTAATTCTTTCTCTGGTCAAGACAAACCCCTTTACATTTTTACTTTGTTGCCATTTATACCACTTAGACTCTATTCCTATATTATGTTTTGAGTTTTAACTTTGTGAGACTTGGAATCTCTTCCATTGAGATTGTGATAAATTGTTACTAGACATTTGATGTGAAGCTGCTCACCTTAACATTATAAGATGACCCAGGATAGATAAGAATAAAATGTTTATGGAAAAATAGAAATTACAGAATTTTGTCAGGCCTCTGAAACACAACTTGCAGTGCAACCTCTGAATTACTTTGCTAAATCTTCTCCAGTGATCTTTTACTCCATCTTTCTCATCATGCTGACTTGTCTCTCCTCTGTCTGTTCAGCAGTGGGAGACATTTAGTGAACGCTCTTCAAGCTCACAAACTCTGACCCAATTTGATTCTAACATTGCACCAGCTGATCCTGTAAGTCAATCACTTAGCTTGCTTGTTTGAAATTAATTTTATTAACCCAAATTTCCATTCATTATGGTTTTTAGCTGATATGCATGATTGAGTGGAGTGCTTAGAGGGAAGTGGTGGCAGGCTTTTCAATTTTTGTGTGCTTAATGGTGGAAAGATTTTTTTTTAATCACATTTTTTGTATTTCTAGTTATTTTGATGAGAGAAAACTGTGTGTTTTTAAAATCTAGTATATGTGTCTAAGGAAGCATTTTGTGAAAATTGATTTAGCTGACCTTGTTTTCATTTGCCGGTTCAGTGTATGTTCTAGTAAACATATACCGTGTATCTCAGTGCAGTGACCCTTAGTAAATACTATTTTATTTGTATGCTTACACATCATGTAATATGTACTTTGTATGTAAATATGCAATGTCATCTTTCATTTTAACAGTCCAGTTAGAATGGCTTTGACTTAACTAGTATGTTGAGTTCTGTTAAAGAGAATCAAGTTCAGCAAAAAAAATACAGAGTTGTTGGTCACAGATTCCCATTGTGCAAGGGAGCCTCTGTCTTGTCTTCCTGTGGCTCACTGTGTTGCTTTGAAAATGCTACAAAGTTCACATCCTGATTTAAAGAATAAATTCTATCCCTACAGAATTAATTTCATATAGACCTTACCTGTCCCTCAAATTATTTAAAATCTTTAAAACCTTAGCTGTTAATCATTCTTCTCACTCTTCACTCCTCCTTTTCCTTTTATTTTTATTTTTTTCTCTTAAAGAGGGGAACATACTAATAGGCACCTTTCGAAACAAAAGAGGAAGTAGGAAGAAAAGAAGAGAGTAAGGATAGGATTTTTTTTTTTTTAATGAGTTGAGTGAAAAGATACAGAGAAAGGGACATCTTTTGAGATGTTTCTGATCAAAGAGCCATTAATTTTGAATCAAATATAGTAATAACTTATTTGATGTGGATTTGGGATAAATGGCATGTAAAGATAGTTCATTTTCAATAGTTTAATGGATCTTATCTGTGCTTTATAATTTTAAAGAGTTAAGTCTGTGAAATAGGATGCTGTTACAGTGATTTCAAGCAGATTAAGTATGGAAGTGTTTTAAGTGTCTGTTTCATAGTTTATTAATTAATATGTAGATCATCTGTGCCCTTTGCTTTTTCATTGCTATTTTGAGGGCATTAATGTTTGGTTTCAACCTGAAACTTAAGGAGGAATAAAAAAGCAAAACATGATTTCTTTTTTTTTTTTTTAAAGATTTTATTTATTTATTTGACAGAGAGAGAGAGAGAGAGAACGCAAGCAGGGGGAGTAGGAGTGGGAGAAGCAGGCTCTCTGCCGAGCAGGGAGCCTAATGCGGGACTCGATCCCAGGACCCCGGGATCATGACCCGAGCTGAAGGCAGACGCTTAATGCCTGAGCCACCCAGGTGCCCCCATGATTTCTGCTTCTTATTAGCAGTTTTAATTAAGGTCTCTTGGGAAGTGACAGGTGCTATAAACTAAAAATTTACCTTTGCTCTAAGGTTTATTTCTCCATATTATTCTTATCTCATACTTACATAGTCAAGTTAATTTTATTTAAAACACTTAATAAAAGTGCTTTATTGGAAAGGCAAGTTTAATGTAGGAATACAGAATTGTTCTATTTTATTCTCCAACCCTTAAGAGATGGTGAAAATAAACATTCATGGTATTAAGATTTTTTTGGTCAGGCTAGGAAAGAATATTATATATAAAAACCTAGAACTCAGAGACAGAATAAACTGATTTGTAACTGGCAGGAAGTGCCGGGAAATATTTGACTTCATCATAGTGATGTTCTTGTAACCTCTTAGAAAAAATATCCAAATTTGTGAATTCTAGTTCTAGTGTTTAAAATTATATGGCTCAGTACTTTCTTTTGTCATCTGTAGTGTGGCAGGAGGCTGTAGGAAATTAAAAATGGTTAATTGCTATTTTAAACCTGAATTTAGATCTCTAAACTTGATAAAGTTGGCAGTCTTAAATATTTATAATCTGGTACCTAGAAATATCTTTTTTCTTTTATGGTGATAAACTTAAATCTTAACGTTGTTCCCCAACTAGTGATATTACTTTAAACTTGCCATTAGGAGAATGCTTGCTCTCATTGAGGATCTAAGTTCTTATCCTTCATTTGATACTTACCTGGCAAAGTGCCTTCTACAGAACACAGCCTATACCCATAATCCCAAATGATCTTTGCAAGTCTTCTGTAAATAATTGTGAGTAAATAAGGTCCATACAGATTAGAAGAGAATCACCTAAAGAAAAATGCCACAGCAGTTCTAATATGAATTTAAATACCTTACAGTGTTGAAAATATGTAATGGAATATTTTTAAAAAGCTAAAATTTGGTAATTAGCCATTTGCTCAGTAAAGTAGAAGTCTATGAAAAGCCCTACACTTCTCTATAGCACTTAGAGACATCTGTATCACACAGTGCAGGGGTCTCACATGCAAACGGAAATGGATAATTATTAGGCTCCCAGAATTGTAATGAAATTAAGCTTCTGATATCTCATTTCTAGAAACTTGATTGCTTTTGTTGAACTGCTTATCATTAATAGCCTCTGGTAGAATCTGCTTCTGCTGCTAAATTCTAGACTGATGAGAAGTGTAATGCACTAGTCTTTGCCATGATTTATGCCTGATCTTGAGTGCTATAGAACTTCTGAGTAATTCATCGTATAGAAAGGAAGTTCGTTTGATTACTGATTATGGCCAGCTAACTCACCTGGTTTGGTAGAGCCCTCTTCTGGGTGCCTATGATATTCTCTAGGAGTATAAAAATGTCAAAAAAATTCCACTCTTAAGTAGACCACAGCTTAATCGTGATAAGTTGGTGGTTGTAATATAGCTCATTTTGATAATTATATATAGCTGTGAACAAAGTTGTTCAGCCACAGAGAACTGTGGGCTCACTTAGCCCAGTGTATTTGGGAAAGTTTTCACAAAAGAGGTTATGTTTGTTTGCTGAGTTTTGAAAGAAATTATGAATTGACAGAAGTGGACAAGTGCATTACAAGCAGAGAGAATATCACAGGCAGGATCTGTTGAGTGTGCTGGAAGTATAGAGGAGACACGTGGATGGGGGGATGACAGGACTAAGTGTGGTTGAAACCAGACTGGGAAGGTCTTTCTGTGATAGACCAAGAATCTGAACTTAATCTCGTAGACATGAGGAGCCCACTAGGAGTACCATGACGATATGGGGATGAGAAAGAGGCAGTTGGGAAAGATCACTCAGGCAACAATGCGAAGGGTCAAGAGAGAGCAAGAGAATGAGTGACACAGAAATGAGAAGTAGAGAGGCTGGACTCGGGCAAGATAATGGGATTTAAGGCAAATAGAAAATACAATAGATGAGCATAATGCATTCAATAAAGTGTACGTAAAATCAGGTGCCCAAATATATGACATAAATTTGCCATGAGTGATTAGGAATGGGTTTCCTAAAGTTGATGAGGTGATTTGAATAGGTAGAAGAAACTGGGCAGAGCCTGCTAGTCAGTCTTTATACTTTTTTCTCTATTTTTAAATTAGAGGATGCTAATTTGGAGCGTTTGATGACTGAGGACACAGAAGCATATCGGCATTCATGGTTCTTCATTTGAATGTCGAAGTGCTGAGAGTCAAAGCTCTCTATCCTGCAAATCACAATCACAGACGGAGCTTCTAATATATATGCTAGCTGGAGGTTAGGCCTGTCATCTGTGAAGAGCCTGGCAAGGAATTGCCATGTCCTGCTGGCATCCAGACCTGCTGGACTAGAACTGTCGCAGGCTCACAGCAGCCAGTGGTAACATGGCTGAAGTATGTGATACAGAATTGATGTGCAGACACAGAAACATGCAGATTATTTGGAGGATGGCTGGAACAGTTATGATTTTCTTTTCTTAGAGTCGTTATCATGCCTTCCGTGTATTGTACTGGAAATACATGAAAAGGTTACTTCATAGTTCCAACTGTTAAAAGTTTTATATATCTGATTTTATACACACAAAGAACATATATTTAGATGAATATTGCTAGTTAAAACATCTACTAAAATTTTTTTGCATGTTTTTTCCTAGCTTGTTTGGGTTTTGGAATAAGAATTTATTGACTCATGAATTATCATTTCTTTCTCCTTTGATCTTGCCTTATAAGGCTAAATTCTGATTCTTATGGCATTTATTTCTGCCACTAAAATTGTGAGTTAAGAAAGTAGTAGTTATTCCTAAAGCTGTGTTTTTTATAACCACAACTACAACAAAGAACATCTTAAGTGTATTGTTAAAAATATTTTCCTGAGAGTAACTCATTATTTTGTGAGAAATCTAAACTTTTATCCAGCTATAATATTCATCTTTCTAACTATAATATTCATCTTTCTAATTTTAGAGTTGTAGGGGAAATGTCAGAGCTCTGTCCACGATCTTGCTGGTGTGGGGGCAGAAAATTACTGTGAATGGATCTGTCAGTATAATTGCAGCAAAGAATTTGTTTGTTATAAATTGATTGAATGTAGAGATTATGACAGTAAGCCAGGGAGACCTGTCAAATACGAGACAGTATGCTAGAATGGAACTTCCTCTAGCAGAGACTTTGTGTTACCTGGTACTTTCAACCAAAAACGGTGTCTGACTTAAACTGAAAAGTCATTATCCTTCACACTGAATCATTAGACATAACTCATAACTAGATACTCAGAATTTAAGGATCTCAGGTTCTGTCCTTAGCTGCAGCATATACAAAATATGAACTGACACCTCACAGAAGGAGCTGAGCCCCCTTACTAGTACTGGTCTCTTGCTGTTAAGCCAAATGCTCGATCCTGTTCTGGTTCCTCCCCAGTGGGTCTCAGCTCCCAGGACCAGGCCTGCACGTGGCCCCAGGAGCACCTTTCTCTTTTTGTTCTCTTTCTGAGAGGCTTATCTTCGTCCTCTCTTCTTACTTTGCTGTTTGCATCCTTTTCAAAAAGTCTCTACTACCAGTTTCCTTAATCCCCTAACTAGACTTGCCACTCACAAAGTTAAGGAATATCAGATGTATTTCAGTCATGAAAAGGTTTAAGAAAAATACTGAAATGTTAAAGAGGAGGATTTACTTATGCCTCTTTAAAAATGGATGCCACTGTGGAAGTTTTAAATAGCTCTGTAGGACTAATCTGCAGGAGCTGTGTATCATGCTGACTTATAATATAGCAAGCACTATTACCTTTGTTTTATATGGGAAAAAGTGAATGTCAAATTTTTTTCAGCAGTTCAGGGGAAAAAAAGTTCCGTCTTTTAGTCTTTGGGTTCTCATGAAATAGTTCACTTTAACCTCAAAGGTTCAGATTTATATAATATCATGAGATCATCTTACACTTTGCCTTTGAATATTGTCTTCAACTGTAGGTAGTTTTATAGATCTTGTTTTTTTCAGTCAAATCTTTAACCACTCAAAAGTTAAAATGCACTTTTTATAAAAGAAGTCAGATTATTAGGCACACATAGTGAACTTGATTTTTTACATGTAATTCTAAAACTTATAATTAAATTTATTTTCATGCTTGCCTTAGCATAAATAAAAAAGTCTATTTAAAGTGTTGTTAGTTTTGATTATTTCATAGTATCAGCTTGGCATTTTTAATGCAAAGTCTGTATTTCCTCCCATCTGTCTTTAGGATACCGCTATTGTTCATCCAGTTCCCATTCGTATGACTCCAAGCAAAATCCACATGCAGGAAATGGAACTGAAAAGAACTGGCAGTGGTAAGGAAGCTGTTGCTGGATTATCGTTTAGATTAGCATCTAACTGAAATACACAAATAATTATTCTTTGAGGGCTCGAATTTCTTACATAATTTTTTATTTTTTTAATGGTACTTTCTAGAAGAATACATATATATGTATGCTTGTATATGTTGTTCAGTTAATATGACAGTTGCAAAAGGGAAACTGTTGAGGGGTTCCTGAATGGTTCAGTCATTTGGGCACCTGACTGTTGATTTTGGCTCAGGTCATGATTGTGGGATCTTGGGATCCAGCCCTGTGTTAGCCTCTGAGCTCAGCAGGGAGTCTGCATGAGGATTCTCTTTCTCTGTCTCCCCCCCATCCCGTCACTTCTCCAGCACACACTCTCTTCTCTCTCAAATAAATAAATCTTTTAAAAATTTTTAAGAAAAGGGAAACAGTTGAATATATGTCACAAAGTTTAAAAATAAGGACACTTGGAAATGTGACTTTTCTAATACCCTGTGGGGTCGTATTTTTTTTAAAGATTTTCTTTATTTATTTTAGAGTACATGTCAGCAGGGGGTGGGGGAGGGGAAATGGGAGGGTCAGAAGGAAAGTGAGAGAGGATCTTTTTTTTTTAAAGATTTTATTTATTTATTTGAGAGATAGAGATCACAAGTAGGCAGAGAGAGAGGGAGAAGCAGGCTCCCCGCTGAGCAGAGCCCGATGTGGGGCTCGATCCTAGGACCCTGGGATCATGACCTGAGCCGAAGGCAGAGGCTTTAACCCACTGAGCCACCCAGGTGCCCCGAGAGAGAGGATCTTAAACAAGCTCCACGCCGGACGCAGGACTCCCATCACAAGACCCTGAGATCAGGACCTGAGCTGAAATCAAGAGCCGGTCACTTAACTGACTGAGCCACCCATGTGCCCCAACCCTGTGGGTTCTTATGATGACTGCTGTGAACTTAGATTTAAAGTACGTTCAGATTTTAATTGAGGAGGTATATGTTAAAATAAATTTTGGCTTTGACATTGTTTTGCTTAAACTCTTGAAGTTTCTCCTCATTTTAGATTAAATGCTTTAGTTAGAGGTATATTTATTTTCTCAGAAGTATATTTATTTTCTGTATAAGTCAACATAATAAATTACTTAATTTTACAACCATTTGTGTGGTGTTTTAAGCAATTACTCTGAAGGGAAAAAGTAACAGAGTACGAACTCTGTTAAGTATGAACAGAGTATGTAAATTGACTTTTTTGTTATAACCTATCTTCTGTTATGGCAGAAAACAAAATTCTATATGAAAAAGCTTATATTTTTATTGAAAATGCTATTTTGTGTTGTATCTCCTGAGGTTTATCTGCTACTTCTTTGGAATATGTAAATGAAGCCTTATACTCTGAAGTGTATGAATTTATTAATTCAGTTCTTGTACTTCTACCTATTAATTTTCTATTAGATCATACTAATCCCACTAGCCCATTACTTGTGAAACCATCTGACCTGTCAGAGGAAAGTAAGATAAATTCATCGGTGAAATTTGCTTCTGGAAATACTGTAGGTAAGCAGAAAAACAGCATTACAGTTTCCATTTGAAGTTGATTAAGTCTGGACTTAGAATCTGAATAATTCAAATGTATAACTATTTCATATTACCTTTACTGAATAAAGTGGAGATTAGTCAACCCTTTTAAATGCCCTACCCTCTGTATGAGTAAATGCTTGCTTATTGCTTGCTGGACCTGCTTCTGTTTGCCATCCCTCTCGGTTAACCACATTTAGTCCATGGACTCTTTCCTCTTCCCCCTCACTCCTTTGTCTCACAGGAAATTGTGTGTGTACATGCATTTATTCCGCATATGTTAAAAGAATAGTGTGTGGCAGGCTCTGTTCTAGACACTGGAGATTTAGCATTTAAAACAGAAGAAAAATCTTTGCCTTTGTGGAGTTTCCATTCTGTAGGGGATGTAAGAGAAAAAAAAAAACAAAACAAAAATCTTAACTCCTGTCTTAGGAGATAAATACACTTGATAAGAATAAAAGCTGGGAAAAGGAAGAGGGAGTGACATTTTAAATAAGGTGATCAAAGAAGACCTTACCAAAAGATGACATTTGGGTTAAAACTTGAAGGAGACGAGGGATTCGGCTATGAATATCTGAAGGAAGACGTTTCAGGCTTAGGAAACAGCACATGTGAAGCCCTGTTTAGAGAACTGCCTTCTGCTGGGAACAGCAGGCAAACACCTGGAATTTAATCAGTTAGCATATGGGACGCCTGGGTGGCTCAGTCGTTAAGTGCCTGCCTTTGGCTCACGTCATGATCCCAGGGTCCTGGGATCAGAAGCCTGCTTCTCCCTCTTCCACTCCCCCTGCTCTCTTGCTGTCTCTATCAAATAAACAAAATCTTTAAAAAAAGAACATATTTGGCTGGCAGAAGTAGCAAGTGGTAGAGGAATAATCGGGGAGCAGTGTAAGAGTGGCTTTTACTGAATGAGACAAAAAGCCATTAGAAGATTTTGAATAGAGAAGTGATGTGCTCTGACCTTTTTTAACAAGGATCACTATGCTGTATTGGTAATAGGCCCCAAGAAAGCAAGAGTCAAAACAGGAAAGGCCATTTAAAAAACAATAAGAATAATACAGGCAAGAGAAGAGGATGGCTTGGCCTATGGTGGTAGCAGTAGAAATGCTGAGAAGTGGTCAGATTCTGGCCGTATTTTGTAAGAAAAGAGCATAGGATTTGTTCACCTGTGTGATACAGGATGGGGCTGGGAGGTCATGGGCAATTCAGGGAATTTTGGTCTGAGCCACTGGGAGTTGAGGAAAGCTGTGGTAACAGTGGGTTTGTTGAGGGGATAAACAGAAGTTGAGTTTTGGACATCTCAAGTTTGGGATGCCTCTTGGTATATCCACATGGAAATATGTTAGTTTTAGCATCCTTTCTGTACCAATTAAACAATTCAATTATTTGCTAAGAAAAAGGAAAGGGATACATTTTGAAGTGAAACTGAACCAAATAACCAGTCTCTTCAGTTTGTAATCCTTGAAAGTAAGTAGCAATGCTCTTTTACATTGTCCCTGATTTTCTATTTTAAAATTTGTCATTGCATCACAGCCATTAGTCTGCCTCTGGGACTCTGCTCCTTCATAAGATTTTGAGGATTTGGAAAAGATATTTTCTGTGGTGAAAAATGGGAAAAACCTGGCTTATCTCATAAATTTTATTATTGTCTAAGCAATTTTTTATTCCTATATTAACTTTCCTAGATTATAACTTAAATATGTCATGTTTAACATGATTTGTATGTAATTTTTTACATTTAATAACACTCAGGTGAACTGTTAACCTATTAGCCAGTCTTTAAATATCTTTGATTTGAAATAATAATTATTATATTTGTTTAGAGCATATAGGATAAGAAGTGAATAAAAAATTGTTATTAAATAGGATATATTCCATTTATCAGCAGATGGGTACAGTAGTTCAGACTCTTTTACTTCGGACCCAGAACAGATTGGAAACAATGTAACTCATCAAAGGTCAGTATTTCTGTCAATAAAAAGCATATTAAAATATCTTGTTACATTTTAATATTAAGAATTCTTTTAGAGCCAAGTATGAATTATTTTCCTCTATTCTTCAGTTCTCTGAAAGCTATTAAGTTACCTGTTGATTTAAGTAGAAGGAAAATAATTTTGATTCTTTTTCAACTTTAATAGGAAAGCAAGAGGAGCCTTTATTGTCCCCATGGTGTCCTCTGGAAGGCTTAAAAAGAGTTATAGTTAGGATTAGCAGTTTAATATAGTCCTTTTTGTAAGTCAACAGTTGAGATTCTGTTTAAGTAATAAATGTACAGATTTCCTTGTATAGCCTTATGGCAAGTGCCCACAGAATTCTGTATTTTAAGATGCCATCTAGAAGCACACACCTAGTGTTGGGCTCCTACCTACCCTGGAGATCTGCGTTACATACAAACTTCTCAGGCATAAATTAAAAAGGTATGGGATAGGATGAAGGTGGCAAGGGATTTGTCTGCAAGGGCTTAAGCATCCGCTAAAAATTGTGTGCAGGACAGAAGCATCTTTTTCCCCTCATCTTTATACATACTAAGTATACTTTTGCCACATGCTTGGAGAATATAAAGAGAGACTAGTAGTATAGCATCTTGGAAGAAATTCCAGACTCAGACAGCTTCTTTGTATAATTACTTCTCTTCAGTCATCTTGGATTTTATTCTCCTTTTTATCCCTGTAAGTGAGGATCAGATTCCCAGAGTCCATGTGACTCTTTTCAGAATACAGAAGACTTTGGTGGCAAACATGTGAATCTCTAGGGTGGGTCCAGAATGAGCACAGCCACCATTATAATGAGATTGCCTGTGGGGACACAGAAATGGGCACCTCACGTAGTTGAGCAGATTCTATTTCAGCTTACCAAACTTCAGACTTTAAATAAGGTGAAAGCTAACCATATCTGAAAGTAGAGTTTCCCTTTTGTGAAAATGGTTTTTCAAACTAATACTATCTTTAATTGAATGGGATAATGTTACTAGGTTTGTGTCTACCTTAAACCCATGTTTAATAATGAACTTTCTTTTCAAATTTTTTGAAATTTGAAAAAATGTATAATTATGCTTCATAAAAAGATTATTTGCCACATTGAATAATTACTTATTTAATGTATATCAAACAATCTTGCCCTTATTCACTGTAATACTTACATGCCACTTGAGAAAAATGTCACACCAGTAAGATCCTTTAACTGTTTAGCCAAGTTTGAAAGCTTAAAAAGAAAAAAGCTCCATTACCTATAGCATGACCAGTTGTAATGGGATGAATTTTATAGGTCTCATTCAGGAACGTCGCCTGATAGTACTGCACCACCACCTCCCCCTCCAAGGCCACAGCCTTCTCATTCCAGATCATCCTCTTTAGATATGAATCGGACCTTTGCAGTCACCACAGGTAAGGGTTAGAGAAGCATAATAATCTATTATTTGATTTTAAAGTTTGTTAAAGAGCACATATTATTTTATTTTCTCTTACTGTGTCTTATTTTTTTTAATTATCTGAAGAGAAATTTTGAGTTTAAAAGGTGCCAGATGAGAGGAAATTTTTTTCCCTTGATGTGTTTGAGTTTTCATGATAAAGATAGGAACCTCTGAGAGATGCTGCGAGAGATTTTAAAACAAGCATTAGGAGAGATCAAGAAGAGAAAGCTGATAGGTCTTCAGTTAGCTGACAAAGGAGAGAAAAGACTCATAACTTATTCCAAGGTTTTAATTTTTATATAACTGGTTTTATTGTTATTAATAAATGTTGATCATAATAGAAAAGTTAGGAGCAGAGGGTGATGATGTTTTGTTTTGGGGTGTTATGGTTTTGGAATGATGAGGAAAAGAGGATATAATAGTAGGCCATGGGTGTGTGGGCTAAGAAAGATTATATTATTTGAGAATCATTTACATAGAAATGATTGAGTGAAGTATTAAATGCAAAGAGAAAATTTGGAAGTCTGAATATTTTATAGCTGGAGAACATTCAGAAATAGAAGAAAGCCAAGAATGTTAACCATTCTTGGAAACAAGCTTGTCAAGAGTGCCTTGTGCAATAGAACAAGAGAAATGAGGTCTGAGATAGAGAGCCTGGTGGCTCAGTCAGTTCAGCGTCCAACTCTTGATTTCACCTCAGGTCTTGATCTCAGGATCATAAGTTCAGGCACCACATTGGGCTACACACAAAACAATTCCCTAAAAAAAAAGAAAGAAAGATACGAGGTCTGAGAAAAGGCGATTAGTCTTGGTCATTAGGTCATACCTAGATAGTTTTACAAGATACTAAATGCTTCCTGATACTTACCAGGCATTCTTAGCAGTCTTTATCATTTGATCACATTCACTCCATCTGTTTGTTCTACTAGCAGAGTATGTATTTACTAAAAAGACGATCTGTGTATTTACTTAGGACAACAACAGGCTGGAGTTGTTGCCCATCCTCCTGCAGTGCCTCCAAGACCACAGCCCTCACAGGTAATTCTCCAATGTATTCATTACTGACCAATTATATTTGTTAGGGTTTGCTTCTACTCTAGAATTATTTTGAAGATTAGGAATTACCTAATTGTCATTCTTAATGAGCATTTTATTCAGGGAAGCTAAGTCTTATTTTGGAAGTCAAGAATAATGATTAGACAGAAACTTCAAAGGTGGACCAAATGATAATGTCTTGATAATGGAAGGTTTAGTGGCGAGAACAGTGGTTTGGGAGATAGGAGATGTCCCTGTCTAGACCCAGGAGATGTCTGGACCCAGATGAATTTGGTTGATTTTTCTGAGTTAGATTCCTACAATGAAGTTGATTATTTGAAGTTAAAAAGATGGTTTCTGGGGCGCCTAGGTGGCTCAGTGGGTTAAAGCCTCTGCCTTCGGCTCAGGTCATGATCCCACGGTCCTGGGATCGAGCCCCACATCGGGCTCTCTGCTGAGCAGGAAGCCTGCTTCCTCCTCTCTCTCTGCCTGCCTCTCTGCCTACTAGTGATCTCTCTCTGTCAAATAAATAAATAAAATCTTTAAAAAAAAGAAAAGATTTCTTAATCATCAAAGATACTGAAATTTGAATATTTTGTTCAAACTATCAGCGAAAATACTTGTCTTGGGTTGAACTGTGAAACCCAGTGAGTTGGTCACTTGACTCAAGAACCAGTCCAGTGAGGAAGACAGACCTACAAACAACAATTACAGTAGAAGGGCTGTGCTAGATATATTTATGAAATGCTTCAGCACAGCTTGACTAACTAGTAAAGTCAAGGATCACATTGGAAAGGTGTTATGTAAAATGAAGGATGTGAGACTTTAAGCAGAGACTTGAGAGATCAAGAGGGCACTCCTCTCTCAGAAGGAATGATGTGGCCTGGCATACTCCAGGGAACAAGAGTTCGTTCAGGGCCGCTGAATGATGGGGATTGAGGCTGAAGAGGTGGGAAAGGGGCAGAGTATCTCTATATCATACTAAGGACAGAAGTCTTATAGGGGAGAGAGTTTTTAAAGGGTAAGCAGGGAAGAGCCTGCAGATTTCTTCCTGTAACACCCTGTACTTCTGCCGTCATAAACTCACACTGTCTTAAGTCCTCGTGTACTTGTCTCTTATCCTGCGCTGCACTGCTTCATTAGGGCATCCGACTTACTTGTTTGTTCACTGTAATTTCCGTAGTGCTTGGCCAGAAGTTAGATTTGGATTAAAGATTTTAGAAGGATTGCTCTGGCAAAGGAGGGGAGGACGAACTGAAGGGAAGTACAGTGAAGTGTTGGGAGGATAGTTAGAGCAGTGGTTTTCACACTTCAAAATAACCTTTCCAGAAACATTAAAAAAAAAAAAAACTTGTTAAAAGCACAGACTATTGTGCAGTAGCCTAATTAAGAAAAAAAGTTAGATGCAAGTACAGAGTCAAAGAGTAAGACCAGACCCTTCCTCTCCTTTAATGTACTTTCTTTGCAATAAGAATTTTACAAAAGTATCTTTCTTACTGAAGTTTTGTCATCTTGATTTTTTGAGTGTCTCAGCATTCCACTTACAGTTTTTAGAGCTAGATGCTACCGTTGCTCATCTCCCTGGATTTACAGATAACAAAGCATCTCTACAGTATATTTTCAAAGAAGAAGGTTGCGGACGGTGATAGACTAATGAAGTGTGTGTTCCTCCATCCTGACCCATTGTGTAGGCTCCTGGTCCCGTTGTGCATCGCCCAGTGGATGCCGATGGCCTAATCACTCACACTAGTACCTCACCCCAGCAGATACCAGAACAACCAAATTTTGCAGATTTCAGCCAGTTTGAAGTATTTGCTGCATCAAATGTCAATGAAGAACAAGATGATGAAGCCGAGAAACATCCAGAGGTCTTACCGGTCAGTTTTAAGGGCTTATCTAATTTTCTGCTGGGAAGCTCTTCCCACATTATATTCATAAGCAGGTCTATAAGCAGAGGAATCTCTAAAAGAGCAGATACCATAGTGGACATCAGCGAGTAAAATATCTGCTGCTGCTGCTTTAGAGAATTTATATTCCCTGAGTCTGTGCTTCTTAATTACTTAATTGGCCTTAGATACCTGCTGGTTACAATATAATGCCTAATAAGAATCAGAATGTGGTGGGGCGCCTGGGTGGCTCAGTGGGTTAAGCCTCTGCCTTCGGCTCAGGTCATGATCTCAAGGTCCTGGAATCAAGCCCCACATCAAGCTCTCGGCTCGGGCCTGCTTCCCCCTCTCTCTCTGCCTGCCTCTCTGCCTACTTGTTATCTCTCTCTCTCTCTGTCTCTCTCTCTCTCTCCCCGTCAAATAAATAAATAAATACATAAATAAATAAAATCTTTAAAAAAAAAAAAATCAGAATCTGGGTAGAAGTTAGCTGTCATGGGAAAAGGCGCAAACAACCATCTGGGCATGCCTAAAACACTGCTCAGGGACTCCCATCTGATGTGTGATTTGGTGAAGATTTGCATGTAACAAGTGGCTATGGTTACCCTAGCTACACTCCATGCATACGATGTGAGTCACATTAGTTAGACCTACAGACCACAAGCTGCCAGATTCCATCTTAACAGACAGTGTTTAGGAGATGCTCTTCAGGTCTAGTGGCAGGAACTTCTGCTAGCCACTTCTTCGAGCCTGAAACTTTTTGTCTAGCCCTGGGGCCACTTCGGGTATGGCCTACGCTATCAGGAAGGCAGAGGAGGGCCTGAGGGGAAGTACAGGTGTGTACAGGGTACTGGTACTCATGCCTCTGGGGCAGAGGCATCCCCCTGCCCCTACCACAAGAGCTTTCCAAACAGTGCTGGGCTGCATCCTCAGCCCTCTCCTGCTCTCCACCCTTCTGCAGTAGAGAATGGCCATTTTTGCAGGGTTTTCTCACAGTCCTTATTATGAGAATGAATATTTTCTTAACATTTTACTCTCCAATTTGTTAACATACATATTTATGCATAATTGTATACTGCTTATGTATAATTAGGAATGATAATATATTCATCTCTAGGTTGAAAAAGCTTCTGATTCTGCAAGTTCTCTTCGAGTTGCCAAAACGGATAGTAAAATTGAAGAAAAGACAGCTGCTAGTGTTCCCGCCAATGTGGTTCGTGATGTCTTCTATAATATTATTTTGTACATATAAAAGGTTATATGACATCATTTTCACTTTGTAAGATTTTAAAGATGACAAAGATCTTAGAAATGAAGTTAACTGCAGAGTATCTAAGCCATTCCACTGCCTTTAACTGTAATATATTTGGTCTGTTTCAGAACAGGATCTGCCTGTTTAAAAATTCTAGGAGGTGATGGTCTGTCATCTAGTATATGCCATAGGTTCTCAGAATTTATATGGTGATGACATTCTTCCACATATGGAAAGTACAACTTCCTTATTGGTCAAATTCTGTTTGTTTTATTGCAGTCATAAGTGTCATAGAGAAAAATTACCAACCGTCTAAGGGTGTTGTGCTCTTTTTCTTTGACATTTTGGGAATAATTTTTCCCCCAACATTTTATTATAAAAATGTTTAAATATAAAGTAAAATTGAGAGAATTTTGTGTTATATAGATCAGTAAACCCACACCATGACTGTACCATTAATATTTTACTAATGTTGCATTATCACATACTGTCCATCCATCTATCTATTTATGTCAATCCTTCTTATCTGGTTTTTGCATTGCAAGGTAAATTATAGGTATTTGCTTGTTTTTCCACTGAAAGAAAAGTTTTGGTAATTTTTTTTCCTGTTATCACCCAGACATTCCCAGTAGTTATTATAGCATGTGCTTCTGAGAGTGCTTAAACTACTCTCTCGACACTATTTTTTACCATATCTTTGTGATATTTTTTAAATAGTGAATTTTATTTTTGTCAGCTCACAGCAACAAATTAAAAATAGTATTTAACCAAAGATATGGCAGTTGATTGTCATTGTTATTTATTAACAGATCAAATCAGGTTATGGTAAATACCAAAATAACATATTTGAATCATTTGAGGGAAAATACAGAATTTTTACCAGTGTCCACTCGTATTTGGGAGTTATAATTTTTGTGCATCTTAGTTATTGTTTTTAAAGAATTGCCTGGCTTTCTCTTTCTTTATAAATTGCTTTATTAAGATGACATATTTTAGGGGCACCTGGATGGCTCAGTTGTTAAGCGTCTGCCTTTGGCTCAAGTCATGATCCCTGGGTCCTGGGATCGAGCCCTGCAATCAAAGCTCCCTGCTCATCAGGAAGCCTCCTTCTCCCTCTCCCACTTCCCCTGTTTGTGTTCCCTTTCTTGCTGTGTCTCTCTCTGTCAGATAAATAAATAAAATCTTAAAAGAAAAAACACATTTTCATATTTTTGACTAGGAAATCCTATAATGATAATGAATGGATATTTCTGGAGACTCCCCCTTCCTTTTTTTTTTTTTTTTAAAGATTATTTGAGAGAGAAAGCACGAGGTGGAGTTCCGAGGGAGAGGGAGAAGCAGGCTCCCCACTGAGCGGGAAACCCAACACAGAGCCCAATCCCAGGACCCTGAGATCCTGACCTGAGCCAAAGGCAGATGCTTAACCTACTGTACCACCCAGGGGCCCCTGGAGACACCCTTTTATATTTATTAAGCAGTATATATATTGAACATCTTCCTTGTTAATATTTAAATCATGAATATTACAGTTTTGAGTCAGATTTAGGCCTCGAGGAGCTTATGTCACCCTTTTTTTAAAAAGTGTCTGGTTAGGTATATTTCACAGTTATGATGTCAACCCAGGAATGCCCTTTCACATTGAAATTGAACTTAGCCATGTTAAAAATACATAAATTGTTTTAAAGTGGGACAGGTGGGGCACCTGGGTGGCTCAGTGAGTTAAGCCTCTGCCTTCAGCTCAGGTCATGATCTCAAGGTCCTGGGATCGAGCCTGCTTTCCCCCTCTCTTTGCCTGTCTCTCTGCCTACTTGTGCTCTCTCTCTCTCTCTGTCAAATAAATAAATAATTTTTTTTAAAAAGTGGGACAGGTGACTTTTAATTTTTGGAGAAGAAGCAGTGTAAAGAAAGCAAATGATGTTGTAAAGTGCTGAGTAACTGTGAATGTCTTGAAGGCATCCCCATTGTTAACGGACTTCTTCTCTTGTAGAGCAAAGGCACCACACCTCTTGCTCCACCACCTAAACCTGTTCGAAGAAGATTGAAATCAGAAGATGAATTAAAGCCGGAAGTTGATGAACACACACAAAAGACAGGTGTCTTAGCTGCTGTGCTTGCATCACAGCCTTCAATTCCTAGGTAATCAGAGCTGTCCCTAGACAAAAGGGGCAAAAAGCACAGCACTTAACATATCAGAATGAAGGAAATTATGGTCAGACTGGCTCTCTAGTTGAGCAGAGGGTCCCAGGTGCTCCTCTTTGAGAGTTTTTTGAGTAGTTGAAATATTCTCCCCACTTTCCCCCTTTCTGTTATCTGGCTCAATTCCAGCTTCATTTTAACAACCTAATGCAAACCCTAGAGCAGAGTTTTTTAAAAATTAGTGTAGAGTAACAATAAGATTTTAACTTTGGTTGCCCTGAACCAAGAATCAGCCAACTAGGGTTCATGGGCCAAATTCATCCCATGGCCTGTTTTCTTAAGGCCCAGAGCTAAAAATGGCTTTTATATGTGGTGTAAAAAAGAGAAGGGAGAGAAGAGAGAAAAAGAAACCAAAAACAAGAATATGCTGCAGAAATCATATGGCCCACAGATTAAAATATTTACTAAGTGGTTGTTGATAGAAAAATGGTTACCTGCTCTGGACTAAAAGTCAGGTGATTGTACAGAAGAATAATGAGAACAATAACAATAAAACTTAATCTTCTGAAACTTAGGTACTTTTGGTTGACCACTGAAACCGAGCAAATGATGTTGAGCTATGCTATTAAGGCAAAAGATGCTCCCTCTACTTTCTGGATTTAGAGAGAGGTCAGGGAGGAATGGAGAAAGTTTAAAGATAAATGACAGTCCTATTTTCTTGCCCTTTTCTTCTCAGGTCTGTTGGAAAAGATAAGAAAGCAATTCAGGCATCAATTAGACGCAATAAGGAAACCAACACAGTTTTGGCCAGATTGAATAGTGAATTGCAGCAACAATTAAAGGTATTCTGAATCTTTATTTGGGGAATTCCATGGACTCAGAACATCTCAGTTAACTGGAACTTAGAAGTGATCCAGCATTTTTGAGCTAGTATGAAACTTCCCAGGTAGTAAGAGAAATGTGTATCTAAAATGTTTTTTACACCGTTGAATCTTTGTATATTAGAAGGAATTTTGTATCCTCAATTCTGATCTGATTGTCTTACCGTATGTTTTTATATATATATGTACATATATATAGATAGATACACATATATATATATATATGGCATCACTGTTCCTGTAATGTTCCTGAACTTTCATAATGAAACCCAAGAGAGGAAATGTGACCTTGAGCACCACCAAGATGATACATGTGGTTCCCTATACTCTTACTTAATTCTAAGATGACTTGAGTATTGTTGGTTTATCCTTTTATCAAAGACAACTCAGAGTCTCATAAAGAGAGATAAACTGGTCTAAAGAAGATGGGGACAGTTGAGATCATTTTGCATGTGGAAAAGGAAAGACAAGCCTTAGGTAGAAGTGATGCTTATGGCCCGTGTGTACTCCCATCATTTACACTTGAGAGGAATGGATATGTTTTTCTTTCTTACCACTGTGATTTCTTTGAATCTCTGCAAATAAAAATGAGCTAGAATCATTTATGGTTTACAAACATTAAGCATTTAAATCTTATAAACCAGTGACTCTCACATCTCAGTGTATATACAGTTAGTCAGGGGTCATGTTAAAATGCAAATTCTGATTCATATTAAATATGGAAAGGGATCTGAGAATTCTGCATTTCTCATAAGCTTCCAGATGATGGAAATGCTGCTGGACTGTTGGTCCCACTTTGAGTAGCAAGGTTATAAACCACAAAGACGAGAGAAGAGTCCGTGAAAGTGTAAAATGAATGCAGAGTTAGTTTGTTCCCATAACATTCTGTTGGTATCCCTCATCCAGCGTTTATCACACTATCTGGTATTATTATCTATGGCACATTTGTCTCTTTTCCCTACTAAAATGAACTCACTAAAAGTAAGTCATAATTTTTTCTGTTCAGTGCCCCTCGCTCTCTCTCTGTACGTGTGTGTGTGTGTATTCCAAATTCCAAACCAAAATACATTGAGAGAAAAGAGAGAGTGATGTGTTAATGCTCAGGCAGGACATCAGAAGTCAGCGAGGACTCCCTAGATAGATTTGTAACCATCCTGTCTCTATCCCTAAAAATCTAGCGCATGTTAGGATTTGATAAATACCTGTGAATGTTTTGTATAGCTCTTTGATCAGAGAAAATACTTGTAGTTATTCTGTGATTATGAATTTGGTCTGTTGTAAAGGAAGACTATAAAACTAAGGATAAGCTTACTAGTACCTTACCTTGATAATGAAAATTTTGTTGACACTTGTTTTTCTAAAAGAACTAAAGGCGCCTATAGAAACATGTATATAGGAGCTGTTTTTAAAATCACTTTTCTCATTATCTTGAAAAGAAAATAGGAAGTATGGTACAAAATAGGAAATGGTTCTGGTTAAAAAATTATCAGCGTGTTCGAGAAAAAAAAAGATGAGTTAGGATTTGCTGGCTATCTGAAAAGACTGCTCACAATCAACAGTGATTAGAAATTCTGATTGCAAAATAAATTTATTCTTTGTGAAACCAAAAGTCAGATGAGGTTCAGGAGTTATCAGAACCAGATAACATCACCAGGGGAAAGAATCTGTGTTAATTGTTTCATCTACTGTTACTGCAGGGGGTAGGCTTTATGCAAATACATGCATTAGTAGCATCATTTGCAAATACTGGCTTTTCTGATAATTAAAAAAACATTTTATTACCCTGATTTATTTAGTAAGAAAAAAATTTTAAGATCATATTTTAATAGTACTGATATATAAAGAAACTCCTTGCTAAGTTGAAGTATCCTTTTAAAATATGAATGACTCTCCCTTTGTCTTAACAAATTTAAATTGTTTTCTTGATGCTGAGTTGTTGTTAGATGTGCCTTCATTTTTATATACTTTGAAACATAACTTTGCATCTTTTTCAGGATGTTCTTGAGGAGAGAATTTCTCTGGAAGTTCAACTGGAACAGCTTCGACCATTCTCTCACCTATAAGCCAATTGCCGTTAACTGTGAACATACCCATTTTTAGGCAGTTTTGGGTTCAAGCCAGTTTGGAGACCCAAACATTCAGCTCACTGCTTAATTCAACATTAAATTTTATGATTCTGTTTTGCCCTATATGTTCACCTGTATTTAAGTATCTTTTATTTTTTAATTTCAACAATAAAAGGGTCAGGATGACTTTTCCTGGAGGATATATTGTGTTTGTTGGCATAGCCCACCCTTCTTACTCCATAGTATCAGGAATACATAACATTGGTCCAGTATACTTAAGTGGTGAGAACCTCACACTGATTTGATTACAGAATGGCCTTCCCATTTGTATCTCAAGCACAGACTGAAATATTTGCAAAAGAAGTAAAAAAAATAAATTGTCAATTTGTCTTTTAGGTTTAATATTTTACATAAAGCATCTATATTTTGTAAAAATCTTGAAAATGAGTTTCCTACTGAATTTTTTATTTTAAAGAACTGTATTGGATGAGGCATTCCTTAACCATAATCAGCATTCTTTAGGAGTCATGTGGTACTTTCAGGCTTCAACTTGGAGGTCACATTTTATAATTTTCCCAGGGAAAATTGAGCAGTTTCACCAGTAACCTAAAATTGTTGTGTGTGAGATTTTAACTCAGCAGTCATGTAAACTTATGAAATAGCTATGAAGTCAGGTCTTTTTTTTTTTTTTTAAGATTTTATTTATTTATTTGACAGAGATCACAAGTAGACAGAGAGGCAGGGAGAGAGAGAGGGAAGCAGGCTCCCTGCTGAGCAGAGAGCCCGATGCGGGACTTGATCCCAGGACCCTGAGATCACGACCCGAGCCGAAGGCAGCGGCTTAACCCACTGAGCCACCCAGGCGCCCTGAAGTCAGGTCTTAATTGTCCCCTAGAAGCAAAGGGAAAGTGTTGAACCACAAACGACTTAAGTACTGTCCACATGAAAACATCATCATTTTTGGCATGATTTATGCACTTAAGTCTTAGTTAGAAACTTATGCTTATCAGTCGCTACATAGATTATCTTCAAATAATAATATTTTAAAACTTTTGAGGGCATTAATTATTCACAGAATAAATGGGAATTCCTTGAGATTTCTAGTTTACCTTCAGCTATTTTGTCATCCAATCTTTGGTCATAGAGACTGGTTTTTCCTATTAACAGAGCTTCTGAAGTGTGTCCTATTCAGGTTGAAAAAATGTCTTAGGATTTGTTTCATATTATATGATATATACATTTTGATCATATATGTGAATTTGCATTCACTGCTAACAGCAGATATTCCCTTTAATGGTTTATTCTATGGGATCATAGATGTTAGGCTGCATGGATATATCGTAACAGAATCAAGGTGTGATTTTTACACTAATAAAACAGCACAATATTTTAACTTCTCCACATTTTTTAACAAGAATTTAAATTTTTAAGAATTAGAGGGAATTTATATGTTTATTAAAAAAAGAAAATGTTTAAAATGGCCCAGTTCACAATCCTAGACTGTACTAGTAGATTTTTACTATCTTAAAGGAGAATATGAAACAAAAAGGAAACTGACAAGTGAACGTTTCCAAGATCAATATCAACTTTAAGTAAAAAATATTACTACTACTGCATACATTAGCAGAAGTTTCCAAGTGGCTAACAGGTTATGGCTTCAGTTTGTTAAATAATTAAATGAAGGTTTTAAAGATACAAAAGACTACCAAACATGTGTTTTGCTGTTTCTCTTCCAACAGAATTGTCTTAATTTCTTTATATTTGTTTCTTTTTAAAAAATCTTTTATATATTTACTTGAGAGAGATCACAAGCAACAGGGAGTGGTAGAGGGAGAAGCAGACCCCCCTCTAAGCAGGGAGCTTGATGTAGAACTTGGTCCCAGGACCCTAGGATCACGACCTGAGCCTAAAGCAGATGCTTAACCAATGAGCCACCCAGGTGCCCTTTATTTTTGTATCTTAAAGGTATTTTGTGTTGTTTTTTTTCCCCAACAGCCTTCTAATTTAGCAGTCTAATTTAACTTTTTAAAACCTCTTACTTGGAGGGTCTAAAATTTTTAATTTTGCAACGAAAAAACACTTCAAAATCACAGGAAACTTTTTAGTACTTTGTAGGAATTTATTTTTAATGCTCTCTGGAGGAATATATTCATATTAAAGACATGTGACAGGTTTTTTGCCAAATTACCATTTATATTTTTATACACATTTTAAAATCAGTAATTATATCATGAAAATTTATAAAGATACGATTGGTAAGTCAACAAAATATTTCTCTAGACTGATCATTTAAGAACACTTTTTTATTCTGACTTTTTCATTAGCTCATAAAACAAAACTTTAAATACGCAATTATCTTTGTTCTGTCAAATTTTACTGCCTATGAAAAATAACCACCAAAAGAAGTGCTTCAAAATTTTGGACTCAAGTTGTTCTTCTGTACATTTCTTTGCATAGTTGAACATAGATGATAAAGTTTAAAAGTTAGGAGGGACTTTATGGATCATCCTAGTTCATTCTCCCCATCCATGAGAAGTCATTCTGCTTCCTACTGGATCCTCTGGAACAGGGATATCTCGGTCTTTGCCAGGGAGAATTAGCACCCATAATATTTTCTTACTTCTCCATACTACTTTTGATTGCACTTTGAAGTACTGACAACCATAGGAATTTATCATCCTCAACCTCTGCAGCACAAATCCATTCACGTTTTGGACCATGAAGAATAAATGCATTCTTGATATCTGTAAAAAAATTTGAGGTCCGCTAATTAATCTTGGCAGGTCACAATCAAAAGAAAAGAATATGTTATAAAATTCAAGAATTGACCAAGTCATCTTTAAGAACTTTTTGAAAACTAAAAAGGGATTCCAACAGATACAAGTCCAGTTTAGAATATAACTTCCTAAAAATACTGAATAATTCAAATATAATCTAAAATAATCTTTGTGATTGTGTAATTCTAATAGCAGTTATTTTTAAAGACTGGTAGATGATGTCATGTTCTTTAAACTCCTTGTCTCGGTCCCTCCAGAAGGAACTGGAACCAGTTAAGGTCTGCGCTAAGAGTTGGTACAGGTAGAGATGCTGAGAGCTAGGCCTGGACCACCTTGTTGGAATTGAGCCAACTATGTAGCTGAGTGCCAGCTGTCTAGCAGGTTACATAGTGATGTTTTGACACAGACCACAGCTGACTAAAGGGAGATTGAAAGCAGATGTCCTACCCTCTTTAATCATTCCCAGTGATTATAGATAACTAACTCATGTCAGCTGAGTTTGTTTTCTAGGTGGAAATATTTATCTTCCCCTTTGGTGTTCATTTTTTCTCAGACTCAGATTTAAAATGAGGCTAAAACTAAAGGGAAGGAATCCTTTTTTAAAGGGTGAGTTCCTTCTATAAGACCTTTATTCCAGCTTTAACCTTAAGTCCCGCCTTGACATCCGGTGAAGAGTATTGGAATGAGAGCTGTTCCATTCAGATTGCCTAACAGAAACTGAGAAAAGAGAAGGATCCTTTTAAGCTTGGCAAGTAAAATGTAGGTAATAACTAAAAATAGGCATAGTATTTTTAAGTAGGATTTCTTTTCGTAACAGATGATAGTTCTATTGAGGTTATTAATGAATGAAATGTTTGTTACTAAACATCCTTTGCAAATCTGTCAGTTACAGAAGAACTATCAACTTGAATATGAACTTATGGAAGCAAAGGTACACTTCACTGTAATAATCTGTAATAATAATCTGTAATAATCACTTCATCTTAGTGGAATAGAAACAGCATATAAAAATCTAAAATAGTAAAATCTATAGGCAGTATTGAGTCCTAGTAATATGGAAAAGTGATAGGTAAAAGTATAAAATTGTAACATTTACAAGCTGTGGTGAGTAGTGGCTCTCTTGTCAGATTGCTGCAAAGAGCTCAGGATGATGTGGGTTCGTGCTTCCCTTTGTGATTTTTGAAAGTTGTTTTCCTAATATGTAGGGTACCTGTCTGACAATGCCAGCATTCCTTTCTTTTGCTATTTCCGATAGATGCAAGTTTACATTAATGAAATCCTGAAACTATTTGGAGAACTATTTGCAAACTTTCAAATGAACATTCTAGTACTTTTCCTACTTTATATTTTAACAGTTAATGAGCATTATGTAACACGGGTTTCTAAAGGTCTTTAACTCTTGGAAGAAAAAGAATACATACATTTAGAATCTGGAATGTCCTCTACAAGTAACCTATGAAGGGCCACTGATGCAATGAACTGGTAGGTTGATTTTGAAGTCCTCTCAAACGGAGTATGAGCTGTGCCCCGACTAGAAACAAGCAGTGCATCATTGAAGAGGAAAAGACTGAGATCACGGGTGTGTTCATAGGACCTGTGTTAAAGTGGAGAAGGGTTACATAGTAGGCGTACACCCATGCTTTGTTACACAATTCACCGTCTTGGCGTTGATAAGCCAATAGTTGGTGATTTTGCCCACTACAGACAGGTTGAAATGGCTCATTGGAGTTCTCAGTAGTTTTTCTCCTGGTGTAAATAGTCCCTTCTGTCTCTCAGACCACTCCTATGGGGGCGGGGGGGGGGCCTCAAGGCTCCTGGTGGAATGCTTTGAACTTACCCACTGGATAAGCATTCAGTGTGGGAATGTGGGGGAAAGAAACATTGAACTTTTCCTCCTTTACATGAATCATGCTAGAGCTGTGTTAAACTTCTGTCAAGTTTGGTAGTTTGTGTCTGATGTATTTGGACAATCTGGGGAAAGTTTTTCTTTGGTTTGGTTTCGTCTTCAGTGTAACAGGTTGGGGTAGAGAAAAGCACAAGAACCAATATGACATTAAGGTGTCAAGTACACAGCCAGGGAAAGAAAAGCATTTAACTACTAGGTAGGAAATTAAAATTTTCCTAATTATGGTTGGAGGGAAATCAATAGATAACATACTTCATCAGTATGAAAGGTGAGAATTAAGTTAACTCTTCATTTTCATGGAGGTTGCTATGATGGTCAGCTGTAGGCATGTTTACCAGCAGGCAAAATGTGCCCGCGTTAGGCTGTTGTGTTGTTGGAGCCAGGTCTTGTGCTTGGCAGGCGCCAGTGTACTCTAGTATGGGTTTGCTTGTGTGAGTGCTCACCAGGGGGTCAAGCAATGTGTTGGGGAGGGGCGGAGTGGGGGAGCGCCCACTTCCCAGTGTCTCCAGCCTCCTTCCGCCGACGTTGGGAGAATAACCAAAATCTTTTTTCTCTTAGAAGCATCAGGCAACCCTCACTTGCTCGAAGGAAGGGAGTCCATATGTTCAGAGGAAGTCTCATTTTTTATCTTCACTATTTTTTTTTAATTGCCATTTGAAGTCTACATAAACTTTTACATAAATGCTAAAGTGGCATCAATTCATACCATTGGCTTTTTTAAGTGTCCTTTTTTGTTTCACTTTTTCTTTTTGCTGGGGTCCCTCCTCCCTTCACTCAGGTCACCCAAATTACCCAATTCCTGCCTGTCTTTGTTTTCTTACTTGCTCAGGTAATCACACACATACGTACATATATACACATCTATTTACAGGTAGGTTGCCATTATTTTACAAAAATGGTAATATCCACACTTTGTTTTTCTCACTTAGCAATGGAAATGACTTCAAGTTAACTGGTAGGGCTTGCTTTATTTACTTACTTATTTATTTATTTATTTAAAGATTTATTTATTTGTAAGAGAGAACATAAGTGGGGAGAGGGGCAGAGAGAATCTCCAGCAGGCCCTACACTGAGTGGGGAGTTCAATGCAGGGCTTGATCCCAGGACCCTGAGATCATGACCTGAGCTGAAATCAAGACTCAGATGCTTAACTGACTAAGCCACCCAGGTGCCCCTTTCATTTATTGTCTTTAATGGCCAAATAATACTTTATGGTGTGTGTAGACCATCATTTATTCAACTCTTCCCCTTTTGATGTCCGTTAGTGTGTACAGGCTTGGGTCTCTTTCCTCCCTTCTTTTCTCCTTCCTTTCACTTGTTCTTTATGGCCACTATGTGCAATGTTCGAATAAACTGATCTTTATTTACAATCAAATTCCTTACATGTGTTGTTATTTCTATCAGATAGGCTGGGGAGGGGGGGGCGGTGGTGGGCAGGTAGGATTGATTGGTCAAAGGTTTTATGTATTTTTATCAAAAACCTCCAGATTGCTGTCCTTAAAATCTACTATAATTGCCACTTAGAATCCACTTTATATAATAATGGCTCTGACTTGTACATAATACAAACTTTAATGTCCCTCTAAATTACCTGGAGATTTTTGTTAAAATGCAATTTGAAGGTAGTAGAACTAGAGTAGTGTGAGAGTTTCTGCATCTCTAACAGCTGCCTGACGATGCTGATGTGCAGACCACATTTTGAGGAGTGAGGCAGTTAAATCATGTATTAGTTACAACCATGTCATGCTAGGTGAAGGACTGGGTCTAGGACTGAAACACTTTTTTTTTAAGATTGTATTTATTTATTTGACAGAGACACAGTGAGAGAGGGAACACTAGCAGAGGGGGTGGAGGAAGAAGCAGGCTTCCCGCCGAGCAGAGTCTGATGCTCCGATGCTCGATTCCAGGAAGGACCCTGGAATCATGACCTGGGCCGAAGGAAGATGCTCAATGACTGAGCCACGCAGGCGCCCCCAGGACTTAAAAATTTTTGAAGAGTACTATATTTCAGGTTCAGCTATTCAGAGAGTGGTAGTGAGGTCCTGGCTCAGTTAGGTGTATGGATAAACAGAAATGCCCAACCGCTGGAGCCAGCTTTTCCTTTTTCATGCATTTCCTTCCCATTTCTGTGTGGCTCTGATTTAGGCTGGAAGGAGTGGGTGCTTCATATACACTGATACCTTGCAAGAAGCAATATTCTAGATCAAGTTGGTAGGATATTCTGGCAATAATGGTGCCTACAGAACTAGGGATGAGGGAGAGAGGAGGCAAGAAAGGGATATTTCAATCTGTGTGTGATGGTCTGTATGTGGTGAGTGGCCACACTAGGTAAAAGAACCCCACCCGTATTCTTACCCTCTTTTTGTTTAGCAATTTTACCATACTACTGATATGAACAATTATTTCTCCTATCATACCAGTTTAGAGAAATGTTCAAAGCTATAAAAAAAAATGCGCTGTTAAACTGAATTATCAGAGAATGTAATACAAGTTTGCTTTAAAGAAGTGCCTTTGAAAGGTAAAGAATCATTTTTTCATTCGGAAGTGGTAACCCCGAGGGTGGAAATAAATGAAAGAATTCCAGTTTTGTGACCCACGTGGATCGAGCGGGTGGTTGGACCCAGGGAAAAGCAGGAGCAGGCACATTAACTCAGAGTTGAGGCCACTTGTAATCAGAAGACATAAACAGGGAAAGATGCTTGAAAACACACAGAGGTTTTCATTATTTCAATCTGATTATGAGAATGCTATTTTAAATAAATTTGAGTTCCATCTAGAAAAAAGATTTTCAAAAGCCATTTACTAAGTTAAGCCCCTCCACAGGCTCCTGGGTGGCTCAGTCAATTAAGCGTCCGACTCTTGATTTTGGCTCAGTTCATAATTTCAGGGTCGTGGTATCTGGCCCAAATCGGGCTCAGTGTGGAGTCTGTTTGTCCCTCTCCCTCTGCTCCTCCCACCACTCATGCTCTCTCCCTAAAATGAGTGGATACCATTCTTGTAAATAAATAAAGCCCTTCAAGATCTCCAACAATTTTCATCCCAAAACGAGACACACCAGAATTTTTTTTAAACATAGTAATTCCTCTACATATGTAAAAGTAAATAATTTCATCTCTCATATTGACATAATAGAGCAAAGGAAGTGGAAACTGGATCCTAATAACGTTTCAGAAAGCCACTTCTCATATTCAAAAGAACCAACTCCAAGGGTAGAGTTTTTTCTCCATGAACTTGGATAGGATTTCTTTCCTTGTTCAGAAATAGGTCAAATGACTCAGCAAAATGTAACAGGTCTGTTATAGTTTAAATTCCTAACATCATTCTAGAAATGTTTTATTGTTGTTTATTGTATTAGAAGACCAAAATGCTGAAGTACCCAATTTCTATAAATACATAAAACCTTGAAAGGAATTTTACAACCTCGGGCATGAGCAGACAACAGCGAGCCATAGATTCTCTGAGCTGACCTGGGTCAAAACTGTAGCTTCTACACATCCACACTCTGACTTGAGGATTACAGTGGCTTTCTGAGTTTCCAGGCTAAGAGCCAATTCAGAGCCAGAGTCCAATATCTCTGGGAAGTCCCCAATACATAGCTGCCCTGGTAACTGACTGTAGGTCCCTTGGGTAAGGCTAAAATGAAAGTTTACAATATGCATTTTTGGCAGTGTAATAGGGTTTTTCCTCAAGAGGACTTGGTCTGAGAAGCGGATGTCTCCCTTTGGTGATTCAAAGCCATGCCATTGCTCACCAGTCCTCGAGGGCTCCGCCTTTTGTCACCTCGGCATCAAGGGAGGGAAAGGGGAACAACAACAACAAAAGTCTACTTAAAAACCAGCAGGCTGAAAGCCACATAAGTGAAAATTGGTGTTTTCTGGAAAAACGATATAATGAAAGTTCCAAATTACATAATATATTATAAAAGCTTAAGCTATCCCCAAATTCTGTGGGCTATATTGACAGAGGGACAAATAACTCCAAATTTCCTAGCTCTAAAATGACACTGTGACTTCATCTCTACCCAGAGGAATTTTTTTCTTTTTATTTACTGGTTTTGTTCTGTGTTGTGGCTCTTGTTTATCAGTAATTTGTTTAGTACTCATTGCTCAGTTGGTAAAGTTTATTATGAAGAAGGCTCAGTTCATCTTTCTAACCCGCTGGTCTCAGTCAGTAGACAGAGCACTGATACTTGGTTCTGAATTTCGGACCAGCACTTATTCTGTAGCCTCAGAGAACTTACTTAAATCCAGATTCCCACCCATAACATGGTTCCAGGCCTACTTGCCTCAGGAAGTGATTGTAATGAGTGTATCAAATGAGAGAATGTAAAGAATACGGTAGGGTCACCTGGCTGGCTCAGTTGGAAGAGCATGTGACTCTTGATCTCGGGGGCTGTGAGTTCAAGCCCCACATTGGGTGTAGAGATTACTACAATAAATAAGTAAAAAGCATTAATAGAAAATATGGTAAATTATAAAGCCTTATACTCATGTAAGTCAGTATTTTATGTATAAATATAAACAGTTTCCTCTGGGTAGAAATCTCTAATGGAAGTCAAGGGAATGGGATTTCCTGAGTTTTATGTGACTTTCCAAAATGATAGAAAACAAAGTTACAGACTAAGTATTCTATATTATCTTTTGGAATATGAACCTATCTTGCACTTACTGAATTTTAAAAGTTAATGTAAAGTTACATTTAAACTTATTGCTTGACAAACCACTGAGATGGTGCCTATTTTAACATACATGTACCTCATAATTAGATTGTAAAATAATTTAGTATTCTCCCATGATCCTCAAATTCTTAAATGTATTCTCTGTTGTCCAAATGCTAAATTCTAATAACTGAGCCCTTTGGTTTCTGGTTGGACACGTAAAGAGCTTGCAAGTCCTAACTTCCATCCTCACAACAAAAAAGCTGAAAAACTCAGCAACAACAGCTCTTCTTTGCACCGTCAGAGAATCAAAGCGACAAGGCAAACTAGCACCCCAAAAGCTGGAGAGACACACTGATACAGAGAAACACAGCTTACTGGAGGCAGAACCTCCCCACTGGAGCAGTGAACTACTTTTAAGAGATTAAGAACTCCTGGAAGCCTAGCCTGAGGAGAACATTCTCTCCCCACTTGCGTGAATTTAAAACTGGCCTATGTTTTACTTCCAGGAGCCCCACCAGGTTCTCACTGTGAAGATCAAAGAAAAATGTTTTCATCCATCCTGATAGGGAGGGGAAAGGTAGCCTTTTTGAAATGTGCCTGCAGAGTTCTCTTCTCCTTACCAAAAGACTTCCCTCAGGGGAAACTATTTTACCAGAATCTAACCAATATGGGGGAAGGGAAACACCTACTTCCAGCCCCTTCTAGCCTTCCTGTCTCTTAGAGACAGTACACAGAATGGAAGGAAACAAAACAAGAAACAGAAAGGACTGAAAAACATTTGCGAAAGTCCTAGCCTGGGGCACAAGCTCACTAAAAAACTAAGACCTAACCATGGAACTATAGAACTCTTCCCTTCTCCTCCTTTCCCATTTGATACCACATCAACAGAATTCCTTATAATGACAAGGGATACAGCTAAAAAGAACTAGAAGGCTCAGGCCCCTATTTAAGGGGTCTCTAGGGAAACTCAATGGCAGCGAGGGAGACAAAAACAAGAACACCAAAATAAATCATAGCCTGTGACACCACAGCTACAACAAATAGTAAACACAAGCTAACATCTAGTTATATAAACATAAAACCTCACACTGAAGACCTATTTGCCTCAGTTCCTTTCACTTAATACATTACGTCTAGCTTTCAACAAAAAATTACAAGTCATGCTAAGAGGAAGAAGAACAGTTTGATAAGGCAAGCATCAGAACTAGACTTATATGGCAGGGATGTTGTTGGAACTATTAGACCAGGAATTTGAAATATTTATCATAAATAAGTCAAGGACGCTAATGAAAAAGTGGACAACATGCAACAAAAGAACAGATGAGTAAAATAAAAAAAATGGATACTCTAAGAAATAATTAAAAAGAAATTGTAGAAATTAAAAATACTGAAATGGAAATGAATAATGCCTTTAATGGGCTTGTTAGCAGACTGGACATAGCTGAGGAAACAATCAATGAGCCTGAAGATACATCAATAGAAACTTACCAAGTGAAAAACAAAGAGGAAAAAAAGATGGAAAAAGAAAGGAACAGATTATCCAAGAAATCTAGGACAATTACAAAAGGTGTGCATAGGTCTAATGGGAATATCACATGGAGAACAAAGAGAAAGGAAGAGAAGAAATACTTGAAGTGATAATGGCTGAGAATTTTCTAAAATTATTGACAGATACCAAATCATGGATCCAGAAAGTTTAGAGAATACCAAGCAGGGTGAATACCAAAAAATAACAAGTAGGCATATTACATTCAAACTCCAGAAAATCAAAGACAAAGATAAAATCTTGAAAGAACCCAAAGAACAAAAACAAAACTAAACCAAAACAAAACAAACAAAAGAAAAAAACCCACTTTACCAAAGAAGTACAAGAATAAGAATTGCATTGGATGTCTTCTCAGAAACTGGCAAGCAAGAAGAGAGTAAAGTAGAATAAGTGTTGAAAGAAAAGAACCCAGCAACCCAGAATTCTGTAGCCAGCAAAACTATTCTTCAAAAGGGAAAGAGAAATAAAGATTCTCAAACAAAAATCGAAATTTATGGCCGGTAGATCTGCCTAGCAAGAAATGTTAAAAGAAATTCTTTAGAGAAAAGGTAAATTACGTAGTTCAGAAACTCAGATTTGCATAAAAGGAGAGTGTTACCTTCATGAATACATGAAGGTAAAATAAATTCTAATAAAAAAAAAAAAAAAACCTGGGATAATCCTAACATGTCTCCTACTACACTGGTGTGTTTAGAATTGTTGGTTTGATAGCTAGTTTCCTTCCATCACTGCAGCTCGTTTCTATCGCTACTGAACAAAAACAACAAAACAAATAAAAATACTGATCATGAGAAAAGTGACACAATTGCATGACTTTTCATTTAGAACTACTCTAGGCAAGAATAGAGGTGAAAGCATTGGGTTTCTTCCAACCACCCCCTGACCTACACCTATGGGAAATATTCATTGAAATAACAGGCAAATCAATTTTTATTTCTTTTATTGGAGTTGGACAAATTAAAGGAGTTGATTTCTTTCCATTTGGTTAGTTGTTGAATTGTCATCTTTGCCATTAATACTGAGAACATAGTTTTGCAAACGATTTTCTAACATAGGTATCAGCAAATTATGGCCCCACCATTTGTTTTGTGCATAAAGTTTTATTGTAACACAGCCACACTTGTTCATTTATGTGCTGTTTTGTTTATGTTATATTTGCTGTTTTTATGTTATAATCATGAAGTAGTAGAATCATCTGGGCAACAAGACCTAGAATATTTATGATCTGACCCTTTATAGAAAAAGTTTGCTCATCCTTATTCTAAAAGAGGAAAGGGGATGCTAGCTTATGGAAATTGTCACCCGCCTTTTGTTCTTACACTGCTATAAGCACTGTGCAAAACAGATATGGTGAGACCTCAATATAATGATGGTCTCTTGGTGAGACCTTTGTAATACTAACCTCAATAACTATCAGGATAATTAACTGGTCTTCTCTTTCTTATAGGTGAGCAAATCACTAGTGTGTAACATTCAAAACACTTGGCTCTCCTTTCAGTAGGAAAGTGACCAATCTCAGAATTCCTGCCTCTCTGCAGTTTGTGGTTCTGGCAGAGATAATATGTTTTCTCCCATTCCATCCAGTAGCTGCCTGGAATGTGAGTAGGGTAATAAAGCTGCAGGGGAATGTATGTTTAAGTTTCAGTCCAGTGCAAAGATCTGTTGCAGACTTAGGTCAGCCATTGTACTGAATCCCAGGTACAAGACGAACAAGACATAGTCACAGCCATAGGACTGTTCATTGCTTACCTTAAAGAGAAACTTACTGCCTCATCACAGCAGTGAAGTTGGGCTACATCTTGGACCCTAATCAGATATCTGTTTTCTTCTGATAGAGTCTATGAAATCAAAAACAAAATCAGAAACATTCATAAATTTGGAGAAAATAAAAAGTATCCCATTGAAGAAAAAGTATTCCCCAGAAGCTGTGTTGAGTAGAACTCAGTTTAATTATGAAAAAGTGAATGTTTATTATTAACAAAACAGGTTGTTTTTTTTTTTTTAGAAAGACCACAGAATTCACAATTAAAACTATATTTGAGGGTGTTGTCTAATTTTTAAAACTACTGAAATTACTGTTTTATACATAAATACTTAAAAAGCTTTCCTAGTATTAAAAAAAAGGTGGGGGTGGGAGCAGGTAAGATGGGGTCTATGAAGAAAAGGAAGTGAATGAATGGATTGTTAAAAATTCGAAGTTAGACCCTTATACTGATCTAGCCATGAGATGATCAGTTGGTGTGAACAGTGATCTAGAGATAAATTCCAACTCTGTGAGTTCTAAGATTTTGGACTTTTTGTAATCCAAACTCCACTCTTTCTACCAAAATATGCAGATCTAAATTCTAATAAAACAGCTCCATCTTGTTTCCCTAATTTGACCAAATAAAAATGTTTCAAACTGGTACTTTAGTCCAACATAATTCATATATTGAGCTCCGACTATATGCCAAACATTAGATGACAAGTAAATTGTAGCTCATGCCTGATGAAGTTAACAGGGTTGTAAAAAAGTGTGACAGAGATGTTCAGGGTGCTGCAGGATGCCCAAGACGGGGCTTGAGGAGAGGGGATCACAGCTGGAGATGTTGGGGAAACTTTATAAGGAAGATGATGATTGAACTGGATTTTTAAAGGATGAATAGTTGACCCAGTGGAGTGGGAAAGGGAAGGCAATTTCAAGAAGGAAACGCACAGGCAAAGCACAAATGTGTGGAGAAAGGCTAACATTATTGGAGAACTAAGTAGATTTGCATCATTTGATCATGAAGTGGTAGGCAAGGCAGTAAGAGAGAAGGTAGACTGGGACCAGATGATATTCTATAGGGAACAACTAACACCTAAAAATTTTTTCAGATATCCTCAGGGCACAGAATCCTACACCAGGCACTATGTATATAGGAAGATATAAAACAATAGAATACATGGTCCCTTTTCCAAAAGGAGGTCATGTTCACAGAAGTACCAGTTAAGGTGCTAAGACTGCAGAAAAGTTATGGGATGGGATCAAGTCCACTTGTGCCTCTTCTCATATGCATCTTTACAGCTAACAAGAATGTGAACTGTGAAAGCTTGCCAGCACACAGCACGCAGCAGGCATTCAACAGATGTTAGCTGAATAGAAATCTACAAGTCTCCTTTTGCCAGTAACTTGAGGATATATTCAGGGGCATGAGATGCAGTGAGTACGTCAGAATACATACCGGGCATCCCCAGACGATTCTCTGTATTTCTGACAGCTGATCTTTCATACCGATGTTTTGCTTCATCTAGTAAACAAAGGGATTTTAGGCAAACTGAAATTATGAAATTTTTATATGTAAAAATAGATTTAAATATTTTATGGCTCTTGTACACAGCTCAGGATTTTCATACACTTTAATAAGAATCTCAATTTTGTGTCCCCAGTGTTTTAAGACAAAGAGACAAGTGACAAGACTGTGTTCACAATCTTCAGGGCAAAAGAGGTTATCGGTCTACATTCAGCCCAGTTGCCCGTGTAATATGCACATCACAAAATATTTTCAGAATGATAGTACTATCTTCCAAGATGCTGAATTCTTTCAGAGAATCATTATGATTGCGATCTTTACTGAGGCAGGAAAGTTCATTAATAAGAAGTACCTTCAAAAACAAAGGATTTTACTTTTTTTCTTTTCGTTATCTAGAAAAATCAATCCAAATATTCAACTCTTCACACTTTCATATTAATAAAAGTTTTATTGCACTTATCCAGGTATCTGAAAACATTCTGTCTCATGTTGTGGCTTTGAATAGACCCTCTTAGTGCTCAAAATCACTGAACCCAATCATTTCACATTAAGAGGAGGAAAGACTTTGAAGTATGCCAGGAAAGGATAAGGTATTTCAGGATCTTTGAGTCAGTACGACAAAGTATTGTAACATTTGTAAAGGACACAAACGCTCATCAGCCCCCAACCTCATCTATGTAACTTTTGTATTTTTTGAGTTGGTCAATTGCAGTGGTCAGGTTCCCACGGTCAGCGTGTCCTGCAGGAGTGTGAAGCCTCAGAGCATAGAGAAGATTCATATATTCTTCAAATCTTCGCGATGGGTACAAAAGCAGCTCCGGGAGGCTGTATGAGGCAGAGAAAAGGTCGCTCTCTGAAGGCCAAAGTGTGCCGTGTCCTTAGGGAGCCCCCGCTGCGCACTCCCTCAGAACTTACCTCAGCATTTTGGTAACAAAGGTCTTATCATGTCTCTTCAGGAAAGCTCGGAATGCTGGTGTCATTTCTCTGGACTAAAGGTGAGCATTATGTCAAAATTTTGCTCTGTATTACAGTTGACAAGCCTTCTGTTCCACCAGACAAGAATGATCTATGAAGCACTCAAAGCAAAAGGGCAACAACTACCTCGAACCAAAGTACAACTAGTCCTATCGGGGCTTACTAATATACTAAGCACAGTGTATTAATTATATCGTAAATTAACCCTATTCCACAAACTTAATCAGTATAGACAAAATGGACTTTGCAACCAGCTAGGCCTGGATTAACATTACAATTCTAATTGAATTCTATCTAATTCTATGAGGCCCTGTCAAGTTATTTAACCTCTCCAAGCCTGAGCTTTCGCATGGATTACCCTACCTAACTCTTGTGGGTCAGGGGAACAATCCTATCCATAAGGATACTGCCCGTCAGGCAGTAAATGCTATCTCCACAGTAAGAAACTATTAATAGTATTCACTGTAATACTGCGGTTAACTAAGTTTTCCATAGTAACATCATAAAGGGGCTCCACTCTGCTAAATATCTGTTTTAAAGTGTATCCTTTCATCACCGTTAGAGCACTCAGGAAGTGACCTCATTTGTCTTAGTACATAAGTGCCTCAGAGATGCCAGGAATGCATCAAATAGTCACGGGGTGTAGTATTAACGGCTCACGTTTACTGACTATCTGCACACCCCATGCTAGTGAAATAGATATCACTATTATCCCTAACTATAACAATTTTAGTATCAATTTATAATATTATGTGACACTTTGCTTCCATTCTTGTCCTAAAGGTTGGTTCTCTGCAATGGCCTTATTCACTCAACTTTCACATAATCATTGTCCAGCAGCATTTAAACTCCCTTTGTGGGGTAAGAGTGATACTACAAAGGGAGACGTCTGAGGTCAGGACTTATCCAGAGGCCTCCAGGCATCCAAGCCTGCCCCTGAGGGCCTCAGTCCGGACAGGTGGACACAGTCCAAGTGAATATAGTGGATGCTAGCGGAAGTGCAAGGGACACTCTTCTGCTCCACTTTTGATGCACATTGAAGAGGGAAGAAAGAGAGAGAGCTCACTGCCTTCAGAAGAGAGCCCAGCAAAAGCGGTGACTGGCACAGGGGGGAGCTGAAGATTCCTGCCCAGACTACATACGGCTTAAGTCATGAAGGGAAGAATTGTTTATCGTGAACTCTCCAAGCAATGGGAGACAAAGAAATCCTTATTTCATAGTGAGATTTCACAAACGGAGTGTCCTTATTCCAAGAAGCATATGGATTATTAATTCCCTTTCTCCATAAGAGCCTTGAACTCATCAAAGCCGCAGAGCACTGTGTTGGCAGAGTAGAATCAAGGCTCTCGCTCCTGCTTCGACCCATTGTGAAACATTTCTCTGTAACTGAACCACAGAGTATTGGGGCAGGTAGATGAAAGCCTGACAGTTTGTATGATTAGTTCAGTCCAACAACAAGTTCCTGGGTCCCACCATATCGAACACTGTGTTAACCCTTAGTGATACAAAATTAAGTAAGTCAGGGGCCCCGTCCTCAAAGAGCTCACGGTCACCTGGACGCTAAGAGTGGGGAAGAAGACTTTCTGTTAATCCTAGTCCTTTGGATTGCACGCAGAACTTCCTTTCAAGCTCAGAAAGTCGCATTCATGCCTGGATGGTAACTCAATCATTACCTTCTCTATAGTTCTCAGAACAACCGGGTAATTGTTGAAGAAATTGGTATATGTGTTCAGCTGGCTTCCAAACTTGAGGAATATTTCTCCCACGCAGTGGGCTGGGCCCCATTCCTGCAGTCTGTCTCTCAGATTGTCTAGAAACTGCCTGCCATATGAGAAAAGCATGCCTGTGAATTACTGGCCTGGGATAACCTAGAAACTTAAAAAATAAAAATAAATTGTTGTCATTTGTGCGGCCTGGCCAGGCTTTTGTCCAATCTGTCTGCCTGACACAGAGCAGGGCAGATGTGCCCGGAAGGGAGGAGGGGCGGGGGCGGGGGTGTGAGGGAGGAGGTTGACTCTGGTAGAGTCTTGCCTCTTCCTCTTAATTCCCTGAGTCGGAGCCCCAGGCTGGCCTCCACAGGGCTGACCCTTGACTTGTCCCACTCCCACGTGGCCAGCCAGGCAGACAGGGAACGTTTCTTACAGTTCTCAGAGGAGAGGACTCAACTCACTTCAAATGCTGTAACTCCTGATCGGCCCACTGCTGTGGACCTGGTGTCACCCGTCATTCAGCCGTCACAGGCCTTGAAACAGGGAAGAGGCCTAGTCTGACCTCTTCCTTCTGCAGCAGCTGGGGCCCAGGGAGGGTGACAGCATCTGAGTTACCCAGAGAGTTACTGACAGAGTGGCCCAGTGTATCTGTGCCTGCACCCATGATCACTTTTCTGTGTGATCGTTCTTGAAACAATATACTGTCTTTCAGCTGACCCCTGGCCTTGGTTCTCTCAGCCCAGTATCCCATGAAACCCCTTGTTTTCTTTCCCTTTGCTCAACCGGACACTGCTGACTAAGAATGGTGCCAGAATGTTCTCCGTCCTCCTGCCTCGGTGTGAACAGTGTATGGAATAGAGAACAGCCAGGCCCTGAGCTCCCTTCCAGGAACCGTGGTGTGGAAATGAGGGGGGGTCGCCCCGGGGCATCCTCACTATCGGTCGCTGCCCTGTGGCAAGAGCCCTCTCTTCTGAGACGATTAGGGGCTCCAAGAAGGGGCTCCTTGGTACAGCTTTTGAAACAACTAAGTGTGGGTTCTTCCAACGGCATCATGCATATTTGAAAAAGTGTCTCTTCAGGGTTTACCTATTGAGACTTAAAATCTGCAAAATATCTGAGAAAATGATGTGGATGTTTGCAGCACTGAGAATCGCTCTGTTTGATGACAAGGCTGCTTTCAGGGGCGACGCGTAGACATCTCTCACAATTTCCAGCATCTGCACGTATTTCCTCTCGCTCTGTAAGAGTTCCCCGGCAACTCTCGATCGCTTTTCAGCTGAGTCCATCTGGAGCTTTCTCTCCTGTAGAAAGGCATGAGGAACTCAAAGGTTACCAGGTTACAACCTCAAAGACCCTGAAAAGTCAAAGGTGGTAGAGAAATGATGACGGGCTGAACAGTCAGGCAGTGACTCACTCTATGAAATACTATAAACACACTGTTCTTGGTTAAGTTTTATCCAAGGAGTTAAAAAAAAAATTGTATCCCATCTGGCAGCTGACTTGGAACCCATGTTACATTTTTACGCGTACAATTTTTTAAAAAATATTAGCGTTCTCCAATATTTATAATCATTTTGAATAAAGGTTTCCGTTTGGAACCTTTCGTTGTTGTCTTAAAACAAATGTCAGGTGTTACGAAACAATAGTGAGATGAGATACTATCATATTTATGGCACGACCTGAACCCCCTCGGCCTTGGTGATTCCTGGGGGTAGATTTGAAGGTGTGCGAGCGCCCATGCCGCGGGGTCCACACCTGCGCCGTGAGCAGCAGGTGGATTTGCTCAGTGTGGGGGGGAGGCTGGGGAAGGATCCCAGGATTGAGCTTTGGGGCCTGAGGGATTCACGTGTCTCTGTCCCCTGGCTGTCGGCCCTTAGGCAGGTCCGTTAAGTGTTCTAACTTGAGTTCCTCAACTACAAAATGGGGTTGTTAACGTCTACCTTAAAGGATTCTGAGAAGGAAAATACCATGATGAATTCTCTGACCCTGGGACCAGGAGAGGGGTGAAACGTGTGTGCGGCACCTGAGGACAGGACAGGCCCCAGCCTCTGCCTGCCTGCAGCCCCCTCCCTGCTCTACCCTTTGCAAACAGAAAGACAGGGCCCTGAAATTTGTATGGGTTATACCCAGCCTTTGAAGTCAGACCACCTGTCAGTGGGGTAGTTAGAAACTGTGACCCATTGCTTTAAATTCTGTCTTCGTGTCCTATTAGAAGATCCAAGTAGCACCAAGATGGCTCTTGCTCCCAAGATACACTTGGCCCTCTTGGTTCGACTTCTTTTCAGACCAGGACTTACTCAAAAGAAAAATCTACCCTTGGATTCCCCCCTCAATTATATTTAGGATTGGTTTGTTGTTGTTTTTTAAATTTCCCTAAGGAAAATTTCAAGAAAAAAAGAATTAACCATAATAAAGACTGAAGCCTTTTTTTTTTTTTTTTTTTGGTCAGGAGCAAAACAAATGGAAAATTCTCACTGTGTAAGGATGGGCTTACCAGTTTAATCAGCATCTCCAAATTTGGATCACTTTTGCTGAGACTTGATTTTGTGTCCTGTGGTTTGTCTTCTAGAACATTTCCTTCCTGAAGATTCAATGCAAAGTTGATTATTTGGGGGCAGGCCTTGAGCTGTCTGAGCGTCCAGTGGGTGCTGTGCCCTTAGGAGCCTCCAGTAGTCGTCTGCACTCAACCACACTGTACCCTGAATACAGTGAATGAAGCGCTTGACACATGTGATGACTCTCTTAAATTAAATCTTATGTTAAGAAAAAAAATAACCTTCAGCTTCCTAAGAACTACACTATACTTTGACAAACACAATTCAGGGCAGCCCCCTTTTCCCCTGGGAAGCAGGGGACTGACGCTCAAGGAATCCCACCCAATCCCGGCTTCCGCCTCATTCTGTCCCTTGTCACCTGAGGGTAAATGGCTTATCTTTTGAAATTGCCAGAAGAAAGCTCACAGCACTTTGTAAAATCCACCCCTTTTTTTTTATCTAATGAAAATGTGTCAGAAACAATTCTCATGCTCTCTCCAGACCTGTTTCCACATTTAAATATAGCTTATTCTTTCTTCACTTTGCTTGTTAGCTGTTCTTGTGGCTTCCATATAAATTAGCACATTAGAAAAAATAGTCCTGGGGCGCCTGGGTGGCTAAGTGGGATAAGCCACTGACTCTTGGTTTTGGCTCAGGTCATGATCTCAGGGTCGTGAGATGGAGCCCTGTGTCAGGATCCGCACTGGGCAAGGAGCCTGCTTAAGATTTTCACTCTCACATTCCCTTTGTCCCAACTCCTCTCGGCTCTATCTCTCAAACAAAACAAAACAAAACAAAACAGTCCCACCTGCTGCCTGCAGGGTCCACCCCAACAATGGAACAATGGCCCCGAGGTTGACAATCCTGATTATCACAGCTGCCCTCCCCCCGTCAGAGACAAAACTACTCTTGGTAACCCCTTGAGATCTACGGGTGAGACTGGAAGAAAAACATCAATTAATAGCCAAGACTTTCTTGTTTTGCCTTACTCTCCTCAGACAAAATGGAATTTTCATTTTGTATCTGCAGCCATTCTTTAGGGCGGCCCGAAGCCTTTGTGTAAGAGCCAAGGTCCCCCAGTGCAGCAGGCAGGCTTCTCCCCAGTTTGCATTTTTTCCCCCAAGAGAAGGTGCGGGGTAGGGGTGGGGGTAGGGGGGTGCAGGGGGAGCCAGAGAGAGAATCTTGAACAGGCTCCCGCCCAGCACGGATCCACGCTCGATCTCACCACCCTGAGATCAGACCTGCAGTGAAATCAAAGGTCAGATGTTTCACTTGACTAAGCCACCGGTCGCCCCTGGACGATTTTTAGATTAAGATGTCATCCCTTACTTTGTTTTCAGGTATGAATTCAGAGGAAGTAACAGGAACAGCAAACTTGGCACATTTATAAAGGAACTCTTACTTTTGGGTTGGTGGGCTTTTGCCTGGGCTCTCTCTCTGAGACCTCTGATTACATGGTGGGAGTTCTCCTACCTTGTCTGCCTTTTCCAGATACATCCCGGTTATTGCTGATGCTTCTCCCAGAAGACACTCAGCCCTTAAATTAGGGGCCGGAAGCAGTTGTGCAAATGGCAGGTAGAGCTCAGGGACCACTATGATTCTGGCTGTGGCCTCTCACTGTGGCTGTAGAGTATCAGGGTAAACACCCCAGCTAGACCAAGCCGGGAGTGAGTACGGACTGGGCAGTAGTGGACGGATAGGATCTGACTGGACAGAGGGTAGGTACACAGACAGACAGGCGCACATACACACCTATCTGTATGTACTTACATGGGTAGAGTCTGGGCCTTCTGGAGGGAGGGAAGGCCCTGTCTGTTCCTTCCTTCACACACAGCTCCATGTGTGTGTCTCTGGTCCTGGGTTTAGGAAGCAAGCTCTCTGATGGGACCCCTATGGAAGGGTCTTTAAAACAGTTCTCTCAGTAGAAGCCGTTACTGCCCATTCCTAGGGCTGTGAGTTTGTGTGCCTTTCAGAGTAAATATCTACCGTTTAAAAAATAAACTCTAATGTGTGCAGAAACTCAGTTTCTCTATTTTATCCTAATTCGGCACCTATGCTTTTTCATCCCAAAAGTCCCCAATTTTGTTTCATGGGCTTTGTGCACAATCTCTTAAGTGTTAAATGATAGAAAACCAAATAAGAATCTAATACATATTTTTTGTAATTTGATTTTTTTTTTTTTTAAGAAATCCTAGGCATTGCAGAGTCTTCCACTTCTGCAGATTTATTACAGGTGGGCGATGTCACACTAGCAGGCCTGCTTTCCTGCAGCAAGGCAACTTCAAGCCTAAACCTGCTATACTATTTTATTCAAGTGATTAGGTATTTAGGTCAATAGTAGGTTGGAAAGACTCAATTCAAGGTGAATCTTATCTGCCAGAGGAAAGAATGCGAGTGTCTTTGAGAGGAAATGCTCCCAGTGACCATTGTTTGAGGTTTTGGTTTCCAGACATGGTTCTTGCCAATTGTCTTACAAAATGGAAAAGAAACACTTCAGAGGAGGAAGTGCGGATCATTTTTGTCCCCCTTGCTTCCTTCAAGTGTTCAGGCTTCAAAGAGGAACATTCCTGGGGTCTATGTGTCTGGGGTTGGGGGTGACAGCTGCACCCTTAAGAATAAAGGGGGGGGCGGGGAAGAACTCCAGAAAGGTTTCCAGGGAGTCAGGAATGATGCAGACTTTGTGAGGGCTTCAGAAGAATTTGGAGCCTGTGGGATGCAGTTGCACATTGGGCATCCCCCTTTGGGAAGTAGGGGAACACCGGTGGTTCCAGAGCCCAGAGAGCTGTTTTCCAAAGGCTTTCACAGGCTGAAGGATGAATGGAGATAACATCCACCTTTTTGGGAGACTAATCCCCACCTATCTCGGAAGATAGCAGCTGCCATAATAAGGTAAAAGGTCTCGAGAAGCAAAAGGAAAAATCTTGATTAAATACCCACTTTGGCGTTAAGATTCCCTCCTGTGCACCCCAGTAACAGGCACCAATCATCCTGTGTATCATCTGCTTCTGTGCAGGCTTTATCGACCTCAACACAGTGACTATCTTACTGTGTTGTCTGTTTCCAGGGTACAACACAATGCCTTGCATTCCTATCAGTACTTAGAGAACGGAAGTGAGAAGACTGAGGGGTGGGGCGGGGGGCACAGAGTTAACTTCTAACTGAAATTGTCTGTGATGATTAATTTTGTGTCAACTTGACTGGGCCACGGGGTGCCCAGACATTTGGTCAAATCACTCTGGTTGTGTCTGTGAGGGTGTTTTTGATGAGATTGTCACTGAAATAGGTAGACTGAGTGATGCAGCTTGCTGCTCTGTAATGTGGGTGGGCCTGATGCAATTAGTTGAATGACCATAGAATGAAAAGCCTGGACCTCCCTCAAGTAAGAGAGAATTCCTCCTGCCTGATAGCCTTCAAACTGAGATACTGGTTTTCTCCTGCCTTTGGACTTGAACTGGAACATCAGCTCTTCCTGGGTCTTGAGCCTGCCAGCTTTTGGACTAGAACTGTACTATTGGCTCTCCTGGGTGTATCTCCAGCTTATAGGCTCACACTGCAGATTTTATGACTTCTTAGCTTCCATAATTATGTGAGCCAATTTCTTATAACAAATCTGTGTGTGTGTGTGTGTTTTGTGTGTGTGTATACATACATATATATATGTATGTATACATATATACACGTATATATGTATGCTATTAGCGTATATGTGTATATGTATATATGTATATATGTGTGCGTATATGTATATATGTATATACATGTATATATGTATGCTATTAGCGTATATGTGTGTACATAGTAAACTATGTATATAGTAAACTATGTATATAGTATTCTATATACTATATAATATTATATGATATACTATACATAGTATAGTATATATGGTATAGGATATTATATACTAGTGTATATATAGCATACATATATACATATACATACATACATTTAAATATAAATATAAATATAAATAAATATAAATATGTATATTCTATTTGTTGTGGTTCTCTGGAGAATCCTGACTGGCACATGGTCCATGAGAGATTTCCCCACCTAGAGCAGGGCACATGAAGCAAGCAGGGCTCTGGCTTAAAAAGGGCTTACATGTATTAGGACTCTTCTTGGAAAGGAAGCTTGTGCTTGGGAAATATAAGTCACCTTGGCGGGGAGGACGGTGAAAGCAAGGGTCCTTCCCTGGTAACGGGCGCACACCTGTGGCTGCCATGTTGTTGAGCAGGTCTGCAGCGGTGGCTGAGGGGACGCTGCGCCCAGCAGCCCTCCTTGTTTGCCCTTCCCTGCACTGTGCTGTCTTCTAAAGAAGTGTGAGCAGAACCTTCCGGAATAGCAGATTAATAGGGCAACAAATTATTTGTCTGCTTGATAGAACTCCCAGGTGTATTCCTACCAATAGTTTCCATGGGGCTGGGGGGTGGCATCCCCAGCCGTCAATCATCCTAGAGCTGATTTTTCTATGAGCATCACATGATTTTGAAATGGCATTTTTCATAGCAACCAGCTCTCTGAATGATAAGGCAATTTTCCGTGTTTTCCGAATCCTGATTGTTTTCCGAATCCTGATTATTTCACGGAACCAAGGGGGATGGCCGGGTTCTGAACGTACTACTGACAAAATTATTCTTGTTTGCTTGAAGAACTGGTTTTCAAAGCCACTTTTTTTCCCCCTTTTAAGTATTGGAATCTCAACTAAGAAAAGAAGAACGTGCCCTTATTTCACCAAAAAAGTGTCCTAAGCTGCAAATGAAAACACTCTCTTTCATCTGTGCCGGGGCTCCGCCGAGTGAGCGGATCCATGCCAATGGTGCCTGGGCGCCTCCCGCCACCCCACCGTGCTACCCCAGTCGGTGAGGCGGCTTCCGCTCGGAGGTGGCTTAAATGTCACTCTCGGTGTGAAACTACAAAACACCCTTTTTAAAAATAATAATCCGTGAAAGGGAAGTTCTTAGGAGAAGTGACAAGTTGAAGGCTTTCCAAGTAGGATTATCATTATTGTTTACGGATTTTTCTTTCTTTCTTTTTTTGTTTACGAATTTCTTAACCACAGGTGTTCAACTGTGCAGCAAAATAATGGCATAAAATTGCAGCAGTCACTTTACCTTCAGGAGTAAACTGAACGCTGCCTTTGGATCACATTTTGTTGGAATAACATTTTCTTCAAAATCCTCGCTCCCTTTACCACACTTCTTCAGCAGAAAATTGGACAAAAACTCCAGAGGTTTGTCCTAAAAAATTCACCCCCCCCAAACACACCAAAAGAAAAAAGAATTTTTGGTTAAAGCATTCACCTGCAAAACAGGTCAATACAGGTAGAGCAGAAAAGAGAACATATTTTTAGTAGCGTTTTCTTCTTTCTACCTAAATGAAAGTCTAGAAAACAAAGTATTATTCAGTCAAGGTCTGTAAATGGGACTTTGTAGTAATTTCAGTTCTCTTATTGTCACAATCCAATTAGGATGCCAAGGTCTTGTGGGAAGGTCTCAAGATGGTCAGAACCAAAGTAGCCTGAGTGGCCCACATCAGTCTCAAGGCCAGAATAGGAATGGTGACAGAGGGGAGCCTGCTTTCTCAGGATGGGGGAGAGAAGCATGGAAGGGGCCCTTGAAGCAGGATGACAGTGCAGAACAGTCTAGGACACCCCCCACACGTGGTTCCATCTCAGGCTACAGGTTTGAGCACCTGTGAAATGATGTCATATAAAATTATTTTTTTTAAGATTTTATTTATTTATTTGACACACAGATCACAAGTAGGCAGAGAGGCAGGCAGAGAGAGAGGAAGGGAAGCAGGCTCCCCGCTGAGCAGAGAGCCCGATGCGGATGCGGGGCTCGATCCCAGGAACCTAGGATCATGACCCGAGCCGAAGGCAGAGGCTTTAACCCACTGAGTCACCCAGGCGCCCCAAAATTATTTTAAAATAATTCGGTTGGCAGTAAGAACACTGGACCTATACCAAACAATGTTTAGAAATTCTTTGGTCTTTCAGGAGATAGTGCAAGATTTTTCAAGATCTCGGGGTCATCCTTATGAACATCCCTGGTCATTTTACTCCCCGGGCTGCCGATGGGTAGCTGGAACAGTGAGGAGCTGGGTCTTCGGGGTAGAAAGATCATGGCCACCTGCAGCTTCTCAGCCTCCACACTGTGCACAGCTAGCTCCAGAGATGCCTGCTGCTTCCCCAGACAACTGACTTGAAACCAGAGCAGACCCCTGGTAGATAAAGAACACGGACAAAGGCGATGGTAAATTCATCCACATAGTAGAATTAACTACAGTGGAAGAGAAGGATTGCGGATCATTCCGTGGGGAACTGAAGCCCTTATGTGGCATCAGGTACATTACTATTATCCCTGTTCCTAGCCTGTTCTCCACTTCCGCAGAACAGAGCTGCATAGTCTGTGGTCCTAGAGCCTTGCTGTTGTCTCAGGGCAGACAGAGGTCTTGGAAACTGTCTCCCCTCACTCTTTCCTGATGCGTGGACTGACTTTTCTGGGAGAATAGCCAAGACTGGTTTCTGAAAAAATGCTTCTTCACGCTTCCCCAATGCCTGTCCCCAATCAAATTATTGATTTGCTTATTTCTGTTCTTTTGTGTTTTCTCTCCCTTCCTGTCTCAGCTAGCCTTTTTTGCCCTTCATCATTTTCTATCGGTTTCATGCTCACTTGTTTTTCCTATCATACTATTAATTGTTTAAACTGTTGAGTAATGTTTATGTGAAACATAAAGCCACTAACATGTTGTTTAAGGAAGTCACTTCTTTTTTTTATTTTTAAAGATTTTGTTTATTTATTTGACAGAGAGAGAGAGATCACAAGTAGGAAGAGAGCAGGCAGAGAGAGAGGGGGAAGCAGGCTCCCTGCTGAGCAGAGACCTCCCCCCGCAATGTGGGGCTTGATCCCAGGACCCTGAGTTCATGATCTGAGCTGAAGGCAGAGACTTAACCCATGGAGCCACCCAGGCAACCCAAGGAAGTCACTTGTGACTGAAATTAATCATAAGACGGAAAACAGTGCACAATGCAAATACGTTTCAAATAACCTAGAAAATTTTTCCTGTTTGACTATTTTTTAAAAAAAAGATTTTAGTTATTTATTTGAACGAGATAGGGAGAACATGAGCAGGGGGAGGGGAAGATGGAGGGGGAGAAGCAGGCTCCTGGCTGCCCACATGGGGCTCCATCCCAGGACCCTGGGATCATGACCTGAGCTGAAAGCAGATGCATAACCAACTGAGCCACCCAGGTGCCCCTGTATTTGTCTGTTTTGTGTACCTAATACATCTTGGGCCCAGAATCTCTCAGTGGCTGTTTTTACAACCTGATGTAATTTCTCAGAGGAAATTGTGCCTCCCAAGGGATAAACTGGCTAAAAAAAAAAAATCAGCACAAACTAAAAATGTACTTGAGTGTTAGGTTTTTAAAGTTTGCTTTCTTCAAAGAAACACTCACAGAATTTTCTTTTGAAAGTTCCATCAATCCATCTGCCAGAGTTTGTGCAATTTCTTGGTTATTCAGAATGTTAGCCACACGCATGTTGTCAGAAGTAAATTGCCCTGTAAATATACAAAGCCATATGCCTTGGAATTAATTTATTAATTAATAAAGATGTGATCAAGAGATGTGATCAAGAAAACAACTTATTCCTCACAGTTGCTTTTTAGTGTATTAAAAAAAATGTGCAGCATAAAAATTAAAATTCTACTATACCGTGGGGATTATCCACCATGATAAAATATGAATTGAGCAAGAGTAACTAAACGTAAAGCATATTAACAACTACCCACCCTGGTGAAGTTATATTAAATAGAATCTATACATTGGACAATAAGGAGAGAACATGTGAACATTATAAACCTTATATGTTTAAATTTTAGATTCTCCTTCCCACCAAAATTTCCTCCTCACACCCCTGTATCTTTGAGTTCAAGACTTAAATACCTTGAGTCTACAGCAAATAACATACAACTATAGTTATACAGACATCTTTTTATATTTTTAATACTTTGAACAATGTGCATTGATATGCAAATAATTTTATTCCATCTAACTTCTCACAAATATCTTTCTTACAAATATCATCAAAGAATACTTCTATCATGAAAAAAGCTAATTTTTTTGCTGCCTTTCTCTTTGGTCCTTAATTATCTGTGTAAAAAAAACAGGAGAAATCATTTCTATGTAGCCTTATGAACTTTTTAACGTACTGGCTGAACATCTACTAACTGTGGTCAAGCAGATAGTACATAAAATCAAGAAGACAGCTCCCTGATTTGGAGGCATTTATGTAAAGTGATGTAAGACATGCACTGACATGAAATATCCACATGCATACACCCATTGGGTAGACAGTCATTGTGGTGATAGGACCTCAAAAGGAAGCAGGGCAAGGAGGGAAGAAGGAAGTAAGATGTAACTAAATAATGACTTAATTTCGAGGGTATTTTAGTCAGATGGGAAGAGTTAAGGATAAGATAAATAGGTGGTTAAAGATGGATGCAGTGGGGGCACCTGGGTGGCTCAATGGGTTAAGCCTCTGCCTTCGGCTCAGGTCCTGATCCCAGGGTCCTGGGATCGAGCCCCGCATCAGGCTCTCTGCTCAGCGGGGAGCCTGCTCCCCGCCCTCCCCCCGCCCCGCCTGCCTCTCCGCCTACTTGTGATCTCTGTCAAGTAAATAAATAAAAAATCTTTTTAAAAAGATGGGGGTGGTGGTCATTTAGCCAGATGATAAGTAAACAAAACAAACCAAAAATTTCATCTTAAAGAATAGACTGATTTAGGGGAAGCTCTGGTTGACACAGAAAATGGCTTCCAAGACTCTATTATGATAGGTTAGTCACGTGTAGGGACTGCAAATGGGATGATAAATTCAGTGATGTCCAATAGGCTCAGCAGAGGTCCGGGGAGCCCCCCACCAAACTGAATATTTTATACAGAAAATACATAGAACATAATCGCAGAACAATTTAAGTAGTGGGTGCTGTGTCTAAGATGAGCTTAACTTTCAGAGCAGGCTGGGGTGGGAAGAAGGGCAGAGCCCTCTGGCTTAGCAAACACTCTGTGAGCTTTGTCTAGTCAACCCACTCACTGGCATAGGAATAGTAAAGCGCCACTATTTAAAAGGAACTAGCTTCAGCATTTTGAAGATGAATATACTTGTTGTCAGTGGATAGTCATTACCTTTGAAAGGAGATATGAAAAACAAAGGAAAGAAAGTTTTACTGAACAGGTATCGAAGACAACATTTGCTCAAGTCCTTCCTGCCCTGGAATTCCCTCCAGTTACGAAGGACCTTCATGATGAAACATCAAGAGAAGCAGCGAGAGTTCTTACCTATTATCCTGGCACTGATGTTCTTCTGTAACTCCTTGAAAAGAGGACTTAACTGTTTCCTTACTGATTTCAAGGTGTCTTCCAGAAAATCCGTGAGACTGGACCACGTCTGCAGCTTTGATTCCCTGAAGTAGATGGAACAGGGAGCCCTTTCCCACGGTCGTCCCAGCCAATCACTAAGAACTGACATGATTTTCTCCTTTTAGTATTGCAGGTCAGAGCTCCGATGAAAGAATTCTTGTTTACAGTACAACAAAAACTTAGTTGTGTTTACAGCAGGCTTAGTCCTCTCTCTCATTAGAAGACTAAGAGAAACATCCATCATCTGCTTTCAAAGGTAAAATTAGAAGCTCAAGAAGGAATAAATTCAAATGCTGCCTATCTGTTCTTTGACCCATAAGGTTGACATGTTACATTTGAAATCAAAACGGAATAGCTGTGGGATTTGTATATCAGGAAGCAGAGTGGGCAAGAATGTGCTGCTTTTTCTTTAGATCCTAAAATGAACATACAAGAAAACCCCACTCTGCCTGGTTGCCCCACCGTGCCATCCGAAGTCATCTTGGGCTAGCCAAACCTATGGCTTCCTTATACCATATCAGGTTGCACTCTTTCTCTCTCTCTCTCTCTCTCTAAATTTCTCTACATGACTGTAGTGGGTGCCTAAAGAAGTTCTCTCCTTGGAAGTCAATTACTGGATGATGCTGGGACATGTTAAATCTGATTTTGTGTCCTTAAGGGATAGATAGCCTTATTTGATTCCCATTCCCCCTTTTTACGGATAAACATGAGCAACTCTTTATGACATGCTTTCCCAGAAGAAAACTAAGAAGACAAAAGGGAAAAGGAAGATGAACAGAAGGAAGAGGAGATAGAGGAGGAGAAAAGGAAGAAGAGCTGCCCCATAAAGAACAGTGTTTGCTCCCTGCTCCCAGCTGCAAGGCTGCGGTCCTCTCTGCAGGAGGCCTAGTGTGTTGTCTAGCACTTGGTCATGTAGCTACAGAGCTGAAATTAACAAGTGACTCCTGCTACAAAAATCTAGCAAGTCAATGTGCTTTTCTGTAGAAAGGTGGATCTTTTCCCTTACAGGTTTCCAATCATGCCAGTTCTCCCCAGGTTTGAAAGTCCCTTCGAATATGGGATTAGAGATGTCATGCTTTATGTGGTTTCTACGTGGTCCCAAACCCTGTGTAATAGGAGGCCAGGGAGTTTTAAAGGGGAAAATGGTTCTTGTTACTTTAGCAGAGCAGTGTGGTTTTTGTTGGTTAGCCAATGTTACATTCGCATTTAATATCTGCAGCTTCAGTATCTAAGCGAAACTAATTCCAGGTGTATATTTTATCCTTGTTTTTCCTCTCAGATAATGCAATTGAACTGGAACCTGAACAAGCCTTCACTCTCTCTCTTCAGAGCTGCCATTCTTATTTCCAAAGAAAACCACATTGATTCCGTCTCACTAAGAAGAATTGCTCTTGGTATTTGTTATTTCTCTAGATCAGCAACTATTCATCTTTAACTATTAAAAATGTTTTCAACAGGTTTTGCACACATGATAGTTTGAAGCAAATATTTCCAATAAATAATCCCTTTCTAAGCACTTGACAGGACAGTGGGCAGTGGGAAATGACACAGTTTGGGTAGTGACAGCATTCCTTTTGAGAGGGAATGGAAGACAGTCACATGGTCAGCCCCCACGTACACTTACTGTGCTGGTAAGAGCCGGTTGCAATTCCAGTAGGGGCAGTAAAGAACGTGCCAGTTAGTTGAGACAGCTGGGAAAGAACTTCCAGTCCTGCCTCTGCAGAGTCAAAAACACTTTCATTGGTTTACTCACAGGTTTTCCCTGGGAACCATTAAGTATTACTTAGGAACGCTAAGCTGGCCAAGCAAGGCTGCTAGGATTTCTCATCTTCAATTCAAATCCCTATGGAACAGTCCGTAAGCACTTGATAGCCCACCGCTAAGTGCTGAAGTCCAGACGCTTAATTAACGAGGACTAAACAACAGAGCGGAGAGACCATGCAGGAAGACGGACCTGGTGCATATTTTCAAAGTCGGAATACTCAGGGCAGAGACAGAGAAAAGTCTACGTATATTTTCTAAGATAGTCTGACTCAAAGGAGACGTCTTGTAAGAGGACAAACTTAAAACTGTTGAAACCGTTCAATATGATGGTCAAACTTTAGTGTGGCATTAATTTCACCCCTTCAGGGACCCGACATAAAGATTGGATTCATCACATAGAAGGAATTACTTTGAACGAAACTAACTAATACACTGGGTTATATTTTTTAATTCTTTGTGGTCTAAGAATAAACAATTACTCTAAATTGGTTAGAACAAGATGGCAGTGGCTGAAAGGTTGGGATGTCTCTCATGTATTGGGGTCTAATCTTTTAATTGGAATGGAATCTTTTAATTGGAAAGAGATCAAATAGAGTCCATAGGTATACCTACATCTGTGTAGTCAGTTGGTTTCAACAAAGATGGAAATCGAATGCACTGAGAAAAGGATAGTCTTTATGAGGAATTGTGCTAGAAAAATTGGATAACCATATGTTTAAAAAAAAAAAAACGTGAAACTTCAACCCATACTTCTAAAACTCTATAAAACAAACAAATAAGTCAACGGCTCAGAAATCTAAAAGTCAAAACTATAAATAGTTTAGAAGAAATTATTTATTTCTAAAATAAAGAAAATCTTGTGAACTTCAGTCAGATAGTGTCCAGATATGACATTAAAAGTATAACCTAAAAAGAAAAAAATTATTTGACTTCACAAAAATTAAGAACTTCATCTCCTCAAAAGGGACCGTTCAGAGAAAAAACATAAGTCAGAGAGTGGGAGAAAATACTTGTAAATGCCTTTTCTAGGATACATAAAGAGTTCTCAATAAGAAAACAACCTAATTTTAAAAATGAGCAGAAGATTCGGACAGACAACGCACAAAGGAAGACCAATGAATGGCAGATAAGTGCATGAAAAGATGTTCAGCATCATCAGTCACGAGGCAAATGCAAATTAAAACCCCAATGAGATACTCCTGCACTCCCACACGCACGGCTAACATTAAGAAGACTACATACCCGTGTTGGATACTACGTAACTAGAGTTCTCATACATTGCTTGTGTAAATGTAAAATTATACAACTACTCCGGAAAACAGTTCAGCCAGTGTTTAAAAAGTTAACACCTATCATATTGACCCAGTCATTCCATTCTCTTATCCAAGAGAAATAAAAGCATATGTTCACACATAGTTTCATAGCTACTTTCTGTGTTAGGACCAGGAACTGGAAAGAACTCAAGTATCTATCAACAAGTAACTGAATAAACAAATTGTGGCATATACGTACAATGCAATAATTCCCAGCAATAAAAAAACAAGGAGCCATTGATACAAGCATCAAACAGAGGAATCTAAAATAATTCTTCTGAGTGAAAGAAGCCTGACAAAAAAGAATGCACGGTGTATGGTTCCATTTATAGAAAATTCTATAAAATACAAACTAATGCATCGTGAAAGAGAGGAGATCTTTCACAATGTGGTTAATTCAGGATGGGGATAGGGAGAAGCAGGAGGAAAAAACTGCAGACTGGCATGAGGAAAATTTGGGGATTGGTGACTATGTTCCTTATCCTGATTATTTTATGGTTTCACATAAAATATTTTCACAAGTCAAAATTTATCTAAATGCACACTTTAAATATGTACAATTGATCTTACATTATTTAGACCTTGATAAAGCTGCTTGAAAATTTTTAAAATTTTATTTATTTTATTATTTATTGTAGAGAGAGACGTTGAGTGAGCAGGGGGAGGGGCAGAGGGAGAGGGGGAGAGAGAGAATCTGGAGTAGAGCCTCGCTAAGCAGCAGCAGTACAGCACCTGGGAACTTGTCAGAAATGAAAATTCTCAGCCCCCATGCCACACGTGGTGAGTGAGAAGTGCTAGGATGAGATCCAGTGGTGTGTACTTTAATAAGCCTTCTAGGTGACTCAGATAGATATTACCACTTGAGAACCAAGGGTATAGTCACTATGGAGGTGTATCTAGGTTGAGTGTATACAGGTGAGGGAAAGTTTATGGTCTCTCTCCTTTTAGCACGGGAGCTGACGCTACAGGTGTTCCTGGTTTGATAGGAATGACCGAAGAAAGAGGGAGGGTTGAGGCTGTCGGAGAGAACTGAGTGTGGGAATGTGGTCGTGAGGAGGTGAAAGGGGGTGGGATGCAGAGCCCAAGCGGGCGCTGATTTGAGCAGAGCTGCTTCTTCCATCGGGACAGAAGGGAAGACAGAGAATGAAGGTAAGAGGTGGCGTACGTGGTGGACTTGGTGGTGGGAGGGAAATTCGGGTGTTTTCTCAAGGCAGTAAAAGGTGAGGTCAACAGCTGAGAGAATGGTTCTCGAGACATGGGCGAAGGAGGGGAGGGGAAGATATAGTCCTCCCAGAAAGTGGGAAAGAAATTTACCATGGGAAGGTGGGGGGATTGCTTGTCAGTGCCGCAATCCCATTTGATATTTATGGCAATGAAGTCGGGTTAGATGAATAAGAAAAGCCACAGCACTGTTTTCAACCCAGCTGCTTCGTGCAGGCAGCGGAGAGCATGCAGACGGTGGTGTTTAAGGAACACTGGAGTTCAGCCCGAGAAAGGGAGACAAAGTTCAGATTCTTTGCAACAGAGTAATGATAATGACAACCATTGAATCCAGGTTTAACAAAGAAGGAGCAGAGGATGAAGGCATGGTGACAAGAGAGTGGAAAAGTGGGAGTGTGTGCATTGGAAGTCTCGAGGCAAATTGCTGACCCAGTAGGAGTATTTGGAACATGGATGTTTGGAATATTTGGTGCATGTTTTGGAGGTGGTACTCAGAGAAAAATGCTGGAGATCGAGCTCTCAGAGGCCTTACAGCTACTGGGGATGAGAAGCTCCCGAGTGATGCCTGAGGTGGCAGAAAAGAGATTTTTGGACTGAGAAGCTGAGGTCTTTCATCTGAACCAGGGTCTTGATGGCTTGTCCAGGTGGAAATTGTGTTTGACGAGTTCAGGGGATGATTTGGGGGCCAAAATGGTGGTGAGAAATTTGCTGTTCAGTGCCATCAACTTTCACTTGAGACGATTTTTAAGTCACCAAATCTATTGCTCTTTTTCCCCTTTTGCCCAATTCCTGATCCCTTTCAATGCCTTATTTTCCCAAATCCTTTCTTTTTCTTCTACTCCAGTTAAAAAATTTCCTTTGCGGGGCCCCTGGCTGGCTCAGTTGGTGGAGCGTTCGACTCTTGATCTCAGGGTTCTAAGTTTGAGACCCTCGTTGGGTGTAGAGATTACTTAAAAAAATAAAATCTTTTTTAAAAAATTGCTTTGCTTTCCTTATGAAAGTAATACTAGTTCTTTACAGAAAATAGGGACAAATAGGAGATAAAAGAAAAGGAAAAATAATAAAAGGAAAGAAAATTCCCTTATCCAACTGTTGTTAATACATTTGGTATATATCCTTCCAAACCCTTATCTATATCCTGTTGCCCTCCCCACCACACGCACAGTTTTTAAACAAAGGAATCCCACCATCCATATTCTGATTTCAAAAGTAGGAAACCTGAAAAACACATCTGGAGATAGATGCTGTTAGTAATTGTGTGATATTTCCTCCTAGATTTTTCTATGCATATTGTCTTTAGTTAAGATTACATAATTGTCATAACTGTGTAAGAATGTTTTTTATGATTTTGTAATTTGTTTTCTTTTAAACCCCTTCCCATCCTTCTGTTTCTCCCTTTCCCCTGGTTGAAGCCTGCCAGAGGCATACTTGGCATGTATGAATAGTTCAGGGAAATGCGAGGATTAGAGCGAACTTTAAAACTCACAGTTCCCTAAGGAATGGGAATAAGAAACTGTTTGAGAAAATTTAATTTTATCCTCCCTCTGCCTTGCTCTGCCTGGCATTAAAAAAAAAAAAAAAAAAGCCCATGAATGCAGAGCTTTTATTGAACAGATGTCTAAAAAGTGAATTTGTCTTAATGTTTCTAGAGTTTCTCTTCAAGTACTGAAATCAACTTTGAGTTCTAGTGACTGATATTAGACAGATGGGCACTTAAAATTATATCAGACCTCTGGGATCAGCAACCAGTCTCCTCTTTACCAAGCACTGGGCTGTTGTTAATATTCAAATATTATTTAAGTCTTTATTTTTATAAGTGTATTTATTGTAAGTATTTACATTATTTTGATACAAGTCTTGTAAGGTAAGGTGCTATTATACTAACTTTCATATGAGGAAACAGGTCCACAAACTTGCCTAAGGCCACAGAGCTCAAGTGGCATGAGTGGGATTCAAGCCCAAGGTCCTTGGTCACCAAGTTCATGCTCACTCCTTCTAGGTTCAGAGCATAGCAGGGAGGCTTTTCTCAGACCAATTGATTATGGGTTCAGACATTTTCCCCTGTGTAGCGGAGGCTGGTTTTATTATATTTTCCAGAAGAGCTACAGATAATATCCCTGGCTGGCTCATGTCACTAGTAACCTTATTCTGCAGGGACAGTTTCCTCAGACCACTAACTCTAGCTCTTTCCCCCTTAAATACCTGAGGGTATGAGGTGTAAGAGAAAAAGAAAAAAAAGAATAAAATGTGACTGAATCATTTGAACTGAAGGCATTTCAAAAATTCACAAAACTTCACTGGGGTAGGCATGACCACTGCCTTTGAAAACTGACCTGATGCTCCAAGAGGTACAAAGAGGTCCACGCGACCCCCTTCTTCTTCAGGGGCCACATAGCTTCCTAGTTTCTCCCAGAAGTCTCTCACTTCAGGTCTCAATAAGTTTCCAATACCAATTTTATAACCTGAGGAAAAACTCAAAATGTCGTATTAGTTTATAACTTTATCATGAGCAGAAACTCTTAGCACTCTGGGAAAATGCAATCCTAATTCAAAAAGCTAGAGTCTGCTCGTAAGAGCCTGATCAGGAGCTTGCCCATGCTCTTGTGCTCCACCATATTTGGGCCACAAAAGGACTCCTGCATGGCCCACACTCTCCTTCACATTCTGGATTTACTGGACGCTGTGTGCTTAGATTTAGGACCTTGTCTCTCTGCCTTCGCTGAGCAGCAGTGTGCATTAGCAGGCTCCCAGCAGGGTCGTGGTAGATGGCCAGTCACGTCCTGCCATTTTTGCCACCAAGTTGCAAAGGAAAGTTGTCAGCAAAAAAAAAAAAAAAATAAATAAGTCATTCAGGACAGAAGACTCCCCAGAAGATAGTAAACATCACTGAAACTCTTACTTCCTGGGAATTCTGTTTGATGATTCAGTGAATCTCTATGTGTCTAGACCCATTTCTAAAGGTGTCCCGGAGACTCTGAATCCTTAAATCCCAGGAATGAAGTGAAAACAAAGTCAGGCAAGAATCCCAACACTTCACTTCTTTCCATCAGGACATCTAGATACAGAAAGGAAGGACCTCTTTAGATGCCTGGAGTAACAGATTTCATTTTGTTGTTGGTTTTAAGACAAAAGCTCCTGGGGAAACACCACAATTATTAAAAGGGAAACTTTAGTTTTCAGTTATTTTGTTATGTTACTCTTGATTAAAAAAAAAAAACAAAACAAAACAGTGTGGGATGCCTGGGTGGCTCAGTCCGTTAAGCATTCGACTCTTGATTTCCGTTTAGGTCATGATCTCAGAGTGTGGGACTCAGCCCTGCATCTGCTCTGTGATGGGCGTGGAGCCTACTTAAGATTCTCTCCCTCTCCCGCTACTATCTGTCTCTCTCTCTCTCTCTCACTCTCTTCCCCAACCCCCCTTAATACATAAATAAATAAGAAAACAAAAGGCAAAGTTTGGAAATCTTTCTCATGTGCAGAATGAAAAGTCTGAGATGTTAGAAAACCCTAACAGGTCCTTCTACTCTATGAGAGGTAAACCTACTACACTACAGTATAAATTTGTAATCAATACCTCTCCTCTCCATCATTTAGAGAAAAGCTACCATGTAATTAATCATAAATATAAACCCCACACAACAACTAGTTGCTGTGCTTTACTTTTGGGCAAATACATAAAATTTGATGTGGAATACAACTTGTTTCAGGCATAAGTAAACTAAACAACAAAAGACAAAATAAGGTAACAATAAATCAAAGTAGTTTATTTTGTTAATAAAATTTACTAAAACTATTCCAAACATGCTGAATTCTAGCTGTAAGCAAGTCTTCTTGCTCAGCTATAGGCCCCAAGAGTTAAAACCGGAAATAGACAAGATTGCTTAACTCATACTTCAATGAAAACCAGTTACGCATATTTCTTTTTGCACTTTCTCGAGGCATTGATGAGATGTTTTGTAATGACTGGAGCATTCCAATCAGACGGAAAAGGCCTGATAGCAATGGAATGCCTAGAAGACCACACACCCCCAGGTCTCTTTCCCTGCCTGTGATCGTGGGCTGAATATATCCCTACCCCCACTCACGATCTCATGCTGCCTGCCTGCTCCCTGGCACGTACCCTGCTGAACTTGTCTCCATAAAACTCCAGTGTCCATCTTACAGGTGGAGAGGTCAGTTGTTAAGGGTTGAGCCTGCCACCTGCCCTGGCTACTGGCACCCAAAATAAGTTTTTTTCCTTTCTTTTTTCCAAACCCTTGTCTCTTGCACTCAAGAGACAATGCACTTCACTTGCCAGGAATTTATCCGAGTTTGTTCGGCAACAGTGTTGACAAACCCAGCCAGGAGCTAAGCTTTCCATTTGCACAGCCCTCTTGGGATTCCCCCAGATGGAGCAGTTGGCTCCGGCAGAGCACCAGGCTTCCCTGCTTGTTTCCTGAGTTAGCAGCTGGGACAGATCACTGGATAACGTAGCCACAGAGACAGTATTTTATGGGTGATTCAGGTACCCACTGTGCCATTTCAGGGGGTCCCTGCCAGCTGGATCCTTGACCATCTTATTCCCTTTCTCCCCTCCTCTCACAAAGATGGAAGATTTCATGCTAGTAAACCTTAAAACCATTCTATCTGGGGCGCCTGGGTGGCTCAGTGGGTTAAAGCCGCTGCCTTCGGCTCAGGTCATGATCCCAGCGTCCTGGGATCGAGTCCCGCATCGGGCTCTCTGCTCAGCAGGGAGCCTGCTTCCTCCCTTCTCTCTCTGCCTGCCTCTCTGCCTACTTGTGATCTGTCTGTCAAATAAATAAACAAAATCTTAAAAAAAAAAAAAAAAAAAAAACCATTCTATCTTAGGTATTACAAGGAAAGATGTAAGTTATAGTATAAAGAAGAATAGAAGCTGAAATTTTAATTCTAAAACAGTCATCATCTCCTTCCCTCTGAGAAGGATAACCATTGACATTTTTAAAAGATGATCCTTAAAGAGTTAATGGTATCAGCCAATCCTTTTCTTTGTGGGATAAGCCATTTGGAAGTATAATAAATGCTGTTCGTGTACACCAACTTATAGATCTTGGGTTTTGCTGCTATTAGAATTGCTACATTTTCATCAAACTTAAAGCTTTTGTGCATCAAAGAACATAATAAATAGAGTAAAAGGCAGCATACAGAACCGGACAAAATATTTGCAAACATCTGATAGGATTAATATCTAAACTATATAAAGTGTGTCTAAACTCAATGGAGAATATCAAATAAACCCATCAAAAAATGGGCAAAGGACTTCAATAGACGTAGATAAAGAAGATATACAAATAGCCAATATGCATACGAAAAAATGCTCAACATCACTAATCAGTAGACAAATGCAAATCAAAGCCATAATGAATATCACCTTAAACCCATCAAGATAGTTACTGTCAACTAAAAACAAACAAAAACACAGAATATAACAAATGTTGGTGAAGATGTGAAGAAATTGGAGGCCTTGTGCACTGTTGATGGGAGTGGAAAATGGTATAGCCACATGGGAAATAGTATGGGGTTTCCTCAAAAAATTAAAAATAAAATTACCATGTAATTCTGTAATCCCATGTATGGATATATATCCAAAGCAATTTAAAGTAGAATCTCAAAGAACTGTCTGCACACTCAGGGTTCATAATAGTGCTATTCCCGATAGCCAAGAGGTGGAAGCAAGCTAAATGGCCATCAGCAAATGAAAGGATAAACAAAATGGGGTCAATACATACAATGGAATATTATTCAGCCTTAAAAAGTGAAGGAAATCCTGTCATAATCTACAACATGGATGAAACTTGGTGACATTATGTTAAGTAAAATAAGCCAGTCACAAAGTGAAATACTGTATGTTTCACTTATGTAAGGTATGTAAAGTAGTCAAATTCAGAGGAACAGAAAGTAGAATGTTAGTTCTTAGCGGTGGGAATAAGAGGGAAAAAGGAAGTTCTTATTTAATGGTGTGATGCTTAATTTTACATGTCAACTTGACTGGGCCATGGGGGTGCTCAGATATTTGGACAAACAGAATTTTGGATGTGTCTGTGAGAGTATTTGGGAATAAGGTTAATGTTTGACTAGACAGACTGAGTAAAGCAGATTACTCTTCCCAGTATGGGTGGGTCTCACCCAATCCGTTGAAGGCCTGAATAGAACAAAAGGGCCGACCCTCCCTTGAATAAGAGGGAACTCCTCCTCTTTGACTACTTTGAGCTGGGATATCAACTCTGTTAGCAAATTGAAACTTAAATAGTGTTCTGAAGGTCATACATGTAGACAAACACCACATTCATGCAAAGTTGGTTGTTGCTTTCAATCTCCAGGCTTACCTTGGAGTAAATTGATTTCTCTGCTGTCTCCATCACTAAATATCCCCATACTCTGTACCTTCTGCCCGTACAGAGCTTTTTCTATAAGATAAAGCAGGCTCTCCAAGGTTAAGCCGCTATGTTCGTACACCACAAAAATGATACCTGGCTTAATGCTGTCCACCACCATCTAGAAAATGAAACCAAAGCCCATTATTTTAGAATATTTATTCATAAAATAAATACAATGGGTATGTAATCTGCTGTGATTTTTAAACACTTTTTTTCCAGAAATTATAGAAAGAGGAAGATAAGCTTTATCATTTGTTGGTTTCTTTTTCAATGATTTTATTTCTTTTCTAATTATGAGAAGAAAATTAAGTACACTTGTAACTCCAGCACTCAGAGATAAATATTATTAACAAGTTAAATTATTTTCTTCCAGCCTTTTTACCTTTGTACATACCCATGAAGAGACATAGATGCATCTCTTAAAAAAATAATCAAATTGAGATCATATGATTTTGCAATGGACTTTTAAAATAGATTTAAAGTTTTCCTCTTAATCATGAATTTCTGAATTATCAATATTTATTGATTAAATATTTGCCATTTAAATAAATATGAAAACCACTATGCTTTGAAGTCAGCAACCAAACAAACTTTTCATTATGATAACGTTAATTCATTAGCAGGAGACAGTTTGGAAAGTCATTAAAGTCAATGATTTTTTTTTTTTCTCCTCCCAAACCTCATGCAACTTCCTGAGGGTCACAGTTCAAATTGAGCAGAGGACTACCACCTGGTTATGTCCTGCTTTTTGCCTAAGCACCCAACACATTCATAATAAAAAAAGTAATCATGGCATAGGCTTATGTAAAGAAGTCAAATAGGAGAATGAACTTACTTTGAACAAGATTTTTCACCCATACTCTATCACTGGTTATCCTTTGTGCCCAGCCTGATGCCCATTATTAAACATTAGGAAACTATTTGGGGCCCACATGGAGATCAAAACTCTGATCTTGCTTTCATGTGGATCCACAGAGCTGGCTGGTTATAAATGACCTGAGTCAATTTCTAGATGCCCAGAAAGAATACGGATTTTGTATCTTGAAAGCAACCATTTTGTTACAAGGAGGAATTTTTTAAAAACTTTCTAAGTAGGCCAATGAATGGAACCTACGGAATGTCATCCCTTACGTATGTCCCTCTTTGTGTGTCATATATACACACGTATATGTGCATGTCATATATACACATGTGTGTCATATATCCATGGTGTCATATATGCATATACACATACTCACATATCTATAAAAATACATGCCTCTATGTCTTCATTGTGCTTCCTTTATTTTTATTACTTATATTCAAATTAAAATATATAACGTCATTATAAAAAGAACATAATTTAATGGCACCTCCCCGAATAGACCACAAAATAGGATTTCTGACATTTTTCTTTTGAGAAATGATGGTTATATGATAGTATTTAGTTCCTTGGGCATTGCAAAGAGGTTTTAAAATAATCCTTAATCACCTTGCTCTTTTTTGGGATAAGTGCAACAAATGCAGTTCAGTAAGAATTCACCAGATACTTAACTAAATGCAAGGTAGTTTTGGCCTTTAATGCTTTTTTTTTTTTTAAGATTTTATTTATTTATTTGACAGAGAGAGATCACAAGTAGACAGAGAGGCAGGCAGAGAGAGAGAGAAGGAAGCAGGCTCCCTGCTGAGCAGAGAGCCCGATGCGGAACTCGATCCCAGGACCCTGAGATCATGACCTGAGCCGAAGGCAGCGGCTTAACCCACTGAGCCACCCAGGCACCCGCCTTTAATGCTTTTTTTAAAGTAATTTTGATTTATGGTTATCTTTATTGCTTCTGATTTTTTTTAAAGATTTTATTTATTTATTTGACAGAGAGAGAGAGAGAGATCACAAGTGGGCAGAGAAGCAGGCAGGGGGGGGGGGGAGCAGGCTCCCCGCTGAGCAGAGAGCCCGATGCAGGGCTCGATCCCAGGACCCTGAGATCATGACCCGGGCGGAAGGCAGAGGCTTAACCCACTGAGCCACCCAGGGGCCCCTATTGCTTCTGATTTTTAAAAGTGCTCCGGGTCTGTAAATTTCCACTTAGACCATTTTCCTTTTAGAAGAGGAATCATTTTTGTACATATGGAGGCCAAAAGATTGTTACACATCCTCTCATCTAGATGAAAAAAACAAAAACAAAAACAAAAAAAGCCAAAAAAACAAAAACCTGATTCAGAAAAGGGCAGGCCTCCTAACATACTCTGTACCTCAAATGCAGGAATCCGAGATGATATTAGTAAGAAGTGGAGCTGGGAAGCATACGAAGAGCTGTCATCATTTTTCTGAACTCCATGCCAAGGCTTCTTCAATAAGGAAGGGTAGGACTGGCTTCCAGAAACATTGCTTCTGTAGGGAAGAGAAGGGAATAAGTGAAACGTAAATTTCCTACTAACTGGATTTTGATAACTGAGCACCAAAGTGTTGTCTGGGCATCAGTTATACTGAACAAGGCACGGAGCCTTTCAGACCTCAGTCGCTCCCTGCAGTTTTGGGGGACAACAGCAAATGGGGCTCCTGGACGGGGTGGGGCCAGAGCTGGCTTCTGGGCCTCTCTTCCTCCATTCACGGGAAACTGGAAAGGTCTCCTGGAACTTATTTAGCTTTGTTGGGCACTTAAAATGAATGTAGTGACATACTTAGGGGTTCAAAATGACATTTTAAAAGAACAGCTGAGAGATTTAAAAATTTCCTAGATCATCTGGTCCTCCCAGCTTTCTAAATAATGTCTCCATTCTCTTACCCTTACCCCCACATTCCCATTTGGATACACTTACTCCAGGAAAATCAGTCCTGAAAACAAAAATGTTACTTTTGCTCAATAAATGGCACAGAAAATGTACTACATCACAGCCTCTTTGCAGGGCCAAGAATATTTGAAATATAAAATTTGAATGTTACAGATTTCCCTCGCAAAACATGTCAAAGACCACTGCTTTTGAAGATTAAAGAGTTATTTCTATTGCTATCTCATAGGATATGAGCCAGATAATTATACAAGCTCCCTGCGAGTTAGCTAAATTATTCTAGAATGAATTCTTGGTATCATGGGATGGTCTTGAGCCTTCAGGAGATGGAGGTTTGCTTACCGCTTGGGCAAAGCTCGTAAGGATGCCAAAATTAGCTGTTTCTCCAAAGCTTCATGTAATCCCACTCGATCCCTCAGAGCCTGGGAGAGCCGTGGCTGGCATTTGGATTTTAACAATCTAGAGCAGCATGTTCCGCTTACCCAAGGGGGTCGAACTTTGAATAACTCCTCTGAAAAACAAACAGCAGCGGCCTCTGTGGTTTACTTCATGCTTCTCTCGGCCAAGTCTACATAGATAAAGGCATCAAAAATAAAGCTGTACCAGGGCACCATTCCAAATGGCAATAATTATAGCCCTTTTTACAGACTCTATTTGGATTTCTTATCCTGTCGGCTCCAAGTTGTGGCTCCACGTTACCAGTCATGTCAGGTCAAGAAACAAAGCTCAGAGAACGAACACCTCTTTTCTTGTGGAAAGCAGTTAATCGATTTACAGGTTTCACATCCATTTCTGCCCTTCTTCTTGGCTTCAAGTAATCTCCCGTTGGTTATGATCTCACAGAGGGTGAGTCAGTGAAAAGAAGGGGGCAGGACTCCAGTCACTTTCGTTGTTCTGTTGTGCACTGTGCAAATCAGGAGGCTTCGCTGAGAGAGGCTCTTACCCTTCTTCCCTTCCTATGTTTCTTCTTTTAATGCTGTTCTTCCTGCTTCCATTCCCAGTTTCACTTCTCCCCTCTGTTGCTCATCTCAATTCTTCTCTCCTGCACCTATTTCCTTGTTTTTGCCTACGTTCCTTGTTCCCTCTCCTTGTTGTTGTTGTTTTCATCTCATAAACCTGATTGTAACCAGAGGAATATGGAGGCACCAATATTGGACTTTCTGTATTTCATCTGAAATCTTTTTTCTTACTCATTAACTTGAAATATACGGGGAGCGGGTAGGAAGGAGAAGAGCTTGCTTTAGAGAATGCCACCTACACGCTCTTCCAGAAAGAGCTAGCTATCCTCCAGTGTGGGAATCTGTATGTAAATCCATTTGTTTCTACAATAGTTGGGTAAGATATCATTTCAAAATGCTACTTACTCTTATGTAGTGCAATTTTCTCCCAAATTATTTTTCTTAAGCACTTTTCTCTTTGTCTCTCCAGCAGCTCCTCATCTTCTGTTTTGGGCTCGTTCAGGGTCCCATAGATAGCAGAGGCTTCCCTAGGTATTAGCCAATCTAAGCTTGACACACATGCAATGTAATGACGCTTCCAAGCACCGTACTCATTATCTGTTGGCGTATAGGGCAGAAACCACCCAAACCTAATGCATTTGGGCATCCATAAGCAGTCCTACAGAAAAAGAAAGGAGAAATAGAAACTGCAAGAAATTTTTAAGGACCATTTCCTCGTAATAATGTTTCTGGCTATGCAGACAATTTTTCTTTACATTGGGATTTCTGGTGCGGCTGACTTGTCATCTAAATTTGGCACAAACAAAAAAGAAGCATACCTTACTCCATAGAAGAATAGTCTTTGATCACAATATACGTTATATATGAATAAACGTATTAGTCATCTTTTGCACCTGGTCCCACAGCATTTAGTTAACCCCAGTAGTAAAAAATCAGTTTGTTTCAGACCAGACCTCCCACTGGGGTGTTCAACCGAACACCTTCGGTTGAACCATATGATATTGCCAATACACAACCAGCTTTGATAAATGGAAACAGCAAATTTCATGTGGTTTAATTGAGTTAAGCATCTAGACGAAATACCATAAAACAATTATTTGAAGGCCTGTAGAGCTACCAATGCAATAAGGGCTCCTGCGAACATGACCCCAGAGAGAAGAGAAACCAAAGAGGTAAGCCCAATCCCTGGCATTTGACATTTCAAGGCATTTGACAGTTCCAAAGTAAAGCTCAGGCTGAGAAGAAGAGCAGAAAGTTAAGGCTGAATGACATGGAACCTAAAAAGTATTTTTGGCATTCTCACAAGGAAGAAAGGAAACAAATTTAAATTCAGGACCCACTAAGGGTAAAAGCCCTAGTAATCACACCAGGCTTTCAGTTGAGATGGTTATCAGTAAAGGTAAGGAATTACACAACCTCTCACAAAGACGGAAACTCGTTTTAAAATACCTCCTTTTCTGACTGGATTTAAGTGATCTATTCCCAGCCTAACCAAATGCCAGAAGCAAAACCAAATTCTTTCAGGAGGAAGAGAACATCAAGCCAAGGCTCAAATTATTGTATCAATATTTTATATCTAATGTCTAGTATCCAATACCAGCCACACAAAAGGATAACAATTGTTTGTTTCTCCTTATGTCATTTATTATCTTTTATTAAGTAGAGAGAGACCGTCAGGAGAACCATACGTTGTAATTGTTAGGCAGGAACTTTAAAAAATACACAGTCCTATAATTAATATGTCTAAGAAGTTAAATGGCTAGGTGAGAATTGTGGCAAAAATAATCAAATCAACATTGTAGAACTGAAAAATATAATAACTGAAATTTAAAACTCAATGGACCAGTTTAGAAGCAAATTAGAATCCGGCTAAAGAGATAATTAGTAAACAAAAAGCTAGAAGTAAAACCCAGGTGGAAACACTGAAGGCCAAAAGGATGGAAAAGACACAAAAAACAACATGAAACTTGTGGGAGATGGTGAATCAGTCTAACATATAAGTATTGGAATCCAACAAGAAAAAGAGCAAAAATAGGGCAGAAGCAATATATAGAGAGAGATGCTGTGTGAGAACTTATCAAAACTGATGGACATTAAATCTCAGATTCAAAAATCACCAAAAAACATAAAGTAGAAACACACACACACACACACACACACACACACTTCTGGGTACATCATAATAAAATTGTGGAAAACAAAAGACAGAGAAGAAAAAACAAAACCCTAAAAGCAGCTAGAGAAAATAAAAATATTGCCATTAAAGGAACAACAATAAGACTCCCTACTTTAAAAAAAAAAAAAAAAGTTTATGGAAGACAGAAAACAATAGAAAAATTTCAAAGTTCTACAAAATTAACTGCCAACCTAGCATTGAAATTCCCTGTGAAAATATTCTTCAAACACTAACGTAAAACAAGATATTTTCAGACAAAAATAAGAGAATTTGTCAGCAGCAAGTTGCACTAGAAGGAATATTCAAGAAAATTCAAACGGAAAATGATCCCAGATGGAAACTCAGAGATGCAGGAAGATATGTATGACAACAGAAAAAGTAAATATGTGGTTACTTATAAGTAAATATTGACTATATCAAATAATAGTCTTGTGATGTGTGTGTATAAATAAATAAATATACATACATATATATAAATTTAAATGTGTATATTTTATGTGTGTATAAAATTAAAATATTTGATAACAGTATTGAAACTGGGTGGGAAGGGGACTGAAGGGAAACAGAGTTAAAGGGTCCTAAGCTCTTTGCGTTATTTCAGAAGTGGTTAAAAAAAAAGGCCCTAGGATGAGTGCTGTAATCCTAATATAGCCATGAGAGAACTGCTAAATAATTTATAATTAACAACTTAAAAAACATTTATGTACTCTAAAAGACAATTTAAAAAAACCAATAAAATAACTGGAACGAACAAAAAAAATAACAGTAAAATGGTGGACTGAAGCTTAAATAGATCCGTATGTACACACATGTAAATAAAAAATTACCCCAGCTAAAAGCCAAAGATTGCCAAATGTTAGATAACAAGCACCAACAACTATAGTCTGTTTACAAGACCTAGTCCTTAAAGATAAGGACATAGGTTGAAAGGAAAAAGTCAGTGCAAACACTTCACCTAGGTTCTTAAATGCTGTAAATCTAGGGCTCATGGTTGGTTTGCGTGTGGCCTCTCCATAGATAGCTAGGTATTGTCTGAGCTCAGAAGCTCAACGCAAGACCACCCTGGGAAGTCTGCTTACGTTAAAGAGGTAAATTATTGACGTGTCCTCAAAGTATGTCTGCCATGACATTTTATTAAATCTTTAAAAAGAAAATGAGACAAATAGGCCAGAGGCAGAATTAATGGCAGAGGATGTTGAAAATCTCTTCAACAGATGTTAGCCAAAGGGCGATCAAAGGACACTGCAGTGCTATAACAATTTTCAGGGTGAGTTATCATAGGCAAAATAATATCATATAATAACCACAGCTTACCTAATATCTCATGAAAAAAGTGGATGCCTTTAGTCAAGATAAAATATTTTCTAGATAATTAAATTGAGTAATCTGAGATTATTAAAATTACAAGAATTATTAGAATAGAGTATATCCCCTTACTTACAAAATAAATTCTTGTATTTAACTTATCCCCATTTTTTTCTCTGAAGGGTAAGTTAATTATGGTTCAAATACCCTCCGTTATTATCTTCAGGGAAAGAAGGTACCTCAACTGCCGAATGACAGAATACAGTGGTATTTGGGCCCTATTACAGAGAAGTGACAAGTAGTAAACCTGTTCAGTTAAAAACTTCCAAGGCCAGCTGACTTGTGCAGCTGCACACAGATCTTTCGGATTCAGAAAGGAAAAGATATAGAGAGAAATGAAGCGCGGTAACACTGTAGAGAAATCCACTTTGGCCACTTGCGTTCTTTCTGAAAACCAGTCTTGGACAAACCTAAAAAGAAAGATACAGAAATATAGTTCAGAACACTAGTGTCTAAAACCGTTCAAAAATCCAGTATAAATATTGGTCCTTGTTCTTTCTAGAATCCTCTAACTATATATATAAAAAAATGAAATCCTAAATAACATAGGGCTAGATTTTTAAAAATACTATATCTACTTTCACTGATCCATTCTAAAGAGGAAATGAATAATAAAAAATCTAAAATCCACAGAGAAAAAAATCTGAAATACATTTAAGCTGTAAATGTGGATTTTCTTTTTTTCTTTTAACTCCAAATTCAATAAATCAGCAAGTCCTAACAGCTCTACAAATACCTATCCCCAAACCCAGCCACCTCTCTCCATACCCATTGCTGTTAGTCTGGTGCAAAACACGTCCCCCTCCACCCTGCACAACTGCAACAGTCCCTCCTGACGGTCTCCCCGCTTCTCTTCTTCCCAGGGTCCATTCTCTACACAGTAGCCCAAGTGGTATTTTAAAAAATGTAAATTAGATAGCATCACTCATGCAAGTAAAACCCTGTGAATTCCTGGTACACTTAGAATAAAAACCTATAGTGACCACATCACACTTAGTGGTGAAATATTAATTCCTTCCCCCTAACATCAGGAACAAAGCAAGAATGTTCATTCTCACCACTTCAATTTAACAGGTTCAGGAGGTCTTAGCCATTTCAACAAAGCAGGAAAAAGAAGTAAAAAATATACATATTGGAAAGGAAGCAGTAAAACTATCTCAACTCATGTATGTGGAATCTATAAAACAAGGATTAAGAACAACTCAGGAATCTATAAAACAACCATTTAAATTGTTGAACTTATTAGTATAAAATTGTGAAGGTTTCCCTTTATCTTTATCATCTTAATGGGATCTAGAGCAATATTTCCTTTTTCATTCCTGATATTGGCAATTTGTGTTTTCTCTTTTAGCTTGGTTATTCTTGCTAAGAGTTTATCAATTCTACTACTATTTAAAAGAAAAAAAAACAGCTTTTGTTTTCATAGATGTTCTCTATTCATTTTCTATTTTACTGGTTTCCACTCTTCATTATTTTTTTCCTTCTACTTAGTTTAGATGTGATTTGCTATTTTTTTCTAGTTATTTTTTTTAATCTAGTTATTTAAGGTGGAAATTTAGAAAGCCCCTTTTTCCTTTTCTAATATAAGAAATTAAATAATATATTTTCCTCTAAGCTGTGCTTTAGCTACATCCTACCCATTTAGATGTGTTGTATTTTCATTTTCAATCTATTTGAAATATTCAAATTTCCCTCATGATTTCTTCTTCAGCCACAGGTTACTTATAAATGAGTTAATTTCCAAATATTTGGGATTTTCTTGATATTTTATATTTTTAACCTCAAATTTTATCAAATTATTGTTTAAAAATATACTTAATTAGATTTTAATAGTTTTGAAATGTACTGAGTCTTATTTATTGAACTAGGAAATTCTGTATCTTAGTGAAAGTTATTTTGATCATAAAAAACATGTTTGGAAGTTGTTGGGTTTAGTTTTCTATAAATATTAGGTCAAGGTGGTTGAAAAGATTGCTCAGTTCTATATTCTCCCTGATTTTTTTTTTGTTTAATTGTTCTATTATAATTCAGTCAGTTTTGTTTCATGTAATTTGAAACTCTATTATTTCGTACATACATTTTATAATTGTTACGACTTCTTGGTGAATTGATCCTTTTCTTTTTATAAAATGTCCTTCTCTATCTTTCTGTGAATATTCCTTGTCTTGAAGTCCATTTTGTCTGATACTAATATCGCCATCCTACTTTTATATGCTTAGTATTTGTTGGTATATCTTCTCCTATCCTTTTACTTTCAACCAGTGGATGTCTCTATATTTACAGTGTATCCTTTGTGGTCAGTATACAGTTGGATCTTGCTTTTTGTTTTTTTGTTTTATTTATTTATTTTTTAAAAGCTCATTTGGCCATCACTGTCTTTTGTTTGAGGGTTTAGTCCACTTATATTGAATATAATTATTGATATGGTTGAATCCAGGTTTTGATTTTGTTCTTTGTTTTTGTTTTTGCATTTGTTTTATGAAAATTTATTCCTCCTTTCCTGCCTTGGTTTGAGATAATGAATTTTTGTATTCCATTTCAATTCGTTTGTTGGCTTTTAAGCATACATCTTGCATTATGCAAGTAAGTTGTTTTTAGGAAGTGCGGTATGCATCCTTAGCATTTCATAGTCTATTTCAAGTGAATATTCATATAAACTTAAAGAACAGTGCAATGGATATAGTTCTTGCTATCCTTTATGCTTTCGTCACAATACTGCACCTACTTACGTTATAAGCCCTATAATACACTGGTTTTGCTTTACACAGTCATATATCTTTAAAATAACTTGAAAATTTTATGTTTTTCCACACATTACCATTTCCTTGTAAATCAAGTTTCCATCTGGTATCAATTTCCTTAGCCTGAAGAATTTCTTTTGGCATTTCTTTACTGCATATCTTCAGACAACAAATTTTATCAGTTTCCTTTTATCTGAAAATATCTTTATTTCACCTTAATATTCGTAGTACAATTATGAGATGCATTGATCAATTTTAATAATTGTCATCTTGCAGCCAGTCTGGCTTCTGCTGTATCATCATCTCCTCCTCTTCTCCCTCCTCCTCCTTCACTCCCATTTTATTTTAAAGCAAATCTAAGACATCGTATCACTGTATTCATTCCACCCACTTAGATGTGGTGTATTTTCATTATCATTCAATTTGAAGTATTCTAATTTCCCTTGTGATTTCTTCTTTGATATTTCAGTGTGCCTCAGTAAACAGTAAGAGCGTTTTTTAAAAAAACATATGCTATAACCATCAACATGCCTAAACAAATTCAACAATAATTTTCTAATGTGATATCTACTTTAACTTTTTTAAAAGATTGAGTGATTGATTGATTTCAAGAGAGGGAGGGAGAGAGCATTTGCACATAGGGAGAGGAGAAGAGGGAGAGGGGAAGCATACTTCCTGCTGAGCACAGAGTCTGACCTGGAGCCCCATCTCACCAACCTAAGATCATGACCTGAGCTGAAACCAAGAGTTGGTTGCTCAGCTGCTCAACTGACTGAGCCACTGCAGCCCTGCTGTGATATCTATTTTAAAAACTTTTTAAAAATATGGCATGCATTGAGAAAAAAAATTTTTTTAAGATTTTATTTATTTAAAAAAAAAAAGATTTTATTTATTTATTTGACAGACAGAGATCACAAGTAGGCAGAGAGGCAGGCAGAGAGAGAGGAGGAAGCAGGCTCCCTGCCGAGCACAGAGCCCAATGCGGGGCTCGATCCTAGGACCCTAGGATCATGACCTGAGCTGAAGGCAGACACTTAACTGACTGAGCCACCCAGGCGCCCCCATTAAGAAAACTTCTTACATTACTCCGCGCATGCCACCTAACCACCAATGGATCTTGAATGTACAGAAAATCCAAGGCTCCAGCAAAATAATCATCTTCAAGGCTAATATAGGCCTTAGACCAAAGAGACATTTTATGGCCCACAGAGGAGGCACTGCTGACCTTGTAGTCACCAACTACAAAAAAAGAGATAATACCTGATTGCCCTCTTTAGATACTGGCAATAAACATCGGTTATAGTCCCAAACCACCAAATAAGTCATCATATTTGAATAAGGATCACTGGAACAAAAAAGTCTGGAAGGGGGCGCCTGGGTGGCTCAGTGGGTTAAAGCCTCTGCCTTCGGCTCAGGTCATGATCCCAGGGTCCTGGGATCGAGCCCCACATCGGGCTCTCTGCTCCATGGAGAGCCTGCTTTCTCCTCTCTCTCTCTGCCTGCCTCTCTGCCTACTTGTGATCTCTGTCTGTCAAATAAATAAATAAAATCTTAAAAAAAAAAAAAAAAAGTCTGGAAGGAATCCCGTGTTGGTAAGTCAGACTCTTCCCTGGAACCGCTAATCTCCTCCAAACTCAGTAACATTATAGCTGACTGTGGTCAGTCTCACAGCTGATTGGAAACGTTGGCAATAAGGATTTAGCAGAACTCCTTTATCTCAGGCCATTGGTACTCCAGAATTATTTCTCACGGCTCAGTGGCCACTGCTGCCCTGGTACCAGGTCCTAATGGACACAGATAAACTCATTGAAAGAAAAGTCCTGTCTCTGAATAGCTCTCATTCTTCAGTGTGTCTTCTCTGACTTTCTCTGACCTCTAAATACATAAACTAAATTCCCACAGGGTGGGTCAAGCCCAGAAAGTTCCAAAGTGAAATGAAAATGATACCTCCAATTAGGAACAAAAATGAGCTTCGTTACCTTCATAAACAAGCTGCTGAGCACCCGGGAGACCCAGAGACAGTCCTCACCACTAATTTACCCAAACTGCTGGGCTAACTGGGGCCTCATCCATAAATCTTGGGAGAAGGAAAAATTCGAGCTTGCAACAGAACACCAATTAATAATACATGTAGAAGCAATTAAGAAGTTAGAAAATGAGCACTTGGCAGCTATCACAGTAAATAATTACGTCAGAAGAGAGTCATCAATGGAGACAAAATTGGTGGGTGAAAATACGATGAGGAACAGGGTATTTGCATAGATTCTAATACTTTTAAATTAATTTAAAATTAATCACTCAAGGACTTTTTACTTATTAATTATTAACACAATACTTAATAATGAATCATCTTAACCAAGTGATAAGTCAACATCACAAGCCATGGGACAAATCGACATCATATGCCCCTAGTGTGATCTGCTGAGTGTCCCTTCTGTGTAATTCCTGCCAAGAAGGCAAAACCTGAATGTAATCTTAAGGAAGTATGAGCCAGCCACAAACTGAAGTTCATTTAACCAAGTAGGTCTGTACTCTTCAAAAGTGTTAAGTAATAAAAGACAAGGAAAAACTAAGGAACTGCTCCACATTGAAGTGGATATAGAGACATGAAAAGTAAATATAATAGACGACCCCGGATTGGATTCTGGACTGAGAAGGGAAGGATGATTATAAAGGACATTGTTGGACCAGTCAGGAATACTCAGGTGAAGTCTGTGGATTGGACCCTAGTATTGTATCAACTCTGATTTATTGATATTGGAGAATGTACTTTGATTTTTCAGCAGAATGTCTTTATTTTTCCTGGAAATGCATACTGACATGCTTAGGGTTAATGGGGCATCAGGTTTGCAGCATATTCTCATATGATTCAGAATAACAAGGCAAAATGGTAAAGTGTGAACAGTTGAGGAATCCAAGTGAAAAGTGTAAGGAATTATTTGTACTATTTTTGCAATTTTTCTACAAGTTAAAATTTATTACAAAATAAATTTTTCTTCTTTTTTGGCTTTTTTTTCTGTTTTTAAAGAAAAGGCTACCTGCTTCCTTTGCAAGGCTTAATGATTGCCTATTATTTTGTGTTTTTCTACTCCCCTGACTTTATTTTAGGTCACTGCTCTTTCCTGATCCCTCTCCATGCACCTGTATCACAACCTGAGATAGAATAGAGTGGTTTAAAATGAACTTGATGGATCTTACTCACATGTGGAATTAAAGAAAGAAAACAGGGGTACCTGGGTGGCACGGTTGTTTGTCTGACTCTTGGTTTCTGCTTGGGTCGTGGTCTCAGGGTGGTGGGATCGAGCCCTACATCAGGCTCCACACTCAGCATGGAGTCTGCTTGAGTTTCTCTCTCCCCTTCCCTTTTCCTCTGTCCCTCCCCCACTTCCCCTCTCTAAAATAAAAAATAAAAATTTTAAAAAGAAAGAAAGAAAACAGGAAGGGGAGAAGAAAAAAAAGAAGAGAGGGAAACAAGCCATAAGTGACTCTTAAGGATAGAGAGCAAACTGAGGGTTGACGGAGGGAGGTGTGGGGAATGGGGTAGATGGGAGATGGGTATTAAAGAGGGCACTTGTGATGAGCACTGGGTGTTGTATATAAGAGATGAATCACTGAATTCTACTCCAGGAATCAATATTGCACTGTATGTTAACAACATTTAAATAAAAATAAAAAAATAAAATGAATCTGTTGGAAAAAAATTAAAAAATGAAATGAACCTGTTGGCATGCAGTCAGGGGAAAGTGTGTGTGTGTGTGTGTGTGTGTGTGTGTGTGTAAGCAGGAGGGCAAAGAATGGAGTTATGGAGATGGGTTTGTACTGGCAGCATATAGTAGCCACAGACAAAAGTATCACAAGGGGATCGTCTCATTGTTAATAGATTAACAATCAAACTGAATGAGGCAGTGACAACACCAAGAACAGTTAATCCCAGTGGATCCCTGACCTAACTCTCCAGTGTCCCAGGCAGGCTTCACAATCCTTTCACGGGCCCTTGGGGGACAATATGCTCTCATTTAGATTTATAAAACAGATCCATCAAATAAGGTGCAAAACAAAAATGTTTTCCACCTCTTTTTCAGAGATGGGTCTCAGTACCTTGGTTTTCCATTCCCAGCCCACAGCATCTACTGTTCCCTCCCAGCCAAGCAAAGGAGAAGAACTAAATCTGAGTTACTTTTTATTTAATTTTTAAAAGATTCTATTTTTAAGCAATCTGTACACCCAGCATGGGGCTTGAACTCAACGACCCCTCCGAGATCAAGAGTAGCAGACTCTACCAACTGAGCCAGCCAGCCCCTCCAAGAATACTTTTTAAAGTGGACTTCAATTATGCATGTTTTATATTTGTTACCAGCCCGCACTGCTACAAGGACACATGCAAGTATAATGAATCTTAAGCAAGAAAGAGGGAAAATGCTTCAGTCACATTAAAAAAAAAAAAAAAATCAGTCCCCAAGCAGCAGAACTAGGCTAGTTTGCAGTAACGACATTGTGGCTCACTGCATTTTAGTTAATGTTACAAAGTAAGAAATCTGTGAAGAGAAATAAAAACATGTAAGGAGACAATGAACAAAATGTGCTTTGCTCCTTTATTGTGACAAGGATAGCTTCATTTAAATAATTCATGACGCTGCTTTGCAGTGTGCTACTGAATGTACAATGTGTACTTTGCGAAAATAACAAGGCTTAGTAATACAGAACTTGAATCTAATTCTCGGCTCTTAAATTTCTGATAAGAACTAGAGAGAAGCTGCCCAAATTGTGAGGGAAATGACCGGGAGCAGAACTTGCAGAGGCGGCCTGGAGAGGGGTCAGCCGAGTCAGCAGAGGTCCCTGCCTTTTTGTCACCTGCGTGGCTCTCGTGGTCTTGTCTGGTGGCTTTATGCACACCATCTGGCGTGGCCGGGGCCTGAAGTGGGCGGGTTTCCACATGGATGTCAGTGTTGCACAGACTAATGACTAGGTTTGGGGCATAAAGCGAGTGGAGAACCATGTGCTGAAGTCTTCAGTGAAAGAGAGAGCAAAGCTGGGTATGGGGAAAGCAACAAGAAAGGGCAATTGAAGAGTGTCTTTAAAAAGATTTTAAAATAATGTATATGCTCTGATTCATAGTTACATGGATGCACATAAGCATAAAAAAGCAGAAGGTTCTATCTGGGGGGGTGTGATTATGGGTGATTGGTATTTTCCTCTTTTTGCCTATTCACATTTTCCAGTGCCTCCACAAAAGCCTGGTGTTATTAGTGCACAGATAGAGAAGGCCCTGGGCTTCCACATGTGTCATCCTGGCCAGGAGGCTCACCCATTCTCCAAGTCTCTGCTTGTCGGACCATCCTTCATACTCCAGCCCAAATGTCAGATCCTCAGGCAGCCCATCCCCTGGGCTGGGTGAGGTTGCCTTACTTTTTCTCTGTCACTTAGCACAATCGTAGCTCTTTATCTGACATCTATTGGGCTGGCCAACCTACTTGGACTGTGGAAAATACAGGATAATGCATGCACACAGACCTGTCATTATTACAGAAGCGCTGTATGACTTCTCAAATATGATCCAAACGGCATAACTTATGGCCAGTGAAGCAATATGGCGCCGGGGAAGGAACAAGACATTGTGTGTGGAACCAGCGTGGTAGATCTGTTATGTGGCTAGTGAAAAGCTATTTTTACAACAATATGGGTGACCATATAAGGTAACGATAGTGAAATTTTAGGGGTACTAACAGAATCCCCCCCTCCCCAAGAGGCTGACCATTCCTGCTGCCCAAACACTTGCCTGTAGGAGGAGGCCACCACCACTCCCTCAGCTCTGCCTCCTTGCTGCCTTCTCCTGTCCTTTGCTGAAACCTGTATCCTTTATACTCCATGTGCACTGTACTGTAATCTAAGCATGAGTTTTGAGTTTCCATTCTTGCTGACCCTCAAACTCAATCCATTTTGGGGCTCCCTCACTATTTTTAGTCTTTCTTTCCCACTGGGCTACATGCTGCGTGAAAGAAGGCGTGGTGGTTGTTCTGTTTATTGCTCTGTCCCCAGCACCTGGTATGGTGCTTCTAACTTGGCAGGAGTGAAAAAGATATGTGTAAGTTAGAATGCATAATGAAAAAAGTAAATAAATAAAAAAATAGAATTTTACTGCTTATATGAAATTTCTGTTCATTTTAACCATTACCACCATTGTAGTGGCCCAAAGCAGTACACATTTATTTTTCCAGAGTTCTGGAGATCAGAAGTCTGAAATCAGTTACGAGGGGCTAGGTGTAGGCAGGGCTGGCTCCCTCTGGAGGCTGGGAGAGCAGAATCAGCCTCCTCCTCCCCTTCAGGCTCTAGAAGCTGCCTGCCTTCCTTGGCTTATAGCCCCTTCTTCCATCTTCAAAGCCAGCAGCACATTGAAATGTGTCCCCTTCTCTCCCACTGCTCCCGACATCACATTGTCTTCTGACTGTCGTGCCTCTTACATCCCTTGGAAGGACCCTTGTGATTATGCTGAGCCCCAGTGAGGCAGGGTAATGTCCCCATCTCAAAATCCGTGATCACATCTGCAAAAGGCCTTGGCCCCGTAAGGGAATTTCTGCAGTTTCCAGGAATGAGGGTGTGGGCATGTGTGGAGGCTAGGATCAAGTCTATCTTACTGCTCTGACTTCTGAGACACAGAAAACACCCCCAGATATTTACAGTGGTGCCACGTTGTGTTGTCGGACAGCCAGTGAGAGGCATGGATGCTCCCTTGTCCTATTTTAGAATAAGATTTGTTCCACTGAAATACAAACGTCAGAGGGCAGGAATCTTCTACACTCAGGTGTTGAATCCCACGCACCCAGAATGGGGCTTGGCACAAGGTAGGCACTCAGCAAACATTTGCTGAACGCTGGTTGAACAGACAGCACTCTTTTGAGTTGACCCATTACTTACTCCCCCTTCTTTAGGTAAAATAACCTCACTTCCTACATGGTGGTCCACATGGTCCTATAGAAGCTGACTCTATCCGGGGCTCCAAAAACAGCATATGATCAAGGCTAATTCAATTCATCTGGGTTAGTCTCCTGGCCACGGCAACTGGCAGAAGTGGGCAGGGACGGAGACTAGTCCAACCACAGTGAAGCTCCAACAGAGAAATTATTTTTATTTCTGTACACAACTGAGGAAACATAATGATGAAGCCATGACTGCCAAAGACAGAGCAGAAGAACAGAAAGAATGAGGTTGCTGGGTTTATTTTTTTTTTAAGATTTTATTTATTTATTTGACAGAGAGAGAGATCACAAGTAGGCAGAGAGGCAGGCAGAGAGAGGGGGAGAAACAGGCTCCCTGCTGGGCAGAGAGCCTGATGCAGGGCTCGATCCCAGGACCCTGAGATCATGACCTGAGCTGAAAACAGAGGCTTTAACCCACTGAGCCACCCAGGTGTCCCAGTCGCTGCATTTATTACTGAGCCTCTGAACTGAGCTTCAGCCGTAGCCAAACCTACTCTGGATTTTTCAATGATACGAGAGGCAACCTTCCCTTTATTATGTATGTTAAGCTTAGGGTTATTTACAATGATGCATTTGAAGACCACTATGTATCAGTGCCAGAGAAAGATGGAAAAGGCATCTACAGACACTGAACAGATAATTCTGTTTCATTGAGAAGAGAAGGGACAGGGCGCTCATGCCGTCTGTGCTCCTGTCTCTGAGAGTAGGACTGAGAGGTGGAAGAAGCCTTGGGGCCTTCAGGTCACCCAGGCCTTGTGTCTTACACTTGACCGTGTTCCACATCACTCTGGGAATGGAGGAAAAACTACTTTTCCAGCCCCATCCTCATGGGCTGAGCCAAAATCTCCATGGGTGGGGCTCAGAGTCCATAGTTCCACAAACTGCGAGTGATCCTAATGGGCCAGCCCTTCTCAACAGCAGTGGATTTGACCTCACAGGGCAGCAGGTCTTGATGCTTAGGCCAGGTCAAGTGCAAAGCACTGAATGTGTGTGTGGTGGTCTTAGGAGTAGGCGTAGCTCCTTCTTCTTCTTTTTTTTTTTTTTTAATTTATTTATTTGTTAGAGAGAGAGAGCGAGCGAGCGAGCACAGGCAGACAGAGTGGTAGGCAGAGGCAGAGGGAGAAGCAGGCTCTCCGCCGAGCAAGGAGCCCGATGTGGGACTCGATCCCAGGACGCTGGGATCATGACCCGAGCCGAAGGCAGCCACTTAACCAACTGAGCCACCCAGGCAATCCGGCGTAGCTCCTTCTTGAGGCCCTGAGCTAATTAAATACCGAGCCACTGGATGACAGTCTGACGGTCTCTCTCCTGCGCGTGAAGAGCATCAGTTGACTGCTAAATGCATTTTGTTTTTCTAAATGTAGCTGATTCACAGCTAAATTCTGGAGAGTTGATATGGTTGGAGAAGGTACCACTAGGTAAATAGACCCATTTTAAACCTATTTATCTTCCTTTCACATAAGCAATAGGGAAAATCAGGGCAGCTCCAGAGTTAGTGAATTCAAGCCCTCAGGGAGGTCATCAGGGGCCAAGGATCTTCCGTATTTTCACTTTGCCTCCTGGTAGTTGGCTCTTGTCCTTAGCTTTGTGCCCTGAGGTCATTTCCAAATGACCACTGTGAGGAGTGATCCTCACAGAACAGAAATCATTGGATGAAAAGGGCAAGTCCCTTCCTCGAGCCCCGACTTAAGTCCCTCTGAGTGTGAAGAAGACTATCGCAGAAGCTCTCTAGTGGCCGCTCTCTGTGTCTCCTTGGGCAGACTTAGTATCTACACACCCTTTTGTAATCCAGACACCACCAAGGGGGTGGAATCCTCGTGATTCTGTCCAAGCCTGGTCACCTTTGGTGAGACAGTGACAAGCCACTTCTGAGACACATACAGCTGGGGGGAAATGCTCCCGTCAGGACTATGGGGAAGAAGCAGGGAATGGTGTGGGCAGGCGGGTGATCAACAGTGCGCCCGCTAAGCAGACACTGAGGAGAAAAGGAGAGATCTATGCAGCTGCCGAAGTGTCCGATCTACCCAGCCTTCACGGACGCCTGTCCCTTATTGCAGAGCTCGCGTTGAGCTCCATCCTTGCTCCCCTTTAACCTCAATGTATCACTTGCATGGATTTCTTTTTTTTTTTTTTAACATTTTATTTATTTGACAGACAGAGATCACAAGCAGGCAGAGAGGGAGGAGGAAGCGGGCTCCCTGCTGGCAGGGCTCGATCCCAGGATCCTGAGATCATGACCTGAGCTGAAGGCAGAGGCTTAACCCACTGAGCCACCCAGGCGCCCCTTGCACGGATTTCTTAAATGGGTCAATGTGCTTCTACTGTCTGGTACTATCACTCTTTCGCTTATTTTCTTTATATGTGTGCTTTCCTTAGGGGCTGCGGTCCATTTTCTTTCCTGGATTAGCTTTAGAATCGGTCTCCCAAGGTCCATAAAAAATATCCTATTTGGGGATTTGTACTAGGATTGAATTGAACGTGGAGGTTAATTTAGAGGGAAATGGCATCTTCAAACATGGCGCATCTATCAATTCAGGGTGGCTGTTGTTTTGTTTTGTTTTTTAAAAGATTTTATTTATCTACTTGACAGACAGAGATCACAAGTAGGCAGAGAAACAGGCAGAGAGAGAGGAGGAAGCAGGCTCCCCATTGAACAGAGAGCCTGATGCGGGGCTCTATCCCAGGACCCTGGGATCACGACCTGAGCTGAAGGCAGAGGCTTTTAACCCACTGAGCCACCCAGGCGCCCTTGTTGTTGTTTTTAACTATCCTTTAACACAGACTTATAATTTCCTCCATAAAGGTCTTGCATTTCTCTTTTTAGTTTTATGCAACAGACATGGGGAAGCAGAGCTGAGAGAAGGCAAGGTGGGGGGGGGGGGTGCCGCAGGCAAGCCCGCCAGCCCGGGAACATTGTTTGAATACAAGGATCTAGCCTGGCCTGAAGCTAGACAAATCTTAAGTCAATACATTCCCATTTCTTCTTAAGCTGCTTTGAATTCCATTTCTGTTTTTTGCACTTGAAAACATTCTGACCATGACACCAAAAGTAATACCCAGAGAGAGGAGGAGGAGGAAACTTGACCAACACCCACTCGGGGTACACTCAGGGCATTCTACTTCTGCTTGTCACACTCCTGAACATCTCCTGAAGAGATTCTTAAATACAGAACAGAGACAAATGTTTTCTTAAAACCTTTCTCCATTTTCCTATGATGTGTCTGTGAATTTGACTCCTCCTATGCAGAGAAGTCTCAGTAACCAAAAGGATTCTTCGTACCTGTGGAAGCTAATATCATGTACTTTATAAATGGCTGGTGGTATTAATTCTCAGGGCTGCTGCATTTGGGAAGTTGTGCAGTGAGCAACTTCAAGAGGGGCCATTAGCACAGATGACAGTGTGACACGCCATCCTTGGGTATTGTAACTGTGCATAATTCCTTTCGGAATTGTTGTATAGAAGTCTCAAGTCAATTAATTAACAAAAAGTCTTGAATGGAACAAAATATTAGTGATCTCCCATATTTAGGAACTTGTAATATCTTGAAAAGTTTCTTCCTCCCAGAGAGCTACATATGAAAAATTTTTTCTGATGATTTTTTTGTTATTCTTGTTATTAGGAGTCTTTTAGACATCGTCCATCCAATATGCATTTACTGAGTGGCTACGACATACTGGCTATGGCTTTAAGAGTTAGGGACACAAAGAATCACCAGAAAAAGTTCTTGCCCTCACGGAACAGGGGTCTAGTAGAGCAGGCAGACAGTAAATCAACAAGTACTGTACATAACATAATGTGGGGCGGTGTGAAGTGTTGTAAAGACAAGTCAAACATTATAAAGTATGGCTCCACCCCTATAGAGAATGGTACCGCTTACAAAATGGGAAGTGAGGTTTTGCCTAGCATAAGACAGTGACCTTCCCACCGTCCTCTGGCTCTCTGTCCCCATCCCCACCCAGTGAAACAGCTCAGGGCTTTTGGGTTTCTCCTTTTTCCTTTAGACTCAAGGATTTTCCTTCTTTGCTTCAACCACCTCTCAATAAACTGTCCCAATGACAAATTATGGTTGTCCATGAGCATTTGATCTGTGTGGAAGGATGGGAGCATGTCCAAAATACAGGACTGAGGAGAGGGAAGAGTCAGGATGACCCAGATTTCCAGACTCATCTTGGATGTTTAGGAACCTGGTGTACGTTTGAATACGCCTCTCTGCTGGCCGCTGCCTCCACCCAGAAATATTCCCCTTACAAATGGGTGCTCAGGAACTCAGTGAGATGAAGCTGCTCCATATTCAAAATTAACCCCAATGCGTATTGTCTCTGAGACATTTATACACCAGATTTCCTTGCTATTCACAGATGAGATAGACGTCGTCCCCCGAGCTTTCCCCGGGGGCTGCTTGGAAAGAGTGGCTGGGAGCAGTGAATTGGAATTGGGGTGGGGGGCATTCTCTCTTAGGTGTACATCAGTTGGACGATTTTTCTGCCCCACCCCTTTTCCAGTCGGCTCTGATGGAGACAAATGACCAGAGCCAATCCTTCACTGTTCGTGATCTCCCTCTTCCCCCGCCTCCCACACACATGAGCAGACAATCCATCTGTGTCTTGGGACTGTAGTTGCATGAATGTTGCCCCAGGGACCCACCAGGGAAAGCTACAGGTTTGAACAGCTCCAGCCCTGGAATGAAAGGCCTTTGTATGGGGCGTTGCCTGCCGGGGAGCCTTAGCAATTTGAAACCGGTCCCACCAGTGTGGCCAGGAGACACATACTTCCCATGGGTTTCTCAGAGTGACACACAAACAGCCCGGTTTCCTTTAGGGAGTCAGGAAAATTCAGCCTGGCCAAGTGGCGGGGGGATGACAGCAGTGGAATCATTTAGACATGTGGCCGTGTAAGCATAATGTGCTGGGGGAAAAGCCATGATAGACGTTTGTAAAAATTGCTGGGAGTGAAAGACGTGCAGGGAAGGCTTCCCAGGAAAGGGGCCATCAAAGTCAAGGTGAGGAAGAGCTTGCCCAAGCTACGATGTAAGAAGATGAACCCTTGAAAAATGTCTTAAATATCATAAAACTCCATTTAAGAAATCGTAAAGCTTTGTACTCATTTTTATCATTCAATAAACTTTACTAGTGTTCAATAAACCTTGCTTTGCTGCCCACCAAAATAACAATAATAATAATAATACATTGAAAAAATAAATCTTATTAATATGGAATATAAGGACAGAAAAGAAAAATCTTAGATATTGGAATACATCTCATGGAGATTAAGAAGAAACTTTCAAAGAAAACTGTGACAACACAGTCCCAACCAATACCACAATATTCTAGTTAAGCTTTGTAGCTGTAAGTGCTTGGTTTAAAAAAAAATTATTCAGAAATTGCACAAATCCAGCCTAGCTTACACAGAAAGATTTCAGACATTCAAGTAATGCTGAATTCTCTCATGTATTCGCTTGCTTTTTAAGTGGTGGGGGAGCAGGGACTATAGGAATAAATAAGGTTCAAAAGAAATGCTTGATAATTAAAAGTTGACTGCACGGTCACTATTTGACCCAGTGACAGATCAGAAAGAAGTAAAGACATCCATATAGAAAAACCGACACACGAGTGTTCAGAGCAGCGTTATTCACAGTAGCCAAAATGCGGAAACAACCCAAATGTCCATTAACTTAGGAATGGATAAATAAAATATGGTATAGCTGTACCATGACAGATCATTTAACAATAAAAAGGAAAGGAGTATTGATATGTGCTGCAAAATGGATGAACCTTGAGAACATTGTTTTTTTTTTTTTTTTTTTTTTAAAAAAAAGGAAAACACAGTCCCCAAATGGTGTCACGTAGACCGAGTTGCCAAACTGGGCTTAATAACAGATCTAATTGCAGTTTCAGCCTCCCCCAGAAATGGGGCCTTAACCGGTCAGTCAGGAACATGTTTCTTTCCATATCACCCGGGTCCTCTCCATCCCCCAAGGAAAGATGAGTTAATCTGCATGATAAGACATGCTGCTTCTCCGCTAGCAAACATCCTTGTTTGGAACAATCCTTTTCTTTTGCTAATAACTGTCTTGCCCCCCATCCTCCATCCATAAAAAGCCTTCCTTCCATTTTGTTTTGTATAACCTCTCAGAGTGCCGCTCTACTTGCTAGAGGGGGTGTTGCTGGATTCGTGAACCATTCATTTGTTTATTTAATAACATGTTTATTTCATATTTTTGATGAAGCCTTTATATACTTGAGAACATTTTTTTTTAAGATTTTTTTTTAATTTATTTGACAGACAGAGATCACAAGTAGGCAGAGAGACAGGCAGAGGGAGAGGGGGAAGCAGGCTCCCCGCTGAGCAGAGAACCGAATGCAGAGCTTGATCCCAGGATCCTGGGATCGTGACCTGAGCTGAAGGCAGAGGCTTTAACCCACTGAGTCATCCAGGTGCCCCTTTGAGAACATTTTTAAAAGGTTTTATTTATTTATTTTTGAGAGAGGGAGAGAGAGCATGAGCCAGGGGAGGGGCATAGGAAGAGAGAGAAGCAGACTCCTTGTTGAGCAGGGAGCCCAATGTAGGACTTGATCCCAGGACCCTGGGATCATGACCTGAGCCCAAGGCAGATGCTTAACTGACTGACCCAACCAGGAGCCCTCATGAACTATTTAATAAAGCCAATTTAATCTTCACGTGTACTTGGTTGCTTTTTGTTATTTAACAAGATTATAATACATGAAAGTAGCCGGTCACAAAAGACCACATGCTTTAAGACTGCATTTATTTGAAAAGTTCAGAAAAGGCCAATTTATAGAAACAGAAAGTAGATTAGTGGTTGCCCAGTGCTGGGGATGGAGATGCGGAGTTAACGTCTAATGGGTAGCAGGTTTCTTTTTGGGGTGATGAAAATGTTCTAAACTTAGAGTGTGGTCATAGTTGCACAGTTCTGTGAATACACTAAAACCAGTACCTCTGAACATGTTAAATGATGAGTTTTACTGTATGTAAATTATATCTCAATAAGGATGTTTAAAAGGAATTCGACTGCACTAACTTTAAAAAATAAAATGAATTGGGCTTTTAGATTTAATCAAAATCAAGCACAACTCAAACTGCGTTAGACTGTCGGTAAACGGTTTCTGTAAATGTTGGCAGGAGAGAAGACATGGTTGACCCAGAGAGATGGGGAGGAAATGGGAGAAGAAAGACTTAATCCGGACTTGGGGGAATAAACTAATTGATGTTCAACAACAAAATCCACCACTACATGTTAGAGCTGGCTTCAGGATGCCAGCTCTAGAGACCAGAAATTGACGTAAGTTCTAAAAAAAAAAATATGGAATTATAGCTTCGTGCAACGACGGTAGACCGCTCTCTGCAGAAAGCCAGCTGCTACAGAACAGAGCGAAGTAATTCCACTGAACGGATTAGTTCCATATCCTTGAGCCATAGAAAGAATTCAGGTACCAGACAAAGGATACAATTTCCAGTGACAAAATGTCAGGCCTGATGTTAATGAGCCTCAAAATACACCACACGATCTCTAATGACCTCCAGTGGTTACAGCTAAAATTGCGTGGTTTATGATACATGAGACTAGAACATGATGTACCACAAGCAATTACAGATTTGGGTTTGGGTCTGTTATTTTATCTTGAAAGCTGTAAAGTTGGAGTAAAAGGAAACCTAGCCAATGACTGCTATAAAAAGTTCCCTTCCCTGATTTTTAAGCATTGACGAAAGAGCCTATTTTTTCTGTGGCCTGCCATTGCAGCTTCTCTCAACACAGCCCGGAAGGTGTCTGTTTGCTTCCAGTAACCTGGTGACTCCATCAGGGTCAGTCTCTTAGTGACCCACCACGCACTCCCGGGTGCAGGAGAAAGCAGACAAGGGAGAAGACGAGCAAGCAGGTAGGAGAGATGAAATGGCTGATTGAAAGAGCGGGCTAAAGGAAGTGTGGGAAAGAGTGCAAGGCAGGTATTGCAAACTAAAATAAGCCAATTTGGTTTTGCATAACTCTGATACTTTCTGGAAGCCACCAAAGAAGTTCAATGGTTACAACCTTACCACCAGGTTGTACTAAAAACAGCTAACCCCAAATGATGCCATACCCAGAATTTCCCTAAACAAACCTAGCAAACAAGCCCCAACCACTCCATACAGTCTCCTCCATGGGCTTGATGAAGTCCCGGCTCTCTGTCCTTTGGGCAAAGGTTTACTCAACTGAGAAAGTACAGTGTTCTAGAAACGGAATTCCATTATTACCCTCCTTGAGAGCCTCAGGCTACCAGAAATCCCTAGACTGACAAGGCTATTTACCTGGGGATAAAGCCCTATAAGCACCTGCTACCAGGCTGGCTGGATTCCTCAACCAGGCCCAGGCACGTTGGAGGGCTCTCCCGAACATTTTCCATCCCACATCTGAATACCTTTAATTTCTCCATTTCTTACATTCCTCTGACAAATGAACAAGCCGCTGGCTGCTCTGATGATAACTGATGTCTGATATTGGCTCCGCTCATTAGCAAAGTATCTTGTAATAACTGAGACCTTGTGACCTTTCCAGTACAATGCTAGCTAACCACCCTGAGAGTATTAATTCCTGATCAAAACGCTAGCTGCTCTTGCATGTAATTTCAACCAACGCTTTCAAATAGCACACCACCTCTGCTGGAGTATTTGAAAGCCAATGGCAGACACTACGGGAGGCCAGGGTAGGAGTAAGAACGAGGACCCATTGGCAGTCGTGGCCACTGCAATACGAGTCTCGAGCATATCCCTAAATGTTGCTACCATGGTCACTCCTTGGGTATTTTTCAGATCCATCCCTGCGTGTTACCATTATTTTTGGACTGCCTATGTGCCAGATATCTACTTGAAATATATTGTTTGTCCGTCGGATGGTTCTGAGGAGAATCCGATATGGTAAGGGAATGTTAAAAATGCACTGGCTGAAGCTTCTGATGTTTACAAAAACCAAATATCCCACTGTGGTAGGAAGGTGTGAAAGCCCCCAAGTTTCCATTTCATCCTCAGGGAGGAAGCAGCACGAGAAGAGTCTGTCCATAAACCTAAAAATGCCAATTGCTTTATTTGTACTTTCGGGGAGCGGGGAGGGAGAAACCCTAGAAGGTTAGATAAACATTTTACCATATTTTATTTCCTTTAAGAACCCATGATAATTGCATCCTTAGGCTACATTTACCTTAACTGTGATTTGGTGCATCGTAAAAAAATCGTGAACAAGAATTCTTGACGTTGCTTGTGAGTCCAGAGGTCAAACCAATGACTTATAAGAGCAACTCTTTCCTGAAAGAGCTGTAAGGGGGAGAAAATATCACTTGCCTGTAAAGTTCAATCTATTCTTAGTTGCTAAACAGTCCTTAGGCCATCTTGCAACCTCACAGCTAATAACTGCACAGCACATTACAGTTCACAAAGCCCTTTTCACTACATAGTAGGGGTCTCTCCCTTCAGCTTAAACTGCTTTTATCTGGGGATGGAGACAAGCCCAGGCTTGTTGGGTGGGCTGGTGGGAAAGGCTGGTCAGGGGATGTAATTACAGTGGGTCCCTAGGAGGGCCCCTTTGAAAAACAAAGTGGTAATGAATCCTGGCTCTTGTTTCTACCTAAACGAATGTGGCCTAGGGTAACAGATTCCAAACATTTCATCATGAAAACACATACAGGCTACACTTGAATTGTGAAAATGGGACCATTTGAAGAAGGTATGATTTTACTAACCCACAGTCCTACATCCTCACAGTTCCTACCAAAACAAAGTTAATAAATATTGCTAAGTAGCCATTGTTAGACGTGTCTCTAAGGAAGAGATACACCAAGGACAGCCCCACCCCCCCAAATCTAGGTTTCAGTCCAGCTTTGCTCAGATATATACACAAACCTAGTGGCTTTCTTCCTGGGTCAGGCTTGAGCCCTAGCCTGGCTAGTCTCCTTCCCTTGGGAACAGGACTGAACCATACTTCCGCTGTCAGCCTTCTCCATTAAGGGCTGCCTAAGCCATCCGGTGACTTACTAACTACCTTTCACAGGAGTGGGCATCCCCAGGCCATCGAACTGACTGTTGGCACGGGAAAGAAGAGAGGATTAAAGAAATATGCAGAGAATTAATTACACATTAATACTCTCCACACCAAATACCACCAAAAGCAGCTCCTCTTGTCTCTCCCCCAGCATACTGTGTGTTCTGGAGGCTTCTATTTTGTCCCTGGAGGTACAGAGGAAAAGGGAGGCAGACCTTGAGCTTCCCCATAAAGTAGGAGTTGGGGACTGGGGTGAGAAGAGACTGTCTTTGGTGCAGACAAATGCAGGTTTATTTTTGTTTGAAGTGACTCCAACACTAAATTCTTTAGAGGTTTTGTTGTTGTTTTATATGGCAACATGAGACCCAATTTATCACAGTAAAATTGCCTTACAAATTAAACTTGTTTTGTTCTAGAGTATGTAACTTACCTGTCTGTTCAATGACTTGTTGCCGAAAGGTGTCCAGGCACTGAATCTTGTGTGGAAGCACTCCATTTCCAAGGTTTTTCTAGAAGAATCCCCAGCTGACATCTCAGCAAATTATTTTCTTCCAGCCCTAAGAAATATAGGTTCATTTCAATAGATGCTTAATGATGATTAAGCTAGAAGGCCAAGATCAGGTGCTGTCAGGGCTGGTGTCTAATGAGACCCCTCTGCCTGGTTTGTATATAGCACCTTCTCTCTGTGTTCTTACAAGGCCTTTCTTCTGTGCACACCAGGTGGGATGGGTAGGGGGTAGAGAGAGAAAGAGAGAGAGATCTTTGGTGTCTCTTCCTCTCCTAATAAAAATATCAGTCCTATCGGATTAAGGTTCCACCCTTATAACCTCATTTAACTTTCATGACTTCTTTATAGACTCTGTCTCCAAATAGGGTTACAGTGGAGGTTGGGGCTTCAACATGAAATTGGGGAGAGGGGCACGATTAAGGCCATAACAGGTACTTCTGCTTCAGAGTTTCTCACAAGGCTGCACTCAAGGCCTTGGCTAGGTCTCCAGGCTCATTTGAAGGATTTGAAGCTCTTTCATATGGTTGTTAACAAGATTCAGTTGTTCATTGTTTTGACCAAAGGAAGTTGATAAAGTGAAGATGTGTTACTTCTGGGCCTAGGCCTTAAGAAGATTTGCAGTTTGTCTTTTTGTATGCTTGGATCCAGCAGCCGTGTAAATAAGCGTGGGCGAGATTACAGAATAATGGGAGACCCTATGGAGAAACAGAGGTCGAGGCAGCCCAAAGCTGTTTCAGCCACCTCAGCCCAAGCACCAGATGTGTGAATGAAGCCATCTTGGGTCTTCTCTTTCAACTGCGCTCCCAAATGAATACAACCATATGAACGACCCCAGGCCATAATAGGCAGCAGAAACAATGCCCAGGTGAGGCCAGAAAACCCACAGAATCATGAAAAATAATGATTTCTGCTTCAAGCTACCTGGAATTTGTTATCCAGCACAGACTGACAGAGCCATTGCTGGTGGACATCCAGAAGAGTCTCATCCAGCTGGTGAGCGTGCACACTGGTGTAAGTCCTTTGAAAAATGGTTTGGCATTATTGCCTAAAGTTGAACATGTGCATACAATTGACTCGACAGAAAAACATGAACATGTGGACCAAATATATGCACAAGCATATTCACAGCTACGTTGGATAGCTCTAAACTGGAAACAGTGGAATCATTCACCAGCAGTCGAATGGATAAATATATTGTCATATATCCATGTGCTGGAATGCTGGATAGCAACGAACAATCTGCCACGACACACAACGATGTGTGTGAATCACATGCAGAAGACATTAAACAAAGAAGCTGGAAGTAACAGACTACAGATACAAAGTTCTACACTACAGTATTAGAAGTCAAGATGGTGGTTCTCTTGGAGGAGGAAAGAGAGGGTATGACTGGCAAGGACATGAGAAGTGACTCTGGGATAGCAGTAGGAACCCAGGGGAGTTCACTTTACAATTCATTGAGTTCTACACTTAGGATTTGCATATTTTGCTACATCTTCCATTTCTAGCAATATGTTTTTAAAAAGATATCACTTATTGGGACACTGGGTGGCTCAGTCAACTGAACATCCAACTCGTGATGTTGAGTCAGATCATGATCTCAGGGTTGTGAGATTGAGCCCTGCATTGGGCTCTGTGCTCAGCAGGGAGTCTGCTTGTGCCCCTCCCCTCTTCTCTCTCTTTCTCTCAAATTAATAATAAATAAAATCTTTTTTAAAAATAAATTTAAAAAATAAAAGTACAAACTTTATGAGTAAAATTATAAAATTTGGGGGTGCCTGGGTGGCTTAGCTGGCTAAGCACAATTCTGATCTCAGCTCAGCCAAATATATTAGTCATCTCAGGGTCCTGAATTCAAGAACCAAGCCCTATTAAAAAAAAAAAGTTAAAAAATAAAATTATAAAATTTTATTGAAGAACATTTCCAAAGAACCTAAATAAATGGAGATATATGCTTTTTTCATGAATTAGAGAGTTCAGAAGAATGAAGAGATTAATTTCCTCAAACAGATTCACTAACTCAGTGCAATCTCAATTTAAAAAATCCTCAGAGATATTGTGGTACGTGTGTGTAACTTGAAAAGCTGATTCTAAGGTATTTATGGAAATTTAAAGGGCCAAAATAGTCAAGTCAGCCCAGAAGAACCAGAGAAGGAGATGCGTTTCTAGATCTAAAAACTCACTATAAAGCCGGAGCAATAACGTGGCGTGACATTAGTATGGAGACAAATATCTAAGGCAGGGGGGACAGAAGAGAAAGTCCAAAAGAGACCCCTGTATACATGGTACTTGTTAGAGGAGAAGTCAAAGAAGAGGTGGATTTTTCCATTTATAGAAAACAGAGCATCTGCTTAAGAAGAAATTGGACCCCTTCCCCACACTGTACACACACACACACACACACACACACACACACACACACACTCTCACACAAACATCAACTATCTGAAGGCTTTTTTTTAATGTATAAAATCAATTACACATGGTTTGTGAATCCCTAGAAGACAAAATTAACAACAATGTATGATATTAGAGAGACAGATTTTGGATCAACCTAAGTGGGAAAACAATCACTTCAGCACCATTAGCTGTCTCAGAAGGTTATGTCCATTACTGGAGATACAAAAACACAAACTGGATGACCACTTGTCTAGTCCAGCATCAGAAAGGTCTAAGTTCCTGGGAGTTCCGTGATGTAACGGTGAGCACTCTGGACTCTGAATCCAGAAAGGTCTAAGTTTCTAAGCAACCCTCTGTTACTATATATTCCAAGGAGAGAGGGAACAATGGGGCCCAGAGTAGCTGAAGAAACTTTATGGGCGAGCCGGAAGATTTTGAGAATAAGACAAACATTTGCAGGTCCTCTGTTCTTACCACACTGGAGAGAGATGGAAGAGTGTTTTAAAAATGAGTATCTTGGAAAAGCATGTACCAGATTGGGAACTATTTTATTTTAAAGATTTTATTTATTTGAGAGAGAGAGAGGAAGCAGGGGGAGGGGCAGAGAGAAAGAATCTCAAGGGGACTCCCCGCTGAGGGCAGAGCCTGACTTGGGGCTCAATCCCACAACCCTGAGATCATGACCTGAGCCGAAATCCAGAGTCGGATACTTAACCGGCCAGGCACCCAGGCGCCCTGGAATAATTGTGGAAATATTACAATGACAACACTGAATTTGGATCCCTGTTCTGACTCTCCTTTCCCCCAAGTGAAGCTTTACAAGTTATTTAGTGTCTGAGCCTCAGTTTCCTCATGTGGAAAGCAAAGCAATGCAATGCTGTGCCTTGGCAAACTACAGTGTAATAATGTGTTGTTCAGAGGAAAACCTCACAGCAATGTGGGAAATTAAATACCTCCTTCTGAATCAACATGAAATCAAAACAAATCCTTAGTTTCCTAAGATGCCCAGCTGTTGTTATGTGAAATCCCTCCAAGAGCCAACATAAGGAGTTTTGATTTAGCAAGTTCTTGAGATTGTTATTATCCTCTGTGTTAAGGGATCACTGAGTTATGTAACAAGCAGAACATTGCAGAAAGAATAGTCACCGTCTCTGTTGGTGGGTGTAAATATCTGAGTATGGTAAATCATATATAGATAGAGATACAAATATAAAGATAGAGATACAAATACAGAGAATGGGATTGGGATATAAATTTCCATGGGATTATTTATATTCTTCTAAGATGTCAGTTTTGTGGATTAGTTATCCAACCCAGGGAGAAATGGCATGTTGGCAATCATTACTTCTTTATTTTTTTTTGAAGATTTTATTTTTTTTTGAAGATTTTATTTATTTATTTGACAGAGAGAGATCCCAAGCAGGCAGAGAGGCAGGCAGAGATGGAGAGAGAGGGAAGCAGGCTCCCTACTGAGCAGAGAGCCTGATACGGGGCTTATCCCAGAACCCTGAGATCATGACCTAAGCCGAAGGCAGAGGCTTTAACCCACTGAGCCACCCAGGCACCCCTCATTACTTCTTTAAATTGGATGATTTCTTTTCATATTCTAGCATTTTGTATTTCTCCAAATAGTAACTCCGTAAGATATTAATAGGCACTTCCCAGAAAAACAGAATCTGTGGTTAAATATGCTTGGGAAATGATTGATTGAACAAAATTAAACAAGTTTCTTTTTTATAAGATGTTTTGGACACCTTAATATGTTGATACTCGTGAATATCCAAGAGGAGGAAATGATATGCAGCATTTCCCTTGTTCATTCTTTTTTTAATTTTTTTTTTAATTTTTAAAGCTTTTCTTTATTATATGACAGAGAGAGACACAACGAGAGAGGGAACACAAGCAGGAGGACTGGGAGAGGGAGAAGCAGGTTTCCCGGCGAGCAGTGAGCCCAATGTGGGGCTTGATCCCAGGACCCTGGGATCATGACCTGAGCCAGAGGCAGACCCTTGTTCATTCTTATAGGAGCCTATAATGAGGTGTATCAGCATTGTGATACAGTGATCATGGCGGTTATCTCATGCTGTGTAAAAGAGAAGCCCAAAACTTAGGGGCTTAAAATAACGAACATTTATTATTTCACATTTTCTCTGTCAGGAGTCAAGGCATGGGTTAACTAGGTCCTTTGGCTCACAGTCTGGCAACCAAGTTTCACATGGGGTTATAGTCATCCAAAAGCTGGACAGGGGAATGATCCACTTCAAGGCTCATGTCAGTGGTCGTTGGCAGGATTCAGTTCCCACAGACTACAGGAACAGGGTCTCAGTTCCTTGTAGGCTGTTAGCTGGAGGATTCTCCTCCATGTGAGCTTCATTCGCTTATTAGCTTACAAAATGGCAGCTGGTTTCCATCCAGGTGAACAAGTGAAAGGGCAAGACAGAGCAGGCAAGATGGAAGTTGGAGTCTGTGTAACATAAGCGCAGAAGCATCACTTTTTGATTAGTCAGAACATAGGTGAGCAAATGTGGTTAGCAGTCCATATTCAGCCTGTCAACCACATTTGTAAATAGTTTCATTGGAATACAGCTAGTCAAAGTTATTTACATATTGTCTACGGTTACTGTTCTACTGTAACAGGAAGAACTGAGTAATTAGGGAGAGACCGTAGAGGTCATAAGCCAAAAATATTTACTACCTGACCCTTTACAGAAAAAGTTGGGCAACCCCTGCATTAGAAACAAGTCTAGCCCACCCTCGAGGGGAGGGGTTCATGAGGGCATGGATATCAGGAAGCTGGGGTCGTTTGGGAGCCATTTTAGAACCTGCCTACCACATAATGCCTGCACTGATTTGGCATTTGGCAAGTATTTGTTGAATGAGTAAGTGAATAATTGTTTACATCCCCTAATTTTCAAATTCAAGGGCTGGAAAGCAAGTTACAAGCTAAAACAAAAAGCCAAATTCCTTCACTAATTATTAGGATTTGACACCTGTGTCACAACTGTGACAATTATCAACTTGTGTAGATCTTATTAGTAATCTCCATCAAGATGTTAAATGAGGTAGATGGTAAAATAACCTTAGGAGTGAATTAATATGTACATCTGACAGATTATTCTTTCACAACATCAGCAAATTGGAAGAAAGGGAAGGTTTTAGGGTGCTCATTTGGAATGTGAATTCTGGGGCAAGAGTACTTCTTGTGAATTATGTTCACAATATGGCAGTCCCTGATATCTTCTATCCCCAAGAGCGACTCAAAACCTCAGTGTACAAAACCAAATTCTCATCCATTCTTCATCTTTTCTCTGTGCCCTTTCTCCAAGAGCCAAAATACTATACCATGAAGTTCTTCCCTGATCGTTTAGGATTTCTCTTGTTCTTACACAAAGTATCGAGTCACGCCTAGAAAAGTAAAGGTCCAGCCACTCCCGTGCTTATGGCCCAAGGTGTCCACTGAATTGAGGCCCTAGCATGGGTGACACCAACTGGAAACCCTTTCTTACCTGACCCTGGAAAACAAGGGCTCTAAATGTTTCTGAAGTGTGTTGCAAGAGGGAAATGAAATTGGAGACCTCAATCTGGTTCTTCTCATTTAGAACTAGATCTAACATACATGCTGTTACAAAATCAAAGTGGGGAGGCAGCCGTGTGAGAAAAGCTATGGTTATTTTAATGTTTGTTTGAGTGGCTACTCTGACCTGCACTGTGCTAGTAAATCTCTTCCCCATACTCCAGCTCCTTCACTTCTCCCATTCACCCTGGCAGTTAGATTGCGGAGGAGAAAGGCCAGGTAAAGAAAAGCATCCAACGTCAGACAGGGAGTAATTGGTTATTAAGTTTAAAAAGTATACTGGATTTTCCCTAAAGAGCGAGTGTAACAAATAGGTTGTATGACTGCTATGGGTTCATTTGGAAATAAAATTTCTTTTACATGGCTGACCATACAACTGGCTATTGATGAGGAAATCAGCAACTGACACTAGCAGTGCTTTGCTTAGCAAAAAAAAAAAAAAAAAAAAAGGCGGCGGGGGGGGGGGGGGGGGGAGAGGCGCGAGGTGGGAAAGAGCTTGTTGTGTGACAACCAAAGCCAGATTAAGGGTTAGGATGGCTGAGCAATTGGCAACCCATACAGAGAGC